>NC_137086.1:42815186-44072686 GCF_951640355.1 Cnephaeus nilssonii | reverse complement strand
GAGAGAGAGAGAGAAGGAGATTCCTATTTCATACCACGCACAAAAATAAATCCAGATAGATTAAAGACTGAAATGTGAAAAGTGAAATGTTAAAGCTTCTAGCCCTGGCTGGTGTGGCTCAATTGATTGAGCATCATCTCATGCACCGAGAAGTGGCCGGTTCGATTCCCTGATAGGGTACATGCCCAGGTTTCAAGTTCTATCACCACTAAGGGGCATTTAGGAGGCAACTGATTGATGTTTTCTCCCCGCTTTCTCTTCCTCTCCCTCTCTAGAATCAATTAAGACATACTTTAGAAAAAAGTGAAAGCTTCTAGAAGAAAATATAGATGAATATTGGAATCAAGATAGAGTTTCTTAAAGACACCTTAAAAAGTATATGTCAGAGAGGGAAGGATTATTTATTTGACTACAGTTTAAACTATATGACAGAATACACCATCAACAAAGTGAGAAAACAAGCCACACTCTATTTAACCAATCTCCAAAACATAAAGAACTCCTGTAGATTTATGTTTTCTGATATTAAAAAATCTACTTTTGACTATTAATAAGATTGAGTTCATGTTCATTGATTTTTTAAAACATTTTACGAATTCCTACTCAAATATTTTTCAGTAATTTCTATCACTATCTTTTTCTTAATTGTTAAAGTTCTTTATACAATTTTATGGATTTTTTTTCCTGCCTATTACAAACTCAAACTGGCTTAAATAATAAATGAATGAATGAATTTATTTACTTATTTTTTATTTATTTTTGCTTAATATCTTCACCTCTTTCACCTAGCCCCCCAAATCCCTCCCCTCTGACAGCTGTCAGTCTGTTCTCTGTCTTTATGAGAGTGTTTTTATTTTGTTTGTTAGTTTATTTTGTTCATTAGAGTCCACATATGAGTGAAAGCATGTGATACTAGTCTTTCTCTGACTGGCTTATTTCACTTAGCACAATACTCTCCAGGTCCATCCATGCTGTTACAAAGGGTAAGAGTTCCTTCTTTTTATGGCCAAGTAGTATTCCATTGTGAAAATGTACCACAGCTTTTTTATCCACTCATCTATTGATGAACATTTGGGCTGCTTCCAGATCTTGGCTATTGTAAATAAGGCTGCAATGAACATAGGGGTGCATATATTTTTTCGAATTAGTGTTTTGGGTTTCTTCAGATATAGTCTTAGAAGTAGAACCACTGGTCCAGTGGCAGTTCTATTTTTAATTTTTTGAGGTCACTCCGTACTGCTTTCCACAGTGGCTGCACCAGTCTGCATTCCCACCAACTATGCCAGAGGGTGCCCTTTTCTCCTCATCCCAGCCAGCACTTGTTGTTGGTTGATTTGCTGATGATAGCCATTCTGACAGGTGTGAGGTGATATTTCATTATGCTTTGAATTTGAATTTCTCTGGTGACTATCAATGACATTGAGCATCTGTACAGAGGATGTATCCCTTTACATCCAGGGCCCTTCCTTCCACCTCCCTGTCTGGGGCTTCACCGTCAGGGTAGCTCCCTGAAGATGGCACCAGCAATTCCAGCGGTCACATTCAGACCCACCGCTGCCCAGAGGACAGGAGGCACTGCCTGCTACCTCTTCTTAAATAAAAGGAGCCCTTTCCTAGAAGACCCCTGCCACCCTCCCTCATTGGCTAGGACCGATCACATGTGCTTTCCTAGCCAATTACTGGTAAGGGAGGGATTATTACAATTAGTTTAGACCAGTGGTTGGCAAACCTCGGCTCGCGAGCCACATGCGGCTCTTTGGCCTCTTGAGTGTGGCTCTTCCACAAAATACCACGGCCTGGGCGAGTCTATTTTGAAGAAGTGGCGATAGAAAAAGTTTAAGCTTAAAAAATTTGGCTCTCAAAAGAAATTTCAATCGTTGTACTGTTGATATTTGGCTCTGTTGACTAATGAGTTTGCCGACCACTGGTTTAGACTAATCTTTTGGGGGTAGAATAGCTGCTGAGTCAGTCACCATGACCCTCCCTAATAGAGTAATATTAGTAGCTCTTTGTCCTTTTGTCACTTTCCCATTTCTTATCACAGAGCTTACGGAATAGCTATTGAATGCCACACTTCTCTGTTCTAAGATGCCTCTCTTAGAAGAGGCATTAATACAATAGTCATTAAGAAGAGGAAAGGGCTGTATTTCTTGTTCATTTGAAGGATAAATAAGCATTCACTACATGTTCAATCCAAGTCACTTTCTTCAACACCACAGAGTCTGAGTCTCAGCCTTCTCCTCATCTTTCAGGGGCTGGAAGGGTCAAGATGAGAGGTAGGGATTGCGAAAGGCAATGGTGGTTGTGATGCTGTTCAGCAACCTATGTCCAAAAGAGACAGTGTAATTTCAAAGCATACAAAAGAATAGTGGGGATTCTTTATCTGCAGTTCCTATTTGGTTACACTTGCGGTTTCATTTTTTTTTTTTCTTTACTTGCAGGAAAAAACATTCCTGAAGTTCATCAGCTTCCTTAGGTAGTTTCTGACATATAGATACCTAAGTGTCAGACCCATGAATAGGTCACACCAATCCCTGCTGGCTTTCAAACTTTTATGATCTACTTCAAGAAGTTTGGCTATTTCTTTTCCATTTTTAAACAAGTAAAGCATGATTCTATTCTCATTGTAAAAATGCAAACAGTGTAGAGAATTTTAGGGTAAAAAGTGGAGGTCCTGCAACACCCCCCGATTCCTAAATTTAGGTTCCTTCCCCGAGGAGAGCGCTCTGTGCAGCGTGAAGCGTCCGAAACTCCACTTGTGGGTTTATGTGCACACAGATGTGTGCGTACCAGTTACGAGCTGTGCATTCCGTAAACCGTTCTGTGCAGACGCAGTAGCTCTTTTCATATAAGTTTGTTTTGGAGAGCTTCCCATGTAGATTCCGTAAATGGTGGACATTTAGGTTGTTTCTAATTATTTGCTCTTGCAAACAGTGCTATAATTAACATCCTTGTAAATGTCTCTTTGTACATATGGGCAAGCATTTCTTTAGGGTAGCTATCTATGGTTTGGCAATTTCTGCTGCCTTTAATTGCATTGCCTGGTATCTGGCAGACGATCTTCCGCATGTACAATAACTTTTCACGTCCGCGCTCCATTATAGTGTACGTTTTAAAAAGAAGTTCTAGGCGACAATTAGCGATCTAAGTTTAAGTTCAAATTCTGTGTGGATCGCTGTAAGCAACTGAGGTGACACTTGAATGAACAGATACACACGGCTACGTTCACCCAAGACCGGGCAGTTGTGATGGGGAGCCGATAAGATCCCCTCCCTCAAACACCCATTGTTAGGCATATCATGATGCTGCAAACATTAAAATATGAGGAAAATGCATCTTAGAATAGAGGATTTATGGTGTTTTATTTTCCCTAAGTCCGTGGTCGGCAAACTGCGGCTCGCGAGCCACATGCGGCTGTTTGGCCCCTTGAGTGTGGCTCTTCCACAAAATACCACGGCCTGGGCAAGTCTATTTTGAAGAAGTGGCGTTAGAAGAAGTTTAAGTTTAAAAAATTTGGCTCTCAAAAGAAATTTCAATTGTTGTACTGTTGGTAATTGGCTCTGTTGACTAATGAGTTTGCCGACCACTGCTCTAAGTGAATAGATAGCCTATTGCTTCACCCCCATATTTGAAGAGTCCTTCCCTTATGAGTTAATACAATTGCTTTACTATTAACTCATCCCCCCCCCCCCCCCGGTGGAATAGTCTCTGCACTATTAAGTCTTTTTTTCTTGTTGTTAATCCTCACCTGAGGATATTTTTTCCATTGATTATTTTTAGAGAGAGTGGGAGGAGAAAGGGGGGAGAGAGAGCGCGCAATAGAGAAACATCAATGTGAGAGAGACATATCGATTGGTTGCCTCCTGCACATGCCCCCACCGGGGCGAGGATTGAACCTGCAACCCAGGTACTTGCCCTTGACTGGAAATTGAACCCGAAACCCTTGGGTGCTTCGGCCGATGCTCTAACCACTTAGACACACCAGCCAGGGCTGAACTATTAACTTCTGATCTATGTGTCTGTTCCTATGTGACTGTGCTAGTTCAGGGGCCAAGCTTTCCTGTAGTCTTATTTTTGAGAACTTTCTTGCACATTTGTCTTCTGTCTGCTGCTCTTCCTTCTTCCCACACTGTCCCTTTTACATGGGGCACTTCACAGCTGTTCACACCCGGCATGATGGTGCATCACGCGGGTCTGATGTGAGAACATCTGCAGCAGTCAAGGCCATACTCTCCTCAGGACTTGACACGGAGCTTGCATCAGCACGCAGCGATCTCTCATCCTCTCTCTCCGCCCGTGACATCTCCCAGCATCGCTGCTCCAACATCAGTTATGCCTGAGTCTTGAATGGTGTCAATCTGAGTTGAAAATGTGCCAGCTTCCTTAGCATTACCACTAACAGACTGTTTAATTAACCTGTGATACTGTCAGTAGTCGTTCTTGCTGGTGTGCTGGAGAGGAGACCGTGGCCACCCATGGCTGGTCTTGGTCTTGGTTGCTCTCTCTCTGTCTTTTCCACTCGCTATTCACTTCCGGCTCTCAGTGTCTGTGACTCGGGAGCTGGACTAGCCAGGAACCGATGGGAGGGACCTGGGATGTCCTGGAAGGAAGACGGTAGAACTGAATGTTCTGGATGAGATCATGGCAATGAAATGACTGAAACAGGCCAGCAATCTCACTGCTCAAAGGTGATAGCAGCTAACCTGTGCATACAGCAGGTGCCCAATACATGGACAACCAGTATACACAATCAACAGAAGAAATGACGGTGCATGTGCCATTTGAGTAGGCAGTAAGAATTGGGGTGTTCTAAGGGAGAAGCCTGGGGTTGCCCTCGTTCTGAGGTGGCTTTTAGGGTTTTCTCTGCTGCCTTTTTTCCCACCCAGACAGCTTAGAGGAGAGGGCAGCTTTCTCATTCCGAAAAGTGCCCTGGAGGCGCTGATGAGGAGAGGGAGGCTGGGTTTTACTCCCTTTCAGACTTTCTCTTCGTATCAAGTCATTTTGTGTTTGAACCAAAGTCCTGCTGTTTGAAAATTGGGGAGAGCAAGCAGGATGTCACCTAGGGCTACTGGACCATCAGCTCCAAATCCACACTGTCTCTTTTCTTTGTCTTTTTCACACACACACACACACACACACACACACACACACACACACACACACATGCACACGCACACACACACACACACACACACACACACACACACACACACGTGGAGCAAGAGATGTCTCCGCCATTCCTGGCTTCCCCTGACCTGGCGTGAGCACTGGTGCAGAGGCTGCGACCGGAGATCCCATGAAGCCCTTCATGCAGCCCCTCCTTCTGCAGCCAGGGGAGTGGGGGGAGGAGTTTGCAGAGTGAGCTGGCCCTCCTGACTTGAAGCAGAGGCTCATCCCCTGGACCACATTCCTGTAGCCTTGCCTTTCCCAGCACAGCGGTGGTGGAAGCTGTTCTCCAAGGGCAGAGACCCCCAGTACCCTCTCCGGTGGTTGTGTTGGGTCTCCTGGGAACTGCAGGCCTGGCAGCCCCAGCTGGTAAAGGACGAAGAGCATCCCTGTCGCCACTAAACACACAGGCTAGGTCCCCCCCTTCCCAAGGCCACTGTGCGGGCCCTTCCTGGCCCTGAGCCATGGGAGGGCCTGGCGCTGGCGGGAGCTCTCCTCTGAGGGTGAGGAGGGGGAGATTGGGTATCAGAATTAGAACCCAAGCCCAGCTGTCCTGAAACTGGGGTTCCCAACCTCTCTTCCTTCACATCAGATTCACTTTCCTAATCCTGTGGTCTCTAGATGTGTGTGACACAGGGCTTTTCAACATCAGCACTACTGACGTTTTGAGCTGGATAATTCTTTGCTGTGGGGCAGTGCTGTGCATTGTAGGATGCTTAGCAGCATCTCTGGTCTTTACCCACTCGATGGCCTATGGCAGTGGTCGGCAAACTCACTAGTCAACAGAGCCAAATAGCAACAGTTACAACGATTGAAATTTCTTTTGAGAGCCAAATTTTTTAAACTTAAACTTCTTCTAACGCCACTTCTTCAAAATAGACTCTCCCAGGCCGTGGTATTTTGTGGAAGAGCCACACTCAAGGGGCCAAAGAGCCGCGTGTGGCTCACGAGCCGCGGTTTGCCGACCATG
Source organism: Cnephaeus nilssonii (assembly GCF_951640355.1). NCBI lineage: Eukaryota > Metazoa > Chordata > Mammalia > Chiroptera > Vespertilionidae > Cnephaeus > Cnephaeus nilssonii. Next base: position 44,066,550 of record NC_137086.1, on the reverse strand, counting down.
GCCTATAGCAACCCCTACACACACCAGGCTGTGATCATCAACAATGTCTCCAAATGTTGTCAGGTGTCTTACAAAATCGCCCCCGGTTGAGAGCCACTGTATCAGACCACTGAGCATGCCTGCCGTGGGGACAGGAGTGGCCCGGCGCAGAGGAGGTCTGCTCGTGGTCCCACTGCGGCTGAGTGTCTTGTGGAAACATGAGAGCTACTCAGAGATGACATCTGTGCTGTAAACACATTTAAAAACTGTATTTAGTCTCCTGTTTTTCTCTCCAAAGACTGCAGAGCCTCTTGGTCTTCCCTCTGCTTGTTCCACCTTCCACTTTATTGAAAAAGGAGACTGAGGCTCGGAGATCCCAAGGCCTCAAGCCACCCCTCACCTGCAGAACCCTGTCCCCCAGCTGCGAGCACCCTGGGCCCCTCTGCGCCCCAGCGTGGGCTCAGGCACCAGGAGCATCTGCGGTCCTCCTCCCCCTCCACCTGCCCACAGGCCCTGCCGCCCTCCAGCTCCCCAAACCCCGGTGCCCCCCCACGCTGGAGGGAGTGGGGAAGCAGCAGGTGTTGATGCTAATCAGCGTTCACAGCCCAGAACTGCAGTCGCTCCCAGGCTCACACACTCCCCAAAATTAAACACTCATTATACAAAATTAATTGACATTAATTAGCAAAAATTAAAACTTTAAACACAGCAAGGCGCTTTGGGGGGAGGAGTGAAGCAGGCAGGCTCCACATTTGTCACCCCCCACTCCCCACCCGCCCACCACCCCCAAGTTCCCCCACTTCTATCCTGGGGCAGAGCTGGAGGAGTTCAGGCGAGGTCAGCACCCACACCCAGCCTCGGGCCCAGCCCCAGCCCTGTGGGTCCCCGGTGGCTAGTCACCAGCTGATGGGTGGCCCCCAAACTCTGGCATCCAGTTTAACTATGGACCCAGGAACCCTCCCCTCAGCCCAGGCCCCCATTCTCTCAGCTGAGATGGGTGGGCATGGTCAAAGGATGAACGAACCTTCTGAAGCCAAAGTAGAAGGTATTCCTATAGGGCTGCCTGACCTAGCCCTCTTCCCATCTCCTGGGTATCCAGAGGACCAGGCTCTGTGACCTTTCAGCTCTGCCCCACTTTGCTATGTGACCTCAGATAAATCCCTCCCCCCACCACACACCCTCCCCATGAGCCTCAATTTGCCATCCATATGATGAGGGGGCGGTGCTGGGTGAGCACTGAGGTTCCTGCCGCTCTGGCACCTGCTGTCAGAGAAGCAAATCTCTGGGAACCTGATTCACTCTGAGGAGCAAGGGGCTGGATGTGGGGTGCTGAATTGCTGATGGGGGAGCATCAGGCAGCAGGGGGGGGGATGCGTCTTTAGTCCAGAGAGCCCCCCAGATGGGCACCCATTTGGCCTGCCTGCAGGGGGCAGGCTCCTTGATAACTGGCTGCTCTGTAAGCCAGGAGCAGTCCCCCCTTCCTCCCTAACCCTGGTTGTTTTCCAGCCTTGCTCACCAGGTTCTCAAGGTCCCCCAGACCCCTCACCAAGCTGATAGGCACCAGAACCACACCTTCCCCCACTGCGTTTGAACACAAGCTTGGCGTCTATTCAGAACTCCGTTGCTTGGGCGAGGGAGGCTTAGGTGAGGGTGGAGCCCAGTGGTCCTACCAAGTGGAATGCCATGCTCCCCCCTCACTCCTACTCCCTTCTCTCTCTCCAGCCAGCGCCAATATCTGCAACGTGGTCCTGATGCGGTACGGGGAGCTGGAAGAAGGGATCGATGTCCTGGATGGTGATGGCAACCTCGTGGGCTCCTCCAGGATCGCAGCCAGACATGTGGGTCCTCTCAAGGCTCAAGGGGCGGGGGGGGGGGGGGGGTTGCCACAGGGAGGGTGTGGGTTTCCCCTAAATGTTTTCATTCCTCAAAGACTGTTGTCCACAGCACCCTTGCTTTGTCCTCTTAATCTCTCCTCCTCACCCGGCCCCACCTGCCATCTGTACGAGCCCCAGCCTGGAGGTCTGGTCCAGCCACGCCTGTCCCCTAGACATCCCTGTTTCTCTCCAGATGCCCTCTCCTCACCGCTGCGAACTGTCCCCATCTCTCCTCGCAGCCCCTCAGGACCCAGCTTCTCTGATCTGTTAATTGGTGAGGGCAGAATAGACCCCAGAGCTTTCCCTTCCCTCCCCGGGACCTGGGACCGGTCCCCTGGGCTTTCATGTCCTCTGGGGTAAGATGAGGAAGTGTGAGCACGGGTGCTGTGTGGTTCTGTGTTAATCAGCCCTCCTGCACTTGGCGCCTCACTGGGGAGTGAGGCGTGAGTGCGCTAAGGTGCGGGATTTCAGGCTTGCCGGAGGCCTGGCGGGTGGCTGGAGAATGTTTGTTATAGGAAGGCCCTTTCCCACCTCTGGTTTCACCGCCTCACCCACTCCAGCAATTGTAATATTTTTTAACTCCAGTATGCTTGTGTCCAGCCTCTTCCCAGTGGTGATCAGTGGCTCTCCCTGCTCTGGCTTCCAAGTGCTGGGACTGGGGGGTTCAGCTGTGAGGTAGCCAAGCATTTCTGCTCCAGGCACTGTCCCTCCTCAGCTCCCACAGGGGCCCGAGCCTCACCTCTGTCAGGGTGGCCTCCTCTATAAGCCTCCAGTGTGGGGAGAGCCCTCTCTCGTCCAGCCTCCCCTCCCCACTGTTTTGGGGAAAGTGAGTGCCCAGCCAAGGCTCTGAAGGGAAGGGGCTCAGGTTGCCAGGGCCAATGCTGTGCCCTCTGTCCCCCCCCAACTCCCTCCCTCCCCCTGCACACAGGCTCTGGGCCCCCTCATTCCTGCTTGGGAGGGAGGCTGGAGGAACCCTCTCCCAGGCCTTCCTGAGGCCGGTCACAAAGGACCCCAGTTCCTGGGAGAAATTTTCAACCCTGAGCCTGTCATCAGAAGGGATTTGGCCTCAGTTTCCTCCCTGGTACCAACCTCCTCTCTAACTCTATACTCTTTCTTGACTTGCTGTGAGGTTGGCTGAAGCTGATGGTCCTCTTTGTGGTCCAAATGGCAGGAGCCCCAAGCTCTCTGCAGCCCTTGGGTGTTCCCCAGCCTGGCTGTAGCCCCTTGCTGTCTAAGGGAAGACCAGGGACCCGGGGGCTACCAGTCGTTCCTGGAGGGCCCAAGCCTGTGGGTTAAAGGGACTCCCCACAATGACCGGCAGAGTGCAAGAGTGCCCCTGAGCTGTGCCCTGACTGTGCCCTTAGCCGGGAATCCCAAGGGAGTCCCAGAGCCAGGCCCAGGCAGAGCCCATTGGGGGACTCGCAGACACTCTGCAGAAGTGCCTCCCCCTGGTCACCAAGCAAGCCTCCTCCTCCTCAGATCTTTGTCTTTAAGGGATGTCAGAAAACAGCAATTCCCAGGGTCTCTGTCCCCCCTCGGCACCAGGCCCCAGCTCTTTGCTGGGGTCCTCCCAGGGCCTGCTTAGATTTTAGAGCATCTCAAGTTTTCCTGTTGCTTTCCCCCAAGCCCTGGCACCTGCCACCCACACGAGGCACCCCCTTGGGCACTTCTGTGTTGCTGCCCCCGCCCCCCCACATGTGGCAGGTGATGGGGATCTGCTCTTCAAATGTGTGTGCTGAGAAGGCGGGGGTGGCTTTTCTTGGTTGTTGGAGTATGGCTTCGTGAACAAATCCATGAATTATTCCACTCAGCCAGACGTGCTTAGCAGTGATGCACACACCTCGGGGCTCTGGGGTGGGATTGGCTGCCAGGCGGCTGTGCCCCGACCTGGGAGCCCCACTCACCACAGCGTCTGCTTGCCCCTCAGGCCCTGCTGGAGACGGCGCTGACGCGAGTGGTCCTCCCCATGCCCATCCTGGTGCTCCCTCCCATCGTCATGTCCATGCTGGAGAAGTGAGTTGGGGCAGCCAGGACCCTGGGGCCACCACTGGGCAGGAGGGGGAGGGAGGGGACGGCTTTCCCAGGTCAAAGGATGGGATGGGGGGGAGGGGGGAGTTTATTCAGACTCTCCCAGGCAATGCTACTGGGATCTGTGAGAATTCATGGGCTTTCACTGTGCAGGACCCTATGCTAGGTTGCTGGGGAGGCTAGCCCTGCCCTGAACAACTGGAGATTCTGGTGTGTGTGCAATAAGTGTGTGTGTGTGTGTGTGTGTGTGTGTGTGTGTGTGTGTGTATGTGTGGACATGCACTATGGCTGCACAGGGCAGGACCAGTTGTGACGAGAGTGTGAGGACTAAATATGGAGCCAGCACCACCCCTTCCAGGCCTCCACCATGAGGCATGTCCCTGCCACGGAGCCTCAGTTTCTCCATTACTAAAACACAAACAGTGCCAACCTCCCTGCCTCCCTCAGAGGGATGCTCGGAGAACACACGCTTGCCATGACTGAAAAGAAATGAGGGAACACAGTAATAAAACAATGGTAGAGTGATTGTATTAATTAATGGGTGTGAAATTGAGTCGTGAAGACTGAAGTGCTGCTGGAAGGGGAAGCTGAGCAGGGAGGAGGGAGGGCCAGGGCCCGTCTTCCCGGGCTTTGGGTAGGATTAGGGTGAATCCCGGAGGAAAGGAGTGGGGAAGGGCCTAGGTGGGGGGGGGAACAAGATGAATAAAAGCCTGGAGGTGCAGACCCCTGGGGTGCAGGTAAAAAAACACATGGAGGAGACAGCTGTCTCCCTCCTGGGGGTCCAGCCGGGAAGGGAGCTCAGTTGGGCTTGGGGGCAGCGTAAGCTAAGGGGAGGGTTGGGGGCACTCCCTCTGGGGTCCTTTGGGGGCACTCCCTCTGGGGTCCTGGGGCAGGATATTCTCCTCAGTTTGGAGACCTTCTTATTCCCACAACAGGAATTATAATAACAGCTAATATTCATCAAGCACTTGACTGCATCCCGGTCCTCTCAGCCAGGCCTCTCCCCAAATTCCATCCCAAAGAGGCCCTCCGACCACCCCATGGAGGTAACAGACACCCCCACTCCCCTCACGTTGCCTTATTTTTATTCACAGTGCTTAGCAATAGCTGAGATTCTTTATCTGGTTGTCTATTATCTGCCCGCTTCACTGCAATGTAATCTTCACAAAGACAAGTAAATTCCTTTTATTTACTGCCCTGCAAAGCATCTAGCACAGTTCCCAGCACATAGTAGATAGATGCTCCGTGTTTGTTGAATGAACGAATGAGTGAATGAATGAAATGAAGTGAATCATTTAGCCTTCACAGCAGTGCAATGAGGTAAATATGGTATCTGGTTTTACAGATGAGGAATGGAAGGCGAAGGCTTTGTCATCTGCTTACGGTTGTACACTAGGACAGTGGTCGGCAAACTGTGGCTCGCGAGCCACATGCGGCTCTTTGGCCCCTTGAGCGTGGCTCTTCCACAAAATACCACGGCCTGGGCGAGTCTATTTGGAAGAAGTGGCGTTAGAAGAAGTTTAAATTTAAAAAATTTGGCTCTCAAAAGAAGTTTCAATCGTTGTACTGTTGATGTTTGGCTCTGCTGACTAATGAGTTTGCCGACCACTGAACTAGGAAACGGCAGAGGCAGCAGAGGCCCAGGACTGTGGCTGCAGAGCTGTGCTCTTCCTGCCACACTGGCTGCCTCTGGGGTCTTCAGATCACGTCACATAATCAGCATGTCTTTGGGTCCTGCCCTGCATGGAGACTGGGGAAGAGCGGGTTTGGGGGCCCGGCCTCAGAAAGCCTGTATCATGATACGGGAGATGGGTAGACCCACACACAGGTCAGCGGCAGGTGGGACGGGGCAATGTGTGAACAGGATCAAGGTGACCTTGAGGGGCGGGAGCACTGTGGGCCCGGCAGCAAGGAAGGCTGGTCCACGGGAGAGGGGCTGCAGTTGACTTTGAGAGCAAAATGGGACTTTGGCAGGAGGGAGGGCTTTCTGGGCAACACGTGGGCCTGTTGTGTAGACAGCAAGGAGCCCGGCCCAACAGAAGCTAAGTGAGCTCCACCCTTACACCCACCCCTCTCCGCCCCTGCCGCTAGGTGTAAGGGTGGGGCACCTGGTCAGGGCCCCGGGATATAAGACAAACAGATCCTGGGAAGGCAATTGCTTTTGTGCCCCTGAGCCTTGTGTACGAGCTGCCTTGTGAACGGAGGCCCCAAATACCAGCCACTGCGGTGCACAGGACACCACAGGAGAGATTGGGAAGGTAGGGCTTCTGTGTTTAGGCGGCCAAATCCTGAGCCTGGAGTTACTGGGGGAAGATGTGGTCTCTGATGCCTTCCCGGATGGCACCCGAGTTGAGTTTACAGAAAGTGCAGTGCTGGTTAGTGTCCCATTTGTTTGGGAGCTCACCCTGGGCTTTGAGAGGCACGAAGGTGGGAGGGCCGGTTCTAGTTCTGAGCCCCCATGGCCTGGGATCTGCTCAGAGTCTGGCCGCCCTGAGTCTGGCTCAGCTCAGGGTCCAAAGAAGCCCCCTGGGCACGGAGAGACAGGTTGGCTTTGTACTGGCCTGGTCCTTCCCTGAGGCCTCTCGGACAGTCTCTGGGGAGAAGGGAGAGTCCAGCCCGGGTTCGCCCAGGAATATCAGAATGAAAAAGACCCAGTTGGTGCCCTCCAAGACTGACTAATTCATGGATACGGGGAGCTGCAAGACCGGGCGGTGGGAGGGCCAGTGTAGCAGCACCCGCTGAGACTCCTGGTAGGAAAGTGAACTCTGGGTTCTTGCTCTCTCACTATTGGGCCGGTTTGGTTCAAGAGGCTCCCTCAGCCTCAGTTTCCCACCTGGAGGATGACGACTCGGCCAGCTTCTCTATCTTGTCCCCTGGGGCCTGGCCTCCTGCAGGCCCTTGGCTCCTTGCAGGGGCCCCACTCAGCACACCTTGGCCTTCCCATGCGGGGTGCTAGTGGCAGGGCCCTGCCAGGAGGGGGTGGGGGAGGTGGCCCCACCCTCAGTGAGGGAGTCAGAGGAGAAAGACAAAAGAACACTTACCAAGCAGCCTGCTTGCAAATTAATGGAGTGCAAACTCGAACCGCTCCAAGTGCGGAGGGAATGCACAGCAGTGGGGACAGGAGCTGTTTGTTGTGTGTGGGGCTGGGGCCCAGCTCGCTTCACCTCTGCCTCAGTGTCTCCTCTCTGAGAGGAGCCCTCTGACCTGCGTGAAGTCCTGGGTTTCCTGCTAGGAGAGAGTGGGCCCCCGGACGTTCAGGTGTCCCTGGCTCTGAGGCCGAAAGGAAAGGTGTCTGAAGTCAGAAGCAGGGGAGCCTCAGCTCCCAGCCCACAGCGGGGGCCTCCCTCTGAGGGGTGCCCACTCCCCAGCACGCATCCTCTCCCTGCACAGCCTCACCGCTGAGGAGGAGGCTGGTTTTAGACTCCAGGCTGGGAAATTGGGAGATCGGCCCCTCCCCCACAATCTCCCTAACTCCCAGGCAAGTGCGGGGCTCTCTGCCCTCAGCCCCTCACCCCTGCCCCTGGAGTTCACCCTCCCACCCCAACCCCAGCCTGGGTTTCAGCTGGGTCTGGGGTTCAGCTCACACCCTCCGTGGTGGTTCCTGAGGCCGCTCCTGCCTCCTTCATTCCTTGGGATCCGGGTCTTTCCTTTCTCCCAGTCAGTCGCACATCTCTCCATCTGCATATTTTAATTCCCCCAGCTGCCTTTCCAATCCCTCCCTGCCATTTCCCACCTCCCCTCCCCTCCCCCTGTCCTGCTGTGTTCACTCCAGAGCCTGCGCTGGGCTGGGACTTCTACGGAGCCTCCTGCTTGGCTGCAGTCTCAGGCCTGCCTCCTTCCTGGACTTCCTGAGTCCCCTGCCCAGTGGGGACTTCAGCCAGCCACCCTGAGAGAGAAGCCAGGGTCACGGCCCCACATGGAGGAGGGTCTGTCAGGGAATTCCAAGGGATGAGTTCAGGGCCTGCCCCTCACCTGCCACCTTCTTCCTCCCTGACACCTTCCTTGCCCTCAGCGACTCTTGGGGCTATACCGCAGGAGTCACACCCTCCAGTTCCACTCCCCCTGCCCTCTTCCCCCTGGGGACTGAGGTCCCGGTTGCCTTCCAAAGCCTCGTGGAGCCGGGCTCCAGGTCTGTGTGCAAGTCTGGAGGGTGAGCCCTGTATCCCACCCCCTTGTCCTGCGGGAGAAGTTGATCCTCATCAAAAAGGTCTCAGGGCCCATCTCAGCCTTTCTCCTGCCCCTCCATGACTCCTGTGGAAGCCCAGGAGGCCTGGGGCCGAGTCCACGGCCAGTGGGAGGCTTGTGTGGAGGAGAGGGCCAGCATGGGGCCAGTGGACCGAGGCCAAGGGGGAGGTCAGGTAGGCTTGAGTTTGACTCAGGCACTTTTGTCCTGCAACTCGTGATGCTGTGGAAACTTCCCTCTCCAGCAACTCAATTCGGGCTTAATTCGACAGCTGGGCAGATCTTGAGGTCTGGGCTGGTGGGAAGGGCTGGAGGACAGCCCAGCCACCAGGATCCCCCCCTGTTTCCTGCACATACAAGGGCAATAACAATGCACAATTACTCAGCACTTACTCTGTCCAGGCCTTTTGCATAGAATTGACCAGTAACTGGATCTTACTGGTCCCTTAGCAGGAACATCCTGGACCAGGGTTTCTCTGAAGTGACTGGGACCGATCACCTGTTTTAGACTCATGAAGGTTGTTTGAAATGCAGGTTCCCAGGTGCTGGACCAACTGAATCAGGATTTCATGGGGATAGGGGCCCTTGGTGACTGCATTTTCAACCAGCTGCCTATACACCAAGTTTGAGAACTGCTGCTCCCTAGTAGCTGTCCGCTCAAGGCCAAGTGCTCCTGGGATTCTTGTCCCAGGAGGTGAAGGTGGTGTGGGGTTTACCTGCCCCCCACCGAGGCCCTGCCCCCAGGAGGGCCTCTCACCTGCCAGTGGCCACAGGCAGTCCTGCTCCGGAGGGGCCGGGGCAAGAGCCGGATTATATCGTCTTCGTACCAGGAGCCAGTCGCAGGCCTGTGGAAGCTGACACAGTGACTGGGGTCAGACTTAGCCCACCCAGCGTCCCCTGGCAAATCGTCCCATCATCCATCCTGCCGGCACCCTACCCTAGACCTCCCCAAGCAGAGGCTCAGGGTCTTCACCATACAATGCGGTGGACAACGCAGTGAAGGAATATCTATCTGCCAGTTGGTATGCCCCCAATCTCTCCGGACAGCCCTTTTTGTCATGGAGCTGGGGGACCCCGGGTCTGGAGGGAGGTTTTTCAGACCCCTCTCCTGCCCAGGAATCCCATCTTCGAAGCTTGTCCTGGAGAGTGGGTGTCAGCTGTGACATGCCGGCGATGAAACTTGGGTCCTGAAGGCGGGAGCCAGGAGCAGCACGGGGTGGCAGCACTTTCAGGGAGTCAGGAGTCCAGGCAGCAGCCAGCTGGCCTCCAGCAGATCTAGCCTTGGCCTTGGGCAAGCCCTGCCCCTCTCCGTGGCTCCTGGATTGAAGTTGATGAAATAGTCAGTGGGGCATGTTCTGTTCCCACACACAGAAGGGGGTCATCCCCTCTGGCTGTGTGTATATATGTGTGTGCATACACATACATGTGTATGCATATATATGGATGTGTGTGAGTGTGTATACATGTATGTATGTATGTGTGGTATATAAGGCTTTGCTGGACAACACGGTGACAGTATATGTGTGCATGTGTGTATGTGTGCACATGTATGTGCCCATGTATGTGTGGTCTGACTCCTCCCCTGCACTTGGCACCTACTCTGGTTTGTTTGCTATTTCTTCATGTGCTACCTTCGAAGGTGATCTTACTCTCCCGTGTGTCTCCCCAGGTGCAGGGACGACAGCCTCCTCTGTCGTGTCCCCCACATGTGGCCTTCTTTGCACAGGGCTGGACACACGGTGGGGTGTGGGAAGGGCCCCCACGAGTGCTCATATATGATGTATGGTTGAGAGTTCAACCAGCAGTGTCCTTCAGGGAAGGGTTTGGGGGCAGGGTGCCGCTTGGGAAAGACCCAAAGACAGAATTCCACCGCAACTATTTAGCCACGGGCTGGTGCTGGCCCGGAACCATGCTGCCCTGGTCCTGCATTCTGACAGGACCCGGTGTGGTGACCCAGGGCTGCTCACCCTGTCTCCGCTCTCACGGGCTGCCTCCTCCTCTCCCCACAGGACGGCTCTCCTGCAGGCGCGTCCCCGGCTGCTCCTCCCTGTGCAAAGCCTTGTGTGCCTGGCAGCCTTCGGCCTGGCCCTGCCTCTGGCCATCAGCCTCTTCCCACAGATGTCAGAGGTCAGTGAGGGGAGGGGCTCAAGGGCAGGACAGGCGGATGTAGTTAGGCCATTAGTTAACGAACACTTATTCAGCGCTGACTCCTTCGCACTGGGCTGGGTGCTGGGGTTCGAACCATGAATGAGACAGACATCTCTAAGCTCAGGGTGAAGCAGTGAACACAACAACGAAACAGGGAATAGAAAATGAAGGATGAGGCATGTTAGGGTAGGACCACCTGAGCTGGATGTGGGAGGAGATCGTGGGGAGCCCCAACAGAGCCTTGAGGGAAGTGGCATTTTCTGGGACCTGCAGGAAGGGATAGATTTGGCTGGGAGCACAGTGGGCGATGGGACACGTGGGCTGAGGTCTCCGGGGGTGAAGGCAGCGCATAGCATGTTCCAGAGCCGAGCAAAGTCTGCAGCTGGAGCAGAGAGTGGAGAAGGATGAGGTGGGTCAGGTGGTGCTGGAAACTTGGGAGCCAGCGCAGAGTGTCACGGTCATCAGAAGGGCGGTGCAAACAGGCCCACAGGTGCTGCTTTCCAACGGTCCCCACGGCTGCATGGCGAGCTGGGTTGGAGCTCTGGGGAGAAGCAGCCATCGGGAGGCTGTGGCGGGCGTCCAGCGAGAGACGATGGCGGCTTGGACCAGGCTGTTGGCAGTGGGCATCGAGGGAAGCGGGTCCTTTCCGAGAGAGTTAGGAGGCAGCTTCGTGAGAATTGAGGAGCTGCATGTGGTGGGAGGGAAAGGGAGCTGCAGGATGTGAGCCCGGCTTCCTGGTTTTGAACAACCAGGCAGATGCAGGTACCACGTGATGAGATGGAGGGACCGGTTTGAGGGAGGACAGCGTGTTGTATTGGATGGACACGTGGGGTTTGAGGAGCCTGGGGGAGTTGGCGCTGGGTCTGGGAGACAGAAGTGCGGCCACCAACATAAGAAACAGTCATGGAATCGAGGCGGGGGGGGTGGGGGTGGCGGGATCCGCCAGTGAGTCTGTGGAGAAAGGCGGTCCTTGGGTCGGGGTGGTGACTAAGGATGCGTGACCAGGGAGGCAAGGACAAAGCCAAGTGGGATTCAGGGCTGGGAGTCAGACGCTCCTGAGAGGTGAAGCTCCGGGAGGGTGAAGAATGTCTGGGTGCCTCAGGCAGTGAAGGCAAACCCTGGCCCAAGGGGCAGGTCCAGCTGACGGGTGAGGAACCCGGGTGGCAGGGCAGGATGTTTGGTGTCAAGGGGAAAAAGAGAAACAGACCCACAGCTGGAATGAGGTGTGGGATCAAGAGAAGCTTTTATTCTTTTTCCCCTTTTTATTTTTATTTTAAAAAACGTTTTAGTTGAATTTATTGGGGTGACATTGGTTAGTAAAATTACATAGGTTTCAGGTGCACAATTCTGTAATGCATATCATCTGCATATTGTGTTGTGTGTTCACCACCCCAAGTCCAGTCTTCTTCCCTCAGCATTTATCCCCCCTTTACCCTCTGCCCCTCCCTCACCTCCTTTCCCTCTGGTGGTCGCCATACTGCTGCCCGAGGCTATGTGCACCCCTATGTCATTTACAATAGCCAAGATTTGGAAGCACCTAAGTGTCCCTAGTACAATGAGCGGATAAAAAAGCTATGATACATTTACACAACGGAATACCACTCGGCCATGAAAAAGAAGGAAATGTTACCCTTTGGGACAGCATAGACAGACCTGGAGAATATTGTGCTGAGTGAAATAAGCCAGTCAGAGAAAGACAAGTACCGTATGATTTCACTCATGTGTGGAATCTAATACGCAAAATAAGCTAACAAACAAAATAGAAACAGGTTCATAGATAGTTCCCCTTCTATACACGGGAGAAAGTGGCACTTGTGTGTACAAAAAGAACACACCAAGAGCGAAGTGGAGAAAGAGGATGGAGAGCAAAGTCTATGAAGTGGGGGGTGTGGATTCAAGGGAGTCACTTTGACAGGGAGAAAGCCCTCCCCACCTCAGCAGGGGGAGACAGATGCAGTTGGGGTGGGGCTCAGGGGTGGAGAGGTTAAGGAAGTTGTTCTGATAGCTTCTGGTCTGTATTCTCCTGCCTGAGCAGAGAGAAGCAAGAGGTGGGGAAAGGGAAGGTCAGAAGTTTGACGACTGTGGAGAAGCTTCTGGACATTCAGAGGAGTGAGTGGGAGAGACAGCTGGCCGAGGAAGTCAGAGAGCCTGATGGCAGTGCGGGGGGGGGGGGGGGGGGTGGAGGGTGTCAGCAGAGAGGAGCTGAGGGGGGACACAGGCCTGTGGCTGTGGGCAGGGCCTGTCCACCCAGGGGTGCTGGGGGCCAGCTCCGGGCACCACAGGGCTCTCTCAGAGGGTTTTGTCCGGCTGGGTCGGGCCTTTGGGAGGCTGGTAAGAGGTCGGGAGAAGCTGCGGGCCCTGGATCTCAGCGGGTGGAGGGGAAGGTGGGCAAGCAAGCTGGTGGGAAAGCAAGGTGTGAGGGGTCGGAGAGTGGACTGGGTATGTAGAGTCACTGAGCTCGTGGCAGATGGAGGCTGTGGCTGGAGCTGGGCACTTCTGAATCTGCTGTTGTAGGATGGACCCTGCTCTAGCCTCCAGAAACGGTGGGAGGGTATCGGTGCCCAGAGGGAAGTCGGGGAAGGTGAAAATACGGGCCCTGGGTGTTAGACCTGGCCTGTGAGGACTGGGACCCAGGGTCTTGGAGCAGGAGTTGGTGACCCAGCCTCTAGGCCCTGCAGTCCTAGGAGGGTGAGAACGGAGCCCCCAGAGTCCTAAAAGGAAGCTATGAGGTGATGGGGCTCCTATCTTGGGGCAAGTCTAGTGTGTGATCTGTGCCAGCAGTACCCTTAGGCCCACAGGGCCCAGCCTTGTCATGAAGCCAGGGACACCCCTCCCGTCTCCTTTCCCACCCCCCATCGAAGCTGCACAGCTAACTGATGCTTGGGGCCTCCACATGGAGCCCAGGGCTCAGGTTGTCCGGAAGGTCTAAGGATAGAGGGAGGGCACTTCTCCGAGGCCCTGGCATGCCCCTCCCGGAGGGCTGGGCCCGGCACTCCCCGAAGCCGCTGCATCTCTCTGTGTAGCTGGGCTGAGTCTGCGGTTCTAGACGAGGGTCCAAGTGCCCCGTGTGCTTGGAGGCACCACTGTGGTCAGTTGTTTCAAGCAGCCCTCACGGCTCCCCTGTCTGCACAGGGGAGGGACCCAGGGCCGACAAACCCAAGGCACAGAATCCGAGACTGTGCCTGTTGAAAGGACTTTAAAGGTCATGGTTTACCATCCTGCTGACTCTGCTGGGGACAGGAGGCCCAGAGCAGCCCCGGGACCAGCCCAAAGTCACAGAAGTGAGGGCTGATATGGAGGGAACCCCAGAGGCCACGCCCAGGCCAGAGCTCCCAGGAAGTGCTGCCTCTGCTTGTGCTGTGGGATTTCCTCTCCTCACTCAACCCCCTGACCTACCTGGAGCAGAGGAGAGAGGTGGAGCTGGGCTGCCCTCAGTGGGGAAGCATCAGGAGCGAGCGCTGTGGGTCTCTGATGGGTGTTCCTCGGGGGCAGATAAGGGGGGACAGTGGGAGGTGGTCTCAGTGAGCAGCGCTGGCCTCACAGAGGTTCCATGTCCGGGCGCAGCTCCTCTCGGAGTTCTCTGGGTGTCTCATTGCAGCCCAGGCTTCTTTCTCTAGACTGGGAAGAATGTAGTCATTGCATAATAAGGTTGTTTCCTGGGAAAGCAGGCTAGGGATGTGATTTTTCAGAGCCCCCTCCCCACCTGAATCAACACCAACAGGATGCAGGTAGGCCTGGGCATTATGGGTTGTTGTTTTTTTGTGTGTGTGTTTTTAAAATACATTTTATTGATTTTTTTAAAGAGAGGAAGGGAGAGAAACAGAGAGTTAGAAACATAGATGAGAGAAACACATCGATCAGCTGCTTCCTGCACACCTCCCACTGGGGATGTGCCCACAACCAAGGTACATGCCCTTGACCGGAATCGAACCCGGGACCCTTCAAGTCTACAGGCCAACGCTCTATCCACCGAGCCAAACCGGTTAGGGCATGGGGTGTTTTGAGACCTGTCTGTGACCTATAGCACCAAGGCCATCAGCAGTTGGCTAAGAGGACCTTGTCCCCCCTCCCCCCATTCATCCTCCCAATTAATTCTCTCTAACAAGGCGCTGCCTCTGCCATAGGGGGATCGTGTCTCACTTCCCAGAAGCCAGTGGGACTTGCCACAATAAGTCTGGACTTGCTTGGGCTGACCCAGCCTTGCCAAGAGCCACCAAGGTTGTCAACAGGAGTAATCGCTGGGACACTAATTAATTAATTAGGGAACATGGAAATTGCACTTAGGAGCTGGTTCCTAGCCTGGCTGGCCTTGGTGTGTGGTGTTTGGCATGAGGCTTTCAACCCACTAACCCCAGAGGCTGAGAGAAGAACTTCCATCGCTGGGCGAGAGTCTTGTCTGGCCTTTTCAAATCAGTATTTCTGCCTATTGAAATGGTGCTAAATTTTTAAATAAAAATAGCAAATAATAATAATAGCTACCATTTACTAATCATCTACTATGCCAGGCAACATGCTGGGAAACTCTGCATGTCTTGCTGTGTTCAATCTTCCTAATGTCCTTGAAGGCTCAGGCATTTCTGAACGTTAGGTGCCTTGGGGGAACTGAAGTTGAGGAAGGGGTGAGGCCACTGTGTGTGTCAGAGGGCCGGGGGGGGGGGGGGGGGGAGAAAAGGCATCAAGAGCAGCCAGGGGCCGAGGGAGAATCTCTATGGAGTGGCTTCACTGATGCTGAGGACAAGGGTATTTCAAGGAAGAGGGAGCTCTCTGCAAGTGAGCTGCTGCAGAAGGGACCAGAAGTCGACGAGACTTGGAAACTGGGTGATGTAGCTGGACACGGCAGTGTAGGAGGCAAAATGGTAGTCAACTTTCTCTCTGTTTAGAGAAGTTGGCTCAGGGATGAGAAACCACTGGAGAACAGCAAAGGAAGTTTTATTCACTGGGTGTTCGGTTGAGGGTTGGGAGCCTGGAGAGAGGACAATGATGGGGTGCCTGGGTCCAGTAAGTAGAGGGGTCTGGTTGGCTGTGGTGGGGAAATAGGGGTCCAGAATGTGACAGTCCTATGAGGTCGGTACCATTTGCTTACAAATGAAGAAACTGAGGCGTTCCAAGGTTCAGTTCCTTGCCCAGGTCCAAAGTTGGTAGAGATGGCGTGAGCTCTGTACCCAGAGAAGGATTGTTACCCTCCCCTGCCCACCCCACCTCATTATGAAACGAGAAGACCCAAGTCCCAGGCCCAGATGACTCCCCTTCCACAGCCCTCCCCCGCTTCCTGGGGAACCCATGTCCGTGTTCTCGGGGACCTTCTGGAGTAGGTGTTAGTGCCTTTGTTCTCTGACCCAGGGCTGCGGGCTTGTCTGGCAGGCCAGCAGGCGGGGCAGGGACCTCCTTAGGACCCTGAGCACCAGAGCAGGGCACCAGGCTTGGCCTCCCTTCCAGGCCCCGGCGTGTTGCCATGCAGGGAATATGGGTCTGCCCTGGTGGACCCTGTGACCTGCAGGTTAAGGCTATGGGGCATTGGCCAAGGCTAGCTCAGCCAGGCCATGCCAGGCATCAACAGGCCCATCGCACCCAGAGTCTGTTCCCCTCCTCATAGACACTGGGGTGCTTTCCCCTTCTTCCTGTAACTGGAAGGGCCATCTCAGAGCCCCCTGTCTCAGGGAGCCTCTATTCTGTGGGGCGGACAGACGCCCAATAAATAAGAAAATGTCAGGCCAGGCAGGTTGTGGAGGCCTCTGTGACATGGTACGTCCTGATGTGTGATGGCCTTTCTGGCCCTGCCCTCCTGGAAATTGAGGCTCTTGTATTCTCGGCAAATGTGGTCATTTGACAGAGTGTCAGCTCTCAGCCTTAGGGACACCCTATGTATTGAGGGAGTGAGAAAGGAACTGAGGAGGGAGATGGGACACAGGAAACACACAGCACCAGAGTACACGTGTGAGGTGAGACAGATCCTGGTGAGCTCATCAGGGAGGACTTCCTGGAGGAGGAATCATTGCTAGAATAGTTTCACACACACACACACACACACACACACACATGCTGGTGACTTGGGTCCCTCAAGGGAGATGTCCAGGGTCCAGTCTCTGGGCCCACGGGCTTTGCTGCCAAAAGAGGCTGGACCAGGGGAATGGGGAATGTCCCTCCAACTCCGACAGCCAGTGTTCCCTACCTGGGAGCGTATCTAATCCTGTTTAATGAACCTCCTGTCTCCCCAGAGCAAGAAGCAGTACCTTGGCCAAGGCCCCCTCCCCGCATCCCTGCCTATTTCTGTTTCTATCTGTCTTTGTGCCTCTCCCCTCCTGGGTTCCTCCTGGGCTCCTCCCCAGCCCCATTCCCCTCTCTTTTCCCCCACTCTTCCCCCGGGAGCTCGGGGGCTGGGGAACGGGGCTGCACATACAAGCCGGAGCCATTGTTCGACAATCTGTTTTTGTCTTCATCTTGTTGGCAGGCGGCAGGAGAGGAGCAAAAGGTTAATGAGGCACTGTGCAGCGGGATTACCGCGTGAACGGCAAGCGGCGGGCGGCCGAGCCAGCCGTGTGACAGGGAACTAATTAGGAGCAGTTTAACAGGAGGAAAAAGTGAAATCTCCTCTTCACCAACTGTCAATAATTAGCTGATTTGGTGAGGTTGAAATATGTCCACAGGAAAAGGTGGGGCTCCTCTGTGGATGAGTGAGGCTCAGGGGAGTAGGGGCCCCTGGTGGGACTGTCCTGACCCCTGAGGTTGGGGTTGCCCTGTGTCCCCCAGGCCTGCCCTCCGAGGGCTGGCATCTCTTAGCTCTGTGATCTTGGTCTTGACCTCCAAGACCTCAGTTTCCCCAACCAGAAGATAAGGTGTTGGAATGCAGTTTCTTCCTGGCTCTGCCCATTAGGATTCTGGGAGTGAAACCAGGAGACCGGGCCCTGGTCCTAGAGGGGGCACAGCTGACAGTGGGCTGTGTGGCCTTAAGTCCGATGCTGACACTCGGTGTCTTGTCTGAGAGCCACCTCCTGGGGCCCGGCGTGGCTCGAGAAGGTGCCGAATTATGAATGGGCGGAGCCTAGCCTTTCTCAGTACATCACTCACTGGGCTTCTTGAGACCCCCGAGCAGCAATAGGGGCTGGGGCGGGCACAGGGAAGATGGGGCTGTGTGCCTGCCTCTGGCTGGGCTGCGGTGGAGGAGGGGCCCTAGGCTGCTCTGGGGGGCTGCGGGCTGTCCCAGGGAGCGTGTCTCTCTCTTCCTCCCATCAGCGCTGCAGGAGCCCCGTGGGGCCAAGGAGTCAGGTTCGCTGGCGGCCAGGATCGTATCCTGTTGGGCCTGTTCGCCCTGTGTTTGTGGGTTTGTTGGCTCCTGCCCTTTGGCCTTCCCGGACACCTCAGCTGGGGACCCCTCCCCACTCTCCCTCTGCCCCTCCAGCTTCTGCCAAACACCTTGACTGGAAGAAAAGACACCATCAGAGCCCCGAGGGCTTCCTGCTCAGAGCCTCCATGGCAGCCCTGTTAACCCCCCACCCCTCCCTCTCAGCCTGGCCCCTCCTCACCGCAGCCCCACAGGGTCCAGGGCACTGGAAGCAGGTTCTGAGGACGGCTCAGGCCCACTTTACAGCCTCCTGCCATTCACAAGCCACATCTTGCCCTGGCCCCAGAGGGTGGCTTAGAGTCCAGGCCCATGTGGTGCATGAGATACCTGAGGGTCAGGCTCAGCCACCCCCTTCTCCCTCCTTATCCCCTACTCCTCCTTTCTTCCCCTCCAGCTTTTCGAGTTAAGAAACAAAGAGGCATGTTGTCCCTGTACAGGAAAAGAATATGGATACTCCCAGTGGGTACCAGAGTCTCCACCATCTCTCTTCCCATGGTGGTTTTGATGAACCATCTTGGCTGGGAGCTGTGATCCACCCAGAAGCAAAAGGTTGCCTCTCTTACTCTGGAAAAGCATGTGAACTCCCAACCAAGAGTTGGGGATGAGCTCAGGTCTTCATTCAAGCTGTTCTATAAATGACCCCCTCCTCCAGGAAGTCCTCCCGGATGAGCTCCACCAGGGTTTGTTTGACCTCACACGTGTAGACTCTGGTGCTGTGAGTTTCCTGTGTCCCATCTCTCTTTTGTGTCCCACCTCACTTTCTCCTTCCCTTCACACACAGGGTGTCCCTGAGGCTGAGAACTGGCACTCTTGATCAACACCTGATGCAGAGCAGGGGTCCTCTGGGCTCACCTTGACTTTGTTGGTTCCTGCTTCTCCTGCTCCTCAGGGCTGATATGAGGCCAGAGACCATGCCCAGGGGACATTGTGTTTCTCCTGAGCCCACAGGTGTTCACCATCTCCCAGGGTAGGGGCCTCCTCCCCTCCCATCTCAAATCCATCTCCTACTTTGCTTAGAGATGTTTGTTTGGGGTTTTTCTCATTTACTGGTTTAATCAGTCCTCACTGAACTCCAAAGCGGGCTATTTTTGCCGTCAGAAATCTGCTGCCTCCCCGCCCGCTGCTTTCTTGGAGTTTGCCCACAGGACCCCCCGGGAGGATGGATGGGAATGGCAGCGCTGCTTGGAGCCCAGGAACGCCAGCGCCACCTGTCATGTTGCCTGTTCCCCACACCCCCAACCCACACCTGCGCGTGCATACAGGCACACGCTTGAACATGCACACACATGCCCTGGTGACAGGCCTCAGCAGGGCTGCCTCTCAGCCTGTCCCTCCTGGTTTTTCCTGGGACCTTCTAGAACACCTAGATGAATTCAGGACAGGGCAGGAGGAAGCTTGGCTGTGCAAAACTTCTGTTGAGAAGATTAGAAGCATCGGTACGTGCGAAGTGTGTAGCCTTGTGAGCCACGAGGAGATGCAGGCGGCACGATTGGGCCTGGGCACGGGGATAACCGCAGGGCCCTGCCTCCCTTACATAGCATCCCGTAGGTCCGTGGTCGGCAAACTGCGGCTCGCGAGCCGCATGCGGCTCTTTGGCCCCTTGAGTATGGCTCTTCCACAAAATACCACGGCCTGGGAGAGTCTATTTTGAAGAAGTGGCGTTAGAAGAAGTCTAGGTTTAAAAAATTTGGCTCTCAAAAGAAATTTCAGTCGTCGTACTGTTGATATTTGGCTCTGCTGACTAATGAGTTTGCCGACCACTGCCATAGGTTTTCTAAACCTCCCGAGGGCTCTCCCATCCGTTTCTGGATTTATCCTCATCCCAAACCCCAGAGGTAGAAAATCTTCCCACTGTACTTATGAAAAAACTGAGGCTCTTAGGACAGAAAATGATTCTGAAATTGGTCCACCAGAGGGCACTCAGGAACAAAGCTCCAAAATGGGAGGGGCGGGGGGTAAGGGGGGGAATCTGAGCATCCACTGGATGCACATCGCACAGTAGAGGAGGGAGAAGATAAGACAGGATTTCTGCTCTTGGGGAGCTTGGTTCAATTTGATTCAACTTTTATCGAGGGCCTATCGCAGGGGTCCTCAAACTTTTTAAACAGGGGGCCAGTTCACTGTCCCTCAGACCGTTGGAGGGCCGGACTATAGTTTAAAAAAAACTATGAACAAATTCCTATGCACACTGCACATATCTTATTTTGAAGTAAAAAAAACAAAATGGCAAAAACACCCGCACAGGAATACTTTGCTGTCCTGAGTGGCTCACACTGGGCTGAGGGGGGGGACCGCTGTGTTCGTGTACAAACTGGCCTACGACTAGGATGTGACGGAGATGGAAATACTAGTAAGTGCCAGGGGTACCAGAGGTGGCAGCATGGATTTGGTCTGAGAAGATCAGGGGAGGCTTCCTGGAGGCGGCAGCCTTAAAAGATTAGGATATAGCTGGACGCAGGCCTCAAAGCCTAAACATACAACGTATTGGAAATAGAGAGCAGCCAGTGAGTGATGAACCTGGAGAAGGTTCCAGAAGGCCTTGAGTGTCCAGCCAAGAAGGCTGACATTCACTGGGAAGTCAATGGGAGCCCAGAGCCAGCACCAGAGCCTGACCCAGGGGTCTAGGCTCAGGCCTCAGCTACTCCTCAGCCCCAGCCTAACACTCCTGCACACCAATCAGGATAACTTCCCCAGAGGTGGGGCCTGGATGTGTGTGTCTGAGCAGGACCCGAGGTCTGCCCAACCCTAGTGAGGAAGGGTGGGATGTGGCTGCCCAGGAGGCAAGTTGGTTCCAGGCCTGGCAGAGGCCTCAGGCACACAGGGTCAGCCAGGTGCCAGGGTCAGCCAGGTGCCAGCCTGGGCATGGGACCCCACGTCAATGTCGTCGCCACCTGTGGACCCGCAGAGGTCCAAACCCTTGGCCAGGAGCAGGAGGCGGCTTTGAACAATGTCACAGGGTCACGCCGCACACCCCGGCCCCCAGCCCCGGGCCTTTGAAAAGGAGGCAGAAAAGCCACCAGAAAAAAGGCCGAGGAGGAAGTGCTTTGTAGTAGGTAAAAGCCCCTGAGAATGGGGCACAGGCTGCGGATCCAGTTTCCTGTTTATGTCTCGGCACCTTAGCTCCAGGTTCAAATATGTAAACTATCTGCTGGCCGCTGGCTGCAGGTGTGTGTGCTCCGAGGCTGCGGAGGCAGAGGGTGGCCCCAAATGCATTCCTGACTCTGGCCCCCCACCCAAGATGAGCCAGGGGACAGAGGCAAATAGCTCAGGGTTAACCCTTCCCCTGCCACACAGGAAGGCCGCCGGGCTGCTCTAGGGGACTCTGGGGCCAGCTGGGCCTTGGGGGGCTGCGGGATACACGATGTGGTGCTTTCTGTCTGCTGCCTCTGATCTTAGATGCAACCAGCGGTCTGGAGGTAGCGGCTGTGAGGGGCAGCAGGGCCTGGCTGGGTCTAGAGGGGGGTTGGGGCTCTGATAAGGGGTGCAGGGGCGATCTGGAGTGAGGGAGCAGGTTCTGCCTCAGAGTCCCGGAATGCTAGCAGGGCAACAATGGTTATGCCGTGGCAGGGTGGGCATGCTCCCAGCAGACCCACGTCTTCATGGCACCCCAGTTCCGAGGTGGGGGTTCCATCAGCCAGTGCTGATGGGTAACTTCAGCTTTCTTGCTGATGCCTGCAGCCCCCACTCTCCAGGGCTCTGGCTCCCCATCCCAGGCACCCCCTTCCCTCAAGGGCCCCTGCTGACTGGCCATCAGGTGCCTGGGAGGAGTCCACCCGATGAGCAGAGGGGCCCTCAGGTTCCTGCCTGCCCCCACCCGGCAGCCTGGGACTCGATCTTCTCCCTGTGGCCACTTTTCTCCTTGTCACCTTCTTCCTAGAGGTGGCCCCTCAGAGCTCTTCCGTGGCCAGAACCAAGCCCCCGTCCTGGGGCTCTAGCTGTCACTAGCTGCTGGCCCCTCCTCGCTGTGCCCACCACTCCCACTGGGCCTTGGCACCTCCCTCCCACCACACCTGCTGGGAGCCACTGTAGCCACATGCTTCTGACGTGGCACACACAGCCGGCTTCCGCTTCTTACCCACCAGTCCCCCAAACGGCAGGGGCCTCCAAGAGCACAGCACAACCCTCTGTCCCTGCCCCGGGGACTCCGGAGGGGGTTCGGGCAGCAGCAGGGCGCCCCACTGCCCTCACCCAGGACCTGCACCACATTTATTTACTACCAGGGCCCTGGGTCTGATTTCCATGGAGGACACAGCTTCCCATCGAAGGCAGGTGATCTTCAAGTGGGGTTACAGCCCAGGCGTCCCTGCCCCAGCCCCCCTCGCTAGCCCAGCGGGGAGGAATCTTTGTGGTCCAGACCCATGAGACCTCAAGATGGTGGGCCACTGAGCCAACCCCCCGCTGTGGCCAGAGAGCTGGAGGGGTCTTCACCAATGGCCAGTTGAGCTGGTCCAGGACAGAGTGAGAGGCTGTGCCCGGGGTCAGCCCTGAGAGAAGGTTAGGAAATCTGGACTCCAGAGGTCACCCAATCCCAGGGTCAAGACCTCCACCTCTCAGCCTGGCGCCTGTGGCACCCTCTGCCGTTGCTGCCGCTCCTTGGGCTGGTCCCCTCAGGCCGCCATCACGGGCTTGTTCCCTGTGCCCGCCCCTCAAATGTGCCTGTTCCCCAGGCCTGGCACCCTCCCCTGCCATCTGCTCTCCCGGGCAAGCTCCTCCGCTCCGGGGGCTCCGGCTGTGCGCACATCCCGGCTCGTCCTCCTGCCCAGACCCCTGGCCTGAGCCCCAGAGCCTGGGACCTGCCTGCTTCTCCGGCCTCTCCGGCTGGGAGGCTCACCAGGGCTGACCCTGAGCCTATCACCTCCCACCTCTCCCCATCCCCATCCCCCTCCCCCTCCCCTGTTCCCTGCCTCTGAGAATGGCACAGCCAGCCACCCAGCTCCGGAGTTAGAATTAGGAATCATCCAACGCACAGTCATTCTCCACACCTCCCTCTTACCCCCACGTGGGATTGGTCATCAACTCCTATGGGTTTCATCTTCAGAAAGGATCCCCAGCGCCCGCTCTTCTCTAAGCCGCGATGGCAGCGTCTTAGGGCAGGGCCTGGCACCTCTCTCTGGTTCCCACAGCTGCCGCCCACTCCTCCGGTCCATCCCCCACACCCTCTGCCACCAGAGAGACCTTTCTAAAGGGGAGCCCACCCCTGCCCAGAATTCTTCCCCGGTGCCTGGCTGCCCTCGGATAAAATGCTGACACCTCCGCACGCATGGGCTTCAAGCGCCTGCCTGTCCCAGCCCCACCTCCATTTCTTGCCACGTACCCCACGTGCCCAACACAGCCCACAGCAAGCAGGCCGTGCTGGCCAGCGAATGCTTTTCCTCCTCCCAGCAAGTTTTTCTTGCCCTCTCATCAAAACCCTCCGTGTCCTTCCTGGCCCGCCTCCTCTGAGAAGTCCTCCTTCCTTGTTCTTTCACTAGTACATGCTGGCTCCGCCCCCTCCCCAGTTTCCATGGCACTTTGTCTCTCTGGGATCCATCTGCTTTCCTAGCTGGCTCCTCCCCTAGACTTGGAGCTCCTCAAGGGCATGGGCTGATCTTCTCCCTCTCTGTGTGCCCTGCCTTGGTGCATGGAGTTGGCAGCCATAAACATCTGCCGGCTTGAAGGCTGATGGAGTTGAAATGAGAGAAAGAGCCTTGCATGCCAGCTCTGTCCCCAAACCCCTGCTCCTGCGTGCCCCAGTCACCTCCCCCCAGGACCTTCCCACTGCCTGCATCTCCCCCATGCTTCCCTCCCACCAGCTGCCCTCAGCATAGTGGGGAGCCTGGGGGAGCCCGGGGGTGCTGGGTCTGTGACAGCCTCCACTGGGAGGGTCACGGGGGCCAGCCCTCTCCAGGGAGTGAGCCGAGTGGCCGTGGCCCTGGCCCATGGGCCTCCACTGTGGTGGTGAGCGGCAGCCTCTCTCTCCGATTTTCATGCGGGCCTCGGTGCTTCAGTGAAAGCCGGCATGGGAAGTTGCTAATAATGGCACTAAAATAAAATATGCTACATCTGTTATGGGTAGCAGAACAAAATTAGCTGCTCACACCTCTGACATCCAAGATGTCTTAACTTAAAATACTCCTTGGCTTACTTTACATCATTTACTGATTATATTTAAAAGAAATACAATTTTGCAATTACTGTTCTTTCCAGCGTGATATCTATGCATCATTTTCCTTTTATGTTTATATATTTCTCCTTCATTAGTGCAGTCTGAAGGGTGATTAGGATTCTTCAAACATTTTACAGAGGTTAAACGTTGATTAAGATTTAATTATTACTGTAAATAGCTTGGAATGACATATGGTGCAAAAGCCTGACATATGTGCATTTGAATAAATGAAGTGCTATTTCCCAGGATGCCTCAGTAGCTGTTTAACAGCTTTCCCGAAGGGTTATGTTACACCTCATGGTAAGATTGCTGGGATGTTATATTTTGTTGGTTTTTGCAGCTGAAAGCTAAGAACAGTTTTCCAGTTTTTTAAAAACATTGAATATTTTAAATACCTAAATTGTTTTGCACAAATTTTTGCTAATTTGTCTAACTAGGTTAAACATTTTCAAAAGCATTTAGATTTTTAAGCGTGGGCGCTGTGCATTGTGTCAGTGGCAGCGTGGGGACGAGGCGAGCGGGTGGAGTGGAGGGAACTCAGAGGCCAGCGGGGGTGGGGACGGGGGAGGTGGTTTGAGGAGAGGGGGTGGGGAAGAGGCCCAGGCCTTGAACCTAGCTCTTGTCTCTTTGGCCCTCTCAAATGACCAAAGCCTGGGTATTGGGGTACCAGGGACTACAGGGGAAGGGTTCCCCTTCTCCAGAAACTCTGCTATGCCCACCACCCTAGTCCACATCAAACCCCCTCTTGTCTGGCCTCTGACCTGCGCAGCCTGTGTACGACTGCGTTCTTTGTAGGCAGCGCTGGTCTGTGGCACCTTGCGCCTGGGCCCAGGGTCTCTGGCCAGAGTACCATTAGGTGGCAGCATGGGGAGCTGGATTGGGGCAGGGGTTGATTCAGTTCCCTTTTAGATAGGTTCAGTTCAGGTGCCTACGAGACATCACAGGAGCATTTAGTAAGCAGTCCGTTGTGGGCCCAAGACTCAGGCGGGGAATGTGGCTGGAGACTCCTCAGATCTGGGAGTCGCAGGGAAGGTTGTGTGTGCAGGGAAGAGGGCCCAACCAGGGACCCTGAAAAGTGTCCAACGGATGTCACACAAAAAAGGGGGGTTAGCAGTGACCTTGGAGAGAAAGATTTTTTGTGGAACGCGGTGGGAACTGGAGCCAGATTTCCTGTGGGTGGAAAAGCCAGTGGGAGGTGAGGAGGTGGAGGTGGCTACGACTGTAGATAGTGCCTTGAAGAAATGTGGTTGCTGGGGAGGAGAGACACCGGGCAGAAGCTACACAGTGTGACGTGGAGTTGAGGGGAGGTCTTTCTTAGTCAGAAGGTGCTTGTCTGTGTTGAAATGCTGGAGGGCAGGAGCCAGCAAAGGAAAAGATGGGAAAGAGGGAGGACAACCCAGGAGTGGGCTCCTGGAGTGGACAGGGGGGAGCTGGAGCTTATGGGAACACCTCTGAGGGGAGGGGAGGGGAACCAGGAGGGCAGGTGTGGAGCAGAGGTGGACACAGTAGGCCGTGAGTTTATGATGGGACACGAATGGGTTCCTTCTGATGCCTTCTATTTTGTCCCCTGAGGTAATGAGAAGGCTCATCTGCTCAGGATGAGGGGGGAGCTGAGGATGCGGTGACCTCTGTGGAGAATGGGAGAGCGAGGTGACTGGCGATGTGGCCAGGGGGTGAGGGTGCTGCTGGCTACTGTGAGGATCCAGCCAAAGTCATGGACCCTGAGTGCTGAATGTGTCCATTAGGTGGTCAGGTTCAAGTGGAGACCAGGAGGCTGCATGATTGTTTCCTCCACAGCCAGTCAGGGCTGGAAGGACCTGGGGCTGAAGTGATAGCCCCTCACGTCCAGGTTAGGGGAGGAGAATGGGAAGCCGAGCTGTAGAGAGTCTGGGGCCTGAGGTCTTGGTGGCCTGAAAACAGACAGGGAGCCCGGCTGGCCTGGCTCAGTGGTTGAGCGTCGACCTATGAACCAGGAGGTCACGGTTCGATTCCCAGTCAGGGTACATGCCCAGATTGTGGGCTCAATCCCCGGTAGGGGTGTGCAGGAGGCAGCCGATCAATGATTCTCTCTCATCATTGACGTTTCTCTCTCTCTCCCTCTCCCTTTCTCTCTGAAATCAATATATATATATATATATATATATATATATATATATATATATATATACACATACATACAGACAGGGAGAGTGAATGGGGTGCTGGAATGATAGGGGTCTGTGGGGTCAAACAGGGAGAGTGAGTGGGGTGCTAGAATGACTGGGGTCCGAGAGAGTAGGGTTTGGATTTAAGGAGTTTGGGTAGAGCAGCCCTGGTTGGTGACCAAGTTCAGGGTGTGGCCCTGAGAAGGGATTCGTGCAGCACAATGGACAAGGTATTGGAGAGAAATTCAGAACTCAGAGGCTGAGCATAGGATGCTCTCCTGCATGGACACACTGTCAGAGGAAGAGGCCAGGGCAGGAAGGGATACTGTGAGCCCCTTGACAGGAGGGCAGAAAAAATTAAAGATGGGGTGCCAGGGGCAACTGTGGGCTCCAGAGTAGTCCTAACTGCTACTCCCAGCCTCCCCACTCACCCCTCCCCTCTCATCCCCTCTCACCTTTCCTCCCTCTGTTCTCTCTCCTCAGATTGAAACATCCCAGTTAGAGCCTGAGATTGCCCGGGCCACCAGCAGCCGGACAGTGGTGTACAACAAGGGGCTGTGAGTGGTGGCCGGCTGGCCTGGGGGTGCAGCCTTGTCCAGCCTGGGGAGCTGGGGGCGGGGAAGGGGTCTCATGAGTAGCACCTGCAGGGAGGGCAAGCTGGCCCCACCAGTCCTGGGCCACCTGGGGGCGGGGGGTCTCCATCCACAGTGGTAGGGAGACTAATCTATTCACCTGTTAACATAAGGGAGAGGAATTCTGACACATTTCCTATAAAAATAATCAAGTGCATTTCTGGGCCTTACGTGGGGTTGCCAAAACTCTACTCAGCACAATTATGTGTGAAGCTGAAAAAGTGTAGAGTGCCCACAGGGTAGAATTAGGGTCCTTTTATACTTTATTTTTATTTTATTTTTATTTTTTATCAGAACCAAGCCTTGGTTGCAGCTGCTCAGATGCTGCTAGCAGGTGGTCTGGCGGTGGGAGTAAGGGTAGGCCTGAGAACTGGCTGGTTTGGTGGCGGGGCTGGTAGATTTAAGATATTATTGTGGCCAAGACCGATGCCTCCCTGGGTGCTCAGGGGTAGGGAAGTGGGGGAGGCAGTCGACACCTCGCAGGATGAGCCAGCTATGACTAAGGTCCTCAGGAGGTGGCCCAGGAAATCAAGGAGCACTGGAGGTCTCTGGAAGATTCCATGGGCATCTGCCTCAGAGTGTGGCCGGCCTTCAAGATCCAGGCCACACCTGCAGAACCGATTCCTCTGCATGAAGCCCAGTGACACACGGGCTGACATCATCCTTCATGGAGCCCTGACATATGGGAGGCCCCTGAGATGACCCCAACTCCAGGCAGGAAGCCGCAAGAAGGAATGATGGTGGGCAGGAGCCGGGGGCATGCAGTCTGGCCTTTGCAGGAAGATCTTCCTTCCCGGCACCAGGCTGGCAGCTGGGCATTAGGGCCGAGTGTGGGGCTGGAGCCAGGCTGACTGCCCCTGAGCAGGAGGGCCCCATGCCTGAGAGTACAAAGGCCAGAGCTCTAGGCGCCTATCGGAGAGGAAGCATCAACCCAGGAATCAAAGCAGGCGCTGGCTGGCTGCGTAACCTTGGACAAGCCCACTTCCTTCTCTGAGCCTCCACCCCCATGTCTGGAACCAGAGGACTGGATCAAGGGATTCCCACCTGCTCGTCCAGCTAGATCTCGTCTTTGCCTGTCCCGCTCAGATGCTGGTCATCCCAGGCACATCCCAACACGAACCCTGGACTGGGAAAGGGGCGGGTCCCTTTGGGCATGGCCAGCAGTTGGCCTGAGCACCTGGACTCTGCTGTTCTGTATGTGACCCCACCTCCTGGGAGCGCTGGACCTTTGCCAAACACTTTGCAGTTGTGAAGGAGGAGGTAGTATGGATGCCTGGGCTGGAGTGGGGAGCCACACCCACACGCCGCCTCTCACCCTGCACTGGCCTCCGAGGCCCCGGGCTGCTGGCTGCCGCCTCCCTCCCAGTGCGGGCCAGGAGAGGGGAGAGCTCTGCAGAGGAAATCGGGGCCTGGGTGGGGTGAACAGGGTAATCTCTCATCTGAAAGGCCCCAAAAAGAGGACGCCTGGGTCTCAAGGGACCTCTCACCTGATCCCAACTGGAATGAGCCTTCTCCAACATGCAGCCTCGGGGCCTCCCTCCCCTGGTGCCTGACTCCACCTGGGGAGAGACGTGGCTGGAGGTGGACAGGTACGTTCAGGGAAAGGCAGTGCGGGGCCGCGGAGGCCTGGCCACAGGCTCTGCTCCCCTCAGGGCGGGGGGCGTTGGGGTGAGGTGGGTCTTCTACAGGCACTGGCACCAACCATCCCACCAGAAGCCCCTGCTGCCCTCACCTCCCAGCCGGGCCCTGGAGCCTCCCGGCTAGCTCTGCGGGGTGCGGCCCTGAGGGCCCCCACTCTCCCAAGGAGCAGCCCACCCGCTGCCCATCAGGAAGGGGAGAAGGCAGAGACAAGCATGGAAGACAGAGCAGCAGAGGGCAGGGCTGCCACGGTGTTGGAGGGACAGGTATTTTTCAGTTACTCCCGTCATAATGTGAACGTGCTAGCGACTGGGGCCTGGGCAGGTCTGGGTCCTCTTTTGCAAAGCTCACTCCAGGCTCACCCCGCCCCACCTCTAATCGGGTCTTATTCTTGTGCACTTTACCTTGGGACCAAAACTGCTCACCCCAGCTCCACCCCCACCCCCTCCAGAGGCCTGGCTGAGATGGGATCTCTCCATCTCTCCTCTGGGCTGGCTGCCCCGGCCCAGCCCTGTGGCCTCTGCATCGCATAACCGATTTACTTTATCTCCCAGACGATTTCCGGTCATGCTCTCAAATGCAGTTTCAGGTGACTTGGGGGGGGCTCCTCCTGGTAGGGTGGCGGCGGCGAAGGATCCTTATCGCTCAGGGTGACGGGGACAGAGATTCAGCTAGCCATGCTGCTAGGCCCTGGTCTGGCTGCGGAAAACACCCACACGGGGAGACTTGCAGTTAACATCCAGCCCCTCTCGGCTGAGGCCAGAGGAAGGGAGGCCTCCTGGGAAGATGGTTTCACGTCTGGGGAGGAGGCTGAGTCAGGGCAGGGCTGGCCCAGCGGAGCCAGAATCCAGGCCACACCTGCAGCTGATTCTCCAGCTCTGGTGTATCTGCCTGGCCCTCCGCTGGTCACTTCAAACATTCCTGAAGGCTCGGGATGCCCCTCTCCCGTTCCCAGAGGGCAGTCTGCGTGTGCAGGGACCAAAAGCCCAAGATGTCAGGATGGCTGCTGAGTCAGGATGGCCAGCGTCCCGTTCCACGTCCTGGTTGGGGAGGAGGTGGAGGGGGCGCTGTTTCCTGTCCTGGGCCCCTACCCTGGCCGAAGGGTGGGGCTCTGAGAGGAAACAGGCCCGTGGACAGAATCGAGGTGGTTTCCCAGGCCTGGGCTTCGGTCATACCCAGGTTACTTTGCAGTGTCCTTTTAACCTTCTCAGAACATTTCTCAGTCTCTGTGATTTATGTAATACTAATGAACTGTGGGCAATAAACGATGGATTTAAAGCATCAAGGCTTGGCGTTGTGAATTATGGGTGGAGAGGTGGGGGCAGGGAGACACAGTGGGAACAAGCCAACGGCCAGGCGAGGATTTCATGGGAAGGCCCCTGAGGAAGATGCGGACCCAGGCTCAGGAGGGGGCAGACCCTCTTGGGGGCCCAGAGGGAAAGGTAGAGGAAAGGACAGAAGAGCCTGTGAGGGCAGGAAGCTGGACAACGGGGATGAATTGAAACTCGGCAGAAGGAACCCCCTTTGCAGAGCGGTTGCTGGGCACTTACTGCAAGGAAGTAGAGTGGAAAAGGGATCTCGGTAGCTTCTCATACCGTTTATATCAAGGGGACTAGAAGGGAGAGTGGTGGTGGGGGTCACTCTGGACTGCCTGGGGGCCAAGAGAGGCTACACAGGGTGGGAAGGTTGGAGCCAAGTGGAGAGGTACCTGATGTCCACAGTGTGCCCAGCACCAGCCCTGGGAACTCTGCCCCTTCTAACGCCTCCACAGTCCCTCAGGGCCAGGCCTTGGCTGCCTCCTGATAGCTCTGGGGCCTCCCAAGCACCTTCCACGCCTGTAGAGTGACCATGCAGTGGAGGTGGGGTTTATGGTTGGGGTCAGGCCAGCCCAGATCCCGGCCCCAGCTTGGCCCCAGCATCACTCAGTCACCCATTCCTCGGATCAGATGTGTGAGGGGCATATTCTCTCTTAGCGCCGCGGTGTCCGTAGCGATAAAATGCCAGGATCAGCATCGTTCCCTGGGCTGGTGGGCAGAGATTAGAGGGGCTAGGTGGGGAACTCACCCAGCCCCTCCTCTCACCTCCCCAGTGTCAGGGGTGCTGGGCCTCCCTCGGAGGGTGGAGGAGGGAAAGGGCTGGGGGAAGGGTCTGTCCCAAAGTGATGCTCCTGGGTCAGGGGGCTTCGGGTCTCTGGGGAATTTCTTTGCTAAGAGCCCCACTGGCCACAACCCCCATCCGGTGTCGGAAATCCTTGACTCTCGGGACAGACACAAATCCCTCCTGGGAGCTGTTTGTTGTTTTTAGCTGGTCTGGGGTCTCAGCTCCTGCCCTGCCCAGAGATCATTAACACTCCAGGAATGTGGCTTCCACCCGCCGGCCCCTGGGGCCTCCCTCCTCCACTCAGGCAGCGGTTAGACGGAGAGTCAGAATGCTAGGGATGAGGGCAGTGATGAGTGACCCTTTCCCAAGGCGCTGGGGAGCCGAGCCTCAGCTTCAGAAGGCAGCTTCCCCCAGTCCCCAGAGCTGCTGCTGCTCCTGCCATCTCACCCATCCCCATGTCACCGGCTAGCCTGCCAAACAGGAACCTCTCAGCCACTCCCCGAAAGGCCTAACTCGCGCCGCCCCCCCTCCCCCCCGCATGCCCATGCTTCCAGGTGACTCTCTGGGCAGTAGCCAAAAAGTATTCCCTCTCCATGCCCCACTCGGAGGTGCAGTAGCTGCTGTTAGCCTTGTCTAAGATCTGAGTCTGGCTCCTTCCCCACAAGGAGCAAGAATCTGGGCTCCCCCCGGTTCCCTGGGCCTTATGGAAGGAAGGGGGAACGAAAAGAGGAAAGAGAAGGTGGACAAATGGGTAAACAGGCATAGGCAGACGACACCCCCTTGAAGACCCCATGCAATTGAGCGAGGCAGTGAGGGAAGGGGGTGGACCCCTGCCACCTGAGCTGGTTTCCTCTGCCCAGGTGAGCCTGGCAGAGGGAGGGACAGTAAGCAGGGCCCTCGCTCCCGCCAGGGTTGAGCTGCCAGAAACTCAGTTGTTAGAGAACAGGGGGCAAGACGCTGGAGGTGACAGAGGGCCAGCTGCTGCAGGGCCAAGGACAGCTGGGAGCCATCAGAGGCTCTCAGTGGGGAAGTGGATTCATCTGGCAACAGAGTGGAGTGGAGCGTGGCCTCTGGCAAGACTGCTGGGGAGACCAGGGAAAAGGCCACTGTGGCAGCCCAGGTGAGGGAACATGGGGGCTGGGCCAGGTCATGGGATGGGGATGGAGAGAAGTGAAGACGTCACAACTGCTCAGCTCTTGCTGATTGGCTGTGGGGAAGAGGAGGAGTCAAAGATGGCCCCAAGTTCTCCGCTTGGGCAGCTGAGGACATGGATAGTGGTGCCATTTCTTGGTGCTAAGGAACAGAGAAGGAAGAACAAATTTGCAGAGGAGGTAATGCGCTCTGTTTTACAAGTTAATGGAGGTTTCCCCTGCAAGATCACCAAGTTGAGATATCAGGAGACAATGAATGGGTGCTTGTCTGGAACTCAGGAGGCAGGTCGAGATTGGATATGCAGACTGGCATGTTATCTATTTATTGTCAGCACCTGGAGCTAAACCGACAGCACAACCACCCAGGGTAGTATGTGAGGTGAGAAGAGGAAGATCTGGGATGTTACCTTGAGGTGTCCTCATCTCTGAGGCCTGGACAGAGAGACAGGGGGCTGCCAAGAAGTGCAGCCCCAAGAAAAGTGTTATGGGCTGAATCGTGTCACCCCAAATTCATAGGTTGAAGTCTTAATTCCCCGTACCTCAGAATGTGACTGTATTTGGAGGTAGGATCTTTAAAGAGGTAATTAAGGTAAAATGAGGTCATTAGGGTGGGTCCTAACCCAATATGACTGGTGTCCTTATAAGAAGAAGAAATTTAGCCCTAGCCGGTTTGGCTCAGGGGATAGAGCGTTGGCCTGTGAACTGAAGGGTCCCAGGTTTGATTCCGGCCAAGGGCACATGCCTAGGTTGTGGGCTCGACCTCCAGTAGGGGGCATGCAGGAGGCAGCCGATCAATGATTCTCTCTCATCATTGATGTTTCTATCTCTCTATCCCTCTCCCTTCCTCTCTAAAATCAATAAAAATATTTTTTTTTTAAAAAAAAGAAACTTAGACACAGACCAGCATCGAGGGAGAATTCTATGTGAACAGGAAGATAGCCATCTGCAAGCTAAGGAGAGAGGCCTCAGCAAAAACCAACCATGCTGGCACTTTGATTGTGGGCTTCCAGCCTCCAGAACGGTGAGAAGAGGAGTTGTTTAAGCCACCCCACCTGTGGTGCTTGTCATGGCAGCCCTAGCAAACCGATACAAGAGGTAAGAGGAAGATAAGGAGAGCATGGTATCCCAGAGGACAAGAGATGAGCATCCTTCAAGCAGGAGAAGCTGTCCACATACTTAGTTGGTGCTGAGAGTTTAAGGAAGATAAAGACCAAGGACCTGCAGAGAAGGATCTCAGTGGAGTGTGGCTAGGGCGAAAGTCAGATCATCCTGGGTTGGGAAGTTAGCAGGACGCCCGCTGAGTGCCTGTTAGAAAATTCATGTGAGTCGGGCAGAGAGAGATGACAATGGCTGCAGCATGACATGGGGCTAAGGGAGGGCTTTAGACGGGAGACTCTCGGGCCTGTGGAAACTCTAATGGGTGAGAGTGGAGGAGACTGTAAAGGCAGAGAAGAAAAAGAACCACCCAGGAGCGAGGTCCTCCAGGGTGCGGGGAGAATCCTCCTGGAGGAGAGAGGAGCTTTGGGTGGTAACAGGAGGCCGGTGGAGAGGGTGGGCTGGAAGCTGGCGGTGTGGGTTTGAGGGTGGGAAGTTGCGGGGTGAGAGGCTAGCTTCCCTGGCCCCTCCAGATCAGCTCTGCACCCTTCTCCATCAGCTCTCCATCCCAAAGGCTGACTCAAATGGACTTGATGTCTGGCTCCCACCACTGGGAGTCATCACTAGGAAACTGGTGATTGGAGGAGAGTGAGACTGGGGGATTTATTTCCTCCCCCCAGCCCACCCCCCCCCCCCCCCCCCGCTCCCATCTCCACTGCAGTCTGCAGGCCTCCTGCTACTGAAGGCTGCAACCCCAGCGGGGGCCCTATCCGCCCAGCTGTCCTCTATGATTCTGGTAACTGCTCCCGCCTCTTGCCTCTTCAGGCCTAAGGGCTGTGTGGGCTCCCCATTGTTGCTAGCCTTGTTGCTGCAACATCTCTGTTGGCTTTCCAAAATCCATTATTCCACTCTCCTCAAAGTGCCCCACTTGAAGGGGCCGTCTCTCCCTGCAGGCCCCTGATATGAAGGGGTTCTCTTCCACTGCAGCTTTGTTCTCCCTGGAGATGCAAATCAAGTCCTCTGTGGGGGGGCGGGGGGGAGGAGGTAGGAGGAGAAGGATGACCGTTTGAGACTTCCCCGAATGAGGATGAGAGTGGACTTATCAACAGGGTGAGGCCTCAGCTGAGGCTGGGATCTCTACCTCCAGAGAGGGGGCCATCCAGCAAGCTTGCCTGGTGTCCTTACCTACCGACTGAGCTGCAAGGGCAGGCAAGGAAACAAGTTCAAGCAAGTTTGGGATTTTGCCAGGTGGGTACAACGAAGGAACAGTGGGACAGAGGATGTTGGAGAGAGAATAGAGGAGCCTGTGGCCAGGAGGGGCCCATGAGGTCAAAACACGGAGGAAGAGGAAAACTGAGTGAGTGAGCGGGAAGAACATGGGGTCTAGTCGGAAAGGACAGCTGAATGTGGGATTTGAGAGCAGCCACAATTCTGGGGTCTGATAAGGCCTGAGAGTGGGTGGTGATGAGGTGAGAGGGAATGAGAGGCTGGGGTGCTGGGTGGAGGTCTTGGGGCGATAGGAAGGCCATAAGCTGGTGGCCACAGTCTTTGACAAATGAGGGGGTACAGCTGGGACACGCAGCCACACACTGCCCACGTGCCCAGCCGACCGCCCACACACACCCACACAGTCACACTCATGCACACACGCCCACAGCCCTCCCAGACCAGACAGACACCCTCACATGCACTCACCCTCACACACACCCCAGACAGCAGATGGGGCGCTCGGGTAATTGGTTAAACCTGTTCTGATGTCTGGCTCCGAATTGGCAGCACCCGTCTGACAGGAAAGCTGGCTGGGCCTGCTCTGCTCAGCCTGCTGGCCTCCCTGCCCCTCCCCCTGCATGGCTGCCCTGGAGCACGGGCTCTGGGAGAGGTCTGTGGGCCCAGCCTGGCTTCCTCCTGGCCAGAACCCGGGTCAGGAGGTGAGAGCTCCACAAAGCCCCACCGGAAGCAATCACAGCCCCGGTGAGGAGGAGTTGGTGTAAACCAAGCGCAGAGATGCTAAGAGAACGAGCCATGCTGTGGAGGCCCGAGGGACTGATCCCGGAAAGTTGCGAGGACAAGAGGATGTGTAAAGATCCTTCCCGGGGTGTGAGGCACAGGGCTTGGGCCACAAGAGTTACGAACAGCTCCCCGGTATTCCCTCCTCTTCTGTGCATGCAACGTGGGTTCTCACAGGAGCTCATCACACCTCAGCCCACTGGACTCTGCAGGGCCCGGAGGCCAGCACCACTGAGGGCTATGGCCCAGCCCGGCAGGTTGCTTCAGGGAAGGCCTGACCCGGCAGCTCCTGTCCACCGTCCTCATCCCTGCAGGCCCTGATCTCCAGGGGGAGGGGTGGTCGGGGAGGGACGGGAGCATCATTCTGAGGCTTCTGCTCCCCTTCCTGGCTGCATCTGTGTGTCTTTGAGAGAGACTTTGGTTTGTTCCCTGGAGAGGGCCCAAAAACTCCCAAATTAGCAAACCTGGCAAGCCCACAGCTCAGAAAATAGTTCATCCTGATTCCATGTTTTTCAGGCTCACAGAAGCCTTTATTAATGAAGTCACAACACCAATATTTACCGTCTGTGGGGAGAGGCACAACATGGGGGATGGATGGGAGTGCTCGGGGACTCCCGCCCCGCCCCCCGCAGGCCTGGCCTAGGAAGATTGGCAGGTTTCCTTGGGTCCTTTCCAGCTCTTTATCGGGATGACAGGGGGTGCTCTGCTGTGGTTTCCCTGCACCCTTTCCCTACCAAGTGAGAGAGAATCTTGAGTGGAACGGCTCACCCATTCCTCCGCCCCCCATTACTCATGCCAAAAGGACGCCTCCTCTCCTCACCCTCATCCAACCTGTGCGCACAAGCTTCCCAGAGGTCAGCCCACCTGCCTGATAGTGAGAGAGTCCACCTGAGGTTCCACCGGGCCTCATGCAGGATGTGAGGGACGCATTGTCCTGGCTGATGCGGGGAGGGGTGTTGGGATGGGGCTTAACCCTTTGGTTTCTAGCCCCAAGTGAGATGCTTATAGACCCAGCACAAGGACCTTCTGTGTTTGGATCCCTAGGTGTGCCCCCGGCAGCAAGGCTGGGCCTTTGACATCTTTCCAGTGACTTTAACATTGACCAAGCCCCCAGGACATTCCAGGCACCAAGAACTATGTAAGTAAAGGCACGGCAGAAGCCACAGCTCACTGAGGGACAGGGATGACACGGGTGAGACTGAAGCAGAAGGTACCAGGAGCGATGTAGGAGAGGTCAGGGTGGGGAAGAAGTTTAGGAAGAGCGGGGGACTTAGGAAGGGGGAGACAGGACCCTATTTGGGCTGAGAACCCTAGCCGTAGCATAGAGGTCCTCCTTTGAAGTGGGCCTCATCCTTGACATCCACACAAACCTCGTTATACCTACCATTCCTCCCCTCCCCTCCCAACACCCCAGGAGCCTTACATACTGTTTCCCAAGAGAGACAAAACCTTGGCCAGTTGCCAAGGCGGGTGATCCTGCAGAAGGGTGGAGAGATGCATTGGGTTTGAGGTGCTGAGGGGCGTGGAGTACACCAAATGGCTGGTGGCTAGCTCAGGGGGCCTGCAGCTCAGTATAGGTCAGCTGGAGGCGTGAACCAGGGAGCCGAAGACAAGTCCTGGCAGTGGATGCGAAGCCCCAAGTCAAAGGCACAAGGACTGACCCTGGAGGGACATAGGTGACGAGGCAAGGACAAGATTGGGAAGGACTTGGAGAAAAGAAGGTGTCGGAGGTACCCAGATGCAGGCGGCAGGGAGGGGTGAGGGAGTCGGGAGGAATGGCCAGAAGATGGGTGCAGGTGAAGCCGGATGAGAGGCCGTTAAGTTTGGCCACAAGTAGGTGGCAGTAATTGAGTGCCATCAGCATCAGCAGAGGGTTGGGACCACTTGGATGTCATAAGGGAAAGGCTGTTAGGCATATGGGTTTTGCTTTTTTTTTGGAATGAAAGAAACCTTGGTGTGTGAAAAGCAGGAAAGACAAGTGGACATATTGAAGGGCAGGTGAACTAAAGAGCTTGGCGTGCCCTGCTTTGGAGCTCTTTCCCAGGCTGGGAGGCCCTGCGTCCTTGGGCACTTGTTGCAGGCTCACACTCAAGTCCTTTCTCTGAAACTTTAATTTGCACAAGGAGCTTCTCTGGGGACAGGTTAGCATCCTGGCCAGGCCAGGACGTGGGGCTGGCACTGTCAGCCTCTGTGAAGGGTGCCTCCTCCACCCAACCCCCAGTACTCCCCTTTCCCTCTGGTTTCTCCTCAACCGAAGAGTCTCTACACATGGGAAGTCCGCACGCTCTCTGTCCCCCCTGACCCACCTGGGCCTGACGCTTATTGCTCAACACGTTTGGAGACCTAAGCATAGCCTCCCTCATGCCCAGGGTCGTCCTTCCCTATGTCTAGCCTCAGTTTCTCTTGTTGTGGAGTTGGAGCTAGAGGCCAGATCAATGACCAACAAAGGAAAGGAGTTAATAAATTGAGTCTCTAAGGCCCTACCCCAGGCTCCCAGGCCCTGAACAAGCTTGCTCTGCCCGTGCCCAGTGGCCCAGAAACCGAAGCCACCACCCCCGGCTCACAGGCTCTGGGGTTGGAGTTGGATGCCCGCGTCATTAAGAGAGAGAGACTTTTATTGTTCCCATAGGGAAGGGAAACACAGGGGGATCACTAAGAACTACAGAGGGTGCCTGGAAAATAAATTAAAACAGAAATGCATCAAAACGAAAAGAGAAATGGAGAATGGCTGGGAGGCAGCAGTGGCTGTGGGCCTGCCCGGGCAGGCAGGCAGGCAGGCAGGCAGGCTCTCCGAGGAGAAGGTGGAGCAGTCCCAGGCCTCAGCCAGCCCGTTTCCTGTCCCTCCGTCGATGTTGCCCCAGGCTCCAAGCCCTATGGGGCTGTGACTTGAGGCTTCCCCGCAGCTGGGCCGGGGAGCTGCGAGTCCAGTTGGGCCCCCCGAGGGCCCTGGCAGCACTCTGCTCTCACGGGTCTGCGGCTGCCCACCCTAGTCATTGGAGGTGACATCGATGTCCTCCCCGTTGGCCTGCTTGGTGGCGATGCGCCACCGGTTGATGTGGTGGGAGCCCTTCTTCTTCTGCTCGGACTCGGGTCCCTCCTCCTCCAGCTTTTGCCGCTTGTACTTTGTCCTCCGGTTCTGGAACCACACCTTCACCTGAGCCGGGGAGGGAGGGGCACAGGTGAGAAACGGCCGCCAGGATGAGCTGGGAGCCAATGGGGAAACGGAGGCCAGAGTCCTTTTCTCTGGCCAGCTGCCACCTGGGGTTTGGAGAGGACGCAGTGGGCCGAAAGGGGCGATTTTCCTGTCCCTCTCGACAGAGGGACAGGAGGGGAGGTGGAGCTGCCGAGCATCCTGTAGCCACAGCACACAGAGCGGGAGGCCCAGGCTCTGGGGCCCAGCAGACCTGGGTCTCTACGGTTCCTAGAGAAGAGATAGTAATCACTCCTCCACAGGGTGGATGGGAACATAAAGGAGAGAACGTACGAAGCCATCGCGTGCTCCGTCTGCCCGCTTCTCCTGACCATGCAGTTTTTCACTTGGCCGTGCGCAGCAGCGGGCCAGGTCAGCCTGCGTCAGTGACGGGAGCCTCTGCCGGGGTCCTGCCCTCTCTGGGCTTCCTTCCCTCATCTACAGGAGAAAGGCCTTCTGGGCCCTTGGGGCTCCAGGGCACCGCCTGGGCTTTTGCTCCAGAGCATCTCAGGGAAGGGGATGCAGGGTGGCCAGGGTTACAAGGCATGGATGCTTTCCTGGAAATGACAGCACATTCTAAAGCACGCAGTGAACTGCAGCTAGGGCGATCCATGGTGCCAGTGTGGATGGTGAGTGGTAAGTCGTGTGTGTGGACTGATGGCGAGCACCTTGATTTTGGCAGCAGCAGTGGATGCTAATGGGGGGATCCTTGACTCCTGGGCAGGGTCAAGGGCAGTCCTCAGAAAGACTATCGAGTCCAGCCCCTGAGGATGGGTGACAGCCACAGGCCTTTCCCATAAAGCCA
The DNA here is from genome assembly GCF_951640355.1 of Cnephaeus nilssonii. Taxonomy (NCBI): domain Eukaryota; kingdom Metazoa; phylum Chordata; class Mammalia; order Chiroptera; family Vespertilionidae; genus Cnephaeus; species Cnephaeus nilssonii. The sequence continues at coordinate 44,028,093 of NC_137086.1, read as the reverse complement.
GGCGATGGCGGTCAAAATCAGGCCTGGCATCCAGGTCCAGGAGGCAGTTTCCTGCCCAGGATGCCCCACCCTCACAATTCCCAAGCAGTCCCCTCTGTCCCTTCCATGGAGCCCACCCAACCCAGAGCTGCCCCTACCCCTGCCCCCAACCAGGGTTTCCACAGCTCCATCTGCCCTGCCCTTGATTTTAGAGCAATAGGTGTGGGGTGGGGACAACCAGTGCTCAGGGCTACACAGAGCAACCAGCAAGGACAGGAAGAGATGAGGGGCCTGGCTTCAGGCAATAAAATGAGGAGAGGGCCCTCTTCCCTCATTTCCAGGGCAGAGTTCAAACCCCTCACCTGTGTGTCTCACCGCAGGAACATGGGGAGGATGGCAGATGCTCTAGGCCCAGGGCTTCTGGATTCTGTGCCCACCTTTCCTTGGGCACAGGGCTATGGGGCCCTGGGTGGTTCTCAGCATAACCATTTGGCAGCCAGGCTGGCCCCTGCACCGCCCCCCGCCCCCACATCCACCCTGGAGCCTGTTGTGACTGTGCCATCCAGTAGGTGGGTGAGCTTGCCCTGCCTCCTATGCAAGGCATGTACATGAGTCACGTCTGGATGCTGACCTGGGTAGCATTCCTAAGAGCCCAAGGGGCTGAATGAGGGTTAGGTATGGCCGGCCTGTTGGGGTGATTCAGGGCAGCACTGGAGTGCACCAGGGACAGAGGACCCCTTTCTGCACCTTCTCCCTCCCACACACTCCCATCTCTCCTTCCAGGAAGGAGACATGGCTATAGTGGAATGGACCCAACCTGCTACCCTTGCCTAGAATCACTGGCCCAAAGAAGGAAAGTTTCAATGGTGGAACTTCCTGGCACACCCAAATGAACGTTGATTCTGAATATTTTCTTCACGAAAACAACCAGTGTCGAGGAGTCAGCTGTCTAGAAACAGGGCTGCAAACCCTCTCCCTGGGCAGTCTGGCTATCTTCTGGAGAACAGCCTCGGGCTGAGTGTCCAGATGCTGTTTACAAAGACTGAACTAACAGGGGGATGCTTATGCTGTAGTAATATTAGTGAAAATGGCAGGATGCACAGTTTGGGCACAGTGTGAACACAACCATGGAAAAACAAAATCTATGCACGGGGGAAAAAGACTAGAAGGAAATGAACCCAAAGTATGGGTGACTTTTCTTTCTTTTCTCTACTTTTCTGATTTTTCTTTAATGCATCATTGATAACAATTAATAGTTATTTTTTACTTGGAAAAGGAACTGGACTCTGGGTGTAGTGGAAAATAAGAGTGGCACCCATGACATCTCCAAACCAGCCTCACCCTGAGCCCCTTCTCTAGAGGAGAGAGGACCAGGTCACATGGTGTGGCGACCAGCTCCCTGGGAGCCAGCCTTAGGAGGCCGTGCTTCTTCTGTACCTGTTCCCACCCCCAATGGCCACACACCTCTCTCTAAGCTCCGAAGGCACAGCTGAGATGTTGGCTGGAGGAAGCCCTCACCCATCTCTGACTCCTTGGAGTTGGGGAGAGGTTCCTTATGGTCTCCCAAGTCCCTACCCATTAAACACCTCTCAGTTTTTCAGATGAGACAGACCCTTTCAAGAGTCTCTGCTTTTCCCTGAGTTACCCAACCTGAAATGCTCTTAGCCTTCAAAACCCTGCTCACCCTGCTCAGATGTTCTGACTCTGGACCTGCCCCACCACCCATCTGTACTTCTTTAGTACTTTGTCTCAGAAACAGTGACCCCAGCAGTGCACTAATTTATTTGCTCAAACCTGTCTCCTCACCAGACTATGGGAACCTGGAGAACCAAAGCAGTGAGTTAGCCTGCTTTGGAGTCCTAGTGGACAGGTTCCAGGTCTGTTCAGCCAGCTGGACAGAAAGATGAGGTGACCCAGCCCTATGCTCTGGGCCAAACCTGGAAAACAGGAGAAAATCAATGGCAGAGGGATTGAGACCTAATAAAAAGAGGGGGGTTTGGAAAGTGCTAATTGCTGAAGAAATGGGATGCTCTTTTGGCTTAGTTCAGTGGACACGTCTACAATACAGTCAATTCTTAATTCTTCATGTTATGGACTGTATTAACCACTTGAAGGGGGATCCTGGGGGAGGGAGGCATTGTTGGTAGTAACAAGGGTCAGCTTGAGTCAGACAGGATGAAAAAGGTGAAACTGCCCAGCCAGTGTGGCTCAGTGGTTGAGCGTCAACCCATGAACCAGGAGTTCACAGGTTCCATTATCAGTCAGGGCACATGCTGGGGTTGTGGGCTTGATCCCCAGTAGGGGGCATGAAGGAGGCAGTGGATCAATAATTCTCATCATTGATGTTTCCATCTCTCCCTCCTTCTCTCTGAAATCAATTAAAAAACATTAAAAGTAATTAATTTAGTTAATTAATTAATTAAAAAGCAGGTGAAACTGCTGTGGATAAATGAATGAATCAATGAATGGATCAATGCATTAGTGGATTGATCAATTTATGCATTAATGAATAAAGGCATGCATGTATTCATTATAAAGAAACTAACAAACAGGCCAACTACAGCTCCAGCCAGTATTTCAGACTTAACTTTTAAATAATCTGCTGTTTGAATGAACCAGCTCTGGATTCCTTCTTTTCCACTCCCCCTCCCAACCTCAGCTCATCCCCAATGGAAGGGTCTGTGGCTTCTGGCCCCTGCCTACTTTCAGGGGAATACCTGTCCTCTCCTCAAGGAGTTAAAATACTCCTGTTCAATATTATTTGAGTTTTGTAACTCTGATACAAAAAGTTGCTCCTTATGTCCTACTATTCTCTTCTGCTTTAACTTAAGTCTGTCCTGTTCTGTCATCTCAGACACAGAAATCCTCAGACTAGATGGAGGCTTGGAGACACAAGTCAAGCCACTCCTCAGCCTGCTCTCCTCGCTGCTCTCTCACCTTGAGGGACAGGCACAGGGTGAGGACTCCATTTCCCATCATTTGATCATGTGAGCTGCTCCCACTCTGAAGGTCAAGCCCAATGCCATGCTAAGCTCAACTCTCACCCCATTAAAATGAGGTCACCTCAGACCCCACATCAACCTTAGCCACAACTCTTCCTAAGCCTTCTTTCTCCTCTCTTAGACCATCCTGGATGCTTGCCCTTATCCTCAGGTGAATCACCCATGTGGGTCTCCCTGACCTCCCTCAGCCCATACCCATACCTATGACTTTAAGGGGACTCCAGTTGCCCGTCCTATGCATGTCTCACAAGTGTGCACATTTTGTTTTTAAGTCCCATCACTAAATGAGGAATCTCCAAGGCCAAGGAACACGTTTCTGCACCATTTCCCCTCACAGTTCAGCTAAACTTAAAGCCAGGAAAGGTCAAGAAACACCTGCTGAACTATTCAGGGCAAGAGCGGCAGCTGGAAACATCAACCAATCCATCAGCTTGGAGCAACCAAATGCTTTCTCTCACTCCTAAAACTAATGTGCCCCCTTCACACACACGCACCGAAGCACACAAGCTGCACCCCATGACGGCTTGCTGGCATCTGGTATGTACATATGAAATACCACCTGACCTTTGAGTATCAATAACACTAAACCTATATGTGCACACACCCATTATACACACACACACATTCATACACTAACACTCACTCACTTGCACCAATCGTGGCTCTGATCTGACCTAACCACCAAGACTGAACTTAGATGGGCATCATCCAGGTCAGACTCCAGGGCTGCACCACAGCAGTGAGGAGCAAGTGATTAGAGCCAGAAGGGAGAAGAGCCTGAGGCCCTTCCCTCCACCTCCTGGAAAAACCCACCATAATCCCAGCACAAATACCCTACTCCCAACCACACATACAGCTTACCCCAACAAAGAAGCTCAGGGTGCCCACCTCCCCACACTCCATGCTAAAGCTTTGGGTGTACAGAGACCCCTGAGCTCTGGATCAAGACCCACACACTGATTTGCCTAACCTTCCCAGAAGCTCTATCCATGGATAAAACTAGATCATCTAGATAAAAAACCTAGAAGACAGTGCAAGGGAAAGATAGAAAACAGAGAACAATGACAGTAGAGAGCAAGGGATATGACTGATAAAATTAACATATGGATATGTGTACAATCAAGAGAAGTTTGCCCATCCATTCACTACATGTTTATGGAGCCCTGGGGTACAGCGAGAAATAGGAAGGCTTGGTCTCTGCCTCCCAGAGCTGAGATGCTCAGGCCAGCTGTTCATCAGAATCACCCAGGGAGCAGTTTAAAAACTTTCCCTGGGTCCCATCCTGAAACTCCTAAGAGAATCTCCTGAATGGAGATCAGGAATCTGTATTTTAAGATTCCTTTGTGAGACAGATACAGCCTGTCTACAGACTGACATTTGGACATGGCAGATAAACAATAGCAAAGGCCCGTGAGTATTTTTATATGTAGGAGGAATACTGTGAGCTCTGAGAACTTAGAGGAGGGATTATAGAGAAACACAAAGTAGAATAATGATGAGCCAGAAATTTAGGGCTGCAAAGAACCCTGGAGTTAATTTCATTCAGTCTTACAGATACTGCAACTGAGGCCGAGAAAGAAGACAAAACCAGAACTGATGAAATGATAGATAACCATTAGTAGGAATACACTACCTGTCAGTTGGTAAATAGGTCTATAGAGATATAAGTTTGACATGGATGGTGTATACACAGAAGATAAAATAAAATAGATGATAAAGAGATAATCAACAGTTGGATTAATAGGAGTTATTGTTAGGAAAATTATAATTAATAGAAAATAGGAAATATAAATTAACCAGCTTTATGAGGCAGTTTAATGAGAGCAGACATAAGTAATGGCTAGATCTAAAACAGCTATCTGTGAGGGACAGATTCGGAAGCTCTGAGAGACAAATACAGATATTGACAGTAGAAAGAAATGGCAGGGAGTGGATGGGAGTGACTGATGCTTGACAAGTAGCTGATAGCTGGAAATGACAGGTAAGCTTGCCTGGCAAATACTGAAAGATGAATAGGTAATTAGTTAATGATATAACTCAGGTCCAAATGATAAGTTAGGAGAGGGACAGAAAGACAGCTGGATAAAGGAGACTGGATGTAGCAGAAAGAACACTGGACTGTCGGTCAGCCTAGACTTGAATCTTATTGTAATACTAACTTGATATATCACTTTACATAAAGGAAAAGGAAGGACTGGGAATGAGAATTAATATTATTTGAGTTAATATTAAGTGCCTTTAATTCTTAAACAACCTGTTTTCTGGAGGAGAGAACCAGAGTTCAGAGAGGTTGAGTACATTGCCCAAGGGTCACACAGTCAGCTAGCAGGAAGGCAGAGAGTGAAATCGCATCAGCCTGCCTGGGAGCTCTGCCCAGTCTCTCCACCTCTTTGTCACCTGGAAAGACAGCCTCTGCAAGGAGGTTTCTCAGGCTCCAACCTCCTGTGGTTCTGTTGTTACTTTCTGTTCTGTATGCTAAAACCAGCTCACCTCTATAGATGGAACAAGATTAGGCATGAGTTTTGATAGTGACACTGTTTAAAATGTTTGTTTTAAATATAAGTTTGAACTATCTTACCATAAAAATGAAAGAAACAATCATGTTTACTAACTGGCATTGTTAGGAGCAAATATTGACACGCAGCTAGATTCAGTGAAAGAAAATTAAAAGTGCTCTCACTGAGCTAAAAAATTGAAAGTTTAAAACAATGACATTATTTCAATAAGTGTTCATCTGTGGGTGGTGGAATTATAAACCCGTTTGTTTTCTTATACTTCTGCAGTAAAAATTTAATAACTAGTACTTTTCAAATGAAGTTAACTGTAAACACCATTCATAAATTGGCACCTTGTTTTAGACAAATTTAAAATGCTGTTTGCCAGAAGGGAAAAGGGGGTATTATTTTTTAAGTGGGTCTTTAAACAAATATATATTTTTTAAAAACGTTTTTAGAATTAACTCCGTTGTTTTGTACATTTTATTTATTTCTATGGTTAGAACAGCCCAGCTAGCAAATCTGATATATATATATATATATATATATATATATATATATATATATATATATCCTTTAGCGGAGACAGGGGCATTGGGCATCAGACAGATAGGAACTTAGTAGATACCAAAATGCGACGTGAGGACAAGCTTGAGAGGTCTGGAGGTCGGATGCAGTTAGAGTTTGGACTATCCCACTAAGCCCCCTTCCTACCCTCATTGCTCCCAGGAGACCCCAAGCTGCCCCCCCCCCCCTCGCCCTGCACCTTCTCCTAGTCCGGACTAAGGTGGAGGGTAGTGGAGGGTAGGGAGCGAGTAGTACAGGAAATCGGAGCGGAGGAGGAAATGCTAGCCAGCTTGCAGACCTCTCTGATTTGCAAATCTAGGCATTGACTAGGGCGGAAAGGAGCGGGTCTTCAGAGGCCCGCAGGGCGCTGGAATCCTCCCCAGGGCAGCCCCGCCCCCCTAGCAAGTCGTACTTGGCAGACGGAAAGCTTAGGTGGTGCTTCCAGGCAGCATGCATGTATGTATGGCAAAGTCTTTCCTTACAGTAACCAAATGTGCTTCCCTATAACTCTCATCTACTTCTTGCAAATTTTTAAAAAATTATCAATGACAAAAATACGTGGTGATTATCATTTCACCCAGTTCAACCCCTCCAACCCCTCAGCATATTCTCTCCCCAGCTCAGCAGCCGGTCAGGTGACTGAAACCAATCCCCGAATACCCAGACTCTTCTTTCCACATTTCTCAGATGCCCTCGCCTTTGCAAAGCCATTTATTTCCACGGTTCCCTGCCAGCGTGCCAGTGAGGAGATAGGGCCCCCCTCCGACCCCAAGCAAGGCTGGCGGCTCCCTAGCTTAGCCCCTCTGTTTCTGAGGTTTGTGCCCTGAGGACACTGGGCTTTCTCCCCCTACCGCGTGCGTTCGTGGGCAGTCGAGGCCTCTGCCAGGTCTGCCATGAACGGCGCACGGAGGCGGGAGAAGGGGGCGCAGTAATCGCTGCGCTGAGATGGCTCCCGCGTCCACGGGGGCGCCCGGCAGTGACAGGTAACCCGGCACCTGCTTCGGGCTTTGGGAGCGGCCTTGGTATGAGGTCGGATCCCACTCCTAGTGAGTCCTCAGGGCTGGATGAAAACCCTGCGCCTCTGCGAGGCTAGACCCTCCGGGGCTCTAAGACTGGCTTTGCGGGAGCGCGGCCGGGCGGCTTCCCGCGCTGGGCAGGAGAGGGCTCCAGGGAAGGCCAGGGGAGGACTCGGGCCACGCCCGTACCCGCCCGCCCCCACCTCTATTGGGGCCCCCAGGTGAGCGCGGGCCGCCAATTTGGGGCGATTATTACCTGCGTCTCCGAGAGGCTGAGGCTGCCGGCCAGCTGCTTCCGCTCGGCGCCCACCACGTAGTGGTTCTTCTCGAAGGCGCGCTCCAGGCGCAGCAGCTGCGAGGGCGAGAAGGCCGTGCGGATCCTCTTGGGCTTGCGCGCGAAGGGGCCGTGCAGAAGCAGCCCGTCCTGGGGCACATCGCTGGCTGCCCGCGCCGCCGACGCCACACGCGCGGGTACAGACAGAGAGAAGGGGCGCCGTGAGCCGCAGCCCGGGCCTCCCCGGCCCGCACGCTTACTCCCTTGAGAACTCCGATAACCCTCCCCAGTCCTTGGCCCCTTCTTTCTTCCCTCTCCCTTTGCCTCCCCTTCCTTAAGTCCACTCTCCTCCTCAACGCCTCCACACCCCCAGAGTTACCCTCCACACTCCCGGAGTTACCCTGTTGGGAGCCACGCAGAAATGCGGCGCTGCTGATGGGCCAAGGGTGGGCCCCAGGCTGGGGAGGCGCCTATGGGCCCAAATCCATAGGGCCTGCAGCAACCCAAGAGGCCGAGACTGAGAAAAGTCCCTTAGCTCTGTTCTTCTGCTTGACCCATCACATTTCACTCAAAGTGGATCACAAGGAGAAGGGCTGGTTGTCAGAAAGGTGATAGGGGAACGGTGAAGCTATTAGGCATCCCCAAGCCAAACACAGATTCAAGAGCTAGGAGATACCCAAGGCACTCTCCCCTCACTTAAACCAGCCTTGCTCAGGCTACTAGCCCTTTGAAAATGCCTACCACTGGCCCAGGCTCTGCCCTGCAAGTGGTAAACATAGGCCAGCGGTGAGGTCAATGGCCAGGCAGCACCTGCAGGTCTAAGGTCAGGTTCTTCTCCCCTTCCCCACCTCTCTCCCTTTCCCCTCAGGTAAAACCCTCTCCCCACAGGAGACTCCCGCTGCTCTCTGGTGGGAAAAGACCTTGCTTCATCCCTGAATAGTCCCCTGCTAAAGAAGCATGTTTATAAATATCTTGGTATTATCTTTCTCTCTAATATATAGACATAGATATGGGTATATTGGTTTCTGCATGAGTGTGTGTAAATACATGCTCCAGCCTCCCTACTGTCTTTCTCTCCTATCGACCATACATGGTTTTCAAAGAGTGTGACTGTCCCTTGCAAATATTGGCCACCATGGAAACTCAGCTCCCAGATGCAGGAGGAGGGGGTGACATTGGGCTGGATGAGGCTGGGGTGGTGGGGTCAGGAACTACAAAAGCTGAACAAGCTTCCACAGACAGTCCCAGTCTCCATGAACTCCCACCCCACCCCCACCCGGCCCTCCCAGGCTTGGTTGCACAGGCTAACACACTCGAAAAGGTCCTGAAATTACCCGTGGATTCTCATGCAGTGGCATGTAACAGTCACCCTGACCCACCAATAATGTAGAGCCCTAGATAGAATGTTTTGACAGAGTTAGCTGATCCAACGAATTTCTTCAGAAATGGCCGTTGGTTTGACTCAATTTGACCTGTTGTTTTGTTCTTAAGACAATTGTTTAGATTATTCCGTTAAGATCTCCCATCTCTGGAAATATGGCTGTAAGTGAAGCCAGGCATATAATTGAGGTGATGCTAAAACTCCCCAGGTTCATGTCCCTCTGCTGGTGGAAACTGCCTGACATTACTTTCTACAAGTCCCTGGCTTCAGACACTGACACAAGCAAACAGGGTTGCCTAGGAATGAGGGGCTAGTGCCTGGGGGGAGACAAAGTCCCCTGACTGGGAGAAGTCACTAATTTTCAGTCACCTTATCCATTTCAAGTGGTTGGATCTGTGCTGCTACAAAAGGGAGGGGGAATCATAGAACAGGAAGATAGAGGGAGGGACACCATGACCATCGGGCCCTTCAAAACGGGCAGGCCCTGGACTCTCAGGCCTGATTGAAAGAAGAGTTTAACTTGTGGTAGTGGAGGGGGCAGATGCCCAGAGAGGTGGTCTGACAGAACGGGGTAAGAGGGAGAGAATGGAGGAGCTTGATCCGGGTAGGAATAAGGGTTAAAGTCTCAAGTGTGGGCAAGAGAAAGGTGGGAGAGATAGGTGGGAAGCAGATACTTCTTGTTGATGTTAAAATAAATTGCTTCAAAAAACACGTCGTTCTGAGCCCAGGTGAAGTCCCCACAGGGGTGTCCTCTGGACAAACGAGCCGGACGGGAAGGGAGAAAGCCTAGCTCACACCAGCATTTGCGCGGTTTGGCTCCAGCAGCTGGACTGGCCCAGGCTGGTCGGAGTGAGGTGGCAGCAGAGGGACCCGCAGGTGGGAGTGGATGGGCCGCAGAGGGTGTGAAGGGCCATATGGAGCAGAGGACCCAGGACTGGGGTCTGGCCTCAGTGTGTGTGACCTGATGGCTATTTTATAATGTGGCTTGTGTCAGCCCGGCCCTTGGGACAGGGGTGCGGTGTGGCCTGTCCCCCCCCCCCCCCCCCCAGTAATTCTGGGCTGTGAGAGTGGGCTGTCAGTTTCAGACAAGGACAGTAGGAGATTAAAAAGGGGCTGGCTTAGCCTTCCCTGGAGCTAGAGACTGAACCCCACCCAGCCCAGTTTTCCTCCAGCCTCTCTCTGTGGGCCACTTCAAGGCACTGGCTAGGAACTAGCAATAGAGACTCCCAAGAGCGAGGCAACGGGAGGTGGGAGCTAGGGGTGGGAAGGGCCCAGGGCTGGAGGTGCGGTCTCTTCAGCAAAGACAGCGGCCGGCCAGGGGCTCTAGACCTGACGGCGGGGCTCAGGGACCTGGGGCTACAAGAGGGAGAGGCTAGCCAAGCCGCGGAGATAACCCCATTCCCCCTCCTGCCGGAACAAAGGCGCCCTTTGAAGCGCCGGCCCATTACCCGCGCGGGTCCCGGAGGGTAGGGTATCCCAAAGCCCGCTCCGGACGCTGCTCCCTGGCTTGGAAAGTTCCTGATGTCCGGGGAAATAACGCCGAAGGGCAGCCAACACCTGGTCTCCACCGTCTCCTCCCCTGCAGGCCTCGAAAGCCGCCCCCCTGCTTCTGGATCCCGCCGCCCAGTTCGGACCATCCCGCGCCGGCTTCTCCTCTTCCACCGCCTCGCTCAGCGGAGGAGCCGCTTCCCTGCGCACCGGGACGGGGCTGCCAGAGAGCCCGGCGTACCACAGCGCAGGCGTTCCCGTTCGTTCCTGTAGGGTTTCGTTTCTAGCACCAAAACCGGGCTGAAATGAGCATCTCAGAGGCCGGGTTCTCTAGAAAACGCGGCGCCGGAAGCCCCGGGCCGGCTCTGCTCGCAGCCCGGAGGCCCCACTGGGACCGCAGGGCGCGTGGCCACCGGGGCGCGCACGGGTCCGGGGGTCTGGCGCGCCGCTGACCCGCCCCGAAACCAAAACGTCTCAGGGTTCGAAAGTCCTTCACCGTCCAACGAATTTCCGAGTTTAAAAACGCTGTCACACTCGGCTCCATCTCCGCATCCAGACACGGTTCTTGAGAGAAAAATCCAACCGTTTTGCAACTCGACAACGCGCCCGCCGGGGCTGATAGCTCAAGGAGCGGCAATTTCCTAAAGGGCTTTGCGCAGGATTTATCGGGCCTGTCTGACTGGGGATGCTCAGAGCCGGGGCTGGATCTCTAGAGAGGCACCTGGCCCTCCGCGCCCGAGCCCGCGCCGGCGAGGCCGGAGGCGAAAAGGATGGCTGGGAGGACATGGGGCGCGTGGGTCGGAGCCGAGGGCGCTTGGGGAGAGGCCTTCTCCCGCTGAGCAGGGATCACAGGGCTTAGGACCGGCTGTGCCCTCTCGCCTGGGCCGCTGTGCCCTCCACCAGCCCCTCTGCAGAGCTGGTGCAAAGGTTCACAAACACCCGCGACTCTCAAATCGGTCCGCGGGCACTGGGTTTCAAGACTCCAGGAACCAAGCCCATGGAGGACCGAGGGAGTTTGCTCAATTTTGAACAAAACTCAATTTTATCAGTAAACATTGATTTTAATTGACAGGTTTCCCGCCCAAATCGCCCCCTTCCCCACACAAACACCGGTTGAGTTGGACAAATCTTCGAAATCCCCAGGGGGAGATGTGTGCCCACAAAAATCCTCGTTTCAGTAATGACATTCTCTTATTTTGTGGGAATCTATTGGGTCCGTGTCTACCAGCAGAAGTGACTGAGAAAACAGTCTGACAAATCGGGACCCGGGACAGCGGCTTCCCGTGAAACAAGCGGCTGTAGCTAACGCTCCAAGAGATCCTTTTTCTCCTATTACCTAGATAATTGCACCAAACATCCAGTTTACTTTGACTGTGTAGACGGGTTTACCGCCAGATTAACTCCAGGCGCCTTAGCTCTCGCTACGTCCTTTTCATTTGTTTCACTAAAAACCGGGTTACCTAGCTCTGGGTCATGGAACCTCACAAGGCTGAGGTCTGGTCTACACTAACAAATAAAGCTGGAAACTAAAGCAATTACTGCACAAATTAAGGCTACTCTTTAAAAAAAAAAGAAGAAAGAAAGAAAGAAGAAAGAAAAGAAAGAAAGAAAGAAAGAAAGAAAGAGGAAAAAACTCCAAATTCAAGGAAGAAAACGAACTCCAACAAATGCAGTTTTCCTTCGGAAAAGTCAGATAATTGAAACGTGTGTGTGTGTGTGTGTGTGTGTGTGGCCAGTGGGAGAATCTTCATTAGCAAACCCATTGCCCCTAGAAGACCAGGGGGCGCGGACTGCCCATGACCTTACCAGCTTTTTGCCCCCACCCCCTGCCTGGGAGGACCCAGGCAGTGCCCCCCCTACCCCCCACCAGCAGCCTGGTGGGCTCCCAGAGTAGGCAAACAGCGGAGGAAGCTGGTGTGCTATTGCGAACCGTCCTCACGCTGGGTCCAAGAGGCGCGTGTGACTTGGAGAAGTCGGGCAGAGGTTGCCGAGAAACATCTCAAGAGAGCAGAGAATGCCATACGGAACATTAACTCTCCAGTGTGCCCTGCCCGCGGTCCCTTCTTCCCAAAGACCCGAGGCACGCGGGTGGACCTTGCCCTGCTCGGACGGGCCCGCTGGGGCGGATCCCTGGGAACTGGTGATGGACATGACTGCCGAGTACGGTCCCAGATCCAGCCGGGGCGGAGGGAGGGCGGCGGACACGGAGCTCTCTGGGCTGGGACTGGCTCGGGCAGGAGAGACTAAGACAGGCCGCCGGGAGGGGCTCCGAAGATGCTCCCGGGTTTGGCGTCCAGTCGGCATCATAACTAGGAAAGCCTGGACATCCTAACCTGGTTCTCTGGGAGGGGACCCAAGGCGGCAGAAGCGTGATGGATCTGACGCGGCTCTTCTCTTGGCCTGGGGATCGGCCTCCGAGGACCCGCAGCCTTCTCGAAACAACTTCCGAATAGCCCCGCGCGCACCCCCGAGCCTCCCCCGCGCCACCACAGCGCGGGCGCTGGCCGGCCGCTCAGGCGGGCACAGCGTGGGCACTCACCCTGGAAGCGGTGGCCGAAGAAGCGGTTCCGCAGAACCCAGGGGTAGAAGTGCAGAGGGTCCCGGTGCTGGGCGCCGAAGAAGGAGTGCGGGGGCTGCAGCGGGGAGGCGCCCAGCTGGTGCGCCTGGTGCACGGTCAGCGCCGGGTGGTTCATGGCTTCGGGGAACACGAGCTCGGGCCCACCGTAAAGCGAGCGGCCGGCGCCCGCGGCGGCGGCGGCGGCGGCGGCGGGGAAGCCGCTTACGAAGGCCGCCTCGGCCGCGCCGGGGTGAGGGTAATTGAGTGCGGTGGGCCGAAGTGGCTCCTCCGAGGCGGCCGCGGCCAAGGGATGGGAGCCCGCGCCCCCACCGCCATGGCCCCCGCCGGTGCCGCCGTCCTTGGCCACCAAGGACTCGATGGTAAAGCCGCGCTTGGCTGTGGGCTGGAACATGGTCGCGGGCGCCAGAGCCGAGAGAGGCAGCCGGGCTCTGGGGAGCGCTCCGCGTGCGGGCGCCGCCGCCGTGCGGGGTGTGCACCCAGCCAGGCACATGCACTCACACCAGCACCCCTCACCTCCCCCGCCCGCCCGCCCGTGCTCAGCCCCTGCGGGTGAGCCAGGCGCGGAGCGGCGAGGGGCGTGCAAGCCAGGGAACGCGGAGTCGGGCCACCGCGCACAGCCAGGCGAGCTGGCCTCTGCCGCCGAGCCGACAGCTCCCGGCTAGTGCACTGGCGCGGGATCAGTGCGGTGCCGCGAGCTGCCTCTACGGCCTGGGGGCTGAGCTCGGCCCCCTCCCTCCCGAGTCCAGCCGGGACCGACCCCAGCCCCGGGTCCTCCAGCAGTGCCCGGCCAGGCTTCGGCAGTGGCGCTGTGAGGCGCGAGTTAGCCGGCACCTGCCCCGCGCTCGCCCATTGGCCGCCGCTCACCTGCCCCAAGGTGGGGGGCGGGGTGGGGCGGGGCGAGGGACCGCGGGTGGGGAAAAAGGAGCCAGCAGTCGGAAGCAAAAACCGGACTGGAGCATTAGCAGGGCGATCTAGGCATCACCCCCCCCCCCCCGCACCCCTCCCCTCGCCGCTGGCTTCTCTCGTCTCCGCCCTTTAGCCGAGTCTGGCGGCCGCCACAAACGTCTCAACCCACGCGGGAGCAGAAGAAGGCGTCCGTGGGGCCGGGGGCTTGGGAGAAACTCCAACCCCACTCCCCGGTGTGCAACCCATTTGAGCCTTCTCCAGTTCGTCCCGGGATGTTGTTTCAGTTCTCAGACAACTTGGAAATGAGTGGAAAGCGGGTGTTGAAGGTTCTCCCAAGAACCAGCTCCCCGCTGCCCTGGCGGCCGGAACCCTCCCGCTTAACCCACCAACTGTCTCCAGGGCGGCCCTGTTCGTGAAGTTTCGCGTTTTCTGGGTGTCATGGGGGGGGGGGGGGACAGCTCCAGAGAAGGGACGCTCGATTCTTTTCACGAGGGGCCAGGCCGGGAGCAGCGCGAGAGCCGCCGCCAGCAGCCCGGCAGCCGAAGTTCGCGGGCCTCGGAAGCATCTTCTCGGCGCGGCCACGGCCACGGCCACGCGGCGGCTCGCACAGGGACCGCCGGCGTCGGCGCAGGGCGAGCTGCTTCCCTCGCCTTCTCGGGTCAAAGGCAGGCGGGCCGGGCCAGGTCTGGGCCTCGGGCACAAGGTCTTCAGTTGGAGCTGGCTGAGCAGTCGACTCCGTCCACGAGAAGGCACACCGACAGTCCCAGGAGCGCAGCGGCCGCTTGGTCTCCCCGCACCCGCCCCTTAAACCCGCGACCGCAGAACAGCGACGGGTCTGCTCTGGCCAGTTTCCATGTCGTGCAATAATCTCACCGGCGGCGAGAGGGCTGTTGGCAAGGAGAACCAGTTCCCCGCAAACTTTGTCACCCGGGCCTTCCAGGCCGCAGGAAACCCCGCGCCGAGGCCTGGGAGGGCGCCGGGCGGTGGTAGGGCGCTGAGACCCGGACCGGCCGGCACAGCGCGAGATGGGGACCCCGGCGCCTTCCACCTCCTCGCCGACGTTGGGGTCCGTCCGAGCAGCCCGGCCGCCGCCCTCCGGGTGCGCAGATCCGGGCTGGGCCTCGGGGCGCCCCGAGGCCAGGGGGTCGGCGTGCCCCGTGAATCTGCAGCTACTCCAGGCCGGGTCTTGGGAGTGGCCCTTCGGAGCGCCGGGAGCCCTAGACCCGGAGAGCGCTCCGGGCGCTTCGGCCGCCACAAAGCGGGTTAAAGTCTATTTTCCACTCGACTGCTCCGAAAAGCCCCCGCGCGCCGACGCCGTTCCGGCCCCGTCGGGCGAGATGGAGGGGTGGGGAGAGCAGCGAGAGAGGGGGAGGTGAGCCCATCGCACCCTGCAGCCCTCCGTGTCCTGGGGAGCCGGGACGGAGCGCCGCGGAGGCGCCCAGAAACGTCTGCGGAAGGAATCCTCCGTGGCGCGCGCTTGTGTCTCTCCTGCTGGCCTCTCCGGATCTCTCTGGCCCTCTGTGCAGGTCTTTCCTCTCTCGCGTTTGTCTCGGGCTTTCTATGTCCCCTCTCTCCTGCCTCCCTGCGCCTCCATCCCGACTTTTCCTCTCTTTCTTCCCCCTTCTCCTCTGCCGCATCCTGGATCCTGGAAAAGGCGCAGCTCCGTCAAATGGGGACGAGGACCGAACCGGACACATCACGAAGAAGGCGGGAGTGCGGGTCTGGGCAGAGGCACGGACGAGGCGAGTTTCGTTCTCTCTGGAAAGAAATGCAGGAGAGCAAGTTCCCCGCAGGGACTGGACGCGGGTTCGGCTGGATAAGCACTGCCTTGGGCCCGTGCTCTGAGAACACAGACCGAGCGCTGGGGGCTGCGAAGGAGAAGGTACAAGTGGAATCCGCCCCGAGGACCTTGTGCCCCGAGCCAGAGAGGAACCCCACCTGTCCAGCCGCAGGCCCTCAGCGCCTGCCTCACTGGGAGGCTGGGCATTGACCTCAACCCCCTGAATCGGGCAGGCAGAGGAGCTGGGAAGCGACCAGGCCATTCCTAGACTCGCATCTACAGACGGGCCACATCTCCTTCGCATGGCTCTGGATATACACGATCGTCTTTAATTGGATAGACCTTCAAAAACAACACTGTACCCGTTGTGGTGCTTTCCACATACTTTGACACCCAGCCACCTGTCATGAACCCCATTTTACAGGTGAAGAAACAGATTGCAGGAGACCAGTGACTCCAGTGTGGTCACGGTGTGGTTTGCACTGGGAGGACTCGGTGGTCTGGACTGGGCTCAGGTTCTACCCCCATTCCACCCGCACCTCTGAAGCTGCAGCCAACTCTCCCAAGTTGGGGCGTTCACAGGGTTACCATGAAGTGTTGGGGTGTGCTGGATGTTGGGGGCTCTACCTTCATCCTCCCTCTCCTTTTCCGTTCCTCACGTCTTCCTGTAGTTCCCTAATTTCCTTCCTTTGCAGATATGTATCCCTAACCCGGTTTCCTCTGTTTTTGCTTTTCTTAGAGCCTCTTCATCTGTTGTTGCTTCCCCTGACTTTGGTTAAAGAGAAGAACTTGTCCTCCTCAGTGGGGGTCTCTAACCTGCCACTGGGTTCTGATCCAGCATCAATGCCCCACCCGGCCCCAGTATCCTCCTGTGCCATCTCCCCTTCTCAGGGTCTCTGCCAAGATCACACCTCTCCTTCTACCCACCTCCTCCCCCGCCTCCCCCATGATTACGTACACACAAATGCCTCCTCTCCTCACAAGACAGCCCCCGCCTTAACCAAAGCCTGCTGCCCCCTCCCCTACCCCTGTTCCCCAACCCTTCCTCCTCCCTTTCCAGACCTCCCTCCCAGGTTGCCCAGGTCTGTTCCTGGCCAGAGGCTGGTCATGCCTTCCTCCTGCTGGAGTGCCTTACCCTCCCACACATATGTGGGCGGCTTGCCTTTCACTGGCACCTGCTCACCCCTCTGGACCACCCATCCTGGCTCTGGCCCCTCATCAACTTTTCTCCCTTCCTCCATCTCTGCAATACCCTGGGCTCCAATCCTGACTCTTCCATGTCCTAATGGTGACACCTGGGGCCAATAAGCTTACACATGTATGAAATGGCAAGCATTATATGGGAGCTCTGTAAGAATTAAATGAGATGAATATGTGGTGCACAGGACAATGCCTGACTCCAGAGAGACAATAGGTAAATGTTATCGTCTCTGCCTTTTGCCCATGCGGGGAAACTTGGGAATGGTCCTCAAATCCTCACTCTCTCTCATCCTCCACATCCAGTCAGTCACCAGGCCTTGTAGTTAAGTACTTCTCAAGTCTAATCCCCTCCCTTTTTGCTTCTTTGCTGGCTAACTTTGTTCTTTACAATTCAGTTCGACCACTCCCCAGGAAATCCCTTCCATCACCACCAATCTCCACTCTGTTTAGCATTCACCTGGAGTTGTCTGTGTCTGCAATCTGTCTCCCTCACTAGGCTACGATGTCCCTCTCACCGCCCCCCAAGCTGGGAAGCTGTGGCGAATATCACGACCCCCATCATAGCCCAGGCAATGGTTATGCAACAGTGCCCTTGCTCTCACGGAGAGCTTAGTCCAACAGCATCCCCAACCATCTCCCTCTTACTTTCCATCCCCCTCTTTTCTCTTCAGCCTCCATTCATCTTCATGTCTCCCTGCCCTACAGAAAGTCTTCTGTCGTGTTTCCCTCACTCTGTTAACTTTTCTTCTTCACAGCCCACCTTCTTGAATACGTTTTAGTCTCTCTCCAACTCCCTCATTTCCCCTTGAGTCAATAAGCCTATGCAACCGGCTTCCACACCGTCACATTAGGAAAATGGCTTGGAAAAACTCCCAGGCTTTTAGTATGGTGTTATTACAACAGCAACTTGTGCTTGTGGGGACAATAATAAGCACAACTTTATGAAGCTATTGTGAGATTGAATGAGTTATAATCCCCACCCAATGGGCTTAGAACATTGCCTGGCGCATAGTAAGTCCTTGATACATGTTAGCTATTATTTTACAGAACTGTGCTGTCTAATATGGAAGCCACGTGGCCATTGTGTGCTTGAAATGTGGATGGCCCAAAGTGAGTTATTCTGTAAATGTTAATGTGGAAGGCTAAGTGTTAAAAACATGTAAAATATCATTAATATTTTCTGTATTGATTACATGCTATAATGATAAATACAGGAGGGAGCAAAATATTAATAATAAATAATACAATAATTACTAAGTAATATAAGAGTAAACTGTTCCATGTACTCACAACTGTAATCCTACTTTTGCCCACCCCTGTATTTGGGATATATTGGTGTTTAGTAAAATATGTTATTAACATTATTGTTACCTCTTTCTTTTCACTTTTTAAATGTGGCTACTAGAATATTTAAAATTACATATGTGTCACACATTATATTTCTATTGGACAAAGTTGTTATAGAAAATACAGGCAATCCAAAAGAAGGTGGGAGCGTAAATGCATGTGGGGAAGGGAAAACAGATATTTTATAATTATCAAATCCTACCACCCAGAAACAGCCATCATAAAATTCTGGTAGCATATCCTTCCATTTTTTTCCTTTATATATATATATATATATATATATATATATATATATATATATATATATACCTCCTTAAAGGGGGGGAAGGGATCATGTTGTACACAGTTTTGTAACCTGCTTCTTTATCTTTATAACCAATCACAAGTATCTTTGTGTCTCATTAAATATTCTCTATTGGATATTTATGCTGTTTATAAATTTTCAGCAAAATTTTGACCAACAGCCTCATAGCCATATTACTTTGTTATGTAAATGTCTATCAGTAAAATTTATAGAAGAATAATTTCCAGATCTGTAATATTTTAATTATTTTGATGCATATAACCAATTTGGCTTCTGGAAATGTTGTACCCATTTATTCTCTCACAAGTAGAGTCTAAGGGTTTCTCTTTATCCTCATTAATCATGACTCCTTATTTCCAAATTCCAGGGTTTTTTAAAAGTCATGATTATCTGTGGGCTCTTTAGCATTTGACTACTTTCAACTCCCTTTTCTCTCGGGAATTCTCTCTTCCCTTCATTTTCCTAACAAGGTACTTGCCTGGATCTGCCACCTCTGGGAATTGCTCCTTCATGGGCTTCCCTTTCGTTTTACTTTGGGCATCCACTAGCTGTCCTCGTCTATTTTATCTATCATTGTTTATTCCCATAGCTTCAACCAATACCTTTTTTAAAAATATATATTTTTTATTGATTTCAGAGAGGAAGGAAGAGGGAGAAAGATAGAAACATCAATGATGAAAAAGAATCCTTGATCGGCTGCCTCTTGCAGGCCCTTCCTGCTGAGGATTGAGCCCCTACCCAGGCATGTGCCCTGGGAATCGATCAATGACCTCCTGGTTCATAGGTCAATGCTCAACCACTGAGCCATGTGAGCCCGGCCAACCAATACCTTGATGCAGACCTGTAAGGGTATAGGTTTGTTATGCTAACTCTATATTTTCCCCCAGATCAAGTTACCAATTTTCAAATGCTTGTAAGACGCCTTCATGGGGGTCCCACAGGCTCCTTAGACACTCATTATTACCCCATAACAAAGCTCAACATCTTCCCCACCAAATCTGTGCCTCTCCTTGGCTCAGCCTCTTCTGATAACCAGCCCACCTTCTGCTCCAGGACACCCAGTCTCAGCAGCTAAGAGGCATCTATGATATCTTCCTCCCAGTCACTGCCCTGCATATCCAGTCCGTCTTTGCATTCATTTCCTTCTGTTCCCCTTACCACTGGCCTACTTCAGGCTCTTGTTACCTTTCCCTGCATGCCAGAAAACTGTGATCACCATTCTCTTATGATCACCATTTGTGGACTCTCCTGGTTACAATTCATCTTACACATGGCTGCCAGCTTTCTACAACACAACTCTACCCTGTTAAAATATTTTGACACAACTGTGGGACCTGGGGCAGTTTCTTTATCTCTCTATGACTTGGTTTTTCTGGAGATAATAATAGTACCAGAGAGTTGTTGAGAGAATTAAAATGAGGTAATTCGTGTATAGCTCTTAGTACATAGTAAGCATTCAATAAGCATGCACCATTAGTGTTACTATTTTCATTAAACTTCAAATACCTGAGCTTGGCATGAGAGGCCTTTCATGAGCAAGTCCCTTCCTTTCTAGCCTCGTGTTCTCTGCTCACCAATGGGTAGCCTGCACTGTGGCATTCATCCAGGGAATCCTTGCTCTCTCTGCCTCTCTGTGCATGCCCTACACTTCTCCCTCCAACCCTGCTCAAAAACATCACTCCAGGTCATCTGTCAGTCCAACTTCTGAGAGGAAGAAAATTGTCAAAAGTACATGAAATCAACAATATAGAATAACAACTTCATAAGAACTTCATTTATTTTGTTCATTGCTGTGTTCTTAATACCCAGCACAGTTTTCTGGCATGTAATGGGCACTCATTAAAGATTTGTTCACTGAACATATGAATTTGAGAAACATAATTTAAGACTTTTCTGAAACAGTGTGTAAATGTAAATTTTTATCACAAGAGAACATAAAGAAGAGACTGTCTATGCCCTATGAGATTTGCCAGGGTGAAATGTTTTTTTCAACATATGGATCCAGGCTGCTCTGTCCCTGAAGATTAAGGCTCTTTCTTGGGAGTTGCAGATGTTTCTTACTTAAATGGAGAACATAGAACTAGAAAATAAAGGGCAGGGAGACCTCTATCTTACCTCCCAAGGGGTTTTGACCAGAATTGCCAAAGTCCAACATGAGCTATTTATACTGCTGAATGCTCACTCAGACTTTCATCCAGAAGGAATCTCAGGCTCCGGGAAATGTACTCATGTTAGACAATTATGTAGTGACTAGGGGCCCGGTGCACAAAATTCGTGCACTGGGGAGCGGTCCCTCAGCCCAGCCTGCCCCCTCTCACATATTGGGAGCCCTCAGGGGATGTCCTACTGATGGCTTAGGCCTGCTACCTGTTGGGAGCAGACCTAAGCCACAGTTTGGCCTCCCTTTGTGAGAGGTGACCAGGCTGATCAGGAGAAGGCACCAGTCCCATAACCCTGCTGCTGCAGCCACTGCCAGTCACCGCAGCCGCCAAGGTATTTTCATCAACACGGATTCCAGTCCCTTTACCATGAAAAAATGACAACTTTCTTTAAGCATTTTCAAGATGTGTCTTTCATAGGATATGACATTTCTTTCTTTATTTTCTTTTTATCCTCACCTGAGGATGTTTCCATTGATTTTATCCCCTTCCCTCCGATCCCAGGCTTGGCCCCTGCCCAAGCCTAAAGCCTCCACCCGATGGCCTGCTGGGAGTGACCTGGGTGCCGAGGAGGTTCCCAGGACCCAGGTATGTATGCAAATTAACCGCCATCTTTCTTGGGTTAATTTGCATACTCACTCTGATTGGCTGTGGGTGTAGTGGAGGTACAGTCAATTTACATGTTTCTCTATTATTAGGTAAGATAGATTGGCCCAGTGGGACTCTAGGCAAGACCAGCCTCTGGGAGTTCTTTAATGGACATGATAACTTGCAAGCATCCTGTGAGGCAACAGAAAGGGCTAGAATAGGTATACTTACAGAGCAGGCGAGATTTAGGCTGGAGGTTGGAGTCAATCTCTGCTCCCTAAAACTAGAGAGGCTGAAAGATAGAGAGAGAATAGAGAAGCTAGATCCTGCTGTCACATGGATCATGCAATGAAAAACTAAGTCCTTTGTTAGTTCAATGTCAAGACACTTCATCAGGCCCATCCCTACCTGATTTGGTGTTCTGCCAACCTGCTCACCTGCCCGCCTTCCCAGTTGCCCACTCATACAAATTTGTTTGTTCATGTCTGGTTCTGAATAGCTTTGTATCAGTAAATACACACATTTCTCACTCTCCTTCAGTTGCCCAACAATTTGGCCAGGGTAATTTGTGGATGTTTTTCTTAGTGCGATAGTTGAATATGATGTCACATTTGTTTATAATAATACAGTAGATTACATGTCCAGAGAGCCCTCCCAGTATAGCACCTAAGAATCCTTTTTTATTACATTTTGACTTTTTAATCATAAAAATTTCCAAACATACATAAACGTAGACAAAATACTATAACGAACACCCATATATCCTGTTACCTAGATGTTACAATTAACTTTTTTTTCCCATTTTGCTTTATCCCTTTTTCTCTGAACTATTTTAAAGTTAATTACAGCCATCATGATGTTTCAACCCTAAATATTATACTAGGAATCTCCATGGGGAATTATTTTTTTAAAAAAAACTAAGTCTTTTTATTATGTGAAATTTCAAACATACTTTGTAGAGAGAATGGTATAATAAATCTCCACATGTTTATCACTCAATTTCAATTATCAATCTTGTGCCAGTCTTAAAAACATCTTTTTGAATGATGGCTGAGCTGGCAGAAAAATAAGGAAAAATTCTTAATGCCCAGAAATGATAGAAAGCTTGAATTGAGACAAGCAAGTGAGTTCTGAAGCTAGAGTTTGTGTTGGAACAAATCCGAATTCACTGGTGGCCCATGGTTTGAACTTTAAAGGGCCACAGTGAGAAGGAATGGGAAAAAGCTTGGGACAGGAAGTCAAATCAGAGACCCCTGAAAGGTGACATCTTTACAGAGTGAATGAGAAAAAAATCTCTACAAAAAGAGGTGATGGATGTATGTGTCTGGCTTAGCTTTGGCTAAGTAATTCCATACCCAAAAGAATTGAAAGCAGAGTTTTGAAGAGATATTTCTTGCACCCATACTTATTGCAGCATTAGTCATAATAGCTAAAACATGGAAGCAATCCAAGTATCCATAGATGGATGGACAGATGAGTGGATGGATAAGCAAAATGTGGTATATACACACAATGGGATATTATACAGCTTTAAAAAGAAAGAAAATTCTGTCCTATCTGGCGTGGCTCAGTGGATAGAGCATCAGCAAAAGGTTGTGGGTTCGATTCCCAGTCAAGGGCAGATGCCTGAGTGGTGGGCTCAGTCATGCAGGAAGCAGCTGATCGATGTTTCTTTCTCATGGATGTTTCTCTCTCTCTCCCTCTCCCTTTCTCTCTCTTTCTAAAAAATCAATAAAAACAGGAGTTAAATAGAACTGATATGAGAGTTGGTGTAGACTGACACTTTCCAAGCCAACATTCTGCACATGGTTTGAAATTTATGAAAGAAAGTAATGGGCCTGATCAGTCCAAACCTACCTTCAAAATACAGAAACTTCAAGGTGAATTTAAAAAATTATTTAAAATAAAATACTTTAAAATAAAAATATGTATATCTTTTTTTTCCCTTTTTTGTTAATCCTCACCAGAAGATATTTTTCCCATTGACTTTTTAAAAGAGAGAATGGAAAGGAGGGGGAGAGAAACACTGATGTGAGAGAGACACATTGACTGGTTGCCTCCTGTACGCACCCAGACCAGGTCTAGGGAACGAGCCTGTAACGAAAGTATAAGGTACAGGCCTTGACTGGAATTGAATCTGTGACCATTCAGTCCATGGACCAATGCTCTAACTACTGAGCCAAATCAGCTAGGGCAAAAAAGTATCTTTTTGGCAAAATTAAAACTTAGCAACTCCTCCCAAATATAAATATTGATTGTGTAAAACCTTAATATTTCTGTATAATTTGTAGGACTAAAAAATAGTAAACATTTAACAACAATAGTACATAAGTTGGGGCAGAGTGGTGACCAAAGTTAAAGTATATTTGAATCATACATTTTTCTGAAGGAAGGTAAAGAATAGAGTTTAGATTTTTTTAGGAGTTAAACATGCCCAATAAAATGTCTGGGGTAACCACTGAAGGAATAGAAACAGGGTATTACATACAAATTAGTAAAAGAGAATAAAATAGAACCTTAAAAATCTAGGCTGAACAATAATTAAATAACAATAAAATAGTTTCTTTTTTGTTAATCCTCACCTGAGGACATTTTTTCCATTGGTATCTAGAGAGAGTGGGAGGGAGAGAGGGTGAGGGAGAGAGAAACATCAATGTGAGAGAGACACACTGACTGGTTGCCTTCAGCATGCTCCCAGGACTGGGGCTGGGGATTGACCTCTCCTTGACCAGAAATCAAACCCTAACCACTGACCCACAGCAACCAGAGCTAAAATAGTTTCTTAACAAAAACTGTAGTCAGTGGAAAAATCTTAAAATCCACGGTTTCTAGGCTATAACAGTAGTATGCCACTAGGCTGAAAGAGCCCTACTTTGGGACATTAATCTGGTTAGAAAATAACTGAGAAAACATGGAAAGTGTCATAACAAGAAGTGTTAGAGAATCTGTCATTGGCATTCTCTTCTTGGAGATGGAACACAATCACTGAGCAATTCTAAATAAATACTTAAATCACAGGAATTTAAAAAGTGATGTCAAAACAAAAATTTGAGTTCTATTTTTCACTGAAATGTCCAAGAGTTTGCCATCAAATTACGATGCCAATAGTATTGTGAGGAGTAATTATTTCACCATCAAGAGTTAATCAGAACTGACATGAGGGTTGGTGTAGAGTAACACTTTCCAAGCCAAGATTCTGCACATGGTTTGAAATTTATGAGAGAAAGTAATGGGCCTGATCAGTCCAAACCTACCTTCAAAGTACAGAAACTTCAAGGTCAATTAAAATATTCTTTTAAAACCTTTGAAATCAGATTGTTGAGGGATGAAACAGCATTGTTAAAGATACGCTATTCTGTTACCCTTCTAGTTGTTCTGCTAACAAAAATTCAGGAATGAAAAAGCAATTTACTGGAAATTTTCAGAAAAACAGAAAAAAAGTATTTATATTAGTGTAGTTTCAGTAAACATCTGCTTTTTGGTGACATTACCTTTTGTAAACTACACTGATTAACTGAAACCTAATGAGGAAAGTAAAATGCATCTAAAGTTGAAAACATTTTATTTCTGAGAAAATTGTGTCTATTCAAGGGCATAGGGAATCTAATTTGGGAACAAAGGTAACTATTTTTTTTTTCTAAAATGTGTAAATACTTTATTAACTAATAAACCAGCTTATCTATTATCATCCCAACTATAAAACAGCTTTTTTTTACCCATCTCCAGTTTGCTATCCTAAAAAAAGGAAGTGATACGTACAATGTATTCATGATTTTTTTTTCAACTTGGTAATTAATTAGAAATTGAAGTTTTCCTCACACTCTTATACTCCTTTTCTTCCCAAACACATTCAGTGACTTTTCATTGGTGACTTTAAGTGAAAGAAATGCAAAGGCAAATATTTTGAGTTGGAAATAAAAGAGAAATTGGAGAGAACTTACAACTAATTTAATTTGATTTCTACAAACTGTACAAATTTACTATGAAACTTGGGAAAATTACTTAACCTTTTAGTGCCAGTTTCCTTTTCTGAAAAATGGAACTAAATCACAGAACCTGCCTTATAGTCAGTTGGGAAGATTTAATGAGCATATGTATGTAAAGCACTTAGAATAGTGTCTGGCACATAGCAAGCATTTATACTTATTGATGAAATAATTAAAACAGACATCGTTTTCATAAATTACTCATGAGTTAACAATAAGACAACTAATAGTGTAATGATGCCAAACTCAACCTGTGCAGCATTCCTACAGAAAATGCCCAAGACTGTCTTAATGAAGCAGACATGTGTGGTTGCGATGGGTGTTCTTACGCCGGGTTATTATGGAAGGTGAATTTAATAAAATGCACAGCTATTTCTACATGGGAGCTGCTGACACCAGTGAAAGATTTAATGTTGTTGCTACAACGTTTAAGGAAGATGAGCCAAGAGCTTTATACACACATTGTCATGCACATCTTGGGGATTTAATGGTGTTGAGGTTTTTCGGGGTATGAAAGAACTCCGCGGTGATCTCAGCACTGTCAATTCTTTATATGACACTAATCATGCATTTCTGAAAAGCTGGCAAATTTTCAAAACGTTTGTAAGCAGAGTGAAGGCTTAACATACAGGAAGCTCCAAGGTTGTTGAAAAGATGTTGGATTGATGGTTGTGATGGAGGAACTTCTGCAGATGACTCAAACATGGGAAGTTGTATCAAGCTATTCTTTAAAAAAAATTTTTTAAATTCATTTTCAGAGAGGAATGGAGAGGAAGAGAGACAGAAACATCAATGATAAGAAAGAATCATCGATTGGCTGCCTCCTGCACCCCCCCCACTGGGAATAGAGCCTGCAACCTGGGCATGTCCCTGAGTGAATTGGGAATCAATTGTGACCTCCTGGTTCATAGCTCAACCACTGAGCAATGTAGGTTGGGCTCAAACTATTCTTGAAATGCACAGGAGGCTGATATAGTAAGGTCTTGGCTGACTTCGTTTTCCAAATTTGAATTTACCTTTTGTTTACAAATTTTAAACAATGAGCTAAGCTTGCAGACATTTTTTTTCTAAAGAGCTTCTAACTGAAACTTAGACATTTTTCTCTTTGCCATCAAAGTTTAGAAGCAGAAGTTCATGGCATATCAGCTGAGAGAAGTGATAAATATTTCAAAATCATTTGGGATAGAATAGAGAAATTATGCCAAAAAGTTATACCCAAAGTTTCCAAAGTTTCAAAAAAAAAAAAGTATTTTAAGGGGAAAAAGTTCATGGTAATTCAGGTAGTACATTTTCCCCTATTACATCAGAAAAGCAATTTGTAATAAACTTTTATGTCCAATAAATAATAGCCATATTATTTATTTGTCTTTTCAAAAAGCAATGACAACAAAATGAAAGAAATGTCAGAAATACTATTTCGTGCAACACTCTATGAAATGAAGAAACAGATAAATATCTGCAATAATTTTCGGTGTGCCTGCCTGCTGTGCCTACACCTCCTCACACCCTCTACTGTCCTGGGTGAACCGCACTGCCCTCCTACGGGCCACAACTGATTGGACTGAGGTGGTCACTATGCGTCTGCCGGGGACCTTGGTTTGGGGCTGGGCTCAAACAATGAGATTCTCTCTCAGGCACTTGAGGTAAGTGACTCAGAGGGAAATGAAATTTGGTAGTGGGCAGAGGCAGAGAGTGCAGCAAACCAGGGGGGCAGGGAGAGAGCGCGGAGACACTGACAGCTGAGCTTCCGGGCGCCCAGGGCAGCAGCTCCTGCAGAAAGGCCATCCTGGCTTCAGTCCGAAGGCCTATTGTACTTAAGGTCAAAAGCACATCCTTTATCATGGCACTGCTCTACCTATGTCTGTCTCCCCTGAGCAGCTGGTAAGTCCTTGAGACTCTTACGATTCTTAGGTCTTGCTATTTCACATCCCCTTATAGATGTTCACCAGGCTCCTTGGGAAATGGGTTAATTAGTGTAAGAGGACAGTTAGGAAATCCGATCAGGTGAAGGTGATGATGAGTGTGGAAGGCACTGCAGGAGAGGACTCCTACTGGATCCCCAGAGTATTGGTGACATCAGTGCCTGGGGAGAGGCCAGGTGGGAGCCATAAGACAGCCCTGGGAAGTCTCAGGAGCCTGGTGTTGAGGACAGGGGTCTGATAATGTAGACACTCATCCCCAGGCACGTAGCTCATAAGCCGCCGTGCTTCAGTCCAGTGCCTCAGAGACATCTGTCATCTGGCCTCTTCCATTCCTCTCCAGCAGACCATGAGCCACCTGGCTACCTGGTGTCCTGTTCCCACACATCGTGCCATTATTTTAAGAAAAAAAAAAATAAAGTTCACGGTAATTAGCCTTAGTGCTTTTGCTCAGGAGGTTTCTGCCACCTGGCATGTTTTCCTTCTCCCCACCAATGGCAGTCCTTAGCCTTCAGGGCCCGTTCTCGTCTCACTTACTCTGGGCAACCTTCATCCATGTCCGAGTTCCTAGTACTCCTGGTCCCTGCCCAGAGAGCTCTGGTTTCAGCTGTTCTCTCTCCTTCTGCCTCTACAAAGGCATAGGATACTTCTCCCAGGCTCAGCCCACCACTCACCTCACCCAGCCTGGGGACACCCCTGTCCCTGCCCCAGGCTGCAGCATCAGTCCGGGCCCTCAGCCCCAGCACCTGGCAGCCAACCATCCTTCAATGAGCACATTCATGCTCAGGTGTGGCAAGCCCGGGATTCTTCATAAGCTGCGGCGAGCTTCTCCTTATCCTAACGAGCCGGCTGCAGCTCTTCTGGAGACCCTCCTCTGTCAAGGGACCACAGACTTGGTTCCCTTTGCGGCACCACTGGGTCTGCCTGCCCTTCCCAATCCACTTCTACTTGCAGCTCAGGCCTCAGACTTGCTGCCTCCATCCCCGTCCTCAATGCTGAGGCCGTAGTTGGTGGCATTTCTCGTTGCTCGGACATGAACCACAAGAAAGGCCGGGACATGCTAAGCCACGCTCTCCCTTGCTACAGTGGAAGCCCCATCTTGCTTCCTTCAGCTCATCCGCTCTACCTCCGGGAGGCCGACCACTCTGACTCCCTTGGATCTTCTTGTTCTCTCCAGAGACATCTGAAGCTCACAACTGATTCTGCTGGAGGTAGGAATGTTTGTCATGGTATGAGAAAGATCTTCAGGGGACATAGGCCATACAACTGCACTCCCCACAGCATGAGTGAAACAGGGGAGATGTAGTAGAAACTTAAAGCAGCAGAACTTCATTTTCTTTGAACATCTGCCACCTCTTCCTTCCTTCCTTCCTTCCTTCCTTCCTTCCTTCCTTCCTTCCTTCCTTCTTTCCTTTCTTCCTTCCTTTTATTACATAGTCTTCTTATTACCAAGGAAATGCATGTTCACTATGGGAATTTTTCAAAATACAGGATAACAAAAGAGCCACATAAAAATTCTCCAAAATATTGCCACTCAGATATCATTATTTTAAAGTCTTAGTTATTAATATTAGTAACAGCTAATATTTGTTGAGCTTTTTCTAGATACAAGGCACTATTATAAGACTTTCCATGCAT
This sequence comes from Cnephaeus nilssonii, assembly GCF_951640355.1. Lineage (NCBI taxonomy): Eukaryota > Metazoa > Chordata > Mammalia > Chiroptera > Vespertilionidae > Cnephaeus > Cnephaeus nilssonii. The sequence continues at coordinate 43,999,486 of NC_137086.1, read as the reverse complement.
TATTTTACTTAATCCTCTCAACCCTATGAGACAGATGCTCTTTTTAACCCCACCTGACTGATAAGGAAACCGAGCCACAGTTTAAGTAGGTGGCAGAGCTTCAACTTGAATCCAGGCAGGAGATAACCAACTCAAGCACTAGGTAGGGTTAAATTTTTTATGTACATATTTATGGTCTTTTTAAAAGTTCGTAAACTAGCGCAGACTCCTTTTCTGTTTCTTTGTACAAATATATTTTGAAAAATTTCAAGTAACATAGTCATGCTTTAAATTATTCAAGTAGTATATTTGTGCTAGTGAAAGTAAAAAGTACAGATGATTTTATTTATTTATTTATCTTTTTATTTTTTAAATATGTTTTATTGATTTTTTACAGAGAGGAAGGGAGAGAGATAGAGAGTTAGAAACATCGATCAGCTGCCTCCTGCACACTCCCCACTGGGTATGTGACCGCAACCAAGGTACATGCCCTTGACCAGAATCAAACCCGGGACCCTTGAATCTGCAGGCCGACGCTCTATCCACTGAGCCAAACCGGCTAGGGCAGTACAGATAATTTTAAAAAGGAAAACAAACATCACTTGTAATCCTCCCACCCACAAGACCACTGTTCCCATTTGGGAGTCTATCGCCCATCCCTGGGATGAATTTAGGATCAGGAATGGAGAGTGCTACAGTTCCTAAACAGGGCAACATCACCAGGGGGTCTTTCAAGGGGCCGGGAAACCACGTGAACACTCGGCAGCTGGGTGCACGCTGGAGGAAGTGAATTCCGTTTGAAACCCTGAAGAACACTTCTGTCTGATGCAGGCGAGTATGTCCTGGATTGTAGTGTTAAACGCTGAACTAAGTCTCTATAAACGCCTGGGTTGCAGTGGAAAGAGAACTGGGCCAGGGGTCAACAAAGCTGGACTCTCCACCTGAGATGCTTGAGCTGGGGAAGTCATTTCCGGCCTCAGTTTCCTCATCTGTACAATGAGCTACTACAATTCTGTGGAGCTTCATTTCTGGGTTATCTGCTGTGCTTTGGACGATTCCTGACAAGTTCCCACCCAGCTCTGGCAGGAAACACAGGAGGGTTGGTATTATGAAAGAAGCTGGGGTCAGGGAACACCAAAGGCTTAAGGATGCCCAAAGAGGGTGTGAGCTTTATTTTCTTGAAGGGCTGGGCCAGCCAAGCCGATTAGGGGCCCGGAGCAGCTGTGGGCTGAGGGAGGCCGCTGGGAGTAAGGGGATTCAAATGGTTCTTTCCCACCCTCTCCCCCACCAGCCAGCTCTGTGTAAAAATTCCAAACTCCCAATCAAACCCCCTTCTCTTTTCTCCTTTCATTCACCTGCCCATCTTCCTCTCCTCTTCTCTCCTTTTTCTATCCAAACTCATAATTAATCGCTCAAGGCAAAAGTAATGAATGTTAATTGGCCATCTGTAGGAAGACTAATTAAAATCTACCACGCTGGGGTTTCAAACATACCTATAGCAACGGAGTGAATCGGGAATGAGGCGAGGAGGGACTGAGGTAACAGCTGAAAGACTACAAAACACCATTGGGCTTAGGTGTGAGGGAACAATGCCAGAGAGGGGCCAAGATGCTGAAGAAAGAGAGAGAGGGAGGGAGAGAGAGAGAGAGAAAGACTTTCTTGATTTACTCTTATCTCTGTAGGACCTGGTACCTTGTCACTGTAATGTTTTATGTTTAACAAACACATTACACATTTCCTTCTCACTGGACATGGCTTAAGGGGTGGCTGGAGTTTGTCAACGCACAATTGTTGTCTCTCAGTCACAGGCTTGAATACACCTATTTACCCAAAAACACCGTTTCAAAATCACACCAAGACAGACAGACGAACACACACACACGCTGGGTCAATCTCATGCACAGCTTTGCACGGGTTCATCCTTGCAAGGCAATATCCTGTCGCATGTGTATACACGCATTCCCAGTTATAAACGGAGAGTAACCAAGGGACACAACATGTTATACACAATCACACATAATCACATGCATGCACACTGTTGCATGCTTTCATGCTTTAAACACACAAACCCAGTTATTCAAATATAAATGTGGGTGTGCACTCACAGTGCACTCGCATTCACACAATAGTCTCACAGAATGTACATATAGTTGTACACCCAAACCGACCCACCTTTGTATACACACACTGTTATCTGGCAGTTGTACATCAAAGTGCTTATATGCAGGTACATACACAATTACACACGCTCCCCCTCCAGGAATAAGCAAAGTTAAAGCACCTGTGTGACTACTATTAATACTAAGGTGGCAAAGAGTTATAAACACACACACACACACACACACACACACACACACACACACTCTGCTGGGGCCTAGGGCGGGCCCATGTGGGGTTCATATACATCCATATGTGTGTACACAGAGACCCCAGCCCCAGGAGGAAACACCCCAATGATGGCCTCTCACCTTCCTGAAAGGCAGGGATCAAGTCACAGATCTAAGGGTCTAGGCCTCCTCTCCTCCCTCAGGACACCCTGCTTTGAGATCATGAGCACCCATGGCCTGCCTAGAATGTCCTGTCCAACCTCCTGGCAGAACAGATGGTGGATCTGAAGGGAGCACCAGAGAAAGCGTGGGGGTCGGGATGGGCCTTGATGAGGCCGGGCAGGGGTGAGGCTGCCAGCCTGTGGGATGGGTGGCAGGGAGGGCCTCTAAACCAGGCGTCCTCAAACTATGGCCCGCGGGCCACATGCGGATGTTTTTGCCGTTTTGTTTTTACTTCAAAATAAGATATGTGCAGTGTGCATAGGAATTTGTTCATAGTTTTTTTTTAAACTATAGTCCGGCCCTCCAACGGTCTGAGGGACAGTGAACTGGCCCCCTGTTTAAAAAGTTTGAGGACCCCTGCTCTAAACCTTCTGTGTCTGGAAAGGGCCAGTTCTATGGGTCAGGGGAGGCTTGACCTAGGCGGACATGGCATTGTGGGACGAGCCCTGACACAGGGTTGGGTCCCTTTGGCCAGGGTCCCTGTTTTACTCAGAGCGACAAGCCAGGGGACTTTCTGAATAGTTTCTGGGGCCTTCCTCATTGCTGCAAAATCTCATCATGATTAGCTTAAATTAAAGCAAACACACACAAAATCTTCCTGACACACGGGAGATGAAAACCTGGAAAGGGTCACCTGAGAGAAAGGGCACAGTGTCCGACCCAAGGATCCTTACAAGAAAGGGTTAAGCATTCCCGTGTTCCCTGGCTTTGTGCCAAACCTCTCTGCTCTTGGAGGCGGGGCGTCTGCGTTTCTCAGGCCTCTGCAGCGGAGTCAGTGCCCATGGCCCATCCTCAGGTCCGACAGGGAAAGCATGTGGGAGAAGAGCAGGCCAGAGGCGGGCAAGTCCTCAGTGCCCCCGGGGGGACCTGGGTGCCGGGGGCATCACGGGGAGTCAGGCGTCAGACACAGAAGGAATTCCCGGCTATAATAAGCAGGATGCTAAGAATCCCCGATGTCCCAGGAGTGGGCGACATGCCTGAGGCCAGGTGCTCGTCGCCACCCCTCTGGGATGCAGGTAGCCTGGCTACTTGACATCCCCACCTGCCAAGGAGGAGACTAGCTGCTCCGCCTGCCCAGGGCCACCTGGCTGTAAGTGGCCAAGCCAGGCCACAGAAGTCAAGTCCGGTGGGCTAGCTCTAAAGCTGGGCAGCCCCCAGGCTTCTCCCTGTGCAGGACACGAAGGAGCAGCACCGGCTTCCCAGGCGTGGACTTCCTGAGACCCTCCAGGCCCTCGGGGACCGCCCCCTGCCGGGCTAAGGCCTCGGCATTCTCGGGGAGGAACAGGCACGCGCACACACACACACACACACTCTCTCTCACACACACTCTCACACTCACACACACAACCCTATGACAGCTTCCACATTTGGAGCTGACAGATGTGCAAGGTAACAGCTCGGCACCGCCTGTGCAGCTGAGGCCGCGCGTCGAGAGCGGGATTGTTTCCAGCGAGGCTCAGGGAGGCTGCGTGAGCACACCCCCCGGTGTGTGTGAGTGCGTGAGTGTGTGTGTGCGAAAAAGAGAGTGCATGAGTGTTTGAGAGTGTGTGCGGCTTCTCCCGCAATCTCTCTCCCTCCATCAGAATATGTCTTACTATATTAGCTAATCTTCCTGTCTGTCTGTGTTTCTGCCCATGTTTTCTCTGTGTTTCTTCAATTCCCTCTCACTGTCCTGCTCACCCTGTCAGTCTCACTCTCCTCCCGTTTCTGTCGTGGCCTGGATGCTCCAGAGAGGACAGGAGACTTGGCTGCTCTCAGCTCCCTCACTTTGCCCCCAGGCCCCTTCCCTGTCCCACCCAGGCAGGCTGCAAGGACAGACTCTCAGAGAAAGCCCATTTTGTTCCAGACAATGATGCCGCTGGCCAGGGGTCACAGGGGAATCTGGGGCTGTCTTAGGGCCCAGAGAGCAGCTCCCCAGCCTTGGTCACTGTCTTCAGGCCTGGCCTTTTTCTCTTAATGGGATGCTCATCATTTATGGGTAAATTAGCAATAGTGCAGGCCTCTCCCGTTGTCCTCTCCATATTCCCAACCCTCACCACAGACCGAGCCCAGCCATGGCCCTGTGCTGACCCCAGGTCTGGCCTCACAGTGGTCCTGACCCTGGCCATATATTGATCTTTAATTCTGATCTCAGACTAAACTCAACCCCTAACCCTGCCTCTGTCCCCTGAACTTCCCTTACCCGAGGGCCGCTTCCTTTGATCACTGCCAATACCACACGCGTTCCAAAGGCTCACAGCTCATTTTAAAAGTTAATTAATTAATTATTTCCACAGCTCACTTCTTCATGCTCTAGTGCAAAGTAGGGACACACCTAGATCCACTGAATTGGCATCTGGGTGAAGGAAGAGCAATGGGACAGGGAAATTTTTTTTTTTGAAAACTCCCCAGGTGATTCTGACACCCATCAGTCCCACCCACTTCCACATGTGGGATTTCCTTTAGGGATTCCAAGGGGGGGGGGGGGGTTGAATCCCAACATAGGGATGCCTGGGCTGGGTGGGGACCCATACAGCTGAAGCTGGCCTGCAGAGGCCTAACTCCTAGGCTCCAGGCATCACATGCAAACTCTTCAAATGTTTCACTATACACCTGGCAGTGGGCATTCACTCCCTCACTTGCTCGCTCATTCATTCATTCATTCATTCATTCATCAAACACTCAACAGTGCGTCAGTGGGTAAGGTCTGGGTAAGATCTGTGGGATACACACAGCCTCTTGAGCCTGAGCCTGGGATTGCTGGGATCGAGCTGGAGCTTAAAAGGGCAGGGCCCAGGCAGGAAACACCTCTGTAGCAGTGGACAAAACCTGAACCAGAGTAGGGGCCAGACAGACTCCTTCAGCTCCAAGAGAAGGCACCAGCTGTGAGGAGTGGGCCCCTCTCTTCCTTGCTATGGGGAGGGGCATGGGCCTGTGGACTAAGAAACCACCAGACAGCTTCCAGGTTAGTCAGCTAAAGGAAACTTTCTGAGACTCTGGGGTCAACTGGGTGTGTGTGTCGGGGGGGGGGGGGGGGGGCGCGGGGGAAGGAGGGTTAGGCCTGAGAGGTGGAGCCCCCAAATTTAAAAAGGAACTTCAGCTGGCTGTTGTTGCTCAGTGGTTGAGTAGCGACCTATGAACCAGGAGGCCACGGTTTGATTCCCAGTCAGGGCACACGCCCGGGTTGTGGGCTCAATTCCCAGTAGGGAGCATGCAGGAGGCAAGTGATGATTTCTCTCTCAACATTGAGGTTTCTATCTCTCTCTCCCTCTCTGAAATCAATAAGAATATATTTTAAAAAAAAAAAATAGCCCTAGCCAGTTTGGCTCAGTGGATAGAGCGTCGGCCTCAGGACGGAAGGGTTCTGGGTTTGATTCCCGTCAAGGGCACATGCCGGGGTTGCAGACTCAATCCCCAGTGGGGGTGTGCAGGAGGCAGCTGATCAATGATTCTCTCTCATCATTGATGTTTCTCTCTCTCTCCCCCACCTCCTTTACCTTCCTCTCTGAAATCAATTAAAATAGTATTAAAAAATGAAAAATAAATAAAAAGGAACTTCCTTCTCCCTCCGTTCTCCTTTTCCCCAACCCCTCCCTGAAAATAGAAGCCCAGGGCTCTCCTTTTCCACACTAAAGGTGGGCGGGCTGAGGGGGAGTATGTGAGGAGGATAGGTGAAATGGAATAGAAAGAGCAAAGTAGGGGAGTCTTTGTTACTGGGAAGCAACAATAATTCTGGGGCAGGATGGGGAGGTGGGCTCTACTTCAAAAGTCGGAGACAACATCCAGGCGTGGCCCTGGCTCCCAGCACTGCAGGTGGAAGACCTCAGGATTGGGGTGGGGAGCGAGGATAGCTCACTCCGTCCTCTCCTCAGCCACCCTTTAACCCTTCCCCAGCTGGCCCAAGGCCCAGAGTAATTCCTGTTAGCTTCCCTGCAAGCTATCTAGTGGCCTGGTCCATTCCCTTCCGCCCCCACACCCCAGATCACTGAGAGATGCCTCGGTGACGGGAGAGGTGTCCCCACTCTGGCAACCACCCTGTCACCACCTGGGACCCCAAAAGTGAGGGAGCACACTGGGCAGTCTTGGGCATGTTACACAGGGGTGCACACATGTGCAGTGTGATGGAATTACTGCAGACATGTCAGCATAGGAGGCCACGTTCTGTAGGGAGAGGCTGTGGTTCACGTGAAGGAGACCAGAAGGCAATTTCCTGGAGCTTAGCTCCTCAAAGTGCCACGTGGAGAGATGCTAGGATAGAGCAGGACACGGAGTTGTGGTTCTGAGGTGGGGGGCGGGGAAGCAGCAGCTGGGTACCTCCAGGCTTGGCTAACAATGGGCTCAAGCACCAGCCTGCACTGTATTCGAGGGATAAAGGACAGGAATTGGGAGGGGGTGGGGTGCATCTGACCAGCCTAGTCCCAGCTGTCCACCTCGTGGACAGAGGTGCTGGAGGTCCCTGGAATATTACCCTCACTCCCCTGCTCCTCACAGGCCAGCTGCTAGCCCCCAGCTCAGGGGTATTAAAACACAAAACCAAAAAACTGCCCCGCTCATTCATGCCAAAGACAAAGAGAAACCTTGTTTGCCTTTTGGCTAAGCGGAGGCCCCCGCTCAACCTAGCAGCTGGGCCCTGGGCATGTGCAGGCATGTATTGTGTGTGTGCTTGCATGTGCCCCTGTGTGTATTCTGGGAACACAGACTGTTAACCCTCTGATCGGTGGCTGCTCATGGCCCGGAGGCTGGCAAGAAAGTCTCCCTGCCCCAGTGGTGGAGGACCTGGGGAGGCTGAGTCCAGGCCAAGGAGTGAGGCCTGGGAATCCCTGTGGCCAGAGCCAGTGGGTCCGCCAGGGGAAGAGATCCTAGCCTTTCTGCTTCTCCAGCTCCAGGAGGGCCCCTGAGAGCCCAGATCCCTATAGGGCATGAAGACAGAGACAGGTCTAGGGTCATTTCCAAGGCTCTTATAAACCCCTGGGCTCCTAGAGGACAAGTGTCAAGCGTGAGAGGTTCTCGCCACCTTGTGGGGACATGTGGTACTGCTAAGTCCTGGACAACCAGGCTGGTGGGGAGAGGAGAAAAACTGCTGGAACATCCACTAGGGCAGCGGTCGGCAAACTCATTGGTCAACAGAGCCAAGTATCAACAGTACAACGATTGAAATTTCTTTTGAGAGCCAGATTTTTAAAACTTAAACTTCTTCTAACGCCACTTCTTCCAAACAGACTCGCCCAGGCCGTGGTATTTTGTGGAAGAGCCACACTCAAGGGGCCAAAGAGCCGCATGTGGCTCGCGAGCCGCGGTTTGCCGATCACGGCCCTAGGGGTTGGGCTGGCGCCGACTATCCTCACACTTCCATGGGCACAAGGGGTCTGGTAGGGAAATCCACCCAATACCCACCCAGGCTGGCTCAGCCCCACCTGCAGAGGCAAACCTGACGTCCTCAGAGGCAGTCGGGCCATGTTGGAAACAACCTGAAGGAAGGTTTGCAGGAAGCATGTTAGTGCTCATCTGTTCTAAGGAAAGCCCAGGCAGGGAAGGGGCCCTGTCTGAGACCCCACAGCACCTCCATCACAGAGGGAAGTTAGACTGAGGGTTGTTGACTTCAAGGTTCATGCATGTCCCATAGGTCCAGGGAGTCCAAGACAAGGTGTCCAGACTGAACCCCGGACCCTACCGAGGCCCAGAACAGGAGCAGCACAGTGAGAGTTCTTGCCTCGGTTTAGCCGGCGGGAGGGCATCTGGGACACGAGGAAGAGATGAAGCGGCAAGTGGGGATCTGGGCTGGTCTGGATCTTGATATTAAAGGGCAATGAATAACAGTAGCGTCTATGGGGCAAATACTGTGCTTAACATTACAAACACTGGGGTATTTAATACAATGGCCCTTTAAGGAAGGCACCTGCTAATCCATTTTTTAGAGAAGGAAATTGAGGCACGGAGAAAAAACTTGCCCTGGGTTACAGCTGGTAAGTGGCAGAGCAGGAATCTTGTGTATAGCAATTTTGACTCCAGTGAGTAAAAAGGCTCTGCTGAGTGAAAAAAGAGCATAATTTGCTTGCTCCCTCCTAGGAAACCCAGCATGGCACGGCCAGCTCCAGCCCCGAGCCTCCCTCCAGCCAGAGGCATGGCCTCGGTGCGCCCTCTGCTGTGCACAGGAGGAACAAAGAACGTTCCCTCCTGCTGGGTCAGACCCAGGGCTGAGTCCTGGAGATGGCTGGCAGGGACCATGCTCTCCTCCCAAATACAGGCCAGGAAGGGGCTGGCTGACCACCACTGCAGAGCCCCCAGCTTGTCCACATCTATTCACCTGCAGAAGCGTGGGTTTGGTCCTACCCCTGGTTTCTCAAGGCTTCCCTCTCTTGGAATCTTGCCCACCTTCCCCTAAGGCATGTTGGTCCTAGGCCCATTCCAGGACCAGGACCATGGACCAGGTGGGTACAACCAGGAGGGCCCACAACAGGCCCCTGAGGAGGTGGGATCCATTCAGAGCATTGCCATGTGGGTAAGGGGTGGACTTGGGAATCCAAGAGAGCCAGGGAAATGACCCATCCCTAAAGGCTGGATCCTCATGAATAGCACAAGGGTGAGGAAAGGTTAGTCAAGACTGGGGTCACTACAGGCAAAAAAGCATGAAGGAACAGGTGTCTGGGAGTGTCCATCTTGGCCAACTTTGTTTGAACCTGGGCTTGCCACTGGGTGGGACTCAGTGAGAAGGGGCACACAGCCCCACAACTCCTCTGGAAATAAGGGCAGCACCCCATGTTTGGGTTCATTGCCTCAGGAATACCCCTGGGCCCAGCAAACCAGGGGATTAGTCATGGGCCCTGTATCAGAGGCATGACTGTACTCCTGACACTAATAAAGGACAATTCACACTTTATTTGTATCTGTTGACATGTACAAAAACTCTCAGCCCGCCACCCCCGATCTGGGGAACAAACAGTAGGTTCTGGAGGGAGAAGGTGTAAGAATGAGGCTTTGAAGTTCAATAGAAGGTCCTGTTACCCTGAGTAAAGGGCATCCATAGAGGCTGAAACTTCGCTGTCCTTCCTCCCCGCCAGGCCATCTGTGAATCTACTGGGCCCTCCTTTTTGCAGCAGCTTGCCCCCTTTTCCCCATGGACGGGCCATGGAAGGAGACCCAACCCCTTCTCTTCAGTGTTGCAGCTTCTTGTCCTCCTTTTGCCATCCTTAAAATTCTATTCCTGGAGAGAGAACACCAATGCCCACTAACTTCTCTCACCTAACTCCCATAAGCCTCCCCCTAACTCAGGGTGCTCAACACAGACCCCTAAGAACTGAGTGCCCCAGTGACCTCACAGCTGGCTGGGTCTGAGAGCAGGACAGTAGGCCCGAGTGCTTATCTGTGTAAAGCAGAGTTGGTGGTGCCACTGTGGCAAGATGTGAGGAGGCACAGGGCTTCTGGGTGTGCCCAAGAGTGGGGGGGGGGGGGGGGGAGAGAGCCCCAGGAAGCCAAGGGTATGGGCTTATTTATCATAGAAGTCAACATGGTCTCCGGACTTGAACGTATCTTTTTGAAGCAAGTTTAGCAGCTTCTGGGCTGACATCCTACAATCCACCAGCTCCCCCTTTGTCTTCAGATCCTGCAGCCTTTTCCGCAAGTCTGGGTCCAGAGAGTTCTCCCGGGCCAACTGCTGCATGTCTGTGTCCAGGGGCCCTAGGGGATAAAGAGCAGAAGATGAGGGGGCTCTGCTGTGTGTGTGAAGTGGGGTGGAGTCAAGTCGGGCCAGAGGCCACACTTTATCTTAGCTAACATGTGTGGTCAGTCACCACCAAAGGCTCCACTCTGTCACTATTGAGCTCAAATTCCAATGCCCACTGAACACGGTCCCTCTAGACCACCCTGTGTACAACCAAACTTATTATCTCCTGTCCAACCAGCATCTCCTCCTAAAGTGATGTCAGTGAACTCTTATAGACACTTCCTGTTTCTCATATCAGAACCATAGCACCCCAGAATCTGGAGTTAATGGGCTTCAGGGGCAGAAAGTAAAGCAATCTCGTGGCTGGAAAAGCCAGCCTCCTGATCCTTGAATGTCTTTCAACTACCTGTGCATTCCAGGTAAGTGGGGACTTGCTACTTTGCCCAACAGTGCCCGTCCCCCTCGCCCCCACTTTGGACACCTGTTACAACATTCTTTCAGAGACGGAAATGAAACCACGACCTTCATTCAGGCCCTGGCAGCCTTGCAAAAAGTTCAACTCCCTCCTAATTCCCAGAGTCCACTGGGATCTAACCCAGTCACATGGCATTCTGGAGTCTGCTCCACTCCTGGCTGTGGTTTTCATTTGCTCACTGTTGACTGAATAAGTCCTAGGCTGAGCTCAGATTGGGGGCTGAGCTGAATGTTGGCTGGAAGAGTAACTCAGTATGTGTGAGGGAGAACTGGGTACTGGAGAGCATGAGGAAGTAGAAATGGCACTGATCACGAATTTGGAGGTGAAGTTTGGTCCTGGCTCTGTCACTTCTGAACTTTGGTCAGGTCATTCTACCTTTTTGCCTCCAGGGTGACAAGAGGAATAGACTATTAGATCTCTAAGCTGCTCAGACATTAAACAATAGCTGTCACCACCTTCTAATTGCAGCAACCCTCAAGCCTCACTTTTAAGAAAGGCACAGTGGCATCATGGTAGAGTCGTGAGAAACCAAGCGTCACAAGATCCCCTACACTTTGACTTCTGTGAAGCCCCTATCGTATTTACCCCAGAATTTCCCCCACCCCCCACCAGTGTTCCAGCACAGTTCAGGCTGATATGGTCAGCATTCAACAATGTCTGTGTGCTCTTCATTCAACTAACATTTCCTGCAGACCGACTCAATGGGGGGGGGGGGGGGGGGGGGGCTTTGCTAGGTGCTGGAGACATGCAGGCATATTCCCTGCCTTCAAGGCTTTCCTATCAAGATAGAGAAGTAGACAAATGAAGTTAATATAGGGTGGTAAGTCCTATCTAACAATCAGAAGCGCTAACAATTAGATCGCATTTCACAATGAGGGATTTTCACATATATTACCTGATTCAGTCCTCCTAACTGCCCTGAGAGACAAGTAAAACCTCCCGTTTTACATGAGGAAATGGGGTACGGGCTGGAATTCAAGCCCTGACTCTCAAACTCTAATAGCTCAGACTTTCTGGTCCCATTCTCCAGTGCAGGCAGCTCCCTACTCTCTCTCCGGCCCTCTAACTACGGCTCCCTGCTCCTGCCAGGTCTAACCTCCTTGGGTCCTTTATTTCCCTTAAGGAACGATGGCTCATGATTCAGGGAACACTATATTTGGAGGGACCAGACTAGGCCCCTTGCCCAGCCCCCAGAGGGGAACCAGCTGGTTCTAGGGGGACAGGGATGGCAGTAATGTCCCACCTACCTGGAGCATAGCTCAGCACCCTCACACCAGGCTCCTCTGAGGCCAGGACCTTGAACATCATCTCACGGGCGGCCTTCCCCGCACAGTACAGTGTCCAGCCCTTGAAGGGCTCCAGAGCACAGAGGGAAGAGACGTTAACCACAGTCCTGCTGAGGCCAGGACTGTCTGGGAAGGCCCTCAGGATGCTGGACGTCAGGCAGAGCATAGACGTTAAGTTCAGAGCCCAGTAGCTGTTGATTTCAGCAGCATCAGCCAGGGTGGCGAAGCCTTTGGACACATCCCCAAGCGTGCCTGAAAAACCAGAACTTAAGAATCACCCAGTGCCAGCGGACTTTCTCTTCTCCCAGCCCTCCCCAAACTCCTCCAGACACCCCTTTCCCATCCAGACCTATCGGGAGTCGCCGCCCTAGTGCTTCTGAAGGCGTCTCTCCCTTGGCAGCTCTGCAGACACACACACCTGGGGCGCCCACTCACCCCAAGTTGCAGACGGAGAAGGCCCTGGTCTGGGGACTGGGGGAGAGCTCTGGGGCCATTTGCAGGAGCGGGGAAATTTCCTACCACGGGGAGACCCCACGCCCGGACTCGGGCCTCCGCCAGAGGGCGCTGAGCGAGACGATCGGGAAAGTTCCGCAGGGGCTCCAGGAAAACCTGGCCTTGAGCCGGGAGGGGCGGAGGGCGGAAGGCGAATGGTGGGAGGAGGACATGGAATGAGCATAGGGCAACAACTAGGACTTTCGGGCGCCTTTTCTGACTGCTAGCAGTCACCTTTCAAGTCCCCAGCGCCGGGGGCAGTGAGAGGGAGAAGGAACGAGACGCGGGGCGTTCCCAGCGCCCGCACGGGGGGCCGGTGCCCCGCCGGCGGGCGTCCTACCTGCGTTGTTGATCAGCAGCACTCGCTGCAGCCCTTCGGGCCTGGGGAGCTCGCGCACGGCGTCGACGAGCCGCTGCAGGCCGGCCTCGGCGCCCAGGTCGGCGGGCACCCGCACCACGCGCGGGCCGGGCCGCCCAGCGCCCAGCTCGGCCTCCAGCTGCCGCAGCGCCTCGTCGTTCCGGGCGTTGAGGACCAGCACGGAGCCGGGAGAGAGCAGCGGGGCCAGGAGGAGGGCCAGCACCCGGCCGAAGCCGCGGGAGGCCCCGGTCACCACGCACACCGCGCGCCCCAGGCAGCCCTGCTGGCCACAGCCGCCCTCCATGCCTCAGACTCCGCGGGCTCGCGCAGGTACCAGGGACCCCGGGGCGGGGAGGGGCGGGCCGCGAAGGGAGGGGGCGGGGACCAGGGCCTCAGCTCCCGGAGCGCCGCAGAGGAGGCGGCGCCAGGAAAGGGCTAAAGTTTAGCCGCTAAACCGAAAGGGCGGGGAATCGCGCCTCCCACGGCAAATCCTAGCCGGGCTCTGAGCTGGCACTGCTGCACCTTCAGCTCCCCGCCCGCACGCATTCTCCTCCCAAGTCCAGACCCAACTTCCTGGCACAAGTGACTTCCTCGTGGTCAGGCCAGCTTGCATCATGCTAGCATAAGGTGACCAGATTTTAACATTGGTAAAGCGGGACACCATTGTCGGGGGGGAGGGGGTTTGTGTGTCTTTTTTAAAAAAAAAAAAATACATTTTATTGATTTTTTACAGAGAGGAAGAGAGAGGGATAGAGAGTTAGAAACATCGATCAGCTGCCTCTTGCACACCCCCACTGGGGATGTGCCTGCAACCAAGGTACATGCCCTTGACCGGAATCGAACCTGGGACCCTTGAGTCCGCAGGCCAACGCTCTATCCACTGAGCCAAACCGGTTTCGGGCCGGGCGGGGGCGGGTTCTTGATTAAAAATTTGGTCTATATTGTAATCGCTTTTGGTTTTTTTAATAAAAGGAAATTCAATTCTTAGATCATCGTTGAACTTGCATCCTCTTTTCTTACTCATTATGTTAAAAATCTAAAAAAAATAATTTAAAATTATATTATATATTATTATATACATATTGCTTAAAAACACAGTAAGTAGGTACATAATTACATGAACATATTTTATTGTTAGTTTATAAATTAAATTAATTTGATTGTTATAAAGTAACTATATTTTAAAAATTATTTTAATCCTATATTTCTTTCTAAATAATGACAATACTAACTTGTATTATTTTTCCTCTGAATTTGCCATAATGTAAGTCGTAAGTGTCACTTTCAAGGTCGGCACTAGACTTTTTGCCGCCACTATAAAATATAAATAATACGAGTACTGTCTGCTAAATTCAAGAAAATTTATGTATTTATGAAATAAATAAATAAATTACTTACCTAAATTATCTGAATAGCTGATTTGTAATGACATCACTTGTTTAACTAGCTTACTAGCACGCAGTACGATGTGTATCGTCTGAGAGACAGTTACAAAATGTTTTCGTCGTTGCCAATCCCAAAAAATGCCATTGTTCATTAAGTCCAAACAATGGTGGTTGAATTCTAACAACTGATCAACAATGTGAACTTTGATAAGCAGTTCTCGATAATCAGTTCTCAACAATTATTTGTTATTATTAAAGTTTAACATAAAATTAACAAAAATAATATAAAACTCATATCCTGGCTAAATAGCCACATGGCCGCCGAAAACCGTATATTTCCTTCCTGTTCTCCCGCTGTTCCCTAGCTTGTCGTGCATTCTTTCCAAAAATCGGGACTTCTTTAAAACGCCGCGGGATGCGGGACAAATTGTTAAAAATCAGGACTGTCCCGCCAAAAGCAGGATGTCTGGTCACCTTATGCTAGCACCCTCTTTTAGCAAAAGCCCTAAATCAGTGATGGCGAACCTATGACACGCGTGTCAGCACTGACACGCGTAGCCATTTCTGATGACACGCGGCCGCTGAGGCGGCCGCATGCCGAGGATGAAACATTTGCTGCTCCTGAGGATGAAACATTTGCGACTAGAGTCTTGGAGTTAGTTTTTTCCTCAGAGTGACACACTACCCGAGTTATGCTCAGTTTTTTGGCGAAGTTTGACACACCAAGCTCAAAAGGTTGCCCATCACTGCCCTAAATGAAGCCCATGCCAAGTTAAGGTTTGGGGTCTCTACTGGGCTTAGGGAGCTCACCGCCCTGTGGGTTACAGGAGGTACCTTCGGGAGAACCCCAGTCGCTCCTCCAAGTGATGTAAAAACCTCTTCTTCCTTATCAGGCCCTAAGCATGTTGGTGCCAGTGCCAGATTTCTTACTCCTCCATTTCCTAAAGGCCTGTGTACCCCGGGATTCTGTGCCCACTCATGCTGCACTCTTCCTAGTGGGCAATTGAGTGGGCAATTGGATTTACTCCCAGCTTTAAGTTTATAGAGGTGGTCACCTAAGTCCTATCCAGGCCTGTGGTTCAGGAAACTCACATTTCGGTCTTGTACTTGTTGTCCATCTGTATTCCTTTTTAAAAATATATATTTTATTGATTTTTTTACAGAGAAGAAGGGAGAGAAATAGAAAGTTAGAAACATCGATCAGCTGCCTCCTGCACATCCCCTACTGGGGATGTGCCCGCAACCAAGGTACATGCCCTTGACTGGAATAGAACCTGGGACCCTTCAGTCTGCAGGCTAACCGGTTAGGGCTGTATTCCTTCTTTAGAAAAATGTCTACTCATATCTTCTGCCCATTTTTTTTTTAATTTAAATTTTTTGTTTGTTAATTCTCACCCAAGGATATTTTTCCATTGATTTTCAGGGAGAGTGGAAGAGAGAAGGAAAGACAGAAAGAAACATCAATGTGAGAGAAACATATTCATTGGTTGCCTTCTGCAGGAGCCGGGACCAGGGCTCAGGACTGGGAGGAGCATGCAACCAAAGTAGGTGCCCTTGACCGGAATCCAACCAGAACCCTTTGGTCCACAGGCCTACGCTCTATCCACTGTGTCAAACTGGCTAGGGCTCTTCTGCCCATTTAAAAAAATATATTTTTATTGATTTCAGAGAGGAAGGGAGAGGGAGAGAGAAATAGAAACATCAATGATGAGAGAGAATCATTAGTCAGCTGCCTCTTGCACGCACCCCACTGGGGATTGAGCCTGCAACCTGGGCATGTGCCCTGACCTTTTGCTTCATAGGTTGATGCTTAAACTCTGAGCCTCGCCAGCCAGGCTACCCATTTTTAAATTGGATTGTTTTGTGTTTGTTCTTATTTTATTTTTTTGCTGTTGATATGTATGAGTTTTTTATGTATTTTGTATATTAACCCCTTGTCAGATATATGATTTGCAAATCTTTTCTCCCACTCAGTAGGTTGCCTTTTCATTTTGTTGATAGTTTTTTTTTTTTACTGTACATAAGCTTTTAGTTTGATGTGGTCCCATTTGTTTATTTTTGCTTGTGTTGCTTTTGCTTTAGGTGTCAGTATAAAAAAATCATCACCAGGACCTGTGTCAAGGAGCTCACTGCTTATGTTTTCCTCTGGGAGTTTTATGGTTTCCAGTGTTGAGTTCAAGTCTTTAATCCATTTTAACTTAATTTTTGTGTACAGTGTAACATAAAAGTCCACTTTTATTCTTTTGTATGTGGCTGTCAAAGTTTCTCAACATCATTGATTGAAGGGACTGTCCTTTCTCTATTGTGTATTCTTGGCTCCCTTGTCATAAATTAATTGACCATATATGTGTGGGTTTATTTTGGGCTCTCTATTCTGTTCCATTGATCCACTAGTATGTGTCTGTTTTAATGCCAGTATCATACCGTTTTAATTACTATAGTTTTGCAATGTAGTTTGAATTCAGGAATTGTGATGCCTTCATCTTTGTTTTCCTTAAGAATTTTCTCTAGGAATTTTTAAAAGAACTCCAGATGATTCTAATGTGCAAACAAGTTTAGGGACTACTGTAATAGCAATTGGTAGTAACTTTTTTTTTAAGGTACAAATGCCTGAAAGGTAAGAAATGTTAAAATAGATTTGAAAGCCTAAATCTGATAAAGGACATTAGAAGAAAAATTGGTGAAATTTGAATAAAATCTGTAGATTAGTTACTAACCTTGCATCATTTTCTGATTTTGACCATTACACTGTTGTTATATAAGAGAATGTCCTTGTTTTTGGAAATACACTGAAGTATTTAGAGGTAAAGGGCATCTTATCTTCAACAAAATAGAATGAATAAAGCAAGTGTGGTAAAATGTTAATATTGGAGAAATCTGGGTTAAAGTGTGTAGGAGTTCTTAATACTATTTTTGCATCATTTTAAAAATCTGACATGATTTCTGAATAGCAAATTTAAAAAAAATTAACCTTACTGCCTGGCCGGTGTGGTTTGGTGGCTGAGCGTAGACCCATGAACCAGGAGGTCACGATTCAATTCCTGATCAGGTCACATGCCTGGGTTTTGGTCTCGATCCCCAGTAGAGGGTGTGCAAGAGGCAGCCAATTGATGGTTCTCTCATCATCGATGTTTCTATCCCTCTCTTCCTCTCCCTTCCTGTGTCTAAAAAAATCAATAAAAGCATATTTTTAAAAAATTAACCATATTTACAACCCAATAACAAAAAGACAAATTAAATTGAATTAAAAGAGTAAAAAATTCCATCCCTGGCCAGTGTGACTCAATTGGTTGGAGCATTGTCTCATACACCAAAAGGTCGCAGGTTTGATTCTCAATTAGGGGACATGCCCAGGTTGAAGGTTCAATACCCAGTTTGGATGTAAAGTTAGGCAACGATCAATGTTTCCCTCTCTCCCTCTCCCTCCCTTTTTCTCTAAAATCAATTAAAAAGAATATCTTCAGGTGAGGATTTAAAAAAAAATTTTTTTAAGTGGAAAAATCCAGAATGTGAGAGCATTGATCAGTTTCTTTGAGTCAGTGCATGAAAAAAAGGTCAGAACTGCTTCACACTAAAAAGACATAATAACTCAATATGTTTGGATTCTGATTCAAACAAAGCAATGTAAAAAAAAAACTACCTTTTTTAGATAATTGAGGAAATTTCAATATAGTTTGGGTATTAGATGATGTTGAGGATTTATTAATTTTAGGTGTAATAATGGAATATGGTTATGTAAGAAAATAATTAAATTTTTTAGACAAAGTAAAGTGATGTGAAGGCTGGCATATGCTTTAGAGTACTTAAGTAACAAAAAGGAAGGGAGGAGGAGATGCAAACAGGGATAGATAAAGCAGTGGAGGCAAAATCTTGATAATTATTGAATCTAGATTATAGGTATAGCTATGTAGGAAACCTGACAAGCTCAAAAGCCAGAGAAATAATTACACAAAATGATCTGATTATAAATCCCTAACTAGACAGGTCACAGTGGTAATCGCACCCCAGGCTTATATTTTTCTTACTAAAAGGTTAACCTTTATCTTAAAGGAGTCCCATTCATTGTTCTTATAAATCTAGGATACCAGACCTTGGAAATACCAAAGTAATCTTCTTTTCCAGACCCCTCAAGGCCTAACCAACCTCATAGGAGCATGTTAAATGTTATCTATTTCTATACACTGTAAATGGTAAATATTAACTCTACACACTGTATATGTTAAATGTTAACTATCCTGTACCCACTAATGTAAAAGTCTGTATCTCTCCATTTTGCTCTTTATCCAAGTCCTAGAGATTTGACTGCATTGCTTTCTCCCCACTCCTTAATCCACACCATCAAAGGATTTCTTTTTAAAAATTTTTTAAAAATATATTTGTATTGATTTCAGAGAGGGTAAGAGAGACAGAACATTAATGATGAGAGAGAATCATTGATCTGCTGCTGCCTGCATGCCCCCTACTGAGAATTGAGCTCGAAACCCAGGCATGTGCCCTGACCGGGAATCAAACCGTGACTTCTTGGTTCACAGGTGCACACTAAACCACTGAGGCACACCGGCCGGACTTCAACTTTCTGTTGTTGATAGGTATATTGTGGTCCATTATAGAATTCTGTTTCTTTTTTTAAAAAATATATATTTTATTGATTTTAGAGAGGACAGGAGAGGGAGAGAGAGATAGAAACATCAATGATGAGAGAGAATCATTGATTGGCTGCCTCTTGCACGCCCCCTACTAGGGATCAAGCCCGAAACCCAGGCATGTGCCCTTGGCTGGAATCGAACCTGGGACCTTTCAGTCCGCAGACTGACACTCTGTCCATTGAGCCAAACCAGCTAGGGTAATTCTCTTTCTTTTGTGTATATGTGAATATCTTCTATAATAATAAAAGTGTAATATGCAAATTGACCTAATGGCCAAACAGCAGAACAACCAGATGACCACGCTATGACACACACTGGTGCCAGGCCAGCCTAGGCGGGTACAATGTGATTGGTCAGGGGGCCCCACAATCGCCCCAAAGAGGGAGGCCCAGGCCCGTGACCAGTGGACTGAGGTGTGCGTGGGGTGGGCGGGGCCTCCCTCTGTGGGGCTATCAATTGCAGAGCCCGGCCAGGTGGGCAGGGCCTACTTCTTTGGGGCAATCGATCACAGAGCCCCATGATCGATCGCCCCAAGAGGGAGGCCCAGGCTACCTGGCTGGCAGTGCTGCGGCGGGTGGGTGGGGCCTCCCTCTGTGGGGCGATTGATCACGGGACTCCAGACTGCAAGAGGGCGCAGGCCAGGCTGAAGGGCCCCTCCCCCTCCCCCCACCCCCGCACCCCCCAGTGCATGAATGTCATGCACTGGACCTCTAGTTTCTCTAATAAAACATAATTTAAGCCCTGGAAACTGGTAAAAGTACTAGAATGTTCTACTATTTAATAGAATGCCCAAAAGACCTCTGAAAAGGTTAGAATAATTCCATACTGCAAATAGCATATAAGCATGTCCATTTCACCATATTAATTTTCTTTCATATCTTTAGGTTTTAGTAAGCTTGTGTATATTTATTTCTTTTGTGAGTTACTCATGTTCTTTGCCCATTTCTATTAGGCCTCCTATTTCTATGCTTTTTTGTGTGGTTTTTCCTTCCTTCCTTCCTTCCTTCCTTCCTTCCTTCCTTCCTTCCTTCCTTCCTTCCTTCTTTCCTTTCTTCTTTCCTTCCTATCTTTCTTTTGTTATCTCTTTATTTCTTTCTTTTAACCCAACTTTTTTGTTCCACTTACTTTTTTCCCTATTGATTTGGAAGTCTAAATGTAAACATTACATTTTGGGGGAAACAATGTGGCTGTGGATTTGCAGGCAAACAGGCCTGGTTGGAATCCTGTTTCTGCCTTTAACTTGTGCAACCTTGGCCAAGTCACGTGACGTGTTTAACCCTGATTATTTTATAAAATTGTTTGTTCAACCTTGCACAAATATTTGTTGAACACCTAACATGAGCCAAGAAATGGGCTAGTTCTGGCGAGGAACTCAGATAATCCCTATGTTCATAGAGCATGGAATAAAACAGCTAAATATAAAGCACTTAGTACATTGCCTTATTGTTGTTATTATTATGATACTAGAGGCCCGGTGCACGAAATTCGTGCATGGGGTGGGGTGGGGGGTGTTCCTCAGGCCAGCCTGCACTCTCTCCAATCCGGGACCCCTCGAGGGATGTCCGACTGCCCGTATGTCCAACAGGCAGTCAGACATACCTCTCACAATCCAGGGCTGCTGGCTCCCAACTGCTCACCTGCCTGCCTTCCTGATTGCCCCTAACTGCTTCTGCCTGTCAGCCTGATCACCCCCTAACCACTCCCCTGCCAGCCTGATTGATGCCTAACTGCTCCCCTGCCAGCGTGTTTGCCCTAACTGCCCTCCCCTTTAGGCCTGGTCACCCCTAACTGCCCTCCCCTGCAGGCCTGGTCCCCCCCACTGCTCTCCCCTGCAGGCCTGGGTCCCACCTAACTGCCCTTCCCTGCAGGCCCGGTCACCCCCAACTTCCCTCCTCTGCTGGCCTGGTCACCCCTAACTGCCCTCCCCTGCAGGCTTGATTGCCCCCAACTGCCCTCCCTTGCAGGCCTGGTCCCTCCCAACTCCCCTCCCTTGCTGGCCATCTTGTGTCAGCCATCTTGTGTCCACATGGGGGCAGGATCTTTGACCACGTGGGGGCAGCCATCTTGTGTGTTGGAGTGATGGTCAATCTGCATATTACTCTTTTATTAGATAGGATAGGGGCCTGGTGCATGGGTGGGGGTCAGCTAGTTTGCCCTGAAGGGTATCCCGGATCAGGGTGGGGGTTCCCTTGGGGTGTGGGGCAGCCTGGGTGAAGGGCCTGTGGTGGTTTGCAGGCCGGCCATGCCCCCTGGTGACCCAAGCAGAGGCCTTGGTATCTGGAATTTATTTACCTTCTACAATTGAAACTTTGTAGCCTGGAGCGGAGCCAAGCCTCCTGCTCGCTCCATGGCCGGCAGCCATTTCTTTTGGGGTTTGTGTATCTTCTATAATTTAAACTTTGTAGCCTGGAGCAGAGGCCTAGGCCAGCCAGGGCTGCAGAAGCTTTGCTTCCTTCATTGCCAGGAGCAACCCTTGCCTCCTGCTCTTTCCAGCTCAGTGGCTGCCGCCATTTCTTTTGGATTTGTTTACCTTCTATAATTGAAACTTTGTAGCCTTGAGTAAAGGCTTAGGCCAGCAATGGCAGGTGGAAAGCTTGGCTTCCTTTGTTACTGGAGAAACCCAAGCCTCCCTCCTGCTCTCTGTGGCTGTAGCCATCTTGGATGTTTTTTTTGCATATTTGCTTCTGATTGGCTGGTGGGCGTGGCTTGTGGGTGTAGCAGAGTTAGGGTCAATTTGCATATTACTCTTTTATTAGGTAGGATAATGATGACTCCATCTTATGAGAGATTTGGCACATTTTAATTCCTTCCTCCATACCTTCCCAGGCGCCAGTTTAACCCTTTGCACTCACTTGCTTTTTTCTCAATTCCTTTATTCTACTCAGGATTTAATTTTTTAAATACCCCAGATTTTACAAAGCGCGGCAGTAGAATAAAAAACTGGAGTTTCTTTTCATACAAACTTATTTATTTGGATTTTTTTATATTTCAAATTATTGATGCATTCAAAGAGTAATTTGCACTCGACATCTGAGTGCAAAAGGTTAAAAGATTTATGTGGCCTTTATATTTAACTTATTTATATTTAATTTTACACATTATATCTTCCTCTTCAGGAATTAGTTTTGACATCTTACTATTTCATCAGCATAGAAACCAAGTATTTAAGCATTAACTCTGTTTTCTGGTCTCAATGGTTATTTATATTTTTATCATATCATATCTTTCATATACTTGAGTTCTTTATTTTGATTAATTTCTCAGTCAGCTGGAATACTTGGTTGAGTTTGTTAGTTTCAGAGAATTTATATGAGTTGCTACTTTTTGAGCCCGTGAATGTATAAAAGTGTCTTTCTGTTGCCCTCTCTAATGAACAAGACTCTAATAAAGCACAGAATTATTGACTCATGAAATTTTAAATTTGACATGTTTTGAAATGATGTTCTATCACCTTTCTAATATCTAGTATGATCCCAAAAGTAGTCTAATGTTGCTCTGTTTTTTATTTTGTAGGTAATTCACTTTGTTTCTGGCTGGACCTACTTGCTATGCTTAGGTGTAGATTGTATTTTTATCATTTATTACACAAAAATTTATTGAGAATCTACCACATGTTCATAGTAATTTAAATTTAATGAGCCCTTTTGTTATGAAGACTCAAATCTTTCTTCAGTTTAAGAACATCTTTCTGCAACTTTACTCATTTTAGTCTCTTTGAGTAGAATTCCTACAAATAGTTCATTTGATCTCCTGGATCTACTTCCAAGTCTTTTATATTTTTACGTACTATCATATTAATCCATTTATTCTTTTCAGATGAATTGCATAAGTATTTCTGAGAAGTCTTTTATATCAATGTAGCTTTTTATTTTTATTTTTTTAGTTTTATATCACTGTAGCTTCCATCCGCAGTCGTTGCCTCCATAGATTCACCTTTTTGAATAAAGGGCTCCAATTGCCCACCAAGTGTAGGGATGGAGCATTATGTTGCAGTGAAGTTTTATGAGGAAGAAAACTCTACAATCATGTAAAACAGCGTCCATGCTGAAACAGTTTTGACCCAGATATAACAAGGAATGTAGACTATGAATAAAAGGAGAACATGTCAGAGAAAAATTAGATATTCTACACCTGTTCATTTCTTACTAACCAGATTTCAAAATAACAGACTTCACTTAAAAAATATTTCAAGAAGTTAGCTACTTCTACTTTTGAGTCCAGGCGAAAATTTAAACAGAAAGCCTGATAAAAGTGTTACTCTAAATTGCTAACTATTTTTTAGTGGTAGAAGATGAAGGATTTTTGGCATTTGATGAAGAAACAAAAATTTCTTTCACAAAATGTGTACAGTTTTTAGAATCAAGATCTGCTGTATGTAAAAAGGTTAATTATATTATTACTTTTTAAAATATTTTTTTTATTGATTTCAGAGAGAAAGGGAGAGGGAGACAGAAAGATGGAAACATCAATGATGAGAGAGAATCACTGAGGATTGAGCCTGTAACCAGGGCACATGCCCTGATTGGGAATCGAACCCGTGACCTCCTGGTTCACTGGTTAACACTCAACCACTGAGCCATGCTGCCTGGGCTAATGATATCATTAAATGTGCTATTTCTGTATCCTGTACATCAGACCCCTGCATATGCAGAAACAACCAGAGCCTTAAAAAAATAACAAGATAGCTCCATGGATTGCTGACAATATTGTCACCATATTAATTTTCTTTCATATCTTTAGGTTTTAGTAAGCTTGTATATATTTATTTCTTTTGTGAGTTGCTCACTCAAGTTCTTTGCCCATTTCTATTAGGCCTCCTATTTCTATGCTTTTTTTGTGTGGTCTTTTTTTCCCTCCCTTCCTCCCTCCCTCCCTTCCTCCCTCCCTCCTCCCTCCCCCCCTCCCTCCCTCCCTCCCTCCCTCCCTCCCTCCCTCCCTCCCTCCCTCCCTCCCTCCCTCCCTCCCTCCCTCCCTCCCTTCCTTCCTTCCTTCCTTCCTTCCTTCCTTCCTTCCTTCCTTCCTTCCTTCTTTCCTTCCTTTTCCAGCCCAAAACTATGTGATACTCAAGATACTTTGGAACTGCTTTATCATGTAATTACACAAGACATTCTAACAGGGTAAAATAGCAGTTGTTACCCATTAAGAAGGCCATTTAACCAAAAGAAAGCCTTGATATTTTACTTTTCAATAGCAACAGGGCAGGACTTTCTAACAACTCAGAGTAGCTTGAAGATAAATTAGTTTATTTGTTGGAAACTTCTGAAGAAGTAATCAACTCAGTTGTCTTGTGAGGGCAATATTTCTTTCACTGTGTGAAACCTGCTATTGGAATGGGAATTTACAAACAAACAAGAGCAGGGGGAAGGCTAGAATGAGTCGTGTGGTAACCGATTGGCATTGGAGACATCAGTATGAACTCACATTTATCTTAATGCAGATACCGAAGGATAAATAGACAAATAATTGTAGATATATGTATACACATATATTCCTGAGCTCTGCCCTCTGAGAGGATCAAGAAACAAAGGCATGCCCTAGCCCAGTGGTCGGCAAACTGCGGCTCCCGAGCCACATGCGGCTCTTTGGCCTCTTGAGTGTGGCTCTTCCACAAAATACCATGTGCAGGCGCGCACATACAGTGCGATTGAAACTTCGTGGCCCATGCGCAGAAGTCGGTTTTCGGCTCTCAAAAGAAATTTCAATCGTTGTACTGTTGATATCTGGCTCTGTTGACCAATGAGTTTGCCGACCACTGCCCTGGCCTGTTTGGCTCAGTGGATAGTGTCCGCCTGTGGACTGAAGGGTCCGGGTTCGATTCCGTTCAGGGGCACATGCCCAGGTTGTGGGCTCAATCCCCAGTATGGGGCGTGCAGGAGGCAGCCGATCGGTGATTCTCTCTCATCATTGATGTTTCTGTCTCTCTCTCCCTCTCTCTTCCTCTCTGAAATCAATAAAATAAATAAATAAGTATATAAATACATACATACATACATACATACATAAAAGCAAAGGCACCTCAGTAGCCATAAGCACACCCAGTACCCGGATCTTGGTTTCTAATACCAAGAAAAAGAACCAGGGTTTCTTGGAGAAATGGCTAATTCTAGAACTGGTACAGGAAATAGCCTGAAGCATCTTGTAGTGCCAGAAGGTTTTAAGAAAAGCCTTAAAAAAACAAAAGCACCCACAATGATAGGGGTATGTCAAAGAGAGACATGGGAGACAACTGAAAGTACTCACAGTGGCCAAAGCAAAATAAATTGAGCAACAAAATCAGGTACTATTGGATTATAACCTAAAGTATAAAATAATTATCTATGAGTACACATGCTATAAATAAATTCTTAATAAACAAGTAAGTGGAGGAGAATAGACAAATATACAGAGTAATTCCAAATAACATATGTAATACCACCTTCCCAAGAAGGTGGGGCATAACTCCCCACTTCTTAAGTTTGAGCTGTGCATAGATAATTCCTTCCAAATTGCACAGCATGTAATGGGGAAAAAAAGTAACATTTCAACGGAGAAACCTAACAAAAACTACCTTATCCTGGACATCAAGTTCAATATCAACAGTGATGAGTCATGTTGATAGCAGGTGGTCTTGATATAATACGATGATGAGACTACCACTTTACCACTGTGGTCTTCCTCTCCCAAACCAGTAATACCAGTGTAATCATGAAAAATACATGAAACAAACTCAAATTGAGGGACATTTTACAAAATACATGGCCAGTACTCCTCAAACATGTCAAGGTTATAAAAAAAAAACACAAAGAAAGCCTGAGTAACCGTCATTGTCAAAAGGACACTAAGGAGAAATGGTGACTAAATGTAATATAGTATCCTGGAGCAGGAAAAGAATATTCAGTAAGAACTAATATTTGAATAAAGTGTTGACTTTGGCTAATATCAATATTGGTGCAGTAATTGTGAACAAACATACTATACTAATGTAAAATAATAATAGAGAAAGCTAGATGTAGGTATATCTTCATAATTTTTCTGTAAATCTAAAACTATTCTAAAAAAATAATGATCCACTCATTACTTTCTTTTCTTTAAAAAATTACTTGAATTTAGGTAGATTTGTTTTTATGCCTGTAATTTACTTTAAAATGCATCCAAAAAATTAAATGGAGCCCAGCTGGTGTGGCTCAGTGGTTGAGCATCAGCTCATGAACCAGGAGGTCATGGTTTGATTCTCAGTTAGGGCACATTCCTGCCTGGGTTTCGGGCTCCATCCCTGGTGGGGAGTGTGCAGGAGGCAGCCAATCATGATTCTCTCTCATCATTGATGTTTCTATCTCTCTCTCCCTCTCCCTTCATCTCTCTGAAATCAATAAAAATGTACTTTTTAAAAATTAAATGGATCAATGGAAGAATAGAGGGATGACTAAGTGGATACATATGTGATAAAGTGATTATAGTAAGTTATTTTTTAAATATTTTTTTAGTTATTGGTTGAGAGAGAGAGAGGGAAGGAGGGAGATAGGGAAGGAAGAAGGAGGGAGGGAGGGAGGGAGGGAGGGAGGGAAGGAAGGAAGGAGAGAGAGAGAGAGAAAGAAAGAGAGAGAGAAGAGACACTGATTTGTTGTTCCACTTATTTATGCATTTATTAGTTGATTCTTGTATGTGCCCTGACCAGGAGTCAAACCTGAAACCTTGGCATTTTGGGATGACACTCTAACTAACTGAGCTACCCAGCCAGGGCAGGAAATGGTTAATAGTAAAATCTAGGTAGTTATCAATTCCACTCCTAGGTATGTACCCAACAGAAACAAAAACATGACTTGTATGCAAATGTTAACAATAGCGTTATTCATAACAATCCCAAAATGTAAGCAATTTGAGTGTCCATCAAATTGCTGAATGGATAAACAAATGTGGTATACACAATGGAATACTACTAAACAGTAAAAAGAAACAAAGTCCTAATATGAGCTACAAATAGGTGAAACTCATGAACAAGCCAGACACAAATAACTGTATGATTCCATTTACATAAAATTTCTAGAAAAAGCACAACAATAGAGACAGAAAGCAAATCAAAGTTTAAGACAGAGGGTGGAAGCAAGAATTAGTTGCAAGTCAGCGTGAGGGAATTTTTGAGGGCAACAGAATTGTTCTGAAATTGGATTGTGGTTTGTGGTTATGGTTTCACAACTATGAGAGTTTTATAGTTTTAGCTCTTAAAATTTAAGCTTTTGATCCATTTTAACTTAATTTCGTATATGGTGTGAGGTAAAGTCCAATTTCTTTTCTTTTTTTGCCTGTGGATATCCTATTTTCCCAAAATACTTTGTTGAAGAGATTAACTTTTTCTCCTTTGAATGGCTTTGGCACCCTTGTAAAAAATCAATTGACCATAGATGTGAGGATTTATTTCCTGTTCTCAATTTTATTACATTAGACTATATGTCTATCCTTATGCCAATACCACTGTTTTGATGGCTGTAGCTTTGTAATAATTTTTGTGAGTCCAATTTTATTCTTATTTCTCAAAATTGTTTTGGCTATTTAGGGTCCTTTGAAATTCCAAATGAATTTTAGGATGCACTTTTCCATTTTTGAAAAGAAAAAACACACAAATGACCAAAAAATGACATTGAGATTTTGATAGGAATTATACTGAATCTGTATATCAGTTTTCCAACCCATGAACATGGGATGTTTTTCCATTTATTTAGTTCTTTAATATTTTTGATGATGTTTTGTAGTTTTCACTACAAAAATAGATTCACTATAAATCTTGTGCTTCCTTAGTTAACTTCATTTCTTTTTTTTTTTTTTAATCCTCACCCGAGGATATTTTTTCCATTGATTTTTAGAGAAAGTGAAAGGGAGAAGGAGAGACAGAAATACCAATGTGAGAGAGACACATCGATTGGTTGCTTCCTCATGCCCCTGACCAGGGTCCGGAGCCTGCAACTGACATATGTGCTCTTGACTGGAATCAAACCTGGGACCCTTCAGTCCGCAGGCCAACACTCTATCCACTGAGCCAAACCAGCTAGGGCAACTTCATTTCTAAATATTTTCTTTTTGAGGCTATTTTAAATGAAATTGTTTTCTTAATTTCCTTTTTGGATTATTCATTGCTAGTATATAGACATGTAACTGGATTTTATGTGTTGATTTTGCATCCTTCAATTTCACTGAGTTTGTTTATTAGATCTAACATTTGTGTGTGTGTGTGTATTTTTCAGTTTTTCTACAGATAAATTTATGCCATCGTTGTATAGATGTAAATTTACATCTTCCTTTTTTTGTGTGTGTGTGTGTTTTTTTTTAAAAATATATTTTATTGATTTTTTACAGAGAGGAAGAGAGAGGGATAGAGAGTTAGAAACATCGATCAGCTGCCTCTTGCACACCCCCTACTGGGGATGTGCCCGCAACCAAGGTACATGCCCTTGACCGGAATCGAACCTGGGACCCTTGAGTCCACGGGCCAACGCTCTATCCACTGAGCCAAACCGGTCTCGGCTACGTCTTCCTTTTAAATGTGGATGTCCTTTATTTCATTTTCTTGCCTAATTTCTCCAGCTAGAATTTCCAGTGCAACGTTGAAAACAGGCATCCTTTTCTTTCTCCTGATGTTAGGGAAAACACTTTTATTCTTTTACCATTCAGGATGATGTTAGCTGTGGCTTTTTGTATATGTCCTTTATCATGCTGATATTTTGTTGAGTGGTTTTCTCATGAAAGAATGTTGGATTTTGTCAAATAATTTTTCTGCATCAATTGAAATGGTCATGTGGGTTTCTCCTTCATTCTATTAATGTCATGTGTACATTTATTAATTTTCATATGTTGAATCAAGCTTTCATTTCTGAGATAAATCCCACTTGGTAATGGCTATAATCCTTTTTAATGAATTCAGATTGCTAGTATTGATCTGTAGTTTTCTATAGACTCTTTGTCTGGCTATGGTATCAGGGTAATAGTAAGAGATTTGAACAACACAGTTACAAGTTTGGCTTAAAAGATATACATGTATATGATATATATAGTATACGTATAGGCACATAGAATTTTTCTATCCACAAATAGAGAATACCTATTCTTTTGCTATACAAAGAACATTTATAAAAATTCACCATGTACAGAAAGATATCTATAAATTCACTAAATTCTCTTAATACAAAGTAACAAAATGAAAAAATAGCAATAAAATGATTTTTTTCAAAAATTCACTTGAACTCTGGCTGGTGTTGCTTAATGATTAGAGCGTTGGCCTGTGCACTGAAGGGTTTCAGGTTGGATTCCCAGTCAAGGGCACTTACCTGGGTTGCAAGTTCGATCCCCAGCCCTGATCGGGGCACATTCGGGAGGCAACCAGTTGATATGTCTCTCACATCAATGTTTCTCTCTCTCTGTCTTTCCCCCTCCCTTTTACTCTTTTTAAAAATTAACAGAAAAAAAGATCCTTATGTGAGGATTAACAAAATAAAATACATTTTATTTTCACAATTGAGCTATCAGCTGTTGAAGTGTGTATACTTTTTTTTGGGGGGCAGCCTTTATATATAATAAAAAGCAAGAAAAAAATAAGTGAATCGATGATTTGCCTTGTGGGAGTTAAGGATCTTTGTTTGCAAAAAAATAAAAACCAACTCAGACAAAACAAAACAAAACAACAAGAAATAAGTTTTTGGCTCAGCTCACAGCACTGAAAGAAAAAGATGAAAAATCAGGTCCAAAATGGTTAGGAACTCTAGGTGGCTCTGGGGTTGGTTGCTTGCTGAATCAGGTAACAGAAAGCAGAGATTCATATATTAGATGAATCAGCTACTAAATGAATCAGCTCCTAGATGAATCAGCTCCTGGATGAATCAGCTACAGCTGTGTTCAGTCTTATAATTTTGGTTAAAATGTAGTTGCCATGGAGTGAGCCTAAAATTAGCTTAGGTCGGGTTTCATGTCTATTTTTTAATCTAGAAAAGTTCAGTTCGTCTTCATTGATGGTTTCACCAAAGAGTATCCAATAAGAAAAGGTTAGTTCCCCAAGAATAGTTGGGATAGTGTCATCAGCAGAAAGGGCCATGGATGTGGGGTAACAAACACAATAAAATGTCCATTACATACCTTTAGATTCTTGCTAGAATGTTCACTATAGCATTTATTGCAGTACCAAGCAGTTATGGGTGTGAGTGCTTTCTCCCTCTCCCTCTCTCTTCTCCTATTCCCTTCCTCCCCTCTCCCTCCCTCCATGGTGTGTGTGTGTGTGTGTGTGTGTGTGTGTGTGTGTGTGTTTTACATCCTAACACCTGGACATATGAATATGACCTTATTTGGCAAAAGGGTCTTTGTAGATATAAATGTAATTAAATGAGTGATCTTGAGATGAGATCAGCCTGGATTAGCCTCGTGTGCCCTAAATCTGATAACCTTACAAGGGTCAGAAGAGAAGACACAGACACAGAGAAAGCCATGGCCGTATGAGGTCAGAGATTAGAGTAATGCAGCCACAAGCCAAGGACTGCCTGGGGCCACCAGCAGCTAAGAGGCAGGAAGGATGCTCTCCTGAAGCCCTGCTCACACCTTGACTTTAGATTCTTGCCCACCATCACTGTGAGAGAATGAATGTCTGTTGTCTTAAGTCACCCAGTTGGTGGTGGTTTGTTACAGCAGCCCTAGGAAACGAATATGTATACACAAATAACAGTAATCTCTGTACAGAAGATAGATGGGTAGAGAAAATATGTTTCCCCCAAATTTCCATATTCTCCCACAATATGGTATATTGTTTTAAAATGTGCGTATAAAGAAGGCTAACAAATTTAATGCCAACAAAAAATGTTAAGCAAACAAAAATTAAGTGTGCCTCTATTCTCATGGGCAATTCCCGATGAGAATACTAGCCACTGTGACTCAGGAAACCCCTCCAGCCACGTTTCCAATTCGCTGCTCTGAATGCCTGAGCTTCTGTCTGATCTGACCTCCTTCAGCATCTGTTTCTCTCTCCCTCCCACCTTCTCCGTTAGCTTCCACGTCCAGGTTGGCTGGGTGGACTGGCTGGGGGGTCGTATCTCACTCCCCGACGCTGCGGCCTGGGTTCCCAGCACTCAGCATCCTGGATCCCCACTCGTCAGAGGGGCTATTACCACCTTTCAAGTGCTCAGAGCACAAGTGGAAAAATGACGATTAAAACCCAACAGTGACAGGCCCATACCACTTGGTGCATTCCAATGTGGTGACTGTTAAAGGCTGAGGTGGGGATTAAAGTTGTTACCTTTGTTGGTGGTTGGGGATGGGCGTGGGGGATGGTCTGGCGGTGAAAACGCAAGGCACCTTATTTTGGAACCGGGAAGTGGGAGGTGGTGCTCTTGGTATTCTCCGTGTTCTGGCTGCCCAGTATCCCCAGGCCACCCCACAGAGCTCCGCCACCTAACCCGGCGGATCCTGGGGAGACGGTAGCTCTTTTTGGGAGTCCCAGCCAGGTGGAGGATCACTTGCACAGCACCATCATCCCAAACCGGATTTACCCCGGGCTGTCAAACCACCACCAGGTGGTGCCCAAGAGCAGCCGAGACCTGGTGGATCCAAATCCCGCAGCCTCAGCATAGACATGTCGGGAAAGTTCCAGTATCAGATGCTGTGTGGGTCTCTCTGCTCTCTGCTTTCCACCCCCCAGGGTGAAACTCCCCGGAAGCGGGTATGGACCCCCCACATTCCCACCCGTCAGTGAAATCGCGAAGTGGAGAACAGGGAAGTAGCCAGGCTCGCAGAAGTCAGCCCACGGCAGCCTATTGATATCAAGATTGTCAAAGGACCAGAGGACCCGAATATGCAAAGGTTTCACGAGGGTGACTGGGAGAGGACTGGCAGAGTGGAAGTGACCTTGAGATCTGGGCCAGTTGTGTTTGTACCAAAACCTGCAAGAGTGGGGAAAAGACCGCATAATCTGTGCTGGGTGACAGGCCTGGGAGGGAAGATGTACATTTCAAGGGATGCCCCAAGGGCAGGTGGTGACCACAGAACATTTAGAGGACCCTCCCTTAAGCTACAGAAGTTCCCCCTGACTTAGATGCAACCTCCTGGGAGAAGGTGGGAAAGGGGAACCATAATTGCCTGGGAAAATCCTGAAAATCCAGAAATTGCTGAGTTTACATGGAATTCGCTAATATTTGTGTATAGTTGATGGGTTTTATTTTTAATAGTCATTAGGAGTAATGGATACTCAAAGTAGAGGAAAAAATTTGTAACAGAAACAATTATATTTTGTTTTACCAAACCTGGCTCTGCGGCCTGTGAAATGCTTGTCAGCTACAAATATTCATAAAAATTGATTGCATGTGAGAAACCTTAATAACTTCCAAAAAGCAGAAATTGTATAGGCTATATTTAATAGCCACACTGTAACCAATAAATATATGAACACAAAAGAAAGCATTGCCACTTGGAAGTCATAAAAAGAGAGGGGGGGGGGGGATAATTCTAAACAGCACTAGAGTCACAGAGAAATCAAGATTTCTTGATTCTTTAAAGAATAACTAAGACTGGTGAATATAATAGAATCAGGGACATAGAAAGGGAGTGGACTGACAATTCTCAGGGGGAAGGGGGTCTGAAGGGTGTGGGAAGAGATTGGACAAAAGTCTTACACCTATGGATGAAGACAGTGGCGGGGGATAAGGGCATGGGGTGGGGTGGGGAATCAGGTGGAGGGGAGCTATGCGGGGGGGGGGGGGGGAGAGGAACACCTGTAATAATCTGAACAATAAAGATTTATTAAAAAAGAAAAAGAAAAAGAATAACTAAGAAAACACAACATATAAAGTCTAAGATATATGGACTAAGCTGTGTTTTCACAAATAAAATCATAGCTTTTAAATGCTTTTGTTACCTGAGAGAAAGAGAGAATTGCTCAACTGAATATTTTAGAATTTTAGGAAAACAAAAGGTCCTTATAAAGGAGTAAAGAGCCCAGCTGGCAAATAACTATGGAAATAAATTAATTAGAAAAAAAAAGATAACAGAGTTAGTTATTTTTTTTGAAACTAGAAATTACACTAAGAGAAAATGAAAAATATGCACTTCTTAGCTTGTCCTTCAGAAAGCACTTCGTCATCTGTCCCTGCTGAGGGCTCTTTGCTCCCTCCAATTTGGCCACTGTGCCCCTCTAAGGAAAGTCACAAGACACCTTTCCTCGTAGATTAGAGCTTACTCCCACAACATCTAAAGTAACCTTTAAAATCCTGAAGTTCCCACACTACATAGCCCAGATGAGATAGGGAACAGTCCTTAAAGATGACTGCAGGAT
Organism: Cnephaeus nilssonii; assembly: GCF_951640355.1. Taxonomy (NCBI): domain Eukaryota; kingdom Metazoa; phylum Chordata; class Mammalia; order Chiroptera; family Vespertilionidae; genus Cnephaeus; species Cnephaeus nilssonii. The sequence continues at coordinate 43,966,402 of NC_137086.1, read as the reverse complement.
AATGTGAGTTACTATGACCAATCGGGAAGAACTTGTCCATGTGCGCACGCTTTAAGTGTGGGTAGGTGTTTTTTTTTTTTCAGTCCTAGAATTATTCTGAACTGTTGAATCAGATAGTCTCTAAGCATCCAATCCCAACACACAAGTACATTTTTTTAATGAATCTTTATTGTTCAGATTACAATTGTTTCTCCTTTTCCCCCCCATATCTCCCCACCACCCAGTTCCCACCCCCTCTCTGTCTTTACCTCCCCCCCGCTGTCCTTATCCATAGGTGTATGATTTTTGTCCAGTCTCTTCCCGTACTCCCCAAACAGACACCCCTTTCCCCCTGAGAATTATCAATCCACTCCCATTCTATGCCTCTGATTCTATTAAGTTCACCAGTTTATTCTGTTCCTCAGATTTTTAATTCACTTGACTTTTAGATTCACTTGTTGATAGATATGTATTTGTTGTTCATAATTTTTATCTTTCTTCTTCTTTTTCCTCTTTTTAAAGAATACCTTTCAGCATTTCATATAATACTGGTTTGGTGGTGATGAACTCCTTTAGCTTTTTCTTATCTGTGAAGCTCTTTATCTGCCCTTCAATTCTGAATGATAACTTTGCTGGGTAGAGTAGTCTTGGTTGTAGGTTCCTGCTATTCATCACTTTGAATATTTCTTGCCACTCCCGTCTGGCCTGCATGGTTTCTGTTGAGAAATTAGCTGATAATCGTATGGGTGCTCCCTTGTAGGTAACTAACTGTTTTTCTCTTGCTGCTTGTAAGATTCTCTCTTTGTCTTTTGCCCTTGGCATTTTAATTATGATGTGTCTTGGTGTGGTCCTCTTTGGATTCCTTTTGTTTGGGGTTCTGTGTGCTTCCTGGACTTGTAAGTCTATTTCTTTCATCAGGTGGGGGAAGTTTTCATTCATTATTTCTTCAAATAGGTTTTCAGCATCTTGCTCTCTCTCTTCTTCTGGTACCCCCATAATTCTGATGTTGGTTTGCTTGAAGTTGTCCCAGAGGCTTCTTACACTATCTTCAACTTTCTGAATTCTCTTCTCTTCTTGCTTCTCTGGAAGGAGTGTCCTTGGCCTCTTTGTATTCCAAATCTTTGAGTTGATTCTTGCGATCCTCTAGTCTGCTGTTGGGTCTCTGTATAATATTTTTTATCTCAGTCAGTGTATGTTTAATTTCTAGTTGTTTTTTTTTTCATATCCTCGAGGGTTTCATTGAATTTATCGGCCTTTTCCATGAAATTCTTGAAAAACCTTATAACCGTGGTTTTGAACTCTATGTCCAGTCGCTTGTTCTCCTCCATTTCTTTGGTTTGTGATCTGTTTCCTTGCCTCCTCATTTTTGCTGCTTCCCTGAGTTGGTAGGGTAGCTTTGTGTACTAGATGTCCTATTGGTTCAATGGGTCAGCCTCCCAGTTACTTGAGGTGGACACTCTTGGTGTGCCCTTGTGTACTGTGTGTCCCCCAGCAGGAGCTACAGCAAGAACTAGTTTTCTCCTCCTTTGCTTGAGTGGTTTTGGAGCAGTCTGACTGGAGCTGCAGTTTATTTGGTTAAGCTGCCACAGAATAGGCCATTTATATGCAAAAGCCACTGTGTGGAGCCTGGGCGGGTTTGTAGAATGTGCAGGGTGGGGCCTCAGGGCTGGGCTTGGTCTCAGGGCGTCACTAGGCTAGGGTGTGGCAAACGGCGATGGCTGCCTTGAGCCCTCTCTGCCTTTCTGTGTTTCCAAGTCCCAGCGTCACGCACTCCAGCACAGTAAAACACTGATTGCTGGGCACACCTCTGCAAAAAAGTCACTCTCACTTTCTGACCCGATGGCCGAGAGTCCAGCTTCTCCCCGTAGGTGTCTGGGTCCCCCACGTGTCCCCAGAAACTGGATTTCAGAGTGATCGGGAGCTTGTCTCCCTGTGGGTTGAAGAAAAGCTGCGCACCCAGTCGCCCGCCGCCAGCCCGATTCGCGCGCCTCTGTACCTCAGCTTTTCAGCGTTTGTGCTCCTTTCTCTCCTTAGTTGTAAATCTACCACTCAGCCAGCTTTCCCGTGGTTCTGGATGGTAGACGTTTTGTCTTTTAGTTGTATTTTTGAAATTGTTGTGTGAGGCAGCAGATTAGTTGTTTAACTTTGCCGCCATCTTGGTTCCTCTCCCAAGTACATTTTTTATGTGTAACACAATCAGGGATGAACATGCATTATAAACCAAGGATTTTGATTCACTCAAATTGTGCACCCAAATTTTTTTAAAAAGAAGAAAACAACTCCTGTTTTCCTTGTCCACCTTTATCATTCATCTGGAATAACTGAGCACCATATACCAGGGACTCAGTGCTGAACAATCATTATCAACACAGTTAACCTCTCATTGTGTGGAGGTGCGTACCATTATTATTTGCATGTGAGAGCTAGGGCTCACAGAGGGGTTAAAATGACTTGCCCTGTATCACACAGCTAGCCCAATGCTGAGCCAAATGAGGTGTGTATGGCTCACAAGATACTGGTCTTATTATGCTATGAAAAGTATAACTATTTTATAATGAAAGTACTTTTTTTCCATTATTGTATGCATATAAAAATTAACATGTATGCCTGCCTCGTTCTTTTTGGCCCTAGATTTGACCTGAATCAGGAGCCCCAGCTTCACCAGTCTGGAACACTGTGTTGTGGTATGCCCGCCATAAGGTGGCAGCAGAATCTGAAGCTTTTTCGCTGACATGAAGTCCACACCCCTTCGTGCTCCACAAGGACCTGCCCAGGTAGAGTGGGGGTGATCTGCCTCACAGCTGGAGACCCCCACTGTGAAGGTTGGGAGCCACCACTGCGGCAGCCCCTCCTACCACTATCATCTCCCCATAGCCAGTTGTACCAATCCCTCACAAGCCTCGGGGGGTTTTTCCCCTTCTGTATTTGGCAGTTGAGGGAAATGACTCCAAAGTCTTACATTCATCTAACAGACCCCCTAGTAGGTCTGAGCAACGAAGGAGAATAGGAGTCAAGAAATGGGGTTGTGCCTGGCAGGCATGGCTCAGTGGTTGAGCATCAACCTATGAACCAGGAGGTCACGGTTCGATTCCCAGTCAGGGCACATGCCCGGGTTTTGGGCTCGATTCCCAGTGTGGGGCATGCAGGAGGCAGCTGATCAATGATTCTCTCTCATCATTGGTGTTTCTAGCTCTCTTTCTCCCTTCCTCTCTGAAATCAATAAATACATATTTTAAAAAAAAAGAAATGGGGTTGCAGTGGAGGGAGGAGTACCCCAGGGTAAGGAGCCTGCCTGAGGGGCAGCTGAGGTGGCTGGAACTTGGGCAGTGAGGAAGGAGTGGTGCAAAGTAAGGTGAGGGATCTGTAGGGTTAAAATTCTTGGTCTTTATCATGATAGCAATGGAGAGCAATTCAAGGGTTTAAAACAGATTAGTGGTATAATCTGATTTGTGTTTTAAGAGATAATCTGTCTGTAAAATGATTTGGAGTGTAAGGTTAAGCATGTTATGGCCTAAGTGAGAGATGTGGGTGGCATGAGGGTGGTGGCAGTGGAGATGGAGAGAAGACCTGAGTAGAATCTGGGGGAGAGGAATGAAAGATGGGTTTCTAATACAAGGATAAGTTAATTTTCCTGTGAAACATACTCACCCTTCCATACACACTCACACCAACATTTACACTTTTCCTCCACCTTCCCCATTCACTTGGTGCTTTGCTAGTTGCATAAATGCATGGATACCAAAAGATACCACATCCCTGTTCTTCCTCTTCCACTCCTTGGGGGAAAAGTTTTCTCTGCCAATCATCTCAGAGGAGAACCCTGGAACTGGTGGTTTTGGGTAAGAAGATAAACATACAGCATTCCCCCCTTATTTATGATTTTGCTTTCCGTGGTTTCCCATGGTCAAAAGTAGTCAAAATATTAAGTGGAAAATTACAGGAATAAACAATTCTTGAGTTTTAAATTGTGCATTGTTCTGAGTAGCGTGATGAAATATCTCGCTGTCCTGCTCCATCCCTCCTGGGATGTGAATCATCCCTTTGTCCTGTGTATCCACACTGTACGTATAGTACTGAAGGGGTTCAGAACAGGCCTCCCCAGATGTGCCATTTGCCATGTGAATTAGTTTGAGCTGAATGCAATTGAGACCCCGAAGGTTCACTAGAAACTTGCCCATAGTAAGAGTTACCACCAAAATTAACATTTTATGACCTATCCATAGGGCAGGGCAAACTTCTAATTACTGAATATCTGCTCTTTTTACCCTGTGACTGGTCTTTCTCCTTTCTGAAGCCCCAGGCTCTATACCTTATCCTTGGCTGAGAATATCATATAGATACTATTTTATCTTTCTGACTCTGATTCTCTCATAATGTGGGTTTTTCATATGTACATATGTAATTAAATATGGTTGTATTCTCTTGTGTTAATCTGCCTCAGGTCTATTTGAGTATTAGACCAGCCAAAAGAACCTAGAAGAGCAGAGAAAAGTTTTCTTCCTCCCTCACAGTAAAATAAGATATTTTGAGAGAGAGTGAGAGAGAGAAAGAGAGAGAACACATTCATATAACCTTTATTATAATATATTGTTATAATTATTTCATTTTATTAGTTACTATTGTTAATATGCCTAATTTATAAATTAAATTTTATCGTAAGTATGTATGCATAGGAAAAAACCTAGTATATATACACTGAGTGGCCAGATTATTATGATCTCTGAATGCATAATAATCTGGCCACTCAGTGTATATCCTATATAATAAAAGGCTAATATGCAAATTGTTCCCTTGACCAGGAGTTCAACCAGCAGGCAGGCCAGCCAACCGCCCATGTCCCCTCCCCCTGGCCAGGCTGGCCGGATCCCACCCATGCACGAATTCATGCACCAGGCCTCTAATATATATATATATATATATACTGAGTGGCCAGATTATTATGCATTCAGAGATCATAATAATCTGGCCACTCAGTGTAGAGTTTGGTACTATCCACAGTTTCAGGCATCCCCTGGGAGTCTTGGAACGTATCCTCCATGGATAAGGGGGGACTCCTGTACAATAGATGATGTGAGATTTCAAGGTGTGGGTCTAGCTCAACAAATCTATGACTTTATCTAGCCAGGCTGTCTGTGAGAACCATGGAGAAAAGCTGGCCATCTGTTCCCCTATAGAGCAGCTCTCTGAGTCCTGGTCCCTGGAGAAACACACTGGAGTTCCATGGCTACAGTGGTCATGTGACAGATGTAAGCCCCCACCTCCAAGTCCCTGGGTCCCAGTGCACCACAGTTGGAGGGAGGTTTGGGAGCAAGACCCCTGGGCTTTCATGCAGAGCCTCTTAATTGTCTTGGGGGGCAGACACAACTGAGGTACAGTGTTTTTTAATTATACAAATTGGATTTGGAGACACTGCTTATTTATTTATTTATTTACTTACTTACTTACTTACTTACTTACTTATTTATTTATCGTTATCCTCACCAGAATATATTTTTCCATTTATTTTTAGAAAGAGTGGAAGGGAGGGGGACAGATAGAGAGAAACATCAATGCAAGAGAGACACATCTATTAGTTGTCTCCCACATGCGCCCCGACCAGGGCCGGGGATCGAGCCTGCAACCCAGGTATGTGCCCTTGACCGGAATCAAACCTGGGTCCCGTCAGTCTGAGGCTAACGTTCTATCCACTGAGCCAAACCGGCTAGGGAGAGTGCAATGTTTTCTGACTTTAGCCCTCCACAAAGGGATGGTCCAGCCCAGCCCAAGGGAAGAGGCCAACAGGCTAAAGGGGAGAAGGAGAGGAAGACTAGTGGTAGCCTCCAGGCAACAGAATAAAAAAACAACAGGATGGGAGTGTATCAAAAGGACACAGGAACCAACCTGAAGGAGCTCCCAGTGGTCAAAGCTGAGACAATTTGAGCAATAAAATAATGAGTATTGGATTACTACCCGAAACTTAAAATAAATGTACATGTGTCCATAGTGACCAAAATATATGTTTGAATAAATGAGTAAATGGGTGGTAGGGTGGAGGATTGTGGGGGGAGGGGTGGTCTTCCTTTCCCAAGAGTTTCATTGAACATATGTAGATATTTCCTCTTCTAGAAGGCGGAGCTTAGCCTCCCCCCCCCCCCCCCCTCCACACATGAAAGTGGACTTGACTTAGTGTCTGGATTCCAAAGAGTTTGGAAAGGGAAAAATAGTACCATTTCCATGCAGAAACCTGGCAAACACTGCCTTAACCATGTGATCTGGGTGAACATCGCCAGTGATGCTCAGTGGATTTATGTGCCCCCTGCTGTGATGCAATGAGAAGCCATTTCACCTCTGCGGTATTCTTTTCTAGAAATTCATAACTCCAGTCCGGTCATGAGAAGAACATCCGCCAAAGTCAGATTGAGTGAGATCTAATAAAACATCTGACCAATATTGTTCCTCAAAATCACCACGATCATGATAACGAGGGAAGCTTGAAAAACTGTCACAGATAGGAGGAGACTAAGAGATATGACAATATGACAGCCAAATGTAGTGTGGTATTCTAGATTGGATTTGAAGTAGATAAAGGACATGAATGGAAAAACCCAGTGAAATCTGAATAAAGTCTGGAGCTTAGTTAGTAGAAATGTCCAAGTAGGATATGCTATTTACACATGTGAGAACACTTGTAAATTCCTAGAAGTGCAATTGTTAGATTAAAAATATTGGCACTGCCCTGGCTGGTTTGGATCAGTGGATAGAGTGTCGGCCTGTGGACTGAAGGGTCACGTTTGATTTTGGTCAAGGGCACATGCCCGGGTTGCGGGTTCGTCGATCCCCGTTAGGGGGCGTTCAAGAGGCAGCCAATCAATCATTCTCCCTCATCATTGATGTTTCTATCTCTCACTCCCTCTCCCTTCCTCTCTAAAATCAACAAAAACATATTTTTTTAAAAAAAGAAATACTTTTATTAGCATGAAAAAAAAAAGAATAGTAAATGATACATATGAACAGCCAGATGAAGAGATATAAAGGGGTTGGTCAGAAGGGTTCTAACACAGGAGCTTCCATCCCAGTGGAGTTTGGGGTACACAACCCTTCTGGCACATAGATACATTTTAGTGTAGCTCTCCAAACCCCGCAGTTCAGGGTTATGGAGCCTTCATTACTAGGTATGATTGACTGAATCATTGGCCATTGATGATGGAACTCCACTTCTAGCACCTCTCCCCTCCCTTTAGGTTGGAGGGTGCAGCTGAAAGCTCCAACCCTCTACACATGGTAGGTCCCCTGATAACCAGCTCTCATCCTTAGCTTGCCTAGAGGCTTTCCAAAAGTCACCTTTTTAATACAAACTCAGGTGCAGTTGAAAGGGCTTGTTATTATAACAAGACATTTGTTTCACCTTTATGGCTCAGGAACTGAGGACAAGGGTCCAATAGTATAACAAAAAATGATCCCATTGTTCTAATCCCATAAGAAATTCCAAGGGTTCTGTGAACTGTGAACTAGGAACCACAGACAAAGACCAAAACATGTAATTATTATAGAGTACAATATTACAGGTTTATAATAGTATGCGGTGGGCAGAATAGTGGCGCCTAACGAGGTCCATGTCCTAATCCCTCTGTGACTATGTTACCTAACACGACAAAATGGACTTTGCAGATGCGATTAGGGATCTTGATATGGGAGAATCTTCTAGGTGGGCCCAATGTAAGGTGACTTGAAAAGGTCCTTGTAAACAAAAGGGGAATGCAGGAGCATCAGAGTCAGAGATGTAATGACAAAAGCAGAGGTTGGAGTGATCCGATTGGTGGCTTTGAATATGGAGGGGGCCCCAGGTGAGGAATGCAGTCAGCCTGCGGAAGCTGGAGAGGAAGGAAATAGATTCTTCCCTAGATCCTCCAGAAGGAATGCAGCACTGCTGACACGTCATTTTAGCCCAGTGAGACCCCTTTCAGGCTTCTGATATACAGAATTGTGAGATGATACATTTGTGTTGTTTCAAGCCACTAGGGTTGTGGCAATTAGTTACAGCAGTTATAGGAAACCAACATGTGGTAGTTGTGGTATAATTTTTATATATATAGGAAGAAGGTTCCATCACCTCTCCACAACCTAAACCTCAAAACACTTGCATCTATACCCTACCTCCTATTATAATGGGTGAATATCTTGCCCCATCAAAAGCCAGTGTTAACTGTTCACTCCCCAAAAGACCATCTGGAAAAAACCTGTTTGTCCAAGTTAAGCTTACTTTGTTAGACTCACTGCAATAAAAGAGAATACCATTTGGGAATCTTAGTAGGGAAATGAAGACAGGATATTTACAGTTTTAGGGCCCAGGTTGTGTGACCTTAAAGTGGGTCGTGGTGAGGAGAACTGGTGAGGATTGAACAGAGTATGTAACAGCTTTGGAGTGGTGGGCATGAAGGGGCCTTTAGTGAAGGGAAAGTCTTCAAGGAGACTTTAAAAACATTTTTTTATTATTGATTTAAGAGAGGAAGGGAGAGGGAGAGAGAGATAGAAACATCAATGATGAGAGAGAATCACTGATCGCCTGCTGCACGTCCCACACTGGGAATCGAGCCCGCAACCTGAGCATATTCCCTGACCGGGAATCGAACCGAGACCTTCTGGTTCATAGGTTGACGCTCAACTACTGAGCTACGCCAGCTGTACTTGAAGGATCTTGATGAACAAGTCATTTTAGTTGGTCCAGCCTTACCTCCCAAGAGCAAGTATTTCCTGGAGCAATCAGCTAAATTACTTTTACTTGATTTCAGGATTGTTTAATACAAGGACAAGAAAATATACCCAATCCCAGTATTGTTAAATATAGGAACAAGGCATTATGTTGGCATCAGTGCTCACCAAAAACTCCACTAGTGGTCTGGATCTCATTCCTTCTCTCTCTTTTTTAAAAATATGTTTTTATTGATTTCAGGGAGGAAGGGAGAGGGAGAGATAGTATACATCCATGATGAAAGAGAATCACTGATCGTCTGTCTCTTGCATGCCCCACACTGGGGATTGAGCCTGCAACCTGGGCATGGGCCCTGATCAGGAATTGAACTATGACCTCATGGTTCATAGGTTGACACTCAACCCCTGAGCCACACCAGCCGTGCTGGCTTATTTCTTCTCTTTTCTCGAGGTCTTTAGACTTATAACATCGCCTTTCTCTTTGGCGTTGTCAGTTCTCCCTCTCTACTAGATCATTCCCTTCTTGGGGGAGGCGGGGAGGGACATCTCCCCACAGACATTTTTGACATCTGCCCCATTTCTGTTTCCTTTTATTAAAAAACTCTTTACAGAGTTGCCTGTGGGTATGGTGTTGACCTCTTCACCTGCCATTCCAGATGCTCTCCCCCCTTTCTTCTCTATACTCCCACCACATCAGCCTTCTGGAACACTCTTAATGTGTTCTGTGTTAGGGCTTTGCACTATCTGTACCTTTTGCCTGAATTGCTTCTCCCTCATCAACCATCTTTACATGGCTGGCTTCTTATCTTTCAGAGCCCAGCTTCAATGTCACTTCCTCATTGAGACCTCTAACCATCAATCTAGAAATGACCTGTGCAGGCTTTATTGTGTCACTCCACTTAAGATATTTGTTTTAATTGTGGCAAAATATACATAACACAAACTTGACCATTTTAATCTGTAGCATTCAGTGGCATGAAGCACATTCACATTATTGTGCAAACATGGCCACCATCCAGCTCCAGAACTTTTTCATCTTCCCAAACCTAAACTTTGCATCTATTAAACCATAGCTCATCATTTCCCTTGTTCCCCCAACCCCTGCAACCATTGTTTAATTTCTGTCTCTATGAATTTGCCTAGTCTAGGTACCTCATATAAATAGGATCATGCAATTATTGTCTTTTGTGTCTAGCTTGTTTCAGTTAGCATAATGTATTCAAGCTTCAACCATGTTGTAGCATGTGTCAGAATTCCATTTTTAAGGCTGAATAATATTCATATATCCGTACACAATGTATATAGAAAAACAGATAAACAGATTAAACAAAGTATTCATCTGAGGCAGGAGAGTAAGAAGCTAGGAAAATTCCTTGGCAAATGGAATGGGGAAACTAAGACAGATAGCTGAATGAACTGGCTGAGCAATGTACAGCCAGACGCAGAAGGTCACGAGGGTGGAAAGCCCCCAGGGCCTAGCAGGGGGCAAAACTGGTGCCGGATCTGCCCCCAGGGTGGCCTTTCCTTCCTTAGCATATCCCTGGTCATGAGGTTTAGATCCGCTGACCTTTCCACCTTAGAAATAACATCGAGGCCTCAGTTATATTTCAGCTCCAGGCCCAGAAAAGCAGCAAAACCAGACTGGTGACACTACGACCAGCTGCAATGACTAACGACCCCCTGAAAGGACACACCTGGAAAAGCCGATGAATATTCGATTGAGGTCCTCCCCTGGGACCTCCCCTGAAATCCCTGTCTTGGAAAGCAGATAAAACCCCTCAAGTCAAAGAAGCCAGCATGGGCTCTCTCTGGAGCATGCTCATCCCTTATGTCAGGTGTGCATTTTTTTACTTTTTTTTCTCTTAAACTCTAAAGGTCCCCATGAGACTTGCAACCAGGGGAACAATGGGTAGCAGCAGCTTGTCCCAGGTTAACCCCTGAACCTGTCTCCAAGGCCCCTTTTTCTCTGACTTTCCAGCGAGCTGACAGCATCCCAGTGTGGCTCACTTCTTTCCTATAACATTTCTAGTGAGCCAAAGCAGCCCACCCAGGCTCTCTCCTGTTGCTTCTTATACCCTAGGTCTTTCCTTGTTTCACTGTCCCCAGCTTTTTTTTTTAAGGTTTTTTTGTTTTATATTTTTACTAGAGGCCTGGCGCATGAAATTTGTGCACGGGTAGGGTCCCTAGGCCTGGCCTACAATCAGGGCCGATCTTCCCCAGCTGCCAGCAGCCATCCCCGCCCCGCCCGCCCTGCTGCCAACACCAGTCACTCTCTGTGTGTGGGGTGACCAGTGGGGCAACCGGGGCCCTGCTCGCTCACACCTGCCTTGGCCTGCCACCACCCACATTTGCCGCCACCCACCCCCGGTTCCCTGTTCCCCATCGGGCGATCGGAGCCTGCTGGCTGGGGGGAGGAACCAAGAGGTTGTCCAGCAGGCCCCGATCAGGAGCCTGCAGGCTGGGGGCAGCTCCTGTGTTGAGCGTCTACCCCCTGGTGGTCATTGCTCATCATAGCAACTGGTCATTCTGCTGTTCAGTTGATTTGCATATTATGCTTTTATATATAGATTGATTTCGGAGAGGAGGGGAGAGGGAGAGAGAGATAGAAACATCAGTGATGAGAGAGAATCATTGACTGGCTGCCTCCTACATGCCCCCTACTGGGGGATTGAGCCTGCAACCCGGGCATATGGCCTGATTGGGAATCGAACCATGACCTCCTGGTTCATAGGTTGATGCTCAACTATTGATCCACACTGGCTGGGCCTAATTAATATTTTTATTTATTAAATTGATTGGGGTGACATTGGTGAACATGAATATATAGGTTTCAAGTGTGGGTTTCTGTGTTACAAGATCTGTATATTGCACCGTGTGTCCACCACCCAGTGTCAAATCTTCTCCTGTCACCTTGAGATGGCTTTCTTATAACTAGCAGAGACTGGAAAGTTTAAAACCCAAAACTTCAAGATTGAAGCCATTTCAAGTTTCCAGCCATTTTAAAGTGGAACAGACCTGTGGCAGTCAGATCCTGGAAAGGTTGACAAGTTGTCCTAATTTCCTATTGCTCATCTCCCTTTTCCAGTCTGACAGGATCACTGGGGAGATTTTTTTTTTTAATTCTCTGTCTTTCCTGATTTATATGGGTGTGTCAGAGATTCCAGGCAGTGTTTATATAGAGCAAAACACTGAATATAGCTTACAATCTTGGGGGACAGGTAAGTTACTATGAGAGACCTGGAAAGAGATTTTGGGGCAAAGAAAAGGACCCCTAAAATCATGATTACAGAATTTGTCTCAGGCAGGGGCATGTGCAAGGTCTGAGTTCCTTACTAAGCTCCATGGAAACAAGGGTGATGTCAGTGTGATTGTGGTCTCAGGGGCCTGGCAGGGCGGGAGGCTGACATCACCACCCAGGGGATAGTGAGCTCAGACTCTTGGGAGGTTTCCTCACAGCCCCCAGAGATGCTGGAGCAGCAAACATGACCAAGAGAGTCCCGGGGGCTCAGCTGCTTTCATCTGCTGTTCAATCATTGTTCTTTCACTCTTCTGCCAGCACAGAATCCTACCTCAGCACTGTGGGGAGAGACAGAAGAAAGCACTGATGCTCTGCACCCAGGAGACTTCAGGACTTCTGGGAAGCATATTCCTTCCCCTAAGAGAGCCAGCTGCTGGCACAGGCCCCTGCTCCCAAGGAGCTCATGGTGTAAGTGGAGAGAAAGACTTGAAAACGAATGAAAGCAATAAAAGAAAGTGTGTGAACTTTGAGGTTAGGCCTGGCTACGAACCTCAGACTGTCACTTAGCTATTAGCCATCTGATCATGGACATGTTATTTAACCACACTGGACCTCAGTTTTTTCATCAATGAAATGGAGACAACAATTTCTGTCTCACAGCAGGATGACTGTGAAGATTAAATGAGAGAAATCATATTAGGTTCCTGGAACCCAGCAGGCATTTAGTAAGTGGTAATTGTTATTATTGCTACTACTCAAGGCCACACAGTGTGATAGGGACAATGCAGAGTCATGTATTAATTATACAAGATAGAGATGTTGACAAAGGATCCATTGATTGCCTGTGTTAGGAAGGGAAGGCTTGCCTTCATGAAGGAAGGTCACATAAGCTGGATCTTGAAGAATGATTTCGCAAAGTAAGCAAGGAGGAGGAAGGAGGAAGGGTATTTATATGAAAGGAAGAGAATAGCATAACTAAAGACTAAAAAAAGGGACAAGCAGTTAAGTTCAGTTTATTTCAGCTTATGCTTTCTATTCTGAGTCCTTTGCTAAAGTGCTGGGGACCACAGGTGAATAATAGTATTAACATTAACACTTAAGTACTTTGAATCTATTAATTTAATTTAACCCTATGAGATAGTACTATTATTATATTCATAATATGGATAAAGAAACTGAGACATAGAGAAATAAAATAATTTGCCAATCACACAGCTAGGAATTGGTAGAGTCAAGATTTTAATCTATATTGTCTAACTCTAGAGTGTTCTAATTACTCTGCTGTAAGAGACTGAGCTATCCTGAGGGGAAGGCAGTGGTAAAATTGTGTGGTAAATCTTGGAACAGATGTGTACATAGGAGGCTGAGAGCTCAAGTGGAAGAATGAGATCATATAGCAAAGACTCCCCATGGGAGAGGGTGACTCTGGATTTAAGTCCTAAAAAAACGAGTGTATTGAGGCAAAAGCTGCCTGGATGGGAAAGGTCTGCAAGAGAAAGATGTCCTCTGCAGCATGAGGGAATGACTCAGCACAGGAAACTGGGGTTTCTGCCTTCTGCCTCTAACCCCAGAGCCCCCAACCCTGGCTTCTGCTCACACAGCTCCAGTCCACTCTGCTCTCCCTCTGCCAGAGCCCAAGGTCGATAACTATGGATCATTGGTTCAGAAATCTCCCCAAGGGTATGTTGTTAAAGAGTTCCAGAGCCAGGATCTGAACCAAGCAGGAGGCAGAACATTCAAACACACACAGGAGAAAACAGTGTAAAGAACAGGGTAGACATAAGTTGATAATCCATTCCTTGAAATTGGAATGATGCAGCTACAGTTGAGAAATGCTAAAAGCCACAAAAATAATTTGGAAGAGTCAAAGCTCCCCAAAGCTCCCCATAGTCCTGCTGACACATTGATTTCAGCCCAGTAAAATGGATTTTGGACATCCAGAACTGTGAGTGAATGAATTTGTTGGTTAAAGCCATCATTTTTGTGGTAATTTGTTGCAACAGCTCAAGGAAGCTAATAAAACCACCATACTTAAAAAAAAAAAAGTGTGTTGTTCTAGGTGGAATGAACAACATTAGCAAGAATGGAGACAAGTAAATTGGTTATAATAGTCCTGGTGTTAGGTGCAAGGACCCAAATTAAGTAGGGCAGGGATAGATGGGTTAAAGAGGAATGGCCTATTGGATAGAGGATATAAGGGAAAACAAGGAATCTAGAATAATTTTTGAGTTACTGTGAGCATCTAGTGCCATTAACTGAGATGGATTTGAGAAAGGAGAGAGTATAAAATCAATTTTGAACATAATGAGTTTAAGGCATCTGGGAGATATTTAAGAGCAGATATCCATTCAACAATAATAGTTGGAAACTTCATTATCTTACTTCAGTAATGGATAGAACAACTAGGAACAAGGGAATAGAAGACTTGAACAACAGCAAAATACACATTCCTCTTAAGTGCACAAGGAACACTTGAAATAGATACGATAGACCATATCTATACATTTAAAAGGATTGAAATAAAATAAAATACGTTTTCTGTACCACAATGGAATTAAATTAGAAATCAATAGAGAAAGTTGGGAATTCACAAGTATGTGTAATTAAACAACACAAGCTTAATAATCTGTGGGTCAAAAATCATAAGGAAAATTAGAAAATATTTCAAGATGAATAGAAATGAAAGCACAACTTGCCAAAACTTATGGGATGCACTAAAATAGCACTAAAAGAGGGAAATTTCTAGCTACAAATGCCTGTATTAGAAGTGAAGCAAATTCTCAAATAAATAACCTACACTTCCATCTTAAGAAACTAGAAAAAAAAATAAAGAGCAAACTAAACCTAAAATAGATGGAAGGGAGGAAATAATAAAGATTAGGGAAGAAATAAAGAAAAAAGATAATAGAGCCCAGCTAGTATGGCTCAGTGGTTGAGTGTTGACCCATGACGCAGGAAGTCTAGGTTTGATGCCCCCTCTGGGCATGTGCCCAGGTTGAAGGCTCCATCCCCAGTGTGGGGCATGTAGGAGGCAGCTGATCGATGATTCTCTCATCAGTGATGTTTCTAACTCTCTCTCCCTCTCCCTGAAACCAATAAAAAGTATTTAAAAAGATAATAGAAAAACAAGACAACCAACAAACCAAAAGTTGGCTCTTTGAAACATCAACAAAAATGGAAAATCTTTTAGTTAGACTGACCCAAAAAACAAAACAGAAGACCCAAACAAAAGAAAATAAAGTACTTAAGAATAAATTTAGTAACATAGGAAATATCCCATGTTCATGGGTTGAAAAGTTTGTTAAGGTAACAATACTTCCTAAACTAAACTATATCCCAATCAAAAGCCTACTGGAATTTTTTCCTGCAGAAATTGATGAGGTTATCTTAAAATTCAATTGGAAATATATAAACAACCCTGAAAAAGAACAGAGTTAGAGGACTCACCCTTCATAATATAAAAACTTAATACAAAGATACAGTAATCAAGATAGTGCTGTAGTGTCATAAGACTAGATATAAGGCTCATTAGAATATACTTGAATATTTAGAAATAAGTTTTTACTTTTATGGTTAATTTATTTATTTAAAAATATTTTTATTGATTTTAGAGAGGAAGGGAGAAGGAGAGAGAGATAGAAATATCAATGATGAGGGAGAATCATTGATTGACTGCCTCCTACATGCCCCACACTGGGGATCCAGCCCGCAACCCGGGCATGTGCCCCAACCAGGAATCTAACTGTGACCTCTTGGTTCATAGGTCGATCCTCAACCACTGAGGCAGGCCAGCTGGGCTGGTCAATTGTTGTTAAGAAGAGTGCTAATGCAATTTAATAGGGAAATAACATCATTCTATAAGTTGTCTGGGACCATTAAACAACCTTTGGTAAAAACAGGAAGTTAGAGCCCTACCTCACACCATTTACAAAAGTTAACTCAAAATAGACCTAAATATAAGAGCTAATACTATAAAACTCTTTGATGAAAACATAGGATAAATATTCATTACCATGTTAGGAAATAGTTTGCTAGATATGATATCAAAAGCATAAACAACAAAAGAAGAAATAGATAAATTGGACATCATTTAAAAAATATACATATTTTTTCATTGATTTCAGAGAAGAAGGGAGAAGAAGAGAGAGAAACATCAGTGATGAGAGGGAATCATTGATCAGCTGCCTTCTGCACGTTGGACTGAGCTCGAAACCCAGGCATGTGCCCCTGACTGGAATCGAACCTGGGACCCTTCGGCCCACAGGCTGACCCTCTATCCACTGACTCAAACCAGCGAGGGCTGTATATCATTTAAATAAAAACCTTTTGTCCTTCAAAGAACAAAATAATGAAAGTGAAAAGGTAACCCACAGAATGGGAGAAAATATTTGCATATATCTGATAAGGAACTTGTATCTAGAATGTATAAAGAACTCTTTCAACTCAATAACAACAGTTGACCTATGAACCAGGAGGTCACGTTCAATTCCAATCAAGGGCACATGCCTGGGTTGTGGGCTCAATCCCCAGTAGGGGGCATGCAGGAGGCAGCCGATCAATTGTTCTCTCTCATTATTGATGCTTCTATCTCTCTCTCCCTCTCCCTTTCTCTCTGAAATCGATAAAAATATATTAAAAGAAATTTACAAATTTGTTTAAAATATTGAGTTTGAAGTGGGAGCAGGATATTAAACAGTAATGTCCAGAAGGCAACCAGAAATCTGTATCTGAAGTTTAGAGGAGAGCTTTAGGTGTCAACAGAAGAGATTATATTTGACCCTCTGGAATAAAATGAGATCACTCAGGGAGACATTGTGAAGTGGCTAGAAAAGGAGGTTGAGAAGAGGACCAACCAGGTAGACAGAGTAAAAAAATGGTGAAGAAAGTTAAGAAGATACAAACAGGGGAGGAGCGATCCAGGATTGTTACCTGTCCCAGAAGCTAAGGGAAGAGAAACTTTTATGAAAGAAGGTAGAGTGTACTAGACAGCTATTGTTACAATAAAGCCTATTAGCCAAAAAGGCAATGGCTTATAACAAAAAGTATTTATTTCTCATTTTGGAGTTTGTGGTCAGCTGGGACAGAGGGGCTCTGCTTCAGGCTGCAGTTTGTAGAGTGGTTGGGTAGCTCTGCTCCATATCTTTCATTTTTACTGGACCAGTGGGCTTTGTTAGGCATGTTTTTCTCATGGTAATGCCAGAAAGGCAAAAGAGTAAGCCCAACCTGGTATGTACACTTCAGACCTCTGCTTGTCTTTCCCATTAGCCAGATCAAAGTCAAGGGTCAGGGAAGTGCACTCTACTTGTAGTGGGAGGAACTGCAAAGTCACATGGAAGAGTGAAGAGCTGGGAGAAATAATGCAGTGAAGTATATACTAGTACAGGTAGTCAACGAGGCCTGCTCACTAACATTTCGTGAAGACCTGGGATAAGGGTATGAAAGGAGGACCACTCCCTTTCTCTTTTGGTTACCTGTCTCCATTCAGTGTTTGGGGGCAACACTTGTCAAGTAATGGGTAGAGATCAGGTAAATGATGACTGGAACATGCCTTTGGATTTGGTGGTTAGAAAGCTTAAGATCACCTGTGAAAAGCTGTTTCCCAGAAGTGGTCTGAGTTAAGACACTTAAGGAAAAAGTGGTAGGTAAAGAGAAAGAGTGAGTGTAAAATACATGTCCAAATAATGAAGGGAAGCAAGGTTGAGAAGAGCCATTTTTAAAATTTTTTAATTTCCCCAACTTTATTGAGATATAATTGACATATTACAATGTATAAGTTTAAGATATACAAATTGAAGATTTGGTTCAGGTATATGTTGCAAAACAATTACCACTATAGCTTTAACTAACACCTCCGTTATGTCACATATTTACATTTGTGTGTGTGTGTGTGTGTGGTGAGAACATTTAAGATCTGTCTTAGCAACTCTCACGTATATAATACAGCATTATTATTTAAAATGACCATGCTATATATCCCCAGAATTTACTCATAATTGGAAGTTTGTACCCTTAAACCAACATCTCCCCATTTCTTCCATCCCCAATCCTCTGGTAACCACCACTCTACTGTTTCTATGAGTTTGGCCTTTTTAGATTCCATTAGAAATGATATCATACAGTGTGTCTTTCTCTGACTGACTTTTTTCACTTACATAATGCCCTCGAGCTTAATCCATGTTGTTGCAAATGCCAGGATTTCCTTCTTTCCCCCTGGCTGAATAATATTCCTCTATCTATCTATCTATCTATCTATCTATCTATCTATCTATTATCTAATATCTTCTTTATCCATTCATCTGTTGTTCGATACTTAGGTTGTTTCCATGACTTGGCTATTGTGAATAATGCTTCAATAAACATGGGAGTGCAGATAATTTCTTTGAGTTCCTGTTTTCATTTCCTTTGGATAAATACCCAGAAGTGGGATTGCTGGATTATGTGGTAGTTCTGTTTTTAATTTTTTGAGGAACCTCTACACCATTTTTTATAGTGGCTGCACCAATTTATTATCCCACAAACTGTGCACAAGAGTTCCCTTGTCTCCACATCCTTGCCAATTATTTTGTCTTTGATAAGACACATCATTTGTCTTTTTTTAAAAAAATATATTTTATCGATTTTTTACAGAGAGGAAGAGAGAGGGATAGAGAGTTAGAAACATCGATGAGAGAGAAACATCGATCAGCTGCCTCCTGCACACCCCCCACTGGGGATGTGCCCGCAACCAAGGTACATGCCCTTGACCGGAATCGAACCTGGGTAGGTAAAGAGAAAGAGTGAGTGTAAAATACATTTCCAAATAATGAAGGGAAGCAAGGTTGAGTCCGCAGGCCGACGCTCTATCCACCGAGCCAAACCGGTTTCGGCTCATTTGTCTTTTAAAAAAAAACATATATTTTATTGATTTCAGAGAAGGAGGGAGAGGAAGAGAGAGATAGAAACATCAATGATGAGAGAATTATTGATTGGCTGCCTCCTGCACGCCCCCAACTGGGGATGGAGCCCATAACCCAGGCATGTGCCCTTGACTGGAATGAAACCTGGGACCCTTCAGTCCACAGGCGGATGCTTTATCCACTGAGCCAAACCAGCTAGGGCTCATTTGTCTTTTTGGTGATAGCCATTCTAACAGGTATGAAGTTATATCTCATTGTGGTTTTGATTTGCATTTCTTTGACGATTGGTGATATTTAACATTTTTTCATGTGCCTGTTGGCTATTTTTACTAAGATAAAGCAAAAAAGGAAAGACTGAAGCTGTAAGAGGGAAGAGAGATAATTGTGTGAACTTTTCCCAGGGGAGAAGTTGACTTTGGAAGGTGATAGAGATCCCCATTCTTACATAGGAGATGCTGAGGAGTTGGATGAAAAGATGGTAAAGGGGAGGGAAAATAAGGTTTTAATAATAGATGGTGGTCATTCAAATGTGAAGGTATCTTCTAGGAGTAAGAAGGATAGGAGCAGGGCTGGGATCTTAAGTAGAGAGCAAAGGATTGCACATGGGTGCTGTGAGAAGGAACAAAACTCAAAGAATGGGTCAGCAGCCCTCAGGGCTCAAATGATATTGAGCAGCTCAGATGTGCCCTGGAGCTAGTTGCTATGGTCACAGTCTTCTTTCCCCATTACAATAGAAGGGGGAGGAATTGGCAATATGGGTGTGGTGAAGATCAAGATGTAAAAGGACACTGAAAAGTAGGGAAGGCTTAGTCAAATTGATGACTCATAGGAGTACATGTGGTAGGTAGCAGCTAACATTTATTCTGCCAAGTTCTGTGCTTACATTAATTATTTCTAATTCTTATTGCTGCCTAAGGCATATATTATAAACACTATCCTAAGATATAAAAACCCAGAGTCTGTAATGTCCAAAACGACTGAAGGCTTGACCGAACACCGGAAGTCAGTCCTGTAGTCAGTGCTGGGTCGCCACCCAGCACTGACTGCCGAGGGGGCTGCGGATCAGGCCCGGAGAGAGGCCTAGAGAGAGAGGCAGGGTCTGATCCACAGCCTCCGTGGCAGCTGTTGATTCATAGCCTCTGTGGCAGCTGCGCCTCTGTTTCTCTCCAGGCCTCCAAGGGGGCTACTGATCAGCCCCACCTGTCTGATCAGGCCCAGAGATAGGCCTGGAGATGCTGACTGGCATAGAAACAGACCAATCAGAACCAAATCTGGGTGAACTGTGAGGAGCCAATGGCTGCCAAGGAGGCGGAGCTTTTGATTCTGACTGGCATAGAAACCGACCAATCAGAACTAAATTGGCCAGCAGGGGAGGGCAGTTGGGGGTGAGATCAGGCCATTGGGGAGGGAAGTTGGGGGCAAGATCAGGCCATTGGGGAGGGCAGTTGGGGGCGAGGTTAGGCTGGCAGGGGAGGGCAGTTGGGGGTGATCAGACAGAGGGGTTAGGGGTTATCAGGCAGGCAGGCAGAGGCAGTTAGGGGCGATCAGGAAGGCAGACAGGTGAGTGGTTAGGAGCCAGCAGTCCCAGATTGCGAGAGTAATGTCCTACTGCCTGTTTAGGCCTGATCCCAGGCCTAAACCGGCAGTCGGACATCCCCCAAGGGGTCCCCAATGGAGAGGGTGCAGGCTGGGCTGAGGGAACTCCCCCTCCGTTCATGAATTTTGTGCACCGGGCCACTAGTTTTATATATAAGAAAACTGCAGCTTAAGGAAGCCAAATAACACCCAAATTCCCCTGCTGATTAATGAAGAAGCCAGGAATCAAACTCAATCTCTCTGATTTGGAAGCTTGGCTAGAAAAAAAAAATCCAACGTAAAAGGGAAAAGGTGCCAATATATTACATAGAATAGCGTGTGGGTCCCAGAGAAATTAGGCAAATGAACAGGTGTATGGAAAAAAGCAGAAAGAGGAATGTCAGAGTTTGTGATCTTCAGGATGAGGCAGAATGGTAGGGAAAAAGTATGCTCATGAATGAATGTATTATCTGTGTGGAATGAGGAACATGGCTGGGGTAGTTGGGATACATGAGGTCAGGTGTTGGGTGGGTTATCCAGGTTGATGTTGAAGTGCTTCAGGATGATGGCAGAGAATGAAGTGGAGAGGAAATAACTGTGAGCCAAGTGGGGAAGTTTCTGAGGAATATGAGCATTAGCAGAGGACCATAGCACAACCTGATGACCTAGATTTCAAAGGGAAGTTGAAAAATTAGGGTTTTGGAATAACAGTTTAGAAGTTGCAGTGGTGGGAATATTGAGAATGTTGACAATGTAAATCAGGGGTGGGGAACGTCCAGCCCCTGCGGGTCGTATAAGGCCCACAAAATCATTTGGTCTGGCCCTGCTAAGGCATTAGGGGTGAGTTAATTAAATGTTTGATCAAATATAGCAGGCTAATTTTTTTGTTAAAATATATTTTATTGATTTTTTACAGAGAGGAAGGGAGAGGGACAGAGAGCTAGAAACATTGATGAGAGAGAAACATCGACCAGCTGCCTCCTGCACACCCACTACTGGGGATGTGCCCGCAACCAATGTACATGCCCTTGACCGGAATCGAACCTGGGACCTTTCAGTCCGCAGACCGACGCTCTATCCACTGAGCCAAACCGGTTTTGGCAGCAGGCTAATTTTTAAGTAGATAATTTTGTGTGGCCCGCGAATGATGTTATAATAACTATCCAAATGGCCCTTGGCAGAGAGAAGCTTCCCCACCCCTGCTGTGAATCTACGGATGCAGGAAAAGAGAAAAGAACTTCATTTAAAGTGGAAAGAGGTAGTCTTGAGATGAGGTCTTCAGAACAATTTGGAAGGGGTCTGAGAAATCATTAATAAATTATACTAATGTAGAAGCAGATGCTTAGAGGCAGCGTGATTAGCTGAAGCTCACACAATAAATTGGCAATGGAGGGTATGGGCGGGACAGTATGGCCCAATGATCAGGAAATGGGGCTTGGGTCAGATGGACCTGGGTTTGAATACCAGCTTCATCATTTACTAGCTGTGAGACTTGAGGTATTACCAGTTCTCTTAACATTCTCATCTGTAAAATGTGATACTTAGTATCTATTGCAAATGATTGTTGTAAGGATTTAATGCTGTATGGAAGTGCTTACTTTGTGTATTGTGCCTGGCACACAGAAAGTGTTCAACATTTTAACTACTCATGCTGGACCAGCATCAAAGGCACCACAACTCCAAGTCTAGTGCTTGCTTGGTCATTCCGCACTGAACTTATTTACAGTCTCTGTATTTAGAGGGCAGGCCATCTTCACTGGGGCTTTCCTATTGGAGTCACTCCAGACTCACACATGCTTGTTGGTAATATGTGAGATCTCTGGCCTCTGTGGGGCTCAAAAGAACTGCTGAAAGTAGCAGAAGCTAGTTTAACCACTTCTATATATATCTGATCTACACATCCGTCTGCTTCTTGACTTGGACTAAACGCTTTTTGCTGATTGAGATGCTAAAATGGGTAACTGAAGGGACCCTCTGCCATGTATTTCAAGAGATCTTTATAAAAAGATCCATGCTCTCTGTACCCTTCCTACATCCATCTGGAATGGGTTAAACATAAGTAATGGAATAAAATGAGGACAACCAGAGATGATCTAGACACAGACAGGTTTAGCAACTTGCTCATTACCTGGCAAACCAGGACTTGTAACCCATTCTCTTCACTATTGGTTTGTTTCTTTTTAAAATTTATTTTTAGTTAATACTGACTCAATACTTTTATTGAGAAAGTAATGCATGCACAAGAGAAAGAATTCCAAAATACATACATAACTTAAAACTACCTTCTTCCTACTTCAGGCCTCTTGCTTCCAGTCCCTCTCCTTGCTGCCACTACTGTTAACAGCCTCCTGGGTATCCTTTCAGAAATATTTGATGTATTTATAATATTTTATATATATGTTAACATATAATATTTACCCTTTGAATAAAACAAATGAAGACGTACTGTTTCATGCCTTGCTTTTTCACTTATATTACAATTTGAAGATAGTTTCGTCTCTGAATATAGTCTTTTCTCTTTCTCTTCAATGATTGCATAATAATCCATAGTATGGCTCTGGTACATATTATTTAGCCTCGACTTCTAGTTTAATTCTTACATGCCTTTTGTTGTTGTTGTCCTTGCTATTGTTGATGGCAACACAATTCTCCTAGTGACTCTGCTTCAAACCTCAGAGTAATATCCAAGGTCCTCCTTTCTCATATCTAGCAACTCCTGCCAATTCTGCTTTTAAATGTATTTCCTACTTGTCCATTCTTTTTCATTTTCATTGCCACTTCCCTGGTTTAGGCTTTAAATTTTTCTATAACATTTCCTTGCTTGCAGATTTTCTATTTCTGCTCACATTGCACACTTGCTTTTGATCAAATTTCTTAATGCCAAGGTTCTGATTGTGTCACTATTCTTCTTCTTCTTCTTCTTCTTTTTTTTTTTGTGAGCATTTCAGTGATTTTTATTTGGAATTGAACTATATAAGTATCCTCAATTTTCAACATCTATTTTATAAATCCAGAAATCACTGAAAATTATAGGAATAGGAAAATATTATTTTAGTATTTCTTTTTTTTATATTTTATTGATTTTTTACAGAGAAGAAGGGAGAGGGATAGAGAGTTAGAAACATCGATGAGAAAGAAACATCGACCAGCTGCCTCCTGCACACCCCCCACTGGGGATGTGCCCGCAATCAAGGTACATGCCCTCCACCGGAATCGAACCTGGGACCCTTCAGTCCAAAGGCCGACGCTCCATCCACTGAGCCAAACCGGTTTTGGCAGTATTTCTTTTTTTTTTTTTTAACCCCACAAGGATATCAGCTTTATTTATTTTTTATTGGTCATTTAAATTTTCTTTTCTTCTTCTTTTTTATTGTTTAAAGTTTTATATGTCTCCTTTTCCCCCATTGACCGTCTTCCCTTCCCCTCCCCCCCCGCCCAGCCATTCCCACCCCTGAGGGCAAGCCCCCACCACCACAGTGTCTATGTCCATTGGTTATGCTAATATGCATGCATACAAGTCCTTTGGTTGATCTCTAACCACCCCCCCCATCCCCCACCTCCCCAGCCATTTGTCTCTGGATCGATTTTTGTTCAGTCACTATTCTTAAAAACCTTCAATGGATTCCCATTTGTGTTAGGTAAAAATTCAAGCATTGACCAATACATATGATTTCAAAATTCTAATCTGGGGAGTTTATGAAATGCAGATGTGTGGACCAGATTGTCCTAATGTAGGACCTTTAATCAGCATTAAAAACAAAAGTTTCTAGGCGCTTCTGATACAATTGGTCATTGGGTCAGTGGAGTCAGAATAAAGTACACATTTCTCAGCCCAGTATTTCTCTCCAAAGTACTTTTCCAGCCCCACCTCTTACTACGACTTATCTACATAGAGTAAATAAAGTTCTTGCTGGCTTTCTGAGATCTCCTCATACCTTCCAGACACACCTTTTTAAACCTCTGGGCCCAGGCTATGAATCCTTCACACCGGCAAGTGATCTCTGGGCTTGATTCTCTGGATTGGCTTGGGTTCTTTTAGTTTTTTCTCCCTCTATCCCCAACCTCCCAGCTTGCAAGACAGCTGTCCACAGAAACCTAGTTAGTCCTTTCTTATTTTTCTTTCTTTTTATATATTATATTAATTATTTTTAATTTAATTTAATTTAATTTTATCCTTTCTTATTTTTCGAACCTGTAGAGCCTTTTGAACTTTGTGGCAAGGGTCTTAAACAAGAATTTGTAGGGTTAGGGCCAGTGCCTGATTAGATCACCGTTGCATACACAGTCGTTACTTGTTGCTGGTTTAAAGTGCGGCTTTCCACGCGTATTTGCGGACTTAATGTGTATATGAGCGGAATCCTGCCTAACATCTCCCAAAGAACTACCAATCCCAGAGGGTATTGCGTGGAACGTCGGCGGACGCGGTGACGCAAGGGGGCGTGTCCAGCCTGAGGGAGGGGTCGTCCTGCGGGCAGCCGGAGACTGAGGGGGCTCGGGAACCTGGGGTGAGAGTGGGAGCGTCAGGTGAGCGGAGCTGAAGGGGGGTGGGGGCACGCTGCGGGGCGCCCCAGTCTATGGAGCGGGGTAAGATGGCGGAGGCGGAGAGCCTGGAGACAGCGGCGGAACACGAGCGGATCCTGCGAGAGATCGAGAGCACCGACACGGCCTGCATCGGGCCCACGCTCAGGTATCCAGGGGCCCGGGCTACCCACGGGGGCACGAGCGGGACGGGGGGCTGGGCTCCTTCGGGGCCATGGGTCTGCCCAGCCGTCGCAGGGTCAGCGCCGGCCCCTCCCTTCGGAGAGCCGGGCGAGCCACCTCCACCCTTGGCGGGGCGGGTCTCCCTCGGGAGCCCCGACGTGGGGTCCCTTCCCGATCGCCGTCTTCCACAGCCCACGTACCCTGAAGGCAGCCCTGCCTTCCTTCGGGCTGGGGCAACTTTCCTTCTCCCTCCGAGGCTTGCCCGGCGCCCGCGCCCGGCAACTGGAACGCGCCGGACAGATGGTGGCTTTTATCACCTCTTCCCCCAGGACATCTCCCCTCTCCCTCCGACTCGAGCCCCATTCTGCTTTGCAGACAAAATAGAATTTCTCCCCATGGTCTGTTGCTTGGAAATTAAACTCTTGCCTCCTTAAAATCACAACCACTTCTCAGAAATGAGTTCCTGAAAATCCTAGGCCGGGAAGGAAGTTTCCCTCGACCCGTGCCCCTCTCCTGGGAGCGGGTGCTCCCTTAACCCGGGGAGCAGGCCCACCTCTCCCCAAGGTGCAGCCTGCGGCAGTCTCATCGCCGAGAAAAACTTACCTCCCCCTCTCGCTCCCGTTACCATTACTTTGCCCCCACACCTCCATTTTACTTGGAGGTGTCAAAAGAAACCCCCACTTCCCTCAATTTATTGAACCAAAGTTAGGTATCACTTACTATATAGAGAGCAAGACATTGTATTAAGCAGTTTACAAATACAACTTCTTAAAACCGAAACACAATCCCGTTAGGTACTATTATTACCTTCATTTTACGGGTGAGGCTTTAAGTGACTTACTTGCCCAACAAGGTTATTGAGAAAATAAAGTGGGGGAGTTGAGATTCCTAGTCAGGCAGCCTGGATCTAGAGGCTGCATTCTTCACCTCTGTTGTCCTGCCTCAATTGGGGATTCCCTTCACCTGAACTTGTGAATTACTCACCCAGCCCAATGTGGGGCTTCCTTTCCCTTTCCCCTCAGGTTCCTGGTGCCCCTAGAACTAACTCAGCTTCATCCTTCCTCTGGCCCTTTCAGATCTCCATGTAGCCAGTATTTAGGTAATTGTCTTATCCACCTTGTACCGTCTTGGGTCACTGCTTCTCCCTTCAAAAATGAGTTATTACTCACTGCTTGATTTTTTTTCATGGGAATATTGCCTTTCTAAAGACTGTTTGAAGGAGGGGCAGACTGGAGACTTTACTCATCTCCATCTGCACAGCTTCCTTCTCCAGGGCACATTGTTAGCACAGTTCTCCAAGTGCTGTCCTTGAACATGACCATCCATCGTGATCATAATGCTTTTCTCTTTATTCATTTTCTTAAAGTCTTTGAGTGATCCTCATTCATCGTTTATAAAAACCGAAGGTTACTTACTAGTATCATAAGTGCATTATTAATGGTTATTAATATTTGGTTTTCACAAAACTAGATGTTATTAGAGTTACTGAGGATGCTGTTTCAGTGTGCTACTAAGAAATTTGGCTGCTGAGCTGCAGTACGCAGCCAAGCAAAGCTCCCACTGGAGCAGCTGGGATTACCAGAGTTTTTAGGAAGAATTCTTTCTCAGACACCATCAGTGTTGTCTTGAGTTGGTTGTGGTTTTCCGTTGCTGTAGTTCTTGGCTTATATGATAAATGACTTCAACTGATCAATTTAGTTTGCTGTGATTTATAATGTTAACCCTCCACTGAATAGTAATGCATATTTGTATCAACTGAATATTGGCCTGTAATTTTCTAGTTATTGATTTCAGAGAGGAATGGAGAGGGAGAGACAGAAACATCAACGATGATAGAGAACTATTGATCTGCTGCCTCCTACACGCCTCCTGCTGGGAATCCAGCCCCCAACCTGGGCATGTGCTCTTTTTTTTTTTTTTTCTTTCCAATTTTTTTTATTAAGGTATTATATGTGTACATATCTTACCATTGCCCCCCCCACCCCACTCCCATATATGCCCTCACCCCCCAGAGTTTTGCGTCCATTGGTTATGCTTATATGCATGCATACAAGTCCTTTGATTGATCTCTTATCTCCCCCATCTCTCCCTAACCTTCCCCCTGTAATTTGACAGTCTGTTTGATGCTTTACTGTCTCTGTATCTATCTTTTTGTTCAATTTTATAATGTTCTTTATTATCCATAAATGAGTGAGATCATGTGGTATTTTTCTTTCATTGACTGACTTATTTCACTTAACATAATGTTCTCCAATTCCATCCAGGTTGCTGCAAATGATGAGAATTCCTTCTTTTTTATGGCAGCATAGTATTCCATTGTGTAGATGTATGGGCATGTGCTCTTGACCGGAATCGAACCCAGGACCCTTCAGTCCCCAGACCGACTCTCTATCCACTGAGCCAAATTGGTTAGAGCTTCTTGTATCTTGACATAGAATATATGCATTATGGTTCGAATACAAGTTACCCATTCTTCCTAAAATTTGCTTCATTGTGCCCGGCCAGCATGGCTCAGTGGTTGAGCCTATGAACCAGGAGGTCACAGTTTGACTCCTGGTCAGCTGGGCTCGATCCCCTTGGGGTGTGCAGGAGGCAGCGGATCAGTGATTTTCTCATTGTTGATGTTTCTTTCTCTCTCTCCCTCTCCCTTCCTCTCTGAAATCAATTAAAAAAAACACTATATATATATATATATATATATATATATATATATATATATAAACTTCATTGTCATCACTGAGTTCTTTTCTCACTGGAAAGTGGGGTTTTATGGGGTTAGATGAATTAAGGGATCTTTTGCCCTAAGTGGACATGGTAAAAAAAAAGGGTTTGAGAACCTCTGCACTATCCTATCAGTTCTAATTGCTTTTCCTAACTCCCTGTATCATTATTAGGGGCTTTTCATTTTTGGCCTTATCCTGTCTTTGGCAGATAACCCTAAATCTTACTGTCAGACCCAAGATTCAATCACTTGAACATCTAAAAATACAAGTAATACTGTTTTTGTCTTTAGTCTAGCTTGCCTCTTGCCGGTATTCATAGGGGCTGATCTCACATTTTTTCGTTATCCCATTCAGAGACAGTAGCATGCACAGACTTGATGCATGCTTTTCCTTGGATGCACCCCCATCATCATTATACCCTGCTTTCTCATCACAGTCATTAGCCAGGTTTGATTAAGGCAGTAGGCTCTCTTCCCTAACTTTACCCTTAATTGTCTATCTCAAATTCCTCTACCCTTCTTCATAGTCTTTTCTCTTTCTTCCATCTTTTGAGATAGCTCTTTTTAGGCACCAGATTCTTAGCTGTTCTTGAGTTAGGTATTGTAACTGAAGAGGAATGAAAGAACAGAAACACAAATTTGATAGCAGATATAAGATTAGTATGTCCATCTTCCTGCTCTTCACAAAAATCTACCTAGCTACATTTGCCTAACCAGACAGACTCTTTCTTTTGCCAACTATTACTTGTGAATCATTACTTGCTTTCTATCCCTAGTATACCAAATTACTCTTCCAGTCATTCCTTTTTGTTTGAGGAGTCACAGTAGCTTGACTTTTTCATTATATAACTCCTTATTTTAATATTGAACACTCATGCAATGTTAGTCAATTTCCACATATCATAAGGGAGTGCCTCTCCTTTTTTATTGTAATTCTGAAAGGCCCAAGCATATCATGCATATAGAGGCTTTTGCCTAGTTAATCCCTTTGGGAAAGCAGCCATCTCTTTCTTCATCTTAAATATTATTTTGTTAGTTGCAAGTCTTGATTTTGCAGATGAGGAAAGAGGCTCATAAGATATTGGGTTCTGTCTTGTTTTTAAAATAATATTGATTCCAGCTTTGTAGCACTAATGCTAAAATATTGATTGCAAATCACTCATGTAAAATAGCTCCATATTCCCATCTCTATATTTCTAGTTTTCTCTCATATCACTTATTCAGTAGGTTATTTCCTTAATTTGCTCTGTGGATACTAGCAGTTAACATTCATTCTTAATTTGCTATTTCAGATTTTGTTTTTAAATTTAAAAAATAAATTTATTGAGGTAACTGGCTAATAATATATAAATTTCAGATATACAACATTATAATTTGATATCTGTATATTCTATTGTGTCCTTACCACCCAAAGCCTAGTTTCCTTCCAATACCATATAACTTTTAAGTTTAACAGTAAAATATAATACCTTTAAAAATAGCTTTATTGAGATGCAATTCATATACCATATAGTTCACCCATTTAAGTGTACAATTCAGTGGTTTTATAGTATACTCACAGTTGTGCAAAAGTCACCCATAATCTAATTTTGGAACACTTTCATCACTCCAAAAAGAAATCCTATACCTATTAGTGGTCATTTTACATTCTGTCTCCCCGCCCTCCCCAGTCAATCACTACATACTGTATTTATGAGTTTGCATATTCTGGACATCGAGGATAATAAAGGTATATATTTTGGTTCTTTATATCATTGCAGTTGATAGTTTGCAGTATCTGTTAACCATGTAATAATTGATTTAATCACATATCAAAATCAAGCTTTCAGCTGACAGCAACTTAGAAAGATAGAATTAGTGAGTGGCTTATTTATGAAATGTGTGAGAAGCTGAGGGTTGAGAAGCTGAGCAATGATGACATTTCAAATTTGCTTGTGGGGGCGGGGGGAAGCAAAAATACTGTGGGGAGGAGTTAGTAGAAATTGAGTTATACACACATACCTGACCTGAGTTTAAACATTTTGAGACCTAAGGTGTCTAATAGGTCATTTCTTCAAGTGTCTGCTCTTGCTGTGGGAAAGAAGAGTAAAGCCATTTTTGCAATGTGGTAGTATCTGCTGTAGTATTTAGAAAACAAGGAAGACAGTTACTTAAAGACCAACTGATGTTGCATGGACTTTGTTCCAATATTTGAATTAAGGAACATTCAGCTAAGAAATAAGTAACAATAATGGAATATTTAAATATTTTGGCTATCTTATTTATTGATTTTTAGAGAGAGAGAGATTTGTTCCATTTATTTATGCATTCATTGGTTAGTTCTTGTATGTGCCCTAACCTTGGTGTATGGGGATGATGCTCTAACCAACTGAACTTCCAGGCCAGGCTATTTTGGCTATTTATTTATTTAATATATTTTTATTGATTTCAGAGAGGAAGGGAGAGGGAGAGAGAGAGAGAAACATCAATGATGAGACAGAATCATTGATTGGCTGCATCCTGCACGCTCCACAGGGGATCGAACCCACAACCCGGGCATATGCCCTGACGGAACTGTGAGTCATAGGCTGATAGTCAACCACTGATCCATGCCGACCAGGCAAGAATACATTTTTGATGTATAAAGAGATATTGAGTCAAAGTGTAACTTCTTTTTTTTTTTTTTAAAAAAAAGTTATTATTGATTTGAGAGAATGAGAGAGAGATGAGAGATATTTGTTGTTCCACTTATTTATGCATTCATTCATTGATTCTTGCATGTGCCCTGACCAGATATTGAACCCACAACCCTGGCACATCCAGATGATGCTCCAACCAACTGAGCTACCCAGCCAGGGCTCAAAGTGTAATTTCTTAGTGGAGAAGCCATAACTTACTGAATTCCAAAAAGAAAAAGACATGAGGGAAATTAGATGCACAAAAAAATTGTATTTGAAGGCCTGTACGTTTTTTAAAGGTAGGCCATCACTTTGTCTCTAGGCTTTCTAGCAACTAGTACAAAAAAGAGACGTGTTCAGTTATTTAAATTATTGTGTTGTAAAATAAAAAAGTAGTTACTTAGGAGAAGCACAGCTATTCTTGGTTCTGCATAAGACCAGAGAACTGTTTCTCCCATATGTCCTCACAAAGAAGGTCCTATATAATGTAACTTTAATACCCATATAGTCAATGCAGCAATATGTGACAGGCTGTTTCCTGTATTGTCCTTTAGCAAAAGCATATGGCATAACCAAAGCACAATTCAGTAAAAGCAGTTTTCCAGGGAGCCAAAGGAATACAGTTCTCTGCTGGTTTTGGCTTAATTAAGGCATAGATTTGATAATATTTATATTGGGAGTTGGAAAGTGCATTATTCCTCTCTTCCTTTTTTGGATCATTGATCACTTTGAGAGACTTATAAATGCTACAGTCACTTTCCTAAGTAAAATGCATGTGTTCAGTCTCTATGATTTCTGGTCTGAAAGACTATACATTGCTTATACCTTAGTTATTTCTTTGTAAATACTACTTTAAATCCTCACCCAAGGATTTAAAAAACTTTTTTTTTTTTATTTGAGAGAGAGAGAGAGAGAGAGAGAGAGAGAGAGAGAGAGAGAGAGAGAGAGAAACATAGATGTGAGAGAAACATCGGTTGCCGTCTGGAAGCACACTACTGGGGATTGAGCCTGCGACCTTGGCATGTGCCCTGACTGGGAATAGAACCGGCAACCTTTCTGTCCATGGGATGATGTCCAGCCAATTGAGCCACACTGGCCAGGGCGAATAATCTTAATTTTGATGTTAAAAAACAACACCCACTTGTCTGGTGTGGCTCAGTGATTGAGTGTCGGTCAACCTATGAATCAGAAGGTCATAGTTTGATTGCTGGTCAGGGCACATGCCCCGGGTTGTGGGCTTGATCTCCTGTAGGGGGCATGCTGGAGGCAGCTGATCAGTGATTCCCTCTCATCATTGATGTTTCTCTCTCTCTCTCTCTCCCTTTCTCTCTGAAATCAATAAGAATATATTTAAAAAAAAACCCAAAACAAAACAACACCCAACCCATGTTAGCCAAATAAAAAATTGCCAACAAGTAAAATAACTATAGGTGTTTTGCCTTAAGCTATATAATTTAGAATATACTGGCTGGAAAATATGTGTCTCATTAAGAAGGTTATTTACTTGGAATGTCTGGAAATTTCTTGTTCTAGATTTAGAATTTAAAAAAAGTTGAGACATCTAACTCTCAAGGGCACAATGATTGTTAAAAGAAGTTTAAGCATATAGTATATGTTTGCATAATTATAATTTAGAACTTTGAAATACATTACCTAGTGAAACATCTGTGAGCAAGAACTGTCACAGTGCAACCAATTAGATTACCTTAATGTGATTTGTGGTGATACATATGGATTATGACTGTTGAAATAACCAACTACTATTCATTCTTGAAGGTATCACATTGATATGCACATTGCACTGTAGTGAATTTACCTTCGGTCACTACCGTGGTTTGATAATCAGCTTGATCTTTAGATAATGGCAAAACAATGACATTAACAAAAACCTTTTTTTTTTTTTTAGAGCACTTCTATCATTTTTTTTTTTTTTGAGTTTGATACTTCCAGTGTTCTGAATACTAGAAAAATGTTCTATTGTTAGATAAATGATGAAGGCCAGCAAAGTCACAATGATCCAAGATAAACACACAGAAATTAATTATATTTCTACATACTAACAATTAATACATTGACACCAAAATTAAAAAAACACAATGCCATTTATAATCACTTTTTAAAAAGAAATACTTAGGTATAAATCTAACAAAATATGTACTGACTTTGTAAGTTAAAAAACTACATAGCCCTAGCTGGTTTGGCTCAGTGGAGAGTGTCAGCCTGAGGACTGAAGGGTCCCGGGTTCAATTCCAGTCAAGGGCACATGCCCGGGTTGTGGGCTCGATAATAGGGTAACTGCTCCACTATACAATATTATAGTGCTAAAAGATATGCTTTTTATCACAGAGCTTGTCATGTTTCAAGTGTAGACAAACAAGATCAAAACTGGAAGACTATTTTACCCTACAGCTTTTTAATAAAAAACAAACACAGCAAAAGAGCCTGCCTCCCTGAAATAGTTAGTCACTGTTAGTTTAGTCACTGTGTATGCATATTTCTTTTTATATACTTCTGAATTCTATTTGCCAATAGTTTCTTAGGGATATTTATGTTTATATTTGTGAGGGGTATTATATTTAATGTAATTATTGATATGCTAAGGCTCAACTCTGCTTTTTATTTGTTCTATGTTTATTCTCTCCTTTTTTTTTGTTTTTTTTTCTCTCTTTTTTTTCTTTGCTTTGAGTGACTTGAACATTTTGTAAAATTCCAATTTGATTTATCTATACTGGTTTTGAATGTACCTTTTTGTATAGCCTTTTTGGTGTTTTCTCTAGTTGTTAAAATTATTTAATATATAACTTATCACAGTTTGCCTGTGTCATCATTTTACCAGTTTGAGTGAATTATAGAAACTTCACTTCCCGTTATGTTTCTTTATCCTCTCCTATTTATAACCATTTTAAATATTTTCTCTATAGACATTTAAGACTATGTCAAACTTTTAATTTTTGCTTCACGCAGCAAATCTAATTTAGGAAATTCAGGAGAAGTAAAACCTGTTATATTCACCCATATTTTTGCTTACTGTGTTCTTTTTCCCCTTTATGTTCCAAGATTCTTGTTAAAAAAATCATTTCCTTTCTGTTTAAAGAAGTTCCTGTAGCCAGTTTTTTAAAGAGTAGGCAGCAAATTCTCTTTACATGAGATTGGCTTAGTTTACTTCATCTGAAAAGGAATGAACCATTATTTCTGCTACATGTACGATTCTGGATTGGAGTTCTTTTCCTTCAGCACTTGAAAAATGTTGTGCCGCCTCTTTCTGGCCTCCATGGTTTCTGATGAGAAATTTGCTGTCATTCAAGTTACTTTTTCCCTGTAGAAAAGGTGTCATTTTTCTCTGGCTACTTTTAAGATTTTTTTTCTCTGTCTTTAGTTTTCAGGAGTTTAATTACAATGTGTCCTGGCATGGATTTCTTTGGGTTTATCCTGTCTGGGTTTGCTGAACTTCAAGAGTCTGTAGGTTTACATGTCCCTTGCCAAATTTGGGAAATTTTAATTTATTATTTCTTCAAGTATTTTCCCACTCCATTATCTTTCCACTCTCATTTTGGGACTCTGGTGACATAAATGTTATATCTTTTGTTATTGTCCAATAGCTCCTGGGGTGCTGTTTATTTCTTTCATTTTATTTTCTCATATTCAGATAATGTAATTTCTATTGTTATATCTTTGAATTCACTGATTCTTGCCTCTATTCCTTAGTTACTGATTCTTGCCTCTGTTCTTTCTGAGGCTGTTACTGAGGTTTTCTTTTCAGTTATTGTATTTTTCAGTTCTAAACTCTCCATTTGGTAATTCTTTGCTCTATTTTTTTCCCCCTGAGGCTCTCAATCTGTTTGTTTCAAGTGTGTTCATAATTGTTTGTTGAACCATTTTTGTTATGACGACTTTAACATCATCAGATAATTCTGACATCTCTGTCATTTCTGGCATCTACTGATTATCTTTTTTCATTACTTTGACAACTTTCTTGTTCTTGGTATGAAGAATGATTTTTAATTGAAACCTGTACAAACATATTATGTTTTGAGACTCTGTTTCTCATTTAAACCTACCCTTTTAGTTAGCTTTCTTCACACTGCTCTGGCAGGAGGTGTGGATTAATGCTTCGTTACTGCTAGGTGGAGGTAGATGTCCATGTTCCCCACTTGGACTCTGTTGACCTGAGAGGGGCTCCTCATCTGCTGGAGATGAGAGTCCTGGCTCCATATATGGTCTCTGCTAATAACATTGTGTGAGAGAAGATTGTAACCATCTATTGGGGGTGAGTCCCAGCTCCCTTCTTGGCCTTTTCTGACACCCTGGCCAGGGTATTGGGTGCTTCTAGAGGGCGGAAATCTTGGCTCCCTCTCTGCCTGTGCTTGTGTGAGTGTGGGTGGGGCCACAGTTTTTTCTGTAGTGTTTGTGTAGAATACAACAGTGATTGTGTAAATGTTTTCTATTTTGGTAGGCTACCTCTTTTGTCATCTTTGGATAGAGAGAACAGGCTTTTGTTAGGGCTTTTTTTTTGCCTATTTGTTTGCACTTGTTTATGTCTCTTTAGTTCCAAGCTGGGATATGTAGCAAAAAGAAAATCCAGGAACCTCACCAGTGTTGTTTCTTTGGTCCTGAGGTCCCAAGCCTATCTGCCTTCTTCTTCCACCTTTTAGATCTTTTAATGTTTGTTTTATATATGACGCCTAGAGATTTTAGTTATACGTAGTGGGAAGAATAGCAAAAACTGTCTGCTTCACCTTCTTAGAATGAGAGTCCTATTATATGTCCTTTAACTTTTAAATTATTTTTCTTTTTATAATTGTGATGCTTGCTCACCTGTAAAAATAAAACCAAGCAGAATAGAAAACTGTAAAGATGACACAAATACACATCAGGCAAAAATTTGTTTTTGAGAAATGACCATTATTCACTTTTAGTGAACATCATTCCAGATCAACATCACTTCACACAAATATACAAATAGGAGGGTGAGTAGAAGAAAATAATTTTCATAGAAATTGGGTATTGGATATACTATAA
Source organism: Cnephaeus nilssonii (assembly GCF_951640355.1). Taxonomy (NCBI): domain Eukaryota; kingdom Metazoa; phylum Chordata; class Mammalia; order Chiroptera; family Vespertilionidae; genus Cnephaeus; species Cnephaeus nilssonii. The sequence goes on along the minus strand of NC_137086.1, from coordinate 43,930,927 downwards.
TGCTGTTTATATTAAAAATATTACATTTAACTTTACTTGAAGAGGAAACTGAAATGAAACATGGAATTAATGTTTATTAAGGTAAATTTTTTCATCACAAATGAATTTATTTTTAAAAGATCTCTTAAACATGAAGGAAAAAGTCAGTTTCTATATTCATAATTAATAAAAACTCATATTCAATTTTAATTGATTTTCCACTATGGAAAAAAAGAAAAATTGGTGCTTTTTCTTTTTTCAAAATAGCTTTATTGAGATATAATTCACACACTATGCAATTCATTTATTTAAAGTGAACAGTTTGATGGTTTTTAGAATATTCACAGTCTACATTACTTCTCCAGAGAAAGATCCCTGATGCCTTGCCTAGGATTAGCTTTGGCTCCTTGAATATCCATGTATGGAGTAAGTATGTAGGGGTTTGACTATTCTATATTCACTCTTCCAGTTAATCTGTTTGTTTTCAGTGCTTCCATTATTCTTGGCATTCTTAGTCCTGGTCTCCATCATTATGGTTGGTTCTCATTCTCCCTCTTGGATTTCATTTCTTTGGGAATGACTCTTTTTTTTTTTTTTGTACTTCTGTGTTTCATCCTTACTGCTGTTTATCAGCTGTTGTCTTCTAGAAATTTGTTGCTATTTCTTGTTGGCTGTAAGCTCTTTCCTTGTTCTTTTGGAGTAATGGGTTTATACCTTTTTCTGTAAGGGGTTTCAGGAGAAAGGAAAGTAAATGCATGTGGTTGTCTCATCACATTGAAATGGAGGTCTGGAAACCAGAGTTACTCCTGCTGGCTCAAGTTGTTACCCTCTAGGGTGAAGCCAGTATACATTAAATAGAAGATATTTATGCTGGGGCCAGGTAGCGCAGTAGGTTTGAGCGTTTTCCTGATATACCAAGGGTGTGGGTTTGGTCCCTGGTCAGGGCACATATAAGAATCAATCAGTGAATACATCAATTAGTGGAACAACAAATTGATATTTCTCTCTCTTTTTTCTCTCCTTTCTCTTCTCTAAAATGAATCAGTAAAACACACACATGCAACACACACACACACACACACAAATGGAAATGGCAGTGTGCATAAATAAATTTTACTGGGAACAGACCAACCCCTTCTAGAAAAAAAAAAAAGATATTCACTAGATTTTTTAAAAATAAAGGACAACTCTAAAAATTTTCTATAGCCACTAACTGCCCTGTCCCACCTCCACCCCTGTTCTTGAAAAAAAATAAAAAAATATTGATTTCAGAGAGGAAGGGACAGAGAGAGACAGAAACATCAATGATGAGAGAGAATCATCGATTGGCTGCCTCCTGCATGCCCCCCAACCGGGGATTGAGCCCCAAACGTGGGCATGTGCTCTGACTGGGAATTGAACTGTGACCTACCATTTCATAGGTCAGCCCTCAGCTACTGAGCCACACTGGCTGGGCCTTTACCCTTATTTTTAATACTGTTTTCATAAAATGTGATGACCCTTTCCCATTTATGAAACTATATTTTCTCTCAGTCTTTTTCTTCCTTCTTTTGTTTTATACTTCCTTCTTTTGTCACCCAGTCTGCTTCAGTTCTCTCTATCCAAGACTATCCTGTAGAAGTTTTGCAAACTTATTTGTGTGTCCCAATATTTTCAGTTCTTCTTTTCTGTTCATATTTTATAGAAAGTGTAGTAGTTTACATGATTTTCCTTCAAGCTTTATTGCCACATCCATTTGTAGCAAGGGTTCAGGACCTGAAGAAGGGGCTGTGCACAAGTGAAAACACTAGACAAGAAATACGAATTTAGAAGGCATGGGGGCCAAGCGGAAACTTCCCTGTAGTTGGTTTTAGCCTCCAGCACTTTATTATTTTCTATGAAGTTATTTTATGTCATAGCATTCCTAGCTGATTCATTTAAAATTTCCTTTTGTTTATTGAGTAACTTTTATGTACCACATACTTTATTTTTAAATTGTAATGGATTTTTAAATATTTTTAGGTTTTATAAGTTTACTAGAGGCCCAGTGCATGAAATTTGTGCATGGGCAGGGTCCCTAGCAGCTGCTGGTTGCCTGCTGGGGCCTTCCTTCATTCCACGCCACCCTCTGGCCGCATCATAGCGAGCAATCAAACTCCTGCTCAGTCGAACTTCCGAGGGGACACTTTGCATATTAGACAGATATATATATATATATATATATATATATATATATATATATATAGACTAGAGGCCCAGTGCACGAATTCGTGCACGGATGGAGTCTGGCCAGCCTGACCAGATCGGGGTCAGGTGGGGGAGGGGCCGTGGGCGGTTGGTGGTTTGGCCCTGTCCCCTGGTCGAACTCCTGGTTGAGGGGACAATTTGCATATTAGCCTTTTATTATATAGGATTGTAAAAAAAATAAACAACTTAGAAGTACATGAGTAAAATTCACTCTCTTCCCTAAACTCCCCCGTTTAAAGCATTATTATTAGTTTGATGTGTAGTTTTCTAGGCTTTTTTCTTTGCTTATGCAAGCATGTATACACACATTTGTATAAACATATAGTCTTATAGTTTTTCTTTTTAAGTGAGAATTACCATATACACATCTATTTTTTCTACTTAATAATATATATGTCAGATATCTTTGTAAGTCAAAACTTCTAGCTCTTTCAAATAATTGCAGAATATTCTGTTGTATGGAATTATATACTCCTCTGTGGATGGACATTAGAGACTGTCTCCTTTTCCCTCCCTACATTGTTCTAACAAACAATAATGTAGTCTTATAAATATCTCTTTACATATTGATAGTGATATTTCTGTAAGATAGATTCTTAAATGTGGGATTACTAAGTTTAAGCTTTGTAAATTTAAAATTTTGATATATACAACCAATTTCTGCCCCATTCTTTTTTTGTTTCCAAATTAAGTTTACTGTGGAAAATCTAAAATCCACAAAACTCAAGAAAATAATATACTAAATCTTTATGTACCTTTGTTACAGTCTTAACAGTTAAACATACAACAAATCTTGTTGCATCTGATTCTCTCACTACTTACCCTTTCCTCCACTGCCTACCTTGTCTATTAGTAATTTTGAAGTATATCCTACATATCATATCATCTTTAAACACTTCAGTATCAGTGAATTACTTTTGGGACATATGCATTGATTTACCAATATTTACTTCAGTACATAGGCTCCCAGGAATTTATTTATTGAGTGAATCAAGGACTGCCTATAGTTGGTCTGAAATTATTCTTTTAAAGAAATTTATTGATTTTAGAGAGAGAGAGAGGAGGGGAGAGAGGGGGAGAGAGAGAGATTGATTTGTTGTTCCACTTATTTATGCATTCATTTGTTACTTCTTGTATGTGCCCTGACCGAAGATCAAACCCAGAACTTTGGTGTACTGGGACAATGCTCTAACCAACTGAGCTACCTGACCAGGGCCTGAAATTATTCTTTTTTGGCAATAATTACGTATTAAGGCTAGTTTTCTAAGGTCATACCTAAAACCATGTAAGTAGCATATAAGATACTACTTTTCATTCTCTGTGGGGGCAGTGGTAGGAAGGGAAAGCAGAGGAGAAGAAAGGCATACATTTAGTTAAAGCCGAAGAGTAATCAAATCCTTAGGGTATAAGACCAAACAATAACAACAAAAATCCTTCTTTGTTTCACTGAAAATTATCATCTGATTATTTAGGAATTTTTGTCTGTAGTTCCCAACTCCTCTGCCACATTTAAGGAATAGGCTCTAAGGATCAGAAAAGGATTTTTTTGTTTGAAGTCATAAAAATTTTACCTAGAGTCTTAAGCTTAGTAAGGATCAAAAAAGCCTCATTCAGTCAATATTCTTTCTTTTTACTTTATATGATCAGTATTAGAACAGCTATGCTTCAAGTTTGCCAGCTCCTTACGTTATGTTGACTGCATTTATTGAGGATGCTGGCATGTAATTGTAATGGATCATACAATTTTTACCGAGGACGAGCAAAATATTGTCCTTTAAAATAATGACTCAGACGGTATTCCAGTCAGAAAAGACCATTCATGTGGAGTAGGTAAATTGGCAAAGTGGTTCTTGAATAATTCTGGAGGAAGAAAATATTTCTAAGGGCTTTATTTAGCTTGAATTTTTAAGACATTTGTATAATATGGGGGTCTTTGACCAGTATCAGATAGTGGTCTCTTTTTAATATACAACATTCTGGCAGTTTCTTAAGCTGGGAAAACAGCCTCCCCAAAGTATGCCAAATTTAAATTGTCATTGGTCTCAATTATCAAACTTGTACAGCATAACCCAGAATTTGCCCTTGTTAACCAGACTTATTTTTAAAAAGTCAGAAGTTTATAATAAATTCTAAAAAAAATTCAGGTGTCCTTCTTGCAGTGTTATTTCCCATGTTATTATACAAACTTGGTCAGGAGTTTTATTTTTGCTGCCTGGCAGTCTTTGACAAAGTAGGACAAGTCCCATGTTGTGTAGTATCAGTTTTAAATTGCAACAGTTTGTTGATAGGAGAAGCAGATAGAAATTTCTCAATATACTTGAGGTGGAGATGAAAAGGCTTCATTTCATTACAGCATGCTACTAGAAAGACCTTGAACTTCCCTTGATCCTCCTTGTTTTAGTCAGTTTGCTTGTCCTCTAAGGCCAGTCATTCATGGGGATGGCCACTGTAGTAGCTCTTTTACAAGTTAAATGAAGGAGAAATGATCATCTGTTTGATCCAGAAGTGAAGAGGGGCTGCAAAATCTAGATTGCTGTATACATGAGCAGATTTATTTCTGGTACTAACATTTTGCACTGTTGGGTTCTGTTCATCAAATAAAAAATTTAAAGACTATTTCATTCAAGTCAGTATGTTGTCACTAAATTTGCTAGTAACCAGACCACTCATTTCTCCATGACTGTAGGATGGGCGGCATCAGACCATGGTCTCTTGTAGTATTCTTGTTCTCAGAGCTATAACAGACAAAATAGGCAACGAGACCTATTAAAAATAAGGGAGTAAAATTAAATAAACTCTGAAATAAATGAGGAGAATGCGTCTGTAGCAAAATTCTCTAACTTGTTTTGCTTTCCTATGTACTAGAATCCATAGTCAAAGCAGCAGCATTCTGTTTGATGGGAAGCAAGGGCCAGAGACAGCTTGCTGTTCTTTGTCTCTTTGAAGCTAGAACCCCAGAGCTGTACTGTATAGTCTAATCATTAGTTACTTGGAAAGGTGAGGGTATAGGTTATGCACATAGCTGGGAGGCTCCTGTCATCCTAACCTCTGCAAACTTTATAGTCAGATGTCTTAAAGATGTTTAATTCACTGTGGAGGTTCAGGTATGGTCTTTTTTAGGTTAATTCTTAAATGTGATTGCTTTGTACAGTTGTGCAGGTTATATAGTGGATAACTGGGCAATTTATACTAGTAGTATAGGTAATATCTACACTAATAAAAGAGAAATATGCAAATTGACCATATCTCCGCAACATCCACCAGCCAATCAAGAGTGAGTATGCAGATTAACCCAACAAGGATGGAAGGTTAATTTGCATATGCAGGCATGGAGCGACTGGGCGAGACACCTGCTATGAGGGGGTGGAGGGAGCTACAGGAGCGGCGCTCTACCAGGAGCAAGGACTTGCAGGCTCCTGGGCAGCTGGGAGTGAAGCCAGGGGAAGGAAGGCCTATTCTTGCATGAATCTTCGTTCAACGGGCCCCTAGTCTATATAATAAAAGCCTAAGTGACTGTTACAGCAGAACAACCAGTTGCTATGATGCGCACTGACCACCAGGGGGCAAACGCTCAATGCAGGAGCTGCCCCCTGGTGGTCAGTGCGCTTCCGCAGGGGGAGCACCACTCAGCCAGAAGCTGGGCTCACTGCTGGCTAGTGCAGCAGTGGTGGTGGTAGCCTTTTCCGCTTCCATGGCAGCGCTAAGGAGCAGTGGGCCGAGCGGTAAGGAGCGAGGGATCCTGGACTGTGAGAGGGTGCAGGCCAGGCTGAGGGACACCTTCCTCTCCTCCCTCAGTGCACGAATTTCGTAGATTTATAAATTCATTAGGACAGGTTTCCAGCAGTTATTGGGCAAGTATCTTGAAGAGGAGAAAGATACCAAATGGGTAAGCATAGACCATATATATATATATTTTTGTTTAAATTTCTTTATTGATTAAGGTATCACATATTTGTCCTCATCCCCCCATTCCCATCCCACACCCCTCCCCATGCATGCCCCCACCCCCGTGTTGTCCTTAATCACTGGTTAGGCTCATATGCATGCACACAAGTCCTTTGGTTGATCTCTCCCCTTTATCCCCACCCTCCCCTACCCTCCCTCTGAGGCCCGACAGTCTGATTCATGCCTCCTTGTTTCTGGGTCTGTTCTTGTTCATCAGTCTATGTTCATCATTTCCCCTAGATGAGTGAGATCATGTGCTATTAGAAATACACTTATAAGAACCGAAAATGAGACAAGCAATAATGGTTATGCTGAAAGGCAAATGAATCAGTCTGTAGTGAGTTTTTTTCTGGGCCAACAGTTCTTTTGAGACCCAATTTCAATGTCAAACAGTTCCTTATGTGTACATGTCAGCAATGACATTTCAGTTCTGGATGGTGGACAAATGGTGGTAATGCAGGTCTGACCCTCTCTGGTTTGGTCCTGGGCAACCTTCAGTGACGCACATCTGCTGACTGCTAGTATGGCAAGGCGACGTCAGCGTCTTCCATCTCTGGACTGCTTCTCTTCTGTCTTTATGGCTGGAGTAGTCCTGTCGATTCCTCTCTGTTGCCAGAATCCACATGGTCTCGGAGTTATTTTCTGAAAATATACAAACATATTCTTGACCAAAAGTTAATAAAGGAATATTTTCTATAAATTTGACTTGGGATCCTTTTTTCATTTTTTGCCCAAATGATTTTCCTCTGGCTTGTTTTGACACCATGTGTGTTTTTCATGGGTGTCTTGCTTTTAGACCATATTTTTAAGTATTAACAATTTTTTACAAAACTGTGAGATCTCTTTTTAAAGTTGTATTTGTAGATGCAATAATTTTAAGTGCACTGTTCATATATTTATCCTCTCCTGTATTTATAATTTCTCCCACATATTCATTGTTTTACTACTGACAGCATTATTTTTTCTTTTCCTGGAGAAAAGAGCTCTCAAGTGAATTTGCTATGAGGTTGTTTGGACTTTTTTTTTTTTTTTTCATGTGTTTAGTTTGTTCACAGTTTAGCAATTCTTAGGCTTTAATGTGCATGTTCTTGCCATGTTGAGATGACTTAATGTTTGTATTCTGTTAATAGATTCATAGTATGTTGAATAAAGCTCACATCTTTGCCAGAGATTTGGGTATTACTCAGTTGTGATTCTATCAGTATGTGTTCAGCTGGGATTCCAAGTTCATTTGTCATTGCTCAGAGTTTCCAGAAGGTTGCCTTGGGTAGCAACAGGCTTTTTGATAGTATTCACCATCTAGAACTGTTGTTTCTAAAGTTGGGTTTGGAAGTTTTCTTATTTGTTCTTTTTGTATCAAGATTAGTCACAGTTCTGGTGGAGCTGCTGCTTTATTTCTGATATTTTGAATATTTTTGAGGTTTTTATTCCAAGTTTGTTGGTATAAATTTCATCAAAAATTTTGATACATATTGCCAAATTGTCCTCCAGCAAGGTAAGTGGTATGAATTAACACTTCCACTAAGTTCCTGTGCTTTGCCTGTAAGCTGAAATGGTTTAAAGATAGTAACTTTCTTTACTCCAGTCTATGGTAGAATTTTTTTTTTTCTAGGTAAGAACAATGACTCTCTTTGGAGCAAATAAAAATTTGAATAGTTCTGGGATCAATAGAGAACCATAACTGTACCCCCTCAAATTTCATCATAGTTCTGATAAGATTATTTAAACTTGGTGAGCCTCAAAGCACTGTCCTGGACATATCCTTAAATTCATTATACAGAAAGGAACTTCTCAGATGACAAATGCATTATTTATCCTTCATTCAAGTTTAGTTGAAAGTTTCTGAAAATGGTCTTTATTGCAGGGTACGGGCAGTCAACATAGTGCTGTAGGTATCACCTGGTAACCTGTTAACGTAACTAAGAATATCCTAAAACTTTAGGGTATAAAAGTCAAGTCATCTTTTTAGTGATGTTATTATTGTTATTTTTGCTCGTTGTCTATTTTTTGACCATGTATTACTATCAGTAAACAATGAGTACACTTATTCTCCTTAGGTGTATTTATTTATAAATTACTAGGGGCCCCGTGCACGAAATTCGTGCACTGGGGAGGGGTCCCTCAGCCCAGCCTGTCCCCTCTCACATACTGGGAGCCCTCAGGGGGTGTCCTACTAATGGCTTAGGCCCGCTCCCCGTTGGGAGCAGACCTAAGCCGCAGTCTGGCCTCCCTTTGCAGGAGGCAACCAGGCTGATCAGGGGAAGGTGCCAGCCCCATCACTCTGCTGCTGCAGCCACTGCCAGTCACGGCAGCCGCCAAGGTATTTTCATCAACAGGGACTCCAGTCCCCTCACCATTGAAAATGACAACTTTCTTTAAGCATTTTCAAGATGTGTCTTTCATAGGATATGATATTTCTGTCTTTATTTTTCTTTTTATCATCACCTGCGGATGTTTCCATTGATTTTTTCCCCTTCCCTCTGATCCCAGGCTCGGCCCCTGCCCAAGCCTAAAGCCTCTGCCCCAGGTTTTAGGCTTGGGAAGGGGACTCCCCCGCCCCTCCGATTGCAGGCTCAGCCCCTTCCCAAGCCTAAAGCCTCTGCCCTAGGCTTTAGGCTTGGGAAGGGGTCCCTCCCCTCTCCCCCCCCTCCCCCCGCACCTCCGATCGCAGGCTCGGCCCCTTCCCAAGCCTAAAGCCTCCGCCTGATGGCTGGCTGGGAGTGACCTGGGTGTCGAGGAGGTTCCTGGGACCCAGATATGCATGCAAATTAACCGCCATCTTTGTTGGGTTATTTTGCATACTCACTCTGATTGGCTGTGGGCGTAGTGGAGGTACAGTCAATTTACATGTTTCTCTATTATTAGGTAAGATATGCAAGTACTAAAACTATATATTATAAAACATATGCAGAAAAATAGAAATTTAAAAGGAGGAGATTAAGATATTGGTAATAGAGATGCTGATGTTTTCTTTCTGTGCTTCAACAGAAACTGTTGTCCTATATAGGATTTGTTTCTGTAGCATTATTTTCTACTGAGAACAAGGGGCTTTCTGATTTGAGGCATATATTACATTATTTCTAACTAGGGGCCCGGTGCACGAAATTCGTGCACTGGAGGGGGGGTCTCCTCAGTCCAGCCTGCCCCCTCTCACATACTGGGAGCCCTCAGGGGATGTCCTACTGACGGCTTAGGCCCGCTCCCTATGGAGCTGCAGTCTGGCCTCCCTTTGTGGGAGACAGCCGGGCTGATCAGGGAAAGGCACCAGCCCCATCACCCCACTGCTGGAGCCACTGCCAGTCACCGCAGCCACCAAGGTGTTTTCATCAACACGGACTCCAGTCCCTTCACCAAGAAAAATTGACAACTTTCTTTAGGCATTTTCAAGATGTGTCTTTCATAGGATATGACATTTCTTTCTTTCTTTCTTTTTTTTTTTATCCTCACCTGAGTATATGTTTCCATTGACTTTTAGAGAATGTGAAAGAGAAAGGGAAAGACAGAGAGAAACATCAAAGTGAGAGGAATACTTTGATTGGTTGCCTCCTGCATGAGCCCTGACCTGGGCCCCAGCCAGGGAGGAGCCTGCAACTTAGGTACATGCACTCGATCAAAATCTAACCTGGACTCTGCGGTTGGCAAACCTAGGCATTATCCACTGAGCCAAACCATGTAGGGCAGGTTATGACATTCCTTAGCCCTCCAGCAGCGGACCTTCGTTTTTTCCCCCAGGAGTGTGGTGGAAAAGCCCTAGATCACCTTTTTGGATTCTTATACCCAAGTTACTAAGAATATTACCAGTGGCATACAGGGAGCTTAGCCAATGAGCGGTCAGAAAAGGTATTTCACACCTATCTCCTGTGATCTCCGGCTCTGCCCCTGCCAAGGCCTAAAGCCTCCAGCCCTTGGCAGGGGACCCCCAGCTGGCTCCATCGCCAGGCTCGGGCCCTGGGCAGGGAACCCCAGCTGGCTCCGATCGCTCCGCTCCACCCCCAGCCAAGGCCTCAAGCCTCTGTTTGAGGCTCAGGCCCTGGGCTGGGACCCCCAGCTGGCTCCGATCGCCCCACTCCACCCCCAGCCAAGGCCGAAAGCCTCTGTTTGAGGCTCGGGCCCTGGGCAGGGACCCCCAGCTGGCTCTGATTGCCCCGCTCTGCCCCCAGCCAAGGCCTCAAGCCTCTGGCCAAGGCTCGGGCTCTGGGCAGGGACCCCCAGCTGTCCCCGATCGCCTGGCTCCACCCCCAGCCAAGGCTGCAAGCCTCTGGCTGAGGCTTGGGCCCTGGGCAGGGACCTCCCAGCTGGCTCCGATCACCGCAGGGGACCCCAGCTGGTTCCAATGGTCCGGCTCCACCCCCAGCCAATGCCGCAAGCCTCTTTTGAGGCTCAGGCCCTGGGCAGGGACCCCCAGCTGGCTCCGATCGCCTGTGGGGGACCCCAGCTGGCTCCAATCGCCTGTGGGGGACCCCAGCTGGCTCTGATCGCCTGTGGGGGACCCCATCTGGCTCCAATCGCCCAGTTCTGACTATGGCCGCTCTCCGAGGCTGCAGCCATCTTGGTTGGGTGTATTTGCATATTTGCTTCTGATTGGCTGATGGGCGTGGCTGGGTTGTGGCTGGTGGTCGTGGCTTGTGAGTGTAGTGGAGTGATGATTTGCATATTACTCTTTTATTAGATAGGATGGGAAAAAATGATTCAGTTTTTGAATGAATCACTTGAGCAGCTTTCTGGAATGAATGAAGTTCAAGAAAAGAGGTCCTACTGTATCTGAACTGAACTTTTACGCCTATCACAGCCCTACCAAGCCCAAATACCTATTTTTATGTTTGTTCCTGAACTGTGCATTACAGAAACTGTTTCTTTTGCAACTCTGATAAACTGGTTACTTGAAATCACCACAGTGAGAAAGAGAAGGAAGAGCGTATCCCTTTTCCTTTAGGTAGATAGAGAAATTCTATTTAACATCATTTGATTTTAGGTCTTTTCAGAACCATAGAGTTTATAAAAGGTATTGTAGAGAAATTATCTTGTCTCATTCTCTTCATTACCTAAATTTTAGTATAGTGTAGTGGTTAAGAGCCTTGTTTCCAGCATCCAACTATAGAAAATGAGTCATGGTGGATACTCAGAGTTTATTTTTCATCATTTATCAAACAACAGTCACTTAACTCTTGCAAATGCTTGTGCTTAGGTTATAATCTATCATCACCTATTTTAGGAATTGGACAAAGGAAATAGAAGTTTATAAAGTTGACTGATTAAAGTGTGTTGTTTTTTAAAAATTTTTTATTGATTTCAGAGAGGAAGAGGGAGAGAGAGAGAGAGAGAGAGAGAGAGAGAGAGAGAGAAACATCAATGGTGAGAGAGAATCATTGATTGGCTGCCTCCTGCATCCCCCACACTGGGGATTGAGACTGCAACCCATGCATGTGCCCTGACTGGGAGTCATACTGTGATCTCCTGGTCCATAGGTTGGCACTCAACCACTGAGCCACACCAGCCAGGCCTGATTAAAGTGTTTTTGATTATTACTGGACTTTACATGAATAACTTTTTTTTTTTCCTTAGTTGCTCCAGATTTCACCAATACATCTGGGTGATACTTGCCAAATTTCAAGATTGCATTTAGGGTTGTTTGACATTCTTTAAAGTTCTGGAGGGACGTTCACCTCAAAGCTAGGCAGTTATCATTCCAGAGCAGCTGACACTGAGCTAGGTTAAGAGGCCCATATGCCAGTTTGGAGAATCATGCCTTACATATTTAAGATGCTATAGATAGAGAAACTGGTTTCAATTCGAGCTCCGAATCAAAAATCAAAGGGCAGCTTATCTGTTTTATCAAAATTGGTCTGCTTCTAACAGGGGCAGATCTATAAGGCATGTTATAGGATGTTTCTATTTATATGGTGATTAATGAGTTTACTGAGCAACATGGCAGTGGACAGTGGGAGGACAGTTAATTGTTCATAAATTTGTATTCATCTCTTATCCTATACTGAGGAGCAGTCTTTACCAGTGGACCCCTCCCTTTTGGGATAAGATTTAGAGCAGCTCCTACTGGCACATGTGGCTCCAGTGGAGAGACTGAGGCTGAGCTTTAGTGCCCTCAGCGTTCTCTTCTCTTCCATTTTATTAATATGTCTTACATAATATCTAGCAACTTTTTACCCACATCCTATTTGTTACTATAAGTACAAATTATCCTGGCATCTTCTTTTTTTATTTACCCTGTTCTTTCTAGTGCAAACCTTTACCTTTCCAGTGACAAAAGGGCCCATCTCCCACTTCAGTTATCCCCCTTTAATCGTTTTTCCTGAAGCTGTACCTAGTTACATCCACTTATAGCTCCCTGACTGTTTGCAAGAATTGTCCATTCGATCATTTTTCATCTGACACCCATACCCACTCTTCAAGGCCCACTTTAAATATCTGCCATCTCTTTTTCCCTAACTCTTCCATGTAGTTAAGTAATTTTCTTTGCTTCTAAAAAACATTGTTCATAACTCTGTTATATAATTTATCACATTATTATAGAATTGACTTGATAATTTTTCCTTCCCCTCAAGATATGAGTTTTATATTCGGAACCAATGTATCATAGAAATATTTAGGGTTTGGTATGGGCAGGGAGTAGGGAAATAGGCAGAACTAATTGATATTATTTCACTGTATTATAAATGTAGCCTGTTCTTAGGCAGATTGGATTAAGGAAGGAGTATATATGGAGATTATGAGTCTGAAATTGGATTATTGAGAAACTATATGCTTACTTACCATTTGGAATGTCTCTGTGCATTCTTTGTGTATCCTTTATGTAGGTTTGTGTCTCTTTGAAGATCACTGCTCTAAAGAAAGTTCTGTGCATTTGCATCAGGTTACATATAAAGGAAATGGACACAGCACCAATGTACATAATAAGCTAAAACATGAAAACAATGCAGATGTCCAAAAACAGTAGAATTGATAAATATCTTACCTTATAATAGAGAAACATGCAAATTGACCGCACCTCCGCTATGCCCACGATTGGCCGGCAGGAGGCTGGGGGCGGGACTCCGGGTGGCATATCCGCCTTTGAGAAGATCAAGATGGCGGTGCCCAGTGGCCGGGCCCATGCCGCTGCTCCCGGGGGTGCCTGCGGCGATCGGCACCCCGGGGGGCGTGGCCGGGCCCATCGGCACCCCGGGGGCGTGGCCGGGCCCATGCCGCAGCTCCCGGGGGTGCCTGGGGCGATCGGCACCCCGGGGGGCGTGGCCGGGCCCATCGGCACCCTGGGGGGCATGGCCGGACAGATGCCGCCGCTCCCCGGGGTGCCTGGGGTGATTGGCACCCCGGGGGCGTGGCCGGGCCCATGCCACCGCTCCCGGGGGTGCCTGGAGCGATCGGCACCCCGGGGGGGTGTGGCCGGACCCATGCCGCCGCTCCCCGGGGTGCCGATCCTCCCCGGGGTGCCTGGGGTGATCGGCACCCCGGGGGGCGTGGCCGGCCCCTCCGGGGTTGATAGTCCACCTGGGGGGGCGTGGCCCGGCCCCTCCCGCCGCTCCCGGGGGTCCCATTGGCCGAGGCTTTCCGGGCCTTGGGCACCAGCGGGGACCCTGCACCGATGGCAGGAAACCACTGGGGGTCGGCTCCTGTGATCGGTAGCAGGGACGCTGGGTGCTGCGAGCCCAAGGCTAGGAAAGCCTGGGGCGGAGGCTTTCCCGGCCTTGGGCACCAGTGGGCAGCCTGCAGGGATCGCAGGAAACCACTGGGGGTCGGCTCCTGCGATCCTTAGCAAGGATGTTGGGTGCCGCGGAGCCCAAGGCCACCGCCCGGGGCCAAGCCCCGACCCTGAAAAAGGCAGAAGGCGGTGGCCACAGCCAAGGCCTGGGTCCCTGGTGCCAGCAGAAAACTGGTGCAGGCAGCCAGGTGAATGAAGGTCTATTGCACGAATCTTCGTGCAAACGGGCTTCTAGTGTTCATATAATAGAGCATTATACAATAAGAAAATGGATGAACCATAGGTAAGGGAGAACAACGTGGAGTCATCTCATTATTTACATAATATTGAAAGAAAAGGCACAAAAGAATACAGTACTATATTCCCTTTGTATAAAATTCAATAATAGGCAAAACTAACCAATACTGTATATAGATGCATACATATGTGCTCAGATATAAAATAGAGCAAGGAAATGGTTATGGTTGCCATGGTAATGGTTGCCTCTGGAAGGAATAAGGTATTGAATTAGAGATACCTGGTAGGTCAAAAATAACTGTGGTTCTGTTAACCAACTGACTTTGGGCAAATTATTTAAACTCTTAGCCTCAGTTTCTTTGGGCACATTATCTAACCTAAGTTTCCTTGACTGTAAACTAGAATTATATAACTACCTTAGGAAAGCTTTCAGGATTAAGTGAGGTAAACTGTATAAAGCAGTTAGCCCAGAGTTTGGCTAATAGAAATCTCTAAATAAATGGTAATATTTTTCTTATTATATTGTGTTTCTCACTAGATGCTGTATGTAGGCTTTTGGTAGGGAGGATAAAGTTCAAAACAAGTGGATGAAATTAAAATAAGAATATCTGGAAATAATGATAAGGATAAGCAAATTACATTTGGGTGCTATCACTACTTTGTCTCAGATGCCTTGCTAATTGGGCATATTATTTTATTTAATCTTCAAAATAACCCTGAGACCAGATTCAGTTATACCAGCCAGAGTTAACCCATGTCTTATGACTTAGATGCCAGTATTACCATTTTACATTATATTGGTTTGGTAACTTTTCCAGGGTTCTACAGTTAATAAGAGATAGTGCTGGGATTTGAATCAAGATTTTTTTCACTGTGTTATTTCCTCTTTGGGCATCAGATTGGCTCTTTCTTCCTTTTTTTTTTTTTTTTCAAATGATCTTTAATTGAAATATTTTCCTTTGTAATTCTTAACTAGCTGGGTATTCCACTGCACCACTGTTGATGTCTTGATGGTGGCCATCAACATTGCAGCCCACAGATTAGGCTGTCCCCAGGATATCTTTAATGGTTCCAGAGAGTTCTCTAGCTAAAGATTGGTGTCGCATCTGTTGGGCAATGGTGACAATCCCATCAAAAGTGATATTTCCACTGTGTTTAATGTTTTCTTCTTCTTGTCTCTTGGTAGGTCTTTGAGGGTTTTGATGATCTGGGCAGAGGTTGAAGGTAATACCTCAACCTGGGGCTGTCTGTTCTGAATGGTCAGTTTCACTATAATCTTCAGACCCTTGTAATTATGGTTGCTTTGGTGATATCATCACCAGCCTTTTTTGGAGATGGGCCCAGGGAACCAATCTTGGGACCAGAGAAGACTTGAAACCGACTTCCCCGCTGATACACTTCAGATATACAACTTTGATTTTGTTGGGGTCGAACTTCAGTGGCATGTAGAGGCAGCTGGTGTCGGATGAACTCATATCTGGGATGATCAGAGAAAGTTGCACCTAGGCCTTCTCCAAGTCGAAAACTGAAAAAAGTCACATTGGTCTTTTCTTACATAGTTGGCAGAAAATTAAGTTTGGCGCCATCAGTCACTAGTTCTGATCTTTACATTATGCCTGAAAGGTAGGACATTTTGACTTCTGAGTCATGAATGAAGCAGTTTTCTTTCCGATAATGTTAATCATGATACAAACATTAACCATGTAATCAGACCCACTTTTAGGAACTTGGTTGAGAGCTAAAATTAAATAGTAGGAGACTGATATCATTATTTCACATTCACCTCAGGAGATGTTGAGGTCTTTAAGAACCCTGATGTCTGCAAGCTGTGCCCCAACAAGCTAACCACACACACGTATATCCTAGTCTCTCTCCCAAACGTTTTCATCATATATTCCTTAGAGGTGGGGATAAAGTAGGGAGAGAAAGAGTGGAAAGAAAGTAACATTTATTTATTTATTTAAAAATATTTTTATTGATTTCAGAGAGGAAGGGAGAGGGAGAGAGATAGAAACATCAATGATGAGAGAGAATCATTGATTGGTTGCCTCCTGCACGTCCCACACTGGGGATCAAGCCCGCAACCTGGGCATATGCCCTGATTGGGAATCGAACTGGGACCTCCTGGTTCATAGGTTGAGTCTAAACCACTGAGTTACACCAGCCGGGCAAGAAAGTAGCATTTATTGATTGGAGCTTGATGTGCATGTTAGCTCATTTAAGAATAATAACAATGCTATTATAGATATTAGTATACTCATTTTATAGCTGAATTGACTGAGGTTTAGATAAGTTAAAAAATATGCCCAGCCCTCGTTGGTTTGGCTCAGTGGATAGAACATCATCCTG
Organism: Cnephaeus nilssonii; assembly: GCF_951640355.1. Classification (NCBI taxonomy): domain Eukaryota; kingdom Metazoa; phylum Chordata; class Mammalia; order Chiroptera; family Vespertilionidae; genus Cnephaeus; species Cnephaeus nilssonii. The sequence continues at coordinate 43,914,477 of NC_137086.1, read as the reverse complement.
CGGACCAAAGGGTCCTGGGTTCGACTCCTGTCAAGGGCATATGCCCGGGTTGTGGGCTTGATCCCCTGTCAGGAGGCAGCTGATCAATGATTCTTTCTCATCATTCATGCTTCTATTTTTCTCTCCCTCTCCCTTTCTCTCTGAAATTAATAAATATATATAAATTTGCCCAGCGTTACATATGGGTAGAAGAGGAGTATTTAAAAAATATCTGTTATCACCCAGCTGGTGTGGTTCAGTGGTTGAGCATTGACCCAGGAACCAAGAGGTCACTGGTTTGCTTCCTGGTCAGGGCACATGTCTGGGTTGTGGGCTTGATCCCCAGAGGGGGGTGTGCAGGAGGAAGCCAATCGATGTTTTTCTCTCATCAATGTCTCTCTTTATCTCCCGCCCTTCCTCTCTTTCTAAAAGTCAATAAAAACATTAAAAAAAAACCTGTGTTGTCATTTCACTCTGATGACTGTATGTCAGGTACATTTGAATTAAGGATCTCAGGTGAAAAATGGTGCTTTTAACATTTTTATAATTGGATAACTTACTTAAGTCTCACATGATTGCCAGTCTGGGTGGGACTTGTCAATAATGCTTCTTAGAAGGTAGATGACAAAGGTCTGTCTTAATTCCTTTGGGATTATAGAGAGCTTTATAGTGCTAAATACAAAATTTAAAAGCAGTTAATAGTTATGTTTTGTGCTTATATCCATCTTTAAAGAAACAGTGGAAAATTACAAGGTAAATGAGCCTAAACATAGCTGAATTCCACCACATCAGCATTCTCAGAAGAGATAGTGCCAGACATGGCACTGTACCCAGAATCAGCCAGGCACAGCTCATACAAGAGGCTAAATCAGGAATTCAATGGAGAGGTTGTGACTCATCCTAAGATCCTGTAGAAAAAGCTGAAGTGAAGATCTAAGGAGTAAACTCAAGTTAAGAATGGGATCATAACTTGCTCAGCCAGCACTAGGAATATGGGAGATTCTTGATATTCCTGAAGGACATATGTTGTTAAGAATGTCCAATTTCAGAATACTGCTAAATTGAAATGTTGATACTAGGTAGTTTGCTCAGTTCATGCACAGGCTAAATGACTGGCCTTCACATTAAACTTATCACCTATATTTGTACTAGATATTTTTAATAACAACAGTTAACATTCACTGAGTATTTACTTTGTGCCAGACCCTATTCAATGCAGTTTTACACATATTAACCCATTTAATACTGCAATCCTACGAGGTAAATGAGGAAACCAGCTCAGAGATGTTGAGTAATGCAGAGATCATGGCTAGGCAAAGGAACTGGAATTTGAACTTAGGGAGCCTGCATCTAGTATCTTTGCTCTTGACTGCAACGCTATATCAAAACCTTTTTGCTATATTAGGAAAGTACTATGCAGTAGGTATTATCTCATCCTTTCATAAATTATTTTAAGGTCATGCTTGAATGGGAAAATATGAATATCAAGTATTAAAAACTCTTTTAGTCCTGTCTTTTTTTTTAAAAAAAAGTATTTTTATTGATTTCAGAGAGGAAGGGGGAGAGAGAGAAAGATAGAAACATCAGCGATGAGAGAGAATCATTGATCTGCTGCACCGAGCCCGCAACCCGGGCATGTGCCCTTGACCAGAATCGAACCTGGGACCCTTCAGTCCCCAGGCTGATTCTCTATCCACTGAGCCAGACCAGCTAGGGCTCTTTTACTCATGTCTTGTTTATCTAGCTTAGATGGCTTGATGGGTCTTCCTTTTAGTCTTTGAATTTAATAGTGCTGTCTCAGAAATCTGTTTTTTATCTTAACTAGAATCTTTTTGAAGTTTGTGTTATAATTAAGACTAAATTATAATCTTAAATTTTCTTAAAACTACCTCTTACGGAAAAAAACACCAACCCTGGAGATTGAGGCATACAGGCTTTTTAAAGATCTGAGAATTACTTTCTAATAATATGTAATACATTAAAGGTTGTCACGTAGTTGTTTTTAGAGTTCTTTGTATTTCTTTGTGATCAGATTGCTGCTCTAGTCTCTGTAGCTAAGTTCCTATAGTTCATAAATCATAAAACTTAACATTTAAATAAACACTTCACTCAGTGTTGATGTCATCCCCACTTCCCCTGACAAAGGCCTAATTCAGGCCCTTATGTTTAACTTGGATAACAGTTTTCTTGGTGGTGTCTCTACTTCATTCTTTTCAATTTTTGGAATAAATATATACTTACTTAAGGTCTACTATGTGTTCAGCACGGAGTGTATCAGCATTAAATAATACAGATACAGTCTTGCTCTAGCTGAGTGTAAAGTCTACTGAGCAGTCTATTTCTCATACCATTGCCATAAACCTTTCCTAAAATCCAGATCACAACTTTACTGGTTCTCTTTTGCCTACTATGGGCTCTTTCTTCATAGTCAAGTTGTAGCATACCTTACCTTTATTTCCTTGAATAAATATTTTCTGGTTGTTATTATTCTTTCAGCATCTTCTGCATGCTAGCCCTATTGTTTAGAAAAGCATTTATTGATCCTTGTTTTAAAGAATGTATTACTTTATTTAAAAAATATCCAAATATTTTATTTAATTTTATGTCTGTCCTGAACAGCTATTTATCTCATTGATACTGTGATTGATAAAATGGCTCTTTCTTTCTTCTGCTGGGCTATTACAATACTTACTGCTAAATTTGTGCCTCACCTTCAAAAAAGATACCTGCTTTCTTAATATGTACCTTGTATATATCATCTTCACTTCTGGTCTTAGGTTGCTGCTCTCTCCTATTTTTAATTTTATTTAATGTTATATAGTTTGTATCTTTATATGCCACTTTAAATCCTTATACAAAAAAACCCCCCAAAAAAACAACAACAAAAAAAACACACACAAAAAAAACACACACAAAAAAACCAGACACCAGCCATACTTTCATTTATTCTACAAGCATTGATTGAATTCCTTTTAAGGCATAGTACTAAGTCTTATGGAATATACAAAGGATCAATAAGACATAATATATGGTCCTCAGATGATTTACTTTATTAATGTAGAAAACACTTGATATAAGGAAGGTTAGACAGAGGGCTTTGGGAGATGATGAGAGGCATACATAGTCTTTGGAGACTCGGGGAGTTTCTGGAGAAGGTAACATTGGAAATGAATCTTGAGAGATGGCTATGGTTTGAATTTGTAGAGAAAGGAGAGATGGGCATTCCAGTAAGTGGAAACAAGTGAGCAAGAAAATACACATTGTGGGTATTAGGATTACCCACTTAATATTTCTCTTTTTCCTCCCAGGCACATGTTATGTCCTTACCCTTGGAAGTTAGGTGTGACCATGTGAATTGCTTTGAGCTGAAGTGATGAGTCACTTCCAAATGAAGTTTTAAGAGTCCATGCTTTCTTTCACTCTACCACAATGACCTGCAGTGCTCTGATTGGTATGTGGGCCAAATATGTTCTGCTGCCTGTACTTGTAAATAAAGTTTTATTGAAACATAGCCATGCTAATTTGTTTATATATTGTCTGCAGCTGCTTTTGTATTACAATAGCACAGTTGAATAGTTGCAACAGAGTCCATGTATTTCACAAAGCTGAAAATATTTACTCTTTGGCCGTTTATAGAAAAACCTTTCTGACAACTGCTCTAAATGTTGGCTCTTTCTTAGAGTGAGGACATTGTAGAGGAGAGCCTCCTGCTGACCCACAATGGTCATATACCATCAGCAAGAAATAAATCTTTGTTGTTTTAAGTCGGTGATATTTTGGGGTTGTTTGTTACAGTAGCATAATATAATCCATCCCAATAGTCAGGCTGTTTATAGGATAAAAAACATTTATTTTGCTTGGAGAGAAGGCAATCTTATGGAGAGCAATACTGTGAAGGAAAAATGAACAGGAATGTTAGGGTAATATTGTGGGAGTACTAGTCTGTTAAGCTCAGGCTACAAGAAGTGTTAGACTTCTTTAAAAGGAAAAAGAAAAGAAAAAACAACAGAGGAACATAGTTAAAAGAATAAAATGGCAATAAATACCTACATATCAATAGTAATTTTAAATGTAAATGTCTTAAATGATCCAATCAAAAGACATACTAGTAGTGTAGCTAAATGGATAAGAAAGTAAGACCCATGTATATGCTGTTTACATGAGACCAACCTCAGAATGAAAGATACACACAGACTAAAAGTAACAGGATGAAAAACGATATTCATGCTAATGGAAATGAAAAAAATAGCTGGGGTAGCAATACTTATATCTGACAAAATATACTTTAACATAAAGGTTATAATAAGAGACAAAGAAGGACATTACATAATGATAAAGGGAGCAACCGAACAAGAGGATATAACCCTTGTAAACATCTATGCACCCAATGCAGGTACACCTAAATATATGAAGCAAATCTTGATGGCCATAAAGGGAGAATCGACAGTAATAGAGTCATAGTAGGGTATTTTAACACCCCATTGACATCAATGGATAGATCTTCCAGACAGAAAATCAAGGAGATGACAGCCATAAATGACACATTAATTAAATGGGTTTAATTGATATATTCAGAGCATTTCACCCCAAAGTAGCAGAATATACATTCTTTTCAAATGCACATGGAACATTTTCTAGGATAGACCACATGTTAGGACACAAAACAAGTCTCAATACATTTAAAAACATCGAAATCATATCAAGCATCTTCTCTAACCATGATAGTATGAAACTAGAAATCAATCACAAGAACAAAAATGGAAAACACACAAAGGCATGGAGGCTAAGTAACATGTTTCTAAACAATGAATAGGTTAACAGACCAAGGAAGAAATCAAAGATACCTTGAAACAAATGAAAATGAGAACATTATTGGTATGACAAAATTGGATTATGGACTGTGGATTAGATTATAATTATATCATTGTAAGTTTCTTGATTTTGATAAGTGTGCCTTAGTGAGGTAAGAGAGGAAATACATTGCAGTTTTAAGATATAATGTATACAACAAATTCCCAAATGGTTTAGAAAAATTTACATGTCCGTATATAGAAAAAGAATGATAAGACAAATGTGGCTAAAATGTTATAAATTGGTGAATTCTGCACGAAGGCTATACAGGAGATTTCTGTATTATTTGTGCAATGTGACATTATTTCAAAATAAAAATTTTGAAGTAATATAGTGAATCTCAGAAGCATATTTTGCATATTGTGTTCCACTCTTTGTGCTCTGCTGCCCCCTAGTGACTTTTACGCTTATTAGCAATTCATTCTGCAAGTATAATCTGGGAATTTAGAGCAGCATAATTTAAAAATAACTTAGTATCAAGTAAAATAATTTGTTTTGAAGTGATGCCGTACCTCATGGTCTCTTTTATTTTTTGGATGGAAAAATGTGTATTTTTGTGGTACCTTTGTATTGTATCCTCAGTTCCCTTTTATTCCCCTCCTTTTTTAAAAAAAAGATAGTATTTATTGGTTTCTCATCTGACAGCAACAGTAAAACTTATTTATACTCTTCCCCTGTCACTTTTCCTTTACCACTAAATATTAGTAAATAATATTATCTTAGTGTTTTACTTTATAGTCTTAATATGCTTAGAACCCTGCTAACCCATTATCTCTGATTTCTGATTTGAAAATCCCAAAGGCTATGAAAACTACTTGTTGTCAAAACCTGCCTAAATTCATTTGGCAACAAAACCTAATATGAGATGAGATGAGATATGATATTCTGTATATTTACCACTTGTGGGAATATTCCTACATTTTGCTACAGAAACACTAATGTGATTGATTGTGGAATGTTTCTTAAGAACTCACATATAAGCCTGTATAATAAAAGCCTAAAAGGCTAAGTGTTGGACCGTTTGACCATTCGACCAATCACTATGACACGCATTGACCATCAGGGGGCAGATGCTCTGACCTGTAGGTTAGCTTGCTGCTGGGGTCTGGCTGATCAGGACTGGGCGAGACGGGCTGGACACGCCCTGGAGCCAACCTCCCTGGCCTCTAAAATATTTCTTCTAATTAATTTCCTTTCAATGTGCATGAATCCATGCATCGGGCCTCTAGTGTATTATATATGCATATATTTGTTTTTTTCAAATCTGAAAATGTCTGAATTATGTAACATTTCTGCTCCAGGATTTTAGATTAGGGATTGTAAACTTGTACTTGATTTGCTTAGCTTTGACTCCCAGGTATAAGGTAGGAGACATTCCACCAGCTTATTCCACCTGCTATCTTTTTTCTCTTATTTTTATTAGTTGTATAATTTTACACACTATTTTCATATTCCATATTGTGTCACTCTTAATCTGATCTTGCGTCTGTCTTAGAGTTGCAATTAATTATGTTCACTTGTTATTGCTGATCTTTATTGTAGAAGTTTCTCTTGTTATCTATATTAGATGGAGTTCTTTCTCTAGCATTTGTCTTAAGAAGGACTTATACGAACAATAATTTTTGAGTTATTGTACATGCAAAATGGCTGCTCTGTAAACTTTATATTCAAAGACAGCTTGGTTGAACTTCAAATTCTTGGCTTATATTACTTTGAGTATCTTGCCTTCAGGTGTTCAGTGATATTGTGGGTAAGTGATGCCTGCTGGTATTTTTTTTTAATTAAAAAAATAGATATTTATTGATTTCAGAGAGGAAGGAAGAGGGAGAGAGAGATAGACACATCAATGATGAGAATCATTGATTGGCTGTCTCCTGCATGCCCCCTACTGGGGATCGAGCCCGCAACCAGATATGTATCCTCACTGGCAATTGAACCAGTGACATCTTGGTTCATAGGTCGACGTTCAACCACTGAGCCTTGCCAGCTGGGCTGGATTTTCTTTTTTTTTAAAACTTAGTATAATTGACTAATAACATCATATTAGTTTCAGGTGTACAACATAATGTTTGTATATATTATGAAATGAATGCCACAATAAATCTAGTTAATATCCATCACCACACATAGTTATAATTTCTTTTTCTTATGATCAAGCCTTTAAGATCTACTCTCAAGAATTTTCAAATATGTAATGCAGTATGTTAACGCTAGTCACCATGCTGTATATTATCCCCAGGACATGTTTATTTTATAACTGGAAGTTTGTAACTTTTAGTCCCCTTCACCAATTTTGCCCACCTCCCACTTTTCACCTCCTGTCTCTGGCAACAATCCATCTGTTTAAGCTTGTTTATTTTTTGTTTTAAAGATTTACATATGAGTGACATTATGTGGTATTTCTCTTTCTCTGTCACTTAGCTAATGTCCTCTCCAGGGTCAATCCATGATTTAAAAATGGCAAGGTTTTCTTCTTTTTGATGACAGACTAATATTTCTATGTGTATATGTGTGTGCGTGTGTTCCACATTTTCTTTTTTCATTCTTCCATCAGTGTACCAGGTGTACTGGTTAATAATGCAGATTTTTTTCAATAGATGGAGTTACACATATGTTGATATATATGCGATTTGATACGTATGCTATTTTATATTGACAGCAAGCTTCAAAACTTCATATGTCAAATCTGCTGAAGGTGTTAACATCATAGATGTTTTTACGCTTAAAAATGTCAAATTTCGTGCCAAAAAAAGAACACTTGTGGGAAGTTTTAATTCATTACTTCATTTTGAAGAAAAGTGCTGCTGAAAGTTATCGTGTACTTCGGGAAGCTTATGGTGAACATGCTCCATCTCAAGATACCTGTGAATGCTGGTTTAAATGCTTTAAAAGTGATGGTTTTGATGTGAAAGACAAAGAATGTCCAGGTCAACCGGAAAAGTTTGAAGACCAACAATTACAAGCATTATTGGATGAAGATGCGTGTCAAACTAAAAAACAACTTGCAGAAAGATTAAACGTTGCTAAGCAAACAATTTCCGATCGTTTACAAGCAATGGGAAAGATTTTAAAGGAAGGAAAATGGGTGCCACATCAACTGAATGAAAGACAAATGGAAAACCGCAAAGTCATCAGTAAAATGTTGCTTCAACAACACGAAAGAAAGTCTTTTTTTGCATTGAATTGTGACTGGTGATGAAAAGTGGATTTATTTTGAGAATCCCAAAGCACAAAATCATGGGTTGATCCAGGTCAATCATTAACATTGACTGCAAGGCCAGATCGCTTCAGAAAGAAGACAATGTTCTGCGTTTGGTGGGATCATGAAGGTGTGGTGTATTATGAGCTTCTAAAACCAGGTGAAACCATTAATACTAATCGCTACTGATAAAAATTAATCAATTTGAACCACGCTTTGATTGTAAAACTACTAGAATGGGCCAGAGGACATGGCAAAGTAATTTTGCTTCATGATAACCCACCATCACACACTTCAAAACCAGTTAAAGACACGTTAAAAGATCTTGCCTGGGAAGTATTTACCCATCCGCTGTACTCACCAGACCTTGCTCCTTCAGTTGACCACTTGTTCCGATCGATGGCACATGCACTTTCTGAGCAGCACTTCAAAATGTATGAAGAAGTGGAGAATTGGGTCTCTGAATTTTTTCCCTCAAAACAAGGCAAGTTCTATTGGGACAGTATCCACAAATTACCTGAAAGATGGGGGAAATGTGTAGCTAGCAATGGACATTACTTTGAATAAAGCACTTTTGATGTTTCTCTTGAACTTACCGTGTTTTCTTTGATTACAAAATCCGCATTATTAACGGGTACATCCTGTATACTTAGGTTGCTTCCATACTTGGCTATTGTACACTGAATTTATTTATGCTTCAGTGTACATAGAGACGCATATATCTTTTTGAGTTAGTGTTTCATTTTCTTTGGCTAAATACATAGAAGTGGAATTGCTGGATCATATTATAGTTCTATTTTTAATTTTTTGAGGAACCTCCATACTGTTTTCCATAGTGGCTGCACCAATTTCCATTTCCATCAACAGTGTACAAGTGTTCCATTTTCTCCACCTCCTTGCCAACACTTGTTATTTCTTGTCTTTTGGATAAGAGCCTTTCTAATAGGTGTGAGGTGATAATTTAACTCAAAGTAGATTAAAACTCAAAAGTAACTCAAAAACAAAAGGCAGCAAATAAACAAACGGTGGGATAATTGCATTGTGGTTTTGATTTATTCCCATAATGATTAGTGATTTAAAAAAATGTGGAGGTTGCCCCGGCCATTGTGGCTCAGTTGGTTGGCTGTCATCCCATGCACCAAAGATTACTGGTTTGATTCTTGGTCAGGGCACAAGCCCAGGTTGTGAGCTTGATCCCTGGTGGGGACATGCAGGAGGAGGGCTGATCAATGTTTGGTTCTAATGTCGATGTTTCTCTCTCTCCCTCTCCATCTCTCTCTCAAAATCAATAAAATCAATCATATCAGTCAATCATTAAAATAGAATGGGGGCAGCTGTGGGAGTCTACCATTGCTCACATGTACCTGCAATGCTTCCTCAGTTTCTTCCTTTAACAAAAAAGTGGAGGTTTATCCAGCCTCTCCACCCCTTGCTTTTTGTGAGGCAGATAGCATGACAATGACTGATTTTCTTAATCCAAGCAGCACAGAACTGGCTAAATTAGGGTTTGGCTTTGGCAGGGATGTGGTTTCCTGTGGTTCAGTACTGCTTTATGGTATAGTCCTCCACATTTTCCAAAGATCCTGGAGTGATGATTGGGGCCCCTTCTCTGACGTGGATACTGAATTCTAATGTTTATTTCCTTCATACCTCAGGACTACCTGAAAATATGCACTAGATATCTAACAAATTTTAATCATAGAGTCATTTCTGAAAGGAAGGCAATTAGCTTTCCTCACAGTTACCCATTGTAATTTCTTAATTCTGTATATGGCAATAATCATGTAGTTTTAGTAATCTCTCTTTCAGAAAGATGTCTCTTAACATGTTAAGCTAGTCCCTTCCAAATTCTAATTTTATGGTTTGAGTTTTGGTATCACTTATTTTGTTAATTTTTATTTTGATTGTTTTAGGACCATTTTTTCCAAATAAATCCAAATAGGTAAAGGCTGTGTCAGATTTTATTTTTATCATCCAGAGTATTAAAAATGAAATCACTTTAGTATCAGTTATGTAGTTGAATGTATATTTGATTTCTTGGTCTACATGTAAAGTAAAATTATTGGCTAGAGAGGACACTAAGATGACTCCATGACAGCTAATGACAGAAGTGAAGTCTTAATTTAACCAAAGACCCTGACCGTCAGTAAAATAATCCTGTCTTGGAACACAGAGGACTATATAGCAGGGCTGATTGTGAAATGCCAGGCCATTGTTTTGGGAGTATGATCCAGATCATTGGTTTTAGATGCTAACATTTGAAAATGATTTCTTGATGGAGTATATGTGAGCTTGGAATTATGAATTGTCTTAGAATTTCTTTTCAAGGGAAGGAGCATATGAGAGGAAGGGTAAACATAATATTTTTATAATTTGCTGTAAAGATGACTTATTACAGCTTAATATTAAACAGCGCAGGAGACCTAAAATTTATCTCACTTGGTCCTAACTGGTTTCTCTCTGACACATGGTGTGAATCAACTGTCCTTCCAACTTGAAAGAGCAGAGAGCTTGCTGACGCAACTTCTTTGTTCTTGGGAATTGTTTCCACTGTGCCGTCAAAAAGGAGGGACCTTAAAAGCTTTGGCTCATGGCAAGTTCTCTCCAAGTTGGACACAGTTGGAGGGCTGAATGTTGGCTGAAGGAAGTAGGGTAGTGACTTCTTCTATATTCTGGACTTTTTTTTTTTTAAAGACCGAACATTAACTTTTTCAAGCTCTCTACTTGACTTTATGTGATTAACAGTCCCTCCTTCCCACTTAAAATGGAACCAGGGAATCTCACAGTTTTATATGTTGGTGTTTTCCAGGAATCTTTTTCCTCAGATCCTATAGAGTTGCTTGGGTTTCTGCCCTTCCCCATAGTGAGTTTTCTTTTGTGAACATATGTATCTAATAAAGGGAAAAATGAAAATGGATGGTTGAATGACAAAATCATTCTCTCAAAAGATCTCAAAAGTCTGGAAAAAATGGACTATACTTGTAATAGGTAATGAGTTGTAGATTCATAATATCAACTGAATGAGTAGAGCAATAAATAAATCAAAAGATTTAATGTGATTTTAAGCTCAATATACAACACAATATGACTATCAAAACTGCTAAACCATTATTGTTAGGCTTTTTTAGTAGAAGCTGAGTAACAAAGTTAAAGGAGATGTGTATTTTCCTAGTTTGACCATCCTCGATTTTAAAATTGCTAATACTTATAGCATGCTTTTTGTGTGCTAGGCATTGTTTGAATGCGTACTTATATTGTGCCATTTAATCTTTACACAACAACTGTCTGAAGTGGTTGTTGTTATTATCTGCATCTTACAGATATGGAAACTGAAGTATAGAGAAGTTTAATAACTCGCTTTAGGTCACACAATTAATAAGTAGCAGAACCTAGACTTGAATCTAGGAAGTCTGGCATTGAAGGCTGTGCTCTTGACCATTGTACTATACTGCCTGTACTGTTACACTTTAAGAAGAATGTTGACTACTGGAATGTGTCCAGAGGGTAAAAACCTGGATTGAAAGGCTGTTTATATATGGAATAGTTGAATAATTTGGGATTGTTTAGTCTGGAGAAGGGAAGGGAAGGATCAAGGCCTTGTTCTCCCTGAATCTCTGAGGGCACAAATAAGATAAATGGTGAAAATTATAGGAAGGCAAATTTCATTTTTGTATAAGAACTTTGTAACAGCTGTTGAAATGGGATTACTTGCCTTGTAATGAATTTCCTTTTACCAGAGATGTTTCAGCAGAAGCTGGCTAAATATGTGATAGTGATATCTAGAAAAAATTGAATGTGTGTCTGTGACTTTGGGCTGAATCATCTCTGAAGTTTCTTTTTTCTGTACATTTTTATATTGAAGAGAGATCTTTAAAATGGTCTAGTCTATACTATCTGTAAATAAATGTTTCTATGAAAAATAAGACACGATTTTGATTCCTAATGGAAACTTGGCATCATAATGTGAGAGGAGGGATGTGTCCTGATTTATTTTTGCCTAAAACATGAACTTTTTTTTTGATAAATAGCTTTATGCTATTGGTAAGGAATTCTTTGGATATCATGTTAGTGGACTAGGAAACAACAGAAAATGGGCACCTTGTCCAGTTAACAAGTCAAGTTAATTAGTAATAGAATTGAGGTTTCATCATAATAACCATTGAGGCATCCCTTTCCCCCTCATGTTTGAAGGATAATGAAAGAATATTAATTGGTGGGCTTCATAGTTGCAATGGAATAGCTCTAGGAAGCTGCTACATCAATTTTCAAGTTAAGAGTTTCAAATGAACACTGCAATATACAGATCATGTATCATAAAAATGTACACTTGAAACCCATATGATCTTATTAATCAATGTCACCCCAATAAATTTAATAAAAAGAATTTCAGGGTATCAGATATATGTATGTTTTAAATTCATTTTGAGATTATGATTAATAATAAGAGAAGGTTAGACTATTGAACAGTTAGTGAATTTTAAAAATTCCGACCAGTGGTGATTGTTTCTTGGGTTTGTAGGTGATAGATTGTGAGAACTTCTCATCTACTTTTTTACATTTATTTCATTTTTAAATAATTATTAAAATACTAGAGGCCCAGTGCACGAAATTCGTGCATGGGTGAGGTCCCTAGGCCTGGCCAGTGATTAGGGCCGATCGGGGCCAGGCCGATCAGGGCCGGGCCGGAGAGGAGGCAAAGGTCGCCGGGCTGGGCATGGAAAGAACAGATGCCAGAAGCCAATGCCACCATCATCAGCGCCCTGCCACTACATGGTTCCCCGTCTTCCCCCCTCTTCCTTCCCTCGCTGCCACTGTGGTGGGCGGGTGGCGGGCTGATCGGGGCCTGCTGGCCGGGGGGAGGGACGGGGCATGGGAGATTGGCCGCTGGCCCTGAGGAGGGAGCCGGCCCTTGGCCCCCCTGGGAAAGGGGCTGCGTCCACCGCCACCCACCCCTGGTTCCCCGTCCCAGCCTGGGGCTGGGGGGAGGGACTGTGGGAGGTTGGCCAGCCAGGGGAAGTTGGCTGTGAGAGTGCCTTGACCACCAGGGGGCAGCTCCTGTGTTGAGCATCTTCCCCCTGGTGGTCAGTGCGCGTCATAGCAACTGGTCATTCCGGTTGCTTAGGCATATATTTATATATATATATATATATATATATATATATATATATATATATATATATATAGATTATACCCCAAGATATCCTGAAATGTTTGTTTTTGTTTGGTTCTTTGTGCCATGCCAGCACAGACATGGGTGAAACTGAGGCTGGGGGTGGTGAAGGATCAGAAAAGACAGACAAGAGAATACAGCTAGCGCTGGGTGGATCTCTAGTGCCTGGATAAGGACACAGAGAGACCAAGCCTGCAAGCTGAAGCTTTATTTTATAATCAGAGCACACAAAGCAAAACAAGGGAAGTTGTCAACATGTTTACAATGTTCTTGTGAGTTTCACCTTGTTTTGGCAGCACTTGCTGCACCTCCCACAGCCCATTAGCTACCTAGGAAGGAACTAGGGAGGACTATAAGGTTAAGCTTAATTATGCTAGGAGGGCTCTACCCTCTAAGCTGGGACTTGTTTGTGGCCCTGCCACAGGTCAGTCCAAGGCTTGATTCTATAGCCGCTCCCTACAGTTCTTATGTCAATTAATATTTTATTGAGCATCTACTATAAAACCAGGTAGTATCATAGACTCTTTTAGATACATTTCTTCTTTCAAGTATGAAAGCAATGAATGTTTATTTAAATAAAATATGCAGTTATGGAAAAGTAGAAAGAAAAATGTCACAATCACATTATCTAAACATGGTCATTTATATTATTTTGATGTTTCTTCTCTCTTTCTCTTATTCTCATCTACCTTTTTCTCCCCCTCATCCTTTTTCTTTCATTTTATTCTTGATATAACTGTAGCAACCTGGGGAAGGTAAATGTTTTGTGTACTAGAAATATCAGAAAGGTTGCTTCATGTGTGAAATGAAGATAATGATAAGTACTCCAATGGGATTATTTTTGAAAAATAAGTGAATTAGTGTATGTAAATTGTTCAATAGAGAGGACTTGGTACATATTTTTAAAATGTTTATTACTTTTGGTATTACTTTATAATGTTGAGCTGGATTTATCCTTTAATTTTATATTGGTATGGTAAGATATCCTAGGTTAAATTGCTGGGTAGTTGAATAATAGGCCTCTAGTTTTCTATGCTTTTATTTTTTTGTTTTTGTTTTTTTTTGCTTAAAAAAATCATATCTTATTTATTTGTTTGTTTATTTACTTATTTGATTGTTGACAGTATTACAGATGTCCACAAGCCCCCACTACCTCTCCCCTAGCCTTCACCATGGGCTATGTATATATGTTCTTTGGCTACTCTCTTCACCTTTTTTATCCATTCCCCCCCCCCCCCCCCCCCCCCCCGACCTCTGTCAGACTGTTCCATGTATCCATGCCTCTGGTTCTGTTTTGTTCTTCAGTTTATTTTGGTCATTATATTCCACATATAAGTGAGATCATATGGTATTTGTCTTTCTCAGACTGGTTTATTTCGCTTAGCTTAATACTCTCCAGGTCCCTCCATGCTGTTGCAAAGGGTAAGAGATCCTTCTTTTTTACAGCCTCATAGTATTCCATTGTGTAAATGTACCATAGCTTTTTAAAATATATATATATATATTTTATTGATTTCACAGAGGAAGGGAAAGGGAGAGAGAGATGAAAACATCAATGATGAGAGAGAATCATTGATCGGCTGCCTCCTGCATGCCCCCACACTGGGAATCGAGCCCGCAACCCGGGCATATGCCCTGACTGGGAATTGAAACGGTGAACTCCTGGTTCATAGGTTGATGCTCAACCACGCCACGCCAGCCAGGCTGCCACAGCTTTTTTATCCATTCATCTACTGATGGGTACTTCGACTGTCTCCAGATCTTGTCTATTGTAAATAATGCTGCTATGAACATAGGGATACATATATTCTTTCTGATTGATGATTTGGTATTTTTAGGATATATTCCCAAAAGTGGGATTGTTGGATCAAAGGGAAGTTCCATTTTTAATTTTTTTAGGAAACTCCATACTGTTTTCCACTGTGGCTGTACCAGTCTGCATTCCCACCAGCAGTGCACAAGGGTTCCCTTTTCTCCTCATCCTTGCCAGCCCTTGTTGTTTATTGATTTATTGATGGTAGCCTTTCTGGCAGGTGTGAAGTGATACCTCATTGTAGTTTTAATTTGCATCTCTCTGATGATTTAGGTTTATTGGCCATCTGTATGTCTTCTTTAGAGAAGTGTCTATTCAGGTCCTTTGCCCATTTTTTAATTGAATTGTTTGTCTTCCTGGTGTTGAGTTGTACAAGTTCTTTATATATTTTGGAAATTAACCCCTTATCATATGTATCATTGGCAAACATGTTTTCCCATACAGCAGATTCCCTTTTCATTTTGTAGATGGTTGTTTTTGCTGTGCAGAAGCTTTTTAGTTTGACATAGTCTCATTTGTTTAATTTTTAATTTGTTTTCCTTGCCCTAGGACTGTGGTCGGCAAACTGTGGCTCACAAGCCACATGCGGCTCTTTGGCCCCTTGAGTGTGGCTCTTCCACAAAATACCACGGCCTGGGCGAGTCTATTTTGAAGAAGTGGCGTTAGAAGAAGTTTAAGTTTAAAAAATTTGGCTTTCAAAAGAAATTTCGATCGTTGTACTGTTGATATTTGGCTCTGTTGACTAATGAGTTTGCCGACCACTGCCCTAGGAGATATATCAGTAAAAATATTGCTACCCAAGATGTCTGAGATTTTATTTTCTATGTTTTCTTCTAGGATTAAAGTTTTTTTTTAAGTACTTGATTTCAGAGAGGAAGGGAGAGAGAGATAGAAACATCAATGATGAGAGAAAATCATTGATTGGTTGCCTCTTGCATGTCCCCCACCGGGGATTGAGTCTACAACCTGGGCATGTGCCCTGACCAGGAATCAAATCATGACCTCCTGATTTATAGGTGGATGCTCAACCACTGAGCCACGCTGGCCTGGCGCTTCTAGGATTTTTATGGTTTTGTGATTTACATTTAACTCTTTTATCCATTTTGAGTTTATTCTTGTGTATGGTGTAAATTGGTGGTCTAGTTTCATTTTTTTTATGTACCCGTCCAATTTTCCCAACACCATTTATTAAAGAGACTGTTTTTACTCCATTGTATGCTCTTGCCTCCTCTTTCGAATATTAATTGGCCATAAAGGCGAGGGTTGATATCTGGGCTCTCTGTTCTATTCATTGATCTATATGCCTGTTCTTGTGCCAGTACCAGGCTGTTTTGGGTACAATGGCTTTGTAATGTAGTTTGATATTCAGTATTGTGATTCCTCCACCTTTGTTTTATTATTATTACTATTATTATTATTTTGTTATTGTTAATCCTCACCTGAGGATATTTTTTCCATTGACGTTTTTGAGAGAGTAGAAGGTAGGGAGGGAGAGGGAGAGAGACACACAGAGAGAGAAACATTGGTGTGAGACAGATATATCAATTGATTGCTTCCCACATGTGTCCCACCAATTTCTGGGTATTAATTTTGTGTCCTATTACTCTGCCAAATTCATTTGTTAGATCTAATAGTTTTTTTTGGTGGAGTCTTTAGGGTTTTCTATGTACAATATCATGTCATCTGCGAATAATGACAGTTTTATTTCTTCCTTTCCAGTTTGGATGCCTTTTATTTCTTCCTCTTGTCTGATCAGTGTCTAGGACTTCCAGTACTATGTTGAATAAGAGTGGTGAAAGTAGACCTCTCTGTCTTGTTCCTGATCTTAAGGGAAACACTTAGTTTTTACTTCTATGCTTTTCTTAGGAGTCGTTACTGTAAGTAACCCTTTCTCCCATAATTGAAGCATGATTGAAAACTCAGACATACACCTCCAACTTTTTTTCAGAACAGTGATCAGGGTAAATTGACTTAGCTGTCTCACATGGTGTGTGGTAGGATTTCACTGTATACCCCTATGATAACCATTTAATAGAACACTTAATCCAGGTGAAAATAATGAAAATTTGGTAAGCAATAGGACATTTAGCATTGATTGGCTCTCCATGACTGTATATTACAGTGTCTAGTCTTAGTATGGGACTGTTGTTTATCATTATGATACAGAGTTCTTTTTTTTTTTCTTTCCAATTTTTTTTATTAAGGTATTATATGTGTACATATCTTACCATTGCCCCCCCCCCCCACTCCCATATATGCCCTCACCCACCAGAGTTTTGCGTCCATTGGTTATGCTTATATGCATGCATACAAGTCCTTTGATTGATCTCTTATCTCCCCCATCTCTCCCTAACCTTCCCCCTGTAATTTGACAGTCTGTTTGATGCTTTACTGTCTCTGTATCTATCTTTTTGTTCAATTTTATAATGTTCTTTATTATCCATAAATGAGTGAGATCATGTGGTATTTTTCTTTCATTGACTGACTTATTTCACTTAACATAATGTTCTCCAATTCCATCCAGGTTGCTGCAAATGATGAGAATTTCTTCTTTTTTATGGCAGCATAGTATTCCATTGTGTAGATGTACCACAGTTTTCTGATCCAGTCATCTGCTGACGGGCACCTAGGCTGTTTCCAAATCTTAGCTATGGTGAATTGTGCTGCTATGAACATAGGGGTGCATATATCCTTTCTGATTGGTGTTTCTAGTTTCTTCGGATATATTCCCAGGAGTGGGATTACTGGGTCAAATGGGAGTTCCATTTTCAGTTTTTTGAGGAAACTCCATACTGTTCTCCACAGTGGCTGCACCAATCTGCATTCCCACCAGCAGTGCACGAGGGTTCCTTTTTCTCCGCATCCTCGCCAACACTTGTCGTTTGTTGATTTGTTGATGATAGCCATTCTGACAGGTGTAAGATGGTACCGCATTGTTGTTTTGATTTGCATCTCTCGGATAATTAGTGACGTTGAGCATGTTTTCATGTGTCTCTTGGCCTTCCTTCTGTCTTCTTTTGAAAAGATTCTATTTAGGTCTGTTGCCCATTTTTTTATTGGATCATTTATCTTCCTTTTATTAAGTTGCATAAGCTGCCTGTAGATGTTGGAGATTAAACCTTTATCAGTGATGCCATTTGCAAATATGTTCTCCCATGTAGTGGGCCTTCTTGTTGTTTTGTTGATGGTTTCTTTTGCTGTGAAAAAGCTTTTTATTTTTATGTAGTCCCATTTGTTAATTTTCTCTTTAGCTTCCACTGCCCTAGGAGCAGTGTCAGTGAAGAATTTCTTTTGGCATATGTCTGAGATTTTGCTGCCTGTGGATTGCTCTAGTATTTTTATGGTTTCCCGTCTTATGTTTAAGTCCTGTATCCATTTTGAGTTTATTTTTGTGTATGGCATAAGTTGGTGATCAAGCTTCATTTTTTTGCATGTATCTGTCCAATTTTCCCAACACCATTTATTGAAGAGACTGTCTTTATTCCATTGTATGTTCATGCCTCCTTTGTCAAATATTAATTGAGCATAGTGGTTTGGGTCAATATCTGGATTCTCTATTCTGTTCCATTGATCTATATGTCTGTTCTTGTGCCAGTACCAGGCTGTTTTGAGAACAGTGGCTTTGTAATACAGCTTGAAATCTGGTATTGAGATCCCTCCTACTTTATTCTTCTTTCTCAGGATTGCTGTGGCTATTCGGGGTCTTTTTTTATTCCAGATGAATTTTTGGAGAGTTCTTTCAAGGTCTGTGAAATATGCCGTTGGTATTTTAATGGGGAGTGCATTGAATCTATAGATTGCTTTGGGTAGTATGGACATTTTAATGATGTTGATTCTACCAATCCATGAACATGGTATGTTCTTCCATCTGTTTACGTCTTCCTCTATCTCTTTTTTTCAGTGTCCTGTAGTTTTCCGTGTATAGGTCTTTTACCTCCTTAGTTAAGTTTATTCCTAGGTATCTTAATTTTTTTGGCGCGATGGTAAATGGGATTGCCTTTTTAGTCTCTCTGTCTGTAAGTTCACTATTGGTGTATAGAAAGGCCATAGATTTCTTGGCGTTAATTTTGTATCCTATGATACAGAGTTCTTGACTACTTTTGTGTTCTACCAAATACAAATCTTTAACAGACTACCCCACCTTTCCTCTTAAAAAAGAAATAAAAGACTTGGTCAATAAATTTTTTCTCTCCTTTGAGAGTTAGGTTGGTAAGAAGCATGTAACCATGATGTTTGGGAGTTATCTGTTTCCTTTGTTGCAGCTTGATTGCCTATGGTTTAATCATCAGTAGTTGAGAAGGAAAGCAAAAAATGGCTCCAGGCTTACACAGTACCATAAAAAATTTCCACCTGGAATCAGTTTTTTCTAAAAGCCCTTAGGGACTGCTGTCACCTTCCTCCTTCTGTTGGCAGCAAGCCCCAGAGAAACCCATTCCCTTCAGAGCTAGGTCTTGTTGCAGTTTAATCGTCTTCTTTCTTTTAGCTTCCAGAGGAGGTTAGATGAGAGCTAGAAAAGTAAATTATTCCCAGACACTTCTCTTCTTCTACAATAGGTTTCCTTGAACCTTTTAAGTTCTACCTTTTATTTCTCTTATTCTCTATTTAGCATTTAGCTGAAGCACCAATTTTTTTTTTCACTGCTAGAACTTAAATTTACTCTTTAGATAAGAATGTTTATTATTAACTCTAGTGCTTGTGTTTGGAGAAAATTTAAATGTTGAAACATTTTTGGGCACTGCTTTAGCTCTTTGTCACTTTATAATGCCTTCTCTGTGGGACATAGGCATTGTTCCAGGTGTAGGTCCTCAAGGAATTCATAGTCCTGTAGCAGAGATAGACATGTAAATAAATCTTTACAGTGTAGAGTGTTCAGTGTAGTACCCTTACAAAAATATGAACAAATAAACATTTCAAAACAAAAGAATATCAACTCAGCTTTCCACCAGTAAAAATCATTAGTGGTGGTGCCCAATCATTTCTGGGATAATACTAGGCATTTGTTCATGAACTTTATGTAAAATGGGATGATAGTATTTCTGGTGAAATTTACTTCAAACAACACATGGTTTCATAGGTTCAAGGCCAGTTCATATTTGTACAGTGTTAAAGTGAGGGCCAGGTGGTATATGAGAATACTATGGCTGTTAAGGGTTACTACACTTGTATCACTTCTTATCAAGAAAGGGCTAGGTGCTTCAACAGATTTTGTTTATTCATTTTTAAACATAATTTTAAAATATACTCCTAAAAAACTAGACTATTACATACTGCAAAAGATTTTTATTGTAGATGAAATTGGCCTCTTTTGGGAAAAGATGCCTAATATCAGTATATCACTAAGTAGGAAATAGTATTTTTCAATATGAATATTCAAAGAATGACTCATGATGCTGTTTGCTGTAAATGCCTCCAAAGAGTGCAAACTTCAACTCTCTCTGGTTTGCAAACAGTTTCTTAGGTTCTACCTTGTTGGTAAGGAGGGGGAGCTTCTCTACCAGTGTATAGTAGTTGTCCTAAGGAGGGAGGTTTTATAGGAGTGCGTTTTGATTTGGATATTGAAGGATGAGCAAGAATTTCCAGATAAAGTGTTAGTGAGGAGATTCTGGGCAGAGGGATATAGTACACTCAATGAACTTGAAGTAGAGTTGTAGAGTGAATGTAGGGAGCATTCAGAGATAAATTGGTACATGTAAGTGTCTTCTATACTATACTAAGGACTTTGGACTTGATCCTGAGGCAGGACTTAATCGTAAAGTGGAGTGTGTGTGTGTGTGTGTGTGTGTGTGTGTGTGTGTGTGTGGCTGTGTGTGTGTGGCTGTGTGTGTTTTTTTATGATCATGATTTAATTTAAAGGAGATTACTGTGAAAGAAGTATTGAAGATGGATTGTTAGGGAAATAAGAAGAAAGAGGTGAAAAGAGTTGTACAGAAGAGAGATAATGAGCCAAGGCAGGGGAGGATAGGGAGGAAGAAAAGCACAGAAGTGACATTGTGGAATTAGAATTGGTAGATCTTGCTGAATAATTGGATTGAGGTGTGAGGTGGGGAGTGAGAAATGAAGGTTAACTTACATATTTCTTACAAACTATTACATAGTTTGAATAACTCGGTAGTTGGTGATACTTGAGATGGTGAATATAGGAGGGAAGTACAGGTTTGGGTAGAAAGCTAATGAATGATTTCAACTTCTGACATGCACAGTTTGAGATGTTTTTGAGATGAATGGTGGTTAGATATTGAGGTTTATAGGATTTGGCAGAGATATGCTCTGGTGTTATTGTTTTGGGAAGCAGATATATCTAATTAATAATGAAAGCTGAAATATTGATATCTCTGAGTGAGTATGCATGAGGTGTGAAAGGATATGAAGGAAGAAGATTTATTGGAGACTGAGAAGGAATGTAACTGGAAGCTCTGGGAGTAGGGATTTAAGAAAGAGGTAATGGTTAGCAGTTGGCACATACAAAAGAGGAGTCAAGTAAATGATGAACTGAAGAATGAATATTTGATTTGACAATTAGCGGGCTTTTATTGACTTTAGCTAAAATAGGTTTATTGGCATGATGTGGGAAAGAAACAGGTTACACATGGTTGAAGAGCAAGTCCAATTTGAGGGAATGGAGGCAGTGAGTGTAGATTGCTCTTTTAAGAATCTTAACCATGAAAGAGAGAGAGAACAGAAAGATGTGTGTGTGTGTGTGTGTGTGTGTGTGTGTGTGTGTGTGTGTGTGTGTGAGAGAGAGAGAGAGAGAGAGAGAGAGAACACCAGAAGGAAAATTATTTGAACAGAGATTTTAATTTAACAGTACCTTAAAAAAAGAAAAAGAAAAAAAAAGGGGGGGGGCTGTGTTGTTTTTTTAAGGTAATAGAGATGAAATATTTGAAAATACAGGAATTAAAAAAGTATTGATGGAGAAATAACATTCCTGGATAGAGGATAAATGAGATATTTAGAACATAGGATTAGTCTTATATTGAGATGAGATATTTATTTCATTGAAATAGTAAGGCACAAGTATAAAGGTAGATAGAGATATAGATAGATTTGTATATTGTAATGTTGGTGATAGATATTAAGTGAATCAGTAGTTTCATTTAGCCCCAGCTTTTCATGTCTCAGTGTTAAACTTGACACTTTGAATTCCATGCAGTGTTTCCCAGGTTAGATTCAATGGGAATCATCAGGTTGTAGATGGATTATTTTTATTTGGCAGCAACATCCATAATCCTACTTTTAGCTGCCAGATTTCATGACCAGCACTGAACACTGCAATGGAATAAAGTCTTATTGCACTTTAACTCAAATTGGTACAGAGAACAAAGTAAAGCCACTAACAGGTGTTGTGTCTTCAGTTACTTATTTAGGGTGATTAATTATTATAACCATGTGACACTATCATGGTAGTAGTTATGGCAGTCTCTATATCCTTAATTTGAGGTTTCCTTGCTTTCATTGGTTTATTTCCTAATAATTTGTTATTGATTTGAGTGATAGTTTATGACAAGTCCCCTTCTCTACTGACCTTTACATTTAACCAATACCAGGCATTTAGTAGGCTCTTTGGTTAGGTGCCAGTTGAAACTTCTCCATTCTGCTTTTGTCCTCTGAAAATAGCCATTCTGGAAATGCGGGGTTCCCTTTCTGCCTTGAGGGAGATCTCCATCACAGCATTATTTTGGTTGCATGGGCTATCTTGGTGAAGTCAATTGGGTATTTTGGTATCTGCAAAGGTGAAAAAGGATTTGAATGAATGTATTTGGTCACCTGTAGCAATACAAAAACATTTGGCTATAGTCTACAACTTAGATTTCATTAACTAACACATGTTCCCCTATCATTGATGATGATATGCAGTGACCTGCTTTCACTTTTATGTGCTCACAGCATTCACATTACCATAGTGAGGTCTGAATTACATTGATAGACAAACTGCAGAAAGGAAGGGAAGGGGCTTTTAACTTTTATTGACCTTCTGCAGTTTATCTTTCAACATCATGTTCAAGCCTGGTTTTCCACTTTATTTGTAATTTTTGCAGTAAACAAAAATACCAGTGATGCTTTTATGGAGCTTAATGAGAAGAAAATGTTTCAGGACTAAAACCATGACAGAAGTTAAAAAACATATATATGAAAAAGAAAAGACCACAATAAACTCTGGAATTTTTTTTTCAATTAATCAAAACCAAAAAGCAAATTATTCAATCTTTTGTATCTTGAAGTTTTTGGTTCTGAAAACATCTTAACAGATAAACTTGGATGTGATCCTCTTTTGCACCTGTCTCTGAGAATGCAATTAGAAGCGCACATTAGTTAAGTCTCCTGCCCTTCCTTCTTTCTCCATCTTTACATCCGTGGAGGATCTCCTTTGTGCCAGGCTCTGTGCTAGATGCTGGAGATAAAATAGGCAAGACACAGTGTCTCCCCATAAGGAGATTACCAGAGCAAATTGGGACTCTTCCAAGAGGAAGAATAATGGAATAGCTGTTGTATAAACAGATGTAACTAAAAGGCAATTGACTCATCTTGAAGTACAAGTCAGCCTCTCTCTTTCTCTCAAACACTTAGCTTTGGGTCAGGCTTTATATTGCATTAGCTTTTCCTAGTTGTATTTTCTTTGGGAGTCATGTTCAGATGTATCAGTAACAAGCAATGTAATTTTGATTAAGAGATTTAACTTTTCTTGGCCTCAGTTTTCTGCATTGCACAATAAGAGCTTTGTATTCCATCTTCAAGACCTCTTTCAATTCTAGGGGTCCACCTGACTTTTTTGCTTTCCTTGTTCTGAAAGGAGACAGACTGATGTACTCCAGAGGACACTTTCTAGATGTGTGAATTTGGCAGTATGCTTAATCTTCTTGAGTTTCAGGTTCCTTATTTATAAAATGGGAATAATGTCTAATTTATAAGATGCATGGGATTTAAATGAGATTCCATATGCTCATAATATTATTTATTTTTCTCTTATGACAAACATATTTGAGCTGATGTAGGCTCTAGCAAGTGACATAATCTTATAATGGGCAATGATAGATATTTGTTGAATACAATGCCTGAAGTGCCATTTTATAAGTTAAAACCTCTCTCAATATATACATGAAGTCTTGGTGGGATGTTCAGAGGTATGCGTCAGATATAGACCCTAGGATAAAACATTCACTTTACAAGGCAGCATTTATATGGCTGAGTCAAAATATAGCCCATAATATGTTAATTTCCAAGCATTTCTTCTTGTTTATCTTTTATTAGGTACTCAGATATTCTTTGGATTATCACAAATAATTTAACCGGTGATGCCATTTATTTCATAGTCTTATTTAACTCTGGCACACCTGGACATGTCAAAAGCACATGACCTTATTCTCAAAATTCTGTTTTCTATTGGAAATGTAAATATTAGAGTACTTTATATGAAATATAATTTAATAACTAGTTATAATTCTTTAGCCAGCTGGTGTATAGAATGTAGTTTTTTCGATTTTTTGAGCATTCTCTTGGACTTGGCCACATCAAGTTTGTTTCACAGAATGTTAGAAACAGGCCATCACTAGATGGCAGTCTTTCTCTAAGTTACTGTTGGGGTGGGGGTGGGGGGGTGGGGTGGGCAAACTACTCTTTGTTCAAGTACAGTGTTGACTACGAATATTAGGTTAAATTTTGTAGGTCTATGACCTTCCCAGAATTTAAGACTTGTTTATTTTTGTTTTTAGCATTTTATATCAGATAGTTATGCTGATTTGCACTGAGTAAAGCTATGTATATACTTGAAATGTTGATTCAAGGTGAACTATTAGGTAGTGGTCAATAGTTGCCTTTTTCTTTGGTAGGCAACTAGAAACAAGACCTTTAAATCAGTGGCTTAAAAAAATCACCTTCAATCTTATTTAAAAATTTTTTTTTAAAGCTTTCATCTTTTTTTTTTTTTTTAAATTGATTTTAGAGAGAGAGGAAGGGAGAGGTAGAGAGAGAAACATCGATGAGAACCCAGCCGGCATGGCTCAGTTGTTGAGCATCAATCTATGAATCAGGTGGTCACAGTTATATTCCTGGTTCCAGCACATTGCCTGGGTTGTAGGCCTGATCCCAGTGGGGGCGGGGAGGGGGCATACAGGAGGCAGCTGAGCAATGATTCTCTCTCATCATTGATGTTTCTATCTCTCTCTCCTCCCTTCCTTTCTGAAATAAAGATATATTAAAAAAAACAGATTGAGCCCTAACCGGTTTGGCTCAGTGGATAGAGTGTCAGCCTGCGGACTCAAGGGTCCCAGGTTCGATTCCGGTCAAGGGCATGTACCTTGGTTGCGGGCACATCCCCAGTAGGGGGTGTGCAGGAGGCAGCTGATCGATGTTTCTCTCTCATCGATGTTTCTAACTCTCTCCCTCTCCCTTCCTCTCTGTAAAAAATCAATAAAATATATTTAAAAAAACCACAGATTGAAAAAAAGAAACATCTATGAGAAAGAAACATCAACATCGATAGGCTGCCTCCTGCCCGCCCCCAACTGGGGATCAGGCTGAAAGCTGGGCTTGGCCCTGACCAGGAATCGAACCAGTGACCTCATATATGTGCCTCTGCCTGTGCACACAAAATTAACATAAAATCTGGAAATCGTGGATTTCCTGATGTATACCCATGGAATACAAGTTTATTACACATAGTCCCAAACCCCTGTTTTAAACATGTAGGTATTACATTTTATTCTAACTTTTAAAAATTCTCATGATATTCTGTATCAAGATACACTGTAAACCTTTTGTGTTATTCAGCGTTACTATTAATTAAAGACAGTATTAGAATCATAAAGGCCCTAAGATAGGAGAAACAGGCAGGGGCTAGTGATAGGATATAGAAAATGTAATGATAGAGAATATGTAATTGATTACTTCCTATTTTCTAAAAGATTAATAGAGTTGGTCGAAGACTCATGGCTAATTACATTGGTAAAACCAAGGCCACACAGCCAGGTAGCTAAAATCCATATTTTCTTTCTTTGATTGTATATATATATATTTATATTTATAGGAAGTTCAAGGAGGTGAGGAGTAGTTATTCACATGTTATAAATTTCTTAACTTTGGGATTTTCTTTTTGAGGTTATCTTTTGTAATATTAATGTAGATCATTTGGGAGGGAAAAATGAGCAGAAGTTTTACATAGTAAAAGGAAATAGACTTGCTATTTAGAAGCTTTACTGGTTCAAGATATAACTGAATTTGAAACCAAGTTATCTAATATTGAATAATGTCTGCTTATCCAGTGGTCAGCAAACTCATTAGTCAACAGAGCCAAATATCAACAGTACGACGATTGAAATTTCTTTTGAGAGCCAAAATTTTTAAACTTAAACTTCTTCTAACGCCACTTCTTCAAAACAGACTGCCCAGGCCGTGGTATTTTGTGGAAGAGCCACACTCAAGGGGCCAAAGAGCCGCATGTGGCTTGCGAGCTGCAGTTTGCCGACCACTGGCTTATGCCATTTAGATTGATAAGTTTTTAGTGGTTTTTCCTCTTCTTCAAATGCAAGGAATTTTGATATCTTTACATGGAAACCTTTCTTTACCTTTTTTTTTTTTAAAGGGGAAAGGTTATGCTTGAGGTTAGTTGGAATGTCAATGGTAGGAAACTAGAGAGGAGAGAAATGAGGTTAGAAAGACAAAGGCTAGATAGATTCTGTAGACCATGGTAAGGGTTTAAGATTTTTTTTTTTGAAAAGAGGCCCTGGCAGAAATTTAAGCAGGGGGATAACATATGAATTATTGTTTTAACTGCTGTGTGTAAAGTGTATGCATTCAGGTAGGGAGAGGGGGACATGAAGAATGGAGAATGGAGACTTTTAGGAGCCTATTGCATTGTTTGAGTATGGCAATGATGCAGACAGGGACTGGGGTTTTAGTGGACATGATAGGATGTGGTCAGTTTTAAGATATGTTTTGGATGTTGAGTTGTCAGGACTTTAATGGATTGGGATGGGGAGTATGAGATGTATGATGGAAAGAGATGGATTAGGTGTGATTCCTAGATTTGTATTTTTGACTCGGGCAACTGGATAGTGCCAGTAGCTGTGCTGGATTGGGTAAGTGTGGGTGGGGGGACATTTGGGGAAGAACAGCTTTGGGAGTGGAGATAGTTTGGTGATAGATGCTTTTAAAAAATATATATATTTTTATTGACTTCAGAGAGGAAGGGAGAGGGAGATAGAAAGAAACATCAATGATTAGAGAGAACCATTGATTGGCTGACTTGTGCACACCCTCTACTGGGGATTGTGCCCACAACCTGGGCATGTACCTGACTGGAAATCAAACCATGACCTCCTGGTTCATAGGTTGACACTCAACCACTGAGCCACACCGGCCTGGATAATTTTTTTCCTGTGTTAAATTTGAGATGGCTTTTAAAATCCAATTGGAGTTGTTAAGTTGTGGCCAAATACTTGCATCTAATATTCAGGGAAGTGCACTGAATTGTAGGTATATAGTAGGAAGTCATCACTAGTATATGAATGGTATTTTAAAGCGGTGGGATTAGATGGCACTGATTGGTGATAGAGGATAGAGAGGAGAAGAGATTTTAGGAATATTTAGAAAAATAACAGAGAAGAAGGAGCCCCTAAAGGAAATTGAGAAGGCATGTCTGTGAAAGGATAAAAATTGCATTAGTGTGTATCATTGAAGTCTAGAGAAAAAAGTGTTTCAAGAAGAAAAGTGTGTTAAACCATAGCAAATGCTGCTATTAGATGGAGTAAGATGAATGCTAACTATTGAGAGTGAGGAAGTGGAAAGGGGTTTGCTGGGAAGGGGAGCAGAGAAATAAGATGGTACCTGGAGGGAAATGTGAATATAAAGACAGGTTTCGTAAAGTCATGTATATATATCCATAAGAATGATTTAGTAGAGTGGGATAAATATACGATGCAGGGGAGGGATAAAAGGGAATAATTGCAGGAGTCAAGTTCTTGAGACAACAAGGATTTATTGTAGCTAAGAGCTTGAAGTACTTTTCCATTACAGAAGGGTGGACAGAGCAGGAGTTACAGATGCAGGTAAGTTGGTTGATTTTAGTGGGAGAAGAGGAAATACTTCTTTTTTCTTTGGTCAGCAGCTGAGAGTGAGTGGTGGACATTTGAAGAGAAGAGAAAGCAAGGTTTTTACCGATAGTTACTTTGGAAAATACAAAGTGCCTTTTTTTTTTTGGTGGTGGTGGTAGATAAATTTAGTAGTATTATGTAGTGATGTTTATTAAGTGCCTAATTTATATTTGTAGTGATATAGCCCACCTGAGTCTAGCTGGCACAGCTATGTGATTGTTCTCCAGCAGTGTCAGCTTCTTGGGTATAGTCATGGAGTATTTCAAGTTGTGTTTATCCAAAATTAAGTTTTTCTAGATTAATTTAATTGAGGAAAAAAAGTGCAAAGGACATGTAATTCAGTTCTTTATTTTATGATGAGAATTCTATGATGAATACTTTTATTTTTTATTTATTTATTTATTTTAATGCATCTTTATTGTTCAGATTATTACAATTGTTTCTCTTTCTTTTCCCCCCATATCTTCCCATCACCCGGTTCCCTCCCCCCATTGTCCTTATCCATAGGTGTATGATTTTTGTCCAGTCTCTTCCCATACCCCCCACACAGACACCCCTTTCCCCCTGAGAATTATCAATCCACTCCCATTCTATGCCTCTGATTCTATTATGTTCACCAGTTTATTCTGTTCCTCAGATTTTGAATTCACTTGATTTTTAGAATCACTTGTTGATAGATATGTATTTGTTGTTCATAATTTTTATCTTTACTTTTTTCTTCTTTTTCCTCTTTTTAAAGAATACTTTTTAGCATTTCATATAATACTGGTTTGGTGGTGATGAACTCCTTTAGCTTTTTCTTATCTGTGAAGCTCTTTATCTGCCCTTCAATTCTGAATGCTAACTTTGCTGGGTAGAGTAGTCTTGGTTGTAGGTTCTTGCTATTCATCACTTTGAATATTTCTTGCCATTCCCGTCTGGCCTGCATAGTTTCTGTTGAGAAATCAGCTGACAGTCGTATGGGTGCTCCCTGGTAGGTAACTAACTGTTTTTCTCTTGCTGCTTGTAATATTCTCTCTTTGTCTTTTGCCCTTGTCATTTTAATTATGATGTGTCTTGGTGTGGTCCTCTTTGGATTCCTCTTGTTTGGGATTCTGTGTGCTTTCTGAACTTGTAAGTCTATTTCTTTCACCAGGTGGGGGAAGTTTTCTGTCATTATTTCTTCAAATAGGTTTTCAGTATCTTGCTCTCTCTCTTCTGGCACCCCAAAAATTCGGATATTGGTACGCTTAAAGCCATCTCGGAGACTCCTTATGCTATCCTCACACTTTTGGATTCTTCTTTCTTTCCGCCTCTCTGGTTGGGTGTTTTTTTCTTCCTCATATTCCAGATATTTGGTTTGACTCTTCTGGTGCGGTGGTCTACTCTGTATATTCTTTATTTCAGACAGTGTATGCATAATTTCTGACTGGTCCTTTTCCATTTTTTTGGTATTCTCATTTAGGTCCTTGAAGGTCTCTTCAAGTTTCTCAGCGGTTTTTAGAAGATTCTTGAGTAACCTTATAAATATGGTTCTGAACACTGTGTCATCCATTAGTTTGCTTTCATCTATCTCTCCTACTTGTGACATACTTCGATGTCTCCACATTTTGGCTGCCTCCGTGTTGATGGAGTGGCTTTTTGTGGTCGGTGACCTATAGGGGCCGGTAGCTCAGCTTCCTCAATCACCCTAGGTGGTCGCTCTTGGTACTCCCCTTTGTGGGCTGAGTGGAAAGTCTTGGTGTAGTTAAAAGCCCTGATTGCTGTTGGTACATTGGGAGGAATTGACCTCCGGTCCAATTGGTTGTGAGGGCCTGCTGTGTCTATAATGGAAGAATTGCTGTGCTGGAGACACAGTAGAGCTTTGGTGCTCACTGAGTCTGCCTCTTGAATGTGTCCCTTATGAGAGTGGTTGAAATCTGGTGTCGTCCACACCGACAGAAAAGTCACTCTCACTCTCCGACCGATGGCCGAGAGTCCCGTAGGTGTCTGGGTCCCCTGCGTGTCCCCAGAAACTGGAGTTCAGAGTGGTTGGGATTGTTGGTATCACTGGCGGGAGTTGATCTCCAAGCCAGTTGGCTGTGAGGATCAGCAGTGTCTCCGCTGGGAGAGCTTCTGTGCTCAGCTTGGATGGGGCAGAGTCTCAGGGTGGCGCAGACAAGCTTTGGTTTCCTGTCTGCTCCGCCCTAAGAGGGGCGGTTTCTCCGTGCCTGAATTAATGGCTGCACGCCTCTGAGAGAAGGCAGCTTTCGAGCCTCTCCCGCTGCCTAACAGACCAGTTTCTCCCCAGCTGGGGCTGGATTTCAGTGCAGACCGGAGGTTTTGTTTTTCTCCCGAACGAGAAATCCAGTCACTGGGAGGGCTGTGCTCAGCTTGAATGGGGCGGAGTCTCAGAATGGTGCAGACAAACTTGGTTTCCGTCTGCGCTGCCCTAAGAGGGTTGGTTTCTCCGTGCCCTAATTAAATGCTGCGCGCCTCTGAGAGAAGGCAGCTTTCGAGCCTCGCCCGCTGCCAAACAGACCAGTTTCTCCCCGACCGCAGCTGGATTTCAGTGCAGTTGGGAGGTTTTGTTTTTCTCCCAAATGAGAAAGCTAGCCACGCAGCGTCTGCTGCCCTCCCTCTCTGCGCGCTGCGAGCTAGCCTGCCGTGTATTCAGCCGCCCGCCCTTTCCGCGCTCACGGATCTCCGCACCTCCACAGCTCCTGAGGCTCAGTGTCCCCCTCTCTTTTTTTCTCTAGTTGTAGGTTTTCCACTCTGCCAGCTTTCCGGTGGTTCTGGACGGTGTGCACTCTGTTTTCCAGTTGTAGTTTCAAAATTGTTGTGGTAGGCAACAGTTAGGTGTTTACCTTATGCTGCCATCTTGGTTTCTCCTATGATGAATACTTTTAAACACTTAAGTATTTTTGAATGAATAGGAAGCAAAATTTTGGATTTTCCTAAAAAATACTCATCTAGCATTGAGACAGTATTAATATAGTTGGATTACTCTGTGGTGTATGTACTTTCATATCTAATTTCCAAATAAGTTTGCCTCTAGGGTTGCAATTCTTTTTCTATTTCTTAGAGTAAGTCTGGTGTAATCTTCATGCCATTTTTTTTTTAAGGTCTGTCTATGATGGTGAGGAACATGGACGATTCATGGAGAAGCTTGAAACTCGCATCCGCAATCATGACCGAGAAATTGAGAAAATGTGCAACTTTCACTATCAGGGTTTTGTGGACTCTATTACTGAACTGCTGAAAGTGAGAGGAGAAGCCCAAAAACTCAAAGTAAGAACACTCTAAGAGGGACTTTTTTTCTCTGTCCTGTGCTGGGGTTTCGACTAGCATTAAAGGAATAGGAAATATATTATATGTTACATATTTACTATAAATAAAATTTTTGTATAGTAAGAAAGGAATTTGTACTGACATATAGATAATTGAGATTATGGCTTTTAGCCAAAAAAGAAAACTTCTTAAAGTTAAATTTATTTGGGATAACTACATGTGATGAGAACCAGTAACAGAATAAGTAATAGTTTCTTTAAAACAGAAATTCATGACACCTATCTACTTCCTTGTTAGATAAAAGTCATCCCTGTAGGATGATGGTATTCCAGAGCCTGGCTATAGAAGTTGTCAGCATGGCAACCTAAGCCAAAGGAAAAAAAAAACAGTGATAGTTGTGGAGTGTCTTCTACCAAAGCATGAATTCTTTCTTGATATGACAGATTTAAGTTCAGAAAGGAGGCTAGCCATGTTAGTCTGGTACCTGGTCTAGCAATTTCACTTCTCTTGGGTAACTGACTTTGCTTATTGATTTTAAATGTGACCACTTCACCAAACTCTTCTATTATCCTCCTATATAATAAAAGCCTAATATGCTAAGTGTCCGGTCGTCTGGTCATCCATTCAACCAATAAAAGCATAACATGCTAATGATATGCTAAGGCTGCTCAACTGCTCGCTATGACATGCACTGACCACCAGGGAGCAGACAGTCAACCAGTTGCTATGACGTGCACTTACCACCAGGGGGCAGATGCTCCAACAGGTAGGTTAGCTTGCTGCTGGGGTCCCGCCAATCGGGACTGAGCAAGATGGGCCGGACATGCCCTGGAGCCCTCCCGCAGTCCCTCCCTGGCTGGCCAACCTCCCACGTCCCTCCCCAGCCCCAATAGTGCACTGGTGGGGTCCCTCGGCCTGGCCTGTGCCCTTTCGCAATCCAGGACCCATCAGGGGATGTTGGAGAGCCACTTTCGGCCCGATCCCGCAGGCCAGGCCGAGGGACCCCACTGGTGCACGAATTCATGCACTAGGCCTCTAGTTTTTAATAATTTATATGTTCATTTTTTGAGTTTTCTATGTAAACTAACTCATATGATCTGCAAGTAATAAGAGCTTTATTTCCTTCTTTCCAATCTTTATACTTCTAATTTCTTTATTTGTTTTTGTTTTGATCTTATTAGAATTTGAATTAAAGTCCCCAAAGGATATTCCTTGGTTATAGGGAACTTGACAGTGAGTGTAAAATCATCTATAATAATAAAAACATAATATACCAATTACACTGGACGTCCTTCCGGATGTCCTTCCGGACAATGCCACAGCGGTGGGGGCCACGGCAGAGGCCCCCAGCCACCACACCGAGGCAGAGGCAGTCACGGCGGTGGCGGGGGCTGAGGCAGAGGCTCCTGGCCGTCATGGTAGTGCTAAGGATGTCCAACTGTGGGGAGCAGGCCTAAGCCATTAGTCAGACATCCCCTGAGGGCTCCCAGATTGTGAGAGGGTGCAGGCTGGGCTGAGGGACACCCCCCCCCGCCAGGTTCACAAATTTCATACACTGGGCCTCTAGTCTTACCTAATAATAGACAAACATGTAAATTGACTGTACTTCCGCTATGCCACCAGCCAGTCAGTAGTGATATGCAAATTAACCCAACAAAGATGGTGGCTAATTTGCATACACAGGCACCAAGTGACGGGGGCGGGACACAGGCGTTCTGCCCCACCCCTGGTCTCTCAGGGCCTCTGGGCAGCGTGGGAAGGTGGGGCCAGAGTGGAAAGAGGTGGCTCCCAGAGTGGAAAGAGGCGGCTCCGGGGCCCGAGTGGAAAGGGGCTGGGCCGGAATGGAAAGGCGGTGCTGGCAGCCAGGGAAAGGAAAGCCCATTCTAGCACGAATCTTCGTGCATTGGGCTTCTAGTATAAAATAATACATTGGTAAGAAAAGCAAATAAACAATTTTATTGAGGGGAAAAGTGGACTATTGGATGTTTAAAATTATATTTTAAAGCTACAGTGATTTAAAAGCCAATTTGACAACAAAATCTGACCTAAATGGATAGGAAGCTATCAAACTTCTTACTCAGCCATCTCAGCTTCCCACCCTCACCTTGGCCTTTTCTTTTTTATGCTCCTGGAACACTTGTATTCCAAATATCTCCCTCCACTCTCTGTGCCCCTCATTCATGCTGGGTGCCAGGATATTCTGTTTTCAGTTACTGAAATAGTCAAGTGTAGGCAGGTAGCAACAGAATATTGCCTATAATTCTCACCAATTGCTGATATCACTTGCTGGTTGATACTCATCTTTTCCTTCAAGTTGCAAATTCCTTTAAATCATTCAGGATGTCCTTGAGGGGAGACAAGAATTGGGGACTACCAGTTCAGGTTTTTTGTTGCTCAGGCTCCACTCACTCATTCTAAGAATTGAGGGGATTAAAGTTTAGCAGTATACCTTGGAGGCTCTGCTCTAGGGGGATCCATTCAACTAGGGTTAAGAACCTATGAAATTTAGAGGTTCTTGAACTCTAGAAAAGAGTTTAGAATACAGTGATGGCGGACCTATGACACGCGTGTCAGCACTGACACGTGTAGCCATTTCTGATGACACGTGGCCGCTGAGGCGGCCGCATGCCGAGGATGAAACATTTGCTGCTCCTGAGGATGAAACATTTGTGAAATAATGTTTTTTCCTCAAAGTGACACACTACCCGAGTTATGCTCAGTTTTTTGGCGAAGTTTGACACACCACGCTCAAAAGGTTGCCCATCAATGGTTAAGAAAATGAAAAAGGTTAAACATTAACTGTTCAATACTATTTTAACATAACAATAAAAAGAAACTATTCTCCAGAAAGCCTACTATTTCTTTTGATTCACAGCATGTGTGTGTGTCTGATTGTGTGTATTTGTGTATTATGAATCTTGAGAAGTTGCATCCTAGAGTGGCAGTATAGTTACTTTTCATTGTTATGTTAAAACTAGAGGCCTGGTGCACAAATTCGTGCATGGGTGGGATCTGGCCTGCCCACCCCGATTGGGCTGATCTTGCCGATCGTGCCGAACCGGCTGGGGGGAGGGGCCGTGGGTGGTTGGCCGGCTGGCCAGCCCTGCCCCTTGGTTGAACTCCTGGTCGAGGGGACAATTTGCATATTAGCCTTTTATTATATAGATAGTATTGAAATAGTAATTTCTTATCAGAAGCATTGTTAGGCTATTATAGATACGTTTTAGTATCTGGTTTGCATGAAATCAATTAGTGGGCTGTGATCAATATTCTTAATAAGAATTGATATGAAATAGACTAGACTAGACTAGAAAATAAAGTGTATTACATGCAGTAAAGGTAAACAAAGCTTCTTGAAAATTTTGCTTCAGTTGTGTGTGTATGTGTGTGTGTATTCCCTATACTTGTGTACTGGGCTGCAGTATAAAATGTATTTCTTATAATGAGTTTAAGGGAAAAAATCAGAAATGTTGTCTTTATATGGTAAACAAGGTATTATAGCAGAGTCAATGATGCTGTTTAGTAATATTTATGGAAGGCTGAATTTTATGAGATGTCCAGTTTAGGGTAAAAAATAATCGAGTTTTTCTCGTATAACTGCTCTGTAGGGATAACACTGCCATTCAGGGCATCCTACCCCATTTTTATTCACATTGCTTAAAAGCTTTTTCTTGCACTGACTTAATATTTATCCTATTTTCTAGTAACATCCATTTATTGGTTTGAGTACTAAGCACTATTTTTAGCCTAACACCTTTTTTCTGATGGCTCTTGAGATGTTTGAAGGACAGGTATGGGGTATACAGTATACTCCATACCTGCTGTCCAGGTATAGAGTATACTTTATAGTGCCCAGGTTTAGCATATAGTGTCTCCAAAAGAATATTTCCCCCTCTTTGTGAGACAGGCTGAGTCTCTCCTTGAAAAGTTTGGAATTTCAATCAGTTGCTCTTCAAACTCTGTACCTAATTAGTGCCAGGTATGGCTTTCTCCAGCAGAGATTTTCTTGACCCTGATGGATATACTAGTACAGTTAAGCCCCTGAACGATCGATTGCGAGACCTTACGCTCATTATAATAGTAAAAACACCCCCCCCCCCCGTGTGGAGATTTAACATGCTAATGAAACATGCATGTATGCATGAAGAAGCATGTAGTTATACTGCGAAAGTGCCAAAGAGTCTCCGCCCCTATATACTTAGACGTCATACTTAGACATCATCTTTCCTGTATCCACTTCTTTAAAACTGTTCTCTGGCTTTTGTTTAGGGAGCAGCATTTCTTTTTCTCCCTTTAAATGTTGCTTCCCTGGGTGCTTGAGCTATATGTAATGAGCCCTACTTATGTGGTGAACTCTCTAGATTTCTGTGTTGGGAGTTCCCAAGAACCCAGGTTGGTTAAATGGTAGAAATCTCCTCTGTCATGTAGGACACCTGGGTTTGATTCCGACCAATGCACTAGGCCCTGGTCTCTGGTGATCTCCTTTCATTTCTATCCTGGGAGAATGAAAGAATCTTGGGCACTGGTAACATTTCAGCTAAAAATTCCTTTCTCTGTTTTTCATGTGGGTAGCTTTGACTCCCTCTTCAAACATAATCACGTCTAATCATGCTTCAGTTTGCCAATGACTTTCCTAAAACATGGCATCTGAATATAATTCTTATAGTGTGATTTTAGAGACTTACCGTCTCATTTATTGTAGACCAAAGATCAGCAAACTGTATCTTGCAGGCCAAATCCAGCTTGCCTCCTATTTTTGTAATTAAAGTTATTGGAACATAGCAATGCCCATTCACTTACGTTTTTGGCTACATTCTTGCTACAATGGCAGAGCTGAGTTGTTGCAACAGAGACTATCTACCTGGCCCTTTACAAAAAAAATTTGCTGACCCCTATTTTAGACAACATGTTTATTAATGTAGTCTTAGAGCATTTGGATGGCTACATCCCACTCTCTCTTTTTTTTAAAATTTAAATTCTTTATTGTTTAAAGTATTATGTATATCTCCTTTTTCCCCCATTGACCTCTCCCCGGCCATTCCCACTTCCTAGCACATAACCTCACCCCACTATTGTCTGTGTCCATGGGTTATGCTTACATGCATATCTTACAAGTCCTTTGGTTGATCTCTTACCTGCCGCCCCCCCTCCCCCATCACATTCTTAATTCATGTTGAACTCACAGGCCAATAAAACTAAGTGTTTCTCATGTGGTGCTATTAAATAAATAATCAAGAGGGAATTTGAGGATTTCTTGCTTCTGTTTGATACTTTATAAAGACTTTCTGTAGGAGGTCAGAGTTCATTTTGTCTTTGAAAGGGGGTGCATATGGTAATCTTCTCTGAAAATGATAGTCCAGGTATAGTTTAGGGCAATGTTTTCAAAAGTATGTTACTGAAAAACTAGTTTCTTGATATGATCCTCAATAAAAGGGTGTTATGCTAAATAACTTTGGAAAAGACTCTCTATGATATCCCCTTCTTGGGCATTCACAATGCATGTGCTAAATTAAAGGCTTCAAGAAATCCTCAATAAACTCATCTGTTCAGTGGTATTTCCCATACATATATATTTTCCCCCCCATACATATTGTGTATGTATGTGTGTTTGTGTGTGTGTGTGTGTTTGTGTGTTTGTGCATGTGTGCACCTCTGTGTGCAAATACAGAGTACCTAATAACTAACATTTCTTGGTGTTTCTAAGGAACATAATAGGAAATGCTGGGTTAAAGGAATGCCTTAAAAGTATAAGTAGTGGCAGTTACTGGTAGAAGGGTAGAGAGCCTTTGTCAAAGAAAGCTTTAGAAGTTAATATTACTCATGTTTTGATAATGTCTGAGATGGTGAGGAAATTACTATTCTATGTGCTTACATATTTTTATATCACTTGAGTCTTCAAAAGTAGATATCCCCGAAAGTGGTTCCAATTTCTTTAAATTATGAACTCTAGATAATTTTAAGGCTTGTTCACATTGGGTTGACTACCTGATGGAGAGATTAATTTAGAAAAATGGGAATATGGAAGCATTAGGGGCTGTCAACAATTAATGATACAAAAAGAATTAAGTTAAAATATTTTTTAAAGTTAGGATAATAAATAGGGTAAATTTGGCCTGAGTTAAAAAGGTCAGTTTAACTTCCAGGAACACATTAGTGAAGTGAGGGATATCTATGATAAAATTTGTTCTTTTTGCACAAAGTAGAGATGGTAAGATTTTGTGTGGGTTATTTTTTCTACTTTCTTTTTCTTTTCTTTTTTTCAAAATTCAAGTATGATGTTTAGTTGTTACAGTATTGATTGGAATATTCAAAATGGAACATACCTCATAGTAAATTTTTCTTTTCTTTTTTTTTAAATTTTCTTTTCATTGTTGAAGAGGCTATGCAACATTTAGTAGAAAAGTTGATATAATTTCAACCAAGAGGATGCCATTAAACCCAAATGTGGTGGAATACTGAAGCTACCTGAATATTTATTCTCACTTAGTCTTTTCATTGTAAATTTTGATCTTATCCAACTGTTGCCTAAATGTTTGTTTTTATGAGTTTAAATTGTCTTCTCTCCACAGAATCAAGTGACGGATACTAATAGAAAACTACAACATGAGGGAAAGGAAGTAAGGCCAGTTTACCTTTTGAAAAAAACCTTTTCTGTTCTCTGTCATTCTCTTTTAATGATTATGTTCTTGACTTAGTCGCTTGTAAGACCATAAGCAGTATATTGGCGGAATTTGGATATTATTGTTGCTGCTCCTAATGTTTATCTGAATTAAATGAATGCAACCACTAGAAAGCTTAATGAGAGAGGATGTAGCCTTTCTTAGCTGTGTTTTTAAATCACTTGGGTAGTCATCATAAGAACAGTGCTGTTCCCTCTGCCTGGAATGCTCTTTTCCCAATATTCACTTCACACCTTTCTGTTTTGTAATGAGGCATTTTCCAGCCCCCTTATTTGAAATTGCAGTTCACTCTCAACCCCCAGTATTCTTTTTACCTTTCTTGCTTTATTTTTCTCCATTACATCTATCGTGCTCTGATGTTATATATTTTTACTTATATATTTGTGTGGTTTTTTTTTTTTTTTCCTTTTGGTCTATCTTCTTTCATTAGAAATTAAACTCCATGAGGTCAGGAATTTTTGTTTGTTTTATATATTGCTATATTCCCTCTACCTGTCTAAATAACAACTGGAACAAACTGGTGCTCCATAAACACTTGTTTAAAAGATTTAATTAATATACTCATCAATTAAATCATCACAGTTTACAAGATTATTTTATATCCATTTTCTCACTTGATCTTCATAGCAGACTTAGGACAAAGTCAGGACAGTTGTTATCACTATTTTATTGATGAGGAATTAAAACAGATGATTTGCTAAAATTTATATAGCAAATGGGAAGGCTGGGACTAAAACTCTGATTTGCATGTAGTCTATTTCTGTTCTTTGTATTATGTACCTTTCTTATTGTCTAATACTTATTTATTGTTAACTCCCAATAATGTTGAAGATTAGCTCTTGATCGTAACTTACTCAGGGCCATTTTCTCTTGTTCTTTTTTTTGCATGGTATCTAAGCAGATAACATTTTAAGTTATGGATATGTGTATACTACAAGATGCTATGTAGATAGATTAGTACTTTTTGAAAGTTTGACACATATTTTAAATTTCGCAGAGAGTAATTTCTTCTACTTTTATTGTGGTCTGACATTAGACCAAAGCCTTTAAAACAGCTTTGGATAAAAAAGTGAGTTACTCTTCACTAAATTTTTGGAAAAGCACAACTTCTAAGTGTGTGGTTTATTTATTGAAATAGAGAATTAGTTGAGATTATTTTCAAGACTTATTTGAAGTTGTATAGGAAGGGTTACTTTTCTCTAGTAATCTAGCAATGATGGAAGAAATATAGGATCTTCTCAGAAGATGAAACCATAAACCACGAAGAATCTGAATAGGGTTTGAGAAAATCTGAACATTTTTTTGTTTCCCCCTGGATAGCCTCTGAATTTTAGGATTTCATTTTACCTAGCCTTCCCTTGTATCTTGAGGAGAAAGTAGGAAACCACACAGGAATGTTTTACTGGTTGAGAAAGGTAGTTCCTTAGTTACTTGGCATGTCTTACTATGAAACTGCCTGGGATTTTCTGATGAATTGAACACAGGGTGGAAAAATGTGACTGAAAGCTTTTTATTTACAGCTATTGGCATAATTCAGTTTTTTCCCCTCTTGCCAAGCTGGTAATAGCAATGGAAGAGCTGAAGCAGTGTCGACTACAACAGAGAAATATTTCTGCCACTGTTGATAAATTAATGCTGTGTCTTCCAGGTGAGGAACTAGAAATGGAGTAGGATTCTTGATGCAATTCCTTTAGCTTTAATTAGTGTTTCACTTTCTCTAAATAACGATTGTGTGCTTTTCCCCCTTCTCTTTCAAGTTCTGGAGATGTATAGCAAACTGAGGGACCAGATGAAAACTAAAAGGTAAGATTTTTTTTTAATTTAATATCTTTTGCCACCTAAAATTTCTGTTATTTAGAATACTTTCAAAGTATATATTTCGCATAACCTTTTAAAAATAAAGTTCATATAACATCTTCTCTAGACTTTTGTATATCTACTGATTTATCCTAAGATTTATTTACATATACTAGGGTTATGCTGATTTATTTTGTCATGTATTATGTTTAATAAGAAACACTACTCAGTTTGAGTTTAGAAGACCCAGTCTTCCAGGGGAAAAACCTATAACTGTTTTAGTGATAGTTGGTTTGAGAAACATGCTTTGGTTTAGTATTGTAGTAGAATAAATACTTACTGGTTCTGGTGCAGGGGTTCTCCATTGTAACAGAGCCAATAGTGTGTGTGTGTGTGTGTGTGTGTGTGTGTGTGTGTGTGTGTGTGTGTGTGAATAGAGAGAGAGAACGAGAGGCCACTTGAAGGAATTGGTTCACATGACTATGGGGGTTGGAAAGTCTAAAATCTGCAGAGTAAGCTGATAGGCTAGCAATGATTCCCAACCTTTTTTTGGCCACGGCCCACCTAAGAATCTCTAAAATCCTGATGCCCGCCCTGTGACATATAATTTTTATTATTCAAAAAATGAACTCCTATTCACGTGGAGGAAGGCTAAAAGGCCATTAACTTGGTCTAAACAAGCTTCCAAAGAACATGGCATCCATGAAAGAGAAAAATAAAAGAACGAAAGGACAGTTGAAATACTGAGGAAGAAAATCACTAAGAAATTGTTAAAAAAATGAATATGAAAATATTGCAAGTAAAGTTTCATAATACAAAATAGAGAACTGAAATGCATAGGTATATCACAATATATATTTATATACTTTATATGAGGCCCCTAGAACCATAAGAAATGCAAAAAGTCACTGTTAATAATTCATTCTCTAATTGGCTTCCCTTAAAAGTCAAATTGCCCCCCTGTGGGGCGTGTGCCCCATGTTGGGAACCACTGGGCTAGAGTATCAGGGAAGTGTAAGTATTGGTTGTAGCCTGAGTCTGAAGTCAGTGTGCTGGCGGAATTCCCTCTTCCTCGGGGAGGACAGTCTTTTTTATATTAAAGCCTTCAACTGAATGAAGTCCACCTACATTATGGAGAGTAAGTTTCTTTATTCAGAGTCTATTGATTTAGATGTT
Source organism: Cnephaeus nilssonii (assembly GCF_951640355.1). Taxonomy (NCBI): domain Eukaryota; kingdom Metazoa; phylum Chordata; class Mammalia; order Chiroptera; family Vespertilionidae; genus Cnephaeus; species Cnephaeus nilssonii. The sequence goes on along the minus strand of NC_137086.1, from coordinate 43,873,478 downwards.
AATAATCTCATCTAAAACATAACCTTCACAGAAATATCTGGAATAATATTTGATCAAATATCTGAATACTGTGGTCTGTCCAAGTTGACACATAAAATTAATCGTAACAAGGGGCAAGGTTAAGTTCAGAGGATTTCTCTCCTGTGTGTTGTTCTGTTTATTCCAGAGGATATTCTATTGTGACTTTTTGGCTTTTCTTTCCAAACTAGAGTTAAGTATCCCACCCTCTCTGCCTTGGGGTACCATGCAGTATGAAGCTGCAGGATATATAGGACACATCTTCTTGGAATGTTAATTTTACCCAGGTTTTGAGGGAAAAGGTATGAAATTAAAATGTATTTAATATTGAGATAAGAATAGAAATATTGCGAATAAAGATTCTACATTCTCAAGAATTTCATGAGGCATCAAAAATTATTTTAATTGCTTAGGATTGTTTCCCAGACTCTATTCTTTTCTCCAGGAGGACATGTTCATATACATGAACATAGGTAGAACAATATGAGCTATGAAAGTAGTATGATTTTCCCTGACAATCTTTTTATAAATTTTTAAAATTACAAAGAGTGAAAAATCCTTGTGTTTTCTCTGAATGAACAAATATTAATAGTTTTCCTGTTTTGATTCATATATATAAATATATATAAACATATGAACAGAAAGATGTAAAGTATATCATTTAAAAAAATTACAGATAAAACTTATGTCCCCTTCCTTTGTCCTATTCCTTTCCCTACTCCCCTGAGGAAACCAGTATCATAACTATCATGAATTTGATGAGTGTCCTTTTGGTCCATGTTTTTAATATCTATAAATCATTGTATTATTTTATATTTTTAAAAATATTTGCATGACTGGGTCTCAATTCTCATTTTTTTTAAAGATTCACTTATTCATTCATTCAACAAAAATGAATTGAGTACCTAAAGTAAGCATTGCTCGTGATGCTGGGGATACAGTTCTGACCAAAACAAACAAAAATATCTGCTCTTATGTGGCTTACATACTAGTAGAGGACTGATTTTCTTTATTTATATAGGTCAATTTCACTTTATTTTTTTTCTTTATTGTTGAAAGTATTACAGATGTCCCCTCCTTTTTTCCCCATTGACTCCCTTTAGCCCGCACCGTCCCTTCCAGTCCTTCACCACTCTATTGTCTGTGTCCATACATGCATATAAGTTCCCAGGTTAATCACTCCCACATGCTCCTCCCTCTTACCTCCCCTCTCCCCCCACCTTCCCTTTGAAGTTTGTCAGTCTGTTCCATGTTTCTATGTCTCTGTATCTATTTTGTTCATTAGATTCTACATATGAGTGAGATCATGTGATACTATCTTTTTCTGACTGGCTTATTTCGCTTAGCATAATACTCTCCAGGTCCAAATGCTCTGTAGTAGTCTATTATATGAATAATTCACATCTCTTATAGTTCTAGTGGCTGTCAGAACGTGCTGTTCACCAATATCTCTAGCTGATCCTTTTCTTGCCACATAGTAGGATTATATTTTCCTGGGCTTGCTTGGGCTGTGTAACTTTTTGGCTAATAAGATGTGAGCAGGCCGAAACCTGTTTGGCTCAGTGGATAGAGCGTCGGCCTGCGGACTGAGAGGTCCCAGGTTTGATTCCGGTCAAAGGGCATGTACCTTGGTTGCGGCACATCCCCAGTGGGGGGTGTGCAGGAGGCAGCTGATTGATGTTTCTCTCTCATCTATGTTTCTAACTATCCCTCTCCCTTCCTCTCTGTAAAAAATCAATAAAATATATTTAAAAAAATCAATCAATAAATAAAATTAAAAGAAAAAAAGATGTGAGCAGAAGTGATGAGTGTTACTTTTGGGTTTAGCAATTAATTTCCAGTGTAAGTCCCTCCAGAGTTTTATTTTCCACTGGTCTTGACAAATGGTAGCTTTAAAAGATAGTGTTTGAGTTCATATTTGTAATGAGCAGAGCTTCCCTGCCAACCTTTTATGGGTGTATAACATGAGTAAGTTATAAATCTTTGTTTTAAGCTACTGAGATTTTTGGGATTGTTGTTACTATAGGATAACTGACCTGACTGATATTATGAGGGTCATTTGTTATGTTTCCAATTGTTTGCTATGCAGACAATGGTGCAGTAAATATCCGTGTTCATGTCTCTTTGGGCTTATATTCAAGGTTTCCTGAGAACAGTGCTCTTCAAATGTTGCTATGTTTACAAGTCACATGGGGATTTTTTAAATGTAGATTTTGATTCAGTGGGTCTGGGGTTCTATGCAGGCACAATGCAACTGAGAATAGAAATAAACATTGATAGATTAGTAGCATCTAATCCTCATACTTGATTCAAATTTCATCATGTTCTTTATAGCAAAATAATATAGTTTAAATTATGAACTACATGTACTGTTCATGTCTCTTAAGTTTTCTTCAATCTGGAACTATCCTTAGTCTTTCCTTGATTTTCATGACCTTGTTACTTTTGAAGATTACAGGCCATCCTAATATATAAAAACCCAAGGTCCATAATGTCCAAAACGACTGAAGTCTTGACTGAACACCAGAAGTCAGTACTGCAGTCAGTGCTGGGTTGCGGTGGTGACCCAGCACTGACTGCCGAGAGGGTGGTGGATCAGGCCTGGAGAGAGGCCTGAAGAGAGAGGCAGGGTCTGATCTGCAGCCTCTGTGGTAGCTGTTGATCAGCTGTTGCCTCTCTTTCTCTCTGGGCTTCGCCAGCAGCTGTGCCTCTGCTTCTTTCCTGGCCTCTGCCTGGGCTGCTGATCAGCCCCGCCTCTCTGATCAGGCCCAGAGATAGGCCTGGAGATGCTGACTGGCATAGAAATCGACCAATCAGAACCAAATCTGGGTGAAGTGTGAGGAGCCAATGGTTGCCTAGGAGTCGGAGCTTTTGACGCTGACTGGCATAGAAACTGACCAATCAGAACCAAATTGTCCAGCAGGGGAGGGCAGTTGGGAGCGAGATCAGGCAGGCAGGGGAAGGCAGTTAAGGGTGATCAGGCAGGCAGAGGCAGTTAGGGGCAATTAGGCTGGCAGGGGAGGGCAGTTGGGGGCAAGGTCAGGCTGGCAGGGGAGGGCTGTTGGGGTCGAGATCAGGCAGGCAGGGGAGGGCAGTTGGGGGCAACCAGGCCATCAAGGGAAGGCAGTTGGGGGCGAGATCAGGCAGGTAGGGGAGGGCAGTGGGGGCGAGATCAGGCTGGCAGGGGAGGGCAGTTAGGGGCGATCAGGCAGGCAGAGGCAGGGGCCATCAGGCGGGCAGGGGAGAGCAGTTAGGGGCGAGATCAGGTTGGCAGGGGAGGGCCATTGGGGGTGAGATTAGACCAGCAGGGGAGGGCAGTTGGGGGCGAGATCAGGCCGGCAGGAGAGGGCCGTTGGGGGCAACCAGGCCGTCAAGGGAAGGCACTTGGGGGTGATCAGACAGGCAGAGGCAGTTGGGGGCGAGATCAGGCTGGCAGGGGATAGCAGTTTGGGGCAATATCAGGCTGGCAGGGGAGGGCAGTTAGGAGCGATCAGGCAGGCAGGCAGAGGCAGTTAGGGGCGATTAGGCAGGCAGGCAGAGAGATTAGGGGCAATCAGGCAGGCAGGCAGAGGCAGTTAGGGGCGATCAGGCAGGCAGGCAGGTAAGTGGTTAGGAGCCAGCGGTCCCATGGGGATCGGCCCTAAACCGGCAGTCGGACATCCCCTACAGGGTCCCCAATTAGAGAGGGTGCAGGCTGGGCTGAGGGAACCCCCCTCTGTGCACGAATTTTGTGCACCAGGCCACTAGTTTATTATATAGAATGCCTCTCAATTTGGGTTTGTCTGATTATTCCTATGATTCGATTCATGTTATGTGTCTTTGGCTAGAATATCATAAAAATGGTACTGTGATCTCATTGCATTCTACCAGGTGGCAGAAAATTTGATTTGTCCTATTACTGATTATATTCACTTTGATTACTTTATTTAGATGGTGCCTGACAGACTTTTCCATTGTAATGTTATACTTTTTTCCCTTTGTAATGAAAAATTTTTTTGGGAGGTCTTTGTATTATGTTTGTTTTTCTTGTTTTATTGAGCTGGGTAGCACCTGTAGTACAGTGTTGAATAGAAGATATTTTTGTCCTGTTCCTGATCTTAGAGGGGAAAGCATTTCACCATTAAGTAACATGTTACAGTTTTTTGTACATGCCATTCATATGATTGAGACAGTTCCCTTCTATTTTTGGTTGTTGAAAGTTTCTATTAGGAATGAAAAGTTTTTTTTTGTCAAATGCTTTTTCTATGTCAATTGAGATGGAGATTATATATATATATATATATATATATATATATATATATATATATGTATATATATGTACATATATATGTGTATACATATACATATATATATACACACACATATATAATTTATTTATATGATGAATTATATTGATTAATTATTGAATGTTAAACCAAGCTTGGCATTTGTGGAATAATTTCCATTTGGACATGGTATATGATTTGCTAAAATTTTTTGAGGATTTTTGCATCTATGTTCATAAGGAATATTTATCTATATTTTTCTTTTTTTGTAACATCTTTGTCTGATTTTCGAATCAGATTAATGCTGGTCTCATAGAATGAGTTGGGAAGTATTCCATCTTTGATTTTTCTGGAAGAATTTGTGTAATGTTCGCATTGCCTTCCTTAAATATTTGGTTGAATCCACCAATGAAGGCACGTGGACAAGGAGATTTGTTTGTTTTTGGTGAGAAGGTTTTCAACTACATATTTAATAAAAAAAAAATCAGTACTGAACTGTTTGCATTTTTTTTTCAGTAAATTATGCTTATTTGTGTTGTTTAGTAGTTTGTCCATGTCACCCAAGCTGTTGAATTGATTAGTAAAAACTGTTCATAATATTCTCTTATTTTAACACTAGTAGCCCTGCGCACGAATCCATGTGCCAGTAGCTCTCTGCGGGGCCTGGCCGCTCCGCGCCTGCTGCCCAGAGGCTCTCCGCGGCTCAGAGGCCCATCCGAGGCCAGGCGTGGAATGCTTGCCTCATCGCTGGGGCAACAACTCAAGTGTTCCGTGCCTTGGCCTGGCCAGAGGCCCATCTGTGGCTGAGAAATGCAAACAACTTCCTTCCCTGTTCTCAGGAACTCCTCTTTCTCGGCCAGCTTTCACCCCTGTGCCTCCACCACCAGCCCCTCCTGTCAGACTATTCTCCACCCCCTCCACCCTCTGGCCGCCCAGACTTGACCTTGCCCAGGAGTCGGGAGCCACTCGACTCTGCTCAGCTCGCCGGTTCCTTCTCTTCTTATGCAAGCGTTCCGTGCCCCAGCCTGGCCAGAGGCCCATCTGTGGCCGGGCGTGGAACACTTGTCTCGTCGCCATGGCGACAAAGCAAGCATTCCGCCAGGTTGCTCATGCTGCCCGCTCTCAGCGTCCGCCCCCCTGGAACTGAGGGCTCCAGCAGGGCTGAGATGGCCATGGGTGCCGCCATCTTTGTGATGGAGTGATGGTTAATTTGCATATTAACCTTTTATTAGATAGGATGTGTATGCTCTCTACAGTGATACTTTCTTTTTCATTGCTTATGTTTTATATTGACAATTTATATCTTCTCTGTCTCTCTTTTTTTTAAAAATTTATTTTTCAATTTTAGTTGATACACAGTATTAATTTAAGGTGTCTAATAAAGTGATTAGACATATACCTTATGAAGTGATCACCCTGGTAAGTCTAGGACCTATCTGTTTTTTGCCTCTCTTTGTTTCTGTCTCTCTGATTATTCTAGCTAGAGATTTATCACTTTTATTAGTTTTTTTCAAAAAGCACCTTTAGGTTTTATTGATTCCCCCCCCCCCCCCCCCCCCCGTTGTCTATTCTATCAATCTCTGCTATTAACTTTAGTATTTCCTTTCTCCTGCCTACTTGGGGTTTAATTTGCTCTTTTGCTAGCTTTATAATGTGGAGACCTAGAGCATTGATTTTGGTTCTTTCTCTTCTAATGTTGCCATTTAAAACTGTATATTTTTCTCCAAGTCATGCTTTAACTGAAGCTTACATGTTTTATGATTCTTTTCCTAAATATTTCCTAATTTCTCTTGTGATTTTAAAAATTAAATTCACTAATTATTTAGAAATGAAATAGTTAAGTTCCAAATATTGGGGGAGTTTTTCAAAATTTTAAAAATTTATTTGTAATTTCAGTTCATTGTGTTTCCAAATGTAAAAAAAATATGGTTTCAACCTTTTATGTTTGTTGAGACTTGTTTTACACCTATCATACGGTCTATTTTGGTGAAAATACCATGTACACTTCAAAATAATGTATATTCTCTTATTGAGTAGAGCATTTTAAAAAAAATAGATTTTTATTGATTTCAGAGAGAAAGGGAGAGGGAGATAGAAACATCAATGATCCTGCATGTCCCCTACTGGGGATCGAACCTGCAACACTGGGCATGTGCCCTTGACCAGAATTGAACCTGGGACCCTTCAGTCTGCAGGCCGATGATCTGTCCACTGAGCCAAACCGGCTAGGGCGAGTGGAGCATTTTTTAACTGTCATTTTGATACACTTGGTTGATAGTATTGTTCAAATTTTCTATATCCTAATAATTTTGTACTTGTCAATTGTTGACAGAGGAGTATTGAAATTGCCTATTATGATTGTGGATTTGCATATCTTCTTTTCTGTTCTATGTGTACTTTGACTCTCTCTTATTGGGTGCATACACATTTAGCATTTGTTACATCTTCCTGATGAACTAACCCATTTATTATTATGGAGGGTTCCTCTGTATCCCGGGTAATATTTCTTTTTCTGAAATATATGTATTAATGTAATCATTGCTGCTTTCTTTTTGTTTAATTTTTATATTATCTCTTTACATTTTTTTTTGTCTAAAATATTTTATCAGGTTTTTTTGAGATATAATTCACATACTATTTAATTCATTCATTTAAAATGTACAATTCAGTGGTTTTTAGTGTATTCACAAAGTTGTGCAACAATCACCACTGTCAATTTTAGAATGTTCTTATTCTTTCCAAAAGAAACTTTGAGTTTCTTAGCTGTCACTACCCAATCCTCTTTTGGTCCCTGTCTTTCCTTGCCAGCTATAGGAAACCACTAATTTACTTTCTTTCTCTATAGATTTACCTATTCTGGAATTTAATATCTATGTAATAAAAGCCTAAGCGACCATTACGGTGGAATGACCAGAACAACCGGTCGCTATGATGTGCACTGACCACCAAGGGGCAGACGCTCAACACAGGAGCTGCCTCCTGCTGGTCAGTGCACTCCCACAGGGGGAACGCTGCTCAGCCAGAAGCCGGGCTCAAGGCTGGCGAGCACAGCAGAGGTGGCAGGAGCCTCTCCCGCCTCTGTGGCAGTGCTAAGGAGCAGTGAGCTGAGTGGTAAGGAGCAGCAAGCAGGCGGGCGGTAAGGACCGAGGGGTCCTGGACTGCTAGAGGGATCAGGCTGGGCTGAGGGACACCCCTCACCCCTGTGCACAAATTTTGTGCACTGGGCCTTTAGTAAATGGAATAATACAATATGTGGTTCTTTGTGGTTAGCTTCTTTCATTTAACATAATGTTTTCAAGATTCATTCATGTTATACTGTATACCAGTTCTTAATTTCTTTTTATTGCTGAATAATATTTTATTATAGGGATATATCACATTTTATTTAGTTATCATCAGTTGATGAACGTTTGTGTTATTTTCACTTTTTGGATTTTCTGAGTAATGCTACTATGAATTTTTGTTTATAAGTTTATTTTGTGGAGATATGCTTTCATTTCTCTTGGTTATATACCTGGGAATAGAATTGCTAGATCATGTTTTAACTCTATGTTTAACAATTTCAGGAAGTGCCAGATTATTTACCAAAGTAGCTGTGCTTTTACCTTCACACCATATACCAGCAGCATGTGAAGATTTCTGTTTCTGCACATCCCACTCAATACTTATTATTGTTTGTTTTTTGATTATGTCCATCTTGATGGGTGTGAAATAGTATCTTATTGTTCATCTTCACTTTTGAAAACTATTTTTGATGGGTATAGAAGTCTAAGTTTAATGATTAATTAGTTATTAAAATGTCATTTCTTTGTTTTTTGGCTTATGTAGTTTTCTAAGGAGAGGTATGTGATCCAGTCTTACAGTTGTCTGTCTATACTTAATGTGCCATTTTCCATCTGTTGTAAAACTTTTGTCTTTATCATTTGTTTTCAGCAATTTGATTTTGATGCATGTGTGTATTTATCCTGCTTGTGTTTTGTTTAGCTTCTTGGATTTGTGGGTTTAATTTCCAGAAAAACTGGAAAAGGTTCAGATACTATTTTTTTCAAACATTTTTTTCTCTCCTTTTTCCATCCTTGTCCTGGGACTTAAATTACATTTATGTTGGAACAGAGGATCTATTCTGTTTTTTTATCCCTCCCCCCATCTTTTTTTCTCTCTGTGCTTTACATGGTATAGTTTTATTGCTGTTTTCAAGTACACTGATTTCTCATTTCTCTTTTTTTGCATTGTGTAATCTTTTATTCCTATTCCAGGGAAGTTTTCATTTCAGAAAATATATTCCTTACATTTAGGAGTTCTATTTTTTAAAATGTTAAATTTCTCTTATTTTTTTGTGTTTTTAAATACAAGTATATAGCTCTACTCTCTGTTTTCACGTACTTCTTTGCTAGTTCTGTCACTTTGGGCATTTTGGATCTCTTTCTGCAGACTGCTTTTGTTTTTCCTAGTTATAGGTCTTTTTTTTTTTTTTTGGTTCTTATGTCTAGTAATTTTCGATTGAATAATGGACATTATATTATCTTAAAGGGTATCTGGATTTTGGGGGGCTTTTTTTTTTTTTTCTTAGAGAGTGTTGGTCTTTGTTTCGGCAAATAGTTTAGTTGTTTGCAGGTTTGTTTAAACTCAATTTTTAAGCTTTACTAGGCCCACCTTCATTCAGGGATATTTCAGAATAGTATTCATCTTCACTGAATAACTCAGGAATCCTCAAGGACTCTTCAGCTTGGCTGTTTGAATATTTCTCTACGCCTGGAAGTGTTTACCTTACATCTCCATGGTATCTCTCTCTCTCTCTCTCTCTCTTCTCCCATCTTCCCTTCCTTCCCCACTTTTTCTTCATTCTTTTTGCCTGTCCATGTGGAATTTCATTTTTCCTATGCCTGGCCTAGTACTTAGCAAAGACTCAAGGGAACCCTCTGTGTAGATTTCTGCATTCCTCCCTTTTCTTTTTGAATTCTGCTGCACAACCTCAAGGTGTGTCAGCTTTCCTGAACTCTTCTGACTCCAATGCTGCTAAGCTGCTGGGTTCTGTTTGCGTTTTCACTGACTTTGTCCATGATCTAGAAATCACCTTCAAATAGATAACTCATATAATTATTAAGCTCACCTTATTTGTTTCCCTTTTTCAGAGATTATAGTTCTGTTACCTGAAGTCTACTATCTGAAAACAATTGTTTTATATATTTTAGCCAGTATTCTACTTTTTGGAAGTTCATGTCTGTTTCTTATTAGTCCTTCATGGCTGGAAGCATAGTTTTTTTTTTTTTTTTTTTTTTTTAAAGCTGTAATTACTGATTATACTGCTAGGTTTTATGTTCCTTAAGGAAAGATATCCGACCATCTTTCTATCTTTAGCTCATAGAAGGGGTTAATTAGTTGTTAATGATGCTCTTTGATTAGGAAAGGCACTAATTTTCTGTGGTGAAAATTTTTATTTCATATTCTTAGCATACTATGAATTTTAAAAATTGTGATCTGCTTTAAAAAATCACTATTAGCCTGGCAGGTATGACTCAGGGGTTGAGCTTCAACCTATGGACCAAAGATCATGGTTTGATTCCTGGTCAGGGCACATACTCATGTTGGGGTTGCAGGCTGGGTTCCCAGGAGGCAGAGCAGATCAATGATTCTCTCTCATCATTGATGTTTCTATATTTCTGTCCCTCTTCCTTCCTCTCTGAAATCAGTAAAATATATTTTAAAAAAGATCAGATTAGAATTTTAAAAACCATTTTTGTGAAACAGTTCTGCACCATGGCAAGGAAGTACCAAAATTTAATTAGCCTAAAATCAACATTTCTCTTCTCATGATAGCATTCGACCATGTCTAAATTATTCTGACTTTAGTTATCCAGTTTATAGGATTTTTTAGACCTCTTTTCCTGTTACCTTTCTTTTTATTCCCTTTTAAATTTTATTTATTTTCTTTTTGCTCACATTACTATAAGGTAGCCTGCATGTGGGGGAGAGACGGATAGCTAACACACATGCAAATAAAGCTTAGAATTTGTTCTTTTGACTCAGTTTTAATAATGTTTAGAGGTTGCCAAAGTAATGTCTAAATCTTGTTTTATATTTCTATGGCCGTTGGAAATAGAATTTTTTTCTTTTGGTGTCTGCTATACAGGTGTTTAATTGGCTATCATTCTTTAACCTGTCACTGATATTTGAAATACACCAGAAATTTGAATAATCTTTTTGATCTGTTATAGTGGGAACATGAATATGATATAGGAAAGACAATGGGGAAATAAGGTAACATGCTTTGTTGCTGGGAATCACTGGGTTTTATACTAATTAGCTTTTGTAGAGTTGACAGACCAGATGTTTTCGGCATGGAGCCATGTGTCTCATCAGTGAATGTGTCTTGCAGGCAACATTGTTAGATTTTTCTCATTCTATAAACAATGTTCCAAAATATAACTAAACCCCAAAGTGTGTTTATCTTTTTGGCTTAATTTCTGGCTTTCTGTCCATTCTAAAGTTTCTCTCTAGAGAAATTGCATTTTATTGCACATAGCTCTTTGTACCTAATTGTACTATAAACACCATTCTGTTTACACAAACCATGTGAATTGCACTGTTTTTGAGTCTGTAAATTTTAATAAAACCAACCATTTCAGATTAAACTATATTTATATTTTTATTTCTAAATTTAGAAGAAATAAACCTTTCTTTCCTCTATGTATTTGGCCATGCTGGACTAACTTTTTTATTTTTGGAACACACAAAGGAAAAACAATAACAAAAAATTAAAACAAAACCAATCTCTAATCTTTAGTTTGTGGTATTAAGTGCATTTGGGAAAGAAGAGAATTTCACTACTGTGAAATTCACTCTTAAAATCTAAAATAGGGCTGTAAGTCCTTTATTTATAGATTTGGAACTGAATTTTCCCTATATAAATATATCATTGAAAATTAGGAAATTAAAAACATGAAGAAAATAATCAACCATAATGTTGCTATCCAAGGGAAAAAAATTATGGTTAACATTTTTGTATATATTTTTATAATCATTTTTCTATGTTCTTATGTTTGGGTATATTTAGTGATTATATAGTTTATGCATGCATATATATTCATAATCTATACGTGTATACATATTTCTAATGTTAAAAAATGTTATGATTATACTTGTAAGTTCTGATTTTTTTATTAATAAATCTTTATTGTTCAGATTATTACAGTTGTTCCTCTTTTTTCTCCCCATAGCTCCCTTCCACCCAGTTCCCACCCCACCCCATGCCCTTACCCCGCCCTGTCCTTGTTCATAGGTGTATGATTTTTGTCCAGTCTCTTCCCTCACCCCCCCACACCCCCTTCCCCCTGAGAATTGTCAGTCCACTCCCTTTCTATGCCCCTGATTCTATTATATTCACCAGTTTATTCAGTTCATCAGATTTTTTATTCACTTGATTTTTAGATTCACTTATTGATAGATATGTATTTATTGTCACTTTGTTGTTCATAATTTTTATCTTTACCTTTTTCTTCTTCCCCTTCTTAAAGAATACCCTTCAGCTTTTCATATAATACTGGTTTGGTGGTGATAAACTCCTTTAGCTTTTTCTTATCTGTGAAGCTCTTTATCTGACCTTCAATTCTAAATGATAGCTTTGCTGGGTAGAGTAATCTTGGTTGTAGGTTCTTGCTATTCATCACTTTGAATATTTCTTGCCACTCCCTTCTGGCCTGCATGGTTTCTGTTGAGAAACCAGCTGACAGTCATATGGGTACTCCCTTGTAGGTAACTGTTTTTCTCTTGCTGCTTTTAAGATTCTCTCTTTGTCTTTTGCCCTTGTCATTTTAATTATGATGTGTCTTGGTGTGGTCCTCTTTGGATTCCTCTTGTTTGGGGTTCTCTGCGATTCTTGGACTTGTAAGTCTATTTCTTTCACCAGGTGGGGGAAGTTTTCTGTCATTATTTCTTCTAATAGGTTTTCAATATCTTGCTCTCTCTCTTCTTCTGGCACCCCCATAATTCGGATGTTGGTATGCTTGAAGTTGTCCCAGAGGCTCCTTACACTATCTTCATATTTTTGGATTCTTTTTTCTTTTTGCTTTTCCAGTTGGGTGTTTTTTGTTTCTTCGTATTTCAAATCTTTGACTTGATTCTTGCGATCCTCTAGTCTGCCATTGGATCTCTGTATATTATTCTTTATTTCAGTCAATGTATGCTTAATTTCTAATTGGTCCTTTTTCATATCCTTTAGGGTCTCACTAAATTTCTCGGAGGTTTCTAGAAGATTCTTGAGTAACCTTATAACCGTGGTTTTGAACTCTATATCCAGTAGTTTGCTTTCCTCCATTTCTTTCGTTTGTGACCTGTTTCTTTGTCTCCGCATTTTGGCTGCTTCCCTGTGTTGATAGAATGGCTTTGTGTGGTAGGTGTCCTATAGGGCCCAGTGGCTCAGCCTCCCCAGTTACCTGAGGTGGACACACTTGGTGCACCCCTTTGTGGGCTGTGTGCACAGTCTTGTTGTAGTTAAGTCTTTATTGCTGTTGGTATCACTGGAAGGAATTGACCACCAGGACAATTGGCTGTGAGGACCAGCTGCAACTACAGTGGGAGAGCTGCTGTGCAGGAGACATTCCTATGGAGCAGGACTTGCTTCGGTGGGGCTTTGGTGCTCACTGAGTATGCCCCTTGAGTGTGTTGGTTATGGATGTGAAGAGTTGTAATCTGGATGGTCTCACACTGACCACTGGGTACACTGGCTCTTGGATCTCCAAGGAGGTGCTAATTTAGCCTCTGGCTGAGGCCACCCAGCAGGAGCTACAGAAAGATCTGCAGATTCCTCCTCTTTGTTTGGGGTTTGGAAGTGCCCAGTTGAGGCCCAGCTGTGAAGCAATGCAGGCTGCTGTCTAGGCCTTCTTTTGGAAGCTTTGACGCTCTTTGACACAGATGCAGTTTGTTAGGTTTTAGATTACAAAAGAACAGGCCATTCATATGCAAAAGCCTCTACTCACAGCTTGGGTGGGGTTGTAAATTGGGTGGGGCGGGGTCTCAGGGAATCATCAGGGTGGAGCAAACCACAATGGCTACCAGTCTGCTCTGCCTTGAAGAGGTCCCGGGGTCTCTGTGTCCCGCGGCCCCATGCAGGAACAATGATCGCTGCAAGCACCTCTGCGAGAAAACTGCCCTCGCATTCTGGCCCGATGCCAGACAGTCCAGTTTCTCCCCTTATGAGTCTGGGTCCCCAGAGTCCCGCCCGGAACTGGAGTTCAGAGCAATTGGGAGCTTGTATATCCCTCCTGATTGAAAAAGACAACAGCGTACCCAGTTGCCAGCCCATTTCCGCGTGCCTCCGTACCTCCGCACTTTCGCACCTCTGCACCTCCTACCAGTTTCAATGCGCTTTTCTCTTTCCTTCTAGTTGTAGAATTTTTACTCAGCCAGCCTTCCTGTGGTTCTGGATGATATCCGTTTTGTCTTTTAGTTGTAGTTTTGATGTGGTTGTGCGAGGCAGCAAGTACAAGTGTGTACCCATTCCTGCCATCTTGGTTCCTTCTCTGTAAGTTCTGATTTTTTAAAAAAATTCTCAGCTGAGGATATTTTTTCCATTGATTTTTAGAGAGAGAGTGGAAGGTAATGGGGAGGGGAAGAGAGAGAGAGAAAAAAAAATCAATGTGAGAGAGACACATTAATTGGTTGCCTCTCGCCCGCACCCTGACCAGGGCCAGGGATGGAACCTGCAACCCAGGTGCCCTTGACTGGGAATTGAACCCAAGACCCTTTGGTGTGTGGGATGATGCTTTAACCACTTAGCAGCACTGGCCAGAGGTGTAAGTTCTGATTTTGAAATAATTTTCATACAAAAGTATTATAAAAATTTTGCTATTTTATTAGTCTTTTACTACATGGATCCTATATAATAAAAGGCTAATATGCAAATCGACCGAACAGCAGAACGACCAGTCACTATGACACGCACTGACCACCAGGGGGGCAGATCCTCAATGCAGGAGCTGTCCTCTGGTGGTCAGTGTGCTCCCACAGGGGGAGCGTCACTCAGTCAGAAGCCGGGCACATGGCTGGCTAGCGCAGCAGCGGTGGTGGGAGCCTCTCCCGCCTCCGTGGTAGCACTAAGGCATCAGTCAGACATCCCCTGAGGACTCCCAGACTGCGAAAGAGTGCAGTCCGTGCTGAGGGATCCCTCCCCTCCGAGTGCACGAATTTTATGCACCAGGCCTCTAGTCTATAATAATGTGTCTAATTCCTTGTTATTTGACATCTAGATTAGTATTTTTATTTGTTAATAAATATAACTAATTCAAGAAACTTATGCATCTAATTTGTGTTTGTTTATTTTTGAAATGTAGCTGTTTAGAATACTTGTTTTGGTAAAATTCTTCATTGAAAACTTGTATCATTAGTACAAATTTGTTTACCAGCAGGCTGTGAATTATCATTTATTGAAACCCTTGAAAATGTTACCTATGATTTTTTAAGAAATATTTATCAGTTTGCGTGACAAATTATGTTTTTGATTTGGATTTATTAACATTTCAGTTCAACTTCTTTTTTCACATATTGGCCCTTTTAAAAATTCTTTTAAGACTTTTCTTGTTCACTGCTTTTAAAAAAAGCTCAAGTGTATATGTTGCAAATAATCTTTACCAGGTTGTTGTTTTCTCTTTATTCTTATTAATTATGTTCTTTTTATGCATAGCTTATTTTGTTTTTATCTTGTCACCTTTATCATTTTCTTATGCTTATGGAAGCTTTTCTTCCTGTTAGATAAATATTGTCCCTTTATCGTTATGAAATATTTCTCTGTATTACAGCAATATTTATTGTCTTAAACTATTTTCTCTTATACTAACAGCTATTTAAGCATTTTTATGATGACTTTTTGCATGGTATATCTTACTTCATTTTCTATTTTATAACTTATTTGTTTCTTTGAATTTAAAGTATGTTTCTTATAGACAACATATATTCATATCATGCTTTTTAATCCTTTCTGACAATGTCTGCCTTTAGTTGGAGTGTATGTAATTGTTGATATGGTTGGATTTTGCTCTTTTGTTTTTTATGTTTTTCATGTCTTTTTTGTTCTTCTGCTTTCTTCCTTTTTTGGTGTTAAATAATTTTTAGTGTGCTATTTAAAAATACATTGTTAAATTTTTTATTGATTACTTTTTGAGTTATTTTTTTAGAGGCTGCTCTATGGATTATAATCTGTATCTTAATTTATTACAGTCTACTTTAGGTCATTGATGGTACAATTTTGGTATAATGTAGTGACTTTGCTTTAACTCAGCTCCATTACTTCCTTCCTCTTTTGTACTATTTTGCCATATGTATTATATCTATATATTTTATAGAATCTACAATGCAGTGTTATAATCATTGCTTTAAAAAATCTTTCAATGAAATTGAAATAAAAGAGAAGAATATTTTTATTATAATTTACTTGTCTTTTAATGCATATATCTATTAATTGTTAATAATTTGAGATTTTCCATGGATGTTTTTATTAAAAAGTTAATACTGGATTTGTCTTAATGTACAATGAAAACTAATTCAGGCTAGAAATTTTGCCTGAGGAGTGTATCTGTGACCCAAAAACAGACTGAGTTGAGCTAAAGGTGATATAATTCCTTTTATAGGCATTACCCTGCACTGAAAACTCTGGAACATCTAGAGCATACCTATCTGCCTCAAGTGAGCCACTATCGATTCTGCAAGGTGATGGTGGATAATATTCCTAAGCTTCGCGAAGAAATTAAGGATGTCTCTATGTCTGATCTCAAAGACTTTCTGGAGAGTATCCGCAAACATTCAGACAAAATTGGAGAGACTGCCATGAAGCAAGTAGGTCTTGGGTTTATGATAGGTTGGCCAATGACTTTGCAAGTATTTTGTTAAATTCTTTTGCTTTGTGTCTTAATTATTTCTTGTCATTTTAGGGAAGTCCTTCATCTTTATGGGAACACACAATTAAAAGAATGTGTTATATTTTCTTAACAGAGAAAGGAATTATTTACTAATATATATATGTATAAATATATATATATATATATATATATATATATATACATATACATATGTGTGTGTATATATATGTATGTGTGTATATATATGTATGTGTATGTATATATATATTTTTTGCTGTGTGCATGTTCAGTAACTGCTGATTGATTGTAATGGTTTATATTGGGGCTTTGATGAGGTTTTTGTTTTTTGTTTGTTTGATTGTTTGTTTTTAAATACTACCTTTGGCTTTGGATATGATTTGAAGCCCAAGATTTTAAAAAGTTCTCTTTCTAGTTAATGAGAAAAATCGTGTTGCAGGTATTTTTGGTTGATTATTTACCATGTAAGCAAACTGTCATGTTATAGATTTGAATATTTCTGTAATTTTTATTTCTGACTAGAGGCCCGGTGCACAAAATTCATGCACTGGGGGGGGGGGTCCCCTCGCAGTCTGGGACCCCTCACTCCTTACCGCCTGCCCGCTTGCTGCTCCTTACCACTCAGCTCGCTGCTCCTTAGCGCTGCCCCGGAGGCAGGAGAGGCTCCTGCCACTGCTGCTGCATTCGCCAGCTGTGAGCCTGGCTTCTGGCTGAGTGGCACTCCCCCTGTGGGAGCACACTGACCACCAGGGGGTAGTTCCTCCACTGAGCATCTGCCCCCTGGTGGTCTTTGTGCATCATAGTGACTGGTCGTTCTGGTCTTTCCGCCTAATGGTCACTTAGGCTTTTATTATATAGATATCATTGGGTGTCAATGAAAAAGGCCTATAGGAAATGCTGTGAATTATGATCATAGAAGGAATTTATTTACAGCTTATAAATTAACAAATCTGTTAGAAATATTTATATTTTTTTCCTTTAATTTCTTCATCTTTAAGTCACCAACACCACAAGAAGTGTCTGGATTTCCTTTGTCATTATGAATAAAAGAGCAGGAATGATTTGCAGTGCTACTTGATTTTTTGAAATATAAGTCACATTGATTTTATTAAAATTTCTCAATATACCTTATGATGTAGCCTGCAACAATAAATAGAGGATTCATTTGTTTATGGAAAGTGTTTTTTTATTTTTATTTTTTATTCTGCATACAACTGTGTTCTTGAAGAAGTCATTTGTGGTTCTTATTCTGTGAGAAAGGAGGGAGTAGGCCATGTTTGGGTCACATGGTAATCTTTTAGATGTCTGTTTAATTCTGCAGAGGAGATTTGCCTATTGAGAATCCCTTTCCTAAGGGAATGCAGATATTCATTTCCATTTCTTCTTTTTGATTTTTGTCAGTGTTATATTTTACAGAATGGAAAGTTTAAAACTAATTGATGGTAAACCTGGTAGAAATAATGATATCTGTTTTTAGTGGTGAAGAAACAAAATTAATCATTGAAAATATACCTTTGCACTGCTGGTTGATTTTTTAAAAAAATCCTCACCCAAGGATATGTTTCTATTGATACAGAGAAGGAGAGCGAGAGAGAGCGAGAGAGCGAGAGAGCGAAAGAGAGCAGGCTGGGCTGAGGGGACACCCCCTCCCCCGAGTGCACAAATTTTGTGCACAGGGCCTCTAGTCTTCTATAATACTCAAATGCTAAGGAAAGTAGGTGGGGGAGAAACTACCATGTACTTTGTAGATAATGGTCAATAAATTTTTGCTTGAATTCATGGAAGTTGGAAAAGGAGAGTAAATGGTTTATTTATCATTTTATATCAAGCCCAAAATGGTTTTTCTGATGGTTTTCTTCACAATGGTGACTTAATTACTCTTTCCACTATGCTTCCTGTGCCATCTTTAATATGGCTTTGAAGATTACTGTAGAAGGGGAAAGACCAAGGAGTGTTACATTTGGGAGGGATTTAAGGGCTAGGCATGGATGCAGCACATTATCACTTCTACTCACATTTCATTGGCCAGAACTTAATTATATGGCTATACTGACCTGCAAGGGAGGTTGGGAAAGGATATCTGATAGTTTCTAAGAGGAGAAGGACACAGGTTTGGTAGATAATTGCTAGTCTCTGACAGAGTCTACCCTTCTGGTTATCAAATATCTCTTCACTCTTCCTTAGGCTTTTTCCTAAGAGTGGCAGCCCAATATCCCACCCAGTCATTACATCCATCTCAAAGTCTAGTATCTTCCAGAGATACTCAACATTCTTCATGAGATCCATATATGTCTCTCCAAGGGCTGGTGACCAGGAACTAGGATGACAAGTTACCTGGACCTGCGTCCCCTACTATCCCCAATTTATAAGAAAAAAGCAAAAATAAAATAACTACAACAAAAACTCCCATGTAGAAAAGGGAATAATGGGAGACACACAGTATTACCTGCTTCATAGCAAATCATGTAATCCTTTTGGGTCAGCATTGGGAAATCATTCCACCTTGGTAGTGAGGGAACTTCTTGTGTAGATGTTGACTCCTTGCCCATTGCTCTCCTGGGCTCCTGGCTGCACACTGCTTTTTCTTTTCTTCTTCTTCTTTTTTTTTTTTCTATGTGCTCTTCTGAAGTCCATGCTGAGGAATGTAGCTGCCTTACAAGAAGATTTTTTTTTTCTCTCTCTCCATCTATATTTATATCTACAACTTAGTTCCCCCTTGTCTCCTTCTTTCCCTCCCTAATTTCCTTCCTTCCTCTGCCTGCTTTCTGCTCCTGCAAATGTAGAGGCCTGGAAGTTGTTTTAAGGCTATGAACAGTCAAAGATTTATTGTCCAGATTTATGGGGTTTTGGCACGATAGTTATCTCAAAACTTAGTAGGCTTTTGATCTGTTTCTTTCTAACAGGTGCTATGTGGACGTCATACCCAGTATCAGGTACTATGTGGACATCATTTCTAAATATAATTTTCAGGAACTTTTTTCCTTCTTTCTTGTTTGGGGAGGTAGTGGAGGTGAGATAGCATAGCCCTTGCCTCATGTCACCTTCTTACATTAATGGCTTTGTTTTGAGGCTCTATGATAATGTGTGGGGAGATTATACCTGAATCTGATCGTTGCCTCAGGATTGAGTCACTTCGTTCAACTAATAGTCTTCTAGGAATTTTCTTTCTCAAACACTTACCTTTTTTTTCTCTCTCTCTCTTACTGTTTAGGATCTTTATGTGTTTAGCTTTATAACCCTCTGAGGCCCAAGTTTCTGGACTTCTATTCCCTATAAGTGCATTTGCAAATCAGTAAATTCTTTTCTATGCTCATCTTTTTTTCTTTTCTTTTTTTAAATTCTTGCCCAAGGATATTTTTTTCCATTGATTTCTTGAGAGAGTGGAAGGGAGGGAGGAGGGGGAGAAAAAGAGAGAGAGAGAAACATTGCTGTGAGACACATAGATCGGTTACCTGGGGTTGGGGAACCTGCAACCAAGGTACTTGCCCTTGACTGGGAATTGAAACTTCAGCCCTTCTGTCTATGAGCCAATTCTATAACCACTGAGCAAAACTGGCCAGGGCTATGCTCATCTTTTTATGTAATACCTTGTTAAAAGCAGAAAGTAAATGCCGATATACACTGTGACTATGACTGCCCATTCACTTATAGAGCTACAGTAGGCACATGGTGTGCTTTTTCATTTATTACAGGTTTGTTTTCCCAATTGTCTTGTCACATTTTTACAGGGCTCTCTAGGCTTTTGACTTGTGAAATATATATTCTTGCTGCCTACTGTCTGATCTCTAAATTAATGCCTTTTTTTTTTTTGTTATGGCCACACTGTTCTTCCAACACCAGTTTCTGTTTTCCTTAAATAATGTTGCCTGCTATTGTAGCTAAGCTCCAAAATCTCACCATAGAAGTTTTATTTTTAGCTCATGTAAAGTCTAAAATGGATGTTCTGGTAGGGTGGCACTGTTCCAAGTGATCTTCAAGGATCTAGGACTCTTCCAACTTGTGGCTTTACCACTTCAACCTGTGGCTTTCAAGATTACAGCAGTAGGGAAAAGAGTAATAAATAATGCTTGGAGGTTTATTATGGTCCAAGCTTATAAGTGATCCATATCACTTCTGCCAACATTACATTGGCCATAGCTTACACACTGCAAATGAGGCTTGGAAATACAGTCTATCTGTGTGACCAGGAGGTTTGGGAATAGCTAGCTAGTCTCTGTTACAACCTGCTGTAATATAGCCTAGAAAATACTTGTTTTCCATGTCTCTTGACTATTTTCTTCACAGTTTTATCTCTGACATTTCCCCCACATGTTTGTTTCCCTTCAGATTTACTAATTCAATTTTTAGCATTGTCAATGCTGCTATTAAAAATTTTATTCTTGCTCTAGCTGATTTGTTTCAGTGGATAGAGCGTTGGCCTGCAGACTGAAGGGTCCCAGGTTCAATTCTGGTCAAGGGCACATGCCTGGGTTGCGGGCTTGGTCCCCAGTGTGGGGCATGCAGGAGATAGCCGATCAATGATTCTCTCTCATCATTGATGTTTCTCTCTTTCCCTCTCCATTCCTCTCCAATATCAATAAAAATATATTTTAAAAAATTTTAATATTTATTTTTAGTTCAGCAACCAGAGTTTTGGCTTTAAAGAGTTTGTTCTTGTCTTTTTTTTGGTAAAGCCTTCTTTAGAATCATATGAGAAAACATATGAAAGTCTTATTTATATTGATAGTTGGCTGGATGCTTCTAGAAATTATGTAGGTGAATATGGGTTGCTATAGTAACCCATGGGGTGAGCTTTGTCCTTGGTTCAGTGGAATGATAGAGGCAGTTAGTAAATTGACTTGTCTTAGTGATACACCAGGCCAAAACAAACTACTAGAAGGTTTCCACAATAATTGAGCTTTAATGAGTAAATGAGGTTTCATGCTTATATCTGAGATTAT
Organism: Cnephaeus nilssonii; assembly: GCF_951640355.1. Classification (NCBI taxonomy): domain Eukaryota; kingdom Metazoa; phylum Chordata; class Mammalia; order Chiroptera; family Vespertilionidae; genus Cnephaeus; species Cnephaeus nilssonii. Next base: position 43,852,388 of record NC_137086.1, on the reverse strand, counting down.
AATTTTTTTTTTATTGATTTCAGAGAGGAAGGGAGAGGGAGAGAGAGATAGAAACATCAATGATGAGAATTATTGATCGGCTATCTTCTGCATGGCGCGTACTGGGGATTGAGCCTGCAACCCAGGCATGCGCGTACTGGGAATTGACCCTGGTTCATGGGTCGACGCTCAACCCCTGAACTACATGGCCAGGCCTAAACTGTACGGTTTTATTTTGCCTTTGTATGTAGGAAACAATGGTATATAGTCCACTTTAAAATGGTATCTAGGTGAAAGTCTCTGCATCTTCCACCTGTCTTTCAATATGCCTGGAAAGCTGCACAAAGGTAAGAAAATGTTCAGTTATGATAACTAAGTTAGAAGCTCAGTCATTTAGCAAAATCTGAGGAGAAATTTTAACATTGTTCATTCTGCTTTTTTTAAATTCTACTCTCTTATTACCAATTGAATTTTAGGTTAAGCAGTTAGGTTTTTATTTTTAAAAAGTCTTTCATGTTCTGAGATATATATATTTAAAATGGCATTGGATTGAAAGCATTTAGTGGACCCACCTGTGGGTTCTGCCATGGACCCAGAGCCATTTTTAAAGCAGGCAGAAAAAACCTTTTCAATGTTGACAGTCCTCCAGTGTGTTTCCAAAACAATGTGCATATCCGGTTTGGAATTATCATTTCAGCTTGAAGTGATTTTATAAAAAAAAATGTCTAAAGGAGTTCTTTCTTAATTGTCTATTGTTTTCTAGTTCCTTTTGAAATTGATTTCTGTAATTCACTTATGGAATTGATTTGTACAGGAGGGAAGTTCTATATTTCTTATTCTGATTAGTTTGCATTAAGCTTTGTGGAGCTAAATAACATTTATAATGTAAACACATTCTTGCTAGGTTGATTTCTGTGTTGAGGCCCTTTAATGAAGGGAAGGATTTATTTACTTTAAAAATTCTAACTTGGGTTTGCCAAATTATATGAGTTATATAACTGATGCTTAGGCAAGGAACTGGTTCCATAAAAGAAATTGAAGGCTTCCAGCCATTCTTTCTTTAGTAGCTGGTTTTAAAGAAACTGACCCTTGGGTGAGATTAGTTGTCACCATGGTCCTTTACACCTTATACTTTATTTGGTTAAGTGTTGATTAGAGCAAAATGTGCTCTTTTATTTATTGTGTAGACTATCTTTTGACTTAGATCTGGCTCAGAATTACCAACTGAGTTCACACAGGACATGTAATGACTGCCAAGGAAAAGCAATATTGTTGAAATCTCTTTTGTGCTGGATGTTATGCAACACTTCCACAGAATATGGCCTTTGGAGTCAAAGAAGTTGGTATTTAGTTGGTCTGGTATTCTTGGATTAACTTTATATTCACTTTTCTTCTTAATTTTGGTATTTATTTCTTCTTGCTTTTTGCTGATATGGTAGGTGTAAGGTGGAGGACTATGAGACTGTTTTATAGTAAGGAGTCTTGAAATAGGCAGCAATTAGAATAGCTATGGTAGATACTACATTTTTTTTAAACTGTTAAGTAATGATAATTAACAGAAGAAAACTCAGTCATAAACTACTAGAAAAAGTGGATAACAACTCAATTTTTAGTGTTTTGCAGAACCCCCAGGTCTTAGAAATTAGCAGCATCAGGTTCTTCTGGGAAAGGGGGTAAAATCAATGCCCAAACAGAAGGATTGGTTGAATATCTATTTCAAAAGCAGTTAAGACAACTGATTCCTTCCCTAGCTATTCCCTAGCAGTCAACTGCCTTATCTCAGCTCTAGCAGAAGAGCAGAGGAGAACAGATGCAAGTTGAGGGTAGGGTTATCAAACTGAAAACAGTGAGAGTTTATGTGCTAAGTATTGAGATTTATCCTCAATCTCACAGCTCTCTTCTGATTTGGTTCCCAGAACTTTGATAGCCAGGCTTAAATCCTTCATGTGTGAGATTGTAAGATACTCTGAATAAATGATTAGTACAAGAGAAATGTCCTAAAGATGTGTCCAATGGGTAGTCCCCAACAAAATGGACAAGTCCGATCTCTCGAGTCTGCAGTTGATCAGTCAGATGTACATGCACAGAAGTTTCAATCAGCTTTTCAGTTTCCCAATTTAAAATATAGACAGATAATAAAGGGTTACCAGACATTTAAGAAGAGCTCTAACGTGAAAGAGGTCAGAACAAACACGTAGATATTTTATAAGAAGAGGAAAACCGAAATGGCAAACCAAAACAAACTGTCATCAATAGTAGCATTAAAGAAACGAGAAAGTAACTTATATGCAAAAAAGAACAGAATGCTGCATAAAAGGAAGAATGTAGAGAACAAAAGAATGCTTAGAAATTAAAATTATGAAAGTAGAAACCACTTAATGGGGGGTTTGGAAAATAAAGTTGAAAAATATCTTCCACAGAGAAAAATAGAAAGAAAAAAAGATGGAATATGGGAAATATAAAATCTATAAGAATATTAAGGAGGCATCCAGGAGATCCAGCATTTGATGCTAGGGATTCTAGAAAAAGAAAGCAAAGAAAATGAACAAAAGGAATTCAATCATAGACATAATATGGGGAAAATTCCCAGAATTCTAAGACATGAACTAACAGATTAAAAGACCCACAAAGTGACCAACAAAAGGGATGAAAACAGACTTACATTAAGGAATGTTCTGAAATCTCAGAAGCCAGAGAACAAAGAGGAAATCCTGAATGCCTTTAGAGAGAAAAAACAGGTCACATACAAAGATTTGGTGTCAAAATTATTTTAGACAACACTGGAAGCTATACTGTAAGCTAACCTGAAATGGAGCAGTGTCTTTAAAGTTCTAAGGGAAAATGATTTCCTTAGAAATCATATTTCCATATGTAACCACAATACCAAGAAGGTGTGAGAGTACAAGTATTTTCAGTAATGAAAGGCCTGAAGAGTTTACTTTCCATGAACAAAAACCAAAAAGTATCTGATATATTCAGGACATAGATAATCCAACAGAAGACAAAGGCAGATAGTTTTCCTAAGATGATGGGCAAGGGAGGCAGTTGGTTGACAGTGGAGTAGCAGGGCAGAAAGTACAACTAGCACAGCCTGGAGAATTTTAGACGTTTTAAAACATATTCCTACGAAGATGAATATATATATTTATGCATATTAAGAGGAAATTCAGATAGTTGTGGAGAACTTGGGAACAAAGTAATGATAAGTCATAGAAAACTTAGCAAACATATACATAAGAAAATTATTAACTCCAGAAAACAAAAGTGTGTAAGAAAGGAAAAGTGATTGTAGTATCTTGCATGGCTTGACTGTGAATTGCATTTATATAGTTACTAGAAGCCCGGTGCACAAAATTCGTGCATGGGGGTGTGTGTCCCTCAGCCCAGCCTGCACCCTCTCCAATCTGGGACCCCTCGAGGGATGTCCGACTGCCCGTTTAGGCCCGATCCAGGTAGGATCGGGCTTAAACGGGCAGTCGGACATCCCTCTCACAATCCAGGACTGCTGGCTCCCAACTACTCGCCTGCCTGCCTTCCTGATTGCCCCTAACTGCTTCTGCCTGCCAGCCTGATCACCCCCTAACCACTCCCTGCCAGTCTGATTGATGCCTAACTGCTCCCCTGCCAGCCTATTTGCCCCTAACTGCCCTCCCCTGCAGGCCTGGTCACCCCTAACTGCCCTCCCCTGCAGGCCTGGGTGCCCCCCAACTGCTCTCCCCTGAAGGCCTGCCCCCCCCCCCCCCAACTGCCCTTCCGTGCAGGCCTGGTCGCCCCCAACTTCCCTCCTGCCGGCCTGGTCCCTCCCAACTTCCCTCCCCTGCTGGCCATCTTGTGGTGGCCATCTTGTGTCCACATAGGGGCAGTCATCTTTGACCAAATGGGGGCAGCCATCTTGTGTGTTGGAGTGATGGTCAATTTGCATTTTATTCTTTTATTAGATAGGATTAGATGGGATAGAGGCCTGGTGCACGGGTAGGGACCGGTTGTTTTTCCCTGAAGGGTGTCCCAGATCAGGGTGGGGGTTCCCTTGGGGTGTGGGGTGGCCTGGGCAAGGGGCCTGTGGTGGTTTGCAGGCCGGCCATGCCCCCCTGTGACCCAAGCAGAGGCCCTGGTATCTGGGATTTATTTATCTTCTATAATTGAAACTTTATAGCCTTGAGTGGAGGCCAAGGCAGGCCAGGGCTGTGGAAGCTTGGCTTCCTCCATCACCCGGGCAACTCAAGCCTCCTGCTCTCTCCAGCTCCATGGCTGCTGCCATTTTTGTTGGGATTTATTTATCTTCTATAATTGAAACTTTGTAGCCTTGAGCGGAGGCCTGGGCCGGCCAGGGCAGGTGGAAAGCTTGGCTTCCTCCATTGCTAGGGAAACCCAAGCCTCCTGCTCTCTCCGTGGCTGCAGCCATCTTGGTTGGGTTAATTTGCATACTTGCTCCTGATTGGCTGGTGGGCGTGGCTTGTGGTTTAGTAGAGGCATGGTCAATTTGCATATTACTCTTTTATTAGATAGGACTAGAGGCCTTGATGCATGAAATTCATGCAAGAGTAGGCCTTTCTTCCCCCGGCTGCCGGCACCGGCTTCCCCCTGGCACCCAAGACCCGGGCTTCCCTCCGGCTGCCAGCAGGCACCCAGGACCCAAGCTTTCCTCTGGCCACTGGCAGGCACCTGGGACCCAGGCTTTCCTTAGGCCGCTGGCAGGCACCCGGGACCTGGGCTTCCCTCGCAGCCCTGGCTTTGCCCGGAATGTCGTCTGGAAGGATGTCCAGTCTAATTAGCATATTATGCTTTTATTATTATAGATAATAATTAAATACTAAAAGTTAATTATCAGAGTAATCTATTGATTTATCTTTGTTTTTGAGAGATAAGTTAATGTACACTGTGCAGATGTGTGGTACTGATGTATTATGTCTGTGAATGAGACCTAAATCCTCATCTTCCCTCTTGGAAAATCAATGATTAAAGGTAATGCTTAAAAGTAAACAAACAAAACAAGACACAAAAACACAATAGCCAAAAGGCAGAAGCAACCTGAGTGTTCATTGACAGATGAATGGATAAACAAAATGTGTTATACAAATTCAATGGGACAATTATTCAGCCTTAAAATAGAAGGGAATTTGGACACATGCTACAACATGGATGACCCTTGGAGACATTGTGCTAAGTGAAATAAACCAGGCACAAAAGGATGAATATTGTATGATTCCACTTATGTGAGGTTCCTGAAGTAGTCAATTCATAGACAGAAAGTGGAATGATGGTTTCCAGGTGCTGGGGAGAGATGGAATAATAAGTTAGTGTTTAATGAGTACAGAGTTTCAGTTGGGGAAGATAAAGTTCTGAAGATGGATGGTGATGATGGTTGTACAACAATATGAATGTGCCTAATGCCACAGAACTGTACAGTTACAAAGAATTAAAAAGGGAAAATTTATGTTATGTATATTTATCACAATCATAAAACTAAAAAAAACCACCAGACAGTAGCACATATAACCATGCTGTATAGAGATAAAAAGGTAAGCATCAAAAGAGTAACTACCTTTGGGAGTAAATAGGAAAGGAGAAAACTGTTGTTTCTCATAATAAACTCTACAGAACTATTTGTCTCTGTATGACTTAGCTATGCATGGCTTTTCATGAATAATTTGGATAAAATCTATTGATCAAAAAAAGAGAGAGAAGAAATATAAGTCATATACATACACACACACACACACACACACACACACACACACACACGGTGGGAAAAATTCTCTCAGTGTACAAAGGAAGAGTTGCTCTTATTTAAGAGATTATTTATATTTATCTTTGGCACTATTGATTTTCTTTTCTGCTTTATGGGGGGTAATTGAGCAGTCTTCAGTCCTCAGTTTCATAGACGTAACAAGATGGAATTAGAATTATGTATTAGATGTAAATTAAATTAAGGTCCATTCAATTCTCTGTTATATTGTGTGCCTTTTTAAGGAAGAAAACAGATAAATTTGGTAGAATGGGCAACAAAGCAAATGTTTTTTTGTAATGTAAACATTTTGAAGGTGATGAAAATTTGTGATAATCAGAGTGATCTCTTTCTTCTGCCTTATATTCTTTTTTTTAAATACATTTTATTGATTTTTTACAGAGAGGAAGAGAGAGGGATAGAGAGTTAGAAACACCGATCAGCTGCCTCTTGCACACCCCCTACTGGGGATGTGCCCGCAACCAAGGTACATGCCCTTGACCGGGATCGAACCTGGGACCCTTGAGTCCGCAGGCCGACGCTCTATCCACTGAGCCAAACCGGTTTCGGCTCTGCCTTATATTCTTAAGATAAATATTCACCTGTGTTCAGAAGAGAATATGAGTTCTTCAGCACCCTCTTTTAGTTGCAAAATAAATGTCACACTCTGCCACACCTGCCACTACTACAGGTCCACACCCTGATTTCGTACTTGGGCATGTGCTCTGATGAGTGAGCTGTCCGTGCTGCTGCGGGAGAAGATTGGGAAAGAGGGAATTAAAACAACAATGAAGGAAAATAGTGCTGATAGGCTAGCCTTCATAAAATTGGCTAGGCCTCAGAATTTTGTGGGAGAGAGCCTGCGGCCTCATATTATTTCATTGGGAAACAACTTTTTGTTAAATTTAAAATAAAGGAACATGATCCACAATGTGAAGTTTTTCTTGGGTGGTTTGTAAAATAACTGAACTTCATTCCAATACAATACTCCTAGAATTTCCTACTGCCCCCAAGTGTCATAAATAAATGCACCACACTAATGTGGAAATGAGGTTCAGTTCACTGAACTCATTTTTTACTTGAATTTGAGAACAATACTTTAGATCTAAGTTATGAGGTGGAAATGATTGATTTTATTAACATAAGTAAGATGCTATCTGGTTATGTTTTTATTATATAATTTAACCTCTGAAATATGCAAGGATATATAAGAGGTTATTTAAAATGATGCCTTAAATATGCTAGTAAATATGTAACCTAAGTGCTATTAGACATTATTACACAAGGGGCCAAGAACACCACTTTATTATTTTTATTATCAGATAAACTTTAGATTGGTCAGACATAGCCTCTCTCTGCCTTTCTAAAAGATGAATGGAAGCAAGATGTATTTTTCATCTCATCAATGTAATGGTCTATTAATGCTTTTGTTTAATAGTGATCTCTCACTACAGGTCTATATGCGCTAGTATTCTTGTGTTGTATTTATGAAGTTACTATCACACTTTGCTTATATTTCAAGTCAAATATAACAACTGCATGATTAAAATATAGAGTAAATATTTTAAAACAAAGATTTGCTTCTCTTTTACTTCCCTTCTCTTTACATGCTAGTTTCCCCCCTATTTTTCCCTTCTCTTTTTTCCCCCCTCTTTTCTCTCTCTTTTCCTTTCTCTTGGTGTAGAAATCTTGCTTGCAAGACCTGAGGGTTCTGCTTCTTTCTGAGCAGACCAACCCAAGTGAGAATCTTTATTTTTAAAAATATCAACCATGATGTAAGATCTAAAACCATAATAAAGCTTAACTCAAGTTTGAAAGCTATGGTATTTGCTCTCTATTATGTATGTATTTAGTTGTGTGGATAATGGTTCTTTGTCTAAAGAACAATTCCAACTATGGCATTTTTTAGAGGGTTTAAATTCAAGGGTAAAGACTATTCAGTTCTGGTTTGTCCCAGATCCCAGATTTTCTTGATATTCTGATATAATTTTATTATTAACTAGAGGCCTGGTGCACAAAATTCATGCACTCGGGGGGGAGGATCTCTAAGCCTAGCCTTTGCCCTCTCGCAGTCCAGGAGCCTTTGGGGGATATCTGACGGATGGCTTAGGCCCGCTCCCCATGAGGAGAGCGGGCCTAAGCCATCAGTCAGACATCCTTAGTGCTGCTGTGGAGGCGGGAGAAGCTCCCGCCACTGCCGCTGCACTCGCCAGCCATGAGCCCAGCTTCTGGCTGAGCGGAGCGCCCCCTGTGGGAGCACACTGGCCATCAGGGGGCAGCTCCTGCATTGAGTGTCTGCTCCCTGGTGGTCAGTGCACATCATAGCGACCGTTCAGTCAATTTGCATATTAGCCTTTTATTATATAGGATTATTATATAAGATTCTAATTAGATTAAATAGGTTCCAATACCTAATTTGATATCAACACAGTGAAAAGTGTACAAAGCAAACAAGAACACCAAAGACATGTTTTAAAATGGTTGTAAATTTTGCCCATTTTAAAATTAAATGTGATTAATCCTTGGATCCTGCCTGCAGATAGTAATTTATTCTACTGTTTTAATTCCATCTTAAATTTGGTAAGTGCTTTCTCACATTTAGTTCTTTTCTATCCTAAGTTTAGGTCTATTTAATTCTACAAAGTAGATCTTATAGAGCATGATTAATATATTTTGTCATTTCGATTGTCTTTTTTAAAAAAATGCTTTTGTTGGGGTGGCAGGGATCATTAATAATCAAGAAAAATAGGTGTCTTATGTAATTGACTATAGACAGTATTGTAACATTTTATAAATAGAAGAATTATGAGTTATAAAGCAGAATAGTCAAAGAGGAATTAGCACCAACCAAATTTACTTAAAAAAAAAGATTGAGTTTGATTATATTGATTATAAGAAGACTTTGAGATAGTGGTCTAAGATGGTAGATTGTGGTTTAATATACTTAGGGAGAAAGGAGACTGGTTCCATTGTTGACATTCTCAAGGACTATAGCCATTTACTTATTATGAATTTGACTTGCACTAATTACAAAGTAGGAGCGCTAATGCCTTATCTTTGTCATTCCATTATAGTGATACTAAAAAATACCAAGCATCAGTTAAACCTCTTTCTAATAATTTTAGAGAGTGTAAGCTCATATCCATTCCTAGTCTTTTTTTGTAGAGAAACTTTTATAATCCTACTAGAGGCCCAGTGCATGATTGAATCATGCACGTGTAGGGTCCCCTACATGCTTTCGCTTTTCGCGGTGGAGCTGGGTGCCTGTCCACTGGTGCCAGAGCAGACAGGCACCCAGCTCCCCCACTTTTGATGGTCCGCGGCCGCTGAGGAGGGCGACCCTGCTGTTGAGAGGCGCAGGGGGCAGGACTCCCGCCCCCTGCGCCTCTCAACGGCCGCTGAGGGGGGCTGCCGCGGACACCTGGCTACCCTGCCATTGAGAGGCGCAGCTGGGTGTCTGTGGCAGGCCCCCTCAGCAGCCGCGGATCTGGCCGTTGAGAGGCATAGGGGGCGGGAGTCCCGCCCCCTGCGCCTCTCAACAGCAGGGTAGCCCCCCTCAGTGGCAGCGGATCCGTGCCTCTCAATGGCTGGATAGGCCACCCCGAGTCCCGCCCCCCAGCCTCCCTCCGCCCAATCGTGGGTGTAGCGGAGTGATGGTAATTTACATATTACTCTATTATTAGATAGGATATAGTAAAAGCCGACTATGCAAATCGACCAAATGGTGGAATAACCATTGGAACGACTGGTTACTCTGATGCACACTGACCACTAGGGGGCAGACGCTCAACACAGGAGTTGCCCCCAGCCTGCAGGCCCCAGGCTAGCCAAGGTGGGTGCCAGTGGGAGGCCCCCCAATTGCCCCGCCAGTTGCCTCACAGATTGGCCCTGATTGCCGGCCAGGCCTACGGACCCTACCCATGCACGAATTTCATGCATTGGGCCTCTAGTATCTTAATAATCAAAGAACATAGGTTTGAAATCAAAAAAGCTAGGTTAAAGCATGGCTATCTCAGTTATAATGTGAGTGGACAAAACATTTAATCCAAGCCTTCCTTTCCTGTTTTATTTTGTTTGTTAATCCTCACCTGAAGATTTTTTTTCATTGCTTTTTAAAGAGAGTGCAGAAAGGAGGGAGGGAGGCATGAAGGGAAGAAGTGGGAGAGACAGAGAGAGAGACACATTGATTGGTTGGTTGTCTCTTGCATGCTCCCTGACCAGGTCTGGGGATCAAACCTGCAACCCAGGTAGGTGCCCTTGACTGGGAATCGAAATCGGGATGCTTTGGTGTTTGGGAGGTAACTTCTCTAACCACTGAACAACACAGGCCAGGGTCTTCCTTTCCTCTTTTAGTAATAAGAGTCAAATAAGATTATGTAAGTAAAGTACTTAGCACTGTGTCCAAAACACTGCATACCCCCAAAATATGGCATTTTTGGATGATTTTTGTTTTGAGATCAATGCGATTTTTTTCAGGCAATTAAAATCTTCACTTGGGGGTATCTTGGGTATTAATAGCCTGATACCAACTGTCTTTCCCCCTCTCCATCTCCTTATTAAATAAATGCAACTCTATTTTTCTGTGAGTATATAAACAAACTGATTTGGAAAAGCATGAGTCATGACTTTTGGAGGGGAACATTTTTTTAACCTTAAAAGGGTTTTTCATGCTTTGGTGTTAAGAAATGCAGTATTGTTGGTTGTTGTTGTTGTTTATTTTTGTTTTGTTTTTACTATATCTGTAATGATGGCTTTAATGTCAATGATAAACTAATCTCTAGGCTTGTTTAAATAAGCAATTCAGACCATAGAAATTAATGAGACCGAAATAGATTTTGTAGAGTAGTGAAACCAAGTGTGAGGCTTGGATCTAGAGCCCTCCTCTCCAATCCCCAAGTGTTCCCTTTGACCTGGGGGATACCTCTTACTGGTCCTGGAGGAATCAGTGGATAATTCCTCGGATTGTTATGCTCTCAGCAAGTGGTTTATTCTTATCCTCTGTCAGATGTTTTCTTTACTGAGCACAAAAGCTCCATTAAAATAATGCTAAGGGAATTGATATGTGAGGAAATAAAAAGAAAGGGAGAAAAAAATATTTAAACACATTCAAGAGAGCCAGAGATATAGACTTAAGGATGGTCTAAAAGAGAGAACTCTAGTTTAGTTGTATTTTCTCACATCCTTCTAGATCTTCCTGACAAAGTAGGAACCCTTAAAGTAGTTAAAATTAAAAAAAAAAATTACATATAATAAAATTCATTATTTTTTGGTATACATGGGTTTTTTAAACATGCATAGTAGTTTCATGTAACCAGCACTACAAATATGATACAGGACAATTTTATCACTTCCCCAAATTCCATTATGCCGCCCCATAACTCATGGCCATTGATCATGAAATGAATAAAAATATATAGGATGGGGGACTTAGCCAGTGTGGCTCAGTTGGTTGGGTAGCATCCTGTGCACTGGAAGGTTGCCAGTTTGATTCCCAGTCTGGGCACATGCCCGGGTTGCAGGTTCAATCCCTGGTAGGGGGTGTGCAGGAGGCAGCTGATGTTATGTTTCTTTCTCTCTCTTCCTCTCCTTTCCCCTCTCTTTGAAAATCAATTAAAAAATCTTTAAAAGAAATGGATGGGAAACACATCCAACAAATAATTAGGACTACTAACTAGAACTTTAGTTAATTATTGCTACACTACTCACTGATGGGGAATGTGGCATTTCTCTTATTCTCTCTTGTTTAGGATCTTAATAGAAATGAACCCCAAACCAAAAACACAAACTTAAATTTTTGCAATCGAATAGTCACAGATAAACATCTAAATTGTTGCTTTTTCTAGGTCTATGGGATTCTAAGGTTTAGAGGTTTTATCACCTTTGAACCTGACTCTTGGGATGGATTCTTTCTATTTTCATCAGAAGGTGAATGGATAAATGACTGCTCTGAGATGGCTAGGAAATATAACACTTTGGACCAGGAAATATGGGAAATGGTCAGGTCATTAGAGTTGAATTTTTCAATTGTGGACTTCTTTGTTCTTTGTGAGAGGCTAAGGGACAGTGTAATGGCAAGAGTGTATACTGTGGGCTGAAAGTTTTCAACCGATTATGTTTTATTTGTTTTGAAAGCTTGCTAAAAAAGCTGTTTTGTTGACAAGTTCAGGCTACTTTACCTTCCTGACATACTTTTCTAATTGCACATCTATAGCAAATTTAGAACAGCTTTCAGTTATTACTTGTGTGTGTGCATGCGGAGGAGAAAATTCTCGGCAGATTAGGGCATTTGTTTTTGGGGAAAGAAAGGCTTGGTCAGGTTGTGGTGTGTACTTGCATGTGTGTGTGTTTGCTTAAACTCTGAAGTCAGCCAACCGTGGAGGCCTCTGAGTGTGGTTAGACGTTAGTGAAGAACAGTGATAATGGACCTTTATGTAAATTTTTAAGTATTTGGAAATATTTAAAAATTGAGAAAATACTGTTTTAGAAATGAGTGACCGGTTAGGGGAGATGATTATACTCTATACCAGTGAGATGTTAATGAGATTGGGAGGGAAGTAGTGAATTGAAGAGCCCTTATTTTTAAAAAGTCTGACAGTGCCAATGATTAAGATGTATTTTGTCCCGTGGCACACCATGAAGAAAGTGGACTTTAAATGACACGGGACCCACTTGGAGAACCCTAGGCAATAAAAGGGATCTGGGGCAGGTGTTTGGAAAAGGGGAACTTATAGGTAGGATAGAGTCCAGGAAGGGAAATAAGATGGTAATCATTTACTGGCATTTTCTTGAGGGCACGTGTCTGAATTGGTTTCATCTTTTTGTTCTCACAGAACCTAGCACACAGATTTGCATTAACTTAGGCATTCATCAAATTTTTGTTATGTTATACATATATATACTTTTTTTTCCTCTTGCATTTAGAAACGGAATCTCCATGGATATTGTAAAAGTTTTAATATTTTCCTGCTCTTCTTAGGCTATTAAGTTGCTAATCAAATCTATGACTGTTACATCCAACTTTGATATCTCAAGATGCAATTTAGCTTTGAAAGCTCTGATGAAATTTTTTCACTTAGGTATAATTTTATCTTGACTCTCTCCAGTGAACCTTTCTCACTTCTATATACCAGTGAAGTTTTTTTTTTTTATTGTGGTAAGATGTACATAATATAAAATTTACCTTTTTAAAAAAATATATATCTTTATTGATTTCAGAGAGGAAGGGAGAGTGAGAGAGAGATAGAAACATCAATGATGACAGAGAATCATTGATTGGCTGCCTCCTGCACATCCGCCACTGGGGATCGAGCCCACAACCCAGGCATGTGTCCTTGACCGGAATTGAACCTGGGACCCTTCAGTCCACAGGCTGATGCTCTATCCACTGAGCCAAACCAGCTAGGGCTAAACTTTACCTTTTTAATAGTATTTAAATGTGCAGTTTTATAGCATTAAGTATGTTCACATTGTAGTGATACTCATCACCACCAACCATCTCTAAAACTTTTTCATCTTCCCAGACTGAAACCTTGAAACCAGTGGGTTTTAAGCTTGTAATGTGTGTTCCAGTACTGATGAACAAATGATCTTTTACATATCTGTTGAGGAACTCGTGCTCTCTTTGCAGGGAAGAAAAAGTGGCAAAGAACAAAACTGGGATTCTTTTAATTTAATAAGAAGCAGATTATAATTATTGAATTTTATAGATTTTTTTTCTGTTTTTCTCCCCCCCCCCCCCCCCCCCCAGGAAATTTTTTCAGAAGCAACAGTTGGGAGGAGAGAGAGATTCTGTGGTCTTTGTAAATTGCAAGATATGTATACAGAAAGCAAATTTTTCTTTTAGATATAATCTTATTTGTTGACTTAGGCTAAAGTCTGTTGTTAATTTGTATCTTTCTCTTACTTATAAGTAAACCATATGAGAAAACAAATGCCAAAAAACAGTACAGATTACTTCCCAACAAAACGACTTGAGGTCTTCTCAGTCTTCCCAACACGGATCTGCTAGCTGTCCTGATGAAGAGGCTGTGGCCTAACTGGGCATGTGTTTTGTTTGTCTTTGCTGGTAGGTCTTCAATCAGAGTTGGTCTTTTAACATTGGAGAATAGAAATATGTATAGCAGTGGTTTATAAACATTGTAGAGATATAAACCTTTTGAGTGTCTAATGAAAGCCATGAACTCTCTCTAGAAAAATTATCAAGTGAATAGAAAATTTTCATAAAATGCCAGGGGATTTAGGCACTCTTTGAAATACATCCAATTATGTATCCCTGGTAGGAACCATCTGGGTATTAAGGTCCACAGTATGTATCAGATTCAGTAGTATATCCTGGGATTCTCCTATTCCAGTTTCATCATGGTTGGTGAAGAGTACATAGAAAAGATTGAATGAAGTTGTGCCTCTCTCAGTTTCATTTTATACCATGAGCGAAAATGGATACTATCTTCATAAACACATTGACAGATAGGTTCAAGATGTTGGTAAGCTTTTCTGAGTAGCTGAGTTTAAATAGTATATAGATGTCAGAGAATAAGTTGACCTATATTGAATTTTGTTATGAAAGTTGGATAAGGTTTTATGTCCAAACTTTGGTTTGGTTTGAACTTCTCATATGTTTTTGCCAGTTATTTCTTTCTCTTACATTTGTTGTACAGGTAATACAGAAGAAATAAAGTAGGGCAAAATAATTTTATTTATTTATATTTTATTGATTTTTTACAGAGAGGAAGAGAGAGGGATAGAGAGTTAGAAACATTGATGAGAGAGAAACATCGATCAGCTGCCTCTTGCACACCCCCTACTGGGGATGTGCCCGCAACCAAGGTACATGCCCTTGACCGGAATCGAACCTGGGACCCTTGAGTCCACAGGCCGAAGCTCTATCCACTGAGCCAAATCGGTTTCGGCGGGCAAAATAATTTTTAAAAGAGTTCTAATTTTGACTTGAAATAGCTGGAGGTAGCATAGTATGAGTAAGCTTAAAATTGGTATCCACTTAAATATTTAGTGTGATGTAAAAAGACATTTTACTTCCGGGAAGACTTAACCTCTTTCTTCCCAGAGAAAACCCTCCTTTTTCTTTATGGGTGACCTTACCTCTTAACCAATGTCACAGAGAAACTGAGGACTTTTAGGCAGAAACTCTATTGGATCTTAGCACTCTTGTTCCTTAACTATTTAGGTCTCCACCATTCGTTAGTGTTTTTATTCCAGTCTCAGAGGAAGAGGCTATTTCTCCTTTTTAAGCTATTTCTTTTACTTGTGCTTAGCCTGATTTTTTATTTTATTTTGTTCTGTCCATTATTCTCTTATTCTCCTCCCTTTTTCTTCAACCTCTCCCTTTCAGTAACTCTTTTCACTTCATAATTGGCATGCTTAGGTCTCCCTTTTGTTGCCAACCTTACTATAATCCCTCTTCCTTTTACCAAACCAACCAATACTTTTCTTTCATATTCCCTGTCTCATCGTATGATATCACTATTTATCCAAGATAGAAATCTGATTTGCTAAGAAATTTGATAGTTCTGTAGGGATTTAAGAATAGTAAGTAAAATATTGTGGGGTGGGGAAGAGTATACATAATATTGTAAAATGAAATTGCATCATATTAGTAAAAGCAGAATATAAGTACTATGGAGACTTTTCTTGGGATAGTTTGAGACTTGTAATGTTTGGAAGTAGAGGTGGACTAAATAGTCTGATGAGGCGTTTTTCCAACTTTACTTCATTTACTACAGTTACTAGGAATTTTCAAAAAATTTGACATCCTTATTTTCAAAAGAAATTGAACATTTGTGCCTAATATCTGTATATTTGTATTTATAAATTGCATATGTATATTACTCTCATTTTTTTATTATGGACTTTCTTCAGTAAAACATTTTTGTTTATATGTACCTCCTATATGTATATTTCATGTATTTATAAATTATATATGTACTACTCTCATTAGCTACTATGTTAGAGCAGGATATACTGTATATTTAGGGGAGGGATCCATTGTTAATAATATACTTAAATCCCTTTTTCAATTAGTCTTGATAATTTCAAATTTTGGGGGTTATTTTCTGTCAGATCAGCTTTGATCATTTTTATATTTATTACATGATATGTTTGGCAAGGAGTTCTTACCAGGTGTATCAATTTTCCATTGCTGTTTAACAAACCACCTCATAACTTAATGGCTTAAAATAATACCAACTTATTATTTCTTATGAATCCATGGATCATCACTTCAGGCTGTGCATAGCTAGAGAGTTTGTCTGCTGACCTCACCTGGAATCACCCATGAGGCTGGCTGGCAGTTGGTGCCCACTGTAGTTTTGTCCTCTACCTGGCTTCATTCGCGAGTAGGGTTGTCTTAGAGAGAAAGAAAGCTGAAGCTCTAGGCCTCTTAGGATCTAGACTCTAGAACTTGAAAATGTCCCTCACATTCTGTTATCCAAAGCAAGTCACAAAGGCAGTCCAGATTCAAGGTGGTGGAGAAATGATCTTTACCTCTTGGTAGGAGATGTAGCAGTGTCACATTGCTAAGGGGCATATGCACAGGGAGGCATAATTCATTAGGGACCAGTATTATAATGGTTTTGCAACACTAGGATAAAGGCAAGTATTCACCCTGCTATTTTCTTGTCAGTTGCATGTGCTAGCATTATTAGTATTATTTGCAGTTTCTTTCTAGGAATATGTTAAAGCCATTTGTTCATTTTCTACAAGTTTAACTAAAACTAAATAATATAATCTAATTTTAATTAACTGAGCATAAGTAATCTCTAATATATTGCAATAAGATGAAAGAAGATAAACAAATGAGGTTATTATATCAACCACTTTGCAGTCTTCAATATAGTATATCTTGAGTTCCATATGTGGTACTTACTTGACTCTCTGACATAGAGTGAGGGTGCCAGTGCTATTTCTTAAATCAAATGTTAATTTGTAGAGTGTTTATATATTTTTTAGTTAGCATTTTAGGAAAAAGTGTGTGTGGTTTTTTTTTTTTTTAAGTGAAAATAAGTATAAATACTAATGGATTGTTTTTACTTAATTGTGGGGGTAGACACATCCACTTTGGAAACCATAGGTCAAACTAATATGGAATAGTTATGTGACACAAGTCTGTACCACTGGTATGCCCATTAGTGTCAACTCTGCAGAAGTCAGTGATTCAGATGGCACTCTTTCTACTGCACTAGCCGAAGCCTGAGAGGCCTTCTGAATGTTGTGATCTAGGCAGGCCTTTACAAATAGATCATAGATGGCACATGAGATAAAATGTGTTTGCTATTCTGGTTATAAGAGATTAATTTTAGTTGTGTAAAAGGTAGAGTGTTTATATATTTTTAGTTGGCATTTTAGGAAAGAGTGCGCGCGTGTGTGTGTGCGCGCGCACACACACGTGGCTCACGTTTATATGAGGGAGTTGGGGAGATTATGGCCTTCCATTTCTCCTTTAGCAATATATCTTTTATTTATTTTTTCATCAATGGTAACTCTCCTTTGGTTTCCATATGCAAAGAAAAACGTTAAGAATGTTTTCATATATTTTTAACTTGTGTTTGGATGGGAGATGAAACAAGTGTTTATTTCAGATGAATGAGGTTGGTTTTAATCCTGTTCTCCACAAAAATCAGTTCACAGTTGCAGTTTCCTGGTGTATATGAGTTGCTGTTATCAGTTCTTAGCTTTCGATACATGATTTCTCTATTGTACTGCTGGAGCTTTACTAACTTGAGAAGCCGTGTTAAAATTCTAGTGTAGTCATAGCTACTTCTCTATAGCTGTGCTTTTCTCTGTCCTGGTGACTTCAAAAATGCTTCTTCCATGCAGCCAGCAGGCTTAACAAATAGGCAAGCTGACCCCCAAACTGTTCAGCCTTCTTTCTTGCCTTGACCCCATAACCTCTCCTCTGGTTGGCAGTGTGCGGGTGTTGACAGTTCTCCTGGTTCAGCCAAAGGTGAAAGATAATTGCTTGTGGAGTAGCGGCTGGGATGGTATGTGTTTTAGCAGCAAGCACCCACTCTCATCCCCAGGCAAAGTTTTGGATCTGGTGCACATTTCAAAGCATGTGTTAAACTTTATGTGATACTGATTAAAATGGAGGGCTCCAGGGTGAATTGGCAGAGCCCCACAACTGCATCTGCCAGATGACATGCAGAGAAATGTCTTGCTACAAATGGAAGGGCTGAATTCTGTCTATCCTAGCATATGCAAGGCTGCAGAAGGAAAGGTGACTCTGGGAATGTGTATATACAGAGCCTTCTCCTTTAAACAACAACAAAACACATGTGGAAATAATAATTTGCATCACCATGCCTTCAGTGTGCCATTCCTCTTGAACATTTATGAGAAGCCTAACTTGGACCAAAGACATGGAGGAGGAAGAAGTGTCTACCTTCCAAAGCTAGACTTATGGGTCACTGGGATGAGATCTATGAAGTTCATTCTTGAAGGAAGCAAGCCCTTATAAAGCAGATGAGTTTGTATCCAAGCTTTTTAGGTTCTAGGTCTCCTTAGGACTTCTTTCTAAAAAGAAGTATGTATTTGTATCATATGTATAGATCATTACTTCCTCAAAGACAACAAACACATTAGTATCTCAGGCCACATTTCCATATACATCTTGCTCTGCTTTTATGACAGGGTTAGGATAGAGAGAACATCAGTTCTTTAAAGGGATTTAGGCATTTTGTTAGGAAAAGGTAAGGAATTTTGAGGAGTAACAAGGGTGAATGGCACACATCCAGGGGGATTAAAAAAAAGAGAGAGAAACAGGTTGAAGACATTGGTGGAAAGAGGAGGGTGAATTTGCAACCATAATAACAATTCATATGAATATGAATAAGACTCTTCAATGGATGCTAAAATTATGGGTGAAAGTTTGAGGAGGAACAGAATATTCACAGTCTCAAAGTGTCTCCTGCCAAATAGCTTATTAATTATAAAAGAAAAAAATGATAACTATAGGAGAGAAACCTGACAGACCCCACCTTAGCCCAGTGGTTAAAGTTAACATCACATTGACAGGACAAACCCACCTGTGTGGATGTACCAAAGTGGCTATAGCCTGAATTTAATCATGAGAAACCAATTAGACCGAAATGTGGGACATTCTACAGAGTAACTGGCCTGACCCTCTAAATATGTCCATGTCAAGAAATAAAAAGAAAGGAACTTAAATTAGACTACAGAGAATAACAACTAAATGCAACATGTGATTCTGAATAGAATTCTGCCCTGGGAAAACTTTGCTATAAAGGACATTATTGGGAAAGTTGGCAAAATTTGAATGTGAACCATGAACTAGATCATTGTAGATTGTTCAATGTTAAATTTTTTGATTTTAATAGTTATACTATAATTATGTAAGAAAATATCCTTGTTCTTGGGAAATATTTAGGGGAAAAGAAGCATTATGTCTTCAACTTACTTTCAAATGATTCAGATATGTGTGTGTATGTATATGTGTGTGTGTGTATATATATATATATATATATATATATATATATATATATATATATATATATATTTGAAAGTTAGGAGGGAGGGAGAGAAAGATAATTTTATTTATTTATTTATTTATTTTTCTTGAGTTGGTTGGTGGAATTGTGTAGGTTTCAGGTGTATAATTCTGTAATCATCTGTATATTGTATTGTTTGCTCATCATCCCAAATGAGAAAAATAATTTTAAAATAAATGTGGCAAAATATTAACAATATGTAATTCTAGTGATTCTGGGTCAAGAGCATGTGGGAGTTCTTTGTTCTATTCTTGTGACTTTTTCTGTAAATTTGAAACTATTTTAGAACAAAAGTTAAAAAATGTAAAAAAAAAGAGGGGGAATAATCAGCCAGATTTCTAATTCATGGGTGAACCAGATGGGAACAGATACAAGAATAGGGATTACAAAATGTGGAGTAGGTATCCTCTCTAATAAAATGGCAATATGCAAATTAACCATCACTCTGCTACATAAGCCACACCCACCAGCCAAGCCACGCCCACCAGCCAATCAGGGTGACTATGCAAATTAACCCCAATCCAAGATGGCTACAGCCACAGAGAGCAAGGTTTCCCAGGTAACAGAGCAAGCCAAGCTTTCCATAGCCGTTGCAGGCCTAAGCCTCCACTCAAGCTACAAAGTTTCAATTATAGAAGGTAAACAAATTGAAACAAATGGCGGCAGAATGGAGCTTGAGAGAGCAGGCCAGGGTTGTCGGCGGCAACAGGGGAAGCAAAGCTTTAAAGCACACCCTGGCTGGGCTCACCTGCTTAAGGCTACAAAGTTTCAATTGTAGAAGGTGAATTAACTGCTACAGAAATGGCTGCTGCCCCAGGCTACAAAGTTTCAATTGTAGAAGGAAAATAAATTCCAGATACCAGGGCCTCCCCTTGGGTTGCCAGGAGGCGTGGCCGGCCTGCAAACCACCACAGGCCCCTCGCTCAGGCTGCCCCACACCCCAAGGGAACCCCCACCCTTATCTGTGACACCCTTCAGGGCAAACCAGCTGGCCCCCACCCGTGCACCAGGCCTCTATCCTATCTAATAAAAGAGTAATATACAGATTGATCATCACTGCAACACACAATATAGCTGCCCCCATGTGGTCAAAGATCCTGCCCCCATGTGGACACAAGATGGCCGCCACAAGATGGCCAGCAGGAGAGGGCAGTTGGGAGGCACCCGGCCTGCAAGGGAGGGCAGTTGTGAGGGACCAGGCCTGCAAGGGAGGGCAGTTGAGAGGGACCAGGCTTGCAAGGGAGGGCAGTTGGAGGTGATCAACCCTGCAGGAGAGGGCAGTTAGGGGTGACCAGGCTGGCAGAGGAGAGAAGTTGGGGGCAAACAGGCTGGCAGGGGAGCAGTTAAGCATCAACCAGGCTGGCAGCAGAGTGGTTAGGGGGTGATCAGGCTGGCAGGCAGAAGCGGTTAGGGGCAATCAGGAAGGCAGGCAGGCAAGCAGTTGGGAGCCAGCAGTCCTGGATTGTGAGAGGGATGTCCGACTGCCCGTTTAGGCCCGATCCCCTGGTGGGATCGGGCCTAAACGGGCAGTCGGACATCCCTTGAGGGGTCCCAGATTGGAGAGGGTACAGGCTGGGCTGAGGGACAACCCCCTGCCGTGCACGAATTTCGTGCACCAGGCTTCTAGTAAAATATAATTAAAAACCACCCCAATTATATTGATGTATGGATTTAAATGGCCCCACCAAACATTGATATATTTTATCTGATTTCTTTCCTGCTCCAGAGACTGAAGAATTGTTTGACCCTCTGTAGTATCCTTTTGTTTTTCAGGATGGCTCAAAAGATGGCTTTGGGGACTCACTATGGGATTCTGTTATCATCTCAGTTATAGTTGAGGTGGTGCAGATCCTGGTATTACATTTTATTCTTAAGAACTTGCTTTTATACATTCTATGTAATAAAAAAGTAAGCTTTATACATATAGATATTCCAGTTTTCCAGGTGAGACCATCAGATCTGTTTTGCTTTTAAGTGTTTTCTATGACATATCATATTTCTTTGTTAAATCAGATTTCTCCCTTTTCTCCTTCTCCTACTCCTTCATCTTTACTCTTTTGAAACAATGTTGGAGAATTTGCAGGGAATGGAAAGAAAAAAATGATGGCTGTTTGCCTACCATTTTGGAACTTTTATTGAATTTCATGCAATTTCTTCATTTTCCTCTGGTTGTTAAAGCTCAGTTTTCAATCGTGACGATACTTATTTCTAAAGAGTATTTTTGACTAAACTTTTGTTAAGAGTGTTTTGGGGGTAGGAGGTTGATATCTGTGGGTTTTTTTTCCCTTCCTCTCCTAGAGTCTTGGTTAGGTCAAATAGAATTTGCCCCAAGGACATTAGTATTGAATTCATGTAAAAGAATTTTGAAACACAAGATTCCACTTAATTTCCTCTTTTGGACTTTTGTAGACTATTTTGCGCAGATAGAAAAATGCAACGGGAATGTACTGAACCACTAAATCTTAGTGACTGCCCCTTCTTTCCAAGGGTAATCCTAGAGTTTCAAATGGGTTGGCTACTAAATGGAAGCTTCCCCTTAGGTAAAGCAGTCTTATCTGATAAAAAATACTATGAAAAAAGAAGAGGAAGATTCTACACACTTTTTTTTTGTGTGTGTGTATAGTGAAAGTTGCAGAAGAGAAGGAGGAATATAGAAAAGGAATTTGCAACTTGTTAGTAATCACATAGTATTTTTCTTACAATAACATTTTCACCTCATGAATTTATTTTATGTCTGAAACATTATCTTTGTTTAGTAATATCTCATAATTTTAATACAGTTTTTAAAAATGTCAAGATTACTATCTTGATGTTTTACACTTTATTATTTCAAGCAACAAATACCTATTGAGTGTGTATTAAAATCAGTTCGTATACAACATGCCAGATGGTCATATTTGCTGTGGAGAGAAGTTAAGCAGGGCAAGGGGTAAGTTTAGCTGTTTATTTGAAGTTGGATAAAGTGTTCAGTTCTTTAGTGTTCTATAGTTAGACACTTAAAATTAATCTTGGTTATTTCAAGATTTATTGTCTCTTCACATCAGCTGAAACTCATCATTTTGTTAGAGTTTAGGCTGCCTTTGGTTGGCAGCACTTACTACTTCTGCTTCTTCACTAGGCCTGGCTCTGACTATAAACAACTATTTATTAAGTAAATGGGCATAAATATTTGTTTTTTTCCTTGTTTTTCATAGTATCTTTGGCTAGTGCAAAGCCAAATACAACAGGAGGTCACCAAATAATTGTATTTGATTTTTAAAAAGTACTTGAAACTTCAGGATTAAAGATGTTTATATCCATTATAAAAATATATATACTAGAGGCCCGGTGCATGAAATTTGTTCCCCTTAGCCCAGCCTGCACCCTCTCCAATCCAGGACCCCTTGGAGGATGTCCGACTGCTGGTTTGGATTGGGCCTAAACTGGCAGTTGGACATCCCTCTCACAATCCTGGACCGCTGGCTCCTAATCGCTTACCTGCCTGCCTGCCTGGTTGCCCCTAACTGCTCCCCCCCACCCCCGCCGGCCTGATCGCCCTTCACTGCCTCTGCATGCCGGCCTGATTGTCCCTAACAGCCCCCCACTGTCAGCCAGATTATCCCTAACTACCCCCCCTGCTGGCCTGGTCGCCCCTAACTGTCCCCCACTGCCAGCCAGATTGCCCCTAACTGCCCCCCCCCCCCCCCCCCCCCGCTGGCATGGTCGCTCCTAACTGCCCTCCCCACCAGCCTGGTCACCCCTTACTGGCCCCCCCCCCCCCCCCGCCGGCCTTGTCGCCTCTAACTGCCCCCCCCCCACTGGCTTGGTTGCCCCCAACTGCACCCCCCCTTGCTGGCCTGGTCGCCCCCAACTGCCCCCTCTCCTACCAGTGGCCTGCATGTTCAGTCGTTTGGTTGTGCCTCACTAACCCCCCTGCTGGCCTGGTTGTAGGCAGCCATCTTGTGAGGGCATGTGGGTTAATTTGCATATCACCTCTTTATTATATAGGATAGACACATATGTATTTACAATGTATACATATGTTTATAATGGACTAGAGGCCCGATGTATGAAATTCGTGCAAGTGTAGGCCTTCCTTCCCCTGGCTGCCTGCACTGGCTTCCCTCTGGCACCCGGGACCTGGGATTCCCTCTGGCCACCAGCAGGCACCTGGGACCCAGGCTTCCCTCCAGCTGCTGGCAGGCACCTGGGACACGGGCTTCCCTCACAGCCCCAGCTTCGTCCGGAAGGATGGAAGGACGTTCAGAAGGATGTCCGGAATAATTGGCATATTACGCTTTTATTATTATAGATATGAGACAAAAACGAATTTGGATGTTTTTACTATTTTTGTTGCAGTCAACATCTTTGATAAATAACTCATTTTTAGCCAGTTTGGTAGACACATTTGTGTTCTTCTATTTTATTTCAGGGCAGAAAGTTTCAAACCATTTAGTGTTTTTGTTGACACTTGCAATTTTTACTTATTTTATTCTCTAATAGGGTTTTGAAAAAGTTTTGTTGAACCCTTTGAAGTGTTTTCAGAATTTGTCCATTCACTTGGTTCATAATTTTCATGAAACCTCAGAGCAGTCTGTGTATCATTAATCCAGATTTAGTCGGAGGAGTAGAACCACTTGGAGAGTGCTAAGCCAGTTCCCACAATTGCAAGAGATCAATCCCGAAGCAGGGTTCTTATCTTCGTGTCCAATCCTGGAGTTTGAAGTCTAAAGGGAAGGTAGCCAAGAAAGAAGGTAAATTTAAAATAAGGGAGAGCAAGGGCAAGCTGGAACCTACAAGCATGAGTGGGAACCCATGAGAATGGACTGAAACTCATATTACTTCTTGCTGTCTCTGATCTTGATGATGTGGATAAATTACAGGAGAAACTGGTGTCCTTCTTTTTGGAGATAACCACACAGTTGGCCCAGGAGAAACTGAAGGAGCATCTAGGCATAAGTGGAGTAATTGCAGGTCTGTTTGCTGCTGTGGGCCAACATGCTTAGCCGAGCAGTTAGGTGCAACATGAACTACAAGATGGCTGCTGCTTCATTTCTACTCTAAATCTTTCAGCCCTGTGTCTTGTGCCTTACCTGGAAACATAGGGAAGGGAATTATGGGAAATGTAGTTTGGCTTAACCAAGTTGACACATTACAACTTTGTGTCTATGATCCCAGGACAATTAAGAAGCATTACTTGGTAGCAGGGGTTGTAACTACAACCTGTGGGTGGGCTACCTGTTTTCGTAAGTTCAATTAGAACACAGTTTAATTTGTTTACATATTGTCTACTTTTGTGCTGCCAAGGAAAGTTGAATAGTTTGTAATAACCACTGTATTGCCTAAAAAGCCTAAAATATTTACTATTTGTCCTTTTAAGGACAAGTTTATTGACCCTTATTCTGTAGAGACTAAGAGATTCTTTAGACCCCAGAGGACTCATATCTAGAAACCCTTCTCAGAAGCTCTAGGTCAGTGGTTCTCAACCTTTCTAATGCCGCGACCCTTTAATACAGTTCCTCATGTTGTGGTGACCCCCAACCATAAAATTATTTTCGTTGCTACTTCATAACTGTAATTTTGCTACTGTTATGAATCGTAATGTAAATATCTATGTTTTCCGATGGTCTTAGGCTCTACCGCTAGCAGGGTCGCCTAAGACCATCGGAAAACACAGATATTTACATTACGATTCATAACAGTAGCAAAATTACAGTTATGAAGTAGCAACGAAAATAATTTTATGGTTGGGGGTCACCACAACATGAGGAACTGTATTAAAGGGTCGCGGCATTAGAAAGGTTGAGAACCACTGCTCTAGATCATTATATTTATCCCTAGGAAGCCTTGCTAGTTTATATTTTCTTTTTGCAAGTGTTCCTGTTAAAATTTTGTTTTTCTTTACCCATATATTTTCAAGTTTTCTGAAATATTATCCAGAAAGATAATTAAAAGTTATTTATAAAATATTATTAATTGACCTTTTTAGAATCCTATAAATACAATTGCATATTTATCCTGGTTTTCCCCATAAATTCTAAACTAAACTGTATTGTGTGTTAATTTTTTTTCTTTTTATCCCTGAGTTTATTGTTATATTTCTTAAGGTAGACGTATTAGTTTCATAGGGCTGCTGTAACAAAGTACTACAAATAAGGTGGCCTAAAATAACAACAAATTCATTCTCTCACAGTTCTTAGAAGCTAGAAGTCTGAACTCAAGCTGTAGCAGGGTTGATTCCTTCTTAGAGTCTCAGAGAAAGAATCTGTTTTATGTTTCCTTGCTTCTGGTAGTTTTCAGCAATCCTTAGTGTTCCTTGGTTTATGGCAGTATAACTCCAATTTCTGCCCTGTGTCTGTGTCCCTTTTCCTTTTCTTATGAGGATGCCAGTCATATTGGATTAAGGGTCCACCCTGATGATCTCATCTTTTTAAAAAAATATATATATCTTTATTGATTTCAGAGAGGAAGGGAGAAGGAGAGATAGAAACATCAATGATGAGAGAGAATCACTGAGTGGCTGCCTCTTGCATGCCCCCTACTAGGGATCGAGACCGCAACCCAGGCATGTGCCCTTGGCCGGAATCGAACCAGGGACCCTTCAGTCCGCAGGCTGATGCTCTATCCACTGAGCCAAGCCGGCTATGGCCTGATGATCTCATCTTAACATGATTACATCTGCAAAGAATTTCTGAATAAGGTCACATTTTGAGGTGTTGGGAGTTAGAACCTCAGTGTATCTTTTTGGGGGACACAATTGAACCTGCAACAATAGAATTTAAATAGACTGAGTTCCTGACAAGCCCTTCTTAGCAGCTTTCTCTGTATTGTCATGCCAAAAGGAAAATGTTGAAACGAGCTCTAAACACCTCAGAAATCTTTAGCATAAGAAAATCTATACTTTATGAAAAACGAATTAAAGCTAAATAGGTATAACAGGCTCTGTATTCAAAGACTAATACTGTATACACAGAGTTGTTGAATTGATTCAAAAGACTGATTCATGATTATTACTAGTGTTTGTCAACAATTTGTGACTAACTTCAGTTAACAAGTCAATAGTGGTTAGTCAGTGACACTTTTTATGTGATCGTTAAGTACAAGAACTTATACTGTCAAAGGATTCAGAAGAAAGAATCCTTGAGAATCTTTTCAGGAAAGGTGAGTTGGCATATGATAAACTGATATTATAACTATAGAGGCAGCTTGGGAATTAAAGGGATGATTAGGCTAGTTTTACTAGAAAAATAAGATATTCTGCTTCGTGAGGAATTAAGATATTTATTTTTTTTAATTACTTGTCCCATGGTAATGAAATGACTGGACTATGCATAGGGTCATGATGATATGAAAAAGGCCATTAGTCATTTGTTAATTATAATGTTGCTATCCTTGGTTATCATGTACCCAGATATTGCTCAAATGATGGAAACATCATTGATGATATGAAATATCTTTCTAGAGGTTTGTAGTTATTGACATTTTTGTGAAGTAGGTGTTTTGTCCTCACTGCCTGGTATGCCCCAAGAAAAAGCAACTTCTTTGGTTATAGAAACATGATGATAAAACTGGTTTGAACTGAAGGTTTAGTTCTGGGCTGTAATAAACCATCTCTGCTCTCTTGTTGTGAAGACTTCAAACTTGTATAACAGGCTGTCTTGGCCGAGTCAGAGCTGGAATGAGAAGTTAATTAATATTGCACTGGATATCTTATATATGTTTTGGGCAGACAGTCGCTTTAACTGTCTCAGAAATCTCAGGGACATTTAAGAACGTATGTCTTCTATTTGTCTGGTACATTATGGGCTACATGTGAAGGTGCATAGATTACAAGTTGAGACAGTGGAACCCCTAGTCTCATGTAAGTAAGGATCCTGGCCCGGTGAGCCAGACTTGCCACAGGACTCAAATGTTAGAAAGGTGCATTGACCTGACCATTCTGGCCTAGTCTTCTCCCCTAACTTCACTCTGGAGTTAAGCAGTTATATACCTTAAAATACCAAGTTTTAAGAATCTCCATTCTTCTACTGCTGGGTACCCATCTTTAAACAAACTAGATATTAAAAAGGAAGGCATTTCTATAAAAACGAGAGGGACTCCAACAAAGTGCACTGTGAGTGAGAATGAATGGAAATGAGTTCCAGCCATTTTGATAAAGGAAGTTTTTGAGCCAATGGGCTTAGAGATGTAGCATTGTCAGAGTGGTCTAATAGGATATTCAGGTTGATAGATCCAGGGGAATTCAGGTTGCGTTTACCTTTCAGAAATTTAATGTTGTAGCCAGGTATAACTTTTTGATTACTGCTTTGGGCTAAAATTCTTAGAGCTGGGAATTGGCATTATTAATATGAATATGAAACTTAGCAGGAAGCACGTTTTAAAAATTTAAAATGGGAGCCATGAGTTTAGCTTTTAATATGACTTCAATTTAACTTTTGGACTTAATGCATCACATTGCTTTGGACTCATTTTCTCACTCGTAAAATAGGGGCGGTTAATGTAGATCTACAATACAGAATGATGAGGTTAATACCATTAACCAAAATGATGTACAGCTTTGGCTAGATAACTTTTTGTTGTTTTTAATCCTCACCTGGGGGTATTTTTTCCATTGATTTTTAGAGAGAGTGGAAGGGAGCGGGGAGAGATAGAGAGAGAAACATTGATGTGAAAGAGACACATCGATTGATTGCCTCCCCCATGCATCTTGAACGGGGCCAAGGATCAAACCTGCAACCGAGGTACGTGCCCTTGACTGGAATTGAACCTGCGACCCTTCATCTGCCGGCTGATGCTCTAACCACTGAGCAAACTAGTATAGGGCAGCTAGGTAACTTTTTAAACATGCTTGATAATGTTGGGACCCCTATCATTTAGTACTAGATTATTAGCTTTTTAAAAGATCGGAAAGAAAAGGATTCAAGAGTGAACCTACAAGAGACAATTTTTTTTTTTTTTACATTGGATGTGATAGTGACACAAATTAGCTCAGTAATCATGATGGATGTAGTAGATGCTGTTGGTGCCCTGTTTATGTCCCTTTAGCTCTTACCCTTCAGTGTGTGCTGACTGAGCCTCCGATTGCTAGCACCTGTATTACTTTGCCTAAGGGCTTTCTTTGGATGCCAGAAATGGGGAATTTATGCTACTGCTCCCTTACCCCTGTCCCAGGCGTTGTCAGTCAATAACTGATGGAAGCTGGTATGTAAATACTTCGCCTCCCTTGTCCATCAGGTGGGAAGATGATATACCTTTGAGGCAAGTCTTCTGTGCATTACTTCTGAATTCCCATGGAATTAAGTTTCAGTTGACCTAACTTGCTTGCTAATATATCCTTTATTGACTTCTTTCTTTTTGTTATTTTACTTCCTCATATCCCTACTCGTTCTTCCTGGGGTCCTCTCCCAAGTAAATTCCTTCGACTCAAGTTCTTGTTTCAGTTTCTCCTTCAGGAACGTTAGATAGTAGGCAATAGCAATGAAAAGTCTGGGCCCTGTATCTATATATACTCAGCAACAAATGTGGGTTTCTAGTAGTTCTAAGACAAAGCATACTTAGCCACTTAACTTGAACTCCCATTGAAATCATTCACCCATCCTCTCCTCCTACCTGTAGGGTAATCTGGATGGAAGATTTTCTCCGGGAGAAACTTCCTTTGTCAGGAGGTGATTTTTTTTGTTTATTTTGTGTAGGTGATTTTTTGGGGTTTTTGTTTATTTTGTTTGTTTTGGGCTGGTCAGATGACTCCAAATAGGAGATTATAGAAATCCTTCTTTCCTGCCAACATTTTAAGGAGTCCAAGTGGGAGAAAAAGATTGGTTATTTCAACATTGTAAACTCTCATGCTTAATCCTCATGTTTTTAGAAGGATAACTTGTCTCCCCAATTGTGACAGTCCACAGACCTTCTCAAGAGAATAAATCCCTAGCCTTTTACCGTGGCAAGGAAAGATACTTGATCAGGTGAAGTTAGAAAGGGGAATCTGAGGGTCTAATTGCTCCTTGTGCACACTTTCACCTAAGCCCATTCAAGCTTCATTTTCTACGTTCCCTTCCAGAGATACCTAGTGCTACCAGTGTGCTGCAAGTCATGGTGCCACTTGCTCACTTTGTCTGGTTACCATTTTCCAGCTTTGAACATTTTCTTGCTATTGGTTCTTAGGAACTATTTGATTTTTGTGGGTTTATGCCTTTTTTTTTTTTTAAAGGCTGTTTAGTTTTGTTTCAGTGGAGTTTTGAAGGAGTTCAGCTCAGCACACATGCTCAATTGCCATCCTTGACTTAAGTTCATAGAAGTTAGTTTTCACCAAACAAAACATAATAAAAGAGGCTGTACAGCCAGCAGTATTGAATAAAGGGGTAGGTTATATATAGTGCCCAGTAGTTAACAATTTATGTATTTCTAAGCATCTGAGGAAAAAATTTTCAAATTACTTTTTTCTAGACTAATCATAAAATACTATCTAGTAAGAAAAACATAGAAGAGAAAGTTGGGGAAGAAACTAAGATCTCATGATTTTAGTGTGTATGGGCTGTGTTTCTCTGTGAAGTATATTTGTATTGAATGCCATCATTTGGAGTATATTACTTATATGTATTGTGCAGGGCCTCTTCCATTATAGTGGGAAGAAAGAAGACTCTAGTTACAGTGCTGATTTACTACTGTTTATATGAGAACTTCAAAGTCTTTGAACATAAATAATTTAGAAGTGGTTAATTTTATTGATGGGGTAAATGACGAATTCAGAATCTTGCTTAAGGTTATAGAGAAGTGCTAAAACAAAGCACTAGGCCTTCATTTCTGAAACCTGGACTTTTTCAGATACTACTCTGGCAAAAAATTTGTGCCTCATTCATCAATTGTTTTGCTTCAGTAGGATTATCATATCAAAATTGTATATTCTAAGATACTTATTGAAAATAGTATTTTCAGAGGTACTGTCCTCTTTTAGTCTATCTTAAAGTTTATTAACTCAGTGAACTTTGTATATGGCCTATTTGTTAAATTTCAGAATTCTGTGGGTAGTTTTTCTATCATGACTCTTTTGCCTTTTGACTTAAAAGACTGAGCCTTCCTAAAGAAAGCCACTTTTCAAAACTCCAGACTTCATGTGTGATGGAACTTAAAAGAAAAACTCTTGGCTGAGCTTGAATGCTGAGACCCAGCTAAGTGGTTTTCTCTGTCTGGAGAAAATTGGAAAAAGGGAATTATTAAGCCCAGCAAATGTTGTTGTTGATGGAAATGCTGACAAGACTGGTCCTGCTTGGTGCCACTGTTGTGAGAAGTCAATCAATATTAGATGTATTGTAAGAGCTGCTGCTTATGTACAAGTTGTGTCTTATAGATCATGTCACATATAAATAAACCTGTTCAAAAAATGTTAAGTGATTTCCATAAAAAAACACTTATTCTGTTCTCTTTCTTAAGCCAAATTCTTGTTGTTTATAGCTTCCTGTACCCAACAGTTCCTTGATTGTCTCAAAAAGCAAAACATGTTCTGCGTGGATTAAGCTGCTGAAATGCCTTTCAGGCGTTGTTTATGGGTCTGCACTCTTTATTTTTAGAGAGAAAGCGAATACTTTAATGCCTTCCATATTCCATAAATCTGTCCCATGCTACAATTCAAAGCTGTGTGTGTTTTTGTTAGAAGGTACTTCTGGTTGTACTTAGGGAAGAAAAGCTGCCTAAGAATGTTGGTGAATATTTGGGTGGTGGCGGCAGACTCCTCTATAGTGGATTTGTACTAGTTGAAAGTGCTGTTGGTTTTTAGCTCAAGAAAGTAGTCACCAAAGGTGCTGTTACAGTTAGTAGCAGTCTAATTGCTCTTTGATTGCTTTGCACCAGTAAGTTTCCTGTTTGGTTCATCCTTTGGGACCAGTCTTCCCTCCCAGCAAGCTTGTTGATTTACTACTTCTAGCTCCACTGCTAAGTAGCATATCGAGTGTGTCTGCTTAGTGGTCTTAGTATATGTAGGGAAGTTAGACATCATGAGGCTGTCTATATCTGGCAACTAAGCGAAAAGTAATTTGAGTTTCAGATTAGATGAGAACGGGCGGTATGACCGTAGACTTGAGTTGCAGATTAGAGTTTACTTTTTCTTCTCAACATTTTATTTTGAAAACTTTCAAACATACAGAAAAGTTGGAAGACTTATACAATGAACACTCATATTTACCTACCATCTAGATTTTATAATTAATATTTTGCAATATTTGCTTTATCATATATCTGTCCATCTATTTTCTGTCAACCGATCACTTCTTTTTAATGCATTTCAAAGTAAGTGTGAGACATTAGTACACTTTAACTCTAAACACTTCAGCATAACATTAGCTAGAGTTCAGTATTTATTTTATTATTTTATTCTTTTGAGGAAATTTTTAAATACCATGATTGCACAAATCTGAAGTGAGTTTTTGATTAATGTATATACCTCTTTTACCTAAACCCCTGTTAAGATGTAGACATTACCATCACCCTAGAAAGTTCTTTCATGCTTCTTGCTACCCAGTCCTCTACTCTTACCTCCATAAAAGCAACCATTCCACCATAGATTAATTTTGTTTATTGTAGAACTTTATATAAATGGAATCATACATTATGTACTCTTAAATACAGGATGGGAAAAACATAGGTTTGCAGTTGTGAGTATGTGCATAGGAACAAGGCTTCTTTCACTCAGCATAATGATTTTGAGATGCATCCATATTGTTACATGTTTCAGTAGTTCATTCCTTTTCATTGCTGAATTTTGTATGAATTTAATATGTTTATTCATTCTCCTATTGATGGACACTTGAGATGTTTCAGTTTTTGGCTTCTAAGAATTAAGCTACTCTGGCCTGGTCGGTGTGGTTTAGTGGTTGAACGTGGACCTATGAACTAGGAGGTCATGGTTTGATTCCCGGTCAGGGCACATGCCTGGGTTGTGGGCTCAATCCCCAGTGTGGGGCATGCAGGAGGCAGCTGATCAATGATTCTTTCTCATCATTGATGTTTCTATCTCTCTCTCTCTCCCTTCCTCTCTGAAATCAATAAAAATATATTAAAAAAAAAAGAATTAAGCTACTTTGAACACCCTTGTATAATATATGTATTATTTATCTGGAGTAAATGTACCTGGGAGTGGAATTCTGTGTCGGAATTTTATGACATACTCACAAACTTTTTTGCAAAGTGGTTGTATCATTTTGTGTTCTATTAATATAGGAAAGTTTCAATTGCTCTGTCTCTTTGCCAACATTTTTGTTATCAGTCTTTTTAATTTTAGTCATTCTGTTCGGTATGTACTATTATCTCATGTGGTCAACATACATTTTTGGTTTAGTGTGGGAAATGAGGAATAAGAGATGGAAGGGACATAAAAACAAGTTGTAATACAAAGGACTTGTATGCATGCATATGAGCATAACCAATGGACACAGACAGGGCTGAGGGCATGTGCTGGGGGGTGGGGGCAGCCCAGGAGAGGTTAATGGGGGAAAAAGGAGACTTATGTAATACTTTAAACAATAAAGAATTTTTAAAAAAAGAAAACATAAAACAAGTTGTAATAGCCCAGATAGTGAGTTTTCTGCCCTACTGTTGGATGTGGATGAAGCGAAGAGTGAAGAAAACACAAAGAAAAAAGTAAGACAGATGCAGTGATAAGGCAAGTGACAAAAGGAGCCAGAATCGGAGGGATACCAGGATTGAAGTCAGTTCAGGGATTTGGGAAGAAGAAGAATAGTAGTTGGCTTAAAGAGTTAAATTTATTTGACTTTTTTCCAACATAAAAACTTTTTTATTGTTTTGATATCTATAGGAGGGAGGGATTAGTATTCATTATTTAAAAATTTAACACACTTTATAAAGGTGTATATAAATAGGAATGTGAGAATCATCCCAGAATCCCACTGCCCACACAAATCAACTTATGGTGAAAAGATTTTTTTTTTTAAATGAATACATGACAGTCATTTATGTATATATGCATGTCATTCTATACATATTTGCAGAAATGGGTTTGAGATATACATATAAATTATAGCCCTTTCATTTACAACTTAGACACAGTTAATGTCCATATGTATAAATAATGTCCAAATAATTTAAAATATCTTATTATATAAATATTATAATTTAACTATTCCTTTGTTTCTGGACATTGGGTTGTTTCTAATATTTTAAAAGCGGCGTGACTGGTATGGCTCAGTGGTTGAGCATCGACCTATGAACCAGGAGGTCATGGTTCCTGGTTAGGGTACATGTCCTGGTTGCAGGCTCGATCTCCAGTGGGGGAAGTGCAGGAGGCAGCTGATCAATGATTTTCTCTCATCATTGATGTTTCTATCTTTCTCTCCCTCTCTCTTCCTCTCTGAAATCAATACTAGTAAAAGTATATTTAAAAAAAGATAATATTTTAAAAGCTCCCTATTTTTTATGTGTAAAGAAAGCTTTACGCTAGGCAATGGGTGGGCAAGGTTGAAGAAGGTAGAGAATAAAAAATGAAAAGAGCCCTGGCTCTTGTCGCTCAGTGGTTAGAGTGTTGGCCTGCACACTGCAGGTTTGATCCCAGGCTCGGTTGAGGCCTTTGCAGGAGATAACCAATCTATCTGTCTCTCTCATATCAATGTTTCTCTTTCTCGCTCTCCCTTCCTCCCTTTCATTCTTTCTAAATATCAATGGGAAAAAAATCTTTAGGTGAGGATTAATAAAAATAAAAAAATAAAAATTAAAAGGTATAGTTGTCTTTTAGGAACTCATAATCCAATGAAACTGAGTCAGATGGTAAAGGCTTTCAAATATATATATTTTTTGCAGTATTCAGTGGTTTGTGCAAAAACTTTTAAGTTAGACTTAATATGACTCTTGCTGGTCAGTTCTTTGTTGGTGTACCTGTGCAGCAAGATTGCCAAATTTTGATAGAGTTTGGTACTCTGAGAAGTATAATAAATGAGTTACATTTGGGAATATGGATTTCAAAGGTTGTTTGAGAAAACTCTAGAATTGCATGAAGACTTTATGGGGGTTCATTGAAAGAAAAAATAATTATAGAGGTTATGTCTGTCTCAATGTTTACATGTAATTCCATAATAGCATTTGAAGATCCAGGTTATGAAACAGTACCATAGAATAGCTTCCTGACTTTTTACTTTAACTGTATATGTAAACAAGATGGGTTTCTGATTAGTTATGTTTATAAAGTCACAACCAAATCAGTTCAAATATTAATACTTGGTAACTTTGTCATCAGAAGACTTAAATCTTTTAACTTTATT
Organism: Cnephaeus nilssonii; assembly: GCF_951640355.1. NCBI lineage: Eukaryota > Metazoa > Chordata > Mammalia > Chiroptera > Vespertilionidae > Cnephaeus > Cnephaeus nilssonii. The sequence continues at coordinate 43,817,922 of NC_137086.1, read as the reverse complement.
GAATGAGTGAATAGTTGGTTTTCTCCTGTGCTCTCTCCTTATCTCTCTCTCTCTTTAAAAAAAATATGGAATATTCATGAACCTGCGTGTCATCCTTCTGCAGGGGCCATGCTAATCTTCTCTGTATCATTCCAGTATATGTGCTGCCAAAGTGAGCACTCTACTTATCTCTTATAGTCACCCTTGTTTTTATGAGAGCCCATCATCTCTGCTTTCAGAATTATTCTAAAATATGCTTTCTTCTAGGAAGCTTCTTACTAATTTTTCTTACAGAAGGGATAGCAATTAAAGAGGTAAAGGAAGAGGAGGTATAGAATATAATATAAAAAACAGTAAGGTATGTCTAGAAGTTTGTGCACTTTTTGTCTTACTACTGTCTGAATTTTATCTGGTTTAAATTGTGATCTTCAACTCTGGGGATCTTGTTTCTTGAATAGAATAAAAAGTCAGTCTATCCATTTGTGAAAAAGGAATCTTAGGAAGAAAGAGCAGATGGTTGGAGCCCTTATGTTTCTTCCCCAGCTGGGAAGGATACTGTTTTCAAATGTTATTTCCATTGTGTTTAATACTGCTCAAGGGCCTGTTTCCAGCTCCTTTTTTATTTGGCCGTGTGTTTTTCCCAACTCATGGTGCGAAAGGGAACTCTGGTCAAAACTTGGATTATAGGAATTAACCAGGCATTGTGAGTAGCAAGATTAAAAACCTTCTCAGACAGATTTTATTATTTTTTTTAAAAAAATTCAGATACTCTGGTTCAAAATAACTTTATGAACTAAAATTAGGCTGTCCTATTTCATGGCTGATGGAAAGACAGGACTTAGAGGAGTTGTCATTTTATATGATATACTAGAGGCCTGGTGCACGAATTTGTGCATGGTGGGGTCCCTTGGCCTGGCTGGTGATCAGGGCCGATCGGGGCTGGCCAGGGGAAGGGGACTGTGGGAGGTTGGCTGGCTGCAGGAGGTTGGCTGTGGGAGCGCACTGACTACTGCATTGAGCATCTGCCCCCTGGTGGTCAGTGCGCGTCATAGTGACCAGTTGACCAGTTGTTCGGTTGCTTAGGCTTTTACATATCCTATCTAATAAAGAGGGAATATGCAAATTGACCGTCACTCCGCCACAAAGATGGCAGCGCCCATAGCCACAAGATGGTGGCACCCAGCCCTCTCAGCCCTGCCAGAGTCCCCCAGTCCTGGGGGGGGGGGGGCGGCGGTGGCCGCTGAGCAGCGTGAGCGGCCTGGCGGAATGCTTGCTTTGTCGCTGTGGCGACGAGGCAAGTGTTCCACCCCGGCCGCGGAGGGCCTCTGGGCAGAGGGCACGGAGTGGCCGGAGGGGCGGGGGGGAGGCAGGCACGGAATGCTTGAGTTGTCACCCTGGCAACGAGGCAAGTGTTCTGTGTCCGGCCACGGATGGGCCTCTGGCCGGGGAGGGCAGTTGGGGGCCATGAGGCCGGCAGGGGAGGGCAGTTGGGGGCCATGAGGCTGGCAGGGGAGGGCATTTGGGGGTGATTAGGCCAGCGGGGGGGAGGGGGAGAAGTTGGGGGCAATCAGGCCAGCAGGGGGGGCAGTTGGGGGCGAGCAGGCTGGCAGGCAGAGTGGTTAGGGCGATCGGGCAGGCAGACAGGAGTGGTTAGGAGCCAGCGGTCCGGGATTGTGAGAGGGATGTCTGACTGCCAGTTTAGGCCCAATCCCACAGGGATATCCCCTGGCAGTCAGATATCCCCCGAGTGGTCCCAGATTGGAGAGGGTGCAGGCTGGGCTGAGGGACACCCCCTCACCCCCCATGCATGAATTTCGTACACCGGGCCGCTAGCATATTAATAACTGAAATGCTTATATATATATGCCCTGACAGCAGAAGCATTTCAGTTATTAATATGCTTTTAACAAATTAAGGCCACAGTATTGTTGTGAGTGCTGTCTTCTAGGAAATCCATGAACAGGTGATCAGAGGAACCCCTTTCTAACCAAACTACATTGCTATCTCCTTTTCCTGAGCACTGAGGCACAGCTATGGTGTTTGTTTTTTTTTGTTAATCCTCACCTGAGGATACTTTTTCCATTGCTTTTCAGAGAGAGAATGAAAGGGAGGGAAGGGAAAAGTGTGTGTGTGTGTGTGTGTGTGTGTGTGTGTGTGTGTGTGAGAGAGAGAGAGAGAGAAAGAGAGAGAAAGAGAGCAAGAGAGAGAGAGGGAGGAACATCGATGTGAGAGAATCACATCGACTGGTTGCTACTGGCTATCTCTCGCATGTGCCTTGGTCAGGGATGGGGAGCAAATCCACAACCCAGGTACATGCCCTTGACCAGGAATTGAACCTGTGACCTTTCTGTGCCTGGGCTGATGCTCTAACCACAGAGCAACAAAGCCAGGGCATAGTGCTAGTTTTTAATTATCCAAACTTATGTGGCTAACATTTTATATTTTTGGTTAAAAGTATAGATTTGCCTTAAGCACCAGCCTTCTGTGTTTGACAGATACTTTCATTTGCCACTCAATAGATTATTCTATGTGTATACACATATTAGAATTTCTTGTCAAGAGATTCATTCACTAAACCCCAGTTGAAAGCCTATATTATATCAGTTTCTATGCTTGTAATTCAAAGACTTATAAGACAAGTTCTCGCCTTTAAGAACCTGAGAACCTAAAGAGCACGACAGACTAATCAGTGATTATAGTATGACGCTGTGGTGGAGGTGTGCACGTAGGGTTTTGTGTGTTCAAAGAAGCATCTGCATCACACTGAGATAAAATTTGAGGGTGAATATGGGTTTGGTAAATGAGTGAGGATGAAATCCTCTTCTAGGCAAAGAGGGTACTGTTTCAGGGATTGAAGATTTGTATTGAAAGAAGTACAAGTAGTTCATTGAAGCCTCAGTGAAGGGTATATTTATGGAAATTCGTTGAGAGATAAGAGCAAAGAGGTATGCTGTAACTAAATCATGATGGGTTTTATATAATAAATGAAAGGAATTAGAATGTTACTCTTAAAGCTAATGTTGAAGTTTTTAAGAAAGGCTCAACTTCTCAGTGTTGTGTGTATCAAGAGTCATGGGTGCAACTTTTCCCTGATAGCAATCAATCAGTTAAGGGACAGCCAGCCTGGAGGCAGGGAGCCCACACTGAAGATAACAAACTTGAAGCTAAAAATGAAAAACCATGACTTTTCCTCTCCCCCCACCATAATTGGCATGGTCTAAGAGAGTGGTAGGATAAAAGGGGAAGGGAATAAGGATGATATTTGGAAAGGAATATTAACAACAATAATTTGAGTGCTTCTTATTTATCAGATACTGTTCTAATAAATGCTTTACATGAATTATCATTTTATTGTTCATAACAAATTGAGGTAGTAGTATATTGTCCCTATTTTACAAGTGAGGAAATAAGGCAAAGAGAGTTTAAAACATGTAATGTGCCCAAGGTCACATAGGCAGTGATGGGCAGGGCTAGGATTTGAACCTAGGAAGACATACTCCAGAGCACATGATTTTTACTTACTTATCTTTTTGAAAGAATTTCAGACCTAAAGAAAACGTGCAAAAATAGTACAAACAAGTCCATATATACTTTATCCAGATTGCTCAGCTATTAACATTTTACCATATTTGCTTTATTCTCTCTGTACATATAATTATACATATTATTTTTTTTTCCCAAATGGTTTTAGAGTTATGTAGACATAATACCCCCTTTAAAAAAATGCACTCTCTTATATAATCACACTAGAGGCCCGGAGCATAACATTTGTGCACTGGGGAGGGGGGTAAATCCCTCAGCCCGGCCTGCGCCCTCTCACAGTTCAGGACCCCTCAGGGGATCAGTTCATTTACAACTTTAGTACCATCAGTGAAGTCCCATGGATTTACTAGTTCTTTAATGTCAGAAATGTTATTCTTTCTCCCAAACGTCCTTCTCTCATTGAAAATAAACTCCCCCAAACAAACAATCTTGATAGATTACAACTAAATTATTTGTTTACATAAAAAAATAATTTTAGAACTATTTAAGTACTTAATCTGGGTTCCATAAACTATAGGTCTTGGAGGTTCAGTAGCAGTCTAAAATTATGTGCAATATTATATGTATTTGCATGTACTTCTGGGTAGAGAGTTCATACCTTTTATTAAGGTTTATAATAGTTTATAGCTCAGAATAAGTTTGAGAATTACCCTGTTAGTTTGTTAACTTCTAGAGGAAAGAGATTTCATCTTGAGGTATTTCTTTGTGTCTTATGAAATCCTAGTAGACAGTTAATCAAGTGCAGTTATTTATTATTCACATTGCACACCAATTTGATGTGTGCACTTGTACATGTTAGTATACCTATGTTCCTAATTTAAGTAAACTGCTTTTGTGTATGTTTCAGCTATTAGTTTGCTCCAGTTTCTTAATAAGCAACATTATCTCCTTCCCATTGCCAACTCTTGCAGGGAGCCAGTGCCTATCCAGCCACCCTGTTTCACTACTGGGCAGTGAAATCAAATTGTTCACTAGTGGCAGCAGCATTTATAGGCATTGAAACAGAAATTGGTAATTGTGTTACAAATGTTCAGTAAGCCACATTTCATGACTAGCTTTGTAAAAAAAATTGAAAGTGTGAACAGCTGTTGGTGCATTGCATTTGCATTTTTGAAATTTCAAGTGAAAATAAAACATTAGCAGCTGGAGATGGATTCCTGCAGTTGACCTAGTACCTCAGGGTATGCAATACATTGATGTCTATGGGCTGTCAGGGTCCTGGTAAGAACTGTGGGGAGAGGGAGACTCTAAGAGAGGAAAATAGATTTGTTATTCTTTTAAATTTTTGCTCTTCTTCTTTTTAAAATCTAGATAGTTTTATTAGAATCTAGCAATTCCTGTAGTCACTGAAGGAGCTTTTGACATAGGAATCCTAGTGGTTTGTTGTCCTTAGACCATGCATGCCTTAAAAAATATTAAAGTATTTCTCCCATGGATTGCCCATCTTTTTTAATTTTGTCTATTCTGAATTGTATGTCTTAATGAGATTTTAATTCTGCCTTTGAATGTGTTTGGGTTTCTTCCGCTGTCTTCACTTAAAGCACTATTGAGGAACTCTTTTATGAGATCCAAATGCTTGAGGGCAGAATTAAACTTTATTGATAAAATTTCTTTAAGCCCAGTTCTCAGAACATGTATTAGTAAAATACGTTTTTCTCTCCTCTAGGAGTTTTGAAGTAAACTGTCAAGGAATATACTACTGGTTGACTTGCTGGCCCACTGAAACTCAATTTCTAATGTTTTCGAGAGGGTCTAAGTAAAGTATTAAACAGGATTAAAAGTGTGAAGAGTAGACTTGAAGGTGTTGAGTGCCTGAAGCTACAGAGTTGAGGAGCTGAATATGATCAGTCCTTACTGTTTTGAGCAACTATCCTATATAATAAAAGCCTAATATGCTAAGTGTGCAGTCGTCCAGTCGTACGTTCAACCAATCATAGCATAATATGCTAATGACTAGAAGCGCGGTGCACGAAATTCGTGCACGGCGGGGGGTTGTCCCTCAGCCCAGCCTGTACCCTCTCCAATCTGGGACTCCTGGAGGGCAGTCGGACATCCCTCTCACAATCCAGGACTGCTGGCTCCCAACTGCTTGCCTGCCTGCCTTCCTGATTGCCCCTAACCGCTTCTGCCTGCCAGCCTGATCACCCCCTAACCACTCCGCTGCCAGCCTGGTTGATGCTTAACTGGTCCCCTGCCAGCCTGTTTGCCCCCAACTTCCCTCCTCTGCCAGCCTGGTCACCCCTAACTGCCCTTTCCTGCAGGGTTGATCACCTCAAACTGCCCTCCCTTGCAAGCCTGGTCCCTCTCAACTGTCCTCCCTTGCAGGCCTGGTCCCTCACAACTGCCCTCCCTTGCAGGCCAGGTGCCTCCCAACTGCCCTCCCCTGCTGGCCATCTTGTAGTGGCCATCTTGTGTCCACATGGGGGCAGGATCTTTGACCACATGGGGGCAGCTATATTGTGTGTTGCAGTGATGATCAATCTGTATATTACTCTTTGATTAGATAGGATAGAGGCCTGGTGCATGGGTGGGGGCCAGCTGGTTTGCCCTGAAGGGTGTCCCGGATCAGGGTGGGGTTCCCTTGGGGCGTGGGGCGGCCTGAGCAAGGGGCCTGTGGTGGTTTGCAGGCCGGCCACGCCCCCTGGCAACCCAAGTGGAGGCGTGGTATCTGGAATTTATTTTCCTTCTACAATTGAAACTTTGTAGCCTGGAGCGGAGCCAAGTCTGGGGCTCCCTCGGAGGCGGCAGCCATTTGTGTTGGGGTTATAATTGAAACTTTGTAGCCTTAAGTGGGTGAGCCCGGCCAGGGTGTGCGGAAAGCTTTGCTTCCCCTGTTGCCGCCGGCAACCCTGGCCTGCTCTCTCAAGCTCCATTCTGCCGCCATTTGTTTGAATTTGTTTACCTTCTATAATTGAAACTTTGTAGCTTGAGTGGAGGCTTAGGCCTGCAACGGCTATAGGAAAGCTTGGCTTGCTCTGTTACCTGGGAAACCTTGCTCTCTGTGGCTGTAGCCATCTTGGATGGGGGTTAATTTGCATACTCGCCCTGATTGGCTGGTGGGCGTGGCTGGTGGGCGTGGCTTGGCTGGTGGGTGTGGCTTATGTAGTGGAGTGATGGATAATTTGCATATTACCATTTTATTAGGATATGCTAAGGCCGTTCAACTGCTCGCTATGACATGCACTGACCACCAGGGGGCAGATGCTCCGACTGGTAGGTTAGCTTGTTGCTGGGGTCTGGCCAATCAGGACTGAGTGAGAAGGGCAGGACATGTCCTGGAGCCCTCCTGCAGTCTCTCCCCAGCTGGCCAACCTCCTGTGTCCATCCTCAGCCCAGATCGTGCCCCGGCCTGGCCTGCGCCCTCTCACAATCCAGGAACCCTTGGGGGATGTTGGAGAGCCTGTTTCGGCCTGACCCAAAGGCCAGGCTGACGGACCCCACTGGTGCATGAATTTGTGCACTGGGCCTCTAGTTTCTTATAAGTTTGAAGGTACTAAGCTATCTTTTACTGTCCTGTATTTATTCCCACACCTGTTGTACTATAGGAAGGAAGGCTTAGGGTTTATGTTCTGCCAGCTGAGAATCAAGTTAGAGATTAGGGCTGAATGGATTCTGAAACACAAATATATCCCAAGAGTTAATAGATTTTTGGTCTACTCATCCTACCTAATAAAAGAGTAATATGCTAATTGACCGTACTTTTGCTACTCCCACAGCCAATCAGGGCGCTACTCAAATTAACCAGCAAAGATGGCAGCCCCCACGCGCTGCCCTGTCCCCCATCGCTGAGGGACCCGGGCGGCGTTGGCGCTCCGATAGCGATCGCTGATGGTCCCTCAGTGATTGTGGTGGGAGCGGCGGCGGCGCTCGGGTCCCGCCCCTCAGCGATCGCGGTGGGAGCGGCGGCAGTGCCCGGGTCCCGCCCCTCAGCGATCGCGGTGGGAGTGGCGGCGGCGCTCGGGTCCCGCCCCTCAGCGATCGCGGTGGGAGCGGCGGCGGCGCTCGGGTCCCGCCCCTCAGCGATTGAGGTCGGAGCGGCGGAGGCCGGGTCCCTCCTATCGCTGAGAGACCCGGGTGGCAGTGGCACCCCGATCGCGGATGGCGGTTGCGGGGCCTGGCAGCGCCCGCCCCACGCTGCTGCCGCCGCCGGGGTCCAAGCCCCGACCCTGAAAGAAGGCGGAAGGCCGTGGCCAGAGCCAAGGCCTTGGTCCCCAGTGCTGGAGGAAAACTGGTGCCGGCAGCCAGGTGAAGGAAGGTCTATTGCATGAATCTTCGTGCAACGGGCTTCTAGTTTAAAATAAAATAAATCTTTATTGCTGAAAGTATTGCATATGTTTCCCCCTACCCCCCTATTGCCCTCTTTCCCCTTTCTCCCCCAAACCTTCACCATCCACTGTCTGTGTCCTTGTGGTCTACTCATCTTAATAAGAAAGGTAAATATTTTGTCTGGAATGGCTTTATTTAGGAAGACTTTGAAGACCTTTTAGTCCAAGATTCTATGTATTTAGACATTCTGGTACTAAGACTTAGTGGAACGTCTGATAAGAATAATGTCATTTCAATTTTTTTTGTATCTAGTACATTTGGTTTTCAGAGCATCAGATGTGTCATAATGGGTTAACCCAGAACCACACTTACAAAAAAAATCAATTCCTTCCTGTTCTGGAACCAAGATAGTTATGCAGTCAGTGGTAGTATCTTCTTTAGCTGCCTAAGAGGTAGGAAAATCTTGTGATCTGAGTCATTTCTCAAGAATATAGTTGATATCTAAATAGATAGGGATGATTTTTTTTCTTGCCTTCTCTTAGTTAGAGGTATTGCCTCTGTTTTGGAAATAGTACTTGGTGGCTCCCCCTCCACTTTCAACCACTAGACCTGTTAATCTTATTGAAGACTTCAGATTTTATATGCAGTCTGTGCAGGTAGCCAGATGCCATATGCTGTTAATTTCTGATTCTATGAAGGCCAGATCATACAGCTGGAAATGATTGAAAGGAAAAAGCACGTTCTTTTGTTTAACAAGACAAAGCCTATTGTGTACTCTGCTTCTGATGCTTAAAAGATGTATTTTTTTTTTTTTTTTTACTGCATAGTATGTAGGGCTAAAAGTTTTGAACTCTTCACTTCAGAAATTACTTTTCCAGACAAAAGAGCAAAACAATGTTTATTTAAATTGTTCTCTGGAACATGACTGATAGTGTTTACAACATTTCTATGACATTTTGATCCAGTGGGGAGTACTTGGAGAGGTATTTAAAGTGCTTTTCACTAAATCAGATGCTTTGTAGTGTTTGAACCTTTTTAAAAAATCATTTGAGAAGTTGAGTTGAGAGAAAGAAAATGGCCAGGGCATTCTCTAAAGGCTCAGAATGACTTGTCATAAGCAAAACAGATTTTTTCCCCCCTCAAAAATTGAAAACCTACTTAAAAAACACACACAACTAGAATGAGTTGTATACATATTGGTTCAGAGCTTTGTCTATTCATGTCGGCCTATTTATAAGGGCCGTTTTCCAGGTTCTACCTTCTATTGAGTGAGAATTTCTTTGGAAAAAGCCACTGAGGGGTGTGTGTGTGTGTGTGTGTGTGTGTGTGTGTGTGTGTGTGTGTGTGTGTTTAAATTCTACTAAACAGGAAGTTATAGCTTTATTCAGGTACCAGAGACATATTAGTAGAACAGAGGAAAACACCACATAAGTGTTTGTATTGATCCAAAGATAGAGTATTTATAGAGAAATTTGTATTTTGTGCATTGTTTTTTTCTAATCCTGATGTTTGACATTTTATTTCAAGGCATTTAACTGCTTGAACAACCTCAGGGGATCTGATGAACCATAGGCATTTAACTCAGTTTGCAGTCAGTTACTTAAAGAAAATCCTAGTTTTAATGTTGGATTTTTAAAAATTCTTTGGATACATTGCTCTCACTGCTATGTGGAATATAGACAAAGAGAGTATAAGTGTGAATAAAAAGACCAGGTAGTAGGGAATTTTAACAATACAGGCACAAGAAGATTGTGAATTAGACTAGGCATTGTGGTGATGTTGAGAAGGATTATACTCTGGACTTAGTATATTTTGAGTATAGAACCAATAGGTGGATTAATTGGATTGTAGGATAAAGAGAGATCAAGAATTACCTCTAAGGCTTTGGTTTGAATGGTTGAAAGAATGGAATTACTCTTTACCAAGGTGAAAAATGTGGGTGGAGTGGGTTTTGGTAGAGGAGGAGAGGCTGGGAGAGGCAGTCAGGTCTTTGATTTTGAGATGCTTATAAGACAGCCAAGTAGAGATGTTTAGTGGAATGATTGCATTTATGAATTGGGGATTCAGGGAAGAGGCCTAAGCTGGTCATATAATTTTGAGACTCATCATAGAATCAGTCACCCCAGGAATAGTGTAGATAAAGAAGAGGTCCAAAAACTGAGCACAGGAACCTTTCCAACATTTAGAGGATGAAAAAAGGAGGTGTAGTCAGCAAAACAGATTAAGAATATCATTCAGTAAAGAAATAGAAGCCCCTCTGTGTGGCTGAGAGGTTGAGCGTGACCTATGAACCAGGAGGTCACGGTGAGATTCTAGGTTGTGGGCTCAATCTTCAGTGGTGGGCATGCAGGAGGCAGCCAGTCAATGACTCTCTCTCATCATTGATGTTTCTCTCTCTCTCTCTCCCTCTCCCTTCCTCTTTGAAATAAATAAAAACATTAAAAAATACAAAACAAAAAGAAACAGGAAAGCTAAAAGAGAGAAGTGTTCCAGGTTGTTCCATAATGCAGGTTTTCAGTGTGAGGGGAGAACAAGTTTCTGAAAAGAAAGATTGTTGGGCAAATAGTGTCATATTACAAAGGGTCTTAAATGCCATTTTGAAGAATTTGGTTTTTTTCCCTGTCAGCTCTATGAAATATTTAGGAACAGAAAAGGGGCATGACAAGTTTGTGTTTTAGGCAGACTTACCGGTAAGTAGAGTGATGATAGCCAGATTAAACAAAAAGGGATCTAACTAGAGACTATTGTAGAATTTCATGGGAGATATGGTATGGTTTAATATACTGGTTCAACCCTGTCGGACCTAATGCTGCTGTTTTGTAAGGAATATTTTGTAATGCCCCCTTTACAATCCTGAAATAAAATTCGTAGATAATAAAATCTACCTACATACATAACTCAAAAACAGATATAATACCCTTAACTGTAATATATAGGAGAAATAAATGGAAAGTTATTTATAAGAAAATATTATTGTAACATAAAAGCTGTATTATGAAAAAACTTATTGACTTGGAAAATATTGTGACTACAACCCATTCTGATGTTCGTGAATGAATCGGAAACAGGCTGCAGTTTGTTTTTAAAATTATTTTTAATAGTGTCTTTTACACAGCCACAGTTTTTAATATCAATAAAGTTCAGTTTTATTAGAATAAAAAAAAGGATTATGATTTTAGTGTCATGTCTAAGAACTCTTTGCCTAATCCTAAGCATGAAGAGTTTCTTCTACAAATCTTTTATAGTTTTAGGTTTTGCAATTAGGACTGTGATCCATTTTCAGTTAATTTTTGTATGAGGTGTAAGGTTAAGTTCAAAGTCTATTGTTGTTTGTGTATGGATGTCCAGTTGTTCCAACACTATTCGATGAAAAGACTATCTTTTTGCCATTGAATTGTTTTTGCAACTTTAAAGTCAAATGGCCCTAATTGTGTGAGCATATTTCTGTCATTTCTGTTTCATTGATGTGTGTGTCTGTCCCTTCACCAATAGCACACACTGTCTTGGTTACTGTCACTTTAAAGTAAGTCTTAAAATCTGGTATTATAATTCCTTCCACCTAATTTTTCTTTTTCCAAAATTAAACAAATTCTAGTTCCTTTGCCTTTCCCTATAAATTTTAGAACCAGCTTGTCTATCTACAAAAAATCCTGCTGAGATTTTATTTGTTTCCCCTGCTGAGATTTTAATTGTAATTCACGGAATTTGGTTCATTTTGGGGAGAATTGAATCTTTATTGTTTTGGGTCTTCTAATCCATGAATATGGTGTGTCTCCATTTATTTGATTTCTTCCATTAGCATTTTGTAGTTTTTCAGTATTTGGATCTTGTATATGTTTTGTCAGAATTATAGCAATTATTTCAAATTTCTTTTAAACTTTATAAATGATATTATATTTTTTGTTTTCCAATTGTTAATGATAAGAAATGCAGTTAATATTTGTGTGTTGACCTTATATTCTGCAAGCTTGCCAAACTCACTTATTCGTTGTAGAGGTTTTTTTTTTTTAAAAAAAAGTATTGATTTTTTACAGAGAGGAAAGGAGAGGGATAGAGGGTTAGAAACATCGATGAGAGAGAAACATTGATCAGCTGCCTCCTGCACACTCCCTACTGGGTATGTGCCTGCAACCAAGGTACATGTCCTTGACTGGAATCGAACATGGGACCCTTGAGTCCACAGGCCCTTGCTCTTTCCACTGAGCCAAACCGGTTAGGGCTTGTTGTAGAGGTTTTTATTGTTGTTGTTGTTGTGTTTTTATATTCTTGGTATGTTCTAGGTAGATAATCATGTCAACAGTGAATAGTGACAGTTTTAACTTTTTATTTCTGATCTGTATGCTTTTAATTTTTCATTTTTGGCTTATTGTATTGACTAGTTACTTTTCAGCTCCCTGGGGCTTTAAAAATTAAAAAAAAAATTCTTTGGCTAGAAAGCTGGGGCTTTTGTTACTCTACTTTGCTGTGGACTTATCCAACTGCTCCTTATCTTGAGCGGGACATGGGAGGACAGAGAGAAAGAAACAAGCACTGGGGTTTGGCCCTACCCTCTTAGAACCACAGCTCCACTGTATGGAAGGAGAGGGTCCTCTCAGAGTTTCAGCTCTTACGGGCTTTCATGAATGAACAGTGCCACTATTGCTTGGAGATTGTTTTATAGGCTGTGGTGGGATGGAGAAGAGAGAGAGAAAAAAATGGGGGATGTTTCCGTAGTCTCTGAGTGTTAGATTTTTCCTTTCCTGCTCCTTGAGCCAAAACCAGATATAGAGCTGGTTCTGGAGCTTTATTGCCCACCTCCACATTTCTGGTATGTTGTGTTCAGGGTAGGAGATACCGGAAGAGAAAAAGAAGGTAATTTTAATATCATTTTGGTGGTACTTCAAATTCTGGTCTTCTTCCCCAGTCAGCCTGCTGTTATTTACTTTCCAAAGTCCTCAAATAAGATAATCCATGCCTTCTGTTCAGGGTGTATAGATATATTCAGTGGAAGAAATAGGTTTGAGTATGCTTACTTCATTTAGCTGGAATTGGGCTCCATGAATGGAACTTTATAGAGATTGAGCTAAATCATCTCTCTTCTGTGAATTGGACAGATAAATGCAAAAATATGAAAGTAGACCACCAACTTACACCATACACAAAAATAAACTAAAAATGGATAAAAAGACTTAAACATAAGATGGGAAACCATAAACATTTTAGAAGAATCATAGGCAGCAAAATATCAGACATATCTCGTAGCAATATCTTTACCAACACACCTCCTAGGACAATGGAAACTAAGGACAAAATAAACAAATGGGACTACATCAAAATAAAAAGCTTCTGCACAGCAAAAGAAACCATCAACAAAACAACAAGAGAGTCCTCTGCATGGGAGGACATATTTGCCAATGTTACATCTGGTAAAGGTTTAATCTCCAACATTTATAGGAACTCATACAATTTAACAGAAGGAAAATTAACAATCCAAACAAAAAATGGGCAAAGGACCTATATAGATACTTCTCGAAAGTGGACATACAGAAGGCCAAGAGACATATGAAAAAATGCTCAGTCACTAATCATCCGATAGATGCAAATCAACACAACAATGGGGTACCATCTCACACCTGTCAGAATGGCCACCATCAACAAATCAACAAACGACAACTGCTGGCGAGGATGTGGAGAAAAAGGAACCCTCGTGCACTGCTGGTGGGAATGCAGACTGGTGCAGCCACTGTGGAGAACAGTATGGAGTTTCCTCAAAAAATTAAAAATGGAACTCCTGTTTGACCCAGTAATCCCACTTCTAGGAATATATCCCAAGAAATCAGAAACACCAATCAGAAAGCATATATGTACCCCTGTATTCATAGCAGCACAATTTACAACAGCTAAGATTTGGAAACAGCCCAAATGCCCATTAGCAGATGAGTGGATTAAAAAACTGTGGTACATCTACACAATGGAATACTATGCTGCTGTAAAAAGAAAGAACTCTTACCATTTGCAACAGCATGGATGGAACTGGAGAGTATTATGCTAAATGGAATAAGCCAATCGGAGGAAGATAAATATCACATGATCTCACTCATTTGTGCAATATAATGAACAACATAAACTGATGAACAAAAATAAATATAGAGACATAGAAGCATTGAACAGACCAATAAACCTCAGAGGGAAGGCAAGGGAGAGTGGAATGATGTAAGAGGTCAACCAAAGGACTTGTATGCATGCGTATAAGCTTAATGGACACAGATAGTAGGTGGGTGAGGGCATGTGCTGGGGGACAGGAGTGGGTGAGGAGAGGTCAATGGGGGAAAAAGGAGATATATGTAACACTTTTTGAACAATAAAGAATTTAAATAAAAAAAAGAATGAGCTTGTGATGTTGCCACAGTTATAACTGAAAAATTCTGTGACAGTACAATTAATAGGCAAATGCATTTAGGGAGACACAGTTGTTGTTAGAAGGCATTGAATCATGATAACATTTGTACACTGTTCCTGAAGGGAATTCCAATGATACTGTAGATAATTCTTTACCTGTGTCATCAGAAAGCTCCATTTCTATAATTTTTAAATTAAAGATAATTTTAAGAAATCTAGTTTTCCCAAGGCTGAGAAAGGAAAGTGTTTTCTGAATACTAGTATACAAATGTCATAGGAAATATGTGCAATAACTATTTATTGTTAACTGTACTCAAGGTAATTAAATAATTACAGGCTTTATTTCTTCCAGCTTTTTTATTAGGTAAACCAGAGTTTTTAAGAATTAGGATGGGCCCTGGCCGAGTAGTTCAGATGGTTAGGGTGTTGTCTCTGTACACCAAGGTTTGGTTTTGATCCCTGGTCAGGCCATATACAAGAAGCAACCAATGAATGCATGAATAAGTGGAACAACAAATCAATTTCTCTCTCTCTCTCATCAATCAACAATAAAAAGAATTAGGATGGTATGTACTGCTTATCTGCAGACTGAATTTTAATAATCAGTTTCATTCTTACTCTAAAAAAAGTTTACAAAAAGGAGAGAGTAAGATACAGTAGTAAAGGAAACTTGTACCAGTTTATGCTGTGATTCCTTATTTTGAATTGTATCCAAACTGATCAACATGGGATAGGTCCTTTGCTGTTTTCAAATTGCCTAACCTTTTTGTAAGCTAAGGCTTTTTAGAATTTAACATTACAAATACCTTAGGTTCATTGGCATATGCAGAACAAATGTGAATCAAACACAAAAATGATTCTTTCAAGAGTTTTATTTATTGATGTGGTAGCAATATCTACACTGTTTACAATAGCGAGCTAAATGGGATTTTGGGTATGCTGAGAAGCTGACAGCTTGTGGGTCCTAAACAAAATAATGTCTTTTGTGGGATGAAAGAAGAAGAGATGTGTTCTTGAAATGATTATTTATAAATTATTTGAAATCTTGTTCTGCTTCCAACTTAGGAGGCATTTGCCAGTACTGTGGTCACTGCAATAGTGAAATTTTGGATTCAAGAAAAACCTCACAGAAGTCTGTTTGCATTTGAATAACAAGATAAAGAACCCCAATGTAGACTTGGGAAAAGAATATGTGGTTTTGCACAATTCTTTCACTTTCTCATGGTAAAGTAATTAGTAATTGGAATAAAAAATTGTGGAAATTCAGTGAAAAGTGTGGAAAGGATTTTGCTTGTTGGTATACAGTGTGTAGCAGTTCATTTAACTGAAGGACAGAGATCCCCATGCAGAGATATTTGCTTTTGTGTGATTTTATTTTCTTCAGAGGGAGGATAATATCTCATTTTAGGTTGTTTTTTTGAATTTGAGATATAGTAAAAAGACTGCATTATTTTTATACTAGAGGCCCAGTGCATGATTCAATCATGCGCGTGTAGGGTCCCCTACACGCTTTCGCTTTTCGCGGGGGAGCTGGGTGCCTGTCCGCTGGTGCACCAGGCCTTTCAGAAGCCTCCGGCTCGGTGGAGGCTTCTGAAAGGCCTGGTGCCGGAGCAGACAGGCACCAAGCTCCCCCACTTTTGATGGTCCGCGGCCGCTGAGGGGGGCTGCCGTGGACACCTGGCTACCCTGCCCTTGAGAGGCGCAGCTGGGTGTCCACGGCAGGCTCCCTCAGCGGCCGCAGATCTGGCCGTTGAGAGGCACAGGGGGCGCCTCTCAACAGCAGGGTAGCCCCCCTCAGTGGCAGCGGATCCGTGCCTCTCAATGGCCGGATAGGCCACCCCGAGTCCCGCCCCCCAGCCTCCCGCCTCCCAATCGTGGGCGGAGCGGAGTGATGGTAATTTACATGTTACTCTATTATTAGATAGGATTGTATATTTTCCAGTTTGTTTATTAATTAAAAATATTTTTATTGATTTCAGAGGGGAAGGGAGAGGGAGGGAGAGAGAAAGGGATAAAAACATCAGTGATAAGAGAGAATCAGTGATCAGCTGCCTCCTGCATGCCCCCTCTTGGGGACCAAGCCTGCAACCAGGGCATGTTTCTTGACCGGGAATCGAACCTCCAACCGTGACCACCTGGATCATAGGTGGATGCTCAACCACTGGGCCACACCGGCTGGGCAGTTTACTAATTTATTGTATGTTTCTGCCTACTTCCAAAAATAATTTGAAATACTTCTGGGAAGAGACATAGAACTACAAATACTGAGGATAAACAAACAGTAATATAGTAATGATAATGATGGTGAATTGCAGACAAAACTAAAAGGAAGAGTAAATAATTGTACCAGGAAATTGATCTACAGAAAGTTATTCTATTTCTATATATAATCTTACTCTGAATTTTCTATCAGACAAGTTTTAAAAAGACAAACATTGATTGCATAATTTTATCATTATCTGATAAAAAGAATATAACTTTCCCCCTTGCAGTCTCTAAGAGAATGCAGAGTATAGAACTTAAAAATAAATAAAACCAATAAAACTTTCAATTATTGGGGAGAAGGGGGTTGCACAATAACTATTTTCACCAAAGGTTATCAATTTATGTCTATTAAGTTTTATAGGCCAAGATATCAGAAAATAGATAAATTTCAAGTTGGGAGCCTTTGCAAAATATCTTAGACATGGTTAACTTAGTTCAATATTATTAAATTAGAAAAGCACTTTCTACATAAAAATGAAATTTGCAATTTTGGACATCATGCTTTCATCAATTACTTTAATCTGTTATATATTTTAACGCTCATTTTAGGTTTTGGATACTGAAATGTCTCCATGTTGGGCTCTTGTTTTGATTAGTTTTGTGTTTGACTGACTGGAATGTATCTTTGATACCTTTTCAGTAAGTTTGCATGGGATGGAATTTACATGGATGAAAATCTTATGGAACTATTGTGTATCTGAAGACTTTTTTCCTCCTCTAACAAGTAACTTTGTTGAATAGAGAATTCTTGTGTCAGATGTCTGTTCCCTCCCCACCCCCCGAATATATTTATTTTCCTCCATCATCTTCTTACATTTATGGTAAAAGTCTTTTATATCTGCTTAATTTTTCTGTTTAGATTATCTTTTAAATAATCTATGAAGAATTAAAAAACTGATAGTTTTGAATAAGTTAGCATATAGTTATTCATAATATGTACTTGTAATTTTTGTTGACTTTGATATTTTCAAACTAATGAGCTAAGTGATCATAGTTATAATTATTTCTGCATAAATGTCTGATCCTAGCAGTGCTTTGTGTAGTGTGGTTACTAAAATCTGTTTGTTTAATTGAATCATTAATCTAATAATTCTGGACACTTGAGTGTGTGGTGCATGTCAATAAGAAAACTAGATATGTTCTCCTCAGGAAAATTATTAGCTGAAGTATGGGTAATTTGTGAAACCTGTAGCAGTAGGATTTATACTTAGACTTGGTTCTATATGTGTTACCAATGTTCAAAAGATAAATTATTTGTAAGAAGAGCGGGTTAATTTATTATTCTATTTATAGTGTTTGTTTTTAATCAACAACCCTGTCTTTTTCTTGGAAAGTGTTTATGATAGTTCATATAGAGTCAAACCTAAGAAAACAAGTTCAGCCTGTTTCTGCTTAATTAAACTATAAAAATCATACAGCCGCTAACTTGTTGAGAGAATTTTGTGGCTGGAGCATTTGTGGCAATCTTGATGTGTGGGTGATAACAGCTGTTGGGCATTATATTCAGGGGCTTTGAGTTTAAAATAATCCTGGCATAAAGTTGTGTGGTCAAGAAAGGCAAAAAATGAGAGAAAGAGAAAACAAAATTACCTGTCCTCTGTGTTCAGCATGTAAACATTTAATGCATTCAGAAAGGGTAAAAAGACACTTAGCTGTTTAATTTACATCTTTGGAGAAGCCTAAATAACAAGACAAAATCAGACTTAGACTTTCTCTGTCAGTTTTAAAATATAGTTTCTCCCTTTTCCCAAGCTATGTGAATTTCCCATGGGTTTTTCTTGGTTAACCTAGTTAAACAGAAACGTGAGAGAAATGTGGAAACTTACCTCAGGATTCGATATATACACCTTTTGTGAATAAGGTAAGACTTGCTGGAAGACAGTTGTTAAAGACTCCTATGTATATTGAAAGCTGTAAGAAAATCTGATGTCTAAAAGTGTATCTTTTAAAATTAAATGCCGGATGTTGTGCAATGGTATGTTATCAAAGAACTATAATGCCTTTCCCCCAAACCCCCAAATTTTAAACCACTTTCTCTAGCCCCATAGCCCTTTTGATGTTATTAATACTTAAGTTTAATTTAGATCCATTTCTAGCAATGCTTTAATCATTGCTTATGGAAACTTGGTAGATCCCATTGAAGCATATATATGGGAGGATGTATATTTGATAAGATCTGTTAAATTTTTGTCTCAAATGTTAGATACCAAATCAATAACTTTGCTCAACCAATATTATTTCCTTCTTTGTATATTCAGTATTAGGGAATGAAAGTAGATGATTTTTTAAAGACTCAACTCAATGTCTGTTCAAAGACATTGTTCTAGCACACTGCTTTCTAGTAAAATGCAGAATGATTATAAAGGTATTTTTTCTTTTTATGCATAGAATTATATATATGGAATGTTTTATAACTATATATGATATATATATATAATATGTGTACATATACACATGTATATATGTAAATAAGCTGTATGTATGCATGTATATATATTGTGTGTATATATATATATGTATATATACATAATAGCTTATTTTAATGGAATTTTTTTTTCTCAGACAGCTAAGCAATAGCAACTGTAATTAGGTTGTTTAGTAGCAACAAAAAGAAAATTTCCAACATTAGGTCATTGTTGATAGTTGCAAAGTTTTACTTGCTTAATCAGGAAAAATTATAGGAAGAGTACTTTTTTTTTTTTTTTTTTTTTAGAAACGGTTGGTCTGTGTTATTGGCTAGAAAAGGCAGAATTATTTTGGTGAATTATTTGAATTTTTATTGAAGCCACCATGACAGACTTTTTGATGTGGTTTGCACTGTGGTAATAAAATCTGTTGAAAAGTTAGGATTTGTGAGACTTCATCAGCTTTTACTATCCATAAAGTGGTTAACATTTCCCTTAGTTTTCTAACTTTAATATTTTGCAGAATAAGGGTACCGAGGAATTGGTAATGGTTCTGCAGTTGTTGGATAGTTTTGTGACTGACCTGAGTAAATGTCAAGTATGAAATTACAGTTAAGAGGCTGGGAGTTCTATCACTGATAATAGAATTTGGATTTAATACAAAGTCTAGCAAACTAGAAAGATGTAGATGAAAACTCGGTATTGATTAGAGAAAATAATATGTATAGGCCATAAGGAAGATACAAATTCATTGGTTTATTAAAAGATGATTTCATTATAACTAAGTAGGGTTTATTACAGAATACAAATCCTTAATATTATAAAATAACACAATGTACTCTTTATTATTATCACCGTTCAACATTTAATAGAAATTCAATCAGTGGAATAAAAGAAGAATGTGAAATGAGTTGTGGAAAAAATAAAGAGAAGCAGACTTACTTTAAGTTGCAATGTAAGCTGTTTATTGGGGTAAGCCTAAGAAAATCAATTGGAAACTGATTTTAACTAATAAGAGAGATTTAGTGACTAGCTACAGATGTATAAAACAATTATTTACGATGTGCAAGAAATAACAAGTAGAAATATAAAATGGCAAAAAAGAGTCTATATACAAGAGCACTGACAACGACTTACACATACACTAGCACATGTATATTTCCTAGGAATACATAAAATACAATTAAACAATTAAGTTAAATTAACAAACTCACAGAGATGATGCAGCATCTATGTGAAGAAGAAAACAAAATATTAAGGGACATCAAATAAAACTTTAATAAATGAAGAGACCATGTTGATGGGTGGAAAATCATAGATTTAACATAGTTATATTGAATATCACAGTGAAATGGGATTCTTTTGGATAAAATTGAAAGAATGATCCCAGAATTTACTTGATATAGTAACTACAACCATATTACCATGAATAATGGTGTGTGGCTTTTGTGGTATGCATTTGTGATTTGTTGTGAACATATGAAAATATATAAAACTATAACATAGAGTAATGACAGACAAAGCAATAGATTAGAATAGAAAATACTTAAACCATACATGATATAGGTGACATTTTAAATCACTTTGAAGACCAAAGGGTTTAGTGTGGCACACTAACGCTACAGGTGGGTTAAAGAGGTGAATGTAAAAAACCACCAAAGTGCTAGACAATATAATTAACTCTATTAATCTTTGACTTCTAAACATGATACCAGAAGAAGTATAACAATACATGGGGAAAGTTTGATTCTTAGAAAATATTCTCCACCATTTCATGAGGAAAAAGAATTTGGTTGATTCTACAGCAGAATTTAAATTCAATATAAGGGGGAAAATCTAATGACTGCCAATAAATCCTGCAAATATTTACTGAGGCAATGGAAAGTGCCAATTTTGGTTTTGTTTTAATTTGTAAAAAACCTTGTAGATGGAGAAGTATTGTAAAAAAATAGGTAAAGGTGATTTCTGATATTTATTTTGTCAGTCAATAAAATACAGATAATTATAGGGCCTCATATACTATGGGGATTTAAAACTAAAATTTCTTACCCAGCAATCCCACTTCTGGGCATTTATCTGAAGAAACCCAAAACACTAATTCGAAAGATATATGGCAGCATTTTATTTACAATAAGATATAGAAACAACCTGTGTCCATTGATAGATGATTGGATAAAGATGTGGTATATTATTACAATGGAATATTACTTGGCCATAAAAAAGAATGAAAACTTACCATTTGCAGCAACATAGATAAACTTAGAGGGTACTTGGCTAAGTGAAATAAGTCAAAGAAAGACAAGTAATATATGATTTCACTTATATGTGGAATCCAAAAAACAAAATAAATAACCAAAATAGAAACAAACTCATAGGTACAGAGAACAAGCTGATGGTTACCAGATGGAAAGGGAGTTGGGTGGCTAGTAAAAAAGAATAAAGAAGTACAAATTGGTAGTTACAAAATAGTCATGGGGATGTAAAGTACAGCATTGATAATATAGTCATTAATGATGTAATAACTATGCATGGTGTCAGGTAGGTACTAGACTTATCAGGGGATCATTTCATAAACTATATAAATGTCTAACCACTATGCTGTACACCTGAAATGAATATAACATTGAATATCAGCTGTAATTAAAAGATAAATTAAAAAAATAAAAATTTTCCTCCAAAAGAGCTTTTTAGATTTGAATATTATTGATAATAATAATTTTCTGACTAATTTCTAGGTAACCTCACCAATTTCCTCTCAAGATTTAAGAAATTTTAGCCCTAATCAATGGAGAAAATACTAATGTCAAAATCTGAGATGTTAATAATCAATATACAAAGAGCTATTTTGGGGTAACATGAGCCTAGCAAGCAATGTTGACTTAAATGAGTGATGTGTATCCTGTATAATCAGTAGAATGTAAGGTTTAACTTTCTCTGCAGCTGCAGGAGACATATTTAATTAATACTGAAGCAATTATCTTGACAAGTAAATCAAACTCAATTAAATCTCAATTAGAACACTAACATTTTCTCAAATATTGTATGGTTGCCAGATGGTTACACATTTTCTTTTTTTTTACCCCCTTCCTTCTTTCTTTTACAAATTGACTTTTCCCACTACTGTGTTCATTAGGTATAATCACTGGGTTTTACTTTCTTATTTGGGGGAGGAAAATTGAAATTTAACATATACCAACATTCTCATACCTGGCAATGTATGGTTTTGTTTTATAGAACTTTGGAAAAGTAGTAAACGTTCTCATTTATAAAATTAATAAATTTCAAACTAGAGATTATGGTTATTTAGGAAGAGATTTTTCAGAGGCATTTAATTCATACCCTGCCAGAGGCAACTCAGATCAGAACTTGATCGTTGTGTCATAATTATATTTTGTCTTCAAGTAGAATGGAAACATATATCTTTCAGGATTAATAAGTTCAGGCATTCCAATTACAAACTGTTATGTAATGCCAACTAAATAAGACATTATTGTGTCATCTTCTACTGACCAGTTAGTTATACTTAGAACAATTGTATCTTTAGAGGTTTTCCTTTCAAGTGACTTTTCAAAGGTCAACTAAATTTATATCATTTCAGGTGCAACTACTTCACCTTAGTCTTAATTTCCTGCATCTTATTTGGTTGTTCACTCATAGATAAAGATGGAGGATAATACAGTGGAGGCAGTGTTGAATCTTGGATTAGAACTACAGGCTTTGTGGTCAGACTACCTGAATTTTAAATCTTGGCTCTATTAGCTTCTAAGATACACAGTTTCAGGTAATAGATCTAACTTAAAGGGGAGTTGAATATTTAAAGCAGATAATGCATAGCTAGTGCTTAGTATATAATTCTTGATACATAGTAACATTTACTAAAAATTGGCTGTTTTTGTTATTCTTTATTTACTTTATCATTGGTTTTATTCAGTCAATACTTGGGTAAGACTAGTCTTTTGAGCCAAACTTAATTCTGAAACTTAAGGATTCTGGATTTTATCGCTTAGCATATGTATAAGATTTTCAGGAGAGATGAAATAGACTTCTAAATTATTTTGTTTCCATTTGTAATATATTTTTATTGATTTCAGAGAGGAAGGGGGAGGGAGAGAGAGAAACATCAGTGATGAGAATCATTGATCTGCAGTCTCCTGCACGCCCCCTACTGGGGATCAAGCCTGCAACCCAGGCATGTGCCCTGACTGGCAATTGAACCATGACCTCCTGGTTCATAGATCAACGCTCAACCAGGGAGCCATACCAGCTGGGCTTGTTTCCAATTTTTAAACTCTTCTATCCATTCTCCAAATATTCTACATCAGGTGTTAAGGGCCAGAGCGTTAATATAGGTAATAAATCTTTTAGGCTTTGGGGCCACATATAGTGTCTGCTACATTTTTCCCCCTTAACTGTTTATTTTGAAATAATTATAGATTAACAGAAAGTTGCAAAGATAATACAGAGAGGTCTCATATACCCTTCACACACTTTCTTCAATGGTTACATTTTAAGTAATTATAGTGCAATATTAAAATCAGGAAATTTACAATGATTAAATGTGTGTGCATAGTTCTATTATCATATGTATATTCCTGTAACTACCACCTCAATCCGCAATCAAGATATAGAACTATTTCATCAACCACCAAGAATTCCCTCATGCTGCCCCTTTATAGTCCCACCCACCTCCTCATCTCAACATCCCTAATCCCTGGATCCGTTTCTATTCTTGTCATCTTGAGAATGTTATATTAATACAGTAGAATCATGCAATATGTGACTTTTTGTGATTGGCTTTTTTCACTTGTTCTTGAGATATATTGTTTCATGTTATGGATGTACACAGTTATTGCATGTACATTTTTGAGGAGTTGGTCCATTTTATCTAAATTGTCAAATTTATGTTTGTAGTTTTCCCTTATTCTTTTCATGCCTGTATAATCTGTGGTGCTATTTTCTGGTTTATTCCTGATTTATGGCCTCTCTCTCTCTCTCTCTCTTTCTCTCTTTCTCTTTCTTTTATTGTCAACTTGTTAGAAGTTTTTCAATTTCATTGATATTTTCAAAGAACCACTGTTTTGTTTAATTGATTTCTCTGTATAATTTTTCTGTTTTCAACTTAATTGAATTGTGCTTTTATCCTTTCTTCCTTCTGCTTGTTTTGGGTTTATTTTACCTTTCTTTTTCTAGTTTATTGAGGTGGGAGCTTAGAACACTGATTTGAGATTTCCCCCCTCTTTTCTAGGGTATACAATCAATGCTATAAATTTCCACACTGCTTTTGCTGTGTCCCACACATTTTGATGTGATTTACTAACATTTTCATTCAGTTCAATCTATTTTTTAATTTCCTTTGAGAATTTCTATTGAGCCATGTATTATTTAGAAGTGTTTTGCTTAGATTCCAAGTGTGTGGGAGATTCATTATTTTTCGAGATTGTACCCTATGGTTTTAATTCTTTTAAATTTGTTGACATGTGTTTTATGGCCCAGATTATGGTCTATCTTGGTATATGTTTGTGGATACTTGAAAAAAATGGGTATTCTGCTGTTATTGTGAGTAGTAGTCTATATATGTCAATTAGGTTTTGTTCGTTAATAGTATTGTTGAGTTCTTCTATATCTTTTTTGATTTTCTGTGTACTTTTCCTATCAGTTGTTGAATCTCCAGATATAACTGAATTTAGCTATTTCTCCTTTCCATTCTATCACATGGTTTACATTGACACTTTGCAGGGGTTCCTTGTTACTCCTGGCCAGGATTAAAGTCCTGGCTCCTAATTCTGCATTTTCTGACAGCATTCTTAAGGTTGGGGTTAGGAGTTAGAGCACTTCATTATAGCTTACAGTGGGTGTAAATCTCAATTCCTCACTAGGCCTTTGATGAGGTGGTGGTGGGTGGGGCTTCAGTTTTTTTCCTGTGGTGTTTGGCTAGAGTAGAGTAGTTACTTTGTAAAATATTTCTGTCTTGGTACAGTCCCTTTCCTGGTCCTTTGGCTAGAGACAGGGAATTTTTATATATATTTTTTGTCTGCTTTCATTGGCTTTTCCAGGTTTCTGGCTGCCTTAGTAGACAGTGTGGTATATGTGAGTCAAAATACAACCCAAGTAACTCACTATCATGTCATTTGTTGGATCCTGTGGTTCCTATATGATCTATCACCTTCTCACCTCTTCTCAGATTCTTTATGTAATATTTAGAGCTTTTAGCTATAGCTAGCAGAAAGACTAGGAAAAAAGTACATCTATTCTTTCTGGAAGTGGAGATCTGTTTTTTTGTTTTGTTTCATTAGTTTATTTTTACTAAGGCTTTATTTTTTTAGGGTAGTTTTAGGTTCACAGCAAAATTGAGAGGAAGGTAATGAGATTTCTCTATATAACCTCCTACAACACATGCATAGCTACTGCCATTGTCAGTATTCCCCAACCAAAGTGGTACATTTGTTGCAATTAATAATATACATTAACATGTCATAGTCACCCAGAGTTAATAGTTTACCATTATAGTTCACTTATTTGATCCCATAGTTTACATTATGGTTTACTCTTGGTATTTTACATTTAATGGCTTTGGACAAATATATGACTTGTATTTTCACTACCCTAGAACTTGTATTTTCACTATCCTGGAACTCCTCTATGTTTTGCTTATTTACTGCCCATGCTCAGCCCTTGGCAACCACTGGTCTTTTTACTTTCTCCATTGTTTTGCTTTTTGCAGAATGTCATATTTTTGTAATCATAAAATAAGTAGGCTTTTCACATTTCTTGTAATACCAGTTTAGTGGCAACAAACTCATTTAGCTTGTTCTTGTCTGAGAAGCTCTATATTTCTCCTTCATTTTAAATGTTAGCCTTGCTGGGTAAAGTAGTCTTGGTTACAAGATCTTTCTTTTCATTACTTTGAATATTTCATGCAGTCCCTTTTGGCTTGAAATGTTTCTGTTAAGAAATCAGCTGACAGTATTCTGGGAGCTCTTTTTGTAGGTAACTGTCTTTCTCTTACAGCTTTTGAGATTCCCTCTTTATCTTTAACTTTTGCCATTTTAATTATGATGTGTCTTGGTGTGGGCCTCCTTGGGCTCACCTGGTTTGGGAATCTGCGCTTTCTGGACTTGTATGTTTTTTCTCTCAGCAGGTTAAGGAAAATTAAAAAAAAATTATTATTGATTTCAGAGAGGAAGGGGGAGGGATAGAGAGCTAGAAATATCAATGATAAGAATCATTGATCGGTTGCCTCCTGCACATCCTACACTTGGGATTGAGCCCGCAACCCGGGCACGTGCCCTGACTGGGAATCGAACCATGACATCCTGGTTCATAGGTTGATGCTCAACCACTGAACCATGCTGGTGTGCAGATTAGGAAAATTTTTGGTCATTATTTTTTACATAGGTTTTTTTTAAAAAATAAATCTTTATTGTTCAGATTATGACAGTTGTTCTTCTTTTTCCCCCCATAGCTCCCCTCCACCCGGTTCCCACCCACCCTCTGCCCTTACCCCTCCCCCCACTGTCCTCATCCATAGGTGTATGATTTTTGTCCAATCTCTTCCCGCACCCCCCACATCCCTCCCCCCCCCCGAGAATTGTCAGTCCACTCTCTTTCTATGCCCCTGATTCTATTATGTTCACCAGTTTATTCTGTTCATTAGATTTTTTATTCACTTGATTTTTAGATTCACTTGTTGATAGATATGTATTTGTTCATAATTTTTATCTTTACCTTTTTCTTCTTCTTCCTCTTCTTAAAGAATACCTTTCAGCATTTCATATGGTTTGGTGGTGATGAACTCCTTTAGCTTTTTCTTATCTGTGAAGCTCTTTATCTGCCCTTCAATTCTGAATGATAGCTTTGCTGGGTAGAGTAATCTTGGTTGTAGGTTCTTGCTATTCATCACTTTGAATATTTCTTGCCACTCCCCCCGTCTGGCCTGCATAGTTTCTGTTGAGAAATCAGCTGATAATTGTATGGGTGCTCCCTTGTAGGTAACTAACTTTTTTCTCTTGCTGCTTTTAATATTCTATCTTTGTCTTTTGCTCTTGGCATTTTAATTATGATGTGTCTTGGTGTGGTCCTCTTTGGATTCCTTTTGTTTGGAGTTCTGTGCGCTTCCTGGACTTGTAAGTCTATTTCTTTCACCAGGTGGGGGAAGTTTTCAGTCATTATTTCTTCAAATAGGTTTTTAGTATCTTGCTCTCTCTCTTCTTCTGGCACCCCCATAATTCGGATGTTGGTACGCTTGAAGTTGTCCCAGAGGCTACTTACACTATCATCATATTTTTGGATTCTGTTTTCTTTTTGCTTTTCCGGTTGGGTGTTTTTTGCTTCTTTGTATTTCAGATCTTTGACTTGACTTGATCCTCTAGTCTGCCGTTGGATCTCTGTATATTATTTTTTATTTCAGTCAGTGTATACTTAATTTCTAGTTGGTCTTTTTCATATCCTCGAGGGTCTCACTAAATTTATCAGCCTTTTCTAGAAAATTCTTGAAAAACATTATAACAGTGGTTTTGAACTCTATATTCAGTTGTTTGCTTTCCTCCATTTCTTTCATTTGTGACCTGTTTCTTTGTCTCCGCATTTTAGCTGCTTCCCTGAGTTGATAGAGTGGCTTTGTGTGCTAGGTATCCTATAGGGCCCAGTGGCTCAGCCTCCCCGGTTACCTGAGGTGGACATTCTTGGTGCACCCCTTTGTGGGCTGTGTGCACAGTCTTGTTGTAGTTAAGCCTTGATTGTTGTTGGTATCACTGGAAGGAATTGACCTCCAGGCCAATTGGTTGTGAGGATCAGCTGTGTCTACGATGGAAGAACTTCTGTGCTGGAGACACCCTTATGAGGCAAGACTTGCTTCAGTGGGGCTTTAGTGCTCACTGAGTCTGCCTCCTGAATGTGTCCCTTTTGGATCTGAGAAGTTGTAATCTGGATGGCCCTACTCTGACCCCCGGGTACACTGGCTCTTGGATATCTAAGAAAGTGCTAATTTAGCCTCTGCCTGAGACCACCCAGCAGGAGCTACAGAGAGATCTGCAGATTCCTCTTCTTTGTTTGGGTTTTGGAGGTGCCCAGATGAGGCCCAGCTGTGAAGCAATGCAAGCTGCTGTGGGATTTGGGCCTTCTTTTGGATGTTCTGGGTCTCACTGACTCAGCCGCAGTTTGTTAGGTAAGTTTAGATTTCAAAGGACCCGGCCATTCATATGCAAAAGCCTCTGCACACAGTTTGGATGGGGCAGAGTCTCAGGGAGTAGCAAACAGCAATGGCTTCCCATCAGCCCTGCCCGGGTCTTAATGTCCCTTGGTAATTGCTGCAAGCACCTCTGAGAGAAAGCTGCCCTTGAGTTCCGCCCGCTGCCAGACAGTCCAGTTTCTCCCCGAATGAGTCTGGGTCTCCAGAGTCTCGCCCGGAACTGGAGTTCAGAGCAGTCGGGAGCTTTTGTCTCCCTCACGGTTGAAAAAGACAGC
Source organism: Cnephaeus nilssonii (assembly GCF_951640355.1). NCBI lineage: Eukaryota > Metazoa > Chordata > Mammalia > Chiroptera > Vespertilionidae > Cnephaeus > Cnephaeus nilssonii. The sequence goes on along the minus strand of NC_137086.1, from coordinate 43,789,624 downwards.
CACGTACTCAGTTGCCAGTCCTCTCCGCGCGCAAGCGCACCTCCGTACTTCTGCACTTTACTTCTGCAGCTCCTCTGAGTCTCAGTGTGCTTTTCACTTTCCTTCTAGTTGTAGAATTTCCACTCAGCCAGCCTTCCTGCAGTTCCGGATGATGTCCGTTTTGTCTTTTAGTTGTAGTTTTGAAGTTGTTGTGCGAGGCAGCGAATTCAGGTGTTTACCTATGCCGCCATCTTGGTTCTCTCAAATAGGTTCTTGATCAGTTGTTCTCTTATCTTTCTGGTACCCCTATGATGTGAATGTTGCTATGATTCATGTTGTCCCAAAGGTCCCTTTATCCTTATTTTGAAAACTTCTATTTTGCCCTAGCCAGTTTGGTGCAGTGGATAGAGCCTTGGCTGTGGACTGAAGGATCCCAGGTTTGATTCCAGGTTGTGGGCTCAATCCTCAGTGGGGGGCATGCAGGAGCCAGTTGATCAATGATTCTTTATCATTGTTGATGTTTCTATCTCTCTTTCCTTCACCTTTCCTCTCTGAAATCAACAAACAAACAAACAAAACAAAACAGAATTATTTTTCTTTTTGCTGCTCTGATTGGGTGTGATCTGCTACCTGGTCTTCTAAATCCTTGATTCAGTCCTCTGCTTTATCCAACCTACTGCTTAATCCTTCTAGTATATTCTTCATTTCAGATATTGTTTTCTTCATTGCTGATTGGTTCTTTTTCTTTCATTTTTATTTTATTTATTTAAAAATATTTTTTATTGTTGATAGTATTACAGATTAATTGGTTCTTTTTTATGGGTTCTGTGTCCTTTATCATTCTGTGAGCATCCTTATAATCATTACTTTGAACTTTATAACTGATAAATTGCTTACCTCCATTTTATTTAGCCCTTTTTCTGGAGATTTCTCCTGTTCTTTCATTTGGGGTCTCTTTATTTGTCTCTTCATTTTGGCTGCCTCTTTGTGTTTGTCTCTGTTTTAGGTAGCTCTTCTATTCTAGTTTTCGTGGGGTGGCCTTATGTAGTAGGTCTCCTGTGGGGTCCAATGGTGAAGTCTCCTTGATCACTTGAGCTTGGGTGCTCCAAGAGTGTCCCTTGTGTAGGTTATATCTATGTTATTATCTAATCCTGAGTCTTTCTCTTGGTTGCTGAGTATTCTGCAGACATTGGCTTTTTTTTTCTTTAAACCTGCCAACTCTTTTTCTGTCCTTGGACTTTCACATGTTCTTTCTTTCTTCTGGACCATACTTACCTCTATTATCTCCTTATATATCTCCTATTTGTCTTTTAGATTTCATCTAAAATATCATCATAATAAAATGGGCCTTTCTTGACCCTTAGCAATCTAAGTTAGATTCCATACACTACTTCATAACACAGTCAATGTTTCTTTTATAGTACTTATGACAGTATCTTATTTGAAATTTATAAGAATGACTATTTGTTTAACATTTGTTTTTATTCTTACAAAATTGTAATTCTTTAGTGGAGCAGCCCCTCTATGTTTTATTAAACAGCTTACACTGGCCTACAATAATATTTCAATATTTAACGTAATAGTTGATATTTCAGTTTTTGTCAGGGGAAGTTGAAACTTTCATTGGAGTCATCCCCAAGATATTATTCTAAGTGTTTTACCTGTGTTTGTTAATTTAATATTCATAGAAATCTGCAAGGCAAATATTGGTATTCCTTTTTATAGGAGAGGATGCTGAAGATGTAAGAGCTAAAGTAATTTGCTTAAGGTTGGAGAGTTAGAAAGGACCAGAGTCAGCAGGTAGCCTGAATCCAAACTAATTTTGTTTTGATTACACTGCAAGCTTCACTGAAGCTTCAGAATTTTGATGGTGATAGGGGGTGGGGAAGTGATATTAAAATAATAACAACAATAAAAACAAACACTTATGATCCCACTAGTTCCTTTCCCAGTTCAGGGGCAAGAAAACAGGCTGCTAGGAATGTGCTTTTATGTTTAGAATTCCTGCACCTCCACCTGCTGGCAGAGAGAGTATTTTTTTGTTAAGTGGCGTAATATTTGGTCAGAGGGACAAATTTTGTGTTTTATAATTTGCTATTGAATTAATATAAATATACTGAAGAGGGTACAGTTTATTCCAGCTGGTCAGTTTAAAGAAGTTTGTTTACATCTCATTTCCTTCATTGGGATTGCAGGGTGGAAATTAAGAAGCTGGTGTCTAAGATTTACTTCCTGGGGGACAATTAGTGTGGTCTCTTGTCAGGTGGAATATTAGGTACAAAGAAGTAGAAGGCAAACTAAATAGAAAATAACAGACTACCACTGTTAAATTTTTGCTTATTTTTTTCTAGAAAATTTTTCTCTTTGGCTATGCTTTTTAAGATAAATTTTTACTTATATTAAAATGTATCTTATATGTGCAACCTGTGTTATTTTACACATTTACTTATACAGTATGTATTTTCATGCTATGTATTCCATGCGAATGTCACTTTCAACAAATGTTTTGTATTCATTTAGAGATTCATTATGCTATATATTTATCAATTATTTTTATAAAATGATAGATATTTAAAAAAATGATAGATATTTAGATTATTCCCAGTTTTAAAAAATATTTAAACACCAATTATATGCTGGTAGCTTTTTTCATATTACGATATCTCTTTAAGATTGATTATGAGAAATGGAATTATTGCATTGAAGAATATAAATATCTTTAAGGCTCTTGCTACACATTAAAATTTTTTTTAAACCAAATTTAATTTTTACATTTTACTGATACTTTCAGAGAGTTTCTGTTTCATTGTACTTTTGCCAGTGCATGTATTATTATTTTCTTCAGTCTTTTAAAATTTAATAGGCCTTGCTTTACTCTATCTCTCTCTAATCACTAGTGAGACTAAACATTTTAACATGTGTTTATCCACTATGAATTGTGTTTATTTCCCTTGTTCATTCTTCTATTTTTGGAAATATGTTTTTATTGATTTTAGAGAGAGAAAAATATGGCTGTGAGAGAGACACATCTATGGGTTGCCTCCTGTATGTGCCCCAATGGAGGGTCGAACCCACAACCTGGGCATGTGCCCTGACCTGGAATTGAAACAGTGACTTTTCAGTGCACGATGGCCAGGGCAATCTTCTTCTCTTTTAAAGCACCGATATGTATCTACTCCCATATATTATCTTCTATTCTTTTTTTTTATTTGTTGTTTTTATGTTTGGAAATTTATGTTTGATTGTATTTTAAAATATAGTTTGAGTGTTTTATTCCTTTATAATTTAACTCTTTGGATATTTGGAATTTTGTGGGGAATGTATATACTGTGATGTAAAAATCTAAATTGCTTTTCAAGTTGGCGTCCATATTTATTGGCTAATCCTTGTATTCTGTTATTAATTTGACTCCTGCATATGCCCATGTATTTGTGCTTTATCTTTTACAGGTTTGGTGTGAGAGTTAAACATTAGTAGGGGTCCTATTTAATAGTAAAATGGGATTATTTAAGTTACAGTGCTTTTACACTTAGATATACAAATAAATACATCTGTGAATATACACACATGCATTAGACATATCAGGGCATAGTAGCTGTGCCACATTGCCTGTTCGTGTTGTGATATATTTTTCTTTATAAGTAAAGGGTAATTTTTTAGGATGTTCTGATTGGTGGTGGTAATGCAAAGTCATGATGAATGTGCTGTTATGTAGTATACTATGTTAGGACATCACTTTGGGATTAGTTTAGTTTGGTGATTTGATATGATGCCAGTGTTTCTCCTTTAGGATTAACTACTGTAGCATTATTACTGAGATTGCTGCTTCCTCCTGAGATTTGCACCTGAGCATTAGAATCTTTTTCCAGTGCAAAAAGACAATTAATATGCTTTAGGATTGCCATTTCTCCTACTGTAATTGTTTAATTAGCTAGCTTGGGAGTACTTTTCTCTCTTCTTTAGCTTGAGAAGTAATCCTATATTTCTTAACTTCAAGCAGTTCGATTGCTTTAAAAAATATAAACAGTTTTATTTTGTTTTCTGTTAGGAAAATATATACACATTTATTGTACAATACAGAAGAGTATATGTAGGAGTTTGATAATCCCAGAAAGAGATTCCAGAAGTCACAAGGGGAGGGGAGGGGGAAGAGGTCATGAACATGCATAGGACTAGGTCATATTGGGATAGATGTTGCATATTTAGTTAACTCCATGAACTAAGCAGATATGTAAGTTAGCATAGTGAGAACTGTGCAGATCTAAGAGGATTAGCTACTATTCAGTTCTAGCTGATTATTTCCATGGGGCTCAGCATTTCTAGACATTAATTCCCCTCTCCCCAAAAGATATTGGAAACCTAGATTTTTGTGTGAATTCTCCTAATTTCAAAATATTGGCAGGTGACACATTTGTGATTTCTCACTTAGGAGGTCTAAAGAACACGTGGGGAAGACAATCTGAAGGATAGTGGTGATTAAAGAGAATTATACTTGCCTGGCTGGTTTGGCTCAGTAGTTGAGCATAGATCCATGAACCAGGAGGTCATGGTTAAATACCTGGTCAGGGCACAAGCCCAGGTTTTGGGCTTGATCCCCAGTAGGGGGCATGTAGGTGGCAGCCGATAAATGATTCTCATCATTGGTGTTTCCATTTCTCTCTCCCTCTCTCTTCTCTCTGAAATCAATAAACACATATTAAATAAAGAGAGAGAGAGAGAGAGAGAGAGTTATACTTCAATCACTAAGTTAAATGGATGTGAGGCATGACAGAATTAGTACCTAGGAAATGATGGTGGGTAACCAGATATCTTGCTCTGTTCCTGAATATTTCTTTCTGCATTTGTTGTCTCTTTGAGGCCTGGCCTGATGTAATGCTACCTATAGCTAATGTTGCTTCCAAAGGCTTGCAATCTGGTGAGTATTAAAGACAAGTAAAGAAGAAACTATAATAAAGTGCAGTGAGTGATATAACAGAGGAAGTATAGCACATTTCTGAATTTCAGAAGAGGGATATCTAATCCAGATTTGGATGATCAAGGAAGGCCTCCCATCATAAGTGGTGTGTTAGCTGGGACAAACGAGTTTGATGAAGGTGGGATGGTGGGTGGGCATTATGTGGGTAGAGAACAAAGTTTACAAAGGACTGAAGGCTAGAGAAGGTGGTGCATTTAGGAATTGTAAAGTAATTCACTTCTTGTAACTTTTCAAATCATTTTTAACATTGTTTTATATCATTGATATCTTAGTTACTGTTTATCCAAGGAAAAGAAATAAGAATTGAGTAAAAAGACCAATAAATAGATAACTGGTTGAATATAAAGTGCAGTGATAAAGAAATCCTTGAGAATAGAGGATTGTTGCTATTGCTGCTATTGTAGAGGGTCCTTTGTGTTGAGTATTGGCTCTTTTATCAGAATAAAGGTATTAAGGATACGCTTATCATATTACTGATTAGCAGCTAATGAATAGGATGACTGCCAGAATCAAGGTTTTGGAAGCTCTTTATAGGGTGATGAATCCAGCTTCATCTACTTGAAATTTTATCTTGAATACATTGCATTGCTCTTAAATCTAAAACAACTGATGTAAGTACAGGATGGGAAAAGTTTATAAGCAATGTGTGTGTGTGTGTGTGTGTGTAGAGGCAATGCAGTGTGGTCATTTACAAAAGCAAAGGCTACATGAATAGTTTAACACGGGAAGAGGGTAATGGCAGTCCCATCCTGTTCTGTTTGGAATTCACCTGGAATGTTATATATTGCTTTTGGAGACACACTTTAATAGGCTATAAGTGAAGCAGAACATCTTCAGGAGAAAGGAAATAGAATGGCTATCCAGCAAAACACCATTGCATATGATGAGTGGTTGAAGGGCTAAAATATATTTTAAACCTAGAAAACAGAATTTTGGGGGGCTCTTGCTATAGCTTTATATTTTTAAATGACTAAATATGGAAAGTAGGTATGAATTGTAATTTTTTGGCACCAAGAGAGTAGCATTATAGCAGATGGATAGAAACTTTGGGGTTGGGGAAAGATTAGGGTGACAGAAGAAAGCAAAGTGATGGGAAGTATCATTCCATTATATATATGTAACTTCATATGCATTACCTCATATAATTCTTAATACCCAATGCATCACGTATTAATTTAAAAATAATTTTCTATAAAAACATTAACTTTTTATAATATAAAATATTTTTTAAAATTTGCTAATTCCATGCTTGCTTAAAACTGCTTTTAAAAGTCAATCCTCCACTATGGATGGCTTCCACATCTTGTTTTACAAAAAAAAACTAAGAACAACAAATGCATCTACAAGAATCCACATATAACAAACATACAACAAAAATGAGAAACAGAGAACCTCAAAATTTTTGTGTTTCTTGTGAATGGATTTTCCAACGTTGGCATTTTCTGAATACCAGCAACTAAAGCACCACATACACACTATATCAAATTTTCTCTAAAAAACAAAGGATTGTAAGGACTTTGCAAGTGCACATGCTTCCAAGCTGGCCAAAATATGCAAGGCAATTGATTACTAGTAACAACCAGCACTTTTCATTAACTATTCATATAAGAGCTTTGGTTAGTAATTTTATTGATTTTAAAAATAATAATATAGTATTTCCTTCTTGAAGCTAACTATATCCAATAGCCTTTTCACCTCAGGAATGATTTCTGTGGAGGGAACACTGGTTGCATGAGAGTGTACAGCATAGTTTGTTAAATTACAAAGGTTCTGCTCCATGAGTGGCAAGTTATTACACAATTGTGCAGGGTTCTCTGATGTGGCACCAGTAAAGGGAGCACTGCTGAAATGGAGAGTGTTTTTAATATGTACATTTGTAGGGTCTTAGACTCAATTAGAGAAGGAATTTGATTTGTAGTTTGCCCTGACTTTCAGTAACCTGAGAAGCAGAGATGAAGAAAGGAACAATTTTGGATACAGAACAGCATTCAGAACAGCTAAAGAAAAACAATAAGACGCTGATTTTCCATTCCGCTTACTAAAGGCCTGTGCATGAATTCTGCCCCCACCGCCTATCTCCATAACAGCTCAGATACTGTCTCTCCTTACTCAACTACAAAACATGATATTCCTCTGATACTGCTCTCTTCCTTAAATCTTCAACCTTCTGCAGTAGAACACTCAATTATCCCCATTAAATAGCAATTAACATTGTTTCTGAATACTATCTATCCAATAAGGCACAGATCAGAATCATTTTAATTACGATCATTGTCCAGCAGAGGTCAAATTTTAGCCCACAGCATAAATTACTACACCTTAGAAAGCTAAAACATATTTAAAAATAATATAAAAGCAAAAAGGGGGCTTTTTCCCATTTAAGTAGATAATGGGGTACTGGGGAGGGAAAAAGCTCCTCCTTCTCATACTTAGCAATGGTTAATAGTAGGTGTAAATTATGGTACCAATTAGATGCCAAAAATTATTAAAAGGTCATGATATTGTCTTTAATATCATAACAGTCTACATGAGAAGACAAAACTATAAATATATTAAGAAACCAAAATAGTAGTATATAAGTAGCAAACATTATAGGAATGTGTAGTAAAGATTATCAGAACAGGAAGCAATCACTGTTGATGAACTGGCCAAGGAAAGCTAAAAAAGAATCCACAGAATCTCACAATTTGAAGGGACTCTCAAATCATCTTTTAAAAAATTAACCCATTTAAATATTGACTAGTCTACAGTCAGATACCTCTAAAAACTTGGAATTTATATCTTTGGAAGAGGCTAAGTCATAAATTATTCCTCAATTTAGATTTGGGAGCTATTATGGTAGCTATTTATTATTTTTAGGCGAACTCTAAATATCATTAGGAGTCCTTGGTATCCTGTGTTTGATAACTATTTAGTGTTTATTCTCTTTCTCTTTTTTCCTATTTATTACATTTATTAGGATGACACTGGTTAACAAAATTATACAGGTTTCCCAGGTGCCCAAGACATCATCTGTACACTGTATTGTGTGTTCATCAATACTCCCAAGTCAAGTGTCTGTCCATCACCATTTATCCATCCTATACCCTCTTCCATCTTCCTCTACTCCTCCACCACACTGTTGTCCATGTCTATGAGTTTTCTCTCTTTTTTCTCCTCAATTTCTCCACCTTTGCTCCAGCCAGCTCCCCCTATTCTCTTCTTGATGAATCCAATCAGATGAATGCTGCAAGAGCCATTATTATTGACTGTGAATTCATCTACAAGAATGATAGATGGTTTTATATTTTGTCATTTATTATTTTTTAAGTACAAAAAACGCATGTGTTTTGAAATTTTAATTATTTTTTCTAGATTTGTTGAGGTGTTCTGGGAAATGGGGAAAGCATAGCTTTAAATTAATTTATACAGCAGTCCTGATATTGGAAAGGAAGGGCTACTATTAAATTCTGAGGATGAATTCAGAAAAGGGGGATGAATTAGTAGAAACTTAGAAGGATGGCCAGAACATATAAGTTTAGCTTCTTTGAAACCATGAAGCAGTTATAATTTTATAAAAACCACAGTAAATTAAATTGAAAACCATTATTCAGTGTAAATAATGACCAAATGTGAATTGGAGGTGAGGTTATTCCTGAAGTTAGTTTAGTAATGGATCAGCTCTGATGGTCTTGTAGCAATGGAAGGAGAATAGGAATACCTTCTGATGTTTCTACAATTCATTAAAAGACCAGCAATCCCAGGAGAATGCGTGACATTTGGGACTTTGAATAAGAGTGTAGGAATTTGGAGATAATTGGTATGGCCTGGAGCCTTTCTTGGCATATGCTAGCAAAATTTGGGGGGGGGGGGGAGTTCTCTTTCCAGATGTGCTACATGGGAGAGTTTCTCATGAATTGCTGGAAGGAGGACAATAGGGGAAACAAGAAACCGATGTTTCCTTGCCCTTCTTGTGGACAGGAGAGGGGTCATCCCCTCAGAAGAGTCTGACAGTAAATGTTGCGTGAGAGATAACTGAAAGCATTGAGCCTAACAGAGCTCTTGTTAGGGTGCTGTACATGTGTCTGACTATGGAGTCACCGACAAATATGAAGAGAGGGGTGGGTGCTTCACTAATACTTTATGGGAGTTGAAGTCTAGGATTCCCATTTAACCTCCACTGACCATGAAGTGTGGCCATGTTACTGCCTGATGAGGGCAGATATCTAGGCTCCCCAATTGGCCTTTTCTGATGGACTAGGAGTCGGGGTTTACATTTTCTTCCCGATGGTGTTTGGTTGGGGTGGGATAGTTACTGTCTAACAGTTTGCCATCTTGCTAGTCTTGTATTAGAAAGAAGAGGTTTTTATTTGATCATGTCTACTTTTGTTGGCTTTTCCTGGTTAGTTTCTATTCTGGGATACATGCAGCCAACCCGTTCCTCCCCTAAAAAACAACCCAAACCAAAAACATCAACACTAAAATCCTTGGAAACTCACTATCATGATCCTCAGTTTTTGGGGTCCCTAGGCAGTCTTTCTCCTTCTCTCTACCTTTCAGAATTTTCTTACGCTTGTTTTATACGTAATGGCCAGGATTTTTAGCTCTACTTAGTTGGAGGAATAGGTAGCGTGGTTTACTTCATCTTTCGTTAGTAAATTTTTGTACATTACTTAGAGTTGGCAAAATATTTTTATGTGCATCATCTCACTTGATTCTCACAAGAAGTTTATGTGGTATATCTATTCATATTATTATCTACATTGAATAGATTTAGATTTGGGCTCAGAGGATTAAAAAAGAAAATTCAAGAACAAAGTCAGGATCAGAAACTCAGCAATTCTGATTCTACATTTCTTTTTATCCCACCTCCACTAGTTTGCTTTCCAGTCACTCCAGACTATAGCAATCCTCCTTCATTTGAATTAGTATAGCAATTACTCTCTGATCATTAATTTGGCAATCTTCACGTGATTTTTTTATTGAACCATATTTCTTTATATATTTCTCTTGAGTCTGTAATTAGATTTATTTATTATTTTTAGTTTAAAGTGAAAGAGAGTTTATTAGTGAACAGAGTGGCTACTCCACAGACAGAGCAGTCCCTCCTTAGTGCGATTTACTTCTTTTACTGAGGCTCATTTAATCAAGGGGTAGGGCATTCAATAAAGGGGAGGAATATTCACGATTTTTCTGGGAAAGAGGTGGAGACTTCTTGGAAGACTTCTGGAAGTTTTAAATTCTTTAAATCATTAGTTTCCTCTACCTCATTTTATCTTTTTTTTTTTTTTTCCACAATGCCTTGATCATAATTAGTATTTAAAAACTTTGCAATTGGTGTCCCCTTCTTATTACTGCTTCAGATTGCCTATATCTGTCTCAATGTGTTTGGAACATTTGACTCTTATATGGGAAGAATTAGTAGCAAAGATAGAAGGACTGAAAAGATGTTTTCGGTTAGGGGCTGGGCAGTTGGAAGAGTTATGGACAGAAGTAGCGTTTCTTCTTTTTCCTGCTCCATCTTCTCCATTTCTGTCTCATCCGGGCCCTCTATTCCGCCCCCTTCTGGCTGCTATGCTTTCTCTTCCCTCTATTGAGTGCCTTTTCTATTTTTTCATAATCATCTCCATCTCCAATCTATCACACTTATCCTTTCTCCCCCAAAGGATTCTACAACCCGCTTTGATCCACTTGTAATAATGTCCAAGTTTTGTCCATGGCCATTCTTTATTTCTACTGTAAGTTTTCTAAGAAAACATGAAAATTCTCAGGACTTCAACTGTCATTGACTTCCAAATATCTGTCCGCTCTGAACTCTCACCTGAATTCTACTCCTGTTTTCCGACTATTTGTAGGACAGCTTCAGTGGGATAAACTCATAATGACGCCTGACACTCAAAATGTCTAAAATGAAACTCATTCATTCACCCTGGAAGTCTGCACAAAACTTTCTTTTCCCTTTCCTTTCTCAGTGGTAGCTTGAGTAACTAGTCTTTCAAATTAGGGACCTAGACACTCATCTCTCTCCCTCCCTCTTTTCACATCCATCTCATATTGCAGCCTGCACCACCCTCACTGCTGCCACAGCTGCTAAACCACTTTGCAGTGTCCATGCTTTGGCAGGCACTGTTCTGAGCTCTGTACATATGTTAACTCATTTAATTCTTACAGCACAGCTTTGAGGTGGGTACTGCTCACATCCCTACTTTACAAATGGAGACTTTGAGACGCAAAGAAGTTACAGTGCCCAACATCATACAGCTAGAAAGTAGAGGAGCTCGGCAGGTTTTGGCAGTCTGGCTGTAGAACAGCTGCTCTTGTCAAGTCTTCGTTATTTTATTTTAAAGACAGTTTTTGAATCTTTCACCTCATATCCATCTCTACTAATGACTCAGTTCATACTCTCATCATCTTGGGTATGGGTTAACCAACCTTCCAGCCTTCCATTGTTTTCTCCCTCAGGTCCATTCTCTGCATAGTCACAGGGCTGACAGCACTAAAGGGCATCTCCCCCTTTTCAACTATCAGTAGCTCATTAGCACCCGGAAGTAATGTCTAGGCTTCTTATTCCTGCATCTAAGGCTGTACATTATCTGGTTCCTGCCTATTTCCTGTTCTTCTTGTGCCACCTCTGTGTCTCTTTTCATTATAGCAACTATACATTTGATGGTTTCTGAAGTCATTTAGACCAGAAACCTGTTGTGTGAGCATTCTTTTTCTAATTTCATCATGGGTTCCTTCTTCTCTGTCTTCCACTTTTGGTGTCTTTCCTTAGCCAAGAACTTTCTCATTCCATTTTCTTGCCACTATGTCTATTATCATATTTTCTCTTATGTTTTATATATATTTTCTCTTTTTGTCGAACAACCTTATATGATTCAATTTTGGGTCACCTTGGAAGCCTTCCCCGAATTCTTTCTTCCCCCATCTGCCTTTGGTGGGCAGAGATCCATTCTTTTTGTTTCCCCCTGAACTCCATTTTTTTCTTCTGATGACGGGCTCATATCACTGGATTTCTTTAAGGAATCATTTAGCTTATATATTCTGGTGACTCTTTCTTTTTCTAAATAGGCTAATTCTTGCCCTTACCCTTGTGTGAGTGAGTCAGTTTTCTTCCCGTCATCAATGACACCAGGGCTTGTCATTCCTGTAGTCTAGCAAAATTCCCACTATATCCTATGAAATTGTGCTTTTCAACTCTTTGAATCCAGTCAAAGAATATGTACTTTGTTGTTGTGCCCCTGTATTTTTGGACACTTGGCAAATAAAACTATGAAAAAAAAATCCTACACATTTGTTACGCAGCTGTAGTCTACTAGTGTTCAAAGTGCTTTGCATTGACTATTTAATCCCTGTCATATTTATGACTTATTTTGGACAAGATGAAAAAAATGAGAGGATTAGCCTTGTGCTCACCAAATTTGTCAGTATAAAGAAGAAATAAAGTGCTGAGCTTTCCATTCTGTGCTTGCTCTGCCTTCTTTGAGAGTGACATTATTATATTACCATATTAATTTTTACTGTTTTTATTTAATGTTCATACTAGGATACATGTGAGTCAATATATAATAGAGATGATAGGTAAATCCTAATCAGCTTGTTCTAGCACTAGCATGTGAAGAAGAATCTGGTGGATGTATTAGATTCTAGTTTTGGCCTAGACTTGTCTTGTGACTTTAGCAAAGTAATGTAAACTTCTTGAATATAATTCCCCAACCATTACTGAGGTGGTTATCTCCTAGAATAGATTGAAATGATATGAATTGCCAGCAGAATCAGCAGTTCTGGGAACAAATGCTAAATACTTTGAGAGTATGAGGAATTAACTGACGTTTTATATTTTTTAACAATAGATTCCAGTATAAATCTTTTGACTTGGTCTTCACTCACTGTTGACTTTGTATTCTGTTTGCATTTTTGCCATCTTTTTCTTTACATTTACCTGCTTTTTCTTTCCCTACATTTTCTCATCACCCTTATTGTTCACCTTACAATAACAGATACCAAAATTATGACTTTAATTTTGTGAGAGAATAAAATACTTTAGGGAAGGAAGATGGTATGTCAACCTCTGTTTTACTTTGTATCTCTTGAGAATACTTTAGCTGAATAAGTTGCCTATCTGTTTGTTGACTCTTGTTCATCTTGCATGGAAATGATCAGTTCTATGTAACATCTGTAGACAGTTAATTATCAATTCACACAGTATGCTTTTTGGGGTCATATGTTTTTGGTTTTATCATAAACAGAAGTCAGAGTTGAGAACATATTTTTTACATACAATTTCAGTTGTGGGGATTTGGAATAGTTTGTTACCCACATCTTTAGGTTTTTGATGAGGCTCTTGGCCTGAGAACACTGACCATTTCAGTATTCTACTATTTTTCTAAAGTGCCCCAAAGGCTACAACTTTGTGACTTTCCTTATGTAAAACATAAAAGCATTGTTGTTATTATTTTAAAAATTGCATCCATATATTTTTATTAAAATCAGTTGTAATTCTAATGAACAGTAAGACAAAATTTTTTCCAAACATTTGCCTCGAGTTGTTGTTTCTATTTTTAATTTTATGGTATCTAACTTTATTTTTCTAATTTGAAAAGAAATACATATTTATTCTAGAGAACTTGGAAAATGTTAAGAGGTACAATGAAGGAATATATATCATTAAGGATGTATCATCCAGAAAGAGATTGTAGACATTTTAATAAGTTTTAAAGGAAATATAAGTATATATACTTATTAAAAGCATTGACATATTTATAAATGCATTATTGTACATACCTTAGTATTTATATTTCTCATTTGTTAAAGTTACATAATTAATGCACTCAAATATGTAATATCTGTAGATTATAAAGCATAAAAATAAGATAAACATCTTCTTTCATAAGACTACCCAGTTTAAGACAGATGGCCTCAACAACTTAGAAGCCGTCTGAGTTGCTTAACTTCATTGTATCCCTATTTCCTCCTCCACCAGAGAAAGCTAGTATGCTACATTTTACATACATCATTAACTTCTGTTTTTTCTAGTCATGTGGGTAACTATATGTTATATATTATTTAATTTTCCTCGTTTTTGATCTTTGTAAAAAGGGTAACAAAGCTCAGACTTGCATTTTATACTCAACATAACGTTGCTACAAATCATCCATATCTTTATATAGGTCATTTATTTAAAAAATATATTTTTATTGATTTCAGAGAGGAAGGGAGAGGGAGAGAGAGATAGAAAATCAATTATGAGAGAGTTATTGATTGGCTGCCTCCTGCACGCCCCACACTGGGGATTGAGCCCGAAACCTGGGCATGTGCCGTGATTGGGAATTGAACCCGTGACCTCCTGGTCCATAGGTCAACATTCAACCACTGAGCCACGCTGGAAGGGCTCATTTATTTTCATTGTTCTAGAAAAATATAACGATGTACTTCACCATTCAACTAAAGATGGGCATTTGAAGATGATAAGTTTGATGACGTGAAAGTAGTATAGTATGATCCTATCTAATAAAAGAGTAATATGCAAATTGACCATACCTCTGCTACACCCACAAGCCATGCCCACCAGCTAATCAGAATCGAGTATGCAAATTAACCCAACAAAGATGGCTGTAGCCACGGAGCGAGCAGGAGGCTTGGGTTTCCCTGGCAATGGAGGAAGCCAAGCTTCCCCAACACCCTGGCCGGCCCCAGACTCCACTCAAGGTTACAAAGTTTCAATTATAGAAGATAAATCCCAACAAAAATGGTGGCAGCCAAGGAGCTGGAGAGAGCAGGAGGCTTGGGTTGCCCCCGGCGATGGAGGAAGCCAAGCTCCTGGCCTGCCTTGGCCTCCGCTCAAGGCTACAAAGTTTCAATTATAGAAGATAAATAAATCCCAACAAAAATGGCTGCGGCCATGGAGAGAGCAGGAGGCTTGGGTTTCCCCAGCGATGGAGGAAGCCAAGCTTTCCACCTGCCCTGGCCTCCACTCAAGGCTACAAAGTTTCAATTATAGAAGATAAATAAATCCCAGATACCAGGCTCTCCGCTTGGGTTGCCGGGGTGTGTGGCCAGCCTGCAAACCACCACTGGCCCCTCGCCCAGGCTACTCCACGCCCCAAGGGAACCCCCATCCTGATCTGGGACACCCTTCAGGGCAAACCAGCCGACCCCCTCCCGTGCACCAGACCTCTATCCTATCTAATAAAAGAGTAATATGCAAATTGACCATCACTCCAACACACAAGATGGCTGCCCCTATGTGGACACAAGATGGCCACCACAAGATGGCCAGCAGGGGAGGGCAGTTGGGAGGGACCAGGCCTGCAAGGGAGGGCAGTTGTGGGTGATCAGGCCAGCAGGGGAGGGCAGTTGGGAAGGATCAGGCTTGCAAGGGAGGGCAGTTGGGGGCGATTAAGCCTGCAGGCGAGGGCATTTAGGGGTGACCAGGCTGTCAGAGGAGGGAAGATGGGGGTGACCAGGCCTGCACGGAAGGGCAGTTGGGGGGGGGGTCCCAGGCCTGCAAAGGAAAAGCAGTTGGGGAGGACCAGGCTTGCAGGGGAGGGCAGTTAGGGGCAATCAGGCTGGCAGGGTAGCAGTTAGGCATCAATCAGGCTGGCAGGGAGTGGTTAGGGGGTGATCAGGCTGGCAGGCAGAAGTGGTTAGGGGCAATCAGGAAGGCAAGCAAGCGAGTAGTTGGGAGCTAGCAGTCCTGGATTGTGAGAGGGATCCCAGATTGGAGAGGGTGCAGGCTGGGCTTAGGGACACATCCCCCCATGCACGAATTTCATGCACCGGGCCTCTAGTGTGGTATATAAAATTATATATATAATGGTTATGTATGTGGATATTATATTGTGCTTACTGTCACTTTTTGTTTTATTTATATTAGAGTTATGTTATTAGGTGTTTGAATCTTATAAGATTATTTTTATTGCTAGTAATGCTTTTGCCTGACATTGTGTAATATTAAAAGAATTATTCTGCCTAACTTTGTTTACTTATTTATTTGGTTAGTATTTTTATGGCCCTATATTTACTTTCAGTTTCTTTGAAAATAAGTTTTTCAATGTGTCTCTTGTGAGTAATATATGACTGCACTTTTAAAATAATCCAGTGTGATTTATTGTCAGGGTTTATTAAGAGGGGTATTCTGTCTAATTACATTTAATCTACTACTGATATATTTGAATTTTTATCTATAATCTTCATTTGAATTTTCTTCTTTGTGACTCTTCTCTGTTGCTCACCTTTCCTTGTCTCCTTTTGAATTGACTTAAAAAAAATCGTTCATTTCTGTATCCCTCAAAACCCCTCCCTCTTTTGAAAGTTATACACTTTATTTTTTTTTTAGCGTTTACCCTAGAAATTACAATTTTCACCCTTAACTTATGAAATTCTGAAGTTAATCAAAATTTATACTCTCCTCCTTAGAACGCTTACATTCTGTTTACACTCTACCTCAGTTGCGGTATCTATATTTTACTTTTCTTTCTAATCCTACTAGACATTGTTTTATACAGTCAATGCTGATTTATTTTTGCCTGCATTTTAGCTTTGAATTTCTTCTTTCCCTTCCTCGACCCCAGACCTTCCATTTGAGATCACTTACCTTCTGCCTTAATTATGGCCTTTACAATTACCATCAATGGAAGTCTGTCTGCAACTAGCATTTTCAGTCACGCATCGTCCCTCTCCCCCTACCCCCCCAAGTTTGGCTTAAACTTTATTTCATCCTTATTCTTAAAAATAGGTATGTAATTCAGAGTTTGCAGTTATTTTCCTTTAGTACATTATGTATATTATTTCACTGTCTTCTAATTTCTCTTTTCAATGGTTTATGTCAGCTGTCAGTCTGAATGCCACTCTGAATGTACTATGTCGTCTGTCTTTCCTGTCTGCTTTTAAATTTTCTCCATGTGTTTGGTTTTCAGCATCTTCACTGTGATATGTTTGTGAGTAGATTTCTTTTTATTTATACTATTTGGGCTTTGTTGTATGTCTTGAATCTATGGATTGGTGTATTTCATCAATTCTGGAAAATTCTCAAATTGTCTTTTTAAAAATATTGCCCTTGCCTCAATCTCTCTGCATTCTCTTTCTGGAACTTTAATTAAGTGTATATTAAATTAATTTCACTCTAAACTTTAGTTACTTCCTGGTCTATGTTTTCGTCACTTCTCTCTGGCTTTATTCTATACTAGGAGCCCAGCTTGCGATTCGAAATCGTGCCGCGCCGCCCACCCTCAAGTCGCTGGTCCGGCCCTGCCTCCCTCCCAGGCCCTGCAGCAGCCGTGGCCGCTGCTGATGAGGCCCTCCCCCAGTGCAGGCGTGCTGAGGCCCCTGCCGCCCTGCCCCCGATGCTGCGCGCGCAACCTCCTCCTGTCCGGTCGTCCCATTATGGCGTCCAGGTTAATTAGCATATATATTGGCGTCCAGGTTAATTAGCACAACAGAAAAATCTGTTAACTGGAAATAGATCAGAAGAAATTTTATAAAATTTCTTCTGATCTATTTCCAGTTAACAGATTTTTCTGTTGTGCTTCATCTATCAATGATAAACACTGACTTTTAAATTTCAGTGGTTAGTTTTCTTCTTCATTTCTAGAATTTTTATTATTTCCCCAAATTTGGAATGAACCTCTCTCTCTCTCTCTCTCTCTCTCTCTCTCTCTCTCTCTCTCAACCATCTTCTATTTCTAGAAGATATTTTCAACAATTTTATTTCCTCAGAGTAAGAATAGTTGTTTATAATATCTGTGCTTATTATTTCCAAAAGTTGTAATCTTCATACTTGTTCATACTCATGGATCTTGATTTTCTTTGACTGTGTCCTGCCTATTATCCTTGAAAAAGTGTGTGTTTGTGTATTCCTTGAGGTCTATGGTGAAAGTACTTTCCCCCATAGATGATTTTTTTTGTTTTGTTTTTTGTTCTGTCAGGTATCTAGTAGCACTGCCAATAAGGGACTTCCTGAAACCAAACTCATGTGGTACATCTAGGCCTGGGCTCCAGATTCCTGTGAGGCCTTGGCTGTGACAACAGCTTCTTCAGCGTCTTGTTTTTGTTACCACCTCCTCCCCCACCCCCTCTCCCACGCTCCCCCTTTATTGAAAATACTGTGTTCTGCTCTGTACCAAGGCAGCTTTCCTTGGACTTCCAGCTGGATGGGAAGGATTTAGTTATAACGTATCCTCATCTCTAAGGTGTAGTCCTTTGAAGCTTTCTATGGAGAGAATCATCTACAACACTTCTCATCTTGGATGGACTCTAGCATTAACTTCTTTCCTCCTTGCCCTTTCAGGCTTTTAAATCCCAAGTTTTGGGGTTCTAATTGGCATATGCCCACAGTTCATATAGCTTTGGTACTCTAGTATTCTCCTTACTTCTCCAGCTACAAGTTTTATTCTGGAATTTGTCCTGGTGGGTTAACAGTAGTTTATTAGTATCCCAGTGCTTTTTACTTGATGTTTTTAGTATTTTAAATAACATTTTAATTGTTTTAAGTAGAAATATTGGTTTGAGTAGCCAAGCTCTCCATTAGTAGAAATAGAATTTCTGTTGTGATTTGTTGTTAGTACAAACTCAGTTTCTTTGGAACTTTATTTATGGATGCTATAGTCCTTGTGAGAAAATTTGTATTGGCTTCAGTCCAGTGTTTATAAGATGGGGGACACTGATTACTTGAGTCCAATTTAAATTAAATTCTCAATTGGGTTTTTAAAAAAGTATAGTTGACATACAATATTATATTAGTTTCAGGTTTACAACATTGTGATTCCACATTTATATACTTTCCAAAGTGATCCACAATAAGTCTAGTAACATCTGTCACTGTACAAAGTTTTGATATTATTGACTACATTTCCTATGCTGTACATTATATCCTCTTGACTTATTTTATAACTGGAAGTTTGTACTTCTTAATCCCCTTTCCCTTTTCTGCTCATCCCCCCAATCCTTTCCCCTCTGACAGCCATCAGTGTTCAACTGGGCATTTTTTGAGCCTCAGACCCATCTGCAGGCTGTTGAGAGGCCACAGATGCTCAGGGGAACTCTTCTTCTTATCCCCAGGTTCCCTATCCTCCTTTCTGATCTATGAAGAGTCAGTGTGGAAGCAGGCATGTGTCTGCAATATGATTTTGTGGGATATACATTTTTTAAGTCCACTTTTGATTAAGTTTCTAGCCGTTCAGTGTTACTGCCTTTTTACCGCATCTCCAATTTGATTCCTTACCCTGCATGAGCCCGAGGCTTTATTTCCTGTCCCCCTTGTGTATTCATTAAAAACGAAGCTCTGGGCCAAGGGTTGGCAAACTTTTGCTGTAAAGGGCCAGATAAAAAATATTTCAGACTTTGCAGGTCATACAGTTTCTGTTGCAACTACCCAGCTCTGCCATTGTGATATGAAAGCAGCTGTAGATAATACTTAAATGAATGAGCATGGCTGTGTTGTAAAAAACATTATTTATAGACCCTGAAATTTGAGTTTCATACAATTTTCATTTGGTTAGATTTTTTTCTTTTTTATTTTCAACCTTTTAAAAATTTAAAAACTATTCTTAGTTTATGACTATAGGCTGGATTTGGCTTGTGGACCATAGTTTTCCAACCCCTGCTTTAGGCCATTAAGGTATTGTTCCTCCCTGCTGCTCTCATTCCTGGCCCTTTTAGAATTTTTCTCACTTCAGCGCAAACTTAGGAAAGCTTAATATTCATTTTAATACAAAATTAAAAGTATTTTTTTAAAAATTTTATCCAGCATTTTAGGTATTGTGCAGTGGGAAGATTTCAGGATATATTTAAATTTCCAGAATCGTATTTATTTAATCATTTCATGCTAAGTAATATATAGTGAAATATGAAAAAAATGACAAAACATTTTCTATATTAGATTTTATGACCCTGTCGGATTCTTATTTTATTTTTTAATATGTTTTTTATTTATTTCAGAGAAGAAGGGAGAGGGAGAGAGAGATAGAAACATCATCGATGAGTGGGAATCATTGATTGGTTGCCTCCTGCAAGCTCCTTAGTGAGAATCGAGCTGAAAACCAGGCATGTGGCCTGACTGGGAATAGTGACCTCCTGGTTCATAGGTTGACACTTAACCATTGAGCCATACTGGCCAGGCCTTAAGGCTTTTGAAGTTTCTTAAAGCTTTGGCCTTTGTGTTGTAAATATTAATGCTCCATTCTGAGTTCAAGAAGATAATTGTTAGAATCTTATATATTGTGTTCTATTTTCATTTATTTAGCACTGTGCATTCAGGTCTAAAGGACTTTGTTAATTTAAATTTATTTTTTATGATGGTCTTCTTTCATATTTACTGAATTTATATAAAACTATCCTTCCTTCAAATACTATCCCATTTATTTTGATTCATTTCTGATATTAATGTCTTCTTTTCACTTTGATTTGGAATCTTTTTTTTTTCCAAGTTAGCAACACTTTCATATTTACTCTTTTCATTCCATCATCTAAACAGTTTGACAATTTCAGTCCTAGGCTTCTGACCACCCACTAGAAAATCTTACTGAAGTTCTATCAGGTGTTTTTGAAACTTGGGTGTTGGGTGTGACCTGTCAGCTAGTAGGCAAGTTGTCTAACAAACAGAATGATACTCATATTTTCTTAGATTGGCACTTTGAGTACAATCAGATATTTGGGTTATCATGTGTTGGCTCCTCTTTCTTGTTTAAGACATATATCTCTGTCTTCTTCACACATGGACTTCCCCGCCCCCCAGCTATATTGAGGTATAATTGACAAATAAAATTGTGAGATGTATTATATGCATATATTATAAAAGAGTTCCCATGGAGTTAATGAACACATCCATATCACACACATTTACCTATTCTTGTGGACAGAGTTGGTTAGAACATAGGTTTTACTCTCTCAGCAAATTTCAGTTACACAATATGGTGTTAACAATTATAGTCACCATATTATATGTTAGAGTCTCAGACCTTACTCATCTTATAACCAAAAGTTTGTATCCTTTTAACAATCTCTATATTTCCCCTGTTCCCCACCTTCCAGCACCTGACAACCACTTCTGTTTGTTTCTGTGAGTTCTACTTTTTTAGTTTTTTTTTTGTTCTACTTAAAAGTGATACCAACACATGGGCATTTAATTGACTCAGCATGTTTTACAGAATCTTAGACAAGATATTTGCATTAAGTATTTCTTAATTTAGAATAATTTATCATGTTACTAATTGTCCATTTGCCATGTAAACCTTATTAAAAAGGAGGTCTGATTTTCTTGTCTATGGACTAGGGTATGACCAAATGTCTGTACTCTAGGGTATAACATATTTTTCACATATTCATCTGAGACTTGGATTGAGCATTATACAGTATTTGTAAAAATGTTATTTCTTGAGTTTCTCAAACTTAGATGGTTTTTCAAAATTGGGAGGATATAGTTATAACTTTAATAAGTTATGAGACATAAGACTATTCTAATTATTTGGGGTAATAACTTGAGATTTAGAGTTAGATTAAGTTCAAACCTAACTCTATTTGGGAGATAGGTTTTTATATTGTAATCTGTGTTCATTGTCTTTCCTTAATGCTGTTTTGAGAATAGCAATATATTTAAAATGTTATGAGAAAATGATTTCACTGAAATAAATTTCTTCTTTTGTTGCGTTATATGCACTAACGATAAAGGTGATTTTGTTAAGTTTAACATTTGGAATATTTGTAAGATTAAATCTTGAAAACATTAGCTTAAACCAATGTGGATGTACTATATTTATGTTTCTGGGAAGTGATTATCTTCTAAACTTTATAGAATCATCACTAATATCTTTTTTTGTGGAAAGGGAATGGGTGGACGGTTTTACTAATATGGAATAGATTTTTAAATTGAATTATTGGGGTGACATTGGTTAGTAAAATTGTATAAGTTTCAGATGTGCAATTCTATAATACATCATCTGTATATTGTAGTGTGTGCTCACCACCCCAAGTCCAGTCTCCTTCCATCACCATTTATTTCACTCTATACCCTGTACCTCCCCCAACTTCTCCTACCTCCCTTTTCCTCTGGTAATCTCCATGCTGTTGTCTGTGTCTGATTTTTTTTCCTTAATGAAGTAGATTTTTAATGTTTACTCCATAGGCCTTTCCAATAGCGTGTGTGTGTGTGTGTGTGTGTGTGTGTGTGTGTGTGTGTGTGTGTTTATTTATAAATTTTTTCATCATAACAGGACATTGAACTTAAATAAGCTTGGTAAATGCTAATTGAACCCTTGCAAGAGTTAAAAACAGGTAGAATATTTTGTTTGAAATTTAAATAGGTTTAAAATGAGAGCAATTACTATTGGTCCATCTAGAAAATAAAATTGTTTTAATGAATAGTAACTGAATTTGAGGAATCTTTATGTAGCTTTCTCCTTCTGATTCATTCCACTATTGGCCTGTAGAGGGCATTACATGTACAGCAAATATAGCTTTGTATTATCAATTTCATCTAGTTGAATAGTTTGAGTTATATTCACATATTCTATCCTATGTCATAAGTGTCAAGCTTATTATCTTTAGTGATATTATTGACATAAAAGATAGTTATGAAACTATAAAGTTAATTCAATTACAATTAATATTTGTTACTGTAAGTTTTAAAAGGTTTTTATATTTTCTGAGGGCTAAATGAAGAAAGTAGGCTGAAAGGGATTTTGAGAACATGTAAATAAAGCTCCCCAAGATTTATTTTCCTGGATTGGATTAGTTAATGAATCAGGCTTTAACGTTATGTGTGCTAATCTAATCTTTCCTGAAATTCCACAGGAGTGATCCTTCCCCCTGAATAACAAGAGTGAAGGTTTCTTCTTATTTCAGGCATTTAGTGAATTTAAAATGCAAAGAAAACAGTGTAATTATTTTTATCTTTGAGATAAGTTAATATGATATAGTGAGAACTAGTAAAAACTTATAAAATGTTTTTTCTTTGGGTTAAGAGGACATATATATAATCAAGATAAGAATGGGAAGCCTGGTCTGTGTGGCTCAGTGGTTGAGCGTTGACCTGTGAACCAAGAGGTCACGGTTCGATTACCCGTCAGGGCACATGCTGAGGTTTAGGGCTCGATCCCCAATGTGGGGTGTGCAGGAGGCAGCTGATCAATGATTCTCTGTCATCACTGATGTTTGTATCTCTCTCCCTCTCCCGAAATCAATAAAAATATATAAAAAAAAATAGATAACCGGAAGAGACTATTAGATGACACTGGAAGTTGTAAAGCCCTCTCTGATTGAGATGCCTTCTCGTGCTGGGGTTCTAGTGTTCCTCTCTATAAATTGGAGATTCTTAATTGTAACCTTTATAGGTAGTGTTTTGCTTTCGGGTTTAATGAGATTCTAAGTGCATAAGATATACTTGTATTTTTGTACACACATAATTCAATAATTAAATACGTAATGATCTCACCATTTTTTTTAATGGTGTTTAGTTGTGAGTAATGGGGAGAATGAGTGAATGAGTGATTCTGAAGAAATAATTTCTGTAAAAGCTGGTCTTTACTACAGAAAATTTTTTTGTCTAGAAAGATTTTTTTTTTTGCCAGTAATGTTTTAATGATGTCGCTCACTCTTTGGTTTGGTATAGTCCAGACTCAGGATTAAATAATTTTAATATGAATAGCCTGATGAGATCAGTAAGAGAAATGCAGTTATTATGCACATGAGAATATAGTTGTAATGATTAAAGATACAGTCATTGTTGATAGTTTTACCTTCAAATCTTGGTTCTGCAGTGTCTGGGATTTGTAATATGTGGTCACTCAAAGCATGTCTCTAAACTTTAGATTACTCTTCTCTAAAATGAGAATGGCAAAAAAATCTGTGCAGAGTTGTGTGTGATATGAATAAAACAATGCAGATTATACTATATAGTATAGTGCCTGGTGTGTAAAGAGCACTCACAAACGTTATTACTATTATAGGATTTCTTTTTGTAATTATTTTTTTAAGATTCAAAAAATTACCATTTAATGGTAAAGTGAAAATCTAAAAGTATTTTTGAAGGACCTGAGTTTTTTTTCAAGTGGGTTAAGACTATGAATAATAATAACCCTCAGGGGGAAATCCCCAGGCATCTATGAAATTTATTTCAATAACACTGCCTTTGGGTTTTGCGTTATACTTCTTAAGGTCATTGGAGTCACAAAGTCATTTGGGGACTCTTAGAAGATCAGTGTGACAGAAACTACCATCAGCATCAAGTGACCAGGGACTAATAAATCTGAGCTGATTGTTTTTTCTGGTACAGTTAATAATTGTTCAGAAACTATCTTGATGGAACACATAAATGGAATAAAAATCCTTACAGATCAAAATTCCAGTCTTGATATTAACAAACAAAAATAGTTCAGGACCATAAGAGAAAAAATGTGGTGAATAGGGGAAGTCCTTGAAAAGTTGTTAACTTGGGTAAAGGAAATAGCAGTATCTCTGTGGTCTTTCAGGAACAAAAAACATCTTTTGCAGAGGGCCCAGTGTTTGAGCCAAGATATAAAGTGACCTTCATGGCTGGCTGGCTCAATCTCAAGTTTTCCTAGGGAGAATTAGCATTGCTTCAGTGCTTGACAGTGGGCAGCAGATCACTTCCCAGTGGGAAGCAAGGAAATGATGGTTGAAGCAAGGAATGACTGTTATTTCTCACCAGCAGGTAGGTATACATCACTTGTTGAAATGATTCAGCAGTTTAAAGCTGAGAGCTGTGAGACTTTGTGAGTTCCACGTGGGGAGCACAGGACCCAGGAGGGTCAGCTCTGTTTGGAATACTTCTGGGATTGCTCTGTTCCCTTCTGCTTTGAATCACAGGCTGATGTGCGGTTGTAGTCTTTTTCTTTTTTTCTCCTCACTCTTAACCCTGCCCCCAAGGTTCCTTGAATATTTGTAATAGAGTATTCTAGACAGCAGCAGGTAAAAATTTTCAGGTGCTGGGGGGGCAGGGGATGAGAGGGCAGGGAAGGAAGGTGTTTCATCTATCCCATCACTGTTGAAGGTACTTCCATCTTTTAAAACTGACATTATTCTGTTCCACCCTATTCCCTGGAAAAAAACAGGCCTCTTGTCTGGATCTTTTCCTTTTAATGATTTCCATGAAAAGGCTTTTACCCAGGCTCTGACATGACTGTCAGAACACACATTTAAATGCGAGACTGCTTAAAAGGCTATTGATATTCCCTGGTGGAAAAGAAAGTGCTTTAAA
Organism: Cnephaeus nilssonii; assembly: GCF_951640355.1. NCBI lineage: Eukaryota > Metazoa > Chordata > Mammalia > Chiroptera > Vespertilionidae > Cnephaeus > Cnephaeus nilssonii. Next base: position 43,764,479 of record NC_137086.1, on the reverse strand, counting down.
AAATCCATCTGTCCATACACAAGTTAACCCTGACTATTTTCTTTCTTTCTCTTCCTTCTCTTCTCCTTTTCCTCTCCCTCCTCCTCCAGTTTCTCCTCCCTTTTTTTTTTTTAAATCAAAGACTCAAGTTAAAGCCAGATCCTTGTGTGCCACTACCTTCTAGAAGCTGTAATTTTTATACATTGATGACTCTAATTAATTTAATCCAGATCCAAAGACATTGAGTGTGGAGGAAGAATGCTTAATTAGGTTTGATCTGAGGCTGCTGTTTTAGTCTCAGCAGATTGTTCCTTCTGAATCTGGGGCTCGTTCTGTTTGTAAGTCCTGGATATGTTAACACAAGTCAATAAATGGTAAAGTGGTGCTATCTGTAATAGGAATTGTGTGCAGTATTTATAATAAAAAACACAATTGGCATGAATTGACTAAGTGTTAGTGGGAATTAAAGTTGATACCAGATTGTAATACTTCACTAGAGGCCTGGTGCACAAAATTCGTGCACGGGGGTGGGGGTGGGGGGGAAGGGGTGTCCCTCAGCCCAGCCTGCACCCTCTCCAATCTGGGACCCCTCAAGGGATGTCCGACTGCCCGTTTAGGCCCGATCCCAGTCGGACATCACTCTCACAATCCAGGACTGCTGGCTCCCAACTGCTCGCCTGCCTGCCTTCCTGATTGCCCCTAACCGCTTCTGCCTGCCAGCCTGATCACCCCCTAACCACTCCCCTGACAGCCTGATAGATGCCTAACTGCTCCGCTGCTGGTCCGATTGCCCCTAACTGCCCTCCCCTGCAGGCCTGGTTGCCCCCAACTGCTCTCCCTTGCAGGCCTAGGTCCCCCCCAACTGCTCTCTCTTGCAGGCCTAGGTCCCCCCCAACTGCCCTTCCCTGCAGGCCCAGTCGCCCCCAACTTCCCTCCTCTGCTGGCCTGGTCACCCCTAACTTCCCTCCCCTGCAGACTTGATCACCCCCAATTGCCCTCCCTTCCAGGCCTGGTCCCTCCCAACTGCCCTCCCCTGCTGGCCTGATCACCCACAACTGCCCTCCCTTGCAGGCCTGGTCCCTCCCAACTGCCCTCCCCTGCTGGCCATCTTGTGTCCACATGGGGCCAGTCATCTTGTGTGTTGGAGTGATGGTCAATTTGCATATTACTCTTTTATTAGATAGGATAGAGGCCTGGTGCATGGGTGGGGGCCAGCTGGTTTGCCCTGAAGGGTGTCCCGGATCAGGGTGAGGGTTCCCTTGGGTTGTGGAGTAGCCTGGGCGAGGGGCCTGTGGTGGTTTGCAGGCCGGCCACGCCCCCCGGCGACCCAAGTGGAGGCCCTGGTATCTGGGATTTATTTATCTTTGATAATTGAAACTTTGTAGCCTTGAGTGGAGCCAAGCCTCCTGGTTGCTCCATGGCCGCAGACATTTTTGTTGGGATTTATTTATCTTCTATAATTGAAACTTTGTAGCAGAGGCCAAGGCAGGCCAGGGCTGCAGGAGCTTGGCTTCCTCCATCACCGGGGGCAACCCAAGCCTCCTGCTTTCTCCAGCTCCGTGGCTGCCACCATTTTTGTTGGGATTTATTTATCTTCTATAATTGAAACTTTTTAGCCTTGAGTGGAGGCCTGGGCCCGCCAGGGTGTGTGGAAAGCTTGGCTTCCTCCTTTGCCAGGGAAACCCAAGCCTCCTGCTCGCTCCGTGGCTGCAGCCATCTTTGTTGGGTCAATTTGCATACTTGCTCCTGATTGGCTGGTGGGCGTGGCTTGTGGGTATAGTGTAGTGATGGTTAATTTGCATATTACTCTTTTATTAGATAGGATAAGCAGTCTGTTATAGTAAATGAGTTCTGAAGTAATAACCAGGTATTTGATAAGATTTTAATTAATTGATAAGCATGTGAATATGGAGATGTCAACATGGTTGGTTTGTTCTCATGTTGTTGGATGTTCGGTTTATTAGCTATTAATGACTATGTTCATTGATACTGTCTATTCCTAACATGAAGTAAGATGGTTCTACTGAACGAGCTAGAGGCATAGGCAGTAAAATATAACAAGAAAAAAGTTGAGAATTCAAGTAATATAATTATCCAGATTTTATGGAAAAAGTAATATAATTATCCAGATTTTATCCCCTATAGTCATGCTACCTACACTCACCTAGACATTCATGGCTACTTACAAAAACTTATAATTAAATTATCTTAAGTCCCCATTACTTTCTCTGGGGTCACTTTTCTAAATTTTCTCATGTCACTCAGTTCCACAACTATTTCTATCCTACATTTTAGCAGATAATCTTTTACCTAGAAAGGGGAATTCGTTAGGTAGAGGTTTAAAAGACATCTAGGTTATTTAGAATAACTTTCTCAAATTTCTTTTTTTGTAGTTCAGATTTCTTCTGGGCCATCACCCTTTTTCCTATTTCAAAGAAAGAAACACTTGGCTTCCTTAATGAGGCTAATAGGCAGTAGCTTTTTTTGACCTTGTTTCTTCCTAATTTTTCTAAAATGTTGTTGGAATAGTAATCCCCTCTTTTCCTTACATTTTTAGTTTCTCAGTTGGCACTTTTCCTTATGCCCTCTAACTTGGCATTATACTTTATAATGATAATTAAAGAATAAAACAGAAAAAATATTCTTCCACCCATTTTTCCCTCTTGAATGAACTTTAGCTTTACTGTTGTTTTTAATGCTTTAGAGTGATGCCTTTAATGTTTTTCAGTTCAATTCAGTATTTACCAAGGCCTACTGTGCGCTCAGCACACGGATAAACCAATTATGGTCTCTGTCTTCTAAGAATTTATCTATATTTCAGTCTGATAAAGAAAATCAGGTCTAGTTATAATATTAAGTGGTAGGTGCTTTGATAGAGACATGTATTCAGTGCTATTGGAGTTTACCCTAGCATCACAGTGTGTCCTCAACCTGCCTTTCAACTTTTATTGTTGATTGGTTGATGAGTCTCCCAATGAAGGAAAAAGAAAGTAATGCTCTTATATCTTTTTTCTTTTCATCTTTTATTCCTATCTTTTTCTATGAAGCTCTGCTTATAATTAAATGTTCTTTTTATATAATACCAAGTTTTTAAATATTGTAATTTTTATATAATATAAAACTTCTAATTATATCAGTTTTGTGTTGTCTTATCAATGTGTAATAAGTTATTTAGAGTAATTCACCTTCCCCAGTGACAAATACTTTATTTTGAATCAAGATTAGTTGCATTTCTACCTTCAAGTAGGATTCATGAAATGTGGTTTTTACCCAGGGATTGTTAAAAATACATGTGAATATTTCTCCCTGATATATGTTATTTTAAAATACCTCTTGGCTTTAAAAAATACACTTTTTAAAAATAGACTGTGTCTTTAAAGAAAGTTTTAGGTTTACAGAAAAATTGAGCAGATAGATAGTTATAGAAAAATTGAGCAGATAGTAAGAGAGTTCCCATGTACCCATTCTCCTCCTATCAGTTTCCACTGTTATTAATATCTTGCATTAGTGCAGTATGATTTGTTAGAATTGATGAACCAATATATATTTTAAAATCTTGATATAGTTGACATGTCTAAGTTTAAGGTGTACAAGGAGTTGATTTTATACATATATGTATTGTAATATGATTACCTGTCTACCTCTATAATATCACATAATTTTTTCATGTGTGTGTGTGGGTGGGGGGGTGAGGACATTTAAGATCTAGTCTCTTAATAACTCTGAAGTTTATAATACAGTATTGTTTATTATAAATCACTTTGCTTTCTCCAGGACTTATTTACCTACTAATTGCAAGTTTGTACTCGTAAACAACATCTCCCTAATCCCCCTTCTCCTGCAGTTCCTGGTAACCACCATCCTGCTCTCTGTTTTTATGAATTTGGCTTTTATAGATTCCACATTTAAGTAGTATCATATAGTATTTGTCTTTCTCTGCCTGACTTATCTCATTGAATATAACCCTTCAAAAATCTATCTATGTTGTTGCAAATGGCAGGATTTATCTGAAGAAAATGGAAATGGGACATAAAAAAGATATCTGTACTCCCATGTTTATTGTTGCATTATTAACAATAGCCAAGTATGTGAACAACCTAAATGTCTATCAATGGATGAGTGGATAAAAAATATTAGAATATTATTCAGCCATGAGAAAGAAGGAAATCCTGCCATTCCAGACAACATGATATGTTATTACTACCCAAAGTTTATAATTTACATTAGGGTTTATTCTTTGTGTTGTAAAGTTCTTTTAAGTTTCAGTAATGCATGTTATGTACCCATCTTTGTAATATCATACAGAATAATTTCACAATACTAAAAATCCCCTATGCTTTACAACACCCCCACCTAAATCCAGGCAAGCAATGATTATTTTTTATTGCCTCTAGAGTCTTGCGTTTTTCAGAATGTCTTATAGTTGGAATTTTTTAGTATGTAGCCTTTCAGAGTGGAATTTTTCACTTAGCCATATGCATTTGAACTTCCTTTGTGCCTTTTTATGGCAGGAGAGCGCCTTTCTTTTAATTTCAGAATACTCTATTGTATGAATGTACCACAGTTTATGTTTCCTTTCATCCATTGAGGGACATCTTGGTTACATCTGAATTTTGGCAATCATGGATATAACTGCTACAAATATTTGTGTGCACATAAATTTTAAACTCACTTGGGTAAATGCCTAGGAGTGCATTTGATGGCTCGCATGGCAAGACTGTAGTTAGCTTTGTAAGAAACTAACAACCTGTCTTCCAAAGTGTCTATACCACTTTGCATTCCCACCAGTAAAAGATGAGAGTTCCTGTTGCTCCACAAGCTCATCAGCATTTGGTATTGTCAGTTCTTATTTTATTTTAGTCATAACAGAGCTATAGTGGTATCTTGTTGCTTTTTTAATTAGCAGTTCTCTAAAAACAGATAATGTTGAGCATCTTTTTATATGCTTATTTGCCATCTGTATGTCTTCTCTGATGGAGTGTGAATTCAGAACTTCTGCTCTTTTTTCTTTTTGAGGTTAAGAATATTTAATTTTTAAAAAATATTTATTGTTAAAAATATTATCTATATCCTTTTTTCCCCCTTTGACCGCTTCTAGCCTGACCCCACCCACCGCCCCAGGCCTTCACCACCCTATTGTCTGTGTCCATGGATTATGCATATATGCATACAAATTCTTTGGTTAATCTCTGCCAGCCACCCAGACCTTCCCTCTGAGATTCCACAGTCTGTTCCATGCTTCTATATCTCTGGATCTATTTTGTTCATCAGTTTATTTTGTTCATTAGATGCCACAAATGAGTGAGATCATGTATACTTGTCTTTCTTTGACTGGCTTATTTCGCTTAGCGTAATACTCATTTTTTATTTGTTGTTTGTATTTGTTGAGTTTTAAGAATTCTTTATATATTTTGTTCACCGGTCCTTTTATCAGATATGTATTCTGCAAAGATTTTCTCCCAGTGTGGATTATCTTACTGTTTTAACAGTGTCTTACACAGAGAAAATGTTTTTGATTTTAATGATTTTTTTGATTTTATCAGTTTTTCTTTCTTGGAGCATATAATAGGTGTTGTTATCACCAAACTCAAGGTCACCTAGATTTTCTCTTAATGTTATTTTCTAGTAGTTGTACATTTTATATTTAGGTCTATGATCCATTTTGAGTTAAATTTTTGTGTGTGAATAGTATTTAAGTTTGTGTTTAGATTGCTTGTGGATGTCCAGTTGTCCTAGTACCATTTGTTGAAATGGCTGTCTCTTTTTCATTGAATTGCCTTTGTTTTATTGTCAAAGATCAGATGACTGAATTTGTGTGTATTTATTTCTGTACTCTGTTCTCATTGGCCTGTTTTTCTATTGTTTTGCTAATACTACACTGTCTTGATTACTGTAGCTTTATACTAAGTCTTAAAGTTGGGCTTTATCAGTCCTTTGATGTTCTTCATCTTAAGTGTTATGTTGATTATTCTGAGTCTTTTGCCTTTCCATATAAATCTTAGAATAATTTGTCGATAACCACAAAATAACTTGCTGGAATTTTTATTGGTACTGCTTTGAATCTATAGATCAAGTTATGAAGAATTGATACCTTAACAACATTGAGTCTTCCTATCAATGAACATGGAATATTTATTTAGATCTTTGATTTCTTTCATCAGAATTTCATAGGTTTCTTCCTATAGGTTTTGTATATATTTTGTTATATACCCAAGTATTTATTTTGGTTGCTAATGAGTTTTAAATTTATAATTCCAATTGTTTATTGGAGGAATTTAGGAAAGGAATTGACTTTAGTATATTCACATCTATCCTGCAGTTGTGCTGTAATCACTTACTAATTCTGGAAGTTTCTTGTGTTTTTTTTTTGCATAGACAAATCATGTTATCTTCTTTCTCAATTTGTATATGTTTCATTTAATTTTCTTGCCATATTGCATTAACTAGGATTTCCAATATGCTGTTGAATAGAAATAGTGGGAGAGAACATTCTTGCCTTGTTCCTGATCTAAGGAGGAAAGCATCTAATTTTTCACCATTAACTTTGATGTGCTATAGGTTTTTTTTATAGACCCCCTTTATCAAGTTTAGGAAGTATGCAATTATGTAATGCTCTCCTTATCCCTGATAATTTTCCTTATTCTGAAGTCTGCTTTGTCTGAAAAAAATATAGTTACTCCATCTTTCTTTGGATCAGTGTTAGCATGGTATATCTTTCTCCATTCCTTTACTATTTTAATCTATCTGTGACTTTAAATATAAAGTGTATTTTTTATAGGCAACACATAGTTGGACCCTGTTTTTTACCCACTCTTTGAGTCTCTTAATTTACATTTAAAATGATTATTGGAATAGGTGAGTTATTATTGATCATGTTTATAATTTTTCTATTCCTTGAATTTTTTAAATCTCTTTTTTGCCTTCTCTGATTTTAATTGAGTATTTTACAATTTCACTAGAGGCCCAGTGCACAAAATTTGTGCATGGGTAGGGTCCCTAGGCCTGGCCGGTGATCAAGGCCGATCAGGTTCCATGCCTCCCTGCCGCCTGCCTCCTCCTTCCCTCGCTCCCTCAGTGCCCCGCCACTGCCGCTGGTCGCCCACCATGTTCTGTGCCGCCCCCTGGTGGTCAGTGCATGTCATAGTGAGCAATCGAACTCCTGGTCTCCCAGTTGAACTCCTGAGAAGACACTTTATATATTAGCCTTTTATATATATAGATTTTCCCTCTTCTTCAGTAAATAATTGTACTTTCTTTTTAAAATATTTTCTACTTACTTTAGGAATTGGAACATATATTTATAATTAATCTACATGTACTTTCAAATAACTATAACATTTCACTGTTATAGTTATTTGGGCAGATAGAGTATTTCAGTTCTTCTTTCTGGTCCCTTATATCATTGCTGTTTTACATTTCCCTTATCTATAAACTATAATAACCTAGTACATTTAGCTCTTATTATTCATTTTTTTCAATCTTATTTTTATTGAGGTGAAATTCAGATAACTGAATTAACCATTTTAAAGTGAATCATTTTAACGGCATTTAATACATTCACAATGTTGTGCAACCTCCACCTCTATGTATTTCCAAAACATTTCCATTATCCCAAAAGGAAACTTTATACTTATTTATGCCATCATCTCTCTAGTAGACATAATGTACCAGATAATAAGAACTGAGCTAAATAGGATTTTAATATGAGTGCTTATGTGTATCTGGGTAGGAGTTAGGCTGTATTTAATGTTTGCTGTAACTGTAGTTTGTTCAGGCTTCAGTTTGCTCAGGTGACTGTTTTTGTTTGTCCTATTGTCTTTGGATTGTCTTCCTAGTGTTCCCTAGTTACTCTGGGGCTCCCTAATCTTTTGACTGTCTTTTGTGTCTGCTATGATGTCCTGCTTTTGAATCTTTAAAGTCTGTATCTAATAATTACACATTTTGGAGCTTGTATATAAATGTATTTCATCTGTCTTTTCCCCCTCTGTTGTTTCCTGTTGTCTCATCTCCTTTTGTGTATGGTTACTTTTTATTGTGTGCTGGTCATTATACTTTCAAAATTGTTTGTAGAAAAAATTTAAAGTCTAGGATGATAGTATTCTTCCTTGGAGAAGAGTCAACAGTATTATTCCTGGATGTTTAGTGACAGTAGTATTTTGGGATCACTTTAATCCAGTTTAATGCTTAGTATGAGTTTCTACAAGGGCTCTGTGTAATCCTGGTTTAAACTTGTCATAGGGTGCAACTGTTCAAGGTTCTAACCCATATGAAGGATATACCAAGTTCATTCCTCCTGGATGGCACTTAACTTTCATTTCTGTTTTTAAATCACTCGGCATTGTAAAAAGTGCCATTTAACCCAGTCTGTTATCTTTTCAGTATTGGTAACTGCCCCAAAGGAAGAATGGCTACAAATGTTGGTGTCTCTTCCCCATGCCACTTCCCTTTCCTGGATACTGGCTTAATATGCTTTCTCCATTTTATTAGCTCTCTGAATCTTAAAGTAGATGGCTTTTATATTTTGTTCAGTGTTTCCTATCTAAATTCTCTAGTTCACCATTTCCTGAAGTGGATATTCATTTGTAGTTACCTATATCCACATCTATTTTATAAAATTTTGATCATATAAAAATATATCTGGATTTTTAAAGCTTGACATATTAAGAGTATTCCTCCATGTACTTATGTGTTCTTTAAAGACATATTTTAAAAAATTATTGAATCATATTTTTTCACATTTTTGTATAATTTCCCAATCTTTTTTTGATCTCATTTCCTATTAGTAGACATTCACTTTCCCTCTTATTTGCTATATAATGATATTTCTAGATTCAAAATTATTTACAGATTGTCACATTACACATTTTACGAATCTAAACTTGGTCATCCTTACTACACTAGATACCTACTGTGATAATGAAATTGAATTTTACTAGCAGGATGCATGGGAACTTTTAATATTTTGAGAAACACCTGGCTTTTAAGTTAAAACTGGAAACAGAAGCTTGTGTGAGTGTATAGTTTTACACCTAGCAATAAGAGAACACATGTCCATCTGATCTTAGGAAGATTTTATAAGTTTCAAATGGGTCTTTGGCCCTGAGCCATTCTTGCTGTCATTTTTTATTAACATGGTTCTCTTTTTCTTCCTATGAAAAGCCTACTTTTTGTAATATTGTTTCTAAAAAATATGATTCCATTCAAAAGGATATTGTAAAATGGTGTCTTAAAATTGTGTCTCAGTCCATTAAAACGACTCATAAAACATCATAACACAAAATATGTAGTAACTAGTCAGAACTGCAGAGTTAACCGTAATTCTCTTTTAACTCTGTTTCATAGTAAATCAGCTTGCAGTGATCATCATAAAACAGCCACTTTTTTGAGACAAACATCACTAGTTTCATTTAAAATCACATTTGTAGATAGTCTAAATTAGAAATTTTAATAACAGCATTGAGATTAAATCTTACAGTTTACTACTCAGTTTTTGTGTAACATTTGTATCAGCCTTCTTATTTTCATAAACTAGATTATATATATAACTAGAGGCATGGTGCACAATCAGGGCCGATCTGCGGGGCTACCTACGGGGCAATAGGGGGCTCCCCACTGGCACCTGCCTTGCCTAGCCTGGTGCTGCCGGCTCGCCGGCCCTGCCCCCTGACACGGCTGGTTGCCTCCCTCTGCGGGGCGACCAGAGGGGCGATGTGGGGTGGAGGGGCGCTGGCACCCGCCTTGGCTGGCCTGGGTCCTGCGGACTGGGGGCAGCTCCTGCATTGTGCGTCTGCCTCCTGGTGGTCAGTGTGTGTCATAGCGACCAGTCGTTCCAGTTCCTCAGTTCGGTCGATTTGCATATTTAGGCTTTTATTATATAGGATGTTTGGTCTTTCATAGATTGATTGAATTGTAATAATTGCTATTCCCTATTCTATGGCATATTTTTTAGGGAGTAGAAATGTGTTCTCTCTATCTCATAACACTCTTCCTGTTTCCTGTGATTCATCAAAATTTAATTTTGTGGGAAATTGGGGTCAGCTTTTTAATTTATTCTTATGAACTAGATCATGGTTGTTATGTTTAGTCATTCATAGGCTGACTAAATTGCAACTGTGCTGTTCCTTTTTCTGTGGTACTTCTTAAGGAAGTGGATAGTAGATAGGTTCTTCTTGTTCTGATACTGTTTTTACCTGACTAGTGTGGTTTAGGAAAAACGTATCTTCTATGTTGATAGGAAACTATTAATAAAAATAATAGATTATGGAAGGAACAAAGAAACTGTCATTTTTCATATGTTTACTCTGCCAGTTACAGTGCTTGTCACGCTCACATAAAATTAATAGAATGGTTTGTTTAGAACTTTAGACACTTTAATGAAAACTTCTCAAGGTGGTTGAAACAAAGCTTTGGTAACCGTAATTTTTGCACTTTTTTTCCTTTGTTATTTTTGCTATTTCCAGAGGGTGTGAATCAAACACAGTACAATAACTTACGTAATTTTCCAATAAATACTCCTGTTCTATATAAATTGCATCTCTTGGTAGGTTTTCTGTAAATACTCTTTGTGTTAGAATGTGGACATAAGCTTAGTGTTTTTATAACTTTTCTGTGCAAATTTATAAACTACAATGTTATCCATATTATTTTTCCAAATTTGCTTTGTTACAAGTGGTTTATTTGATATATGTATTTTAGTAGGACTATAACCAGGTTTTTCCTTGTATGGAGTTTTCCTCTGTGAGAAGTTATCTTATATATATTTGGATTCCCCATCCTTGGTTTCTAGCATTCTTCATAGCCAGTGACATATCCAGTAACTTGAGTGCAGTCCTAAGATCATGCCCTGAAGTCCAGGTAATTTACTGGATAGAAGAAGCATACCCTGGTTTTCCTAATAAACCACACGAAAGGTATGGGTTTCCTTCGGTAAAAATTGGCTTCCTTCATCATTCTCTCCTCTGTAGAGGGCAGTTTGGAGTAGTGCCCTTCACTTTGATGTGGTTTTTAAATTTCTTCTCTTCATTGGACTTCTTATAGAAGCCTTTATTTGAAACAGAATGTTTAAATCCAGTGTGGCTTTCTAACACATCATTTCCACCCCCCCCCCCCGCCATTCAGTATATTTTCAGTCAGGTAAATTATATTGGATCTGTTATATCATTTCCATGGTGCAAAAACATGAGAGAGGAGTAAGTAGGTAGACACAGGGAAGTAGTTCTAGTGACTCAGTGCACATGCAGCAACTGGTTTTTAGACTTCTCTTAATTTTGCTAGTGGAAGACTAATTTTTAGGCATCTCTGTGGATCACTTGGGCAGAAAGAAATTACAGGATATACCTTAATATCCTGCTCCTTTCCAAAATTTAAAACTTATTCTATTAATAAAATAATAGTGTTCTTCTCTGGACCATATGCCTAAGTGTTTTGAATATTTAATATATGCTACTATATATTTTCCATTTTGATAACATTTGAAACTCAAGGTACTTTGTAGCACTTGGTTGAAGTAGATGGAAGGGAGAAAATAAATTTGCTATTTACTTAAAACTATAGTTACTATTTTAATTCAGGTTGTGTGAATGTTATTATAGGAGTTAATTTTATATCGTATCTTGTCAGAAGAATTATGGTACTTAAAAAAATGATCCATTTATTATTTTCATTTATAAAGTCCAATAATGATTTATTTTCTATGTATTTTTTTTCTTTACTGAGTTAATGTGTTTCAGGTGTTGAAATAATAAATCTTCATAATTTTAAAGCTAGAACTTTACTTAACAAACTAAAATTATACAAGGACATATGTACAACCAGTTAATAGCAATTGGAACTACAAGTTACACCTCAAGATTCTTTATCCAGTACTGTTTTTTCCGTCACATTGTTTAATTGTTTTGTTATAGCAATTTTTAAAATTTTAACTTCCTTGTGAAGAAATCTGTCAGAAAAAAATTTCGTTTCCAAACTGGATTCCTTTTCTTATGATATTTTACTGCACCTAGAAAACCCAATGGTACATTTGAAAGGAGGTATCGTACTAGATTGGAATTGTCAATATAATGTTAGAATAGGAAGCATTTGCCGCCCTTTGGAGTCCATTATTAATGATATTTGATTTAAAAAATTTACCTACCATTATTTTTCTCCTCCTACTTCCTACCACTCTTGACTCCCCTCCTGCACTCATCTACATTTAAACAAATATAATAGAGTTTGGAAGAGTTTGAAGAAATATAATAACAATATTTGCTTTACATGACTAACTTGTACCTGAGACATTTTGGAAAGATGGGTATCTCCTCTGCTTCTGAGAGCTCTTGAGACTCTGGCTTTTATTAGGATTGCATTCCCAAATTTAAAGGTGTGGGTAAAGGCAAGACATCTAGTTTCCTAGAAGGAAGACAGTAGATAAAGATTGATTTATTAGAATTTAAATTTTGCCAAAAGAGTGAATCAATATAATTATTATTGAATAATTCTTGCTGTTCTGGAATAGATCTAAAGATGCTATTAATTTTATTTTCTACCACTATAGTTCTTCATTGTATTCTTTCTTAGGTGTTTGTTTTTCTCACTTGGGTTTTGATTGTATGTTTTATAAATGGGATATTATAGGAGGACTAGAGGCCGGATGCACGAAATTCGTGCAAGAGTAGGCTTTCCTTCCCCTGGCTGCTGGCACCGGCTTCCCTCCAGCACCGGGACCGGGGCTTCCCTCTCAGCCCTGTCTTCGTCCAGAAGGTCGTCCGGTCTAATTAACATATTACGCTTTTATTATTATAGATATTTCTCCTTAAGCTTGTTTTATATAGCAGAAATGGAAGGGACATGGAGAATAATAGCTTATTATCTAGTTTGGTGATATACAATGACTATGCTACCTAGTAACACATTTATTAGGTATTTGTATTTTAGATTTCATTTATGTTGAGTTGACTGAGAGGAGTAATTTAAAAATTATGTGAATTGTTAAGCCTGACCACAGAATATGTGTAGTTGGTGGGTGGATATATGCCTAGTTTCTCTTCCTCTCAATTTTAGCAGTTGTCTTCTGGAAAAAAAAAGGGGGGGGGGTGTTTATATAAAAGTCTCTTTTTTTTTTTTTTGGTATAATTTTATCCTTTGCAACAATGAAAGCAGAGAAGCAGGATGTTAATTTAGCATTTTGTTGCTACCATAGTTACAGTTGAAACTATTGGTTTGGTTGAAATATTGACATAGTTAAAATTATAACTTTTTCTGGTCCTTTGCAGGTGGGATGGGTAATCCTTGGAGAAAGCTTTGCTTATATAGGCCTTATCTTTCCTGGATGACTATGTTAAAACATGAAATATTAGGACACCTAGGAGAGTCCTACTCTGAGGTTAATAGCTATTCTTGACTATTTTTCCTCCCAACTTTACCTATATTTTGGAGTCATTTTTATCACCACACAAAGATTGACAATAATAATGAATGTAAAACTCAACATGATATGTGGTAAAAATTTGTGGAGAAGTGTTAATGCTATTCTCAGATATAGTGTTAAGGATTATCTTGACATTGAGTTTATTCATAAACCATCCTGTTTTAGAATCATACACAAATGATTTTAAGTGACCTGTTAATGTTCTAGCCATTCAGCAAAACTTACCACAATCCTTCTATCTTCAGGTAGCTAGTATTCTAAAAAATGTATTTCCAATGACTAAGAAATTCTTGAAATATGACTAACATGGTGGACATTGTTTTTACAGTTATTAGAATATCTTATAATGTTTATAATAGTTTAAAATCTGTGTGACAACTCAGGGTTAAAGGATTGGCTGCATGTATTTGTCTCTCTTTCCTTAAGCCCCTACCAATGAAATAAATAGGCACTAAGGTCTGAAACACAAATGCCACTATGAAAGAGACTCTCCTTTATCACATTGTATTAAAAAAAGCAACCTCTCTTTCCTTCTTTTATATTTGACTAGAGGCTTGGTGCACAAAGATAATCAGAAAGAACTATAGAATTCAGTACCAATTAAGAATTCTAGACAAAGGGAGAAAATTATCCAAGCAGTAATATAAGAATATTCTCCTTAACTGAAAGATGCAAATTTTCAGATTCATGGATAGATTACCCAGTATCTATCCATAATGAACATAGGCAAATTAAATATGTTATATTATTGTTTCTTCTTTTGCTGTCATGTTTAGAAACCTTTACATTCAATGGTAAAGAGAAGTAATGCCTAGTGGTGCTTAGGGGCTAGGAAATAAGCATTCATACACTTTTATGTGCTACTATGAAGTGGCATAGCTTTTCTGGAGGGAAGTTTATTGATTTTGCAACATTTACTATTTGATCTAGGTTTTCTATTTGTAGGAATTTCTCTAATAAGACAATTAAGGACATGCACAAAATTTTATCTTTGGAGATAGTCTTTGCATTATTAAGTAGCAAAATATTGAATACAAATGTCCTGTGGTAGACTATGTTTAAATAAACATTTGCTCTTTGAATTGCAATGCAATGTTATAAGTGTTTTTATTTGTTGAGAAATATATTTATAGAATATTTTTTGTGCAAAAGATTACAAATTTTTATTTAGTGTAATTCTTTTCTGGCATACCATTATAAATGCAGATTGCAGATAAATAGAAAATACAGAGAAGCAAAAAGAGAAATCTTTATATATGCACAGAAATCATTCACTAAAATAACTGATTATTACTAAGGGGAGATTTTGATAGAAACCCTGTTTTGAAATTGCAGCTCTTTTGCAATTCTTATGATTGAAGAGCAATTGTAGAGTCATCATTTCTTGATTGTGCCAGTTATTTTCAGAGCTATTCTTTGGGCTTCAGACACAAAACAAGGGCCATAATCCTGCTTCACCGCTTTGTTATATGGGGTGTTATTTTTAGCCTAGGTTTCTCTGAGGGAACCTGAGGGGTTGAGATGTGAGTGATCTATGGAACAGGAGTTCAAGGATCAGGAGGAGTGAAAAGAGAAGTTTGTGGAGTAAGTACAATGCTAGTTTGGTTCCTTGGTTCTTGGAACCTTCTAAGAAGCCATATGGAATGGATGAGGGGATGGACACAATGCATTTATCTTGGTCAATGGTTGCCTCACTTCTGGGCTGACAATCTTGAGTGCTAAGAGTTCTTGTGGGATTCTACACTGTGGTATTAACAGCAAAGCCCCAGGGAAGAAAGCTGGAGGTGTGGAGTGTTAGAGCTGGTTTCAGGTTACATTATGGGACACTTCCAAGCTTCCCAGAACTACTTACCGATGCTTTAGCTGGAGTAAGAGGCGAGGCTGAGAGGATCAGAAGTGGAGCACAAGAGGTGTCTAATGCCTGAAATGTTGTACTAATGCAAAATTGAATGGCAATGTGCAGTAATATTACATGCCAGCAGTGATTATTACCTAAATATTTTTTATATCTCAGAGGCTTCCACAGTAGAAAGTAAAACAGATTTCTCTCTCATTTTCAGAGGGAAGACAAGTAGAGCTTAAAATATTTAGTGTTTTTTTTTGTCTTATCTATTAATTTAAGATTCTTTACTTATATTATCTCATTTAATTCTTGTAACAGTTCTAAGATACATTTTGTTAACCTTTTTTTTTTTTAATAGATGGGAATGCTGGCTAGAGAAGTGAAGACATTGCCTAACATTATAGGATTCATAAGTTTCAGAGCTTAGATTTAAAGACCTGTATTACTCCAAGAAGGTTTTTGTTTTTTTGTGTGTGTGTTGGTTTTTTGTTATAGCACCCTGTTATTAAAGTCCATGTAATTATGTCAGTCTCCAACCATTCTCAATTAGTTTGATTCTAAAGGTCACCTGCCTATGTTCCTTAAGCCCACTAGAGGTCAGTATTGGGTTGATAAAGACAGGACCCTTCAGTTTTTGATTCACATAATTTTAACTCCGAATCTTATTGCTAGGCACCCTTGGAGGTTGTAGTTCACAATAAAACTTTATTTAATTACTTACACACACATACACACACACACATATATACACAGTATTATAATTATTAATTATATGTGTATATATGTATATATATATATATAATGCCTCATAGACACTCTTCGAGAGTTGTAAACTATTAATAGCAACATTTTTAGGATAATAGTTCAGATTAGGTAATTCTTATGTGTTTTTGGGTTTTCTCCCTCTTCTAATAGGTAGGAGAACATACAAACCCTGTCTTTTGCAGATAGCCCTCTCTTTTATTGGGCTATATTTTATTCGCTCATAGATTTCCTTTGTTATCTATTGCCTTTATATAGTAATCATTTATCCAAATTTAGTGTATATGTATCACTGAATCTGGGCTTTGTGGATTCTAAGAATGATAAATGGTGTTTCCTAGACTCAAAGAAAGAAGAATCACGTACTGAATTGTGGTACCATCATTTGTTTACCTGGCTCTCTGGCAGGTTTACTGAACTCTTCTCCATCCTGCTCTCAACTTACTATTCCCATGGTTCCCACTGTTTGGAATGATCCCACCATCTAGTCATCAAGGCCAGAATACTTAGAGTTATTCTTATTTCCTTCCTATTTTTTATGTACTACAATCAAATTAGTAAATGCTGGTGCTTCTACCTGTTATATATCTGCTGATGCCTTAATTTAAGTCCTCATCATTGTTATTGGACTGTTATAGTGATCTATATTAATTTTCTTGTTTCTAGTCTCTATCTTCTCCCAGTTGAGCACTCCTATGATCCTAGAGGATTTGCCTGAATTGTAAAGCTGATCCTTGCTTTAAAGTAATTCCCTTGCCCTGGCCGGTTTGGCTCAGTGGATAGAGCATCCCAGTTTCGATTCTGGTCAAGGGCATGTACCTTGGTTGCGGGCACATCCCCAGTAGGGGGTGTGCAGGAGGCAGCTGATCGATGTTTCTCTCTCATTGATGTTTCTAACTCTCTATCCCTCTCCCTTCCTCTCTGTAAAAAACCAATAAAATATATTTTAAAAAAATAATAAAGTAATTCCCTTGCTTATACTCTTTCATTGTTTCTTCATTGCCTATTAGCTAATGTTGAAACTGCTTTATATGACTTCTTTATCTGTGAGTTCTTTATAAACTATGTTCCTATACAAAATTACTTATTCCTTGGGTGGATAATGTTATTATTTCACACATGGTTCTTTTTTAAAAAATATTTTATTGATTTTTCACAGAGAGGAAGGGAGAGAGATAGAGAGTTAGAAACATCGATGAGAGAGAAACATCGATCAGCCGCCTCCTGCACACTCCCCACTGGGGATGTGCCCGCAACCAAGGTACATGCCCTTGACTGGAATCGAACCTGGGACCTTTCAGTCCACAGGCTGACGCTCTATCCACTGAGCCAAACCGGTTTCGGCCACACATGGTCCTTTCTCATGCTGTTTCCTTTTTCTGGAATGGTCACCCTTTCTACTTAACTATATTTGGAAAAATTATATTTATCTTTTAAGAGCATGCTACCTGTTCCTCTGTGAAGTTTTTCCTGAGACCCCTCCAAGCAGCTGATTACGTTCTTTATTCACCCACTGTCCTCTGCGTTATTTCTGTTATACTTATTGCATAATCTGCTTTCCATAATAGTTTGATGTGAGGTTCATGAGTCAGAGACTCTTTTTCTTTCTATACTCAGTGTGTAGTACAATGCCTGGTACCAAATAGACCTTCAATATATGTTTGACTGAAAACAGGAATACAGAGAGAAAGCACCCTGAATTAGGGCAGTGAGAGAAGGCTTTCTAAAGTCAGTATAATTTAGTTGGGTTTTGAAGGAAAGGTTAGAGTCAGGCAGAAAGAGGTCATTTAGTAGAGATACAGAAGTGGAAATATACCTAGTATATTATGAGGTAGAGTCTGATTCAAGTGGAAGATTCATGTTGGAGAAATACATTGGAAAATTAGGTTCAACTTCCATTATGCGGAGTCTAAGTGACGGATGTGGAGTTTGGATTTGTAGTACTTGTTTAAATCTCCTCCTCCCCCCAACCCCCGAATTTCTCCCATGTTTACTTGGTGTGATGAATGATGTGATTTAGGAAGAGCCTGGCTGTAGTAGGCAGGGGAATTATAACGAGAAGGTGATGAGTTCCATTTTAGGTATGTGGGAATGGAGGTGATGGTAGAGCACCCGGTAATAACAGGAAGCTGGAGATGTGCTATTTGATCTTGGGAACATGGAAAGAGTGGTAAGAGAAGAGGGATTGAGGAACAAACCTTGCTTAATTTCTACATATTAGGAAACCAGAGAAGAGTGTATATGAGGGAACCTTAAGGAAGAGGTGGTTAAATGTGTAAAAATTATTAAAAAAAATAATGAACAACTAAGAAAAAGAAAACGCCTAAATGCTTTCTAAGGTCTAACTGCTACTTGTATGCTTTGTATCCTCCTGCCTCCACTTCAACCCACATGGCAGAAGGCAGCTGCTTCTTTGGCTCATGATTATAAAGGTTGTCTCTGGAGGGGCAGAATAAATGGTCCTGGTGATGTAGCTTCGAGTGTTAGAAGAGAGCTCTGAAGGGTATTTACCATCTCCCTCCCACCCCCAAGGGCTTTTTATTGTAATATATATGTATGTATTTATACATTGATATCTATATTTACTCTTTTCCACTCTTGCCAGTCCCATACATACATTCTGAATAGCTGGTAATTTTCATTTGCAGCCATAATGGGTAACATCTGAGAATTTATTTCATTGTTCTACCTTTGATGCAGTGTTTCTAATCTGGCCGGTTCCTGCTTAGCAGCTCTGCCCTGACTGCTTTGTTTTACACACCAGAGAAGCCTTGATAATGCTAACAGAGACCCCAGGTTCGATGGAGCTTTGGAATAGTACTTGAAATGCTTTCATTTCCAACATAGGGTTTGCTATCTTAATTTGTGTTCTTCCAAATGGATGTGAAAACCAGATACATAGCATCTAAAAAGAACAGGTCATAGGAGATTTAACATTAAGTGTGGCTTCTCTTGATTACTTTTGATACACTGGTACTATTTTATTGATTGTGATAGAAAAATAATTAACTTAGGATTCAATAAAATAAGATCAACTTATGAAAAAGTTTTTGGTATTGCTTACTGAAGGAGAGAGTGGAGTTAGGGGACAAGTGGCCACTCTCTAGTTGAGGGCTTGCTTTTCAAAGTATAAAAGCTTTAGGAAGTTCTCCTTCCTTTGTGCCTCCCCAGAGACCTTGATCCCTTTTTGTGTGGTTTGCATTAAAAGTTAAGGGGGAAGAATTTACTTTTGAGAGGAAAAGAAAGAATATTGTATCTAATTTTAATGCTTGAAAGATATGTATGTTTTATGTACAAACCTAAATTAAGTGTTTTTGAATGCCTTTTCTACTTCAGTTTGTTACCATTTTTATGTAAGTCAAAGCAAAATATCAATGAGTACTATGTAGAGAAACAAGTTTGTCCATTGATTCAAATCTCTGGAATGTAGATTCTTTTCATTTTCTTGGCAGAAACTAGCTCACATAGTTCAAGTTTTTCTCTGTCCTATTAACCAGTGCCTGGACTAACATCTTATACTTAATATTTCTCTTGAATTCCTTAATCTCATTCAGAATATTTGGAAACTGATTTTTCTCCTGAACTAATATCCATTTGTCACTGAGGAGAAATATCATATATTGATTAAAGTATATATATTCTGTCAAAATTCTTAGGCTTTTTATTTTAGGATGATATTAAGTATTATTAAAAAAAGGAAACTTCCATTATGAAATAATTTTGGAATATGCTGGGTTAAATCAAAGAAGTTTTTTAAAATGAACTTCTCCCTATTTTTACTTGGTTAATAAACATTATATGTCTATAAGAAGGCTACACGATATGCAGTGTTTCCCATTTATTTGATCACAGAACCCCCTGTTTAGGGAAACATGTTGCCGTGCTTTGAGGGACTGTTGGAATAGTGGGAAGATCACTGATACAGAATTTAGGAGATCACACTTTGAGATTCTGGTTTATTGCTAACTAGACCCCATCGAATCCTTTGTCTCCTGGCCTCAGTCTCCTGAGTGGGGACTGAGGGCACTTCCAGCTCTAATGCTGTCTGGTTTAATACTTCTGTTGTTGCCCTGGAAAGTGACGCTGCCCACCTCTTTGTGTCTGTTGACACCACACCATCATTTGAGTCTATTTTATTAAGTTGAGGGATTACACTTCCTTTTCTTGAAGAGTTCAGAAGAAATTCTTTAAAACTTTGTTTTCCGAGGATTAAGGTCATGAAATTCTGTTGGATTAGTTAGTTTGAATCACTCTATTAAGATATTTTATTTTTAATCAGGAGAATTGTGTTGATCTCTTACATCCACACAACTGCTTTTAAGAGTCCCCTGTGCTCTCCCCCACCACATGGTTCCAGCATGCCATTTATCTTGCACTAATCTCTTGGCTACTTAGAGGAGAATGGGTAGATTTCATTTTTGTCATGATTTAGTGGGTATATTTGAAAAGTATGATGGTAATACTGTATTGACTGATTATTCTCCGCCCCCCCCCCCCTCCGCCCCCATGGAAACTGGGAAAATGAATCAAGAGGGGTAACTTCAGGGTTAAAAATGTATACATTAATATGTTTGGGTTTATTTCTGGGACTAAAACTTTGTGTATTAAGGTATTTTGTTATGTTTTCTTTATGATACCAATTTGTTGAAAATGAGTTTTTTGAATGCTTAATTGCTTTTTTCCCCCTTTTTTCTTAATGTGTGTGTGCATGTCTCTGTCCTAGGCCCAGCAACAAAGAAACCTGGATAACATCGTCTTGCAACAACCCAGAATAGGTAGCAAGAGAAAAGCTAAGAAAGATGCATATACAATTTTTGATACGGAGATAGAAAGCACTAGCCCCAAGTCTGAACAGGATTCAGGAATTCTGGATGTTGAAGATGAAGAAGACGAAGAAGAGGTAACTAACATTTGAACTGGGGATGTGAGACTGTTGTTAGGTTTAAATACAGTATGTTTGAGATGTGATGGAGAATCTATTCATTTAATACAGCTTTTGTGATATTCTGGAATTTAATATTATTTTAAATACAAATAAGTTCCAATTTAAGGAAATGAAGATGCACTAAGATATCTTAGATTTTAATTCTTTAGATTTTTAAATGTACTTGTCCATTTTTTATGTTTCAGGGTTTTTGATTGTACAGTGACTGGGTAGGCACTACATTAAGGAAAGAGGAGAGTTTACCTGACCTGGAGAAAGAGATCTAGGTGGCCTCCATTGAAACTAGAAAAAGGTCTCTGGAGACCAATAAAAGATGGTATTTTAACAGTGGGGAATGAACAAAGGAATTTCTCTGCCTTGAGTTATGGTTCAGATTGAAATTATAAAGTTGAGGATACATTTCTGGAGGAAATAAATGTATGAGCTATTATAGAGAATCTGGGGATTTTGTGACATATCCATAACCTCTTAGATTAGATCTGTATCACTTTCAGGTAAAGAATAAGATTAAGTGGCTTAGCTAGTACATATTTTTATATCCTTCTTTGTTGTTGGAAGTGTATTTAATGTGTTTTTAAAAATAAAACTCCCATGACGTGAGATTTCCTGTTAAAATGTTTTTGTAAATACTTATTTGTATAATGGGATTAGTTTCTTAGTGGGTCTGGTGGTTGTAGCATGATCATTGGAGTCAGACAAATCCTGGCTCTATCATTTTATTTTTTAAAAATTAGCAAAAAAACCCATTCATTTACTTTTAAAATGTTCAGTGCCATGTGCGAGGAACCATTTACTCCTATACTCAGTTAACCTATTTGCCTTTAAGTACTTGTCTCCTTTTAATTGTTTTATTTCTTCACATAAAACGGGGCTCACTGCCTTGTCCCCTTCCTTGTCCTTTGCTATACCCTTACTACTCTCCTTACGCTCCTCTTCTCCCAAAACTTGTTACTATCTCACTTCATAATCTTAGGTAATTGTTTAATCTGTTGGAACTTTAGTGTCTTCATCTATCAAGTCAAGATAGTATTCTCTGCCCCCATAGGTTTGTACAAGTGCCTGTTATAAAAGCTGATTTATGTAAATGTTAGTTTCTTCCCTATTTTTCACTACTCTTCTTTCCTCACGTCTATTAAGTATCACTAATGTCAGTATCCCTGTCCTTATTATTATTATTCCTCTTTCATGTCAAAAATTGAATAGCCACCATTTAAACTGTTAGAGCTGAAAAGCAAATAACTAAGTTAATTATGTATCCAAAACGTTAGCATTTACATTTGATTGAATGTCTGAGAGACTATGATATGTGTAAAGTACTATATTTTTGATATAGTTATCATTATTGAGAGGACACAATATAAGTGAATAATTGCATTTAAAATTTATACTTTACCAGGATATGTTTAGTGTATAAATGAGGTACATTAATAGTTAACAATGTGTGAAAATTTTATCATAATCCCTATTGTACTTGGGTAACAAGAACTTTTAATAGCTCTAAGAAATAGAGCTAAGGAAAGAATCAGGTAGTTGCCTAATACCCATGGAAATAGAAAGGGGCAGAGAAGACTTGATACCCTGAATATTTTCTAGCATTTTCCTTGCCTGGAATGACTGGTACTGTAGGATGTAGATCTACCCTGGAGACGATACTGTCAGTTATTAGGCTCATCACTGATGACAACTTACAGTAGTAGTACAATAAAGAATCAGTCTCAAGAAAGACCAGTTAATGCCTTTTATTTACATTTTGGGTGCCTGTCAAGGAAATTAAATTCTATCAGGCACTATGCCTTAAGGAAACAGAAGTTAGACATAGTCTATGCTCTGGGGTAATACACACCCTGAAAGATGCTTAGATGATAAGTTAAAAGATTGAAATATATACACAGTTCTCATATATCACTGACAACCTTCTGGAAAGCAGCCATTCTTTATCATTAACTCAAGAATATCCTGAGCACGTCCCTTTTAATTTTTGTGCCATATTTCTTCTTCATTTTATCTCCTAAGGTCCAGAGAAGATGAAGATGGTGGGACTAGTAAAGTATGTTTGGGTTCCTCATAAAGGAGGTATTAGAAGAATGTGCTTGGAAGTTAACTTCTTGAAATGCTCCCATATCCCAAATCAAACAGAATTCACATTAGAAATTTGCTGATTGAGCTCTTACAACAAGAATTCAGCCCTGCACTGTCATCTAATGGCATCCTATCTCTAAAAAAATGTCTACTTTATATTTATTTACTTCTCAGTTTGAATCTTCTTCAAGAGCACATTCTTAATCTCAAACCTCATGTAGAGAATTATTTATTTAGATGTCTCCAAACTGGTTTCTTGGCATAGTTCTTGCATGGTGTGAATAAATTCTTCAGATAAGGTCTTTCGTGACCCACTGTGACGTTCTGACCTTCATTCTTGTCATTCTTCAACAGACCTCATTGAGAGCAGCGTAAATAGTTTTCGAAATATTTTGACTTTTAAACTGTGGCATAGAATCCTGTAGGGCAGTGGTTCTTAATCTACTTGGGATAATATATTACTTTGAGAGTTTGATAAAAATATATGGAGTCTTTCCCCAGTGAGACGTACATATATTCATTCACAAAAATTTCTGCGTGGAATTTCAGGGGATTCATGAAACTCATATTGACCCTAAGGCCAAAGTTAAGAACCTATATTGTAGGGCAGTACTTCTTGAACTTCGATGTGCATAGGATTACCTTGTAATCATATTAAAATGCAGATTCTGATTCTTCAGGTTGTGGGTGAGTTTCAGAATCTGCATTTTTAACAAGCTCCCAGGTGAGGAGGTGCTTCTGGTCTCAGAGTTCACTTTGAGCGGCAGGTGTATAGAGGACACAGAAGCATTTTTAATGCATAAAGACAACAAACCCATGGTTTGGGTTTCCTACTGATTCTTCAGTAATATGGCTTAAAGTTTTTCCAATAATGAATGTCGTACTTGAAGAGAAAGTTCTATTTCAATTTCTAACTCGGTTGCTTATAATAGATTACCATTATTGTTTATGAAATTTTGATTTAGATTTAACCTACTTTAGGTTTTTTTATTCTCTGAAGAACTTTTTAACATTTCTTATGCTTTGAATGGAAGTATACTTAAATCATTCTTTGAGTCAAATGATATTTTTAGGTTATTTACTATGTCTTTAGCTTGATGATAATTAATAGTGTTACCAATGTTGTTAGTAGGAGTGGGTTTCTTGCGGTATCCCAAGAAAAGAAATTTTCTGAGACTCACATAGAAGGATGTGATATTGTAGAAAGCGTTATTTCGGTGGAGTCAAACCCCTGAGTTTCCAAGCGTTCATTTTCCTGAGTCCCAAGAAAGAAGTTCCATTTTGCCTTTAGCAGGGCTAAAATCAGAGCCAGTATCCTGAATTTCCATTCCATATTTGCACACTCCAGCCAGAATCAGGCTGACTTAGCTTGTGTTCCCAACTGCAGTCCATTAGTCCATTGCTTGTAGGGTCCACATGGCTGTGGACCGTATAGACCAGTGATGGGCAACCTTTTGAGCTTGGTGTATCAAACTTTGCCAAAAAACTGAGCATAAATCGGATAGTGTGTCACTTTGAGGAAAAACATTATTTCACAAATGTTTCATCCTCAGGAGCAGCAAATGTTTCATCCTCGGCATGTGGCCGCCTCAGCGGCCGCGTGTCATCAGAAATGGCTACGCATGTCAGTGCTGACACGCGTGTCATAGGTTCACCATCACTGGTATAGACGAATGCAAAGAAGCAGGAATAAGAGAGCCATAAGAGTAACAAGGGAACCAGGAGCAACAAGAGTGCCAAGAGAGCGTGAACTCCTTTGTTTAGGGGATTCTGTATTCCCAAATTTTTGCACACTGGCAGTGGCCATACCCATTCTGGCCAATGATCTCTGTTCCCAGGTGACTGGCAGGTGTTTTCCCTATACCACCCCAATCTCACAGTGAATGCATCTATCTCCCCTTTGTTCAGTCCCTCCCCCCAGTGTTTTGCAGGGAGTAGGCCAGTGGTTCCCTGGGGTGTGGGAAATTGCAGCTTCCTGGTGAAGCTGCCCAAATGACATACCTATAATGTCTGGCCTTCCCTTTGCTTCTTTCCTATTATTAATACCTAGCTAATCACAATGGTATCAATAGGAGACCATGAAATGGCAGGAAATCCCAAATATCTAGAATATAACTTTGCACATGGTTAGCATGTAGTTAATATATTGTTAATCTGAAATCAAGTTTGTGTCAGAGATGGGGAAACTAGGAACTGTGGATGAAGTTACAGTAGTAAATTGTCATTTTGGATGAAAAACCATCTCACATGTTGAACCAATTGAAAGAGTCAGCCTCTTGATTGCTGATAAGTGTTGCAGAAAAAGTATTCCCCCATAAAACTATCTGTGCTTCATTTTTGTCTAAGCTAATGAAAGGGTCACCTTGATTAAGGTAAGGGTTTTTTTAATTTTTATTTTTGCATCTCATATAAAGTTGAACTATATAAACTGCTGATATTTGACCATTTTGATTCATGACTTAATTCAATTGATTTTTAATGGAAATATATATGATTTCAGGAATTTGGTTTGAATCTCTGTGTCATCCTGTGCTATGTGCAGATGTAATTGCTCTTCTGTAAATGTCTAGATAGGACTTAAAATATTTTAGAATTAGCAAATATTTTAGATCGAGAGTATATTTATGGATCTAGATTCATCAAGAATGTCATTTTTGAGATATTTGAAGGTAAAATACAAAGAAACCCATAAGGTGATTTGTAAGAAGAAGGACATAGTACCTACTGAGGGTAGGGTTATTGTGAGGATTGACTGTAATAATGTGTATAAAGCTCTTTTCACAGTACTTGGGACACACAATAACTACCATCTATAATAATATCTATAATAATAAAAGCATAATATGCTAATTAGACTGGACGTCCTTCTGGATGACCTTCCAGACAAAGCCAGGGCTGCAAGGGAAGCCCAGGTCCCGGTGTGAGAGGGAAGCCTGGGTCCCAGGTGCCAGAGGGAAGCCGGTGCCGGCAGCCGGGGAAAGGAAGGCCTACTCTTGCACGAATTTCGTGCATCAGGCCTCTAGTTATATAATAGTTTCTAGTTAGGCATTATGGCTGTGTGCTGTTTTTGGAGAATAAACTATAAAAAAGTTGATACAGGTTTTGATAATGTATATTTGTATGGACTGATAAATACCATCTTCTGTAAACAAACAAAAAAACAGCAACAAACTGAAATACTAGTAAAGCAGTATTGAGTAAGAAATAGTTTGAAAAAGCAGGGCCTATGATTTCTTCTTTGTTTTTAAGCTCCTTCAGAGCTTCACATTATTAGAACATGGCATTGTAACACACCTAAGACACATATTTATTCTAGTTTGTAGCTCTTTATTTGTTTACACACTTGTAGAGAGCAGTGGTCAGCATGTTATTCACATGACTCTTTATATAGTAAGGGTCAAAAGCTCAATGTGATCAAATGATCCACCTCAGGTTTAGCTCTCCATATGTTTGTGCCTCTTTTGAAATATGGAATTAACAGATGGAATTGCTAATTTAAATACAAATGGCATGTAATATAAAGCTTTTTGAGGTGTCTTAATGATTATTGTAGGTACTTATTTTGAGGTAACAGTATGCATTTGTTTGCTACGGTGGCCATAACAAAATACGCACAGATTGTATAACTTAAATAACAGAAATTGGTTTTCTCACAGTTCTGGAGGCCGGAAGTCCCAGATCAAAGGGCCAGCAGCGCTAGTTTCTCCTCGGCTTGTAGATGGCTACCATCTTGTGGTGTCCTCACTGGCTATTCTCTGTGCCTCCTCCTGATGTGACTTCTTCTTTCTCTAAGGACACTAGTCCTATTGTATTAGGGCCCCATCTTAGGATTTCATTTAACCTTCAAAGGCCCTATCTCCAGATGTAGTCACATTGGATGTTAGGGCTGCAACATATGAATTTTGAGGTTGACACAATTCAGTCTATAACACGGGGTGACTGGAAAGAACGAAAGATTTGTACTAAGAAGGTTTAAGTTCTGTCAGCTTTGTGCTATTGGAGCACTTTATGCCATCTTTCTAAGCATCTCTTTTCTCACCTATAAAAGCACTAAAATTAATTTATGTCAACTTGCTTGGGAAGAATTCTAGTTATTAGGATATTTGATTCATAATTCAAATATTCATTTTTTACAAAACTTTCTATTGACAGGAAGGTAACAGAAAATGCGGCTCATTTCTCAGTAAACTAAAGTGACTAAGGATGCCACTAGAACTTTAGAGTTTAAATCAGAGGTTGCTGATTGGCAGCCCATGGACCAGAAACAATTTACAAAATGGTTGTTGGCTTGCATAGTGCTTAACTTTAAAAAAAATTAGTTGCCAACTTTTATAAGTCAATTGAATTCATATAAAAATCTGTATTTCCAGCCTAGGCTCTTTCTAAGCATGGTAGAAATAGACTTGCCCTGAGTAGCAATGTTGCTACAAGGGATCAGGTTTTTCCACTAAGCCACAACCCGTGTTGTATCTACATATTGGCAATTGCCATTGATTGTCACATTTATGCTGTTGTTGAAGGAAATATATTATTATTTATACTGACTCTATTTAAAAATGTTGAAATGTAAGATAGACTGGACCACATGTTTGAAAAACAATGATGATAACATAGTCTTTTGTAAAAATAAATAATAGTATATTTATTCAGAGAATGCAATTTAAAATGCTGGCCTACTTCACTTATTCCCAATGCCCACTGACCCCTGTGGGCTTTGAGTTTTTCACTTCTATTCTTAATGAAAACTGATCTGTTAAAGCTGATATACAGTGAAATGAAAAGTAGATACCCATACATTAAATGTCAATAAAGACAGTTTAGAAAGTTGAATGAAATCAGTATGGCATGCTTGAGATATATTTTGGGTTTCTTAATCCCTTTTGTTGATCTTTTAGGTCTGTCCATTGGCAAAATTATATTATGGCTCATATTGACTTAAGATCTTTAAATTTTTCATGTTTTACAAACATTGACCTGCCTTTTCAGATCTTCTAGAATTTTTCCTTTATATATTCATTGCTTACTCAAACACCCCCTTCACTTAGTGCTAAGTTGCTAATAATACCAGGTAGGCACTGTATACCTTTTTTCTCCCTCCTTTTCTAAAACATCTAATTCTGCTTTTCCCTGACTAGTTTATTCTCACCTCTCCTGTATTACCTTCTTTAAAAAATTATTTTTCTTTTAAAGAGTCTTAAATCTTCAGAAAAGTTACAAGAGTGGTAAGACGAACATCATATTCCCTTTACTTAAATGTTCCACTTACTAAAATTTGACATTTTCTCTCTTTCTCAAACATTTGATTTTGAAAGAGTAAAAAAAAATTACATATATCCACTTAACCCATGCAAAGCTAAGCCATTGCAAGTGTCACACTTCATCATATTTGATTCTCAATACAGCCATCTGTAGTTTCCTGAGAATGACATTCTCTTTCATAACCACAATACAATGACCACATGCATAAAATTTACCACTTAATATACTAATTTCTCCCGTTATTCCAATAATGTCTTTTATAGCAGATTTTTTCTTTCATTTTTCCTGCTGCCATATCCAGACAAGTATCACACATTTTATTTAATTTTTATGTCTGTTTATTCTCTTAAGGTACATTTGGCACATCCTCATGATTAGGTTAAGTTTATTTTTGGCAGGAATATTACAGAAGCAATGTTTTGTTTTTTTCAGTGCTTCACATCAGGAGGCACACAGTGGTTAAGGGGTGTCTGTGAGAAAGGTACCTTTCACTCTTTGTAATTAATAAGTGATCTGTGGAGTGATACTTTTAGAGTATGTGACTATCCTGTTCCCTAACCATTTTTCACTCATTGGTCTTAGAATTCATTGGTGATTCTTTTCTGAAGCGTGTTACTATGGTGATTATGAAGTAGTGATTTTTCTATTTTTATAATTTCTTTGACAATTAGTTGCATTTTTCTGTAAAGAATAAAATTTTCTTATCTCCCTCCTATATTTTAGTGTTAGTATTGGCACATGGGTTCTTATTTTATATACAGTGTGTTATATTCCATTTTTGTCTTTCATTTGGATTCTCTAATTATTCCAGATTTGGCCAGTGTGTGTTTCATTCATTATCCTTTGACATGTCTCCACCAATTTTTTAAATTAAAAAATTTTGGGTGATGTTAGTTAATAAAAGTATATAGGTTTCAAGTGTACAATTCTATAATACATCATCTGTGTATTGCATTGTGTGTTTACTACTCAAAATCAAATCTCCTTTTGTCACCATATATTTGATCTCCTTTTTCATTTTCTACTGCTCTATCCCTTTTTTTCCTCCGGTAACCACCATACTGTTGTTTGTGTCTATGAGTTTTTGTTTTTCTTGTTCATTTGTTGCTTTCATTTTTCATGTCCCACACATGAGTAAACTCATATGGTTCTTGACTTTTTGTGTCTGACATTTCATTTAGCATCATATTTTCAAGATTCATCCATGTTGTTACAAATGACAGTATTTTATCTTATGGTTGATTAATATTCTATAGTATATATGTACCATATCCTCTATATCCAATCATCTACTGAAGGACACTTTGGTTGTTTCCATGTTTTGACTATCATGAGTAATGCTACAATGAACATAAGGGTGCATATATCTTTGCAAATAAATGTTTTCAAATTTTTTGAGCAGATATGCAAGAAGGGAGGTTGCTGGGTCATATGGTAACTCTATTTTTTAATTTTTTTAGGAACCTCCATACAGTTTTCCATAGTAGCTGTACCAGTTTACATTCCCACCAGCAGTGAATGAGGGTTTCTTTTTCTCCACAACCTCTCCAACACTTGTTATTACTTGTCTTGTTGGTAATAACCATTCTAACAGGTGTGACGTGGTATCTCATTGTAATTTTGATTTGCATTTCCCTAATAGCTTCCATCAATTTTTGAGCAATTCCTTTTTTGCTCAAGATGCTCTTGGTTCACTCCAGGTTTGGCCTCAGCCCCAGAATCAGCTATTTCTTCAAAGAGCTCTTTTCCATTTACTGGAGAATGATATTTAGAAACTGAGATGTGGGCATTAGGAATGTTCCTTTGTGGACAGAGCTAAGAAATATGTATGCCACACCAACACATAGGCAGTTTTATAAATCATGAGTTAAAACTGATGCTTCTAATTTCAACCTGATATCATAGGTAGTATTTTTTCCTATTCTAGGTTTGTATCTCTAAGAATTCTAGATCGAGAGGATCTATATATTTATTTATTTGCCTAATCACATAGCACAAAATAGTTCTATCCATAATTGCTTTGCAAATGTTACTAAAAGCAGTAAATTTATTAATTTTGAGATTTTTTTTTCAGTTCTTTTTATCCTACAATATGGCCCAGTGATGTTATATAGTTCAGAGTATTTTGTTCAAATGTTTCTTGGCTATTTTTTTCTTCTGTGTGATTGTTGCTAAATTGATATATAATTAAAGTTCCCTTATCTTTATTGTTTTTGACTATGTAAAATATGAACATGGTTCAAAAGGCAAAAGTATATAAGAAGATATATTCAGTGAAATCCCTTTCTCCTCTTTGTCCCTTCCACCCTGTTCCTACCCATCCTTTGTAAGTAATGAGTATCCTTTGCGTGTGTTTATCACCTTACAGAACATGACTATTAATAGCATAATACATATATGTTTTTTGTATTTTCTTTTTTTAAAAATTTTATTGGGGTGACATTAGTCAACATGAACATTTAGGTTTCATGTGTGGATTACTAATTTACAAAATCTGTATATAGGACCAGGTGCCCACCCCCCAAGTCAAATCTTCTCCTGTCACCTCATATTAGGACAACCCTTTCTTTCCCTACTACCGCCCCCTTCTCACCCCCCGGCAACCACCACACT
Source organism: Cnephaeus nilssonii (assembly GCF_951640355.1). NCBI lineage: Eukaryota > Metazoa > Chordata > Mammalia > Chiroptera > Vespertilionidae > Cnephaeus > Cnephaeus nilssonii. Next base: position 43,733,591 of record NC_137086.1, on the reverse strand, counting down.
GCTATTTGTGTTCATAAGTCTCAGTGTTATATTCCACACTAGAGGCCTGATGCATGAAGATTTGTGCAAGAATGGGCCTTCCGAACACATAAACAACTGTTGGACATAGAAATCGGGACTCAAAAGAACTGTTGGCCCAGAAAGAAACTCACTATAGACTGATTCATTTGCCTCTCAGCATAACCATTATTGCTTGTCTCATTTTCAGTTCCTATAAGTGTATTCCTAGTATCACATGAGCTCACTCATCTAGGGGAAATGATGAACAGCATAGACTGAAGAACAAGAACAGCATTGATCAGACTGTCAGACCTCAGAGGGAAGGTAGGGGAGGGTGGGGACAAGGGAGATAGATCAACCAAAGGACTTGTGTGCTTGCATATGAGCCTAACCAGTGATCACGGACAACAGGGGGAGAGGGGCATGCGTGTGGGGGGGGTTGGGAAGGGAATGGGGGGGGGGGTTGATGACAAATATGTGATACCTTAATCAATAAAGTAATTAAAAAAAAAAAAAGAAGAATGGGCCTTCCTTCCCCTGGCTGATGGCACCGCTTTCGTTCTGCCAGAGCCGCCTTTCTGCCTTTGCTCCGGCCCGGAGCCGCCTTTCCGCCTTCCCATGCTGCCCAGAGGCCCAGAGTGGCTGGGGCGGTGTGGAACACCTGCGTCGTCGCCATGGCGACGACACAAGCATCCCGCCTTGGCTGCTTGGTGCCTGTGTATGCAAATTAACCCACCATATTTGTTGGGTTAATTTGTATGCTTACTCCTGATTGGCTGGTGGGCATCGTGAAGGTACGGTCAATTTGCATCTTTATCTTTTATTAGTGTAGATATGAGTTAAATCATATAGTTCTTAGCTTTTCCTGTTTGACTTATTTCACTTTGCATAATGTTCTCAAGGTCCATCCATATTGTTGTAAATGATGCTATTTCATTTTTTCTTATGGCTGTGCAGTACTCCATTGTGTATATGTACCACGTCTTCTTTATCCTGAAGATTCTTTACCCTCTATCACAGGGCACTTTGCTGTTTCTAACTCTTGGCCACCGTGAATAATGTTGCAGTGAACATAGGGATGCATATATCTCTGCATGTAAATGATTTTGAGTTTTTCAGGTATTTTCTTTTATCCTGAAAATATATCCACATCAGTTAATAGAAATCTTTCTCATTTTACTTTTACTGCTACATAGAACTTTATTAATTGAATGTACTTATGGTTCATTCAGCCAATCTCCTATTTGTGGGTGTTTAATGGTTTTCAATATTTCCCTATTAAAATATAGTGTTTCAACTACATAACTTCTAGAATTAGCTAAAAATAATACTGACAATACCAGGTACTGGCAGATTGCAAAGCACAGGAATTCTTATATATTGCATTGAAAATGCTAAATAGTGTGGACACTTTGGAAAACAGTTAGTAGTATATTATAAAGTTGAACTTACACTTATCATATATACATATATATATATACACACACACACACACATATGTATATATGTGTGTGTGTGTGTGTGTGTGTGTGTGTGTATATATATATATATATATATATATATATATATATATATGATCCAGCAATCTCATTCCTAGGTATTTACCCATTATGTTCACACAAAAACCCATACCTGAATGTTTATAGGAACTTTATTCATTCATACATTGCTAGAAAGTAGAAACAACCCAAGTCCTTCAGTGGGTGAGGGAATAAATGAACTGTGGTATATTCATAACTGGAGTATCACTCTGAAATAAAAAGAAAAGAGCTAAAGATACATGAAACAACACAGGCTCATCTGTGTTGGACCTCAAATGCAGTAGATAAATGAAAGAAACCAGATTCAAAGGCTGTGTACCATCTGAGTCTATTTATATGACACTCCTAAAAAGGGAGAACTCCAGGGGTATAAAATGGGTCAGTGTTTGCCAAGGGCTGGGTGTCAGGGAACAATTTAAGTACAAAGGGGCATGAGGGAGTTTTTGCAGCTGTTGGAATTTTAAAAATCTAGATTGTGATGATGATTATAGGAATATACGGATTTGTCAAAACTAATTGAATGTTCACTAAAAAGGGTGCATTGTACTGTATGTAAAACACCTAAAACTTAAAAAAATTTTTTTTTCAAAACAAGCCCCATAACCTGAGAATTGTTTTACATTTAGTCAGAGGTGTATGTTCAGGGTAGGTTCCATAAAGCAGGATTGTTGATTCAGAGGGTAAATGCACGTGTAGTTTTGTTAGATAATGCCAAATTTTGCTTCATAGATGTACCATTTCCTAAGTCTCCGCTCTGCAGCAATGTAAGAGGTGCTTATTTACTGACAGCTCCTTTAAAGAGAGAATTTTGTTAAGTTTTGAATTTTTGCCAGTTGCATAGATGAAAAAATGGTATCTTTGTATATTTTTATTTTTAAAATTTTTTATTATTTTTTCCTATTACTCTGGGTGAAATTTAGTATCATAAATTTGAAGGCTATTTTGTATTATTATTATTTTTTTTGTAAACTTTCTGCTCATGTATTTTGCCTAATTTTCTACTGATTTTATTCCTTCAATTTTAATGGGTTCTTTACATATTAGAGATATTAGTTCTTTATCTATAATATCATAACATTTTTTTATTGTTTGGATTACCTTAATTTTTCCTTCTCCCAGAACTTTTATACATATATTACTTATATATAGTAAATACCATATTTACTGCTGAAATTATCTTTTTTACCTAACAGTTTACAATTTCTTAGACTGTTGTTAAGTAAAAACCAGTTGAATTCTCCACACTCTCCCTTCCCCTCCCCCCCAGTGTTTAGCTTCAAGAAAATAATTCTTGAGGGATTATCTTTTGATTTTGGTCACAAAATGCTTTGCAGTGTCTCAGTAAAGAGAAATGTTGATTTTTTTCCCCCCCGTATTCTCTTCTGCTTAGTGCAAACACTTGAGTAAATGAAGTGGTAATCGGTGTAGGGATTTCTCAGAAAGAATCCTAATAATTTATGAGAAGCTCTATAGCAAAATCTGGTACTTTTGGGCTAGGGCTCTGGTCAAGGTATTAGAAAATTCTTTATAATTTTGTTACTTGTAGTCACTTAGAATCCCAGGCCTTTGGTTTGTGGGTGTGTTGTTGGTGTTCAGTCCAGCTCTATGAAAGCTTATGTCCAAATGAATTCTATCCTTCTTTTCTCTGAAGTTTTGGAAGCAAAGTAGGACAGAAAAGTACACTGGTGAAAAATGTTTGCCAGGTATTTCCTGGCTTCCAGACATAATATGGGCAGTCGAAATTGATCCTCTGAATGCAAAGGCAATGCCCCTTTAGCTAATCATTTGTTGTTGTCTCCCTTCAGAAAGATGCCTGGTACATTTTAATGACTTGAGATCCAACTAATGCTCAGAAATGTGCACCCAACTGTTTTGTGTAAAGTGGTAATCAAAAGTATTTTCAAGAAGGAGAATGACTCAAGTAATTAGTGAGAAGCAGTCTAAATTCCTTGCAAACTTCTGTCATACTCTTTTTGGATGATCCACCTACTTTGAACGATTTCATAAGAGAAAAATAAATGGCCTGTGTGTGTCTCCTGGGACAGCTGTGCGAACAACAGGGCTAGAGCGCACTAATGCATTTCTGTTTTCATGCACTATCTTTCTCAGCAGCGGAGGTAAATTTCTCAGTACATTGGCTTCTACTCTTGAGTGGAGGGCGGCAAGCAATCTTTTCTTGTAGTCTGTTCTTTCCTAATGGTATGCTTGCCCAGTAATAAAGCAGGTAGATTTATCAGGTTATTACCTGTGGAGACTTTTTCCCCTATCTCATTCACTAGTGAGTCTTTTAACATAGGAGAAATAGCTCCTATTTTGGGGGGCAAGGGAGTGTTAAAAATATTAAATGGATTTATCTGTTAACACTTAAGTGCCATTATTTAGTTTAAAATCAAAATATCATTTTTTTCTTTAATAAGTTAAATCATTTTCTTTATTCTGTATGAGAGGAACTTACCCATTAACCTTTAAATTTTCAGAGGCTTGGACCTGAACTGAGATATATTAAAAAAGAAAAACACCAAAAAAGTTAGATCCTGATATTTTGCAAGAATTTTCATAATTAAACGTTCATGTTTCTTTTCCAGTATTCCCATTTCTACTTGGAATTTTTTTTTCAATCCTCACCCAAGGATATGCTTTTATTGATTTTAGAGAGAGAGGAAAGGAAGGGGGGGGGGAGAGAGAGAGAGAGAGAGAGAGAGAGAGAGAGAGAGAGAGAGAGAGAGAGAAATAAATAAATAAATAAATAAATAAATAAATAAATAAATATGGGTTGGTTGCCTCCCATACACCCCCTTGACCAGGGATTGAACCCACAACCTAGGTATGTGCCCTGACTGGGAATCAAACCCACAACCTTCTTGGTGTATGGGATGACACTCCAAACAACTGAGCCACCATGCCAGGGTTCTACTTGTGATTTTTATATCTTCCTCAAAATATATTGTCTGAAGAGGCTTATAAGACTATTTTTTCAGTGTGCCTTTCATTAATCCTTTTTATAAATTTACTTTCTTACTTTATAGCTTCTTTTGTCTACAGACTCTTTTTAGTCATCTGTACTGGTATAGTGGCATCATTTGTTTGATAGCTGATGTATGGATAGGATACAAGGCTATTTAACAACAAATATTTTACAGACAGTAATTAAGAATTATTGTCTTGATGGAAGCTATTCATATTTATCATACAAATGTAAAAGTCATTTGTATGATAAATATTAGTCATATACATTGGTACTTAGTGATACATGATCTCTAAAAGCTACGTGATTGTGTAATTGTAGAATGTAGTAGTTTCCTTCCTTATATCTACCTCTGAATGTTGTAATTCAGTCACCCCTAAAGTCTTTCACTAGGATATTACTTTAATATCTTAGTTTACATAATATTATAATGTGCTCTGAGGCATCAATTTCTTAGTTACAGAATCTAAAATCTTATTTTTTGCTTCTTTGAAAATAAAGAGGTTTGAGCTGATAGAAGCCACTAATGCTCTCCATTCAGAAACTATATAGGGAATTAGCTGCTGTCCTTGGTGTTGAAATTATTTTGTGTGAATTCATAAGGAAAAGAATTAGTTAAAAAAGCAGAATAATTTTGAATATACTATTTGTGGCTGCGGTTGATATCTTCCTAGATCTATTTGAACTAGGAAAATGCAGACTCCAGTATCTTAATGTCTTGAGTTCCTGACTGCCAGGCAGAGGAAATGTTTAACTATTTTAATCATGTTTCTGTATCTCAGAAAGAAAGCCCTTATGAGAGGAAATGACAACGTCCTACCACAAAGTTATCTCTTATCAGTTATAGTCTCAGTCAATAATGATTTGTCAAACTTGGACGTGTGTAAAATGCAAGAGCTGTGTTATTTACTTTGGAAAGGAAAAATTAGATGAAGCTGATAACAACAGAGTCATGGCTTTTGTTAGGAGACAGAAACCATTAGAGACAGTCATTGTTAGCTTAGGAAAGTGTCCTTGGACCCCTCCCTCTGCCCCAGCTGAAACCTAAACCCACTTGAGTCATTCCTGCAACTTGAGGGAAGGGAGGGGCACAGGAGGGGAAGAAGAATGAAGACAGCTTTGACAGGGATTTAGCATTTTAAATGGGGAGCAAAAGGTGGCCCTTAAAACAGACCTATTTGTGTGAGTCAGAAAAACTGCCTTTTGTTCTCTTCTCCACCCCCATTTATTTAGATTTTTTGAAAGTTCATTTCTTATCCTTTCAAACGTGTAGCATTCCTTCACGTACAGTGCAGGTTGCTCTCTTCCCTTCGCCTTCCCCTAGATGTGATTCTTTTTCATTAGTGAAAGTGGAGAAAACACATCTCGCTCAAAGCAACATGAGTCAGTGCATGCTTTACATACCTTTCTCCTGCACTCTGCTTGGTTCCTCACATAAGGAAGCATGGAGGAAAAATGATTTCTAAATAGTAGGCTATTTTGAAGATAGAGGTAAAGTTTGTGAACGGAAACACCATTTTGTTGCTCCATCTTTTCTTGTCTAAATTTTTGTCGAGATCTTTTCTTGTCTGGATTTCAAAGTAGGCAGTCATGTGCATAGGAGGTCTTAATTGGATTATGGTTTCAGAGCTAAGAAATAGCAAAGCCAATATTTCCAGGTCAGGACATTTAAGCAGTTTGAAGTTGAGTGTGATGATGTCAAGATAGCCTCACAGAAAATGGTTTTGGTTGTAAAAATTTGCTGGAGATGACAGGAAAGGCCTTTGTCTTCTTTGTGTATGTGTGTGTGTGTGTCCCAGGTAAACCAGCCTTATTAGCTCATTCGTAAGAGGCCCCAATAGCTTATTCATCACAGATTTGTAGAGAAACTGTCTCCTAATGTGGATATTTATTCTATAAGGATGGGTCCAACATGTGAAAGGGCCAAGGCTCTGTCTGAAGAATGCTTGAAGCAGTTTCCTTTTGAATAAAACTATAGGTCTGAGGCAAAGCAAAACAAAAGGAATAAATTTCACAAAGAGCATACAAACAAAGTTGTGATTGAATTTTTTATTCAAAATTAGGTAAGGAAATATCCTTAACTTTTTGTAAATCTATAATAATAAAAGTGCAATATGCTAATTAGACCGGATGTTTTCCTGGACATCCTTCCAGACGACCTTCAGATGAAGCCGGGGCTGCAGCCTCGGGATTGAGGTAGCTGCCATGGCTGCAAGGGAGGGATTGAGGCAGCTGCCGTGGCTGTGAATGCCTACTCTTGCACTAATTCCATGCATTGGGCCTCTAGGATATTTATAATAATTACTTTTGTAATCATTAATTCTAAATAATTTCCTATACAGATCAAGGTTTTTTTTTAAATGTTTCTTTTCTTTTTTTACATGCATGTCTAATTTTTATATAGTTTAAATACTATTATAAATCTGATTTTATCAAGTTAATCTAGTTTTCTTTGTTTTGAGATTGTGTTTTGCTTAGCTGTAGTTTTCACTGGTAGGGTCTGGTTTTCTGGAAAGACAAATTATCTTCAGATCTCCACTTTTCAGTCAAAGATGCTTTAATGTGTGGTCATTTCTAGTAAAAGTGCCCCAGTGGTCACTTGTTGCTTCATTTTGTGTTAAGATGTGCTTTTGAATCTTACTTTTTCTTTAACTACATGTGCCCATGTGTCTGTAAACTTTTTTCTCAGTAATGCTGCTTGGGCCATGGTGTAGGATCTGGATCACCTTACTAGCAATCTTTGAATTCATATAGAAGTTTGTTTGAGTGCTTACAGAGTACACAGCACTATGAGATTCTTAAACATGGAGATGTAATCTTTGCTTTCATGGATGCAAGCAAATGAACAAAATTGTCAATTAATTTTGAACCGATAAACATACAAGTGCTTATATTCTGATGAATCATACAATTACCAGTGTTATAGTAAAAACTTCAGCTAGGTCTTTAAAAAAATATTTCTTAGGTTATTTTCTCTTTTATGTTTTATTTTGTTTTGCTTAATATTTACTTTCATACTCTCCTTTTATTCTTTCTAAATTCCTATGGGTCAACTGATAGTTTCTTTTTCAGTTGAGGAAATTAAGGCCAAAGTAAATTGTGATTTACTTTTGTCAGGTCACATAACAAATCAGTTTTAGCACTGCGACTATACTCTAGTTCTTACCTGATGTTTTCTGTTTTACTTTCTCTTTTGATGTACTAGTATAGGTTTAATCTCCAGGTGTTGCTCATTTGCTGGTATTACTTGTAGGTTTGGCTTTTCCATTCTTCATCGTATTTTTTATATGATCTCCCCCTCTTCTTCCTAGCATAGTTCTGTATTTTTTTCTTACAGTGAGTAGTAAAAATGAATGCAGTTGCTATTAATAGCTTTGTTTGAATATTTTGTGACAATCTTGATTGTTTTGCAGGTACCTGGGACCCAAGATTTGGTGGATTTCTCTCCTGTTTATCGATGTCTACACATATATTCTGTCCTGGTGAGTCTTTGTCTGGCTTTGCCTAATAAAAATACATATTGAATTCAAACTCTGCTTTCTCATTTTTGATAATTTTCTGTTTATTAAGAGTAAGGACAGAAAACTATTACTTAAGGAGTATTAATTGGAAAAAATCTTTTTTTCTTGACCCTTTTATGGTTGCCATGTAATATGCCTTAGCTAGTAACATTAATTTCTGTGTTTGTAGATTATACCTAAAAATAGTTACACGTTCAGATTTCAGTTCTTAATTTAATAATGTAGTTATTTAAATAACAATAGCCTATATTTACATATTACATTCATATATGTAAAAACTATTTTATTCCTGATGACAGTTTTTCCTTTTGTCCTACAAAGCATATGGAAAGGAGGTAAATTTTATGGGTGTGAATGGTATTCTAATAAATGAATTAGAATTTATCTCCATCTGTACACCTATGTGCAGACACACAGATATATACAAGATATATACAAAGTCAGTCAAAAAAATTAAAGTATCATGAAAGACAAATTGATGACAGAAGCCCATTATTGATAATTTTTATAGCAAAGTTCAGTGAAGCTTCTATCAGATTGTTTTTAATATCATTCTAAGCAAAATAAGTTTGAGTGTATCTTATTGCCCGGTCCAGTCTGTTATTCATTTTCTTTCTTCGTGTATTTAACATATTGTCACGAGGCCATTACTCCAGATAGTTTGGGACTGGTCTGTGGATTTTTTAAAAAAATATTTATTTTTATTGATTTCAGAGAGGAAGGGAGAGGGAGAGAGAGTTAGAAACATCAATGATGACAGGGAATCATTGACCGGCCACCTCCTGCATGCCCCCAACTGGGGATCAAGCCCGCAACCTGGGCATGCGCCCTTGACCAGAATTGAACCCAGGACCCTTCAGTCCACAGTCCAGTGCTCTATCCACTGAGCAAACCAGCTAGGGCTGGTCTGTGGATTTTATGGCTTATGGCCTGCAGTATATGGTGGTGATCTCCATTAGTTTGAGAAAAGAGCTGGTAATGTCCTCTCTTCTATTCTCCTTTCTTTTAGTTCTTGCTGTCCAGCTCCCTCTTCCCCTCTCCATCTGTTCTTCTTCTCCACTCCTTTTCTCTATCTATCATTCCTTGTTATATAAAGGTGAAGCGGGATATATATAGATTGAGATGTATCAAGGCTTTTAAAATAAGTTGACAACTTTTTTTCATGTACAGAGAATTACAGAAATCATATATATCATAGTTAGCAACACAATATTATCATCGTTTCATACAAAGCTGCCTTTTGTATTTTATTTTATCATGTTTTTTCCATTCTTCTCTTATCCACAAGCCCATTTGTCTTCCATCCCTAACTAACTCTAATATGTTTAATATATGGTCATGATTGTGTTTGTGTCCTTGAAAATTGTGATTTTTTTTTTTTTAATGTATAGGTGTTTTTAACTTACTCAAATGGTGTTGTCTTATGGATCGAGTTTTACTTCTTGTATTTTTTTTTAACTCAGCACTATTCCTAATATCTATTCTTGTTATTGTCTGTATATCTAACTCGTTGCCTCCCACTTCTGCTTGATAGTTAACTGATGGTTTGTATGTGCTGTTGTAATTATCTATTATGTTAATGATCAACACTTAAATTTGCCTCTAACATTTTTCTGTAACAAATAGTATACCCTTATGGACTAGTGTGTAAGTTTCTATGGTTTCTTTACCTAGGAATGAAATTTCTGGGTCATAAGAAATATGTAAAATACTTAATTTCACTAATTTTTAATTTTTGTTAACCTGATGGATATTGAATGACAGCTGTTTGTTATAATTTGCATTTCTCTGATTACTAGTAACATTATGCTTCTCATTTTAGACTTACTAATCATTTAAAGTTTGTCTTCTCTAAACTATCTTTAACCTTTGTTCAATTTTGTATTGCATTTTTTTCTGGTAAAACACCTAGAAAATAAATATAATTTTTCCCCTCTGAAATGGCTAGCCTGTTATATATAAAGTAGGTGAAAAGGTGTTTTTTTTTTTAATTTTGTTTCTGTATCACAGTGATTTTTTTAAAATTACATCTGAGATGACATTGATTAATAAGATTATATAGGTTCAAGTATACAATTCTATGATACATCATCTGTATGTTGCATTGTGTGCCCACCACCCAAAGTCAAATCTTCTTTGGTCACCATATATTTGATACCTTTTACCATTTACTATCTCCCTAACCCCCTTCCCTCTGGTAACCACCATACTGTTATCTGTGTTTATGAGTTTTTGTTTGTTTTTCTTGTTTATTCATTTGTTGCTTTCAGTTTTATGTCCCAGATTAGTGAGATCATATGGTTCTTAACTTTTTCTGTCTGACTTATTTCGCTTAGATAGATATTCTCAAAATTTCTTATTTTAGTTTTCTCTTTTTGCTGGGAAGAGAAATTTCAGAAATTTCTTATATATGGTAGATATTAACAGTTTAGGTTACTGTGAATGTTTTTTTCCAGTTTGCCACCATATGCTAAACTATGTCTATGTTATTTTTCATGAAAAAGAAATTATTGATTTTGATATAATCAGTCCATGAATTGTAACCTTTCATGTAGTTTGTTTTGTATTTCTTTTCTTTTTTTAAATCCCTTTATATTCTGAGGTCATAGAGCATTCCCTTACATTATCTTTAACATTTTACCATTCACATTTCGATTTTGATCTAGCTTGGGTTCATCATTTTATATAGTATGAAGTATAGATTGAACTTAATTTTTTTCTATATGATGAATTCAGTTTTACCAATCTCATCTACTACATAATTTGTACATCTCCAGTGATTCCTGGTAGCACCTCTGCAATACCCTAAATATGCATATTTATATGAATCTATTTTTTAGCTCTATAGTTGTTACATTTGGTTTTTTAACATATCTACATAAAAGGTAAAAGAAGTCCCTTCTCATTTCTTCTCTTTTAAATTGCTTTCACTATTATTGACCTCTACTTTTAAATATATATTTTAGAATCAGTTTGAGTTAATAAAAAAGTACTTCTAGAATTTTGATTTGAATTGATTGAATTTATAGATAAATTTTGGGAAGAATTGATACTTTTATAATGCTGAGTCATCTCATTCATGAAAGAATAAGATCTTTTAAATTATTTAATTGAGCTTTTTTCTATGTTAATAGGTTTGGGCATTCTTTGTTAGGGTAATAGTAAAATATTTGTAATTTTTGTTACTGTTTTCTACTTTGTTTTCTAATTAGTTATTGCTGATATTGAGGAATGCTTGATTTTTGTATGTTAACCTTACACCTGGCAACTTGGCTCAACTTTTTTATTACAGTTTGTTTTTTAGTTTATGATAGCTTTCTATATAGTTGATCATAATGTCTGAAGATATTGATTTTGTTTCTTTTATTTCTGTTTGTATATCTCATTGTTCTTTTTATTGTCTTATTTTATTCACCAGGATCATTATTACCTTATTGTTTAGGAAGGTGATAGTGTGCATCCTTGTCTGATTTCTAATCTCAAAGAGAATATATCTGTAATTTCTCTCTTAACTGATGTTTACAGTAGGTTTTTGGTAAAGATTCATCTAGTTATTCCTAGACTCCTGAATTTTTTAAAATAAAAACATAAATAAATGTCACATTTTATTGAATTTGTATTCTAGATATATTAATACAATTCTGTGGTTTTTATCCTTTAGTTTATAAATGTGATGAATTTCATTGATAGATTTTTCTGATTTTAAACCATCCTTGTATTCTTTAGATAAATCCACGTTGATGAGGATGTTTTACTGCTTTTTTAACATCCTGTGGAATTTGTCTTATTTGTTTATTCATTTATTTTTACTCTCTCTTTCTTTTGGGGTGTGTGTGTGTGTGTGTGTATATATATATATATATATATATATATATATATATATATATATATATATGGTTTTAAGTAACACAGGCCTATGCTTTTCTTTCTTTTTTTTGGTACTGTCCTTATATGGTTTGTAAGTCACTGTTATACTAGTCTCATTAAGATGGTTGAACATTCTTCCCTTTTCTCTATTTTATGAAATTTATATAAGATAGGAGTTATCTATTCCTTGAAAGTTGAGTAGAAATCCCATGTACAGTCATATGCATTTTTTTCTTTGCCACACAACTTTCTTCTTCCTCCCTATCATCCTGATTCCATTTTCCATGATTTTGTTTAGTCTCTTCATTAGCATGTATGGTTATAGGAGTTCACAGTTGTTGTATTTAACCCAAATGTTATTAGAATAAGAACCATATTCACTCATATCAAGTTTCAAGGTTTATTTTAGGCCTCATAATAGCAAAATTGTTATTTTCCTCTCAAATAGTGTGAAGTCTATGAAAATGTATAGTTTGTTTAGTTTAATGTTATATTCTTAATACAAACAACAGTCCTTAACATATGGTAGGTACTTAATGAATGAATAAATAGAAAAGTGGTAGCTGAAGAATGCAGTACATTTGTTTAAACATATGCAAACTCTGACCTTATTATTCACTTACTTATTTTCTCTTCTGCATGAAATGGGTTTGGAGAAGCAAGGATAAATGAATAAGTCAAGAACTTCTGCTTTAAAAGGAAATTATAATCTATGATGGCAGAAGTTACACTTTTTGAATGACTATAATATGACAGACTATATCTCATCACTGTGTGCACGCTAGTTTTTGTCAGATTTTATGATATGGAAATTTTAACAAATTTTCCTCAAGTGAGAGCTCTAATAGTGATTCATAAGAGTACTGAAGTAATTTATTTGCACACTTATTAGCCGTCTGGTGTTAGGCAAGTCACTTAAACCTTAGCTTTTCACACAGGGAATGAGATAATAATTACCTGCGTAGTGCAGTTATAGGTATTGTGTGAACAGTGCCTGGCCCAGTCTGTGGCACATAATTAGCATTTAATAGAGGACAGTTGAGCTAGCAAAAGTTATGTATTTCTGATGCTGATTATTAGACACATAATTAGTATTTTAAAAAGTATTTGGCAAAGTATAGACATGTAGATAGCGGTTCTAATCTCTACCATCAACATAAAAAGTTGATCAATTATTTAAAATCTATACATTCTTAAGTATACAAAGACTATATAGTCCTAACCTGTGAAGACTGAACAGGTAAGACCTCAGCTCTATATTTTTCTGGAATGCATTGTTATCTTTTAAACATTGCTGTTCCAGATTTATAGGGACTTTAAGAACTCAAATATCTCCTTTGCTAAAGCAAGGGCCAGACCATGTATAACATCTAGGGATGACTCTTTTCAAAGCTTTTTGGAGTCTGTAATTTGTCACTTCTCTGTATTTGTTTCCTAATTCTTAAAGGAGTAATTTGTATTTTGTATGGTGAAGGATAGGTCCTCATAATATTGGCAAAGCTATTTAAAAGTGGATTATTTAATATAAATATTTGTAACACATATCTTCGTATATTGTAATCTAATTAAGATAGACATTAGATTTGGGAGTAAAGAAATTAGGACTGAGTAGAAAATAAACCTTATTCCTCTCATTCCTTTCCATCCCAATACTTCTCTTTACTTCTTCATTCTTCGTTTTCTCATCAACTCAGTATATTTATGTTCTGTTCATATCATCACCCTCAGTCTATATCTTACTGGATCTTTTCGCTACTTTTGACTTTGTAGATAGTGTCCTCCTTAAAATTCTTAATCCCTTTGTCTTTCATCTCAATATGTTCCCTTCTCTTCTACCAGCCTTTTTGAGAATTGTCACCTGTTTTGGTTCTTGTGGGCTTTACTTCTTCGTGTCCTTCAGTGTTTCCACTTCTTTCTCTCCTTCCTTTCTTGAATGATAGTACCTGTTTTCATGGTTTAATATGCTAATGACTTTCAAACCTGTATATGTATTTCTCAGCTTTTCCTTGAGCTTTGCACTTTTTAGTATATAGTGTACGGAACCGTACCTTTTGGATAGTCCATAGGCAGCACAAGCTCTGTGTTTCAAAATGAGCTCACTGTTCCCACCACCACCTTAAAATTCACTTCTGAATTTACAGTGAGCCCAGATAATAACAGCATCATCTACCTAGTTACCATGCAGAAACCTAGACTCTTCCTTCTTCTCATACCATATTCAGAAGTCCCAATCTTACAAATGTTACCTTGATCTCAAAATTTTCACTTCATTTCATCCTCCCCATCTTAAAATGGTTGCCCTAGTTCAGATTCTTACAGGGATTATTGAAACTAACTGTTCTCTCTACCTTGCAGCATAAACCACTAACTTATTTCTCCCTGTTGTGATAGTAATCTGTCATGCAAATTTGACATATATGTTACTGATTTAAATTCTCTAAGTGGTCGTCTGTGGAATAAAATATATAATTATGGAAGATAATATAGCATGTGTAGTTTAGAAGGTTTTCCATGTCCTGTCATATTTCTGCTGCTTACCACCTAGCTTTAATGATACCTTCTCATCCATTCCTCATGCTAGTCCTACTGCCTGAATTACTATTCTCATTTCTTTTTAACTTACTGATTCATATTTATTTCATACTTGTGCCCTCCAGCAAATTTTCCTGACATATCAGGTTGACCACGGTGGATCCTCATCCCCTTTGCACTATTATAGGACCCAGTCCATGTTTCTATTAGTGTATATTATATTATATTATATTATATTATATTATATTATACTATATTATATTATTCTAAATATGTACTCTTTTCCCTCAATAGAGTATAAGCTCGTTTAGGGCAGGTACCATGTTTTATTCATCTTTTTTAGCCCTTGCACTTAGCACTCAGTACTCAATAAATCCTTGTTTTTGATTTTGAAAGATACCTGCCCTCCTTTGACCCGCAAATGAATCCAGCATTTTAGTCTCAGGCAGTGTTATACAATATCAGGGCTGGGACTCAGACGAGGGAAAACAGTTCTATTGGTGTCCAACGGAAGGATCATAACAGAAGTAACAAAAAGTTCTAATATTTTGTCATTTACAATAGTGTTTATCTGAACTTTTGGCCTGGAGGATAACAAGGCACACTTTGAATAAACATGGCAATATTTATTATTTTTAGTGAAACCGACCTTCCATTCACCCCCCTTTTATGGCTGTGCTGCTTATAAATTCCCAAAGGATTATTTGAAAAATCCTACTTATATCTGCCAGCCTTATCAGTAGGGCAGGAGTTCACGTATTGTAACAGGAGGTCAGACTTCGGTCATGGTCTTATAGATGGGGCCAAGCACCTGTAAATTCTTCCTTTGGTGACTAAAGTGAAGTACAATATCAAACAGGCAGTGAGACTTTTCTAGGAAGTGCTGAACTTTGGCAGGAAGGGCAAACTTTGGCAGGAGGAGGGGAGGGAAGAAAGTGAACAAGGGTCAGATAGTGGTTAATTGAGACTTGGTCCTTGATGTAATAATGCAATGGAAGTGTGCAAGGCAAAGGTAGATATATTTTATAGAATTATTTTAAACAGCTTTTACTGTTTAACTCTTCATATACAGTTTAGAGATGAGCAGGTAAGGGGCAGGATATAAAACATTTTATAGTTATTAAAGAAAATATTTTTAAGAAGGGATAAAATAAGCTAAAATGTTTTCTGGAATGGAAGTGATAAATAATAATAATAATCTAAGATTCTTGTACATGGTGAAGTAGTAGTTTAAAATATGGGTGGACTATCTGTCTAATGAAGAAAAGAAACCAGTCTGTCTGGCAGATTTTTTTGAAAATTCTATCAACTCAGTGAGGTCTGTCATGTTGATGGGCTCCAAGCCTTGAAACCAGCTCATTTTAGGAAAGATTTGTATGTTCTTTTAAGCAACATCTTTCTGACTCTTCTCCAAATTTGCTGCTCACTCACCCTTCTATCACTGAAAGGGTATGTGTGGATATATATATATATATATATATATATATATATATATATATATGTATGTGTGTGTATATATGTGTATATCTGTATTCATATGTATTCATATTTAAGAAGAACTTAGGTGTCATTAACAGACTGGGGATCAAACCTGTAAATATAACCCTACCCCCAGTCTGTGGGTCTTGTTTATGATCTTATTCTAGTCTTGGTTATCTACATCATCTGTGTATTAACAATTTTTTAAAAATCTCATATTAAAAATGTTGATACATGTACACCTTTGACCTCTGTATTTTTCTGCATGTGTGTTATACTATAATAAAAAGTTTACTTTAAAGATTTCTGACATCTTGGGTTTAGGGATAGAAATTATAGCAACACATGAATTTTTTTTAATAAGCAGCAGCCTCTCAGTATTACATGAACTATGCGAATCTCAGTTGTATCTAATTCCCTTCGATCACTAAAGAAGACTGTAAACCAGCCAAAGATATAAGGAAATGCAGAATGTATTGAATTCATTATTACAAAGGTTCTAGCAAGTTCAGTATAATTTTAACTTCCTTGGGCAAAAGGCCTCTGAGAGTTTGATGAAAGCTGTGAACCTTTCCCCCAGACAAAATGCACATAGGCACATGCATGTAGAATTTTGCTTAGAATTTCAGAGGCTTCCCCAATTTCTGAGTCTTATTCATCTTAGACCTAGAAAGAATCCCTCATCTAAAGGGAACTACAAGGTGAGTTATGTTTTAGGTATCTACTGATTATAGACCTGTGCCTCAGAAAAGCTTACCCAGTTCCATTTGAGTATTCCCTTTTATGTCTCCTAAGGACTCCCTACCACGTTGCCTTTTTCTTAGGTTTTGAAGCCTTGCCAAAATCTAAATTTAAAAGCATATTTCAAATTGACCTTATTTCTGTATCATAAATCCTTATTCCCTGAGCAGCCATTATCCATGGCAAGCTGGTCACCTGCTTTTCTGTTAAGAATAAATTAGCCTTATCACCTAAACTAATAGTTTTGTCCCCTGAATTCTTCTACTTAGAATCAGAGCAGAGATTTAGGAATAATTATGAGAACTCTAGTCAGTAATTTATCTTCTTGAACATAAGTAATTGTGTTGTTTTAGAATATTTTACTTTTACTAATATCTCTTACTTTTAATAATATCTCTTTCTCCTTGGCTATATTTAGGAGAGGTGAATCAGCAGCACAGTTAGAACTTACCCACAAACTCTTTACAATCCTTCATGATCATTGCTGGAGCAGGGATGGGGTGAGGTGGCGTGGGCAGGAAGCTTCCTGGAACGTATTTCTCCCTTTCTAATCTGAAGGTTTCTGCTCACATGGTCTGCACTGACAGCTGCAGGAGACTACAAATTCATGGTCATGTAGCTATAGATAATAGCAAGGAAAGGATGTGGTGAGTGGAAAAAGGGACAGATATAAGCAGTTCTAAGTGACGTGTTTTCTGAGGTGTTCAGGGAATTAGTGAAACTGCTTAGAGAACTTTGGTAGCAATTGG
This sequence comes from Cnephaeus nilssonii, assembly GCF_951640355.1. Taxonomy (NCBI): domain Eukaryota; kingdom Metazoa; phylum Chordata; class Mammalia; order Chiroptera; family Vespertilionidae; genus Cnephaeus; species Cnephaeus nilssonii. The sequence goes on along the minus strand of NC_137086.1, from coordinate 43,716,196 downwards.
CTATTTTAGTAAAACACTTGGGAAATAAATACTTGAAAGATCTAAGACTACTGGAGTTTTCAATGAAAGGAAAGTGAATAGTTTTGGCATTCTCAAGGCTAGACTAAAAGATCCCATTGTATAATGGTAGTTGAAGGGTTGTTGTTTACACATGTATTTATAATAATATTATCTTGGATTATATATAATACTTTGTTCACAAATTTGACTATATTAAGTAAGTGACTTATAGGTTAAATATGAAGAAAACACCTTACTTGGTAGAGAATGGCCTCACACTGAATCATGCTGTGAAATAATTTTGTTGGCACCAGAGGTAAGAGTTTTAGGGTTCTTATTCCTGAACTTTTATCAAAAGGCACTGTTGTTGTTTAATAGTCTAGTAAATTTAGCAGCAAAAATTGGAACACAGACTTAAAGTAAATCTGAAGGATTAAATGTAGTTTTAATGGTCAGATTTTATTGATTTTAAAAAATGAGACCCCAATTTAAAAAAAAATAGCAAAACGTTTCTGCTACATGGAGGTTGGCAAATGAAAAAAATGTACACATCAACTTCACATAGTTTTTTGTCAGTGCTTCTCACTGGCCATTGATCTGATAGTGAATTCTAATAGGTAAATAGAGCTCTGATTGTGTTTTTTTTTTAGTTTTCATTAAAATTGATTGTACATTACCATAGCCTAGTTTTTTTTAGAACTACTTTGATTCCATTATAAATGTTGAGACTGTTGACTTGTATTTATTTTATATAATTATAGTAAAAATCCTTTATTTAAACTCTTTCAATATTTTACCAAGACACTTGAGTGAACATTTAAATATTCCATCTGGGTGTTAAATATAAGCAGGGTCATTTACTACTCCTATGGTAGAAATTAAGACAAATGAGAATGAGACCTATGTGCAAGATTCTGGGTGCCTAGTTTGTGAGCAAGGTGTTTTTCTTTGTGTGTGTGTGTGGGGGGGGGGGGGGGGGGTTCTTCTTTTCTGAATTTTTAAAGATGGTCTTACAGAGAAAGAGAGAGGGAAACATCACCTTATTTTGCCGGTCACACGAAATTGGAAACCAGAGGCATAGAGCTTAATGATCCAGATTTGCTTCAAGTTGTCTCTAAAGATATGTTTCTGGAGAACACCAGTCTCATCAGTTAATCTGTTAAAAAAGAGGCTCCTGTTTTAAATGTCATTGAAACTCTGTACTTTGTTGCTGTTTTGGGTTTTTTATAATTCATATTGGTATATTCAAGTATATTCAGAGAAGATCTGCAAAAAATAACCATTTTAAATTGTAACCATGATAAATTTCATTTATTTACAGTGAAAGATGTAAAGATGGTCAGGAGACTTTCTGCATTAAAAAAGTTTATAATTGCCCAGCCATTGTGGCTCAGTGGTTGAATGTCTACCCATGCACCAAGAAGTGGTTGGTTCGATTGCCCTTCAAGGTACAGGCCCGGGCTTCAGGCTCGATCCTCAGTAGGGGGTGTGCAGGAGGCAGCCTATCAATGTTTCTCTCTCATCCGTATTCCTCTCTCTCCCCCTTCCTTTCTTCCTAAAAATCAATAAAAATATATTTAAAGAAAGTTTATAATTTAATGTATCTAAAGAAAAGCTGCTTTGTAAGGGACTCTGAAAAGGCCTGGTTTCTTAAAAAAAAGAAATCCATCATTCTTATTTGAAATATATACATTTTCTTTGGGAAATAAGAAAAGAACATTGAACTTTTAATGGAAAAGCCTTTCTGAGAACAGTAATTTGAAATGAGTATGTAGCATTTTCAAATCCTTTGGAATGGCATGTTAGGAAGGAATTCTGATATTCATGTACTTGAAATTTATTTTTTAAGAACTTTATGTGACTAATATTTCAGGTGCTGATATTTAGACAATATTCCTCTTGATCATCTTTATAACTGTTTTTTTTTTTAATTTTTCATTTTAAATGGACTTTCCCCCCCTCTCATAATATTCATCTGTTTGGCCCCACTATCTCAGACAAATGCAAGTTGCACTGTAGAGAAGCCAGCTTATACTGTAAGAACAGAGCTGGAAGCTTTCTGGTTTGTTTCCATAGTGATCTTGAGTACTTCTGAGCCATAGAATGTATGTTAAGTATTTTCTTGAGAGGTTTTTTATTTTTTAATGTGGAAAGTTTTGCCCTGAAATATTTGGTGACTCCTAGTTCATCTCTGACACTTAACAGATTGTTCCATCACTCTCCTGCCATATCTCACGGCCTCTAGTTTCACTGACCCACCAGTGCCTGGTGAGGTTAGATAGGCGTAAACACTACATAGATCATAGAGAAAAGCTGAGGGTGAGATACTTTGTGCACTGCATTGATAAGGACACAGGAAAAGCCATTTATAGTGATAACTTTCCTGTAGTATGGGCTAATGGGCCCTGGTTTGTAGTAGCTGTAATCTAACTTTTTATGATTGTCATATGGCTCTTTTAACCTGGTGACCTTATTACCCATGGGCATACATATCAATTGGCTTTGAACAAAACAAGGGGAAAAATGATTAAATTTTTTTTTTTTTCCTAGACATGTTTGCATTTGTTTTTCAAAATGCTTACTTTGGAAACATTGAACTTCTCAAGTGTGTTTGCTTTTTTTCCTTTTTTAACAATAATATCTCACTTAAACAGCTTTAGATACCACAATAATAACTATTTATTACGCTGTGGTAAAATGAATAAGAAATAATTCATTTTCCACATAACACCCAGTAATCCTTCTAAACACAATTTAAATTATATCAAAATTGTGCTCTAACTATTTTAATTTTTAATTGTTCTCAGAATAAAGTAAATTTCTTAACTTGGCTTAACTCTTACCTCACCTCTTGCTCTTTTCCTCCTGCCTGCGCATGGTCTGTACTCCAGATGGACAGACCCCCATCTCTCATAATGATGTCCTAGACAGGCATTCTTTCCTGAAACATACTTTATATTTTGTTCCTCCCTTTTAATGTTTCTTTGTATTAATTATGCCAAATTTCTCCCATTACTGAGATCTCTGGATTTGGCATTTATAATCTTCTCTCCCTCATCTCATATAGTCAATCAGATCACTTACATCTTTTTCTTTCTTTTCCTTCCTATTTTGGTTGTGACTGCCAGGTTTTTGTTTGTTTTCAGTTTTTAAATTTAAAAAATTTTAATTTTTTTTTACTTCCTTAAAATGCCTTCTATACTGAAAACTTAGTTTAATACATTGTCCCAATAGTTTTGGACATTATGAGGAGGAGTATAAATAACTGTAACCAGAGCCTCATGATCTAAACTAGAGGACAAGTAGGGGAGGAATTTCCTTTTGTTTTATAGGGGAAATTTGGTCATTCACACAGTTACGTAAGTTGCATCTACCAAAATGATCTAACCAGAAGCAAATGCTATAACTGGAGCTCATGTTTATCCATGGTTGTAGCAGGTGTAATGAAGAGTTTGTTTTTAACCTATGACTAGAACTGATTTATTTTAAATTGTGGGGGATGGAAAAGCTGAGCTTGCGACTGTAGTGGATTCTGTATTTTCTCAGAGTCCTATAACACAGACCACAGTGTGGAGGTGAGGTAATTTAGAACCTTAACACTGGAGTAGAAACTTAGACTTTTAGTCTGTCCACATCTCAGATTTTCTCGGAGCATAGGTAGAATCCGTCTTATTGTTTTGTTTCAATGTTTTTCTTAAAATATATATATTTTATTGATTTCAGAGAGGAAGGGAGAGGGAGAGAGATAGATAGAAACATCAATGATGAAGTAGAATCATTGATCAGCTACCTCCCCCCGGGGATTGAACCTAAAACCCAAATATGTGTACCCATCAGTGACCAAGAATCAAACCCACAACCTTTTGGTGTAGGGGATGATGCTACAACCAAATGAGCCACACTGGCCAGGGCTCTATTTCCATATTTTAAACAATTTAAATAATTTCATTCTCACAGTGTTTCTGTGAGAATGAAATTAAAGAATATAGGTAAAAACACCTGGCATAGTATCTGAAGCAAACTAAATCTTAAAGAAAGATTTATCCTTTCAACTTTTACATATTCTGTTCCCCTGCCCCAGTCTCCAAAGTTTTCCCTTATAAAAAGAACTTTTTAAGAATGCAAGGGGGAAGGAATAGGGGACTAAGAATAAAGCTGAGGGTGAGATACTTTGTGCACTGCATTGATATGTGCAGACATAATTATACAGATATAATAAATAATACAAGAAAACCTGTGCCTCTCCTCCCACAACCCATCCCAATTTAATGTTACCATTATAAAAATCTTAATCTAGAGATTAAGAATCATAAAATAGTAGGGGGAGCAGGGCTTTTGTATATTCTTTCTTTTATCAATCTCTTCTCACAGAAAACTATTCTTGGTCTAGGACAGTTAAATTACTCATTTAAGTCACATAAGTGGTAAATAGTGGAATTAGAATTAAAAACCAGTTATACATTCTGTCTTGTTTTTTTCCCCTCTATCCATTGTTATCATGATTAAAGTGGCTAAATTTATTGTGCTAGGTGTGAAGTCCTATTGTAAGCACTTACAAGTATGGTTACTCAGTATATTATATTGCATCCTAATCTATATAATAAAAGCCTAAATGACCGTTATGGTGGAATGACCAGAACAACCGGTCGCTATGATGCACACTGACCACCAGGGGGCAGATGCTCAACGTAGGAGCTGCCTCCTGGTGGTCAGTGAACTCCCACAGGGGGAGCGCCACTCAGCCAGAAGCCGGGCTGGCCAGCACAGCTGCCATGGCAGGAGCCTCTCCTGACTCCATGGCAGCACTACCGAGCGGCGGCAGCAGGTGCAGTAGGCCATGATGAGCACGAGTGGTGCGGCCCCTGGCCCTGATTCAGGCTTCTCCCTGGCCACCTGCTGCTTGGCACACTGCTACATCCCCTGAGGGGTCCCGGACTGTGAGAGGGCTGTCCAACTGCAGGCTTAGGCCCAATCCTGGTGCCGTTCTCTGTAGAAGGCAGTCAGTCTGAACAACTCAGTGACTCAGGGAAGTGCAGGGAACTCAGGGTAAGTCTGCCTCTGTGCTTCACTCACCCACTCCATGGTGTTTGCAGGACAGACTGTGGTGGCCCAGCCCATGCACATGCAGTAGCTCCTGAAGCTCAAGCAGCAGGCCATGCAGCAGCAGAAGGCCATCCAGCCATAAGCTGGCAGACGGACATCCCCCGAGGGGTCCCGGTCTGCGAGAGGGTGCAGGCCGGGCTCAGGCTCCCCCCCCCCCCCCCAGTACATGAATTTTGTGCACTGGGTCTCTACTGTGATATATAATAAATATATAAACTTTATAAACATAATCCATAACTTTTCTTCTTCTGCTACTAACAAGGGACTAGACCTAAGGGTTTTCTGTTAATAATGATTGGAAATAGGAATGGATGTGGGAAGGCCTTCTACATTTTTTAGTCTACCTTTTCAAAAAGTCTTTCTCCTTTGAAGTTGACTTTGCTACATACTTTAACAATTCTGTACTCTCAGGTTTTATGTGACTATGTTTATCAAAATGGTTGTCCAGAACCATCTTATGGGGAGGCCTGCTGACCATAGGTATAGGGAGAAGTACAGTACTATCAGTTACTTTTATTATATGAAATGATCTGTCTGCCTACTAGTTTTTTTTTTCTTATAACATAAAAAGATGCTATTGAAACCAGTATCTGTAAGAAAGTGTAAAGTCCATATGTAACACACCACACTTGCTGCAACTGGTTTTGGGCTTAAGCAATCAACAGGGCTACATATGACTTCTTAAAAAAGCTATTATTCAGTTTTTTAGGAGGGGCTTGAGGATACTTTCCCTAGGTTTTAGTTGCATTTGGCATATTGTCTTTCCAGATTTTCCTACATTATTCAGAAATTCAGAAGTATAATCTCTTCCATCAACGAACACAGTAAAAAAGTAGCTGGGTTTTAAAACTCTTAATGGAAAAAACAAAAGGTTATCGGGTATGGTTGTTTTCATTGGGAAAGATAGAAAACTATGAGTCCATACTAATAATAAATAGATATATAAATGAATGAATACATTTATACATAAATACAGGCATACATAAATAGAGAAGACTGTGGTCTTACTTGTAGCAATATACTTGTAGTAGTTGACATTTGGGAGACAGTTATGTGTCTCTTGCGTCTCTGTACATCTTGTGTACAGAAGCACTGACTGTTGTAGACCATCTTTTCAAGATGTTTGTGTGCCATCAGCTTTGTAAGGCAGGGACAATGTCTCCCACCTGAGAAAAAAAGCAGGTGTGCTTCCAGCTTTGGAAGATCAAGATCGTGTTTTTTTCTGAAACAAGCAATACCTTAATCAATAAAGAAATTAAAAAGAAAGATTTTTGGATTCCCTGTGCTCAAGGTTCTTCTCTGGTAAAGAAAACTGCTGTGTGCAGGTGTCACCTGGACCTCTTCACATTGCCCTATGGAAACTGGGACTCTGGGGCTTGGTGCAAGTATAAATGCTGATTCTCTGGCTACCGCTATTGAAACTAGCCATAAAGTCCTTTATCTCTGATCCAGGAATTTGTGCCTTCTGCTAGCATCCATGGGACTGTGGTGTGCTAGTGTATTGACTTGCAAGTGGTTAATATCTCAGACTCTTCATGGCTGTTCATTTTGCATTCATTACAATAAAGATTTATTCAGGCAGGAACCATCATTAGATACTAAATCTAGGTGGGAAATTGTGGTAAAGAATAGTATATTTGTGTGGTATTAAGTTTCTTTCCAAGATTGTTTATTAATGACAAGGCAAAAATTGTAATTGGACACCATCTTTACCAGTGATCAAAATTAACATCACAATTGATGATCAGGTAGATTTGTGTGCCTCTGAGTGAGATGCCCTGAAAGGGATGCAGCATTACTTAGGTAATATTCTGACCCCCAGTACATAACCTGAATCTGATTTATGAGGAAACATCACAGAAACCCAAAATGAAGAGCATTCTGTTAGGAAGGAAGGAAGGAAAGAAGGAGAAAAGGAGAGAAAAAAAATTTTTCAAAAATGTCACTCATAAAAGGTAAAGAAAAGGTGAGGAACTATTTTAGATTAAAGGCAAGTAAAGAGGTATGACAACTAAACACAATGTATTGTCCTATACCAGGGATTGGCAACCATGTTCTCTAAAGGGCCTGATAGTAAATATTTTAGGCTTTGTGGGCCATAGGGTTTCTGTCATAACCACTGAAGTTTACTGTTATAGCTTAAAAGCAGCCAGGCACAATATGTAAATGAATGAGTGTGGTTGTATTCCAATAACTTTATTTATATAACAAGTAATGGGATGGATATGACCCCTGGGCCATGGTTTGCTAACCCCTGTCCTAGACTAAATTTGTAGTTGAGGGAAAATATGCTATAAAGGACATTATTGGTTCTATTGACAAAATTGGAACATATTTTCTAAAATTGATAACTATTCTGTTGTTATATAAGAAATTGTTCTTATTCTTAGGAAATGCACAATTAATTAGGACTGAAAGGATCATATATATTTTAATTTCAAATAGCTAAGGAAAAACATCTATGTAGAAGAAAAGGCAATTGATAAAGGATATGGGGCAAAATATTAAGGGTATGTGAATCTGGGTAAAGAGTACATGGGTGTTTTTTCATAGTATTCTTACAGTTTTTCTGTAAATTGAAATTATTTCCAAATAAAAAGTTAAGCCCGGCCAGTGTGGTCTCAGTGGTGGAGCATTGACCCATGAACGGGGAGGTCATGGTTCTATTCCCTGTCAGGGCACATGCCCGAGTTTTAGGCTCGAACCCTAGTGGGGGCATTTAGGAGGCAGCTGATCAATGATTCTCTCTCATCATTGATGTTTCTATCTCTCTCCTTTCCTCTCTCTGAAGTTAATTAAAAAAAACCATTAAAAACAAGCAAACAGAAATTTATTTTTAAAAAGTTAAAAAAAATGTGTGTTTATATATGTAAATTTACATGTATGCACATAGGCCATAGGGAGAGAAAATTATTAAAAATTTGGTAGTGCCTTTATACTCTCTTGAGAAATACCTATAAAAAAGAGAAATTAACCAAAACATGAATTGAAAAAGAATATCTGTGACAAGGGAAGCCAGCAGACATCATCCTTGGCCTAATCTGAATGCACTTAGTTACCAAACGGCTGTAGTCTGGGGGCCAGAGGCTTTAGTGCGGTCTAAAAACGACGGTGGGAGCCACATTTTCCAGACTGCGAAACACAGGGTGCCTTGTTTAGTCAGCACAGTTTAGGTCAAATGTGGTTATGAAAAACAGATGAATGCTGGTGATCAAGTTGTACTTTGACAAATATTCCATTGTTTGAACATGCAGTAATTTCTGAAAAATGTGAAGCAGCCTGGACTGCAGAGATTGAGTTTTCTCTTCTCAACTCCCTAGCCTGCTCACAAAGGTCTTGTCATCGTGGGGAGTAGAAATAACAGGGCAGAAGAAGTATGTTAGATACCCTCCCCACTTCTTCTTCTTCGTCTTCTTTTCCCCCCCCCTTTTCTTTGCTTTACTGGCAAATTAAGCAGTTTGGGCAGGCTGTTTTGTCAGCTGGAGGTCTTGGGCTTTGGGGACTGCTTTTGTACTTCAGTTTTGTGTTGTGAATTAGATACTTTGAGTTTATCCCATTAAAAGAAAAATGGTACTTGAGGTTTAGTGAGACATTGTTATATTTCACTGGCTCTTCTGTGTATAATCTGAGAGTTATTATTTCATGCAGTGTCTACTCCTAGCTCAAGGGGCGCATCTATAGAGCTGTTCCTATAACGTAAGAACCATAGTAGGCCACAGGTGCTTGATGCAGAGAATTCCACCTAGAGCCAAGTCCTCTTTGATAGCTTAACTGTCCGTTTATATGCTTATGTTGTACTTTTTTGTTTGCTTCAGTATTTTGTCTCACTCACTTTGTTCATTCATCCATTCAGTAACTATTTAGTGCATACTTATTGCAGGCAGAGCACGTGGTCCATTCTTTTGTGTTTGGGTAAAATTTCTGTTCTGGATGATTGAGACTCATGTTTTCCAATGTGGTAGCCACTAGCCACATGTGGATGAGTACTTGAAACATGGGTAGTTTGAATCAAGATGTACTGTAAAGCATAAACTACATACCAGGTTTCAAAGGCTTGATAGAAAAAAGGAATGTAAAATATTTCATTAATAATTTTTATATTGGTTAGATATTAAAATGACAATAATTTGGATTCATTGAGTTGAATAAAATACATTATTAAATTTTATATCATCTGTATTTTACTTTTTAATTGTGGCTTTTCAAAAAGTTTACAATTGTATATGTACCTAAGGCTTGTATTATATTTCTGTCAAACATTGCTGCTCATCAAATGTGAATACATATATGTGAACCTGAGTATTTACCCCCTTCTCTTATCATGAAGAGATCCTGGTCATTTCAGGTATTAGTATATTTAGTATCTATACATATAAAAGCTTAAGCGACTGTTTGACCTTTCGACCGTTTGACCAGTAGCTATGATGTGCACTGATCACCAGGGGGCAGATACTCAACGCACAGGCATGGAAACATGGAACAGAATGATGAATCTCAGAGGAAAGGGGCGAGGTTAGGAAGAGATTAACCAAAGATCTTATATGTATACTAGAGGCCTGGTTCACAGATTTGTGCAACGGTGGGGTCCCTTGGCCTGGCTTATGGGGATCGGGCCAAAACCAGCAGTCCAACACCCCGCAAGAGGTCCTAGATTGAGAGAGCAATTATTCTTTCTCTCTCTCCTCCTTTTCTCTCTTCCCCCCATCCCTGCCCCTCTTTCATACACACACACACACACACACACACACCCGGATTTAAATAAATACAGTTGATGCTTGAACAACATGGGGGTTCAGGACACCAATCCCCCTTGGAGTTGAAATTCTGCATATAATGGTGTATAGCCGAGAACAGTCATACACATCTAGATAAGACTGGCTCCATATTGGAAAGCCAGAATGAGAAATATCCTTTTTTATTTTTCAGTTCTTTTTAGCTAATGTTGACACATTTTTGCAATGGAGTTGTTGGAGAAAAGACCAGTCAGTCTAAGAATATTGTTTTTACTGCGCCTTATACAGTGAGCAGAGACAAAGAAGTATGAGACATATTCTTACATTTAAAAAATTGATATAGGTAAGATATGAGATGACTATTAAGATATATAGAAATTTCTTAATTTGGGTAAAGGCTTCTATAAAATATCCATGTCAAAAATCATACTTAATGACTAAACTTTAGTAGGATTCTGGATAAAGTCAGGAAAAAGACAAAGAGAAATACTACGCAAAGATGCCATTTACTACCCATGATGTTCATTATTCCCAAGGTTCTAAGGCCCAGAAAAAGAAATTAAAAAGGAAAGAAGATAGTATTAAAAACTCATACAACATACACAATATCATTTTTCTAAATCAGTTATTTCCATTAAGAAAGTACAATTGAAAATAAATAAATCTTTTAATAGGTTATATAGAAATTAACCTAAAAAATGTACAAGGCCTTTACAGTGAAAATGTCAAAATTCTATTAAAGGACATATAGGAAGCACTGAATAAATGAAGAGAGGGCTATTTTTAAAAATAGACAGGATGTCTGGGCATTGTAAAACATTCAGTTTCTCCCCGATTTAATTTATAAAATCAGTGAAATTCAAATTATAATCTCAATAGGAAGTTTGTGGTAACTTGGCAGCCCTTTTTATCATTCATTCAAAGTTACTGTGCTGTATAGGCTAGTGGCTTGCTGTCGAGACCTGCAGCTATATTGTGATGGCCCAGACTCCACAAGAAGCTCTCCTTAATTTCCATAAGGCTACATGTAGGAGGGTGTTTATTTTGGCATTGTTCCTGATAGCAAATAGTGGAGGCAATCTAGGTGTTCATCTGGGGGACTGGATGAGTAAATTGGTATTTACTTATGATTGAATGTAATACGCAACATATACAAGCAATTGTAAGTTACAAAAAATAGTTATATATAACAATATAAATATTTCAGAAATATGGTGCTGGGCAATTCAAGTAAGAAACAATTCCATTGATCGCTTAAAATAATTTAAGTAAATGAAAACAAATCCATGAAATAACACTCTACATACTTTTTTCAAAGACACATTTTTTATATAAATAAATATAAAAGGTTCATTTGAATAATGTTTTCGTGCCTTTGTCGATAAAGGAAATGGGATTAGGAATGGGGTATACAAGAGAAAAAACCCAAAATGTACTAATATATACTTAACAGTATGTCTTGAACTGGGATAGTATTATAAAATCAATCAATTCTTTGAAAATGATAATAAAATGCTCTAAACTGTTTCTACTTGAATGTCACATTATCAGACCAATGCCATTAGCATTTGTGAAAAGTCTGGGAATTTCTTGTATCACTACCTCTTCCTTAAAAATCTTTTAAAAAATATTTTAATTGATTTTAGAGAGGGAGAGAGAGAGAGAGAAGCATCAATGATGAGAGAGAATCATTGATCAGCTGCCTCCTGCACACTCCCTATTGGGGACTGAGCCTACAACCTGGGCATGTGCCCTGACCAGGAATTGAACCGTGATTTCCTGGTTCATAAGTTGATGCTCTACCACTGAGCCACACTGGCTGAGCTTCCTTAAAAATCTTATCAGAATTGCCACAAACATGGGTGGAATATTTTACATATTTCTTCTTTTCTGTGCAACTTGAAAATCAGTAGTTCTTTTTAACGTCATTGATGTACACATCAGGTCACATAAAGTTGTTTCCTTATCCATTTTGGAGATCTATTTTGATGCTTATAGCCACAAGTATGTACACATCCAGTATGCCTAAGTGAATTTTAGTCATCATACATTCTTTAAAGGTCACTCTTTCACAGGAAAAACAGCTACACTAAAAAAACGAAGTAGCCAAATCTTTAATACAACATTGCTTTATTCATTCAATACATTTATTTTGCAGATATATTTTATTTTATATGGGTGGATTTCAGACCAGTTAGCACTCTAGGCTTTGAAGAGGAGCATCAGAGGTTCCTTACTTAAAAAAAAGAGAAAAGTTCCTTGCTGTAAGTTTCAGCACCTTTGTGAACATGAATGACATTGAGAAGGTCCTTGTTCTTAAACAGGGAAAGAGATGCAAATTATATGATTAGCAAGTTTTCCCTTTTCATTTCAGGCTTTTCATCTGCAATCAATATGAAACACATTTCTTCATTAAAACAAACAATTTTGATGGAAGTTTCCTGAAACCACACTAGGCCTGTCTACCTCCTCTGAAGTTTAGTGTGATTTAGTCTTAAAATTTTGATTTGAGGGAGTGGAGAGTTTCAGAAGAAAACCTTCATCCATTATTGGTGGAAAAAAAGTTACACATGTCAAGTTGCTGGAAGTAGAGTCTATGGAAATAGACAGAAAAAGCTGCATGGGAAAGCGTGGTAGAGTAAAAACAACAAGAGCTGGTATCAGACACATTTGTCTTGCTGTCAGTGAACTTTGTAACTGTGGCTTTCAGTTTTCTTACAGGGATAGTAAAATGTACTTCAAAGAGTGGTTGAGAAGAATAATTGAGATAATAAGGTTGTTTTTATTGAGCACATAGTAGGTATAGTGGCTGCTCAACATATATGAATTCTTTGTAATATTTCATAAGGCATGTATGTAAGCTTATTCTTCTACTTTCATCAAATCTTAAATCAACCACACCTCATCAAGACTCTTAGGTAAAGTTTATTTTTATGAATTACATACAAGTGACCCTTGGGCAACATGAATTTGAATTGTGTAAGTCTGCTAAAACTGATATTTTTCAATAAAAGTGTACAGTTTGTAAATGTGTTTTCTCTACCTTATGTTTTTCTTAGTAACATTTTTCTATAGCTTACTTTATTATAAAGGTACAGCATATAATATAATATAAAAATGTGTTAATCAACTGTTTATATTATTGGCAAGGCTCTGGTCAACAGTAGGCTATTAGTAGTTAAATTTTGGGGGAGTCAAACGTTTTTTAGGCCGAATTTCAACTCCAAGGGGGATTCGTGTCATTAACCCCCATGTTGTTCAAGCAACAACTGTGTTTATTTAAATACTACCCCTAAGATATGTTTTTATAGATTTTTTTTTTCTTTTAGAAAGAGGGGCAGGGTGGGGGAAGAGGGAGAGAGAAAGAGAGGGGAGGGGAGGGGAGGGGAGGGGAGGGGAGGGGAGGGGAGGAGAGACATCGAACATCTATTGGTTGCCTCCTCTATGCACCCTGCCAGGATCAAACCCTCAACCTAGGTATGTGCCCTGACTGGGAATCGAACTTGGCGTGTCGGTATGACGCTCTAACCAACTGAGCTACCTGGCCAGGGCCTCAAACAATTTTTGAACACATGAAAATAGAAAGGTATCGAACTGATTTTCATTAGAAGGAAAAATAGTTTTTGTCTTTTTTCTCCATTTGACAGTATTAGCTATAGCTCTGAAGTATTCTACATTAACATCCCAAACTGCTGAGTTTTTTTAAAGGAAGCTCAGGAGCTTTGTGTTTTTTCTACTGCACTTTCACATACACTTTATTTCATTTGAGCCTCACAATACCAGTCTGACATAAAGCAAGTTTTATAGAGAGGATCTTATATTGACTTGGTGGTTGAGGGAATTGAGGCTCAGTGAGATTGATTAATTGATCTGCCCAATGGATCACAGAGCTAGTGACTGGCAAAACTAGGAGCCAAGCCAAGCCTGGGTTTATGAGTTGTATTTGAAGTCTCTTTTTACTTTACTGTATCAGTGTTTCTGTCTCAGGGGCAAATGCTGTACACTAAGTAAAAAGACTTTTTTCGTAATGATACATTCTGAGGGTATTACTACAAAATAAGTCCATTGGCACTATTTGCATCGCTATCTGGTCTTTCAAGTGTGAGGAGAAAGAATTATTTATACATTTTTAATTAGGAACGCAATGCTCTTGGTAGTTTCTGGAAAAAGCTATGTTGAAAATAAGTCATGCCTTACCTTCTAGTATTGGCAAAGACCTGGAAACCAGATATATGAACCTGGAGAAAGACAGTCACATATAAACCACATTGGTTTTGGCCTAGAAAAATGACTGGAGTAGAGAGAGAGGATGGACAAAATATGTTTAATAGTTTGCTCCTTAGATTGGGAGTGTTGCCTTATGAGGAACTCAATATTGTGTTAGTGTCGTCATGCAAGGTCTCTTTGGGCCTGTCAGGGTTCTGCAAAGCTATGTGAAATGTCAGCCTTGCTGGGATAATTCTCTACAGTTCATCCTAAGGGTTTATTTTTAATTAGAAAGGACCCTGTGCTCTCTGACTGCTCTTCACTCTGGGCCTGGCTTGCTTATATTGCTGTTTCAAAAGGATCGCTGCCAGCCCTAACAGGCAGAGCCACACTCACTCTGGATTAGTCTTAGGGTAGATCATCCTTCCCCGAGTTGTCAAATAGCCTTTCATAATGTCTGGCTATTTGTGCAGTTTGTTCCAGGACCAGGTTTCATCTGGGCCCTCCCATTCAGAAAAGAGCAACAATTTCCCCTCTTCCCAGGTCTACCTTTATTACTCTGTTAAGGGAGACTTTCAGATGTTTAACTATTTTAAAAAAACAACACTTTAGTTAAAAGTTTCTCCTGTGTAGGGTTTCTTCTGTTGTCTGAAATAATCTCATACAGCTATTTTCGAGTTGCATATTTGGTATTTACAGGGAGGAGTCCTCAGGTAGCCAGCTACCTTATCTGTAGTCAGAAATGGTAGATGACAGTGTCAACAAAGTATTGATTTTATGGTCATCTTATTGCTCCTGGGATGGTGAGTTCCTTTCCAGGGCCAGCACTGCTAACTCCAGCCCTGTCTAACTCTAGATATAGTACAGGAACCACTTTTATTCTCACCTATCAGCTTTGGGGAAAGCACTTTTTTCTTTTCCTTTCTCTTCTTGTGTTCTTTATCTTGGCATCTGGCAGGTTCTGTACTAATCTTTCCGCCATTGTGTGCTCTAAGCTCTTTCTGGCCTGACCTGGTGAGATCAGCCAGTGGACTGGAGACATCAGTTAATGATGCCTTTCACAAAAGGGAACTAAGGAAATAGCTTTATTTTTTCCTAAATGTCATTGTTCATTGTTTAACAAATAAATTTGAAGAAACCAAATTACTCACAATTCTACCCCAATTTTGGTCTGTTTTCTTCCAGACATTATTCTCTGGAATCATATGCTATACTATTTATAAAAATTTAATTAGACTATATGCTTTCTTTATAATTTTCTTTTCTCCCCTAATACATATCATGTTACAAATATCTGTTCATGTTAGTAAATATAGGCCCACTATTATTCCTTGTTTCCACGATATAGGTTTACTTGATACAATGTTGTTGGAATTGATGATGATGATGATGATGATAGCTACCATTTATTGAGTACTTATTACATCCTAGGCATCATATTATATGACTTGGCTGCTAGGAATCATAAATAATTTGCATGCTAAGCATCATCTTACATGACTTGCATACATTGTCTTTGTTAATCCTCATAGCAACCCTGACAAGGTGTACATATTAATATACTTATTTTGCATGTGGGACAATTGAGACTTAGAGAGATTAAATTGCGTAAGATCACAAAGTTAGGAATAAACCAGGGTTCTAAAGCATACTATTAGAATCTGAACCCAAGTTTTTTCAGGTGTGGACATTTAAAAATTTTTTTTGTCACTAATCTGGGTATCACTTTAAGTAAAATAATTCAAGTGAATTAAAGGGCATACATGTATTAAACTTCTTTATATCTAGCCTTTCAGAAGAGTCTTAACAATTTGCATTCCTTAGCAAAAGAATGTAAGTGTGCAGTTTTACCATATTTTCAGCAATATTGGGTGTTGACTTTTTTCTTTTGCTAATTTGGTAGGCAAAAAGAAAGTATATTGCGAATTTCATTGACTGTAAAGTCAGTATTGATTGTGGCTTTTTAATAATGTATAGTGGCCACTCATTTCTTATTTGTGTGCATGAAATGTTTATAATTTATTTATTTAGATAAATACCTTTTTTGTTTGATATACATTTACTAGAGGCCCAGTGCATGATTGAATCATGCACGTGTAGGGTCCCCTACACGCTTTCACTTTTCGCGGTGGAGCTGGATGCCTGTCCGCTGGTGCCAGAGCAGACAGGCACCCAGCTCCCCCACTTTTGATGGTCCGCGGCCGTTGAGGGGGCTACCCTGCTGTTGAGAGGCGCGGGGGCGGGACTTCCGCCCCCTGTGCCTCTCAACGGCCGCTGAGGGGGGCTGCGCGGACACCTGGCTACCCTGCCATTGAGAGGCGCAGCTGGGTGTCCGCAGCAGGCCCCCTCAGCGGCCGCGGATCTGGCCGTTGAGAGGCACAGGGGGCGGGAGTCCCGCCCCCTGCACCTCTCAACAGCAGGGTAGCCCCCCTCAGTGGCAGCGGATCCGTGCCTCTCAATGGCCGGATAGGCCACCCCGAGTCCCGCCCCCCAGCCTCCCACCGCCCAATCGTGGGCATAGCGGAGTGATGGTAATTTACATGTTACTCTATTATTAGATAGGATATTAGAGGCCGGTGCATGAATTCGTGTATGGGTGGGGTCCAGCCAGTCTGGCCAGGGGGAGGGGACATTGGCGGTTGGCCAGCCTGCCTGCTGGTCCAACTCCTGGTCGAGGGGACAATTTGCATATTAGCCTTTTATTATATAGGATGATATTTTCTTAGTTCTTATTTGCTTTTTAATTTTATTTTTTAAATTTTGATTTGTATAAATTTAAAAATCTTTGTGATCCTATCTATCACCATTCCCTACTGTGTATTTTTAAAAGTATAATTTGTAACCATTAAAATGTGCAGATTTAAAGTGTATAGCTTTCTGGATTTTAACATATGTGTACACTTGTATCAGTACCACCCAAATCAGGATATAAAACATTTCCAGCTCCCACGGAAGTTCCTTCTTGCCCCTTTCTAGTTATGATTAGCCTTCTTCTCCCCCAACAATAGAAACTCTTCTGATTTCTATCCCCATAGATTAGTTTTGCCTGTTCTTGAACTTTATATACTTATAGTCATATAATATGTGTTCTTTTGTGTCTAGCTTCTTTCCCATAACATAATGTCTTTGAGATCCATGCTATAGCATGTATTGGTAGTTTGATCTTTTTTATTGTGGGATGGTTTTTCATTTTAGGAATATTGATAGACATTTGGGTTTTTCTAGTTTGGGGCTAATGATGAATCAAACTTCTGTGACATTCTTATACAAGTATTTTAATTGGACCTAGATGCTCTTTTCTCTTGAAAAAATATCTGAGACCAGAATATTCTAGTTATCTTTTTGTTAGTGATTTCTAGATTTCCAGTGGAGTCATTTAATATACCCTATAGATTTTTACACTTTGAAACTAATGGAGATTTTTATTTATGGTCCAACATATAGTATAATTTTATGAATGTTCAATCTGTACTTGAAAACAATGCATATTCTTGTTTGATAGAGTGACTACATATGACAGTTTGATTTGCCAATATTTTCTGATTTGGTTCTAACAATATATATAGAAAATATGTAAGATAATTATATTATAAATGGAGGTAAAGGGAAATAAGGTTTCTCTACTTCCCTAAAACTGGGAAAATGGCAGTATCAATAGCCAATGATAAGTTACATCATGTATATATAATGTAATGCCTAGGTCATATGTATACGTGTGTGTGTGTGTGTGTGTGTGTGTGTGTGTATGTGTGTGTATATTTATCTCTTTATATAAATTTTTATTGGTATATATATGTATATATATACATATATATATATACACACACATATATATATACATATATATACATATATATACCAATAAAAATGTTGTATAAAGAGATAAACTTCAAAACACTATCTATAATAATAAAAGCATAATATGCTAATTAGACCAGGCAGCCGAACGTCCTTCCGGACATCCTTCCGGACGACCTTCCTGACAAAGCCAGGGCTGCGAGGGCTGAGGCAAGCCGCCGCGGCTGTGAGGGCCAAGGCAAGCTGCCATGGCTGCAAGGGCCGAGCCCCTTGCATGAATTTCATGAATCGGGCCTCTCGTCTATAATAATAAAAGCATAATATGCAAATCGACTGAATGACTGAACAGCAGAACGACCGTCCAGATGACCTTACGGAGGATCACGCTATGACACACACTGGCACTAAGCCAGCCAAGGTGGGTGCGATGTGATTGGTTGGGGGGGTCCCACTATCGCCCCGCTGAGGGAGGCCCAGGCCACCAGCTGGCAGGGTGATCGATCAGGGGGTTGAGGGGAGGGGAGAGGTCAGCTGTTCCGCCTGCTCGCTGGCCACGCCACCCACCCCAATTCTCCATTCACCATTGGGTGATCGGAGCCTGCCAGCTGGTGAAAGGGAACGAGAGGTGGTCAGTGCACCTCATAGTGACTGGTTGAGTGGTTGTTCTGGTCGTTCCGCCGTTAGGGTCAATTTGCATATTACCCTTTTATTATATAGGACTAGAGGCCCGGTGCACGAAATTCGTGCACTGGGGAGGATGTCCCTCAGCCCAGCCTGCACCCTCTCCAATCTGGGACGCCTCGGGAGATGTCTGACTTCAGGTTTAGGCCCGATCTCACAGTGATCGGGCCTAAACCTGAAGTCGAACGTCCCTCTCACAATCTGGGACCACTGGCTTCTAACCGCTCACCTGCCTGCCTGATTGCCCCCTAACTGCTCCTCTGCCGGCCTGATTGCTCCCAACTACTCTCCCCTGCTGGCCTGATCACCCCCAAGGCTTTTATTAGTATATATATGACCTTTCACAGAAAATTTTACTAAACCTGCTTTACAGTAAGGGCTTGACAATTGAATCATTGGATCCAGACACCAAGATTTCCTTTCTTTGAATAGTGGAGGAAATAATTATCTTGTCTTTAAGTTGCCCTGAAATTAAAATGAGATAATGACTTAGAAAAGTATAAAAGCACCATATAAAGACAACTTTTTTCATGTACTGAAAAGACAATAAAGTGGTAAAATGAAAAACACTATTTTTTAAAAAAAATATATTTTATTGATTTTTTACAGAGAGGAAGAGAGAGGGATAGAGAGTTAGAAACATCGATGAGAGAGAAACATCGATCAGCTGCCTCTTGCACACCCCCTACTGGGGATGTGCCCGCAACCAAGGTACATGCCCTTGACTGGAATCGAACCTGGGACCCTTGAGTCCGAAGGCCGACGCTCTATCCACTGAGCCAAACCGGTTTCAGCAAAACACTATTTTTTTATTCTCCCCCTTCCTTCCTTTACAGCCTTTATTTAAACTTTGAAATTTATAAAAATTTCACTCCAATTTTCATTTCTTTACATTCAATATTATTTTGTATTGGCTTCAGGTTTTATATTAGTTACAGAATAGTGGTTAGACAATCATATACTTTACAAAGTGTTCCCCAATATTTCCAGTACCCACCTGGCATCATACCATCATTACAACACTATGGATTATATTCCCTATTTAAGTGACAATGGGTTTACAGGTTCCTTCCAGTCTTTCTTTTGTGTTGTTCACCTTTCCTTTTCTTTCTCACTTCTTCATCACTTTCCTTATATAGTATCTCAATTGGCCATCAAAGCTCAGTGAAGGCACTGGGACACGCTTAATCCATTTTACAGACCAGGACACTGAGGCCAATTCCAGTTGGCTGTGGAACTTGTCTCAGTAACCCCCCGCCCCCGGGTCTCTGGAGCAGGTAGAAGGCTTCACACTCACCCTCCAAGGCATGCTCTGCCGGGGGCAGGGTGGCGTGAGCTTGCTTTTGGGTCAAGGCGGGAGCAGGAGTGGCCACTGAAGTGCGAAGGCCTCCTGGGAGAGGCCAGTTAGCACTGGGAGCTTGTCTGAATCTCATCAATCAGTCTGGTACCCTACAGTGCAGCACCCCTCCACTGAGGTGGCACCGCCCCTCAACCCCTGCCTCAGAGCTGCGGGTCCTTGCCCCTCCCCCCGAGCTACCTTCCATGCCCCTTGATCCCTGGCCTGGCCTGGCCCACGCACGTTTTGCGGCCACTGCAGAACCTCTCTCTCTCTGCAGTGAGGCAGATCCCTGTCCTTGGTCTCCGCAAAGCTGTGAATCTGTGGCCAGAGGCCTGGTCTGTGTCTCAGCAACCCCATGCCTGTGATGTTCCCAGGGCCCAGCTGCGCCTCCCTGGGGCAGCGATGTTCCTGGAGCCCCACGGGAGCGGCTAAGCCGGCCGGCCATGCCTCCCTGGGGCGGCGATGTTCCCAGGGCCTCATGAGAGTGGCTAGGCGGCCGGCCATGCCTCCCCTGGTCTGCGATGTTCCTGGAGCCCCACAGGAGCAGCTAAGCAGGCCCAGCTGCTCCTCCCTGGGGCTGTGATGTCCCCAGGGCCCCACAGTCATGACTAGGCAGGCCGCTGCCCCTCCCGGGGCCTGTGATGGACCCGGACCCCTCAGGTGGCGTCTGGTGCTGCCCCTCCCTGGCCCGATGGACTGGTACCTTGTGGGTGGTGTATTCCTGCAATAGGGCTTCCTGCTGCGCTCTCTGCTGGCCCGCCTGCTTGCCTCCCTTCTCCACCGGCCCCGCCTGCTTGCTTCTCCGCAGCTTTGTGGCTTATTTCTATGCTGTCTTGATATGCAAATGAACTGCCATCTTGGTTGGGTTAATTTGCATACTCACCCTGATTGGCTGGTGGGCGTGGCTTGGGCGTAGTGAAGACATGGTCAATTTGCTTATTACTCTTTTATTAGGTAAGATATTGCTGGAAGTTCTAGCCAGTGTAATAAGATAAGGAAAGGAGATAAAAGGCATACTGATTGGAAAGGAAGACATGTAACTGTCCCTATTTGCAAATAACATGATTGTTTATGTTGAAAACTCCAAAGAATCAAGATAAAACCACCTGTAAGTGAATATAGCAAGATGGTAGGATACAAGCTACACAACAACCAGTTGTATTCCTGTATACTAGCAATGAACATATAGATACCAAAATTAAAAATATAATATCATTTATGATCACTCAAAAATATATGCTTATGTATAAATCTAAAAACACATGTATAGGGTTTGTATGCTGAAGACTACAGAATGCTGATGGATGAAACTAACAAAGATGTAAATACATGGGAAGACAAATTGTTCATGGATTAGAAAACTCAGCACAGTAGAGATATCAATTTTTCCCAAGTTGATACACAAATTTAATGAAATTCCTATCAAAATCCCAGCAAATTTTTATAGATATGGACAAGATTATTCTAAAATTTGTATGGAAAGGTAAAGAGATTAGAATAACGAAAACAATTTTGAAAAAGAAGAATGAAGTAGAGACATCAATGTACACAATTTCAAGATTTATTATATAGCTACAGTAATCAACACTGTGTTGAGGGATAGTTGGGATAGAGTAGGGAGCCCAGAAACAGACTCACAAAAGTATTTAACAGAATTGCAAAAGCATTTCAACAAATGGTCCTGAACAGTTGGATATTCATAGGCTAAAATTCACTTAAAATGGATCATGACTGAAATGCCAGATGCAAAACTACAAAACTTTTAGGAAAGCATAGGAGAAATCCTCAGAATCGAGGGATAGACAAAGAGTTTTTAGACTTTATTCCAAAAGCACTCACCATAAAAGAGAAAAATTGGTAAATTGTAACTTACCAAATTAAACGATTTTGCTCTGTAAAAGACCCTGTTAAGAGGATGAAGAGATAAGCTACGGAGTGGGAGAAAATATTTGCAAAGTTCATATCCAAAAGGCTTTTATTTCAGAACCCCCAAATCAAACAATCCAGTTAGGATATAGGCAAAAGACAGAAGGAAACAATTCACCAAGGCAGACACATAGGTGGCAAATAAGCACATGAAAACACTTTTTGTTTAGCGTCATTAGTCATTAGAGGAATTAAAATTAAAGCCACGATGAGCTATCACTACACTCCTATCAGAAGAGTGATGACACCGAAGGCCAGGAAGGGTGCTTGGTGGGAATGGAAAATGCTGCAGTCACTCTGGAAAAGAGGGAATTTCTTATAGAACTAACGATGCAACTGCCATATGACCCAGCAGTAGCATTCCTGGGCTTTTATCCCAGAAAAATGAAAACTTAGTGCAGGTATTTTCTATACACGAATGTTGATAGCAGCTTTATTCATAATAGCCCCAAACTAGAAATAACCTTGATGTCCCTCAGTAGGCAAATGGTTAAGCAAACTGTAGTGCATTTATACCATACCATGGACTAATACTCAATTATAAAGGAGATATATACAACAACCTGTATGACTCTTCAGAGATTTATGCTGAGTAAATGAGCCAACTTCAAAAGGTTACATACTATAAAATTCCATTTATGTACCATTCTTAAAATGACAAAATTATAGTAATGGCGAACAGAGTAATGCTTGCCAAAGATTAAGTAGGGGATTGGAAATGAGGGAAGTGGGTATGGCTATGAAAAGGAAATGAGGGATTCTTCAGTTTTGGAAATGCGCATCTTCACTGTTGATAACCTGCTTGTTGATAACCTGGCTGTACTATACTTTTTGAAAATATTTACTATTGCAGGAGCTGGGTAAGGCACATGGCAGCTGTCTATTATTTCTATTAACTGCATGTGAATCCACAATTCTCTCATAGTGGAATGTTTAATTTTAAAAATTGGTATTTTATTCAACTTTTAATTTTCTTTTTTCTCTTAACTCGTATTCTTATATACCCTTTTTTTAAAATACCAAATGTTGGTCTAATGTTTGTTGTCCACTTTGTCTGTTTTTAGGAAATCTGCCTATTTTTCTATCTGAAGCTCAGTATGACAGATTTTTATTGTTAGATTCTAAATTTTCTGTTTCTGTAAAGCATTTGTAACTGAGGGCAGGGGGTGGAGGACACCATAGATTTATTTATACAAAATTTCCCCAATCCTCATTTAACTGTATAAAGGGCTGATTTTGGGGGGTATGTGTGGCAAATTTGATTTTGAAATGCAGGGAGCAGCCATGTGTCTTTAATAAAACAGCCATTACATACATTTATGTATCATAAAAATAATGTGTATAGCTCTTTCAGTTTATAAAAGTACTACTTCTACTGAACCTCAGATTTTGTGCTTTTCCTGGCGTTGGTTTCCTTTCTATGCTTGGGAAGTCACTTAAAAGGTATATCCCTGATTCTTTTGGTATAAAATCCTATACTGTACCTTCTGGGAAGCCAGTGCTTTTCATTGTGAGAACTATTAATAACATCATTGCCTTCATCTCCAGGAAGTGATCATGTGGAACAACTGTGAGATGCTGGTTTTATTTGTATTTATATTTTTAGATGCCACATTTTCCTACTAGCTCTTTGATAATTGTTCAGAGGCCATATTCCTTTTGGCCATGTGAAACAAATGAAGAGATTTTTGGGGAAATTTTAAACTTTCAAATTGTGAAGTGCTTTAACAGTTGAAAAGATGGACAGGTGTGAGTTAGAAGAGACTTCCCTTAAAAACTGGCAAGTATGAAATTGGGCAGTTGAATAATAATTTTGAAAAACTATCAACATTGGTAATAGTTCTTTGGAGAAAATTTAAAAAGCCTCATTATTTCACTAGGTAAAAGAATGATTTTTCTTCTTGTCATGTGTAGACACCCAACTCGCTAAGAATTTTTGGTGTCCCATTGTTGGGCAATTAATTTGGTGTACTTTTTTTGCTCACATATTCTTGGATTTTCTGGTATTATAAGGGACAACCCTATAAAATGATGGACAGGGGTGTGTATTATCATTCAAATCATAGTGCCTTTTTCCTTAATAGAAAAATAACATGCATTTTAATTATTTTGTATTAAAAGCTATGTTACATATTAAAATTCTCTTGTGAAGATGGATATTAGCTGAACCTATTTGGGGTAATCATGTCATAATATATGTAAATAAAACCATCATGTTATACTCCTTAAGCTTATGCAAATATATATATCAATTAATTTTCAATAAATCTGGAAAATATGAAAAAATAAAAAATTCTCTTGCTAAATATCCACAAATTGATTAAATCATATCATAATTATATTATAATATAATAATGGCATATTAAGGTACATGATTACTTACAGATTATTCAAGTTAGGGTTTCTCTAACAAAAGGGACATTTATCTTAAAAGTGAAATCCAAATTTTTCTCTGATCAATTACCTTAGTCATAGAGGAAGTCTGGGTGTTTGTTCTAACCAGGTATCTAGGTTGTAATTTTAAGCAGTTTGGTTTGCTAAGCATGATTAAGACACTGTTCCCTTTGAGGTTTACCCTTTTGCTTCTATGGTACAACTGTTTATCATCTTGGGTCAAAGGTTGTAAAAAGTAGTCATCAATTAAAGCTTTATTGGTTGTAATTGGAAATGCTATGAAAGGAGCCAGCCAAACTGAATTTGATAATAAAAGACTCTTTGTTAAAATATTTAATAAATTAACACTCTCTCTTGGAAGGGGGAAGCTAATTACAAAGCCCAAGATTGTTAATCATAATGTTTACTCTTTTCAAAAGCACAGACTCAACTACTCCATAATCATTAGACATCAGATTTCTTTCTTTTTTCTTTTCTTTTAATTCCTACAGACTCTGTCATTCCCGGAGGGGATGTTCTTTTCTATGGCTCAGGCTGGGGATATGGCAGAAGGAGGAAATGCCAAGACAAACATAAGTTATAAGGGCCATCTTAAAAATAAACAGCACTCTGTTAGAAGGTCAGATTGCCTTTGCTGTTTTCAAAAAGTATCAGATATTTACGTAGATTTATTTTGTAGGCTAATTGAATGGTATCAAGAATTGAGCATACCTAGTTTTTGTGTGTGTTTTTAAGGTGTTTTGACAGTGTTGTGGTTCTTGAATTTTAGACACTTTTCAAAGCCCTAATATAGGGAAGGGGAGCTGCGACACATACTGCCATTATGGCTCTTGAATGACTTTGCATGGGGACTCTAAGAATGGGCTTTTACATCTGAGAATGGCATGTTTCTAGGTTTAAGCAGTAGGGGGCATCTTGGGTTTGTTCTTTACACATGTTTCTGTAGTCTAATCTTTAGGGCAGTTCTAATGAAAGAAAATCCTGCTTTGGACCTGCTGTGCAAATTAGCCATATGGTGAAGTGTAATATCCCGCTGCATGTCATTATGGGGCCCTATGAAAAGTGTTCCCCTTTTCACATGGAAGCAAATTAAAATGGCCCTTTCAGGTTTTTTCCCCTTTAAATAAACCCCCCCCAAAACTCTGAATAAACCTGTCTTCACTTGGAAGCCGGGACAGTTAAAAGGGAGTTCTCCAGCTGCAGTCAGGGTGGTGAAATTACAGGCTTTGCCCAAGACCAAATGGAAATATTGCTTCCTGTAGGCAGAGCTGAAAGAACAATGGTATGTGCTTCCCTTCTTTCATTTTCACTCCCTTGTTTCTTTGTGAATTTGTCTTTAGCTGCTTCTCAATCCAAGGGTTACTTTTCTGTTATTGTGATTGATTAGATGGAATTGGCCCACTCTCCAATAGACTCCATATCAATCTTTACCTGGAGAGACCCACTAGATGAAGGACTGTTTAGCCAAATAATTGCACAGTAAATATTTAAGGAAGAGGATAGGTTTGTCCCTCTTTGCCTATTGTATAGACACATTGCCCATATGAAGTAGCATTGTCCCAGCATAAGTTTTTCTTCCTTCTTCAAAACTAGCATGTAGAAACCACTAATGTTTGGTGGCATATAGGGCTTAGGAATCGTATGAAAGGTTTAGGGTGTCTGTGCATGGTACACATTATTACCTTTTATGAAGACAAATCAATGGAAAGGTCTTGCATTTGGCCTCCCACACCCTCCCTCAAGAGCAAGGTCACATGATCCTGATTTATTTGATTACTAGTGCACATTTGTAATTTGTAGTAGCTAAAATTTGACTTTTGAGCTTTTATAAACAAAACAAACAAACAAAACAAGCCTCTTTCATTTGCCCACACTGAGTGGCAATACTGTGTGTGTTTTCTATGTTTATATCCAGAAAGTGTCTAGACACACAAGGAATTAAAGTTGTCACTTATGTTTTTATTTTTAAACATTTATTCTAAACCTTGTTCGTTCTAGCATTCGTGTGAGAGCATGTGTTTGAAGAAAGGGAGTTGGAACAGTGTTGTGCAATAAAAGTGGATCATATGAAATTATGTTGTTTGAGAAAAGATTTTTGCATGCAAAGGTCCGTGAGAAGAATATGTACAAAATGATCCGATTTATATGTGTGTTAATATACTGTACATATGTGTGTATGTGAAATATCTGTCTATTTAGAATAGGAAAAGGTCTGTAAGGGAGTATATCAAAAACAGTAGTTATCTCCAGGTGATGGGGTTATGAATGACTTATTTTCTCTTTTTGCCTGATCTTTATTGTCTGTTTTTTTCTAAGGCACACATTTTAATTTTGTAATTAATAATAATTTAAAAAGAGATAGACAATATAGAAGACACAGCTAAAAGCAAAATATTTAAAAAATCCCAAACAATTTCTGGCATAGTCTGAGAAGTGGGTCATTTCCTGGTAAAAATCTAGTGCTGGATTTAATGATTAGACTTAGGGAATTGTCAATGGCTTTTGGAGCATTTGACTATTAGCACCCTTCTCCAGGTTTATCACTTAAAAATCATATAATATTTAAATCAGATATGAATTTAGAGGATAAAGTACCCAGTAAGTTGAAGAAGAGATTAACACTCCCCGGAGAATATTCTTTCTCTTGTTTTAGCATTAAGTAAAAATAGGATATATTCTGTGATCATTTAGTTTTTCTTAGTTGTTCTATAAGTGAATGGCAAAAATTTGCTGTAGAGATTTCTTTATAATGTAAACTCTAGTATTTAGGTTAAATTTCAGATGAGATGTACACATTTAACATAGAAAATATTAAACAAAGTCTTGCTTGGCTTCTAAGTTTTTCTTAACATTTACTAAAATACTTTAGATGCATAAAAGTCTGGAAACTTATAAAAACATTAATAAATGAGGATGATAATTAACATTGCATTGTCTGAATTTGAATAAGATTTGCTCTAACTTAAGGGCTGATTGAATGGATTGAAAAGTCCAGTAGTACAGTGATGTGTGTTTTGCTGCCCTAAACAGAGCAAACTTTAAAAAGTCAGAAGACACTTTATCTCTTTTCCCCACTGTATGCCTTTTTGCTTGAACATGCAATCCTGAATTGATGAATACATTGATTGGTTGTCCACCTCTGTATGCATGGATTCTCCTTTTGAAGGCTTCTAGACTGTGGGGTGAGGGGGGAAGAGGAACTTTGGTGGCAGCCCAGTTTCTTCTGTGCTGGAGAATACTTAATAGTGCTTATACAAGAGCACCGATAAGAATACCCTATATACTTGTGATTTTCATTCACTTTAAGAAGTTCAGAGAGTTTAACATGAGAGCGGTGTGGTAGGAGAATGTTGAACCATATTTTGTGAATCTAGTAGGCCAATTGCTTGCTAGACACGAGAATCAGTTTGTGGATAGTCTTTGAAACAGCTTTGGACCTGCGCACATCATCCTGCTCTAAATTGCCACTCCCATAAGGATATTTGATCTACAGCCAGACGAGTGGTGAGTGGGCCAAAGGCAAACCACAAACCAAATCTGTGGTCCAGAAAGTGCTCCTGTTGTTCAAAATAGAGCAATTGGGAAAATGAAACAATACAAAGCAAAATTTGAGATCTGAAAAATCATACAGAATAAAAAGGGACAAGGAACATTATTCTAAAAAGTTCAGAGGAAACATGATTCTAAAAATCATTTTCTATAAGAACCAAAAGAAAATTTTAGAAAATTGTTTGGTATGAAGAAGTCATAATCTCTATGAAACAGGAACAAAATTCTTTAAAAGACTAAAATGGCCCTACAGAGATAGAAAACCAACAAGATAAGTAGGAATAATTACAAAGAAATGATTTTTGTAATAGCAGATAAAGTATAAATATGAAAATGAAGTCTTAAAAGAAAATATTGATTAATATTTTATTCACGGTTTTAATTATTTATTCAAAGACATGTATATTGAATGCCATTTACGTGCCAGGCATGGCATAGGGGTTGGGAACACAACAATAAATAAGATTTAAAAAAAACTTGTTTTCATGGAGCTTGCATCCAAATGAAATGGCACAAACTAGAAAACAGCATTATCAGATGGAGATATGTGCTACGCAATGAATTAAAAGAGGGCTATGTGTTAGGCATCACTTTCCATTTTAAATTGAGTAGTAGAAAAATCTTCAAATAGTTGGCATTTAAAGTAATATTTTAATTATAAGAGAGAGGCAGGCTTTTTTTTTTTTTTTTTGGTGTCACTTGGGATTCTTGTGTTAGGTTCTTTTGTACTTTCATTCTACAGATATTCCTTAGATTATCTCATTTTCTGCTAGGCTTCAGTTACCATCTCTCTGCTAATGATTCTGCAATCCATTATCAGTAGCCTAGCTCTTTCCCCTGAGCTGTAGACACAATTACGCCTCCTCCCAAACACTTAGCACTTGAAACTCACAAACTAAACATGTCCAGTACAGAGGAGGACATTATCTTCAATATCCCCAGATACAGTCAATTATTATTATTCATGGTAGTTCTGTTCTATAAAGTCACTGTAAACACTGAGTTAATGAATACTGAGCCGGTGTACCTAGGGAAATAGAGGGTTATGTTTCTGTGAGCTTCTGATCACAACATTTTCATCAGCCAATCAATTCATAACCTTGTTTTATGTGTATTTCTCTTTAAAGACACATTATTCAATATATATTGTTGATTCATTAATATTGAATTCATAGTCAACAACATTATAACTCATGCCTGAATGAAGCTTATCTAAAACATGTGTTTTCTCCATAAGGCACATCTTGCCTTATTATTATTATTTTTTAAAATATATTTTATTGATTTTTTACAGAGCGGAAGGGAGAATGAGAGAGAGTTAGAAACATCGATGAGAGAGACACTTCAATGAGCTGCCTCCTGCACATCCCCTCCTGGGGATGTGCCCGCAACCAAGGCACATGCCCTTGACCGGAATCAAACCTGGGACCCTTGAGTCTGCAGGCCGACACTCTATCCACTAAGCCAAATCGGTTAGGGCACCTTATTATTTTTTTAATTTACCTTTATTGTCCTCTGTGTTTCTGTTATTCCCGCTACCCCCATTGGCCCCCTCCACCCCACACACGCCCCTCCCAGGCCTTCACCAGACTATTGTTTGTGTCTATGGGCTATGCATATTAAGTTCCGAGGCTAATCTCTGTCCTCCCTCATCCCAATCCTTCCTTTCCTCTGAAATTCGTTAGTCTGTTTCATGCTTCTATGCCTTTGGATCTATTTTGTTCATCAGTTTATTTTGTTCATTAGATTCCACATATGAGTGAGATCATGTGATACCTTTCTCTGACTGGCTTATTTTGCTTAGCATAATACTCTCCAAGGCCATCTAAGCTGTTGCAAATGGTAAGAGTTCCTTCTTTTTTTTAATAGCCACATAGTATTCCATTGTGTAAATGTACCACAGCTTTTTATCCACTCATCTGCTGATGAACACTTATGCTGTTTCCCAATCTTAGCTATTGTAAATTGTGCTGATATGAACATAGGGGTGCATCTATTATTTTAATGGTGTTTTGTATTTCTTAGGATATATTCCTAGAAGTGGGATCACTGGGTCAAATGGGAGTCCCATTTTTAATTTTTTGAGGAAACTTCATACTGTTTTCCACAGTGGCTGCACCAGTCTGCATTCCCACCAGCAGTGTACTAGGGTTCCTTTTTCTCCATGTCCTCACCAACACTTGTGTTTATTGATGGTAGCCATTCTTGACAGGTGTGAGGTGGAACCTCATTGTTGTTTTAATTTGTATCTCTCTGATGATTAGTGATGTTGAGAATTTTTTTATATGTTTCTTGGCCATTTGTATGTCCTCTTTGGAGAAGTGTATGTTTAGCTCCTCTGCCCATTTTTTGATTGGATTGTTTGTCTTCCTTTTGTTGAGTTGTATGAGTACTTTATAATTTTGAAAATTAACCCTTTATCAGCTGTATCATTGGCAAATAGGTTCTACACCTGAAACTAATATAATGTTATATGGCAATTATATCTAATTTTTAAAAAAGAAGCACAAATACAAAAAATGTGGCACTAGATAGACTATGAAAAGGATAGTTGTTTATAGTATGTAAACAAAAATAAGAAGGCAGAGCATTGCTTTGTTCAGCTTCAGCCAGAAATGTGTGCATCAGGCAACTCAAATTTTTTACTACTCTGCAC
This sequence comes from Cnephaeus nilssonii, assembly GCF_951640355.1. Classification (NCBI taxonomy): domain Eukaryota; kingdom Metazoa; phylum Chordata; class Mammalia; order Chiroptera; family Vespertilionidae; genus Cnephaeus; species Cnephaeus nilssonii. The sequence continues at coordinate 43,685,811 of NC_137086.1, read as the reverse complement.
ACATCCCTAAATGATCATGAAAGAGCCACAAGAATGGATTTTGAGGTTACAAATAAACTTTAACAAGTAGGCATATTTACAAATATGGGATCCACTAATAGTATTTGACTGTATATTCCTTCTCTTATGTTTCCTTTCTTATTAAATGACACCACTGTCAAACTGGTTCCCTGTTAGAAACCTCACATCAGCCTTCTTTCCTTCCTGTCCTTTACCACCCATATCCAATCAATCATTGGCTTGTACCTCCTAAATATATGTCAGATTCTGACTGATCTTTTTGTATCTAATTTCCACTTTCTTTATTCTATGCATTACCTTAAACTTCCAGGTGTCAAAAACTCTTATGCCTTTAGAGTTCAAGTCCAAGTATCTTAATGTCATGCCTCTCCTGTAACCCCGGAGTTCCAGGCATAAACAACTTTCAGTCCATGGGATGTGTGATGCCTCTTTTCTCTGACCCCCTGTGTCTCTATAAGGAACATTCCTTCTCCCCTTTTCTTATTCTTCTGACTTATTCTTTAATTATAAGTGTCATTTTTTTTCTGGCAAGCCTTCTCTGACATTCCTTCCACTCAGTATACACACACACACACACACACACACACACACACACACACACACACTCTCTCTCTCTCTCTCTCACTATAATCCATGGAGTTTTGTAGTTTATTTTGATATAATTGCTTGCTTAATTGTTAGTCTTCCACCATAGACTATAAATCAGTGGTTCTCAACCTCTCTAATGCCGCGACCCTTTAATACAGTTCCTCATGTTGTGGTGACCCCCAACCATAAAATTATTTTCTTTGCTACTTCATAACTGTAATTTTGCAACTGTTATGAATCGTAATGTAAATATCTGTGTTTTCCGATGGTCTTAGGCTCTACAGCAGCGTTCTCAACCTGTGGGTCGCGACCCACAGGTTGAGAACTGCTAGCAGGGTCACCTAAGACCATGGGAAAACATAGATATTTACATTACGATTTACATAACAGTTGCAAGATTACAGTTATGAAGTAGCAACGAAAATAATTTTATGGTTGGGGGTCAGCACAACATGAGGAACTGTATTAAAGTGTCGCGGCTTTAGAAAGATTGAGAACCACTGCTATAAATTCTCTGAAGGCAGAAGCTATTTCTCAGTGACTATCACATGGTAATATGGCACTTTATAGATAAATGACTTGTTTTTCTGTGATATTGTATGTATTAATTATTACAAAGCCTTTGGAGCACTGTAATACTAATGACACAATGATATAAAATGAAAAAAACACATCTTTTTACTTGCCTGCCTATTGTTTTGTTTCTATTTTGCTTATGCCTTCAATAGCTTTTGAGTTTTTAAAAAAGATTAGTGATTGAAGGAGTTTGAAGCTGAAGTGGAAATCTCTACAGTTCACATCTGACATGTTTGTGAGTAGGCAGGCACTTCATCAGTTACTCAGCTGGACTGCTCAGACATCTGCTTCTCAAATTCCACCTGTAAGCACCGACTTGACACAATTGGCAGAGGAAATAGAATAATCAGAGGTGAATGTTTTTTTAGCAGCCATTAGGGAAAATCTAACTCATTTTTGTAAATTAGATAAGTTGGTCTTTTCTTATGTTTTATTCTATTGAGTGATTATTTGAAAGGCAAAACTGTATCTAGTTTAAAATTAAATAGAGGACCATGATTTGTTTTTTGTATATAATTTCATCTTGTGTGTTTTCTATCATTTATAAAAAATAGTTAAATTAGTATACTATGGTCTAATTAAAGAGAAGGCTTTCCCTAAATTCTCAGCTAAGTGTATCTTGGCTCCAAAGCATGTTGAATATGTAACATCACACCAGAATAATAAAGGGCCATTAGGACTGTTAACCTTAAAATGAAAAGCCCTTCAGTGTGTACAGAATATAATTGACATTTAATAATACCACTATGCCGTGAAATGGTGACAAGTGGGGAATAACTTTAACAAACCAACAGGCAGTTTCTACTTCTTAGTTTTTAAACAGAATCATTTGCTACCTCATTAACTTATGGACTAAGAAAGCCTTAAAATAGCTGTCTTAGTGTTTGATTTGATTTTATAGGCAGAAAAACTCAGGTGTGTACAGTTATTATCACTTCAGCATTTTAAAACCTGTGTTTTTAAGTTACACCAGGGTTCAACAAATCATGACCCATGGGCCAATTCCTGTCTCCTGCCTGTTTCTGTATGACGTGTGAACTAAAATGTTTATATCTTTAAATGGTAAAAAAATCAAAAGAAGAATGATATTTCATGACAGGTGAAAATTATGTGAAATTCTAATTTCAGTTTCCACAAATATGGTTTATTGGAACCCAACCACACTGATTTATGTGTTGTCTATGATTGTGTTTGCTCTGCAAAGGGAGAGTTACATAGTTGCAACAAAGACTGTATGGTTACCAAGCCTAAACATACTTACTATCCTGCCCTTTACAGAAAACATTTGGTAACCCCTAAGCTACACTATTGTGTTTGCATGCTTTAGCACCTTAAGTCAAATTCAAAGAAGTCATGTTGGGTAAAATTCTTCAGACTTTTGTGGAAGCAAAGGAAACTGAGCTTGGTATTGCAGGATGTTTATACTTTCTCACATGGGCAGGGCTTTCACTTTCTTCACTGATTTATCTTATTTAATTTTTAACAGACACTTGCATAGTGGTTATTATTTACCAGACACTGTTCTAAAAGCTTTGTAACTTTTCTAAATCTTCATAACAACTCTGTGTGGTTGGCATCTCTACAAATGAGAAAACCATGGTACATCTGTTTGTTAAAGTTAAGTAGTTAAATAGTAGAAGTTACATTACTGAAAGGGAAGTTGTATAGCTAGTCATGTGAGTTGTAGAGCAACTAAGGGGCAGAGTCACAGTTGGAATGAAATTGTCTGGTTCCAAAATCATCACTTTTAACCAGTGTGCAATGCTGTCTCTCCCTTTCCACTCTTGTTTATTTAGAGAAGTCTTGGATTAAAAGTACTAGTAGAGTTTAGTAATAAGGGGATCATCATGTTTTAAAGCTTTAAACTTATATTAGTTTTCTTGGGCTGCTATAGCAAACTACTACAAACTATGTAGCTTAAAACAACAGACATTTGTTCTGTCATAGTTTGGGAGGCTAGAAATCCAAAATCAAGGTGTCAAAAGATCATCCTCCCTCTCAGACCCTGGATAGAATCCTTCCTTGCATCTTCCTAGCTTCTGGTGGTGGCTGCCACTGCTTGGTGTTCCTTGGCTTGTAGCTGCACTAGTCTAGTCTTTGTGTCACCACATGATGTTCTATTTGTCTCTTTCTCTGTGTCTTTTCTCCTCTCTTTCGAGGACACCAGTTACATTGGATTAAGGGCCACCCTCCTCTAGTATGTCCAGGGAAGGACATGCATTTTGAGAGGACACTAATCAATATAATCCAGTTCCTGAGCTCTTGAGGCAGCTTTTGTTCCTCTAGCACCTACAGTTAAGCCTAGAATTACAAATGAAAAGGGGAAACTATGCATCAAGAATTTCCAGGGCTTTTCCCTTCCCTTCCCTCTTATGTAAATTCTTTGCTAGAATATATTCTATCTGGGAACACTGATTTACTGTTCTCAGTTCCTACCTTTTTACTGCCTCTCTTTGGCCCTTTGCTCATGATTCAGTTTTATTCTAGATATTTTTTCTTCAGGAATGTTCTGTAAGGTTTTTTAAGGAACATTTTCTCAACTCATTGTAACCTAGGAGAATGTTGGTTCGTCTTTTTTCTTGTGAATCTGTGATAGTTGATTCAGAAACCAGCTTTGGTGTTTTTGACGTTGATTTCTGGTAGTTTCCTCTGAAAAATCTTTTGTATCCATCCCTACAGGATTTGTAAGTAAGGTTCAACAAATGGTAATAGTTATTTTTATTTTTTCTATGATTTCTATAATTGTTAAAACAGCATATTTTGAGAAATGTGGGGATGCCTCAGTTCCAGACCTGGGAGCTTTTCTTTTCTCATAAAATACTAGAATAATTAGTCCAATTGTGTCAATTCATTTCCTTTCATTTATTTATAGGGTGCCCGGGAAACATTTGAGAACTATTACCGAAAACAGAGGCGAAAACAGGCCCGTTTGGTGCTCCAGCCTCCATCTAACATGGTAGGATCCCCACCTTTATTTTCCTCACCTTTTTACTTTTCTGGTATCTTTTAATTATTTTGCATATGTGCTTAGCAATTTTTTTTTAACTGTTAGTTTGAGACCACTTTTGATGAATGTAAGAAAATAGCAATTCTAACATCTATTGATTACCATGTGTCAAGCATTGTTCTAAGTCTCGTTTTGTTCTCACTATAACCCTCTAAAGTAGGTACTGTCATTATATTACCCTATAGTCTTGGGAACTGAGTCTTAAAAAATTAAAAAGCTGATATTGACTCTGTCTTAATGTATCAAAGCATAAATAATAACTTTTTCTTTTTTACTTCGTTGCAGCATGAAACTTTAGATGGCTACAGGAAGTATTTTAATCAAATTGTAGGGTAGGTATATGCATTTGTGTGTGCATATGTGTGCTTGTGTGTGTGAATGTGTATTATTTGTGAGACTTGGAAAAATAAATCAAGTTTTCATTATTTTTTTAAATTCTTAAGACAAGATTTATTTAGTCTTGACTTGCTGATTATTTTAAAGAAATGTCCTATTGGTTTCAGCATTATATTGTTGCAAAGGACTTTCTATGGATAAAAGGAGAAAAACATTATTATATTTGATGTTTTGTTTCTCCATGCTTGGTAAGAGGGAACCAAATAATCAGCAAAAGTTGGCAAACGTTTTCTAAAGTGGCCAGATAGTAAAATATTTTAGGCTTACCATGCTGTAAGTTTTTTGTCACAACTGTTCAGCTCTGTTGCAATGCAAGAGCAACTATAGGCACTACTCAAATGAGTGAACATGGCTGTGTTCCAATAAAGCAATATTTATGAAAACACAAAGTGGGTTATACCCTCATCTAGAGTATCTGTACTAGTATGGAATTGCAGTCCCCAGATGAACATCCCAAATATAGGCATCTTATTCTAATTGCAGAATATGACTTTGCAGTTAAAAGAAAAGGAAAGAAGTTGAATTGTTCCATGAAATTTTTTTAAGACTAAGATTGTTTCAATATAATTGATATTTTTGATTAAAATATTTCATAACTATTCTGTATTTAAAGAATTATTATTTTAATTAGTATGAATATTTAGGCAAGATAGCTGAAAAAACATTTTAAATGCATAAAAATATAAAAGCCTCAGCAGAATGTTAAAAAATAAGTATGCATTTTTTTAACCTTTGTAAGATACCTTTTTAATTCTTTGTTGAGAAAATCTATATAAGGACAAGGGTAATTATTTTGATATTTTTTGTTGGGTTCTTAAAATATCTGTATTTTACCTTTTATTGGCTTTTTAAAATATACTTATCAGGCTGGTGTTTTTAACATGGTAAAATTATCCTGTTTTACCTATAAACATTTTCTTCCCTTTTAAACAGCTAGATAATATGGTTCACATTTAACAAAAATGTAACTCCAAGTTTTGTAAAAGTGGTTAAGAGGATATCAAGATCAGGAGCATAATACTAAGTCCAAGAAATCTGATTTCATTTATGATACCAGACAGCTTTCTTTTAGAAAAAAAGACTATTAACTTAGAATTTAGTGACAGTTCTTAATGTTTGTCAGACCCTGGAAATAGTATGCAAACTGTAATTCCTGACAACTGTGCTTTCTCTTTTCCCCAATATTAGCTTTTTTGTGGTTGAAGATCATATTTTACATACGACCCAGGGCTTAGTAAATAGAGCCTACATTGATGAATTATGGGAAATGGCACTTTCCAAAACCATTGCCGCACTCCGTACCCACTCGGTATGTAAGAAGCCCAAGAGAGGTGCTTACTTCGAGCTTATTATCTATATGCTATTCAGTGTTTCACTGTTTTAAAATAATTATATGTGTATCATTTGAAATCTGAGGTCAGGGTGCCAGCATGGTGGTTTCTGGTAAGAACTCTCTTCCTGGTTTGCAAATGGCAGCATTTTTATTGTGTCCTCACCTGGTCTTTCCTCAGGTACTGATATATCTAGTATTTCCTTATCCTTTTGTAAGGACACCAATCCCATTAGATTAGGGCCTCACCTTATTTCATTTGATCTTAATTATCTAAGGCCCCATCTGTAAAAATAGACATATTGGGGGACACAACATTCAGTCCATAACATCTACCCTTTCCCAACATATTTTGAAGCCCACCTTTATTGTATAATAATATGTATACTAAGGTCTGTTTTTAGGCTCCATGATTCTCCCTTTCCCTTTCCTTTTCTCAGAATGTCTTGAATCAATACATTGTATTGATTATATGACATCTGATATAGTATGGTTTAATTTTTATAGGACATGTGTATTCTCTAAATATCCTATTTTAAAAATATGCTATCTTATTATTTTTCAAGTTTAATTTGAGAATTACTTAGTCACATTTCTTCCACTTCTTCCCTCCCCTCTATCCCCCAACTTGAACTATAGTCTTATTATAAATTTAATTGGAAATAATTGATATACTTTAAATTCTGGTATTTTTCACTAAGAATATATGTATTTTTCTTTTACCTGCTTTCATGTTGTTTGGTAAAATATTTTATATGCTCCCCATCTAAGTCCTATTTTTGGTGCTTTATGGTTTTTTCATATTTTATCCTCACCTGAGAATTATGTTTATTGATTTTTTTTTTGAGAGAGAGAGAAAGAGAGAAATATTGACCCATTGATCTGTTGCCTCCTGCACGCTCCCCAACCAGGGATTGAACAGCAACCTAGGTATGTGCCCTAACCAGTAATCAAACCCACAACCAGGGTTCAGGTAATATTTTGAGGAAGGTTTTTCCCCCCAATCATTTTTATGAACCAGTATTGCTGTCCTTCTATGGAAATCCTTGATTTTGTTTGTTTTATATCTGTTCATTTCAGTGATTTACTCATTTTTTTTCCTGGGAAAAGCTGTTTTTCTTTTAGGAAACTTAGATTTCTTCCAAGCAATTTCTTTTATGTAAAGCAGTGGTTCTTAACTTTTTATGTGTGACTGATACATTTGATGAATCCATGTGACAAATTTATAGGACTATCTCAGCAGGACAATGGACTCTCTTCATCATGCAATTGTATTTGATGTCTGTAAGAACAGGACACTTTCCAAGTGTGCTGATTAAAGTATATTTGTGTGTAGAAAATAATCATAATGGAGTTTCTCATTGTAGATCGACTGTATATTCTTTTGAGTTGAAGAATAAAGGACACAATGCCCCTTCTCCCCAATAGCTCAGCATAAATCTACAGAGGGAGAAAGTAGATTAGTAGTGGTTTAGGGCTGGGCCTGGGTAGGAGGGGACTTTAATAATTAAAGAAATAAAAGAAGGACATTTCCCTGCAGTGAAGAAATACTATATTATTAAAGTTGAAAGAAAGCATCTTGTATCAAGCAGGGTAAATGACAGCAGGCATTTTTTTTTTTTTTTACATCTGAAATTTTATATTTTAATTTGAGGGAAAGAGAAAGGCATTTTCAAACATCAGGATTCAAAGTATACATAGAACCTATCCTATCTTATTGGTGTTCTACAATAAGGAATGTAAAATGAAAAAGAAATCCAAAATATAAGATGAGATAGGATTAAATATAATATGTTAAAAAGAGAGTAAAACTCATGGAAAAATCTAAATAACTGATTATTTGTTTGCAAAGTTTAATGCTGTTAAGAATCCATACAAAAGGAGAGGCTTAATGTTTAAAAAGTTCAAGGGAAAACTCCAGATTATTTCAATTAAACTAGTGGGCAGAAAGTATATAACTTATTAATAACCACTATCTATATATATAAAAGCCAAGTGACCGGAACGACCCGAATGACCAGTTGCTATGACGTACATTGCAGCTGGCCAACCTCCCTCAGCCCCTCCCCACAACCGCCTGGCCCCAATCAGCCCTCATCAGGGCGGGCCAGCTGGACCCCACCCATGCATGAATTCGTGCACTGGACCTCTAGTAAGATAATATAAAAATAATTGATCCAATGAAAAACATGAAAGGAAACAAACAAACAAAAGAAATAATTATAAATAGCTTAAAATGGCTGAAATAGGTCCAAATATGTCAGTAATTATGGGAAATGTCAAGGTTAGAAAGTTTTATAGTTTGGTTAATAAGAGATATTCATACATAATTAAGATTACCTACAAAGTTTGAAAATAAAGAGGAGAAATAGCAATATTCTACAAGGCAAATAAAAATGAAGTTGAAGACTATTAAGTGGGGGAGGAGAGGCATATTTTGCATTCATATCAGTTTTAACCCACCAAAAAGACAGTAGCTTATTTGCAGTAGACAAGCAAGCATAAATAGATATAAAAACAAAAATTGTTAGTAATAAAAATTGAAATTGATGAACTGCCCCATTGTGGGAGGATTTAGCACACATCTTTTAGGAACCAAGATATCAAGTACAGAGAAAGTAACGAAACTAGAATTCCCAAAATTTGAATACCCAAATCACTGAACTTTTATTTATTTACTTATTTAAATATGTTTTTTATTAATTTTTAGAGAGAGAGAAAAAGAGAGGGAGAGAGAGAGATAGAAACATTGATGAGAAACATCAACATCAATTAGCTGCTTCCTGCATGCCCCCTACTGGGGATAGAGCCAGCAACTAGGGCATGTGCTCTGACTGGGAATCAAACCATGACCTCTTGGTTCCTGGTTCAATGCTCAACCATGGAGCAACACCAGCCAGGATGAATTTTTAAAATAGTGACATATACATCTTTGTATCCTGCTTAGCTCTCAAATCTCATGTTACCATAAATCTGGTGTTGGACCCTTTCTTGGGATCCTTCACCAGGTGAATCAGTAAACAATTAAATCACAGTTTAGTTTTATTTTTAATGATTAAGATGTTTTCCTAATTGTCTTTTATTTCCTTTAGTCTTACTGCTCTGATCCAAACCTCGTGTTAGATTTGAAGAACCTCATTGTGCTTTTTGCTGATACACTTCAGGTTTGTGACTTCTGTTTATCTAGATTAGTATTTCCATCAGCTCTAAATCTTTTCACTGGCTACCTAAGTTTGAATAAGTACCTGTCAGTTTTTCGTTGTGTTTCTTCTTTTCCTAAAGTTAGATTTTTTTTTATCTTTCTATAGCATTTCCTGGTCCCTCACCTTGACCATTATGTTTTCATAAATAGTTCCCATCCCTCTCTTTTTCCCCTTGGAGCAAATCAATTAATTGAACCAGCTACTACCTTAGTTTTCCAAAATTTTCTTAATTCACATATAGTGCCTGAGTGACTTTAGAGTTTTTTAACTGCCATCTTGAATAATAATTATTGATATTAATAATAATTATTGATTTGAATAATAATTATTGATTCTAATTAATAAAATAGCATTAGAAGTGGGTGAGATTTGTAGCATTTTCAGTTTATCTCCCTATTTCTTGTTACAGGCAGAGTTGTAGGGAGAGTTTAGCTGATGTTATTATCTGTATACATTGATTTTAATATTCATCTTTTTATTTTTTTCTGACAAATATTTTGGTATGTACCTTTTAATTCATGAGAGATAAATACTAAATATTAGGTGAGAATGAAAGACTCTTTATCATGGTTACATTTAAATTGTTGGCTAAAGAAACAGAGATACCTTTCAATGCCTAATCTCTTTCATGTTACTAAAAAAAATCACCTTATAAAATGAAGTTATTTTCTTATTTTGTTTCAGGTTTATGGTTTTCCTGTAAATCAGCTTTTTGACATGCTATTAGAAATTAGAGATCAATATAGTGAAACTCTGCTAAAGAAGTGGGCAGGTATTTTCAGGTGAGAAATGGTCTATAGTCATATAGTGTGTGTGAGTGCATATACATGTGTGTACAATGTGTTTATGGATAAAGTTTTTTAGATATAACTAGAGGCCTTGTTACGAATTTGTGTACCAGTGGGGTCCCTCGGCCTGCCTGTGGGATCAGGCTGAAACTGGCTCTCTGACATCCCCCGAGGGGTCCTGGATTGCAAGTGGGCACAGGCCAGGCCAAGGGATCCCACCAGTGCATGATCGGGGCTGGGGAGGGACAAGGGAGGTTGGCGAGCCGGGGAGGGACTGCAGGAGGGCTCCAGGGTGTGTCTGGCCTGTCTTGCTCAGTCCCGATGGATCTGCTGGACCCCAGCAGCAAGCTAACCTACCAGTCGGAGCGTCTGCCCCCTGGTGGTCAGTGCATGTCATAGTGAGTGGTTGAGCGGCCTTAGCATTTCATAAGCATATTACGCTTTGATTGGTTGAACAGATGACTGGATGACCGGACACTTAGCATATTAGGCTTTTAATATATAGGATCGGTAACAAGTAGACTTAGGTTTTCTGTCTATGATCCAGGTTATGATTGTTAATAAAAGTAGATTGCAATGATGTCCCAAATAAAGTTCCCAAGTTATCAAAAAATCAGTGATAGGTCTAACATGTGGGGAGCCCCCAATCTCATTGTGCCTTTTTTTGTTTCTTTGAATAAATGTCAAATATTTTGGTTCATACCATCTATATCATCTTTTGTCTTCTTATTCAATTTTTTGTTTTCTATTTGGAGAATGTGTCTTGTCTATTGCTTATTCATAAGGTAGTGGCTTTTGAGCCCTTTTGAATAATTTAGCTTCTTTGGAACCTTTTTTGAAGACTTACTCATGAGATCCCTCATCTTTTTCCTTCTTCACACTTAGAGAAGAGGCCTATTACAATCCAATATTTGAAGCATATTATTTAAATAGTTGTTATAACACTATTTACTAGGAAATAGTTTGAATAGAAGGTCTAGGATAGGATTAAAGACATTAATAATCAAATATATCTTATTTAAAAACAAATGAAATCCCTTTGCCTTTTCCAGAGTACACATTCTTTTATTGTTAACTTACTTAATGCTTCAATATGTTGCCTTAAATTTTCTGTATCATCTGTAAATGTTAAATACTGTGAGGTCATATTTCTTCTATTTGTGTTCTATTAGTTTCAGAATATAGTTTTCTTTTTGTCTTCCTTTGAAGGATGTCCTTACCCGAAACCAAATAGTTATGTTGTAGAAGGAATATCATAGGGACTGGGAAATGTTTATTTTGGGTTGTGGTATATATACATACAACCATTAGAATTTACCTGAAAATTACTTGTGATCCCTACAGTGATTAACCCTTCCTCTTTCCTTCCTTCCATCCATCTATCCTTTATTTTCTTTATAGAAACATACTTGATTCTGACAACTACAGTCCTATACCAGTAACAAGTGAAGAGATGTATAAAAAGGTAGTAGGACAATTCCCATTCCAAGATATAGAGCTGGAAAAGGTAAGTAATGCTTTAAAATAAACTTCCATGTTTGGGTGGCATCCTTTACAAGATGTCATTGTATCAGTCTTATTAAAGGCATTACCTCTAACTCAGTGGGTTAGAACGAGAACGCCTTCAAGGGATACCTTGGGCTTAGAAGAACAGAAGTTTCTGTTTTGGGAGTCAGTAGATGGCTTTGGTGGGGTCCTCTGAAGTATTTGGGGGATTGAAGTATTTGGTTTACACTTTGAAGTACTTGCTTTTATTATACTCTTAGGACATTTTCTCCCCAAAACATACAGTGAAATTTACCTTGTGTGCTATATAATTCTATTGATTTTGACAATGTATTGAGTCATGTATGTACTACCACAATGATGACACAGACCAGTTCCATCATACCCCGAATCCCTCATGCTGCCCCTTTTCAATCAGTCCCTCCTCTCACCCCCAGCCTTTGGCAACCACCAATACGGTTGATGTCCATCTACTTTTGGCTTTTCTAGAATGCCAATATAATTGGAGTCATACAGTATGTAATCTTTTGAGACTGTTTTTTCCCCCACTCAGTATAATGCTTTTGAGATTCATCCAAGTTGTTGCATGTTATCCATAGTTCATTCCCTTTTACTGCTGAGTACTTATCACAGTTTATTTATCCCTTCATGTTTTGGAGGACATGTAAATTATTTTTATTTGTATCTTATTTTTTTGTACTATCAGGAAACTTACAGAAATACTTTCTTAAATTGAGGTTGATAAGCAGACAGCTTACAATGTAGTAGAAAATTCCTTTTGCATTTTAACTAATTTACAAGTATCTTCAATGTATGTTCATTTGTGATTCACATTCATGAATTCTTACATTTACAGCAACCATTTCCAAAAAAGTTTCCTTTCTCTGAATTTGTGCCAAAAGTTTACAGCCAAATTAAAGAATTTATTTACGCCTGTCTGAAATTTTCAGAAGATCTTCATCTAAGGTATAGTATGATATAGTGGAAATGCAAGATATACTGAGATTGAGACTATATTCATAAGTATTCTGAAACACTTCTGATATTGCTTTCAGCTTTGATTTAGAAAGTCTTAATATTAGTCCTTCATAGCATAGCACTGCTATTTATATAGTCATGGTGAAAGGGAAGATTGGAAACTTTTGATTAACTTGTTTTTGCTTATATTACTTAGTTTATTCTCTACTATTTACAGATTTGCACTTTAACACTGTCTTAGTGGGAATTCAGAAAAGAGTAATAAAATGTATTAGTTTTGACTTTCCATTTGATGAAATTTTAAGGCCAATAGTAGTGAAGCAGGTAATAACCCCCCCTTCCCTTTTTTCAAATATTCTCTGGACTTTTTATGGGTATCCATAATTCCTTTAATTTATGTTTATTTAACTAACATTTTTAAGCCTATTTATATATCAGATATATCCTGCTTTTTGGGAATACAGAAATAAAAGATGTAGTGTTTTGTCCTTAGATATTTTCAGTATCTCCTGAGGATAACAGACATGAAAATAGACATGTAAAATATACCTGGGTGAGTGCTATAATATGTGTAATGTACTTTTAAAACACCTGGAAGGATACTTAATTCATCTTAAGGAATTTGAGTGAGAATAGTCATGATGATTGGCTTTCTAAAGAAATCTTTTCTCAGGAATGATACCACCATTTATTCAAATCAGGAACCTGAGAATTATTTTCAACTCGTATTGTCAAATAATAACTCCTTTCCTTTTTAAAAAGAATTTTTATTTTTTAACTAGAAGCCCGGTGCACGAAATTCGTGCACGGCGGGGGGTTGTCCCTCAGCCCAGCCTGTACCCTCTCCAATCTGGGACTCCTGGAGGGATGTCCGACTGCCCGTTTAGGCCCAATCCTGGTGGGATCGGGCCTAAACGGGCAGTCGGACATCCCTCTCACAATCCAGGACTGCTGGCTCCCAACTGCTTGCCTGCCTGCCTGCCTTCCTGATTGCCCCTAACCGCTTCTGCCTGCCAGCCTGATCACCCCCTAACCACTCCGCTGCCAGCCTGGTTGATGCTTAACTGCTCCCCTGCCAGCCTGTTTGCCCCCAACTTCCCTCCTCTGCCAGCCTGGTCACTCCTAACTGCCCTCTCCTGCAGGGTTGATCACCTCCAACTGCCCTCCCTTGCAAGCCTGGTCCCTCTCAACTGCCCTCCCTTGCAAGCCTGGTCCCTCTCAACTGCCCTCCCTTGCAGGCCTGGTCCCTCACAACTGCCCTCCCTTGCAGGCCGGGTGCCTCCCAACTGCCCTCTCCTGCTGGCCATCTTGTAGTGGCCATCTTGTGTCCACATGGGGGCAGGATCTTTGACCACATGGGGGCAGCTATATTGTGTGTTGCAGTGATGATCAATCTGCATAGTATTCTTTTATTAGATAGGATAGAGGCCTGGTGCACGGGTGGGGGCCAGCTGGTTTGCCCTGAAGGGTGTCACAGATAAGGGTGGGGGTTCCCTTGGGGTGTGGGGTGGCCTGAGCGAGGGGCCTGTGGTGGTTTGCAGGCCGGCCACGCCCCCTGGCAACCCAAGGGGAGGCCCTGGTATCTGGAATTTATTTTCCTTCTACAATTGAAACTTTGTAGCCTGGGGCGGCAGCCATTTCTGTGGCAGTTAATTCACCTTCTACAATTGAAACTTTGTAGCCTTAAGCGGGTGAGCCCGGCCAGGGTGTGCGGAAAGCTTTGCTTCCCCTGTTGCCGCCGGCAACCGTGGCCTGCTCTCTCAAGCTCCATTCTGCCGCCATTTGTTTGAATTTGTTTACCTTCTATAATTGAAACTTTGTAGCTTGAGTGGAGGCTTAGGGGCCTGCAATGGCTATGGAAAGCTTGGCTTGCTCTGTTACCTGGGAAACCTTGCTCTCTGTGGCTGTAGCCATCTTGGATTGGGGTTAATTTGCATACTCGCCCTGATTGGCTGGTGGGCGTGGCTTGGCTGGTGGGCGTGGCTTATGTAGCGGAGTGATGGTTAATTTGCATATTACCATTTTATTAGAGAGGATTACAGTTGACATACAATATTATATTAGTTTCAGGCGTACAGCTCAGTAATTAGACATTGATATAATTTATGAAGTGATCACCCCGATCAATCTATGGTCCATCTGACAATATACATATTTATTACAATATTATTGACTATATTCCCTATGATGTACTTTATATCCCCATGACTATTCTGTAACTACCAATTTGTACTTCTTTTTTTTTAATTTTTTTTTATTTCTTTATTGATTAAGGTGTCACATATTTGTCCTCATCCCCCCATTCCCATCCCCCACCCCACCCCCCTGTTGTCCTTAACCATTGGTTAGGCTTGTATGCATGCACACGAGTCCTTTGGTTGATCTCTTCCCCCTACCCCCACCCTCCCCTCCCCTCCCTCTTAGGCCCGACAGTCCGATCGATGCCTCCTTGTTTCTGGGTCTGTTCTTGTTCATCAGTCTATGTTGTTCATCATTTCCACTAGATGAGCGAGATCATGTGTCACTAGAGATAGTATGTGTTTCTGTGTATGTGTTAGACTGTAGGTTCCTTTGCTTATTTATTTACCAGAGTCCTGATGCATTAAATTCATGCACTAGGGTAGTGGGGTACCTCAGCCTGGCCTGTGCCCCTTGCAGTCCGGGAGCCCTCAGGGGATGTTTGACTGACTGCTTAGGCCTGCTCCCCGGAGCCTAAGCAGCCAGTTGGACATCCTTAGTGCTGCTGCTGAGATGGGAGAGACTCCTGCCACCGCTGCTACGCTTGCCAGCCATGAGCTCAGCTTCTGGCTGAGTGGCGCTCCCCCTGTGGGAGTGCACTGACCACCTGGAGGGTAGCTCCTGCATTGAGTGTCTGCCCCCTGGTGGTCAGTGCACATCATAGTGACTGGTTGTTCCGCTGTTTGGTCGATTTTCATATTAGCCTTTTATTACATAGGATTGGTTTATTCACCATACATTCTAAGTAATCTATTATTTGTCAGATGGTGCACAGTAGGAAGAACATTAAGAAGATGAAAATATGGTCCCTGTTGTCGAGGAGCACCTAATCTAATTGAGGAACTGAATAGTTGGTGATAAGTACTATATGGAGATATATAAGAACAACAGAGTAACCAACTCTGAGACAAATTGGGGATGTTAGTAAAGGCCTCTTGAAGGATAGAAACATTTCCTGTTTTGTTCACAATATTTCCTGCACCCAGTTTAATAAATTAAAAAAAAGATTAAATAGAATGTATAGTATGATTAAATAAAATGTATAGTATTTTTAGGAACTCTGAAAATAAGCATAATTGGAAAATAATTTGAGTGACATGTTTGATAGCCATTCTTACTAAGTAAAATATGAAACATGGGGTTTGTACTATTGATTTGTTTTCTCTGAAATGAGATTGATTTCATAGAAATGTTCTCTTAGAATGAGATTATCTTTGGAAGTTTTAGATATGTTACTGAATATAAATTATTACAAGGACATTGCATAGTGACTATCCTCTTTTGGAGGAACGGTAATGTGGTAAAGGGGTAATGTGAGTAAATTGTTCAGAAGTCTTTTTCTTACTTGAATATGTTAAGTGTTTTCCTGAAAATTCCCTTTGATATGTTTAACATTGACAATTTAAAATATACATTTAAATTGGGAGGAGTTTCTGCCTTTTATTATTTGGTTGCCATTTACCTTATTTTCTAGACTACATTTACCTTATAACCTGTAGTGACAGAGATTACTTTGACAAGTATAGCTGTCGTGGGGGGAGGTTATAATAGGGGATGTGAGACACAGTATATATAAAACTATTCTCTTAAACACAAGGCTTTCAAAACAAGAAAAACTTCTTATTGAGATTTTTATGAACCTTTAAGGATAATTATTCTCAAGTCAAGTTTTCATTTTTTTTGCTGCAAGAATTTTCACTTTCACATTAGCTAAAAAATGCTGAATTATAAAAATTGAAAAAATATACAATTATGAATTCTGAGGATATATAACTCTTTTTGAAAGAAAGTTCTTTTTAAAACAGCAAATAAATGGCATTTCTAGTTAAATAATGTTCTATCATTTGTACTTAACTTAAAAAAGTAGAATATACACAAATATATGTATATATACACATTTCTTTTTTAAGTTATTAAAATTCAATCTCTGTAAAGAATTTGGGAGATAGAGAATAGAACAAAGAATAAAAATTGAAAAGACCCCAAACTACCACATAGTGATAACCACTCTTTACACATGGGAATTTTTTTCTCATAGTCTTTTTTCCATTTGAACACACACACACATGCACACACACACAGCCCTTTTCTTTTTTTAGAGCAAGTTACTATGAGATACTTCCACTTCTGTCTATAATATTGAAAATTGGAAAGAGTATTGCTTTCCAACAGTGAAAAAAAACAAACAAAAACAAAACCAACTACAAAATGAAAACTTTCTGGAACCCATCAGGAAGCTAAAGTGGCAGGAAGACCAAATACCCTGAAATCCAAAATGAGGCTGGCCCTGCCAGGGGAGAGTGATAGAATGCACAGACTCCGTGGCAGAGCCCGGAGAAAGGCATAGCTATCACATGGGTGAGAAAGTAGAAATTAATTTCATCTTAATGACTCACTAATGGCTGGAGCTAGCATGTTAGTTAGGATAGAACTCCTAGTTGTGTGTCCCAGATCCAGGAGGAGTTTATACTCACACTAGAGGCCCAGTGCACGAAATTCGTGCACAGAGGGGGGGGTGTCCCTCAGCCCAGCCTGTACCCTCTCCAATCTGGGACCCCTCAAGGGATGTCCGACTGCCCGTTTAGGCCCGATCCTGGTGGGATCAGGGCCTAAACGGGCAGTCAGACATCCCTCTCACAATCCAGGACTGCTGGCTCCCAACTGCTTGCCTGCCTGCTTTCCTGATTCCCCCTAAATCGCTTCTGCCTGCCAGCCTTATCACCCCCTAACCACTCCCATGCCAGCCTGATTGATGTCTAACTGCTCCCCTGCCAGCCTGTTTGCCCCCAACTTCCCTCCTCTGCCAGCCTGGTCACCCCTAACTGCCATCCCCTGCAGGGTTGATTGCCGACAATTGCCCTCCCTTGCAGGCCTGGTGCCTCCCAACTGCCCTCCCCTGCTGGCCATCTTGTGGTGGCCATCTTGTGTCCACATGGGGGCAGGATCTTTGACCACATGGGGGCAGCCATATTGTGTGTTGGAGTGATGGTCAATCTGCATATTACTCTTTTATTAGATAGGAGGATAGAGGCCTGGTGCACAGGTGGGGGCCAGCTGGTTTGCCTTGAAGGGTGTCCTGGATCAGGGTGGGGTTCCCTTGGGGCATTGGCCTGGGCGAGGGGCCTGTGGTGGTTTGCAGGCCAGCCACTCCCCTGGCGACCCAAGCAGAGGCCCTGGTATCTGGAATTTATTTACCTTCTACAATTGAAACTTTGTAGCCTGGAGCGGAGCCAAGCCTCCTGCTGGATCCGTGGCTGCCGCTTGGATTTGTTTACCTTCTATAATTGAAACTTTGTATCCTTGAGTGGAGGCCTGGGCCCGCCAGTGTGTGTGGAAAGCTTGGCTTCTTCTGTTGCCGGGGAAACCCAATGGTAGCCATCTTGGCTGGGGTTAATTTGCATACTCGCCCTGATTGGCTGGTGGGCGTGGCTTGGCTGGTGGGTATGGCTTATGTAGCAGAGTGATGGTTAATTTGCATATTACCCTTTTATTAGAGAGGATGTTATTTGCAGTGGACTTTCCCTGCATGCTCACAAGAAAGATTGGAGCTGGCTATGAGAGCAGAGAGAATCATCTATGATCTTACAGGCACAGAGAAGGGGACCAGCCACTGCTGTGAAAAAGGCATTGAGTCCCACTCCCCTGCTTTGGGCACTTCACTCATACTGATCAAAAATGTTATAGCACTGGTAAGATTGGGGCAGGGAAGCATCTGTCTCTCTGCCAGGCACATTACTACAGGGAGGCTTGAAGTAAAAAAAAGCTATTTCACCCCTGGGAGAATGGCAGAAGACAAGATCTTATACCAAATGCCGTTAGTCATCTACCAGTGGGAGAGAGCACAAAACTGTACTATATTAACCACGGAGACAAAGCCAAGTTTGGCTGCCACTGCAAGGAAGGGCAGGGATGTTGAGCGAGCTCCACCAGGCATAGAGGACCTACCTAAGACTGAGCCTGGCCAGGACAGCAGAAAAAGTCCTTTGATCTTTACTAATAGCATGCAAGAACTATAGAACAAATGGCAGTAATCTGCCATTGGTGATGGTCAAGAATGGAGAGGGGGAGGGAGGGTGGAGAAAGAGAGAGAGAGAGAGAGAGAGAGAGAGAGAGAGAGAGAGAGAGAGAGAGAGAGAGAGAGAGAGAGAGAGAGAGAGAGAGAACGAGAACAGGTGTAGTCGAAAGCTGTGGATAATGCAGAAACTTTATGAAAAACCTTCTGGGATCCCAGCACCCACAATAGGCACATGCTAGTATTAGAAAAATTTGAAATCTGCAAGGCACTGAGGGTAACCATAGCAACAACCAAACCCAAACTGAATTCAACTCCTGCATATACTAATGGCCCAATGGAAGGAGAGAGGAGGTCATTTTCAAGTATAAATACTGTTACCTCAGCCTCTACTGTTTTATTTATGATATTCAACTTTCAATAAAAAATGTGAGACATGCAAAAAAGCAATGAACAACTTATTGTCAAGGGACAATGAAATCAAGAGAACCAGACTCAGAGGTGACCCAAATTAGAGAAGTATCAGTTAGGGACTTTAAAATACCACATGTATGAACAGACAGGGACTTTTAGCAGACAGATGGAAATTATTGGAAAAAGTTAAATTGAAATGTTTGACATAAGAAACAGTTTTAGAGATGAAAAATTCCTTTGAGGGGCTCATCAATAGGTTTGACATAGCTGAGAAAAGAATTCAGTGAATTTGAAAATAGGTAAATAGAAGTTACCCAAACTGACACACACCAGAGAAAAAAATAATGAAAGAAATAAAAGATCCAATATCTGTAGGCCAATTCCAGACAGTGTAATTGGGAGTCTCAGAAGGAGAGGATAAAACTGGGAAGAAGAAATGTTTTATAAGATAATGGCTGAGAGTATTCTAAAAGTAATAAAAGACATCAAACTAGAGATAGTCTCCTATCTATTTAAACAAGAAAATAATAACAGAAAACAAAGAAAAATACTTAAACACATCATATGCAAATTCATGAAAATGAAAGGTAAAGGGCATTCAGGGGAAAAAAGTGATTACATGCAAGTTTAATGATAGGAATTGTATCAGACTATAGATTAGAGGTTATAGATTTCAGAACCACTTTAAGATCCACAGTCAGATCAAGGTCCATGGTCCCACCTCCATGTACATGAGGGGTGTGTGGTCTGGCAGGTCTTTGGGCAGGTAGGAGTACTCCTGGCCTGTAGTTGAGTGGACCTGGGGCCGAGTTACAGGGCTGTTTTAGTTTTTTCAATCAGAACAAGATTGGAGGGCTTGCTTCTGGGTCATGAATGGGCATGTGTTCTGTGCAGTCATGGACAGGCAGGATTGGTAGCTAGTCTAGTGGGTGCTGGAGTTGGGTCATGGACCACAGCTGAGACTGAGGTTGGCAGGCAAATGGCACTGTTGGAAAGGCCAAACAGGCTCTAGCTGAATTCACAGTGAATTGTTTGTTCCTGTGTGTGTGTACTTGGGACTATTATGGGTAACAACTATGCCACCTGAGCATGGGCTTGTTTTCTCAAAATAACCCTCTTTGGTTTTGGGTTCCACCCGGTTACAATCTTCTATCTAGATCCCAGAATTCCACAAAGCACCTTTGTCCATGTATGACTGCCAAATTATTTTTGCTAATGGGATACGAGCGTGGGATCTCCTGTTCTGCTATCTTGCTGATGTCACTCATCTATTTTTCATTGCCCTTGAAGAAAACTACTTATTTAGTAACAATGTCTAGTAAAAGTAAATATGTGCCAGGAACAGGACAAAAGACATGAGAGAAAAATTGGATATGTTATAAGATGTTCAAAATAGGTGAAACTAATCCTATATAATAAAAGGCTAATATGCATATTGACTAAATGGCGGAATGACCGGTCACTATGACACGCACTGACCACCAGGGGGCAGACGCTCACTGCAGGAGCTACCCCTGGTGGTCAGTTGCTCCCACAGGGGGAACGCCACTCAGCCAGAAACAGGTCTCATAGCTGGTGAGTGCAGCGGCAGTGGCGGGAGCATCTTCTGTCTCCTCAGCAGAGCTAAGGAGTATGACTGCCGGCTTAGGCCTGCTCCTGGTGACTTAGGCCTGCTCCCGACGGCGGGGAGTGGGCCTAAACTGTCTGTTGGACATCCTCAGAGGGCTCCTGGACTGCGAGAGGGCACAGGCTGAGCTAAGGGACCCTCCCCCCCCCTCAAGTGCATTAATTTTGTGCACCGGGCCTCTAGTAACTAATAAGCCAGTGATGCAGATAAAATGGAATCATTGAAAAAACAAATAAAAGCAGTCAACAAAAAAGCTAAGTAGGAATACAGAACAGATGAAACACACAACTAGCCCCAAACAACTAGCACAATGGTAAATTTAAATCAAACTGTAAGTGTTCCATATGCATGTGATTAGAATGTGTATTTACAGTTATTGAGTGTATTATTTTCTAAATAACAGATTAAATTTGTTAATACTATTGTAAATATTTTCTGTTTTTCCTGTTTTTGGTCTACTTTTTCTGTCAATCACTGAGGAGTGTTAAAAGTATCCTATTATTTTAGATGTGTATCTTTCTCCTTTTTATTTTATTTTCTATCACCACTTATTCCCTCTATGCTCTCTTCCACTTCTACCCTCCACACTTTTGCTTCAGATATATTGAATATGCTTTTAAGTCCAGACACAGTTAATACTGTTATATCTTGTATTCATCCTTTTAAGTTTATGAAATGTCCCTCATTATCTGTGTTAAAAATTAGAATAGTTTTAATGTCTGTTTTGCCCACTATTAATTTAGCTGTAATTTCTTTTCTATGGTATGCATTTGTCTCTCCTATTACTTAGCAATCTTTACTTTTAACATATTTTCAAATACTTTCAACATTAAGGAAAAGTGTTGTTTTTTTTTAAAATATATTTTTGTTGATTTCAGAGAGGAAGGAAGCAGGAGAGAGAGATAGAAACATCAATGATGAGAGAGAATCATTGATCGGCTGCCTCCTGCATGCCCCTGATGGGATTGAGCCACAACCTGGGCATGTGCCCTGACTGGGAATTGAACCGTGACCTCCTGGTCCATAGGTCGAAACTCAACCACTGAGCCACGCTGGCTGGGCAAGGAAAAGTTTTGAGAGTGTTATGATGAACTGAGTACTTCTTACCTAAATTTACTAATATTTGACATTTTTCCATATTTAGTTTATTAATCCTTCCCTCCTCTTTTTCACTATCTCTCTCTCTCTCTCTCTCTCTTCTCTTCTTCACTGTGCATATATATGAGTGTGAATATCTTATCTAATAAAGAGGGAATATGCTAATTGACCATCATGCCCTCACAAGATGGTGGTGCCCACAGCCACAAGATGGCGGTGCCCAGGCCCCTCAGTCCTGTCTCATCCATCTGGAGTCCCCCAGTCCCCTCAGGTCTGCCTCATCCAGCCTCAGTCCCCCGTCTCCTCATCCCTGCCTCATCCAGCTATAGTCCCTCAGTCCCCTCATCCCGCTTCATTTAGCCTCAGTCCCCCAGTCCCCTCAGCACCGCCTCATCCAGCTGGAGTCCCCCATTCCCCTCAGCCCCACCTCACCCAGTCCCCACAGCATCCAGCCTCATCCAGCCTCAGTCCCCCAGTTTCCTCAGCCCCGCCTCATCCAGCCAGAGTCCCCCAGTCCCCTTAGCCCCGCAGGGGAAGATAGTTGGAAGCGATCCGGCCAGCAGGGGAGGGCAGTTGGAGGTGATCGGGCCGGCAGAGGAGGGCAGTTGGGGACAATCATGCCAGCGGGGAGCAGTAAGGCATCAATCAGGCCAGCAGGGGAGCAGTTAGGGGGCAATCAGCCTGGCAGGCAGAGTCGTTAGGGACAATCATGCAGGCAGGCAGGTGAATAGTTAGGAGCCAGCAGTCCCGGATTGTGAGAAGGATGTCCCCCAAGGGGTCCCAGATTGGAGAGAATGCAGGCTGGGCTGAGGGTCATCCCCCCCCCCCCCACCGGTGTACGAATTTCATGCACCAGGCCTCTAGTAGTATTATAAACCCTTATGGTTTGTGTTAATTTTGATTAATTGGTTAAGATTTCTGTCTTCTCTGTATAGTTATCATTCTTCCTTTTGTCATGAGTAATGTTTGTGTTGAAATAATTTGAGACAGTATATTTATTCTGTTATCATATGTCCCCCACCTCTCTCCTCCTTATGATATCATTAATGATTCTTGCCTGAATCAATTTTTTCTTTAATAATTACTAATTTATGATTTTTAAATATTTGGTATATGTACTAGCATTCTTTTTTTTTTAAATAAATCTTTATTGTTCAGATTATCACAGGTGTTCCTCTCCCCGCCCCCCATAGCTCCCGTCCACCTGATTCCCCACCCCACCCCATGCCCTTGCCCCCCGCCACTGTCTTCATCCATAGGTATAAGATTTTTGTCCAATCTCTTCCTGCACCCCTCAGACCCCCTTCCCCCTGATAATTGTCCGTCCCCTCCCTTTCTATGTCCCTGATTCTATTATATTCACCAGTCCATTCTGTTCTTCAGATTTTTTATTCACTTGATTTTTAGATTCACTTGTTGTTAGGTATGTATTTGATGTCTTTTTGTTGTTCATAATTTTTACCTTTACCTTTTTTTTCTTCTTTGTCCTCTTCTTAAAGAATACCCTTCAGCATTTCATGTAATCCTGGTTTGGTGGTGATGAACTCCTTTAGCTTTTTCTTGTCTGTGAAGCTCTTCGTCTGACCTTCAATTCTGAATGATAGCTTTGCTGGGTAGAGTAATCTTGATTGTAGGTTCTTGCTGTTCATCACTTTAAATATTTCTTGCCACTCCCATCTGGCCTGCATAATTTCTGTTGAGAAATCAGCTGACAGTCGTATGGGTACTCTCTTGTAGGTAACTAACTGTTTTTCTCTTGCTGCTTTCAAGATTCTCTCTTTGTCTTTTGCCCTTTGCATTTTAATTATGATGTGTCTTGGTGTGGTCCTCTTTGGATTCCTCTTGTTTAAGGTTCTGTGCGCTTCCTGAACTTGTAAGTCTATTTCTTTCACCAGGTGGGGGAAGTTTTCTGTCATTATTTCTTCAAATAGGTTTTCAGTATCTTGCTCTCTCTCTTCTTCTGGCACCCCAAAAATTCGGATGTTGGTACGCTTAAAGCCGTCCCAGAGGCTCCTTACGCTATCCTCACATTTTTGGATTATTCTTTCTTTCCGCCTCTCTGGTTGGGTGTTTTTTGCTTCCTCATATTCCAGATCTTTGGTTTGACTCTTCGGGTACAGTGATCTACAGTTGAGTTTCTGTATATTCTTTATTTCAGACAGTGTATGCATAATTTCTGACTGGTCCTTTTCCATTTTTTTTGGTATTCTCATTAAGGTCCTTGAAGGTCTCATCAAGTTTATCAGTGGTTTTTAGAAGATTCTTGAGAAACCTTATAAATGTGGTTCTGAACACTGAGTCATCCAATAGTTTACTTTCCTCCATCTCTTCTATTCGTAACATACTTCGGTGTTTCTGCATTTTGGCTGCCTCCCTGTGTTGATGGAGTGGCTTTATGTGGTCAGTGACCTATAGGGGCCGGTAGCTCAGCTTCCCCAAGCACCCTAGGTGGTCGCTCTTGGTACACCCCTTTGTGGGCTGAGTGGAAAGTCTTGGTGTAGTTAAAAGCCTTGATTGCTGTTGGTACACTGGGAGGAATTGACCTCCAGGCTAATTGGCTGTGAGGACCTGCTGTTTCTATAATGGAAGCACTGCTGTGCTGGAGACACGCTTGTGGTACAGGGCTTGTTTGAGTGGGGCTTTGGTGCTCACTGAGTCCGCCTTTCGAATGTGTCACTTATGGATGTGAGGAGTTGAAATCTAGTAGTCAGTGACCACTAGGTGCATTGGCTTCTGGATTTCCAATGGGGTGCAGTTCAGCTGCTGTCTGGGGCTACCCTGCAGCTGCCATCCTCTCCTCCCTGCTTGGAGCTTGGAGGCCTTGGAGCTGTCTGTACCTGGTTGCAAGTTTACTAGTTTAAACTGCAATAGAGAAGGCCATTTATATGCAAAAGCCACTGCTAGGAGCTTGGGTGTGTTTGTAGATTGTGCGGGGCGGAGTCTCAGGGCGTCACTAGGCTAGGGCGTTGCAAACAGCCATGGCTGGCAGTGAGCCGCCTCCAACCATGTCCCTGCTGTCTCGTGCCCCAGCGCAGCCAAAAATTCTACCTCCACGCAGCTCTGCTAGTAAGCCACCCTCACTCTGACCCAATGGCAGACAGCCCAGTCTCTCCCCAGAAACTTCATTTCAGAGAGATTGGGGGCTTGTCTCTCTTCGGATTGAAGAAAGCAACGCCTGCCTCCAGCTGGGCTCCGCTGCCAGCTCGTAACGCGTGCGCGCTCCCCTGTACCTCAGTTTTTCAGCGTTTGTGCCCTGATTGCGCCTGTCTCTTTCGGTCTAGTTGTAGAGGTTCCGCTCAGCCAGCTTTTCCGTGGTTCTGGGTGATAGACGTTCTGTCTTTTAGTTGTAGTTTTGGAAATTGTGGACAGCAGCAGCCCAGATGTTTATCTACGCCGCCATATTGGATCTCCTGTACTAGCATTCTTTATTAAGGAGTCCTTCTCCCTTTGCTGTCTATCTATTTATAACCGTCATCCATCAGTCATCTATCTATCATTAGATCAGACTCATGGTTTCTTACTTCATTTAGTTTGTTCATTTTTTACTGTCTTTTTTCATTTTGATGCTCAAATTGTCTCGTGTGTGTGTGTGTGTGTGTGTGTGTGTGTGTGTGTGTGTGTGTATCTAGTGTGAGCCACTTCATGCTGGCTTCTGTGCCTTGTTGATGCATTCCCATTATGTTTGGGACATTTCCTCTCTTATCCACGATGTCACTAATTTTTCAAAGGAGTACAGTTCCTTTTAGTACTGATTGTATCTTGAAAATAAGATCTGGGCATGTGTCTGTATGTTTAAAATATGTCATTTTCAAGCAACAATAGTTGGATATTGGTTTTTAATTCAATCTGCCTAATTGGAATGTTTATGCTAGTACCTTAATGCATTTAGTGATATGCTAGGATTTAAGCCTGCTGTCTTACTTTTGTTTTCTATTTGTCCCATTAATTAAATTTAAAAAAAAATTATTTCAGAGAGGAAGGGAGAGGGAGAGAGAGAGAGAGAAACATCAATGATGAGAGAGAATCATTGATCAGTTGCCTCCTGTATGCCCTCCACTAGGGATGGAGTCAGCAACCTAAGCATGTGCCCTGACCTGGAATCAAACTGTGACCTCCTGATTCATAGGTTGATGTTCAACCATGGAGCCACACCAGCCAGGGCCCATTAATTTTTTACCACCTTTTCCTAACTTACTTCCTTCTTCTTGGTTAAGTGTTTTTGGTATTATGATTTATTTCCCCCACTGGCTTATTTGAGTATAACATTTTGTTTTATTTATTTATTGTTTATTAGTGTGATTTCTCGGGATTATAGTGTACATCCTTAACTTACTACAATTTACCTCAAATAATATATCAATTCATATATAACAATCTCACAACAGTATCATGTAATGTATTTTCTTCCTCTTTTGTTATTGTTGGCATATACTTCACTTATATACCTGTTTTTAAACCCTAAAATGTGCTTTGAACATTTAATATCATTTTAAAATTCAAGGAAAAAGGTAGTTCTTTATACTGACCCACATATTTTCCATTGTTAGGCCTTCCAATTCTTTCCTGCAGATTTAGATTACCTTTGATGTTATTTTCCTTCAGTGTGAAGAATTTATTTTAGCATTTCTTTTAGTGTATACCTTCTGTTATTACATATTTCTTAGCTTTTGTTTGTCTAAATTTTTTCACCTTTGTTTTTAAAAACGTATTTTTTCAAGCTCTAGAATACTAGGTTGACGGTCCCCCTTTCCCTACACTTTAAAGATGTCATTCCACTGTCTACTTTCATTGCTTCTAAAAAGAAACAAGTTGTCACTCTTATTGTTGTTTCTTTCTCCGAATTATTGTCTTTTTTCTCTGGTTGCCTTTAAAATTTTCTCTTTATCTTTGCAATTTACAGTTTGTGGTGTTCCTATGTGTTGTTTTATTTGCATGAATTCTGTTTGGGGTGAGCTGAGTTTCTTAGATCTGCAGGTTGAAATCTTTTAACAGGATTGGAGATGATTTTTCTAATACGTCCTTAAGTATGTCTCCTTTCCATATTCTTCTTCTGTGATTCCTAGCTGCTTGATAAACCATTCAAATTTCATCATAACTTGAGTGAACTGAATGTGAGTCTCAGTTTTAATTAGTTTCAATTACTTCTGTTTCTAAATGGCATTGCAGAAATCTTTTTCTTCCTAAGACCAACTCTAAAATCCCAAAGCTTCTATCCAGGGCCTTATCTGTGATCTTAACAGGATTTGAGCTGGGCTGGGTTTCAGCTTTAGTTAGTTTTTGCTCTCCTTTGGATTGGTTTCAGTATAGGCCTGGAACCTAAATCCCTTGCAAAATTTGCAAGATTTCTCTTTGATTTCTAGCACTGCCTCCACCATATCTTATGTAACTGAGTTTTTATAGGAAAGAATTGTTGGGTCAGTGTGTTTATTTTTGTTTGGGGGCTTTTCAAGATTCCAATCTGTAATATTAGTCCACACTGTTAAAGGTTGGGCTGATTTCTCTCCATCCCACCAAAACCTGTCAGCCTATGACTCCTACTTCCTCCTCTATCTGTACCCAGATTAGGTTTTGGCCCGAGATATGAAAGTGGCGGGTAGTCTTTGCTCACCTTTCAAGGGCTTGTTCCAGTTTGCAGTTTAGTTCATTTACACTTTACACTTTGTTGACATTTAAGGAAAATATAGCTGTTTGCTTGGACCTAGGTTTCTTGTTGATAGTCTTTCTTGATCTTGTACATCATCTAAAAGTCGAACTTCTGCTAGTTCTTGTTAAAGCATAATAGAGATGTAATAAGCACAGGATGCCATGACAGTGATTAATAACATGGTCACCAGATTATTTTGGGCACCTGTGTTAATCATGATTATAGCAGCCTGTATGTATTCATAGCTCATATTACAATCAATATGTTGTAATTATGACTTTAATATGTGGAGGCTGAACCACAAGACCATTTTGTTCATCATTGTGACCTGAATATTCTAACACAATGCCTAGTACCTTATATTTGTGGAATGAAGTATTTCAATTCAGTAATCATTTTTGGAAAGGGTGGCAGTGGGCCAGAAAGTATTGGTCAATTAAATATATCCTTATATGGACCCTGTAAAAATATTTTTGTGTATCTTTTTTCCTAACTGATTATGGCTTTTCATTTTCTAGTCTTATTTGTTTCTAATATTTTTCTCTTTTCAACATAGCATAACAATGTAGCTTGCCTATTATGTATTTAGAATTTTAAGATTTTTATTTCAACTGTAATAAGCCTCTGATTTCCTTCTGCAGAAAGAGAAATCAATGAGATACAATTTGTGACCATTGTCCACAAGCAATAAATTATTGACAAAGTAATGTTCATACATCTTTACTTACAGTTAGTTCTTGATGTGTATTAACAAGTATTATTACAGTAGTAACCTTGTTATTGAAGAACTGTTTGTCTCAAAAGGATTTCTTTTCCAGAAAGCATTCCTGGGTAATGTTTTCAGGGGTTCATGAAGGATGTATAGGTTTCAGATTTAGTCTGTTGGTTGCAAGACTGTTTTCTTTTAAAATTTGCATATAAAAATAGCTTTGGAATAATTTTCTTTGTTTAGTTTTCTTTACTGAATACAAAATGTCTTTATTTATTGCCCTTGAAATAGTAAGTGGGATTTTAAAACACGTATGCAGAATTAAACTACTGGCTTGAAACACTTATTTTGGAACCAGAGCAAAATAGAGATGATAATACAGGAGGAGAGCTATCCTCTTTATCAGCTAATTGTGTAAGAAGTCTTACTGAGAGATCAGGTTGGAAAATTATAAATATTAATCTGTGAAGGAACTTGCAAGTATAGGAGAAATAATAGTTTTAGGCTGAGGAATCATCCCGGGGAACTATTTATTCTGAGAGAGAGTACAGCATAGTGTTTAAAGGCTGTGGCCTTTAGAGCTAGACTGCCTGTGTGAAATCTACCCACCCCCCTTTTTTTTCTCTGTACTCACTGTGTGACCTTGAGCAAGTTACTTAATTCCTCTGTGCCTTCATTTTCTCATCTGTAGAGATAATAATAAAACTACTTCATGTTTATTATGAAGATTAAGTAAATTTTAAATCATTAAAGTACTTAGAATAATTTCTGGCACACAATAAATGTTATTTGCTGCTGCCATTATTTATTTATTATTATTACTATTATTATAAGCACCACCTATTTGTTTGCAATATAATTCTGCTACCTGGTATGACTAACTATTGACACTTCTTTTTCAGCACAACTGAAGTTGATGACATGATTAGAAAATCTACAAACCTGTTGCTGACCAGGACTCTAAGCAACTCTCTGCAGAATGTCATTAAAAGGAAGAATATTGGACTAACTGAGGTAAAGCTGCTCTTAATGGAGGCAGCCAAGGCAATATGTCAACAGATGTCCTAAGCTGTGGGGTTTCTTTCTTCCTTTTTTTTTTTTTTTAATTTATCACAACTTTCCATATGGTTCATCATGCTCTTCCAGGTGGACCCCTAATGGTGAAAGTGCAAAGTAACTGTCTTGTGTTTTTCTTTGGTCATCCTGGAGAAGTCCATTATTAGCTTTTGAAAGTCACTTTTTTTCTCTCTCTCATTGTTTTCACTAGCTTAATTGATTTTCCTTTCTGAAGATGTTGGGTTAAATTTGTATTATTTGCCATTAATTATATAAACAAAATTGTTGGTTGGAGTATATAGTTAATATTAGGATCCTATCCAAATGAGTGGCCGTCCAAATACAACATATAAGATGAGATCATATTTTGCCTGCAGAAATTATTGATGCCACAGATATTGGTACTCATAGTCCTTGGTTAGTATTAGACTTAGCTTTAATTTGTGAAATACCTCATGTATATGAATGGTATTTTACTCTCTATCAGCATGTAAGTGCGGATTTGGGTGGGGAAATGTGAGAGAAAGGCGTTCATCACACTTCTGTGGAAGCTTATGCAGTCTCACAAAGAGAGGAGGGATATTGTACATATGTTGGGGACAGGATCTTGGCAAAATGAAGATTTGGAGCTTTGGCATGAAGTCCTAAAATTTAGAAAGATGTGAAGTTTCCTTTCTCTTGGACCCAGGATTGCATGGGAGCCTCAACCTGCCATTTTATGGAATTTATAGTGCCAAAGTGAGTGCTTGGAGGAATTTTTGTTTTCACAGGGAAAGAAAAAGGCTGTTGACCATCTGTTTTACCTGTAGTGGTAGTGTAGTTAGAAAGGCAGTTGCTCTAAAAAAAAATTAACATTTTCATATATGTACTGTCAGGGATTATAGTGAAAGTTAGTAAATGGTTAATGATATTGATCCACAGGTAAAGACAGCTGGAAGCCAGGTGAACATTTACTTCTGTAGATGTGCTAAGATACAAAAATATTATAATGTGAGATATAGGCAGTGATGGAATTCTACTTATAACAAACTTTTTATTTTATTTTACAATTGAATGACGCATATGACATTATTTAGAATAGTTTTTTCATTTTGCAGAGCTTCCTTTTTATTGTTGGGTATAGACATAATTAAATATTGCTTTTGAGTATCTGATAATAGGCTAACCTCATAATCAGGCATACTATAGAATAGGAAATTTGGAGTGAATTTTAGAAAGTCCTGCTTTTGTTAGATTTGCTGTTCTCCTTTTCTGAATCTCAAGTAGGACAAGAAGTTTGTTATTTATTTTGTGAACTATCTCTACATTATAACTTGATATGATTCTTTTTATGCCATTTGATTTAGCAGTCTCTTAAAAATCATTTTAAACAAGAAGTATAGCAGGAACATGGTGTGATAGAAACAGCTTTGGCCTCAGAAGACTCTTGAGTTTAGTTGTGGCTATGAAATTGATTTACTGTGACATCTTAAGAGAAAGACCTAAATTTTTACTTCTTTGGTTTTCTTGATTCCATTGTTAAGGGCACTGTTCAGATCAGATAATGATAGGAAGAAGCAGTATGAGCTTATCAAAGAAGTAAATGAAAATTCTTGGCACTATCTAAATGAATGCTAAAAGTTATTCCTAAGTCATTATATTTCTTTAGTCAAATATACTTTCTTTTAAAAAAATAATATATTTTTATTGATTTCAGAGTGGGGAAAGAGATAGCAACATCAATTATGAGAGAGAATCATTGATCGGCTGCTTCCTGCATGCCCCTAACTGGGAATCAAGCCCGCTATCCAGGCATGTGCCCTGACCAGGAATCGTACTGTGACCTCCTGGTTCATAGGTTGACACTCAACCACAGAGCCACACCAGCTGGGCTAGGCAAATATACTTTCATTTTCAGTATCTTTGCATATGAATGAAGGAATGAATATCCACAGGCATTTATTTTGCAAGTTATGGTGGTGTGTACATGTATAGACACACACCTGGTGATTTTTTTCATCACCAACCAATAAATCCTGGAATAGCTATATTACCTTTGGAAAGAGAAGATGTTATGTCTTGCATTGTTGTTAACTAAAGTGAATTCACACCTGGAATTGTCATTATAATAGGCAACATTTGTGGAATAATTTGTATTCTTCAAAGTCTGTTCACAAATACCATCTCATTTAGCACAATAACATCTGAAGCAGTCTGGGTATGTGTTATTTCCCTTTTTATAGAAGACTAGAGGCCCGGTGCACAAAATTTGTGCACAGGTAGGGTCCCTAGGCCTGGCTGGTGATCAGGGCCGATCTATGGGGTAACCGGTGGGGCGATCGAGGCCCCCCCGCTCATACTCACCTTGGTCTGGTGCTGCCCGCTCAACTGCTCCACCATCCCACCGCAGTCCCGCTCTTATTGGGGCCCATCGAGGTTGGCAGTCCCTTCACTGCTGCCCTTTGCCAGTGCTGTGTCACCAATGCCCACCATGTTCTATGCCGCCCCTGGTGGTCAGTGCACATCTAACTCCCAATCGGGCGAACTCCTGCCCTTGGGGACAATTTGCATATTAACCTTTTATTATATAGGATATATCAGTAAAGTTCAAGGAGATTGCCTAAAACAGGGGTTCTCAACCTTTCTAATGCCGCGACCCTTTAATACAGTTCCTCATGTTGTGGTGACACCCAACCATAAAATTATTTTCATTGCTACTTCATAATTGTAATTTTGCTACTGTTAATGAATTGTAACGTAAATATCTGTGTTTTCCGATGGTCTTAGGCGACCCTGGTAGCGGTTCTCAACCTGTGGGTCGCGACCCACAGGTTGAGAACCATTGCTGTAGAGCCTAAGGCCATCAGAAAACACAGATATTTACGTTACGATTCATTAACAGTAGCAAAATTACAATTATGAAGTAGTAACGAAAATAATTTTATGGTCGGGGGTCACCACAACATGAGGAACTGTATTAAAGGGTCACAGCATTAGAAAGGTTGAGAACCACAGGCCTAAGGTCATATGGCTAGCAAAATGATAAAAATGAGGCTTAAGTCCAGGTTATTTTTCTCCTAAATGTATTAACTTTTACTATATGTACTACCCTTCAAAGTGACTTAATTATTTCATCATAACATGATAGAGATTTTTACATGAGGTCCATAGTAATGTGGAAATATTTCTTATTAGAGATGGTTTTGTGACATGTGGAGCTTAGCTTCCTATCCCTTGTGTGTAAACTGTGTTTAGTTACTTCCTAAAAATAGACTATGGGAGGAGGGAACAAGTTACTTTACAGTAAAGAAACATGGCAAAATACCTCACTCAGGTGATCAAGGTTACCATCATCAGTGATAAGTTGTGTTGTTATGATGTGATGAGAAGGCACTTCACCTCTGTGGTCTTTCTTCTAAAAACTCAGTCTAACCAAGAGAAAAACATTAAACAAGCCAAAATTGAAGGACATTCTAGCATTCTTCAAAACTGTTAGGGTTATTAAAAACAAGGAAAGTCTGAGAAACTGTCAGACCAGAGGAGCTAAGGAGACATTTCAACTAAATGTAATGTGGGCACTTAGATGGAATCCTGAAAAAGGTAAAGAACATTAGGGGAAAATAGACAAAATTGGAATAAAGTGTCTTGTTCAGTTAATAGTAAAGTACAAATGTTGGTTTCTTTAGTTGTGGCAAATGTAGCATAGTAAATGTAAGATGTTAACAATAGGGGTGACTGGGTGTGGAGTATTTGGGAATTCTTTGCAACTATTTTGTAAATATAAAACTATCCTAAAATGAAGTGTTTATTTAAATTAAAGAGTGAGAGAGAGATTGAAGATAGCAAGTATAAGACAACTTTTTGAGGAAATTTTTTTACATAGATAAGCAAAGAAATAAGGTGGTAGCCAGTAGGGGAAGTGGGTTAAGCAAAAGTGTGTGTTTTTTTTAATAGTAGTAATACCATGTAATTTCTGATGAGAATGTACAACAGAAAGCAAAAGTTGATGTAGGAGAAAGGGGGAACTCTCTGGAGTAATGTGAGTAGGAAAGTGTTTAGAATCTAGTGCAATGAAAGGGATTGGCTTTAGGTGGTGTAAACTTCACCTCTGGTAACATATGAGCATCAAAGAATGTGGATGCAGATGGTGGTGGTTGGGGACATATTTTGGTGGTAGGCTCTAAAAACTTCTAAAACTTTCCTCCAATGGCTACAGGGCCCTGCATAATTTATTCCCGCCTCCCTCCCCCAGCATCTGTGTCCCTCTCCGTTAGGTTTGCTCTGCCCCATCACCCTGGCCTCCCTTTACTTTACCTGAAAGTAAGTGTTGGGGTTGAAGGAGAGAGAAGAAATCTCTGGGTGTATGGAAAAGAGAATTGATTTGCTCTTGATTTTGTGATTATTTTGTAGCATTAATTGCCCACTTTGGCTAGTGGATATGAATTAAAGTGAGACTGGCCAGCATGGTTATACACTTTCTTAAGCTATAGTTAACTGGAGATATAATTAGTAAGTCCATATCAATAATAGCCTTCAGGAATTTGGTGTATATTATGCTCAATACTTTGTTATTTATATTAGTATTTATATTTAATTATAATGTATTTATTACTTCTTTGGTCTCACATTGATGTTATTACTTTAATTTTAAGATGATAAAATATAATAACTTTGCCTAAGTCTAGACAACCAGTAAGTAGTTTAGAAATAAGGTTTGAGGTAAGTTTTGAAATATATTTTCTTTTCAAAATAAGATTTGAACCCTAGCCTGTTTGGCTCAGTGGATAGAGCATTGGCTTGTGGACTGAAGGGTCCCAGGTTCGATTCTGGTCAAA
Source organism: Cnephaeus nilssonii (assembly GCF_951640355.1). NCBI lineage: Eukaryota > Metazoa > Chordata > Mammalia > Chiroptera > Vespertilionidae > Cnephaeus > Cnephaeus nilssonii. The sequence goes on along the minus strand of NC_137086.1, from coordinate 43,651,806 downwards.
GGGCACATGCCCAGGTTGCGGGCTCAATCCCCAGTAGGAGATATGCAGGAGACAGCCGATTGGTGATTCTCTCTTATGATTGATGTTTCTATCTCTCTCTCCCTCTCCCTTCCTCTCTGAAATCAATAAAAATATATTAAAAATAAATAAATAAGATTTGAAATGAGTTTGAAAATAATACTTTTTCTGGACTTTTGCTCTTTCATGATGCTAATTTAAAACCATAATATTATAGAGAGAAAGTAAATAACTCCTAGTTTATGAAGTGCAGAATATCATAGAATTAGTTAAGTTTGAAAGAAAGTTTTAAGATGAATCAAAGGACACCCTACTTATTTGTGGAGAATATATTGATAGAAAGGTTTAAGGTAAAAATTGGATTGAAAATAACTTATTTATTATAGATAATAGACCTATTTCATCTTCACTTTAAGTCCCTATTCAAATATTTCCTTAAGGAGGCCTTCCTTGACCACCCTCAAAAAAGGTCAGACCTGCCATCACCATGTAACTTCTTATTCTCACTTCTGTTCCCAGTGCCTGACATTATACTATGAGTTTATGTATATATATGTTTACTGTAATGCCCATGAGGTCAGGGACTTTGTTTTGTGTATAATTTTGTATGTTCCTTGGCACATAGGAGTTCTTAGTTGATGAAAGAGAGAAGAAAGAAAAGCAAAAGAAAATGGGTAGGTAGGTTCTTAGAGTAAAATTAGAGAAATTCAGAGTTTCTATTAGTCATTATTTCATATTATTTATATTTTCATGATTAAAATAGTGCCCCAGGATACGTGAATAAATGGCTAGTGCTTTGCATTTACCCTTTGTTTTTAATATAATTTAGAATGCTCACGTGGCTCTAGCCTTTGTTATTTACCTCCCACACACCATTTGTCTCCAACCCCTGTGGTTAAATAGCAATGATATTGCTAATATTATGTTAAAATATTTTATACTGAAATTTTGTCAAATATAAGCTTTGTACTAGACCACTGAATTTGGAACCAGTAGTTCCAAGTATTTTAGGTATTTTCCTTGGAGATGTTATAAAATCAGCAGTTAACATTCCTTTTTGTACTCTTGCAGAGGTGAAATGGAGATAAAAATTCCTTGAAGTCTTAGGGATCATGTTTTTGTGTGAGAATCAAGGCGGCTATTTAGTTCTTTATCTTCTTGCAAATATAACAGTTGAGAAGCACGGGTGGTGTGGGGAGCAGTGTGACTTCTATTTACTGGTTTTGAGTTCATCCTTTTGGAGAGAATTTCCCAATTCTCTGCTTTGGGAAATAAGATAATATCAATTCTAATATAGGTAGATGTAAACACCCCAGAAGTAGTTTATAATTGGGGACAGAAAGTTGTTCTTGGAATTTAGTGCTTAGTTTTGAACTATTGAAGATGATGAAGTCATTTTCTTTTCTGGAGTTTGTCAAGAATATGACCATCTATCTGTCATCGTGGTTCAGGCTGCCCTGGGGTGTTTCATCAGAGTTGGAGAAGTGACTCCCACAGTCTACTCTGTGCCCTTGCTCACTTGATTCTCTGTGATACTGGGAGAGACAGAAAATTGTTCTGCTTCTTAATGATTTTAACCAAAGCGACTTTGGTCATTTAATTGTAAGAGGTGGTTGTTTCCAATATAGTCTTTTATTTTTTTGGATAATTCTCATAGAACTTTACTTTATGTAAGACATAACTAATATCTAATCTGTTGTTAGTTCCACATCCTTGGAACAATGTTAAGGACAGTTTAGATTGCTGCAGTGATATATTTTTGTAATAGAGTGGGAAGTAGGGGTTAAAAATACCAAAGGAGCTCAAACTCTGATGGAAGTTGATATCTGAAATTGATTCGTTTCATCCTTACGTTAAAAATTATCCCAAAGCATCTGGCTTCAAATTCGTAATATAAATGCCCTTGTAAGGATTTTGGTTAGCTGTCATTCAGGAGAAGAGACACTTAGACCTCATTAACAGACAATATTCCCTTTGAAAATGACATGGTATCTACTGTAATCCTAGAGTGTTTTAATAGTCTATTCTATGCTTAGCAATGAAACATTTCAGAAGTGACTGACAGCCAATTGATGTAATTCATGGTGATCTTTTGTGTTGACAGATCTTTAAAAAGTCTTGGGAAATTACTACTGTACCCAGTGAAGCCGCCTCCTTTTTTTTTTTTTTTTAACTGACAATATCCTGCAAAACAGGACAATTTTCTCTTTGACTGCCACTGTTTTTTATTTCGATAACATGACACGATTTCTCCTTATTATTAGGATTATTTTTGATAGGTAGAATGTGTTCTTGATAGGTAATGCTGACTTTAAAATAGAAATTCTTCAGTTCTCCAAATTAACTCGTACTTTTCTGACTTCCACATCAAGACAACCTTGACAATAGTCACTTTCCCACTCAGGAAAAAGAATGATTAATTTAGACTATTAAAATCTTTAAAAATTATTTTAGTCCTTCTCAGAGGGAAAAACATGATGAAAGGAAAAGGATGACAAATTGCTTACTTGGGTGTATGTTTTTTCTAGAGCACTCCAAAGCTAAAAAGGCTGATGTTTGGGGTAATTTTATAGGAGATCATATCTGTGTCTAAAACTCGAAGTCTCCAAATTCAAGCCATGGAATGAGTGGAACGGGCCCAATGATGAATATGAACTTGGCTGATGAGTTGTGGGGAATAATATAGAGATCTAGTTCCAATGTTGCCCTAACTTTTCATCTTTGTTGTAGCTGCATTTATGAGTCTTTGCTCTTCGTCATTACGTTAAAAAGTAGCTGTTTTTCTCAGTTCTTCCAGCTTATCCTTAGGGGAGTGGAAGGTATCTTTTTTCTCAGTTCAATCTATTACTAAAGCATTGTCATTATGAGTTGACATTGATTTCTTTTGAGAAAAAACTATGTGCTGTGTGCTGTTGAGGAGGTAAGGATGTACTACCTGATTATAGTCCTATTCATATTTTTGTTTGCTATTTCACAGAAATATCATTTGACTGTAAAATGGTTTAATACCTCTCATCTTTAGTTCCAATTCCCCTTTGTGTCATCTACCCACTCTCGCCCCAGCTCACTATCTCACTAGACTAAAAGAAGGACCAAGTTCATCTATTGTCTGGTACACCAATACTCCCCCTACTTTCCACAACCCTGCCAGCATAAAATAGTCTTACGAAAATGAAAAGTTAAAGATGTAGCCCTGGCTGGTTTGGCTTGGTGGTTGGAGTATTGGCCTATAGACTGAAGGGTCCTGGGTTCTATTATGGTCAATGGCACATACTTTGGTTGTAGGCTCCATCCCTGGCCCTGGTCAGGGCGCGTACAAGGGTCAACCAATCTATGTATCTCTCTCACATCAATATTTCTCTCTCTCTCGTCTCTCCCCCTTCTTTCCATTCTGTCTAAAGATCAATGGAAAAAATACCTTTCGGTGAGGATTACAAAAAAAAAAAAAAAAGAAGTTAAAGATGTAGAAGAGACACACAAAAAGGTTCCATTCTAATTTCTTTTTGTATTTTTTTAAATTTCTTTTATACTCTGGGGACTATGAATAGTTTTCATAGTTGAAATAAGTAGTAGGTACTTCTCCTTTTTATTGTTTGTTCTGTTTTTTTTTTTGTTGTTGTTGTTTTTTTGCATAGAGTAGAATCAAACCATGGAGGTATCTAGTTGGTGGAAGACCCAGAGTTTACTTCAGCCTACTGTACTGACCCTGCAGCATGCCAGGGCTAGGGCTGCCAGCTGTGCTCTGCTCAAAGGCACTGTCGCAAGTCATGTAGATGAGTTCATTTGAATCATAGTTCCATTTAGTTATATGATCTAGAGAAAATAATTTTATTTTTGTTATAATAAAAGTAGAGGCCCGTTGCACCAAGATTCGTGCAAGAATAGGCCTTCCTTCCCCTGGCTTCGCTCCCAGCCGCCCCAGAGCCTGCAAGTCTTCGCTTCTGGCTGCCCGGGAGCCTGCAAGTCCTCACTCCTGACCACCCTGGAGCCTGCAAGTCCTCTGGGAGCTTGCAAGTCCTCGCTCCTGGCCGGAGTGCCACTCTTGTAGCTCCCTGGGAAGATAATGTAAGAACATGAATTGCGAAGTGCTTTACAAACTTTAATTCTGTGTAGATAATAATAGTTATTCTTCCTATTCTCCCCTCAAAGTAATTAATAGATTACTTTAATCTTACCAGCACTGTCACCTTTAAGGTTCTTTTCTTTTAAAAAAATATATATTTTATTGATTTTTTTACAGAAAATAAGGGAGAGGGATAGAGAGTTAGAAACATCGATGAGAGAGAAACATCGATCAGCTGCCTCCTGCACACTCCCTACTGGGTATGTGCTCACAACCAAGGTACATGCCCTTGACTGGAATTGAACCTGGCACCCTTGAGTCCGCAGGCCGACGCTCTATCCACTGAGCCAAACCGGTTAGGGCTAAGGTTCTTTTCTATAAGAAAAGAGAAATAGTATTAACTAAAGAATATGAAATTTTCACAATAACTCTGTGAGTTAGAAGTTATTATTAACATTTTACAGGTAAAAACACAGGCTTAGAGAAGTTAAGAAGTGTTCTCAAGATCAAGAATTTGTACATTGTTAATCCCGTGGTTTCTCTGACTTTAGTGCCCATGTTTTTTCTTCCATAGACTAATATAATTTAATGTACTGCAATCTAGTCCAACATCTCTCTGTTCATCATGCCTAATTTGGAAACTTTTTCTTGCCATTTCAATTATTCTTATTCTTTTAGTGGAGTTTATTTAATTTATTTGGCTGTTACTTAAGGCTAGGCATTATGCTAAACACTATTAGTTTTTTTCTCTTAGTCTAGTCTTTTTTACACAGAAGAAAACATGTGTTTAAAATAGAGTGACAAGAGCTCCTACAGAGAGTAGGAGGAATACAGATGTTCTGGGTAATCAGAGAAGGCTTCATAGATGAAGTAGTACCCCTGCTTTAAAATGCCTTTTGTAGAATGCAGATGGCTTCTGCTATCATGCCTTTTGTTTTTCTTGTACCAGCAGATTCATACTGAGCCATTCATCCTGGGGTGAGTAGTCAAATGATTCATACATGTGCTTGCTATTTTCCAGCTTGTCCAGATTATTATCAATACAACACACTTGGAGAAATCCTGTAAGTACTTGGAAGAATTCATCACCAATATTACTAACGTGCTTCCAGAGACAGTCCATACCAGTAAGCTGTATGGCACCACGACTTTTAAGGTGAGAGGCCCTGCAGCAGGCAGGCATCATCTGGGCTATTCTACCTAGCATGGCTTTGTTTCTTCCAGGTTGCATAGCAGTATGCTATCCTTTTATCCCTTTTTCATATTTATTGGTACCTTTCCTTGAGAGTAGATTTAAGAGAAGAAATCAAATTTGATTCCCATTGCTTATTACATTTTATGAAAGATAAAAATTGTTGGAATTATCATCTCTTTTTTTTTAATAAGAAAAAAAAATGAAGAAGATCCTGAATTGCCAAAGCAATCTTGAGAAAGAACAAAGCAGGAGGCATTATGCTTCCCAATTTCAAATTATATTACAAAGCTGTAGTAATCAAAACAGTATAGTATTGGCATAAAAATAGACACACAGGTCAATGGAACAAAATAGAGAGCCCAGAACTAAACCCATGCATATAAGGTCAATTAATTTTCAACAAAGGAGCCAAAACTCTTAAGATGGGGAAAGGACAGTATTTCAAGAAATGGTGTTGGCAAAATGGGACAGTCACATGCAAAAGGATGAAACTGGACCCCTATCTTACACCATACACAAAAATCAGCTTAAAATAGATTAGAGAGACTTGAATGTAAGGTTGAAACTAGGAAAGTTAGAGAAAAAAACATAGGGAGAAAGCTCCTTGATATTGGTTGTAGCAGTGATTTTCCATTTGACACCAAAAGCAAAAGTAAAGCAACAAAAGCAAAGATAGACAAGTGGGACTCCATCAAGCTAAAAAGCTTCTGCATAGTAAAGGAAATCATCAATAATATGAAAGAGCAACTGATGGAAAGGGAGAAAATATTTGTAATTCATTTATATGATAATGGGTTAATATCCAAAATATATAAAGTACTTTTACCACTCAGTAGCGAAAAAAATTCAAACAACCCAATTAAAATATGGGCAGAGGAACTGAATAAACATTTTTCTAAAGAAAACATAGAAATGGCCAACAGGTAATTGCAAAAGCTGTTCAACATCACTAGTCATCAAAGAAATGCAAATGAAAACAACAATGAGATAACACCTCACACCTGTTAGAATGGTTGTCATCAAAAAGAAAGAGATAACAAATGCTGACAGGCATGTGGAGAAAACCCTTGCATACTGTTGGTGGGACTGTTAACTGGTACAGCTACTATGGAAAACAGTATGGAAATTTTTCAAGAAATTAAAAATAGAACTATCATATCCCACGATCTCACTTCTGGGTGTATATTCAAAGAAATCAAAAACATCTTCAAGAGATATCTATACTTCCATTTTCATTGCAGAATTATTTGCGATAGCCAAGACATGGAAACAACCTAAGTGTCCATCAACAGATGAGTGGGTAAAGAAAATGTGGTATATGTATACAAAGAAATATTATTTAGTCATGAAAAATAAGGAAAACCTGCCACTGTGACAACATAGATGAATCTTGAGGCATTATGCTAAGTAAAATAAGCCAGACAGAGGCTGAAAAATACCGCATGGTATCACTTATATGTGGAATCTTTTTAAAAAAAGTCAAACTCACAGACACAGAGAATAGAAAAGTTGTTGCCAGGGACTGAGAGAAGTAGAAGTTGTTAAAAGGGTACAAACTTTCAGCTATAAGATGAATAAGATTTGAGGAGCTATTATAAAATGTGGTGAATATAGTTGATAATACTGTATTGTATAACTAAAATTTGATAAGAGAATAAAATATAAACATTTTCATTTTAAAAAAAAACTATGTGAGGAGATGAATGTATTGACTAACTAGATGTGGGTATTCTTTCACAATATACAGTATACATACTAGAGGCCCAATGCACAAAATTTGTTCTAGGGGCTCAGCCCTCACAGCCCCAGCTGCCTCGAGGCCCCATGGCCTCGCCCACTGGTCATTCCAGAAGGTCGTTGCAGAAGGTCATTCTGCCTTCCAGTCTAATTAGCATATTAGCTCTTTATTATGTAGGACTAGGGGCCCAGTGCATAAATTCATACACCTTGAAAGGAACTGTGGGCTGCAAGGTTGTGGTGGGCACAGGGGCGGGTCTTGGCCCATCCTCCGCGCCCCCACTAGGCCCCTCCTGCTGCGGCCCTTGGTCCCCTGTCTGCCGTCAGCCCCGCTCTCGCCACTGCCGCTTCCACGTGTTGACAGCACTCAACACCCGCTGACGGTGTGGAGTGATGGGGCCGGTGCCAGCAGCGGGTGTGAGTGGGGCCATCGCCGGCAGCAGGTGTAAGTGCCAGGCAGGACCATGGCGCATGAGAGCAAAGAATTTTAAGTAACCACCAGAGGCTCGCCCTGATGACAGTGACTGACGCCCTGCCTTGGTCTGGCGCCCCTGCTCACCTGCTCCACCATCCCGCTGCGGCCAACACCCACCATTTCTGCAGGCGCCCCCTGGTGGTCAGCACACGTCATAGTGACCGGTTGTTTGGTTGTTCGGTTGTTTTGCCATTCGGACTATTTGCATATTAGCCTTTTATTATATAGGATATCAAATCAACACATGTCCATTTTATTTTAAAGAGCTTATAATTTTATTTTCAGTAGTACCTCAATAAGACTGAAAAGGGATAAAGGATAAAAATGAGGTGGTCAACCACAAAATATTCTTTAGTAGGTCAGCTGCTAGATGAGTTACATGTTCAAGGTGTGACCATGGCTTGTTTCAAATTACCTATAAAATTACCTAAAACAAAGTTTATTATTCATATTATGTGTGTATCATTACTTATAAACTTTTCAATAACTTTTTATTATGTTAATATTGATACTCTTTTGGTGAGGAAAAGGCTTATTTAATACAGAGGCTGGTATGGTTCAGTGGTTGAGCGTAGACCAATGCACCAGGAGGTTGATGGTTTGATTCCCAGTCAGAGCACATGCCCATGTTGCAGACTCGATCCCCAGTTAGGGGGTGTGAAGGAAGCAGCCAATCAGTGTTCCTCTCTTATCAATGTTTCTATCTCTCCCTTTCCCCTTCCCTCTATCTAAAAAAATTAGTAAAAACATAAATAGGCCCCAAGAATGATTATGGAAATATGACAGGAGCTTTAAGAACGTCAGAATGACCCAATTACTCTTAAATATTAGCATTGTTATGGAGCATGGGTAATATTGTATCCAAAATATATCCAGTGCTGGTTGATGTGGCGAAGGGATTAGAATGTCAGCACCCACACACAAGGGTCTTGGGTTTGATTCCCAGTCAAGGGCACATACTTGGGTTGCAGGTTCAATCCCCAGCCCCAGTTGGGCATATACAGGAGGCAACCAATTGATGTGTCTCACAGTTTCTCTCTCTCTCTCTCTCTCTCTCTCTCTCTCTCTCTCTCTCTCTCTCCCCCCCCCTTCCTTCCTTCCCTTCGACTCTCTCTAAAAATCAATGGAAAAAATACCCTCAGGTGAAGGTCAACAAATATATATGTTTTCCCTTGATTTACTGTGGAAGCCAAAATATCTCTAGGAGAAAAAATGTGTGTGTGGTGGGGGGGTGGTGGCTATAGTTAAGTGTTCAGCAGAGAATAAAGCATTAGAGAAAACGTGAGGATCATTTATACTTGTGTATCATATGGGTAATATGTAATAGGTTCTTCTACTCTTCCCCTAACCTATCTCAATATTTTTTATTTCAAGGGCTTTTCAGACTATGGCCAGATGTCCTCTCAGAGAATGGCTTGTATATTTTGTTGTTGCTTTAGCATTAAAATCGCTGAGGGGAAATTAAAGGCAGACGGGAAGCCATAGGGGTTGAGCAGCCAGTTAAGTGCTTAGTAAAGGAGAGGTTCTGGAGACCATGAAAGGTCATGTCGACAGTGCTTATTGGAAACACGGGTTGCGTAAAACACATTGAAAGTTTATTTTTACCAGGATCGTTTCAGACCAGCTAACTCAGAACTCAGTGTAAACATGGCAATTATAACAGCTACATGTTGTGTATTTTCCTAAGCTACTGTTTCCAGAAAACTTTCCCTTGCAGATGGAAATCTTTATGCTGAAAAGGGGCAAGAAGAATTAGAAGGTCTTCAAGGTATTTTCTTGCAGTGTTCCCTTTTGTTGCCATATGCGTCATAATTAAGCTGGCATTCATTGTTTTCCTTATTCATAAGAATGTCTTCATTCCCTTACAAAATAGAATGAAGGTATTTATTCATTTACTCCATCACAAATATTGTTTGTATCCTTACTATGCAATAATGTGTTAGATTCTTAGAGAAAAAAAGAATTCTTAGTCCTTAGAGTTTATAATCTACATGGACGACAGAGCCTGTAAGTTCTATACAGAACAATGTAAGAAGTACTAGGATAATTCAATATATACATTAAATTCCTCATTGATTCTACAAGTTTCTATAAAGCATCCACTACATACCAGGCAATTTATAGGTATGAACTAAATAAACAAGTCTTATATGCTAGTTGATAAATGGGGATTATAGTTCATAAGCATACACACAAAAAATCTAATTTAATGTCAGGGAGTGGTAAGAAGTAGGAAGAAAAATAAGTGACCTGAATGAAATGAGAATGGAATCATTTGAATTTCTGATAGCATTTTGGTCAGAAGGAGCAGTACAATAGTAGGCATTGGTGTGTTCAAGGAGTATCAAGGAGGTCAGTCTGGCAGTGATGTGTCTATCATTGGTGGTAGGAGTGGTAAGAAATAAGATAGGAGTCAGATAATTTCTAGCCTTGTAGATCATAGGAAATACATAAGATTTTATCCTGGAATGAAATTTGAGGCCATTAGAAGATGGAAGTGATGGTGATGAACTAATTTATATATTGATGGATAACATTGGTTACTGTGTGGAAAGCAAATACATCGTGGATCAGTAGGGTTGAAGAAGAGAGCCCAATTTGGAGATTATTGCAGCAGTCTAGGTAAGAGGTAGTGTTCACTTGAATTACAGTGGTGGGGATGGAAATGGTCAGAAATATTTTTAAAGGAAGAGATGGCAAGTTTATTGTTGGATTGGATATGGGGTTATAAGAGAAAGAGTAGAGTCTAAGATTTTTGAACGAAGCAAATTTAGTTCAATGATTAAAAAAAACACGAAACAGTAACCACAAAAAGTTATCTGCACAATTAAAGGTAAAAGTAAAGAGAAGAAAGCAAGGATGATTAGTGTTAGAATATTGTCTAAAATTATTCACAAATAGTTCAAATGAGAGAAAAAAGTATGAGCATTTAAAAAGATACTAAAAAAGGAAGTTATAAGTCAACATCTCTTCCTCCTAACATCTCTTAGAAGGACCCTCTATAACTAATTGACAAATGTAGGAGGCAGAATATCAGTAAGGGGATAGTTGAACTGAATGGTACAATCAATCAACTGGGTCATGTTGAATACTTTATCTAAAAACAGTGAATGCACATTCTTCTCAAGATATTAAGGACAGCCGAAACCGGTTTGGCTCAGTGGATAGAGCGTCGGCCTGCGGACTGAAAGGTCCCAGGTTTGATTCCGGTCAAGGGCATGTACCTTGGTTGCGGGCACATCCCCAGTAGGGGGTGTACAAGAGGCAGCTGGTCGATGTTTCTCTCTCATCGATGTTTCTAACTCTCTATCCCTCTCTCTTCCTCATTGTAATAAATCAATAAAATATATTTAAAAAAAAGATATTAAGGACATTCACAAGACAGACCATGTTCTAGGTCAATGGTCGGCAAACCGCGGCTCGCGAGCCACATGTGGCTCTTTGGCCCCTTGAGTATGGCTCTTCCACAAAATACCACGTGCGGGCGTGCACGTACAGTGTGATTGAAACTTCGTGGCCCATGTGCAGAAGTCGGTTTTCGGCCTGGGCGAGTCTATTATGAAGTGGTTCTAACGCCGAGCCACACTCAAGGGGCCAAAGAGCCGCATGTGGCTCGCGAGCCGCGGTTTGCCTACCACTGTTCTAGGTAATAATACACACCATAACAAATTTTAATGAATAGAAATCATATAAAGCTTGCTCTCAGACCACATAGAATTAAACTATGGAAATAATTAACAGAAAGATAGCAGAACATTCCCCAAATATTTGGAGATAACCAACACACTTCAAAATAACACCTGGGTCAAAGAAAAAGTCTTAAGAGAAATTAAAAAGTATTTCCAATCGAATGAAAATAAAATACGGTTTTTCAAAATTTGTGACATCAGTGAAAACAGTGCTTAGAGAGAAATGAATAGCATTAATTGTATATATTTGAAAAGAATAAATTTCTAATATTAATCATCTAAGCTCCTACCTTAGGAAACTAGAAAAATAGAGCAAATTAAATGCAAACGAATCTTTAAAAAATGAAAAAAATTAGAGCAGAAATTAGAATGGAAAATCCAAAGACAAAATTGGTGAAACCAAACACTGATTTTTAGAAAAATCCATAAAATTAAACCTTAAGCCAGGCTAAGAATAAAATAGAGAAGACACAAGTACTAATATAATAAATGAAAGAGGAGCCATCACTACTGATTCCATGTACATTAAAGAGTAATAAAGGAATATTGTGAATAACTCTATACTTATAGTTTGATAGTGATGAATAAATGTGGGGTGATGGATGTGCTAATTGATGTGGGGAATCCTGTTCCGATGTATACTTATATCTAATCCTTCCATTGTACATTCTGAGATATCTTACAATTTTGTCAATAATACCCTACTAAAGCTGAAAAAATTCTACCAGATATTTAAGGGAGAAATTATACCTTTTCTCTACATTTTCTAGAAGTAGAAGCAATACTTCCTTACTCATTGTTTGAGGCCAGGATTACTCTCATACCATCCAAACATTTCAAGAAAGGAAATCTACAAACCAATATCTCTTATGAATATAGATGTAAAAATACTCAGCAAAATATTAACAAATCGAATTCAACATGTATTAGAAGCATACACAGTTGACTCTTGAACAGTTGTGGGGTTATGGGCGCACCCCCTGCATAGTTAAAAATATGTGTTAGAACTTTTGACTCACCAAAAACTTAACAACTAACAGCTTACTGTTGACCAGAAACCTTAAACATAAACAGTCAATTAACACATATTTTGTATGTTATATGTATTATTACAATGAAGTAAGCTAGAGAAAGAAAAATGTTATTAAAATCATAAGGAAAAGAAAACATATTTCTAGTATTTATTGGGAAAAAAATCCACATTTAACTGGACCCAAACAGTTCAAGGGTCAACTGCACAGCACAACCAAATGGGACTTATTTCAACTGCAAGGCTCATTCAACATTCAGAAATCAGTTAATATAACCCATCACATCAGTGGGCTAAAGAAGAAAAAATCAAACAATAATTTCAGTAGATGCAGAAAAAGCATTTGATAGTATCAAACATCTATTCATGATAAAACCTCTCAGCAAACTAGAGTGGAAATTTCCTAAACTTGATAAAAACATCTTCAGAAGTTGTATAGCTAACAACATACTTGATAGTGAGAAACTAGAAGCTTTCCTCCTAAAATCAGGAAGAAGGAAGGGATCCCATCTATTCAGCATCCGATAAGACAGGAAATATAAGATCTACAGATTGAGGAGTTAGAAATAAAACTGACTTTGTTTGCAGATGACATGGTTGTCTATGTTGAAAATATGAAAGAATTGACAACAACAACAAAGAAAACACTTTTCACGAACTCTACCAGAACTGATAACTGTATATTAACCTTGTATCCTCAACCTTGCTATAGTCTACCAGAACTGATAAGTGAATATAGCAAGGTTGAGGATACAAGGTTAATATACAGAAGTCCTTTGCTTTCTTTTTTTACTAGTAACAAACAGCTAGAATTAGTCATTAAAACACAATATCATTTACATTAACATAAAAAAGAGAGAAATATGTATAACTCTAAAAAATAAGGTTTGTGTAAGGAAACCTATAAAACTGATGAAAAGAAATCAAAGAAGAATGATCTAAATAAATGGAAATATGTCCCTTATTTATGGATAGGGAACACTCAATACTTTATCAAGGTATCAGTTCTTCCCAACTTGATCTACAGATTTGACACAATTGCAGTCCAAATTCCAGCAAGTCATTTAGTGTATATTGGAGAAAGGAGTCTTTTTAATAAGTGGTGTTAGAACATCTGGACATCCACATGGAAAAAAGGGAAAAAATGAATCTAGACAAAGATCTTACACTTTTCACAAAAATTAATTCAAAATGGATCACAGACTTACATGCAAACACAAAACTATAAAATGCCTAGAAAATCTTGGTGACCTTCATTTGGCTATGACTTTTTAGCTAAAACACCAAAAACATAATCCACCAAAGGTAATATTAAGTTGGACTTCATTAAATTGAAAACTTCTGCTCTGGGAAAGACTTTCTTAAGAGAATGAGAAGACAAGCCACAGACTGGGAGTAAATATTTGTAAAATGCATATCTAATAAAGGACTTATATCCAAAATATACAGAGAACTGGTAAAACTCAACAACAAGTAAACAACCCAATTTGAAAATGGGCAAACGATCTGAACAGACACCTCATGAAAGAATGGAGAGGGAATTTTAAATTAAAACGAGATACCACTACACAACTATTATAATGACTGACAGCACTAAATGCTAGCGCTATAGCAGCTCTCAGTCATGCCATTTTGGAAAATGGTTGGTCAGTTTCTTACAAGGTTAAACATAGTTAGTCTTGCCATGCAATCCACCAGTCATTCTCCTTGCTATTAACCAAGTGAGTTGAAAAGTTAAGACAACAACTACTTACACATGAATGCTTGGAGAAGTTTTTTTCATAGTTACCAAAACTTGAAGCTACAATGATGTCCTTCCAGAAATGAATGGATAAACAAACTGTGACACATCCAGAGCGTGGAATGTTGTTCAGTTATGAAAAGGAATGAACTGTCAAGCCATGAAAAGACACGCAGGAAGCCTGAATGCACATTGCTAAATAAAAGAAGCCAATCTGAAAAGCTACATCTATTCAACATCCTATTCAGTCATACACTATACCGTACGATTCCAAGTATATGACACCCTCGAAAAGTCAAAGTTATACAGAAAGTTAAAAGATCAGTGGTTGCCAGGATTCAGGGGATGAGCGAGGGAGGGATGAGTAGGTAGAGTTGAGTGGATTTTTAGGGCAGGGAAACTATTCTTTATGATACTGTATAGTGAATACATAACATGCGTTTCTTAGAAGCCATAGAACTGTACAATATAGAGTAATCCCTAATTCAAAACTATGGACTTTAGTTAGTAATAAATTATCAATATTGGTTCATCAATTGTAATAAATGTACCACACTAATGCAAGATGTTTTAATAGGGGAAACAGTAGGAGTAAAATAGTGAGGCAGTATATGTGAGTGCTCTGTACTTTCTGCTCAGTTTTCTTTGAGCCTAAATTTCTAAAATATAATGTTTATTAATAAAAGAAACTACTTCGTAACATGGGAATTCCAGGACAGTTGATTATCATACAAGTTAATTGTCATGCTTGTAGATTATTATATAAATACTAGAGGCCCGGTGCATGAAATTTGTGCACTTGGGGGGTGGTCCCCCAGCCTGGCCTGTACCCCTCTGACAGTGTGGGAGCCCTGCAATTGATTGCCCCAAAGAGGAGGCCCTGCCCACCCATTGGGGCTCCTCAATAGATTTCCCCAAAGAGGTAGGCCGGAGCCGGGGGTCCCGCCTTCGTAGCGGGCGCAGGGCCACGGGAACCCCGGTGGAAGCCACTCGGAGTGGCCGTGGGCCCCCGCTGTGTGTGCAGCCATCTTATGACAACATGAGGGCATCACGGCGTAATGGCAGCAGGACCACCTAGGCTTTTATTAGTAAGATGTAAAGAACTAAGCACAGAAAGGTCCATGGAAACATTGTTTATGTAAGTCAACATAATAAATGCCTATATTATAATATGTAAATGCACTGCAAAATTTGTACCATTAAAAAGGTGAAACTGGAGAGAGTGATATTACAGGAAGAGAGGATCTTGGAGTCCTAGAAGAGATGAAAGGGAATAGAATCCTGAGAGTGTAATTTTGAACAGAGATATGAAAGTGAAAAAGGATGCACATAGCTAAGGACAGTGCCAGTTTTTCTTTTTGGTGAAGCAAAAAATAGCTTGTCCTGCAGACACAAAATAGAACATATTTCACTGTACTTTTGAAAAAAGAAAAATTCATGGAATATTACTTAATATTCCCAATTCTATTATGTAGTGGATAGGTGTGCAATGTTTCCAAGCAGAAATTTCTGCTATGCTTATATTAAAAGTCTGAATGATTTTAAAAATTTCATATTTCACAGGATGCCAGACATGCAGCTGAAGAAGAGATTTATACCAACTTAAATCAGAAGATTGACCAGTTTCTCCAGCTGGCCGACTATGATTGGATGACAGGAGATTTGGGAAACAAAGCTAGTGACTACTTAGTAGACCTCATTGCCTTTCTACGTAGCACCTTTGCTGTATTCACACACCTTCCTGTAAGTGACAGTTGCTTTACTTTGCCCATTATATAGAAAAATGTTCTCTTAAAATTGAGTTTGGTGAAGAATGTTTGTCTGTTTCTGGAAGCTCTTTAGATTATAAAAGCTCACTCTGTAATTATCATCCCTTAACAAGATTTAGAGATCTCTTCTATTATTTTTTCATTTACTTTTACATTTTCTTTATTCTGAAAACAGTCCCTAACATTATGTCTACTTATATTCCTTCCAACTTAAGGATAATTAGTGCAAACACATAGTGAATGCCTTGGTGGAAATAGAAGAGAAATTTAGGGGTTAGGATTTCAGATATGTATTTTTTAGTCCTAGAATGTCCATTTAATTTTTTTATAATATCAAGTTTTCTGCTAAGAGTCTCCATCTTTTTATTTAACTTTTCTCTTTTCCTCGAGCTATGTAATCACAGACATTTTAAAGTCATTGTTTATAAATTCTAATGTATTGGTGGATTTCTTTCTGATCCCTTTTTTTTTCTTGGTTATCGGTAACATTGCCCTATCTCTACTAACTACCTTCTGGTTGACGTAAAACCCTGTGTTTAAAATATGTAGAGGGTTTTGGTGGTATCATCTCCCACCAGGTTTGGTTTACTTATTTTCTTTATTAAGTAGGTAGAATGGGTGGGTGAGTTGTGGTTTGAGCCTCATCACCTTAATCCAATCATAGGCTGATTTGGATCAAGCTAGGATTGCAGTTGTGTGTATCTTTGGTTTGCTCCTATTGATAGAATGTGGTTCTTCAGTGCTTTTAATGAGAGCTTGGCAGGTCATTGTCTCTTCAGCACCAAGAAGATCATGGAAATTTCCTCTTTTCAGAGGAATCTTAATTACTTTAGCCTCCTCCTTTCTTCTTTGATTTTAGAATTTGCCAAATGTCTTGAGTCTTACTTAGATCAACAATTGCCAACAGGAAAAAATGTGGTTGGAGACTGTCCATGTCAATTCACCACTCCCTCCAAAGCTTTCAGCTCTCACCTGAGATTCCCATGAATCCTCCCACTAGTAAGTCTTTTTCTCTGAAACACTGTAAGACTGGGAAATCTTACTTTGCTTTTCAGAAGTTGGCTTAGACCCTTATTTTTCTCAGCTGTGCAGCTTTAGATTTCAGAAAGTGTCTTGTGGAGAGAACTGACTCTCAAATCTCCAATTTTGGCACTTCAGCTTCATAATAAAAGCAACAAAAATTCAGTGATGTTTTTTTCACCCCAGTAGCTATTCTCTACTGGACCTAACCAGATTTACAGTCTGTTCCAATGCCTAGGTTTGGCAGATGCCTCCAGGGGCAGCCACAGGTCCTCAGCTCACTTTGAAAAGGTTTGCCCTCTTTGTAGTTTTATTTCCTTTAGTCCTTATTACTTCACAGTATTCTAATGTCTTAAAATATGTGTTTTTTTCTAGTTTTTTTTAATGCCTTTTCTAGTGCTTAGTGGGAGCATATGTCTGCAGAGAACTAGATGATTTCATTTAGCTTCATCTTGATACCAAAGCAAGATAAAAGTAGCACAAAAGAGCAAACTACAAACTAATCTCACAGTTATGGATAAAAAAATAAAATAAATAGAGATTTAGCAAGTTAATTCCAAAGTGTTTTAAGAAAGGAATTTAGTACTACTTTGTAGGATTTATTCTAGAAATGCAAGAATGGTTTGATATTTTAAAATAAAAAAATCAATTAATAAAATTTATAACATTAATAGGTGGAGATAAAGTATATAAATCTTTACATTTTCTAAAAAAGGCATTTATTAACATCCAGCTTACATTCCTGATTAAAAACACAACTTACTAAAATATAAGCAATGGCTCTAGCTGGTGTGGCTCAGTTGGTTGGAGCATCGTCTCATACACTGAAAGGTGGTGGATTTGATTCCTGGTCAGGACACATATCCAGATTGTGGGTTCAGCCCTGTTCCTGGTCATAGCATGGGAGGCAACTAATCAATGTATGTCTCTCTTTCTCTCTTCTTTCCTCTCTCTAAAATCAATAAACGTATCCTCAGGAGAGGACAAAAAGATACAAGCAATGTAATTTTTCAATAACATGATAAAGAACATCTATATGAATTTCATCAGTCACCATAGATTTACCAGTGTAACACTATAAACATTTATTTGCATTTATATCAGAAGTATGGTGAAGATGCTTCTCACAACTTCTATAGAACATATATTAAACAAGGTAAAAAAGAAGTAAATTATAATTATTTTAATGAGTCATAATATTGTCATTATTTATAGATTATTATTGTATAGTTGGATAGTCCAAGAAAATCAACTGAAAAATAATTAAGACCAGTAAGATCTTCCTTGGTTAGATGGTCCACTTAGAAAACAAATCAACTTCATTTATATTAGTAACACCTCATAGAAAATTTATTTGCTATTGGGGCATAAGATATAAGATTTCTATGAGTATGCTTAACAAGTAATATGTGGGATCAATGTGAAGAACATGTCACAGAGTAATTTAAAAAAGACTTCATTATGCACAGAGTTCTAAGATGGAATGTTTCATATTATAGAGAGTTTTTCCAAAATTATTCTAATTGCAGTGAATATCAAGTGAATTTGGTGGTGATCGGTATCGTAACAACATAATTCTAAAATTCACTGGAGACAAACATGGACAATATTTGCCAAAGAAAAATGAAAAAATTAATACGTGTGGTCTTTTTCTATCAAATATAGAAATATTATTGTAAACAAAATATAATTTAAGTAATATCCTTCTCACACTGAAATAGACTGGTAGATTAAAAATCTATAAGTAGTTCAAAGTATACTAGTTTGTAAGAATTTTGTATACGATAAAGATGACATTCAGCAATTGCTGTTGCCACTACATCTTTTCATTTGGATAAAAAGAATGTTAAGACACTATTTCATATATCAAAATGTATTCTAGATCAAATACATGTTTAAATTACTAAAAAGAAAGAAATTATTGGGAAACCAATAAAAATATTAGCAAATATTTATATAATCTGAAAGTGATTCATTATTATAATGATCACACCAGAAAGTGAAGTCATTAAGGAAAAGGTTAATAATTTGACTGCATAAAATGTTTTTTAAAGTATCTAAAAGGAATTAATAAAGAAAATAGAATGTAAGCTTATCCAGAAAAATAATTAAAATAAATATTTGTAAAGGTTAATGTCTGTAGTACATAACAATATAACACATTGTTTCAAATTTAATAAAAAGACAGAATTTGATGGGGAAATTTGCAAAAGTTATATTTAGACAGTCAGAAAGAAGAAAAAATAAAAGACTAATGATAACATGAACAAAATGCATAATTCTAGTAATAAAACATACATATTAATGTAGGGTATTTTTGCCTATTAATTTGCCAGAAGTAAATAAGAAAATGATAACATTAGATATTTGTGAGAACTATTTCAGGAAATAGCTATTCATATACATTGCTGATAGGTGTGTTAATTGGTATTGTCTTCTTAGTGGTCAGTTTTTCAATATGCCTTAGAAATGTCTTAAAATTTTTTTACTTTTTACCCTGCAATCCCACTATTAGAAATCTGACTTAATGAAATAATCATGGGTGTATTATAAAATTCAGATATTAGTATGTTCAACACAGTATTGTCTTTTGTGTAGCAAAGTGTTGGCAATAAAAAGTTTTGCAACAGATGTATTAGCTAAATTATTAGATTTTCACATAGTGTAATATTCATCATTTGTTAAATTAATGTAGAGGGATATTTATGTTAAAACATTTTAATTATTTCTTTATTGTAAAAGCAAATTGCAAATAGTATATACAATATTATCTCACTTTAGTTAATATAGATATAGACACATTAACCATCTATATTATGGTTAATTATATACTTCCTGGTTTACTTGTATTTATCTCAGTGTAGCTTTTATTTATTTATTTTTCTGTATTTTAAAATATTTTCTCCATCATGAAACAGTTGCTACTTTTATAATCCTACTAGTGGCCTGGTGCATGAAATTCATGCATGGGGGTGGGGGGGTGTCCCTCAGCCCAGCCTGCACCCTCTCTAATCCGGGGATTGGGCCTAAACTGGCAGTCGCACATCCCTCTCACAATCCGGGACCTCTGAGTCCTAACCGCTCACCTGCCTGCCTGCCTGATCGCCCCTAACCACTCTGCCTGCCGGCCTTCTCACCCCCAACTGCTTCCCCTTGCTGGCCTTATTGCCTCCAACGGCCCCCCCCCCCCCCCCCCGCTGGACTGACTGCCCGCAACTGCCCCCCTGCCAGCCTGCTTGCCTCCAACTGCCTCCCCCGCCGGCCTGCTCACCCCCAACTGCCCTCCCCTCCTGGCCTGATCACCCCTAACCGCTTCTGTCTCGGCCCCGCCACCATGGCTTTGTCCAGAAGGACATCCAGAAGGTCTCCTGGAAGGTCTCCCAGTCTAATTAGCATATTACCCTTTTATTAGTATAGACTAGAGGCCTGATGCACAAAGATTTGTGCAAGAATGGGCCTTCCTTCCCCTGGCTGCTGGCACTGCCTTCACTGTGGCCCGGAGCCACCTTTCTGCCTTCCCATGCTGCCCAGAGGCTGGAGCGGCTGGGGTGGTGCAGAACGCCTGCATATGCAAATTAACCTCCCATCTTTGTTGGGTTAATTTGCATACTCACTCCTGATTGGCTGGTGGGTGTTGTGAAGGCATGGTCAATTAGTATGTAACTCTTTTTATGATGGGTGGGAGAAGGTGCTATTAATATTCATTAATCTCTCTCTCAAGATTATTGTCTTTGATAGTTAATTTATATTAGAAACACGTTTACTGAAGAAAAATTGTTTTAAAATGTATTTAAATTTTTTTTGGCTATTATGTCTCCTTGAGCATTGTATGGTTATTTGAGTAATATTTTTAAGTATAAGAAAAAAATGCAATAATTCAAAATCAAAGTCCATCTGGGTAAGTTTTCCCTATAGTCATCTTTGTTTTTTTACTTTTTATTTTTCTGTTCTTACAAAATAAAAACAACACCCTAGTAAGTGTCACTGTTTATACATTTCATATAATACAGTGTGGTGCCTTACTTTAATGCCCAGGCCCCTCAAAGTAGTACTCTGAATCAAACTCAAGTTTGTCTAACTCAAAGTGCATGTTTTCTCTACTTGTAGAGTAGTGCCTTTGCTTATAGGGCTATACTGTAAGTAATTAGTTGAGCATTTATCTTCTTGTAAACGTTTATTTTGAGCTGCCTTTGCTACCTAAATACTGTAAGTTCACAGTGTGGATTGCGTTGATTTGACCATTCAGAATCACCTCACCACTTACTACTCAGAATCATAGTCAGAGGTAATTTACAGGCCTAAATCCTCAATTTTGTGTCTACAAATGCCACTTTTCTGTCTTACCTAATATAGAGATCTCTTTGTGAAGTAGTTATATTCACCAACCATTATATTCTTCCTCTAGAGTCAAATTTGTATGGCTTCTAAATCCTTCTTCTGGTTTTCCACAGACAGCAAATAGATTGCCCAGCACTTGTGTTTATGTTCCCCAACATGCTAGGTAACTTCTTCATGGAACATCATATTCACAAAATGCATTAGAAAAACAAAGCTGTATCTAAAGTTTGCTATTATGCATTATTAGTGAAAGATGAGAGAGGAATGAGCTATTTCTGAGAAAAAACCCCAATCATTTGTCTCTGACTATTCCTTTTTATATTTGAAATTCCCTGGCAAGAATGGCTCTCTGTCAAAGAAGGATATTGAATGATAGCAAATAAGTATATGGTATGGAAAGAACTGTAAAGGAAAAGGAAAAGACTCTTGGCTTACCTTTTAAAATTCCTAGTCTTTCGTAGTGCTCAGGGATGTTTTGTCACCACAATAGCAACATAGCCAAAGGAATAGGTCACTAGGTGTGTGTGTGTGTGTGTGTGTGTGTGTGTGTGTGTGTGTGTGTGTTTGGGTGGGAGAGGATGTCCTAGATTATACTCCATTAGATAGTGAATGAATGGTCAAGGGGAAAATTATTGAAAAATTCCAACTATTTTCACCTTGAGGTTTGGTGACTAAGTTGGCCTACCTACTTTCATGACACAACCAGAAATGATTGTAGTAATATGGTTTTGTAGTAATATATAGTAATATGGTTTTGCAGAGTTAAGAATTCTAAAATGCTGCTGTGAACATTAGCAGTTAACAGATGAGGTAAGCTCACAAGCATTTTTTCAAGCTCCAATTACATAATTTGCAGTTGTATGCACAGCTTCCCATTTTGCATGCTCAGCATAAGTGCATAATTTTGAGAATTTATTCTGTTATCCTGATAATTATCTTCAGAAATGCTTGAGAGAGAGGAAATGCTGTCTCAAGTAACAGACCCAAAGGAGGGAGTCCTGAATTCCTTTTCTCTGTCTGCTGCTAATGTTAATTTATATGACCTGGGGCAAGTTCTCTCTTAAACCACCTTGGTTTGCCTCAAATTTCTTTGATTAAAAATACAGTGATACCTGCCTGTCATTGGCTTTCCTTTCTGGGCAGTTGGTTGGTCATCTTTAAGGGAAAGTTATTTTTTACATGGCAGTTCTTGAAATTCTTCCTGTCTAAAACCCTTCTAAAACTGACATTTCTCTTACCACTCCACTTAATTCTGTGAACTGCGGCATCTCAGCATTAACCAAATGATTCTGCTGTTTAGACTGTCAGTGCCTCCCATCAAATACAAAATCTTCTCTTAGACCATCAAGACTTTCCATGCTGTGACTCCCAAACTACCTTTTTGACTTTATCTCAATTTTCTATTTGCCCAAGACATTCCTCCCAAAGCGGAAGTAATGCTCTTTGTCACGTACACCCAACTGTTTCTACCCCTGTTTTTGTTTTTTTTTTTCATGCCTCTTTGTCTACTTTAACTGCTTCTGCTTCTGCCCTTTAACTATATATATTGAAATCTTACCAATATTTCAAGGTTCATTTGAAATCCTACACTTTCCATGAAACCTTCTCCAGTTTCTCCTAACCAGATATGACAGCTTTCTTCTTTATAGCAATTGGTGTTGCCCCAGGTCAGAAAATGAATCAATAGCATGGGTAGGTCCTAGATCTTTTTACTCGGAGTCATGCTTTCTCCACAATAGAAAATCATCTTTCATTTTTTAATAGTAGCTACTATCTTTTGAGTACAAACATGTATCAGGTACTATGTTAAGCATATGCATATTCTCTCTGTGTGTGTATGCACACACACATATAACAGAGGAATATATATATATATATATATATATATATATATATATATGTATGTATATATATACGAATTTGTATATCATACATCTTTTTAAATGAGAATATATGGAAATACATGTATGTATGTGTATAATATATACATATTCTCTTTATTCCTTGTAATAAATTTACAAACAAGTATTATTATCCCATTTTACAGATGAGAAAAGTAAAGCATAGAGAGTAACCTAACCTAGTTTTCTTAGCTGACACCTCATGTGGGAATTTTCTCATCTACTGGTAATAATGGTTCTCTAAATCAGCCCAATCTCTATGGTTTTCTCTGGAACAAATTAAGGAAATTTCAGATGTCATCAAGGGACCAGCGGCATCATAGCTTTCAGGATATCAACCAAATTTTTCTTCAAATTAATTATGTAGGTAGAGCTAGTGTCCATGGAATTTTGTTTTGATTTTTCTCCTCTGATGGAGTAGAAATTTACAGATCTGCTAATGATTTTTCTGCATACTAAGAAATGGATTGTTTCTTGTTTACATGCTATTAAGACTGGTTATTTGAGCCACATAGAGTATATTGAAATCAGCATGTTAACTCCTTATTAGTATGGTATTGAGGTTGTTAGTTTAGTTAGTTGTTTTAGTGACTAAATCCTTTAGTTTTGTATTTCTTCGGAGATATCTTTGTATATTGAGCTGTTACTTAGCACTTTCCCCCATAAAACTGCTAATCCCAATAGCCATGGCCATTCTTTCTGGTTGTATTCAGTCAGTCTCTTGCCTCTTTAATGATACTGATCTTTGGATTGTCTCCTGCTCTTATATCCTATATAATAAAAGGGTAATATGCAAATTGACCCTAACGGCGGAATGACCAGAACGACCGCTCAACCAGTCACTATGAGGCGCACTGACCACCTCTCTGTCCCTTCCCCTGGCTGACAGGCTCTGATTGCCCAATGGCAAACGGGGACAGGGGTGGGTGGTGGCAGGGGGCGGGGCTAGC
The DNA here is from genome assembly GCF_951640355.1 of Cnephaeus nilssonii. Taxonomy (NCBI): domain Eukaryota; kingdom Metazoa; phylum Chordata; class Mammalia; order Chiroptera; family Vespertilionidae; genus Cnephaeus; species Cnephaeus nilssonii. The sequence continues at coordinate 43,627,880 of NC_137086.1, read as the reverse complement.
AAGTAGGCGGAATGGCTGACCTCTTGGTCCTTTCCCCTGGCCGGAAGGTTCCCATCACCCGATGGTGAATGGAGAACCGAGGGCAGGTGGTGGCGGGGGGCGGGGCCGGCTTCACGCAGCCAGAGAAGATGGCCCTGATCACAGGCCCGGCCTAGGGACTGTACCCGTACACGGATTTCGTGCACCGGGCCTGTAGTTTATTAAATAAAAGATTTAGACTGTTTGATTCCAAATACTGAGAGCCATCTACTTCTAATCATGTTTTTGGTGATGAGAAATAAAGAAGCACCTAGAGCTTAAAGAACTACAAATCCTTCAAATCAAACTCTCCAAATCTTATATGCTATTCATAAGTCAGAAATGCCACTGAGAGAATCTTAGGTACTGCTACATATGGTTACCTTAATATCTCATATATATATGGCTAATATTCAAAGTGTTCCCTCGGGAGTTCGACCTGAAGACTGGGAGTTCAATCGCTCGCTATGACCTGTGCTGACCACCAGGGGGCGGTGCGGAATAAAGGAAGGCCCTGATTGGCCCTGATTGCCAGCCAGGCCTAGGGACCCTACCCATGCATGAATTTCATGCACTAGGCCTCTAGTACCTTTATAAATGAGAGGAGACTGCTCTCCTTCTTTCTTATTGGTGCTGGGATCATGGGAAGCTAAAGTATGTTTTGAGGAAAAAATAATTATTTCAACATTGCTTATAAGAGTAAATCATTAAAAATAATTTTAACTGTGTAATAACAGGTAAATGGTTATATAAACTGTAAAACTGTTCAATGAACTATAATGCATTTATTAAAATTACTTTTATGAATATCAAATAATAACATTGCAAAATATTTAAAGTGTTAAATGAAAGAAGCAGAATGAAAATTTTATAAATAAAGCTTACAATTTTGTAAAATCTCTAAAAATATATTAATAGCAGGGAAAAAAGTCAGCAGTAAATATGTTAAGTAAGTAATTGTTTTGGTGATGTGATTTTGAATTCATTTCAAAATAGTATTTTATAATTTTTTGTTATTGGCATTTAAAAAATATAAGCATTTGCTTTATTAAAATAATTTAGATCTTTATAGCTGAAAGGCTATTTATCCAAGTTCCTAAGGAGAAAATACTATTGCTTGGCAGCACTGCAGTTAGGTCATTCTGAACTGCATTCTTCCTGCTTTGACAAGATGGCAAGTTTGAGCCTGCTGCATGGTGCCAAGGTGCTCCAGCACATCCAGTGCAGGTTGTGGGTGAGGAGTTCACAGTTAAGTGCGCAGCAACCTTGTGTATGCCACTGCTCTGAGATATGTTCATGGTGGTTTATAGCCACAGTTTTCATATGGTTTAGGAAGTGCTTGAATTTCTCCAAACAAATAACACATATTATTGGGAATCAGACACAGTGTATACTTGCCCCTGGGGACTCCTATTTTGAATTAGCAACTGCAGGCTTTTTGCTCTTTAGCTCCTGGACTATGGATGAAGTACAGGCTCTTCTTAAAGGAAAAACTAGCTTCTTAAAAAATTATTAGAGCCCTAGCTGGTTTGGCCAGTGGACAGTGTTGGCCTGCAGACTGAAGGGGCCCGGGTTCGATTCCGGTCAAGGGGATTTATCTCTGTTGCAGGGTTGCAGGCTTGATCCCAGGCCTTGTTCGGGACACCTGTGGGAGGCAACCAATCAATGTGTCTCTCTCTCATCGATGTTTCTCTCTCTCTCTCTCTCTCTCTCTCTCTCTCTCTCTCTCTCTCTCTCTCCCCATCCCTTCCAATCTCTATGAAAATCAATGAAAATGTTTTGGGTGAGGATTAACAACAACAACAGCAAAATCATCAGAGTAACACACACAGCCAAAAAAATGGATTTTCTACCCTGAAATGCATTAGGTTATATTTTTAAAAGAGTTTCTGTTAAAAAAAAAATCTACTTGTTATTTTTACTTAATGTAGGATAATTTGATTTGCCTTTACAGTACTCATGCAAAGGAATGGTTTACTCTCAACTGTTTCAACATGGAGACTTTTGTCAACACTTAAGAGTGACTGCCTGCTAACAAAGTGAAGAAGTTTGATGCTGTGTGTTGGCATGTGTGGTTTGTTCTGTTTGGGTGGATTGATGTTTTTGTTTTCATTTTAAATTTCCTTTGATCATTGTGTAACTTGATAATTCCTTTGGAAGACAGTCTTAGGATCAAGAGGTTATAGGGACCTAAAAATGGGAAGCTGTCTTTCAATAGACAAACAAGAAGTCTAACATGAACCCTTAATAAAGGTCGTTTACTTCTATGTCTGTTTTTACTACATGTGAATAGAGATTCCCACTGGAACTGTATAAAACCTAAGGATTATTCTCTAGAATGATGGTTTTGGGACCATGTTGACCCTATCTACATTGCTTTTGTGAAACAGTGACCCCAGTATATCACTGTTTTAGTTAAGAGGTCTGTAAAAAAAAATGTGTTTTTTAAATAGTCCATTCTTTAGAGAAGGAAACAACTTTGTGGTTTTTTTTTTTAAAGAATAATAAACATGAAAAGTGAGCAAGTTATAAATACCAAATAGTTCGATGAATTTTCTCAGAGTAGACATTTCCATGTTCGATGAATTTTCTCAGAGTAGACATATCCATGAGATCAGGACCAAGCTCAAGAAACAGAACATTACCAGTTTCCCAGAAGGCCCTTCTAGCCTTTTTCTCATCAAACCTTTACCTGTCTCCCTGAGGGTAATCGTTATCTGTATTTCTAATACTGTAGCTTTGTCTTGCCTGTTTGTGGAATGACACAATATATACTCTTTTTTTGGTGTCATGTAGACTCAACATTACATCTGTGAGATTCAACATTGCATGTAGTAGTAGTTTGTTCATTCTTATTTCTAGGTAATATTCCACTATATGAATATATCACAGTTCGTTATCTCTTCTAATATTGTTGGACATTTGAGTTGTTGCAGCTTTTGGTTATTGGAAATAGTGTTGCTTTTGAAACTTTTGTATGTATTTTGGTGAACATATTTCTTTTGAGTATGTACTTAGTGGTAGAGTTACTGTGTCATAGGGCACAAAAGTGTTCATAGCCTGCCAAACAATTTTACAAAGGATTATACAAATCCATATTTTTTACCAGTAGCATATAAGTGTTATAGTTAATTCACATCCTTGCCAAAGTTTGGGTTTATCTGTTTTTATCATCTTAATCCTTCCATTGACCCTATATCTGTATCTATACCTGTATCCATATCTATATATCTATATCTACATATAACATTGCTGTTTTCAGTAATTTTTTTTTATCACTGATGAAGTTGAGCAACATTTTTTATGCTTATTGGCCATTTGCATATAGTCTTGTTGTGAAGTATCTGTTGAATTCTAAGATCCATTTTTAAAATTGGGTTATCTGCTTTTTTATTAATTACTAGAGGCCCGGTGCACGAAATTCGTGCACAGGGGACGGGTGTCCCTCAGCCCAGCCTGCACCCTCTCCAATCTGGGACCCCTCGAGGGATGTCCGACTGCCCGTTTAGGCCCGATCCTACCTGGATCGGGCCGAAATGGGCAGTCAGTCAGACATCCCTCTCACAATCCAGGACTGCTGGCTCCCAACTGCTTGCCTGCCTGCCTTCCTGATTGCCCCTAACCGCTTCTGCCTGTCAGCCTGATCACCCCCTAACCACTCCCCTGCCAGCGTGATTGATGCCTAACGGCTCCCCTGCCAGCCTGGTCACCCCTAACTGCTCTCCCCTGCAGGCCTGGGTCCCTCCCAACTGCCCTTCCCTGCAGGCCTGGTCGCCCCCAACTTCCCTTCTCTGCCAGCTTGGTCACCCCTAACTGCCCTCCCCTGAAGGCTTGATCCCCCCATAACTGTCCTCCCTTGCAGGCCTGGTCCCTCCCTACTGCCCTCCCCTGCAGGCCTGATCACCCACAACTGCCCTCCCTTGCAGACCTGGTCCCTCCCAACTGCCCTCCCCTGCAGGCCTGGACACCCCTAACTGCCCTCCCCTGCAGGCCTGGTCCCCCCCAACTGCTCTCTCCTGCAGGCCTGGGTCCCTCCCAACTGCCCTTCCCTGCAGGCCTGGTCGCCCCCAACTTCCCCCCTCTTCCAGCCTGGTCACCCCTAACTGCCCTCCCCTGCTGGCCTGATCACCCACAACTGTCCTCCCTTGCAGGCCTGTTCCCTCCCAACTGCCTTCCCCTGCTGGCCATCTTGTGGTGGCCATCTTTGGGGGGGCAGGATCTTTGACCACATGGGGGCAGCCATCTTGTGTGTTGGAGTGATGGTCAATCTGCATATTACTCTTTTATTAGATAGGATAGAGGCCTGGTGCACCAGTGGGGGCAGGCTGGTTTGCCCTGAAGGATGTCCCGGATCAGGGTGGGGGTTCCCTTGGGGTGTGTGGTGAATGGCCTATGGTAGTTTGAAGGCCGGCCACACCCCCTGGCGACCCAAGTGGAGGCCCTGGTATCTGGGGTTTATTTATCTTCTACAACTGAAACTTTGTAGCCTGGAGCAGAGCCAAGCCTTCTGCTTGCTCCGTGGCCACAGCCATTTCTGTTGGAATTTATGTATCTTCTATAATTGAAACTTTGTAGCCTTAAGCAGAGGCCTGGGCCAGCCAGGGTGTGCGGAAAGCTTGGCTTCCTCCATTGCCGGAGGCAACCCTATCCTCCTGCTCTTTCCAGCTCCGTGGCTGCCGCCATTTCTGTTTGGATTTATGTATCTATCATTGAAACTTTGTAGCCTTGAGTGGAGGCCTAGGCCGGCAAGGCCAGGCAGAAAGCTTGGCTTCCTCCATTGCCGGGGAAACCCACGCCTCCCTCCTGCTCTCTGTGGCCGTAGCCATCTTGGTTGGGTTTATTTGCATATTTGCTCCTGATTGGCTGGTGGGCATGGTTTGTGGGTGTAGCGGAGTGATGGTTAATTTGCATATTACTCTTTTATTAGATAGGATTTTAAGGAGTTCAGTATATATTCATTTCAGCAGTTGTGGTAGACAGAAAAATGGTCTCTAGAGATGTCCACATCCTAATCCCCAGAACCTGTGAGTATGTCAATAGCAAAAGGAACTTTTGCAGATATGATTAAGTTAAAGGATCTTGAGGTAGGGAGGTTATCTTATATTATGTGGATGTACCCAATATAAACTTAGAGTCCTTATAAGAAGGAGGTAAGGGTGTCACAGTCAGAAATGGAGATGTAATGGTGGAAACAGAGGGCAGAGTGATATAGCCAGGAGCCAAGGAATATGGGTAGTTTCTAGAAACTGAAAAAAGCAAGGAACAGATTTCCCCCTAGAGCTTCTAGAAGGAATGTTGCCTTTAATTTTAGCCCCATCAGACCAATTTTGGACTTCTGACTCCACAAAACTGTAAGATAATAAACTGTATTGTTTGAAGCCATTAAATTTGTGGCAATTTGCTTCAGGAGCAATAGGAGGCTAATATAGCTATGCTCAAGCTTTTTGGCCTTCAGACTCCTTTACATTATTAAAAGTTACTGAGGACTCCAAAGAGCTTTTGTTTATGCTATATATACCTACCAATATTTGTCATATTTGAAATTAATACTGAGAGCTTAGTAAAATATGTATGTATGTATGTGTGTATGTTTGTATGTATGTATGTGTTTTAAAATCTTTATTATTGAAAGTATTACATAGGTCCTCCTTTTTCCCCCATTAACCTCTTTTAGCCTGCTCCCGTCCTCCCCTCTGGATTCCCCAGCAGGCCCTCACCACCCATTGTCTGTGTCCACAGGTTATTATATATTTATTTTAAAATAACAATGTTTACCCCTTATTTATTAATATGAATAAGATATTTGTCAAGAAAAATAACTATTTTCCAAAGATATTAGTAACATGAATGACATTGTTTTATATTTTTGTGTATAATTTTAATGTCTTGCTTAATAGAAGACATTTTTATATCTCAAATCTGCTTCTGCATCAGTATATTGTAATACATTTTTCTGGTTGAAGTATATGAGGAAATCTGGCCTCACGGATATATGTTGGATAAAGGAGGAGTATTTTAGCCTTTTCAGATAATTGTTGATATTCTTTGGTCCACTGGTCTATTTTGTACTTGGGGTAGATCTTTACCCCAAGTAGCATCACCCATTGATTATTTAGAAAATATTGGTTCACTGAGTTAGGCAAATCTGCCAAATGTTCATATATTTTATTACAGAATATAAAAAATTCACCCTCAGTAATATTACCACCAGTCTAAAAACGTTTTAAGTATTGGGAAGCCATATCATGGTTACTGATACTAATTTTCTAAAATTCAGAATTTTCTTGTAAGCTTTACTTGTGTCATTGGCAACTAATACTGTCAGTTGTTTTCTTTAAAGATACAGTCAGTCTCATTTCTGTCATTTTCAAGAAAATGCCCATCAAAACCCCATTTGAATAACATAATTTGTCTGTCAGCTGTTCTTTCAAGTGAAAAGGGTGTTCCGTGAAAAAAGAGCTAGTTCAGTTTGTAACTCAATCACACAAATGCTTTGCCTGCGACAGTTATTATACTTGAGCACGCAACATAAGTGCTTTATACATAGTGTCCTTTATGCATACTACAGAATGAAAAAAGACATACTCAAGATACATTAGTTATTTTGAGATTATTAAGGGAATAGCATTTATATGCTACCTTGTTGGTGATAAAGGAAATATGTGACATTAGTTCCCGAGGGAACATTTTAAAAAGGAATAATTTTTTTTTAAAATGAAACTGGAATTGGTTTTATTGTGAGTGCCTGGCATTGAGCTATACAAGAATTACCAGTACTATTTGGTACCACAGCCTTAATTCAAGCTATGGCACTAGTGGTTTTGCCCATCATTGCTTTTGCAAATGCCAACACAAGTGAAACGTCATTAGTGGAAATGCTGTGGAAATGCCAACACAATGGAAAAGGTAAATAACATCTCAATGTTTTAATGAAAATTGTCCTTATGGACCCCTGAGAGGGCCGGAAGGACCCGCAGGCATCTGTAGACTACACTTCTGAGAACTACTCTTCTAGCTGTGAGTTCTTTATGGGATATTTGTATTACAAATATTTATTCTCGTTTGTGGCTTGCCTTTTCACTCTCTTAATGGTGTCTTTTGATGATGTTTATTACGCTTTGAGAAATACAAATGTATTTTCTAATATGATTTTCAAAATTAAACTTTTTCTTTCCCTTAAGGGATTCAAATATTGGTCACAGCAAGTTAATCACATTATCATTTCCCTATTCTACTTCTCTGTGCCACACTTTTACCTTCCATTTCCTCTATTTTCCTCCCTAGTGAATGCAATGTCCATTCTACAGTGTTAGTATGTGTGATCTCTGCTTTTTACAGGTCTGCCTTCGTATGCTTTGCTTGTGGTTCAAACATTGTAAGTAACTTGAAGCATTCATGATATGGACTGGTAGTAGGAGAGGATAAAGGGAAGGATTATAAAATTAGATTTCAAATATTTACATGAAATTAGATTCTTCTAGATAACAGATTTAAAAAAAAAGAAAATTAACAGTTGTTATCCTAGCTGGTTTGGCTTAGTGACTAGAGCATTGGTCTTTGGACTGAAGGGTCCTGGGTTCGATTCTGGCCGAGGGCACATGCCTGGTTGCAGGCTCAATCCCCAGTTGGGGGCGTGCAGGAGGCAGCCTATCAATGATTCTTTCTCATCATTGATGTTTCAAATCTCTCTCTCTCTCTTTCCCTTCCTCTCTGAAATAAATAAAATTATATTAAAAAAAATAAGTTAATTAACAGTTGTAGGCCTAGAAGAGTTTTATTTCAGGAAATGCGTATTCAAAAACCATGAAATGAATTAACCTAAAACAATGAAAACTTTATATATCTATATAATAAAAACCTAATATGCAAATTGACCAAACGGCAGAACGACTAATGGAACAACTGGTTGCTATGACGCACACTGACCACCAGGGGGCAGATGCTCAATGCAGGAGCTGCCCCCAGCCTGCAGGCCCCAGGCCAGCCAAGGCAGGTGCCAGTGGGGGCCCCCCAAATTGCCCCACTGGTCACCACGCAGAGGGAGGTGGCGGGGGGCGGGGCTGGCAAGTGGGCGATGCCGGGCCAGCTAAAGTGGGTGTCAACGGGGACCCCCTGATCACCCCACCGGTCACCTCACAGATCGGCCCTGATCGCTGGTCAGGCCTAGGGACCTTACCCGTGTACGAATTTCGTGCACCGGGCCTCTAGTAGTAAATAATAACACTGCCTAATATGTATAGCAAGCATTTTAGAAATATTAACTATACTAATGGCCCGGTGCATGAAATTCATGCACATTAAAAGGGAATTAATTAGAGGAAATATTTTAATATTTCTATTTGCTCTTTCTCTATAATAGAAGTGTCAGAAATGAAAGAAAATTAGTAAAACATATATGAAAACCTCCCTCCTGTCAGAGTCTGGGGTGCGCTGCAGGACCCAGAGTCAAGTCCCCGCCCACCCACATGCATCTCAAAATTGTGCGAGACCCACACTGGCTGGCCCTACCCCTTCAAGCCCTGCCAGGCAGTGGGCGCAGCCTCAGGTCCTCAGGCCCCAGTACCAGGGCGGATGGTCCGGTCTCAGGTCCCCCGGCCCTGGCGCAGGGGCGGAGGGCACCGCCTCAGGCCCCCCGGCTCAGCCTCAGGTCCCCCGGCCCTGGCACCGGGGCAGGGGTGTGGCCTCAGGTCCCCTGACCCTGGCGTGAGGGCGCGAGGGCGCAACGACCATTTGTATATTAGCTCTTTATTATATAGGATAGTTGTAATAGACAATATTAAACCTTATGTAATATATTATAGATATTATTAAAACATTATTAAATTATTATTAAAAACATCTTTCTATACTATATGTGAGGGACATTGGTTTTTTTGAGATTATTAAGAGACTAGTGTTGATATGCTGCCTTGTAGGTTAAAGGAAATATGTCAGTTCCCAAGAGGACATTTAATTGTGATCTTTCTTTAGGGTTTCCCTTTCCTTTAACAGTGGTCCATGGGGATCCTTCCAGTGTTTTTGTTTATCTTTTTACCTTCTTGGTGGAACCTGGCTCCCAAGTGTAGGGCAGGGACTGAGTCTAATGAGCATAAGCTTATAGCATGTCAAGATTCAACAGTAATGCTTGAAACTCCAGTCCTAGTTCAGCTCTAATGTTAGTTCCTGGCCCCAGTCTACTGCAAACAATATGGCTGTGATTAGCCTTAATCATCCCTATTCTGTACTATTGAGGGAAGATTGCTAGACCTGGCACAATTGTATTACTAATGCTAACTATAGAAAGTCACCAGGAATGTTGAATGACCTTCTGTCTGATGTAATGAATTTCTTTAATTATGTTATATAGCATTTGAAACTTCATTATAACTCTATCTTCCAGTAACTGCAATGGAAAATGGCATTTGATCTGCTTTTGATTAAAAACCACCACTACCCAAAACTACCAGACCACAATGTCTTTATGGATAACTCACAAATGTTAACTTGTCTTATGACTCACCTTGATTCTGTTTTGCCCTGAGTTAACAAGTCACCTCTCTCACTGTTTAATTCCTTTAGTTTTTGAATTTTGGGAAAGTCATGATGACTTTTTAATGTGTCTATACCCTCTACAGTATATGAGCTCTACCTTTCAGGCCCTCTGGTAAACTTGCCAGGCTGTTTCTGATCCCATAGAGGTTGAGCAGATATTTGGCTCAAGTGCTACTAGTTTAAGAGCCTAGGAAGCACTCTGAGAAAGTGATCTTGTCTACATACCAGTGTTTAGCTTCGTTTTCCTCTTTCCTTTAGCTCTCTTTGCAGTGCATTTTACCCTCTCTGCATTAATAGGATATGTGATTACTGGAGAGCCTGCCACAATTTTCTGGTGTGCTGATTTTGTCTATTTATTATTTTTCCCAAAGGGTAGACTTTCAAATTGTTATGGAAAGAAAACAGTTTATGGCTGGCTGCTATGGATATTGTTCCTAACTCTTACCATTAATTTGCTGCCTTTTATTTAGAGTAAAATTTGAATACCAAATGGACCTCTGTTTCCTCTTCTAGAAATGAGAAAGCCAAATGCTGGAAAATGTGGTCGTATGGAAGATGGATTAGACTTGTTTTGAATGGATCTAACAAGGGGAAGTTAGAAGTAAATTAAATAGAGCATGAACTAGTTAATTCTCGGTCAGCATTGGAACAGAGGATAGATGATTTTTTATGGGATGTTGTAAAGGCAATCCTTGCATATGACAGTGTTAGGATAGGACTCTGAGTCTTCCAACCCTGAGATTTCCGTGCTTCTTCTTCGACGTGCTGGAACCACATATGAGGAATAACTTGGTGTATAATTTGACACCGTGTCTGTATAATATTTAAAGGTCAACTGACCCAGTAACTGTAAAAGCATATTAGAAATTAAATTAATAGTGAAGATAATTTTAGATCCAGGCTTGAACTTGGAATAATTTTTACCTTATGTTTCTCATATTACTCTTATTCAGTTTTTAAATATGCATTTTTGATCCAATATACTTATAGAACCTCATTGTGAGGAATCTCTTCTAAAACTTCATTATAACTCTATCCTCCAATAAGTGCAATGGAAAAGAGAAAGATAATGCTATGAGACAAATTAGAAAGTGAAATGGGGGACATAAACACCAAAGGTAAGGGATTTAGAACATAAATTATATTTATTGATAACAAATATCTTTATTTATTATAAATAATAACAATATTTATATTATAAGTGGAGGTATATTTTCTTTATGGGCTTAAGTATAAGTGAAGTAATAGACTTGCAATTATGTGCTTTTCTTATGTCACTGTCTGGCACTATGGAAATATGACTCTTTAACTTAGGAATATATAAAAGAATGCTGATCACACTCCATCTTTCCTCAAAGTCCTTAGCCATCTTCCCAGATGCAACTGTGGCAATTACTATTGTGAAGTGAGCTGGTCCACAGTTAGTCTCCTGTCCAGATCTCCTAAGACAGCACTGTGCTCAGTATTTATAAAGAACTTATATAGGGTGTCCCCAAAAATGTATACACACCCTTCGAATAATTATAAAGGCAGTGTTTATTAAAATACATTTAATTTTCAAATTTGAGCTATCAGCTGTTAAAGTGAGGATACAATTTTTGGGCTGCCTTGTTTTTTTGAGCAGTTTAGGTTTGAACATGTTACTGATTTAACCAGGTGTTCCAAACCAAGGGAACTATTTTTATAGCACAGCACCTAGTAATTCTTTGCTGTGGGGTCTGTGCACTGCCGGATGTTTAAAAGCATTCCTGGCCTTTACCCAGTAGATGCCCATTGTTCCCTCCCTGGCTCCCTCCCTCGGCCAAAATTGTGACAACCGAAAATATTTCTAGACATTGCTAAATGTCGCCTGGAAAGCAAAATCATTCCCAGTTGAGCATTATTGCTCTAATATCTGAATTAAAATTAAAAAAACTCTTAACCCTTTGTACGCCATAAGCGTCTGCAGATAGAAGTGGTGGACCTTTCCCACACGCCACGTGCGCCTATAGCCACACACCTCACATACCAACTCTAGTCGCCTAATTTTAACATCAGACTTGTTAGTGACCTCTCTTGGTTTGTAAAGAAAATTGTGGTAACTTAAATTCATAAATATTCCAGCACATATGGGAGAAATGGGGATGGTTTCCGTTTTGGACGCGTGGCAGTTAACTGGATGAATAATTGCTACCACTGAAAATGATAAAAGCACTGGCCATGAAAATTGTTCTAAAAGAGGAGTTTCAAGAATATTCAAAGAATGATTAGCACTATTGTATAACCTCCTGTGGTTATTTAAGTTCTGAAATGTTTATTAAAATATTACACCTCTTTATGCTTATATCATATATCATTACTTGTCCTTGATGCTTTAACAAATTTTCTCCTCATATGGCCTGTTTGTTTTTAATCAGACTTGTTTAATCATCTAAAATAAATTTCAACTTTAAAAAATGTTCCATTATCTTCTAGTATCTTCATTGTTTTATCTGCCTTTTCCAGTTTAGGTAAGGCAGTTCATTGAAAACAATTTGGTGCTTATTTGGCACAGTGTCAGAATATTCCTTGGCATCAAATGCAAATATCAGGAAAGTTATTGAAATATGGATAGTGTCATTGCAACCAGGTAAAAGATAAATTTAACTTTTTTTTTTTTGGTTTGCTTGTTTCTTAAAGGGACTACATTAATGAAATGATCTTTGAACACTCTAAGCTCAAAATAAAATTCAAATATAATTATTAATGATCACAATAGCCCATTACTTAATATCCTTAAATTTGATTTAATCAACTTTAATGTGAAATCATCTGAAATGTAGGTGAAAATTGAAATTTGAGAGTTCTAGGAAAGATGACTGATTGCCCTACGAGCACTCTGAAGTGGAAACAAAAAGCAAAAATAGAGATGTAAGCATCACTCATAAATGAAACTGTGGGAGTGACCTTCACTCCATTCCTTTTTATTGCAAAGGCTATTTTCTAGATATTAATAAAATTTGAAACAAATCAAAATTGGATGTCAGCGGCTGATACATACACCCCCAATTTCAAGCAGCCTCTAGGTTTTGCAAAGTGAGAAAGTTCAGAAAGACCTTGTCAGTAACTTGGAGATAGGAGTACTAGGGATATAAATGGCAAATAACAAATTGCAGCTAATTTTCATACTTTAGAATACAGAATGACAGGAGGGTTGGGGTTAATAGAGCGTCATCTTTATTTTTCTCAATGTGACTTTCTGTTGTGGAAAATCCTTCCATTTTTGCTGCTGGCCCTGAAGTGAATAATGTCTAAAATCTAAGAGAATTACCCTCATGGAACCTGACAAGACAAAAGAGTCATCCAGAGTGTTTACAAGCAATATATTTGAGTTTAGATCATCTCAGCCAGAGTCACCGTTTTCTACCAATCTCTCCCCCTATTTCACAGCATCCAAAGGAACAAACAGAGGTTATGTCAAATCAATTTCTAGATTTCCTGTTCAGATTATAAAGTATGTTTTAAAAATGACTGAGAAGCAAAAGAATCCAACCACACTAATCATAATAAATAGCAGATATAACCAAATTGCTCCTCTTCGTAGCTAAATGACAAGTACAACTTAGAACCTGTATAATGAGTGGTACCAAAATAAATACACGGAGACATAAAAGCCAAATGAGGAATATGTATTGAAAGAAAAATTACTCCAGGAAACTGAATACCACTTTAAGAAAAATAATTCTCAACACTCTCAAGGAGATAAAAGTGACCATGGACTTTATGATAAGAGATCAAAGAAGAGATTCTAGAGATTAAGATATAGATAAAAGGACACCAAAGTAAGGTCTGGCAGAGGGGGAATGAGTAAAACTATCAAAATAATTAAAACCACATTAGATACAGGAGATGAAGTGAATGATGCTACAGATGGACTTAATGGCTTAAAGAAAATGCTTGAGAAAAATCACACAAAATTTAAAGATAAATTAAAAACTATTAGTAAAAATTTATTGATACAGAGGGGAAAAAATCTTGCCTGAAATAAATAAACTCAATTGATAGATTAAAAGAGTTTATGAAATACCTGGAAAAAGTAATAAAGACTTAGACTACTCCTGTCAATTTTTAAGATTTTAAAAAATTCCATAAGTATTACTAGACTAAGAAAAAGTCACCTACAAAGTTTAAAAAAATTAAGTTGGCCTCATATTTTTTTTCAGACCCCAAATGACACTGTAATAATGTCTATAGAATGTTGAAGACAAACCAAACAGGTGACTTAATTTAGAGTATAAAAAATTAGAGCTTTTATGAACTCTTCCTAAAAATTTACTTGGAAGATGAATCAAAAGAAGAAATCTGTAAATGTTAAAATTACCATATAGAAAGATTGGTGATGAGCATAGTAAACATAGAATCAAGCAGACTAAAAATAAAAGGATGTAATGTTCAAATTTTTAAATAAAAGATATATAACTTAGAAATAATTATTTGATGATAGTTAACTGGAATAAAAAGTTCAGAAAGAGTCAGAAAATGGAGTCTTTAGGTGTTGGGATTGGCAGAGAAGGTCATATTAATATGCTAATTATTTCAGGGGAGTTTATTTTTGAAGTATATAAGTGGAAAATGGCTTCAGTGTACTAGTGCATTTCATCAGTTGTAAAGAACATTTCTTCCCACATTTTAACATCTCTGGATTTGGAATATGTTTTGTGATCAGTAGTAACCCACGGTTATAATTGGTACCATATTTTCTTTCATTGTCATTTTAACTGCAATGCATCTTATAGTTAATGACATTTTAGAGTGCATTGCATATAGATTTTAAACAAAGTCATCACTAATGGAACTAAAACTGACAATTTTATGTATTTTTAAAATTAATGAATGAAGGGAAGAAGGAAAATGAAAAAAAAAATTAATAGAATACAGACCATAAAGCAAAAGATTGAAAAGAAAAAAAATGCTGGGAAAGGAGACAATAGAGGATGATAATAGTTGGAGATACTGTTGTGGGTTCAAATTGCAATGCCAGAAAATGTGGAGATAGTCAAAGTGTCTGTGTAACAATAAAGCTAACAATTAGAAAATTTTCTGTTAAACAATGTTTTAAACATAGAAGTCAAAATGTAACTTCAGAATATTTAGAAAATAATGATAATAAAAGCAAAAACATCTCACATAGCCCATGAGCTACAATTAGAGTCATACTTCAGGGGCATTCATAAACTGAATGATTCCAGTTTTAATCTAGCAAGAATGAAAAACAAGTAAGTTTTTAAAAAGCAACAGTAACAGATGAATGATAAAAATCATTAATTGATGAATTAAATATCAATTGAATGAATAGACTTAAGAGCTTTTTCACTGATACTGTAAATCACTAGTCTAAAGTTGGGGAAGTGAAAGTGAAAAATACAAAATTAAGGATAAGAATTGGGAGATGACAAGATACAGAGAAAATTCAGTGCTGAAAATTTACACAAATATATACTGCATATTTAAATATTTGAATGAAATAGATGATTTTCTAAGAACTGGTAAGGGCATGTGCCGGGGGAAGGTCAATGGGGAAAAAAAGGAGACATATGTACTATTTGTAATACTTTAAACAATAAAATAAAATTTTTAAAAAAAGAAAGCAGATTGAAAAGGAGATAGAGCCCTGGTTGGGTAGCTCAGTTGGTTAGAATGTGGTCCCTATATTCCAAGGTTCCACGTTCAATCAATAGGGCACATACAAGAATCAACCAATGAATGCATAAATAAGTGCAGCAACAAATCCATGTTTCTCTCTTTCTCTCTCTCTCGCAAATCAATTAAAAATATTACATTTATAATAACAACTAAAAGATTGAGACATGTAGGAATAAACATGAAATATGTAAATACTATATTATTGTATTTTAAAAAATATTAAATATCATAAAATAATGTTTTTATATATGGTAAAAAAAAAACACAAACCTGTAAAAATGTTTATTTCCATTAATCCAAAGAAGCTCACTAAAAATTTTACTGGGATATGCATTGGAACTTAATGTAAGTTTTATCTGGAAGAAGAAAATGTGAGAAAAGGAATGATCAATAAAATTCTAAGGAAGAAAATTAGAGAGAACACACTTTTCTTACTTAATTGGAAGGTTAGACTCATGCAGACATTTGGCACTTACAAGGATATGACTGTATAGTTCCATGGAGTAGAGTAGGTAATCCAGAAAATACAGCAAAGTCTATTTGGGAATTTAACATACGATATATTTCTGATCAATGGAAGCAAGGATGGGTTATGGAATAAGTGCTATAACAACAGAATTGAGCTGGAGAAAAGTGGATTCCTTCACTGCCCTCACACCAATGATTTAAATATGTTTTTAAAAAGTTATAATACTAGAAGAAAATGGAGTGGAGATTTTCTCAGCATGGTATAAAACTCAGGAGCTATACAGGAAAAGTTTGTTAAATTTGACTATGAAAACTCAATTCTTCTCTGTCAAAATCACTACAAACAGAAGTCTAATAGGGACAGACAGGGCTAAATTCTTAATAAATAAGATGCTCTTATATATTAAATTATTACCAATAAATGTATAAGATCAAAATAGGCTAGACACACATCTCTAAATATTTAACCTTCCAATCCCATAAAATAATAGAGCAGATATATTTTTTAAATGGAATTAAATTAGTAGCAGTGCAAGGAAACAAGAAAAAAATGTCATTGGCATACTAGATATTAAAGGATTTCTTGAAATAAAAAAAAAAAGGAAAATTTATGAGATTATTTGGAGAAAGAATCCTGGAGTAAACCATCTTCTAAAGGTCAAGAAGGAAATTGCTGTGGTTCCAGTGTACCAATTAAAGTGGGTACCCAGTGAGTCCTCTCATTTGGATGAAATGGCTCAAGAGGAAAACAAAAAGACTAACAGTGTGGCTTTCCCAGAAAAACTTGCTCACCTCAAGGAACTTGTAGTTAAGTCTAGAATAAGAGGCGTATCTCAGAAAGATTTGTGGGTATGGCTATTGGCATAACAAAATGCAGTTAAATAAAATGTCAATTAAAGTTTTTGAGAGAATTGTACTGCCAAATGTGCTAGTAGGTTCAACTAAAAGAGACTGTGATTATTCCTGACTCGTGTGCCTCCTCCCTTCTATAAACAGGAAGCAGCCTGATAAAGCTGCTCAGCCCCAAGGTGGTGGTGGTGGTGGGCATTTTTTTTTTCTTCTCCAAAATCTCATTTATAGATCCAAGGAGGATGAAG
The DNA here is from genome assembly GCF_951640355.1 of Cnephaeus nilssonii. Classification (NCBI taxonomy): domain Eukaryota; kingdom Metazoa; phylum Chordata; class Mammalia; order Chiroptera; family Vespertilionidae; genus Cnephaeus; species Cnephaeus nilssonii. The sequence continues at coordinate 43,611,105 of NC_137086.1, read as the reverse complement.
GAAAATGAATGACCTAGAGGGCGGAGCCAGCAAACTCTGAGAACAGTGCACTGGGAAGCTACTCCAAGAGAGCAGACCCAGGACCCAATTAAGGAATGTTCTCCACTCCCAGGGCAAGCAGCCCTCACAACTTCTGCCCAGCCAAGTTTCAAAGTTCACATGGATAAGCAACTGCTGTGTTCCTCCTCCTTCCCCTTTTCAAGTTGGAGATTTATTTCAGTTGTATTATTCCCATTCTATAATTTGTTGGATGTTTGAAGGTCAGCTAACTTGTCTTTTTAGTTGATTGGTCTCCAAAGTAAAAAGTGCCACATCTGTATTTTAAATAGAGTCTATTACAAGATCCTGGACTTTGTAAGCCTATTGTCATGATTGGATAGGAGCAAGGTATGAGTATTTGTGTACAGAGGAAAAAACAAATGTTTGTTACCAGTTGGTAGATTGTTGTATAATGATTTTCCCTGTGAGTGGATTATAATTTTACTAGAGGCCCAGTGCACGAATTTGTGCATGGGTGGGGTCCCTAGGCCTGGCCAGCGATCAAGGCCTCTTGGGGGGCTGGCCGGCCGTGGGGAGGGACCCTGGAGGTTGGCCAGCTGCAAGAGGTTGGCTGTGGAAGCGCACTGACCACCAGGGAGCAGCTCCTGCATTGAGCATCTGCCCCTGGTGGTGAGTGCGTGACATAGCGACTGGTTGACTGGTTGTTTCAGTTGTTCCAGTCACTTAGGCTTTTAGATATATAGATACCCACTGACTTCACACTTATCCATGTGACTTCCTATGTCCAGCAAAATGTGAGCAGAAGGAATGGATATCACCTCCAAGCAGAATCCTTATAAAACATTGCATACCAGTAGTTCTGCCATGGCCATCTTCCCTCTTTCATGAAAGTAACATGTCCCAGGAAAGGATTGCTTCTTCAGCATGACCCCTTCCTGACATGTCACATGAGTAAAAAATAAATCTTTGTACTTCTAAGCTACAAAGATTTGGGAATTATGTTATTGTAGCATAATCTATTGTAAGTTGTTTAACAAGTCAATATTGGTCAATGTTGTGTTCACTGCTAGAATCCTGAAGATGATAATCCGCCTCCAAAAATCTCCTAGAAATCACTGTTCCTCTAAACTTTACTGATGAAAGATATAGAGTAAAAACTATTATTGCTATTTGGCACTATTCCATATGTATCATATATACTCTTGTTATTTCTCAAGTTCTAAGATCTTCATTGCTTTCCCATAAAATAAGAAAGAGCCAATAGTCAGAAATTTCACTTTGTGCTACCTATTCTTCATTAGTGGAGTGAAGCAGTTTTATTCACTTGGCTTTTGCATTGGCATGGTAATTCTATAAGATATGGTCTAAACTTATTTATCACACTTTGGACACTTAAAGACAGAAACTTATAGCATCTGTGGTTGATACAGGAAAAAAGTACAGAGAAAGGCTTTCATACATTTCAAACTACAGTGTTAGTACATTTGTAAGAGTTTTCAGACAGGTTTTTGTTATTTGTTTTAATGTGAGAAGATCTTCCCCCCATTGCTTTTCCCCATAACTACAGTGATTTGGTCTTTTTGATCAGTGAATTCTTTGGAGGACTCCAGGCTCAGCATCTTTTCCTTTCTGTAAGTTTGTTCTTTGATTTGTAAGGTTCCAGAACACCATAGCTAAGTTTGGGAGACTGGGGCAAAAGCTTCAGTCTGCAGATTTTTGTTTCTTTTTTCATTTAACCCATTATCTTTCCTAAGTTGAAAATTCGAATGAGTACCTGAGTCTTAAGGATACCTTGGCATTGCCATAGTAATTTATTATGTTTCTTAAAAAAAAAAAAAGATATAAAAACTCAGCATGTTCATATCCTTTACAGAAACATTTTCACCAATTCAGTGATAGGAGAGTACTTACTACCAGGTTAATTCAGCCAAGGCAGTGGTCATAGAGTCTTAAATAGGCATGTGAAATAAGAATTATCGTAAAAGAAACCATCAACAAAACAACAAGAAAGTCCACTGCATGGGAGAACATATTTGCCAATGTTATCACCGAGAAGGGTTTAATCTCCAACATTTACAGGGAACTCATACAACTTAACAAAAGGAAGATAAACAACCCAATCAAAAATGGGCAACGGACCTAAATAGATACTTTTCGAAAGAGGACAGAAGGAAGGCCAAGAGACATATGAAAACATGCTCAAAGTCACTAATTATCTGAGAGATGCAAATCAAAATGACAATGTGGTACCATCTTACACCTGTCAGAATGGCTATCATCAACAAATCAACAAACAAGTGCTGGCAAGGATGCGGAGAAAAAGGAACCCTTGTGCACTGCTGGTGGGAATGCAGACTGGTGCAGCCACTGTGAACAGTATGGAGTTTCCTCAAAAAACTAAAAATGGAACTCCCATTTGACCCAGGGATACCACTTCTAGGAATATATCCCAAGAAACTAGAAACACCAATCAAAAAGAATATATGCACCCCTGTGTTTATAGTGGCACAATTCACCATAGCTAAGATTTGGAAACAGCCTAAGTGCCCATCAGCAGATGAGTGGATTAAAAAACTGTGGTACATTTACACAATGGAATACTATACTATGGTAAAAAGAAGGAATTTTTACATTTGCAACAGCATGGATGGAACTGGAGAGCATTATGCTAAGTGAAATGAGCCAGTCAGAGAAAGATAAATATCACATGATCCTCACTCATTTATGGAATATAATGAACAACATAAACTGATGAACAAAAACAGATCCAGAAATAGAGAAGCATTGATCAGACCATCAAACCTCAGAGGGAAGGTAGGGGAGGGGAGGGGTAAGGGGGAGAGATCAACCAAAGGACTTGTATGCATGCATATAAGCCTAACCAATGGACACAGACAAGAGGGGGGTGAGGGCATGGGTGGTGGTGGGGAACAATGGGAGGATAAGGACACATATGTAATACCTTAATCAATAAAGAAATTTAAAAGAAAGTTATACTGTAATCCAGTAATTGTCTGTTGATCCTCTACTAACTAAAGCATCTTGAATTTAGGTAAATATGAGCAGAGCTGGACAGTCTCACTCAGCTGGTACATTTTTATAAAACTTCAGGATTGTATTCTTGGGACTTATCTTAAGTCTTTCAAACTGACTTGAATTGAACTTTGGTACCTAAGAAGTTGGCACAAGAAATAACTTAGCAAGTCATTGATTTCTGAAGTTTAACCAATTGACACTGAGTGCATCTGTTCCTTGAAAGGCTGTTCTCCTGGCATAATAATATCCTTGCACAGAGGGCCTCTGTCCATATAATGTGGCAATGGCAGGGTTCTTTGTCTTCTTGTCACATTAGCTAACTGGAGTCAAGGACTCAAACTTGAAAGTAACTTTTTTCAGTTTTGGATAAGTATTTATAAAACTTTTTTTGACGTCTAGTTACTGGACAGTTAGATAAACTATTCATATAGTTGAGAAGGAGCCAACAGTTATTTTTTCAAGGGTTTTTGGAAAGCATTATGTAGTTGACTCATTGTTTTTTGACGTTCTTAGCAATCGTTGTTATGGGATTTTCGAAAAATAATTTGTACAATCCTCAGTGCAGAGCCTTTGAATTCTCTTAATGTCAGGGAGAGGACACCAAGAGATCTCTGAAACTGGTCCACTTGTAAATTAGAGATGACAGGGATCTGGAACTCCTTTTAGCTTGATGAACTAAAGCTAAAATATAAAGAATAATATAAAGAATACGCTGTCATATATGAATATACCATTAATGATCTACCATCTGTGACATGTTTTTTGTTAATTTTTTCATTTGAGATAACAAGGAGTGGGATAATTAAGTAGGTTATTCAAATCAATTATGTCTGTGAAACAGATTTGAGAATTTGAGTTGACTACAAGTTCAGGTTAAATACACAAGGTGATAGGTCTACCTAACAGTTTTCCAAGTGTAGCCCCTATAACAGCAGTATCAGTATCACAACAGAAATGGTTCATGCAAGAGCTCAGGCCCCATACCAGGTGTACTGAATCAGAAACTCAGCCCTTGGCTTAGCACAGTGTTTTAATTAGTCCTCCAAGGAATTCTAATGAATGCTAAATTTTAAGAACTGATCTAGAACAAAGTTCTCTTCTATTTAAATGCTCATCAGAGCATGCCTGAATCAATTCTTTTGCTTTTATTTTGTAATCTAAAAAGGATGCTGGCCAGCTGGAGAACTTCTAACAGAGAATGCTATGGTATAGAAAGGACTGGAAACTAAATGCTATGGGGATATTTGGGAAAAAAATTGGTTTATTCAGCCTAGGAAAAAAGATATCTTAGAGGCTTAAAGCATATAATTGTTAACTTCATTACCTGAAAGGGGTATCTTAGCTCCAGACGATAGGACTAGGCAGACAGAATCTTCTGGAAAGGTGTTCCATGCTGCCTCTGTGATTTAGCTGGCTTCACTTCCCTGGAGGCATTTGTGTTAAGTTCTAGACATTATCTTAATGGAATGCTTCAGTAGTCATTCATGTGGTGGGTTGAGTCAGATGGCCACTAACTAAGGTCTGTTCTAGACTTGGAGAGTATATCTTTATGACTTGTACTATGTCATCATACTCTCAGTGAGCTTCTGGTTGTTAACCTAGAGCAGTGTTCTCAAGTTTAAGTGATGTATCAATCTGTCTTACTTGAAAATATTATTATTTCACCCCTGTTCATGTGGAAATGGCAGGGTTCTTTATCTTCTTGGGTTAGAATTTGAATCAAACCTTATTTTCCTTTTGTCTTTTAAAGATATTATTTCATTGTCTTCTAGCTTCTTGTTGCTGTCAGTCTTATTTATTGCTCCTTTGTAGGCAATTTGTCTTTTCTTTCTTGTTACTTAGAAGATTTTAATATTTTTACATCTATGATTTATATTCTGGGTAATTCCTCAGATCTGTCTTCTAGTCCAATCTATTGTTTATATAATCTGTTGAATTTTACATTTCAGTGACAGTATTTTTCTAGAAATTCTGTTTGATTCTTTTTCATATTTGTCTGTTTCATAGTGTTCTGTTATTTTGTAATGATTTAAATTCCTTTTATGTTGTTTATCATATTAAACATGTATTTTATTTTAACTTTCAAAAAGTTCTTTTTATCTCAGATCTGTTATACTTTTTGCTTTTTTGTTGCTCATTAGACTCTACCTCATGAAAAATCAATTTTTTCACTTAGTTTTAAATTTAAAAAAATATTTTTATTGATTTTAGAGAGGAACAGAGAGGGAGAGCGAGATAGAAACATCAGTGATGAGAGAGAATCATTGATTGGCTTTCCCCTGCACGCCCCAGACTGGGCATCAACCCGCAACCCGGGTGATATGCCCTGACCATGAATCGAACTGTGACTTCCTGATTCATAGGTCAACACTCAATCACTGAGCCACGGCAGCCAGGCCACTTTCAAATTTTTGATTGTGAGCTTACCTTCAAGAAGTGTTGTTTTCCATGGGAAATGATGTTTCTTAGATAACGAAAGTGTTTTTATTGAGTTCTTTGACATTTGTTTTTCCTGGTTGTCTCAGGGGTTTCAATGATTCCTGACCATTTTTTTCTCTTTTAGCTTAGGGATTCCTGTGCTACACGGGGTTATAATTCTGACAGCACACCAGCACTGGGATTTTGATTTCTTATAGGAGACCATTTTTTCCCCAACACTAAGTGCACAGCTAACACAAAGATTCCATGTCACTTGAATCTGATCCCTTTTCATTGATCCCTTTTCACTTTAATCTAGTTTCTTTTCACTGGACCTTTTGAGGTTTCAGAAGTATGCAGATATGAATGAATATTTGTGCCCCCCTAAAATTCATACTTTGAAATCTAATCTCCAATGTGATGGTATTGGGAGGTTGGGCCTTTGGGAAGTATATAGGTCATGAGGATGGAGCCTTTATGAATGGGATCGGTGTCCTTATAAGAAGAGGCAAAGAGCTAGCTTGCTTTCTTTCCACCACGTAAGGATATAGTGAGAAGTTGGGGGCCTGGGATCTGACAGAGAGCTATTGCCAAAAACCAATCATGCTGGCACAAATTTCTGATGTTTATAAGCCACTCATTTTATGGTACTTTCATGTAGGAGCCCGAGTGGACTAAGACAGCAGGAGACTAGCTTATAGGCCCATTCCTTTTGCAAAACCTGAGACCTATCCCTGTGATGATATTAATTCAGTATGTAGCTGTTTAGTAATTCTGGCCTCATGTCCTTCTGACATCTGATCAAAATAAGCTCAAGAGCCTACTCTGTTGGCTTTCAGTTTCCTTTTCATTTCTAGCACCTAAAGATTTTTCTTTCCTTCAAGTTCAGTTTAGTAACTTAAAAATACCATGGTATTTAGTCCATAATTTCTCTGACGATGTCAGCTCGGAGCTAAAATTCCTTGGTCTTCTAAATTTTCCCTATTTTTTTTGTAGTGTTCCTATATGTGTGTAAACATAAATACCTTATACATATATTTCTTATACCAGTAAATATAAAATTTTACATTGAATAACATTAAAATGAATAACACGAGATGAATGTTGTTATTTTGCTAAATTGCTACACCAAACATAAATAGTACTAATTACCAATGCAGAATTTCCAAAGTTGACATGTATCATATGATCTTTCAAATTTTCTGCCACTTTTAACCTATTGTGAAACTGTCTTTTTTTTTTTTTTACTGTGTGGTAAATTATTTTGACTTTTACTTTGTACAAATGCATAAAGGTTCACATGTAGCCTTTTGCTCGTGGCAAAAATGTTCCCTTGATACCAGCCTAATCATGACCACAAGGACAATTTCAAACTCTGAAAGCACATAGTGGTTTTCAGTTATAAAAAGTAAGCATTCAGATAAAACAGACCACACTTAATTTTTGTTTTTAATCAATCACAAAAAAATGAAAGTCCAATTGTTTAAAAGTCCCATAAAAAGCTGTGAACCTGTCTCTGAAGCTAGTTTGGGAAATCCTGATCTGTGACATTGTTTGTGGCATGGCTGCTTGAATCAAGAAGAGTAGTCTCTTGAGAGTGGTGTCAGCAAAATGGTGGAGGCTCATCCCTCCACAACCACACTGACCAAACGAGTGCTGACTCAAGGAAAAGAAAATCTAAAAACAGCCGAAACCGGTTTGGCTCAATGGATAGAGCGTCGGTCTGCGGACTGAAAGGTCCCAGGTTCGATTCCGGTCAAGGGCATGTACATTGGCTGCGGGCACATCCCTGGTAGGGGGTGTGCAGGAGGCAGCTGGTCGATGATTCTCTCTCATCGATGTTTCTAGCTCTCTATCCCTCTCCCTTCCTCTCTGTAAAAAATCAATAAAATATATTTAAAAAATAAATAAATAAATAAATAAAAACGGTACAGAATCTGTGTGGTTGCCCCTGCTCCACTCCAGCGCCAGCACGCTGGCAGTCCTGAGCCAGCAGTAGCTCGTGTTTCTTGTGTGGGACCCTGTTCACTTCCTCCAGAAGGATCAGGGCATATTTCATACAAAAAGCATTGTGTATGTCTTTGTTAACCCGTCTAAGGGCTACTTCATGCCAGGGACTCATCTGTTTAGTCAGACCTAGCACTCAGACTAGAAAAGTGGTGAGCACGTTTCAAAAATGATGTAAGGTGAACTAACAATTGTCAGGTGACTAGAGTAAAAAATAACAGTGACGACATACAATAGGCCATCAAAAGTCCAGGAGGAAAAGCTGAGGTAGACTTTTTGGGAAATTAGGACACTCAAAAGCACCTGTTTAAGGGGGAGGGAGGGTGTAGAAGGTCACATGTATAGCCGAGGAAAGATGCTCCTAAAGGAAGACAGTAAAAAGTTTTCACTTTGGGCTGATGTCCAGGCTCACTGCAAGCCTGGAGGGAAGGCGGAGAGAGAGAGAGAGAGAGAGAGAGAGAGAGAGAGAGAGAGAGAGAGAGAGAGAGAGAGAGAGAGGGAGGGAGAGAGAGAGAGAGAGGGAGAGAGAGAGAGAGAGAAAGAGATTTGTTGGCATGCACTCTGACCAAGACTGGGGTGCAAGGTGTAACCCAGATATGTGCCGTTGACCAGGAGTCATACCCGGGACCCTTTGGTGCGCCCACCCCCGCCATCGCTCTAACCTCTGAGCACACCAGCCAGGGTCTATAATAGTGTCTTTAAATAGTTGACCCTTATTATAATAGTTCCTATGTTTTTGCTGCTTTTGGTTGGTTGGTTGGTTTTGGTAGATATTCTTATCAGATTAAAAAATTGCCCCTGTATCTCCAGATTATGAATAGTTTTTCTCCTGAGTTATTCTTCGCATTCTTTTCTTACATTTATTGAAAAAAATTATTTTTCCCTTTTGTTCTGTTAATATGTTGAATTACAATGAATGTCTCTTGCATTACTGGAATAAACCTGATTGTGATGAGTTTTTATATTAAACTGGATTTCATTTGCTAATATCTTGTATAGTGTTTTATTTCTGTATTCATGTGAGAGGTTTGCCTATGTTTCTTTCCTGTCATGTCCTTATCAGATTTTAGTATAACAGTGATTCTGCCTCATAGAACAAATTGGAAATGTTTTATTTTTGGAAGTGTTTGTGTAATATTGTTGTTATTTATTTTCTAAATGTTGGAAGATCCATTGAAGCCATCTGGGCCTTTGCTTTCAGAGAAAGTTTGCTTTGTGGGGAAAGTTTTTAGCATCACTGTATTTTATACTTTCAGGTTGTAAAGTGATTTACATGTGCTATGAATAAGTAATTTCACTTGTTCCTTAATAGTGCAAAAAAAAACCTTGTATTACTCTAACTCTCTTATCTTCCTTCTGCCTATTTTTTGCGTTTCACTTTTCCTAAGTTGCATTATTTGTCCAATTCATCTACTTTTAATTTTATTGGTGTATTTTTGTTAGTAATACACTTTTCTTTTTAATGTTAATAGTATTTATAGTGATGTAGTGTTTTTCAATCCTCCTGATATTATTTATACTTTGCTTTAAAAATTTAAAAAATTATTTCTTATTAGTTGTTTGTAACTTTATTTATGCTTTCAAAACCAACGTGTTATTTTGTCAGTTTACTTGTATACCTTTTACATTTCATTTACTTTGCTTTTATTTTCATTATTTCCTATTTATAAATTTTTAAATGCAATTTTCTTTTTTTTCCCTTAGCTTTTTTGAGTTGGATACTTGGATAATCGACTTTCAGCCTTTTCACTTTTTAAATATACTATGTTTATGGCTATAAATCTTATATCTTTAGCTATAGTCCAAAATTTTAATGCATTATATTTTTAGCCTGGTTCAGCTCAAAGTACTTTTTAGTTTACATCGTGATTTGATTCTTGGTCAATAGTTTATTTAGAAGTACAGTGATTTAAAAAAAGTTTTTTGATGAGGAGGGTTTCTTGTGTCTTTTTAAAAAATTCATTTTTATCTTAATTCCACTATGGCTAGAGACCAAACTCTGTATTGAATTTTAATACTGTCAGTTCTGTAGGGACTTATTCCATGTCCATGACTTACATGAAAACTTTAAAAACACGTATATTCTGGCCAAAACCGGTTTGGCTCGGTGGATGGAGCATCGGCCTGCGGACTGGAGGGTCCCAGGTTCGATTCCGGTCAAGGGCATGTGCCTTGGTTGCGGGCACATCCCCGGTGGGGGGTGTGCGGGAGGCGGCTGATCGATGCTTCTCTCTCATCGATGTTTCTGGCTCTCTATCCCTCTCTCTTCCTCTCTGTAAAAGATCAATAAAATATATTTAAAAAAAACAACAACACGTATATTCTGAAGTTGTTAAGTGCTGCATTATTTTATATATGTCAGTTAGGTTAAGCTTATTCATTGTGACATTTATAACATATTTGATATTCTGATTTATTTGGATTAGTCTACTTTTAATTGTGTTATTTTTGTTTAATATTTTTGAAGCTTGTTAATTATAGACAGATTTAGATTTATTATGTCTTTCCATTATATTAACCTGTATCTCTAAGGATATTTTACACCTTAAAAATCTTTTTCTAATGTTTGTTAAGGCACACAAACTTTCTTTTGATATTAAAATAGTTTGTCTTTTCCCATCGCTGTGTCCTTATTTGAAGGTGCATCTCTTTAAAGTAGCATATAATTATGTATTTTTTAAAACTAGCTTGAATTTTTTTCTTTAATTCTACTGTTTATTCTACATACACCAATGCAATTACTGTAGTGTTTCTATTTAAATCTATTGTCTTACTTTTTATCTTCTATTTTCTTGTCTTTTAAAAATTCAGTTATTTGCCTTCTTTTGATTTAATTCTTTATTTCATTTTTCTCCTATATTAGCTTGTCACATTAATTTATTATTTATAGTTGTTTCTTAAGAAACCAGAGCATGCATTTAAAATGATTTACATGTGCTATGAATAAGTAATTTCACTTGTTCCTTAATAGTGCAAAAAAACTTGTACTACTCTAACTCTATTATCTTCCTTCTGCCTTTTGTGCTACTGCTGTCATATATGTTAATTTTACATTTCTTTCAAATCTCTTAAACTTTATTATTACTATTTTTTACAATCTATGGAACATCCTCATTTTCCTTTCTTTTTGTATTATCCTGCTGCCATCTGGGCATTATTTTTGTTCTGCCTAGGGGATTCCCATTATTATTATTATTAAAATCTCTATAAGCCAGTCAGAGAAAGACAAATATCACATGATCTCACTTTTATGTGGAATCTAATGAACAAAATAAAACTGAGGAGTAAAGTAGAGCCAGACACAGGGAAACATGGAACAGACTGAAGAATCTCAGAAGGAAGTAGGGTGGGGCAGTGTGTGGGAGGGGGAGATTAACCAAAGAATTTATATGAATATATGCATTGCCCATGGACACAGACAGTAGGGTGGTGAAGACCTGAGGCAGGGCAGGAACCGGGTGGAGGGGGGCAATGTGGGTCAAAAAAGAGGAACATCTATAATACTTTCAACAATAAAGATAAAGAAAAAAAGAGAAAAGCAATAAAAAAATAAAGTTGTAATCTAATTATCTTCTTGCATCTGTCATTACTATTGAAAAGTCAGTTGTCAGTATTGGTGTTGCTATAAATTTTTTCTCTAGTTATTTTTGTATTTTTCTTTTAAGTTTTCTGCATTTGTACTAAAATGTTCCTAGCAGTAGGATTCTTATTTACTTTAATTGGCATTCATAGAGCTTCTTATATTTTGGACTTTGTTAGCTTTGGAAATTTTCCATCCAGTATCTCATCAACCATTTCTTTACTTTCTCTGTTGTTTCATCCTAGGAATATATATATATATATATATATTTTTTTTTACTCTACTGCATATGTTTCTTATAATATTACTAGAAGCCCGGTGCACGAAATTCGTGCACGGTGGGGGGTTGTCCCTCAGCCCAGCCTGCACCCTCTCCAATCTGGGACCCCTCAAGGGATGTCCGACTGCCCGTTTAGGCCTGATCCCGGATCGGGCCTAAACGGGCAGTCGGACATCCCTCTCACAATCCAGGACTGCTGGCTCCCAACTGATCACCTGCCTGCCTTCCTGATTGCCCCTAACCGCTTCTGCCTGCCAGCCTGATCACCCCCTAACCACTCCGCTGCCAGCCTGGTTGATGCTTAACTGCCCCCCTGCCAGCCTGTTTGCCCCCAACTTCCCTCCTCTGCCAGCCTGGTCACCCCTAACTGCCCTCTCCTGCAGGGTTGATCACCCCCAACTGCCCTCCCTTGCAGGCCTGGTCCCTCCCAACTGCCCTCCCTTGCAGGCCCGGTCCCTCATAACTGCCCTCCCTTGCAGGCCGGGTGCCTCCCAACTGCCCTCCCCTGCTGGCCATCTTGTGGTGGCCATCTTGTGTCCACATGGGGGCAGGATCTTTGACCACATGGGGGCAGCTATATTGTGTGTTGCAGTGATGATCAATCTGCATATTACTCTTTTATTAGATAGGATAGAGGCCTGGTGCACGGGTGGGGGCCAGCTGGTTTGCCCTGAAGGGTGTCCCAGATCAGGGTGGGGTACCCTTGGGGCATGGGGCGGCCTGAGCGAGGGGCCTGTGGTGGTTTGCAGGCCAGCCACGCACCCTGGCGACCCAAGAGGAGGCCCTGGTATCTGGAATTTATTTTCCTTCTACAATTGAAACTTTGTAGCCTGGAGCGGAGCCAAGCCTGCTGTTCCCTCTGGGGCGGCAGCCATTTCTGTGGCAGTTAATTCACCTTCTACAATTGAAACTTTGTAGTCTTAAGCGGGTGAGCCTGGCCAGGGTGTGCGGAAAGCTTTGCTTCCCCTGTTGCCGCGGGCAACCCTGGCCTGCTCTCTCAAGCTCCATTCTGTTGCCATTTGTTTGAATTTGTTTACCTTCTATAATTGAAACTTTGTAGCTTGAGTGGAGGCTTAGGCCTGCAACAGCTATGGAAAGCTTGGCTTGCTCTGTTACCTGGGAAACCTTGCTCTCTGTGGCTGTAGCCATCTTGGATTGGGGTTAATTTGCATACTCGCCCTGATTGGCTGGTGGGCGTGGCTTGGCTGGTAGACGTGGCTTATGTAGCGGAGTGATGGTTAATTTGCATATTACCATTTTATTATAGAGGATTTGGTCTTTTACATTTGGTTTATTTTCTGTGCTTGAGTCTGAATATTTCCTTTGGACCTATTTTTCCAGAGTATTAATTCTCTCTTCTGTTATATCTAATATATCATTAAAAACATAATTTGGGTTCTTAATTTTAGATGTTGTGTTTTTTGGTTTTAGAAATTTTATTGATTTTCTATTTTAGATCTCAGGTTTCTAGTAAAAGTTTCTATTTTTAAATCTATTTTTCTAAACATCTGAAATTATTTTGTATGGTAATTGAAATAACTGAATCACCCAAAGGTGTTCTTTGTGTGTGTGTGGCTTTGTTTTCTACTATTTATCTTGCTTTTTCTCACCCTCCGCATGATATATTTCCATCTTTTGTCACTTCTGATAATTTTTTCATTAAATGCAAACATTATCTGTAAAATTTTTATAAGTTCTGAATCATGCAATCTCCCTGCAAAGTAGGCTATCTCTTTATTTAATTTTTTTGGTGGGGGGGAGAGAAATGGGGGTGGGGAGGAGAGAGAGACATTTATTTGTTGTTCCACTTATTTATGCATTCATTGGTTGATTCTTATATGTTCCCTATTGAGTTATTGAACCTGCATCCTTGATGTATCAGGACAATACTCTAACCAACTGAGCTACCCGGCCAGGGCCAAAGTAGGCTGTATTTAAGACTTTGTAAGAATTGATTTGTTTCTGGTTTACATTTAATCAAGGGTATAGTCCTATTGGTATCTCAACTTAAACTGGACAGACTGTTTACCAGGACCCTTCCTCATTGGGGAATTTTGATATCTAACTTTCTGTTCACTTCCATGAGACTGCTTAGATTCTGCGTAGTTTTCTCACCTCTTAGCAGGTGCTTCCTGATTGCTGTTTCTGTTTCATGCCCTCTATACAGCTTAGGATTCAGCAAAGGCAAACAATATAATGAATGTTAGTCTCCTTTCTCTGCAATATACTCTACCTCCAAATCATCTTGTGTCCTAATTTGACTACTGTTTTGGGTGGAATGGGGGCAGGACCTGGGTGTGAGTGCTGAACTTTATTATTCTTTGACTTCACATGATTGCCAAGCTCCTATTTTCTTCTCAGTCTCCATGCCCTATGTTGGGAATAGCAAATTCTTCAGTGGGAAGAAACATTGGAGATATTCCAGGTCTCCTCAATGTTTAGCTTCTCTCTCTTGTTTCTTTAAATCTCTGTGTCCTTGATTGCTCTTTAATGCCTTCAAACAGCTGTTTTTGTTTTGTTTCTGTTATTTTATCAAGTTTTATAGTGGGTCTTGGTGGGAAGATTTGTTTTATATAAGCTACATTGCCTTTGGCAGAAGTGGAAGGCTCTTTAAGTCTTTTGTTTATAGGTACTCTACCTTTTTTTAAAATGCTTTGCCAGCATTTGTTTAAAAAACTCAGTTATTTGTTTTATAGGGTTTCCCATGGTACATCCCTGTGATGTTATTTAATATGTTCCTCTGTACTCTGTGTTTCCTTTAAACAGGTGGTTTGTTAGTAGATGTAATTTTGACAAAAATACTTCATAGATATTTGCGTGTATTTCTAAATTGCAATGAATTGGGAGGTTATAATGTCTGGTTTTCCTATTTTTATGATGTTAAAATAAAACCATGGGTTCAATTTTACTTTAATTTGCATGTGTGTCAAATGATAAATGTATATGTTTAACTTTTTAAGGAACTCACAAACGGTTTTTGAAAATAGCCGTATCATTATATATAGTAAAACCAATGCATTAGAGTTTCAGTTGTTCAAAATTCTTGTCAACATTTGGTATTGTCATCTTCTTTGTTAATTTTAGTCACTCTAATGAGTATGTACAGGAGTTGGCTTGTGTTTTTTGTTCATCATTTCTTTGACACCTAATAATGCTGAGCACTTTTCATGTGCTCTTTGGCTATTCATGTGTCTTCTTTTGTCAAGTGCCTGTTCAGATCTTTTCCCCATATTGTCACTTGGGTTATTTTATTTATTAAGTTTTATATTATTTCATATATTCTGGATACCAGATTTATTTCAGCTATATAAGGTGAGTCCTTGCCTTTTTACTGTGTCCTAAGAAATTACCTACTCCAAGTTCTAGAAAATTTTCTCCTTTTTTTTTCTAGATTTATAACACTTTAACTTTTTTGTTTTCTTTAGCTGTATGATCCATTTAGATATATTCTTTTATATAACAGAGTGACAAAACAGTTGAGATTTATGTTTAGCTATATGGATATTCACTTGTTCAAGCACTAATGTTGAGAAGTCCTTTTAGGATTTCACTGGATATTACCCCATTTACAGATAAGAAGACATATTTCCTCCCAATAATGTACAAAGTTAAATATATATCTTTAAATTCATATTATTGCATTATTATTTAGACCTCAATTATCCTAATTTTTGCTGCTCAATCCGTCAAAGTCTCAATGTATTCTGTTAGGATCTCTTACTGTTATTTTGTTGTCTGTGTTTTTTAGGTATTTTCCCTTTTCTGCAATTTTTTTCTTTATGTACTTTTATACAATGTTATATGTTGCATTACAACTTATAGTAGTCAGATCTTTATTTTAGTCATTAGGAAATGACTCTTGTTTAATAACTTTTTCCTTGAATTTGAACTTATCTGTCAATTAATATGTTATTACCTCTTCCTTTACTAAGGTGACCAGATTTTAACATTGGTAAAGCGGGACACCATTGACCGGGGAGTGGGGCGGGGGGGGGGGGTGTTCTTTTTTTATTTTATTTTTAAAAATATATTTTATTGATTTTTTACAGAGAGGAAGAGAGAGGGATAGAGAGTTAGAAACATCGATGAGAGAGAAACATCGATCAGCTGCCTCTTGCACACCCCCTACTGGGGATGTGCTCGCAACCAAGGTACATGCCCTTGCAACCAAGGTACATGCCCTTGATCGGAATCAAACCTGGGACCCTTGAGTCCGCAGGCCGATGCTCTATCCACTGAGCCAAACCGGTTTCGGCCCGGGGGGGGGGGGGGGGGGGTGTTCTTGACTAAAAATTTGGTCTATATTGTAATCGCTTTTGTTTGTTTTTTTAATAAAAGGAAATTCACTTCTTAGATCATTGTTGAATTTGCATCCTCTTTTCTTACTCATTATGTTAAAAATCTAAAAAAAATAATTTAAAATTATATTATAAATTATTATATACATATTGCTTAAAAACACAGTAAGTAGGTACATAATTACATGAACATATTTTATTGTTAGTTTATAAATTAAATTAATTTGATTGTTATAAAGTAACTATATTTTAAAAATTATTTTAATCCTATATTTCTTTCTAAATAATAACAATACTAACTTGTATTATTTTTCCTCTGAATTTGCCATAACGTAAGTCGTAAGTGTCACTTTCAAGGCCGGCGCTAGACTTTTTGCCACCACTATAAAATATAAATAATATGAATACTGTCTGCTAAATTCAAGAAAATTTATGTATTGATGAAATAAATAAATAAATAGCTTACCTAAATTATCTGAATAGCTGATTTGTAATGACATCACTTGTTTAACTAGCTTACTAGCACGCAGTACAATGTGTATAGTCTGAGGGACAGTTACAAAATGTTTTCGTCTTGCCAATCCCAAAAAATGCCATTGTTCATTAAGTCCAAACAATGGTGGTCGAATTCTAACAACTGATCAACAATGTGAACTTTGATAAGCAGTTCTTGATAATCAGTTCTCAACAATTATTTGTTATTATTAAAGTTTAACATTATAAAATTAACAAAAATAATATCCTGGCTAAATAGCCACATGGCCGCCGAAAACCGTATATTCCCTTCCCGTTCTCCCGCCGTTCCCTGGCTTGTCGTGCATTGTTTCCAAAAATCGGGACGTTTTGTAAACGCCGCGGGACACGGGACAACTTGTTAAAAATCGGGGCTGTCCCGCCAAAAGCGGGATGTCAGGTCACCTTACCTTTACGTTTTTCCTTTTATGGTTTTATTTATTATTTTATTTGTCAGCTTCCTCAGTTTTTAGTCTCCCCTTTGTCTTTTAATAGGGTAATTTACAATTATTGTGCTGTTGACTTGGTTATGTTATTTTGTTTCATTATATCTCTTTTTCATTTCTTTTGTTTTAATGCATCTTATATTTTTAGCTTTGCACATCCTTAGAATTTTGAACATAAGTCCTTTCATTTTTTTCAAAATGTTTTTCAACTTATAATTCTCTAAGCTTTGAAATTAAGTATAAAACATTTATTTGTAACATTTAATATGTGGTTTATCACACATTTTTATTTTACCTCTTCCTCTCCTATATTTTAAAATATTTCAGTATTTTAGATCAAGAGTATTACTATTATTACAGCATTATTTTCCATGTTATATGTCTCTTTTCAACAGTAAATACTGATATTTCCATTTAGTTTAAGACAATTATTAACCTGATCTCATTTTTAATTAGTTTCCATGACAGATCATGGCTTTCACTATGCATATCTTCAAGTAAAGATATTTGTTTCAGATTTTATGAGGCCTTTCTTATGTATTAAATGTTTTCTTTTTACCATTTTGCTTGATTTAAAAAAAAAATTGTCACTTTTTTCCCCTTCAATACTCTGTACATGTTCCATTGTCATCTAGTTTTTAGTATTGCAGTAGAGAAATCTGATTTTGTTCTTTGGTTATTGACCTAATTTTTCTGCCTGAATACTTGTACCTTTTTGTAATTTTCTTTCTCTGATATATTGATTATTCTTGGTGCTTCATTTATTTTCTTGGCTCCACTTTGCAAACATCATTTAACCTGATGTTAACTTTATCTTCTGTATTAAACTGGTTACTTTATCATAATTTTCAGCTTCAGGCTGGTTTTCTAAGTTCTGGGAGAATGTCTCATGTTTGTTTTCTACGCAACTTGGGGAAGTTTTCCATAGCTAAGTCCTGCACTTACTCCCTCTCATGTGGATTAATTTAGATCATCTATGTTTGGTTTTCTTATAATTCTTTTTATCTTATCCATATCTCTTTAATTTTACTGTTGAGTTTTTGATTTATCATGCTATCATTTCACTTCACACTCTTTTCTCCTTATTATGTCTCTCTTTTATTGAGAACAGTTTATTTTATACTCTAGATGGTGATACCAAAGACTTTATTTAAAATTTCCTTTTGATCTATTAATAAAAATATTTCTGAGGCTTGAAAATACTTTGAGTCTTTTGGATACTTATTGGTCAGGATTCTCTAGAGAAACAGAACCAACAATGTATATATATGTGTGTCTGTGTGATATGTATATATATATATGGAATTTACTCACGGAATTATGGAAGCTGAGGAGTCCCAAGATCTGTAGTCAGCTAGCTGGAGCCCAAGGAAGTTGGTGTAAGTTCTGCTCTGAAAGGTCAAGGCCCAATAAGAGCCATATTTCACTTCAGCTCTAAAGGCTGGAAATGACTGGTATCTGCCTTCAGGCAGTTAGGCATGAAGAGTTCCTTCTTAAGGAGGGCCAGTCTTTTTGTACTAGTTAGGCCTTCAACTTACTGCATGGGGCCCATCTACGTTAGGGAAAGGAATCTGCTTTACTCAGTTTACTGATTTAAGTATTAATCTCATCCAAAAATACTCTCAGACACACCCAGTATAAAGTCTGAGTAAATATCTGGGCATCCATTGACCCGGTCAAGTTGACACATGAAATTAGTTATCACAGGTGCTGTAGTCTTCCCTTTGTTTTTTATTGTGTCATGTGCTAGCATTTTACTTCCCTCCTTACTTGACCTCAGATATGGGGGACCTACGTAGGCTGTGTACTTGTAAAAAAAAACAATATGGGTAGACAACCTTTCATCTTTTCTCTGCCCCATTTTATGGCAGTCTTATTGTTTGTCCAAGCTGTTTAGGTGTGTAATGATGTATACATCTCTCATCTTATTCTGCTGGCTTTAATTCCGTTATCTGTTATCAATAATAGCTAACCAGCCTCAGTAACGTGAATACCTAAGAGTGTATTTTCTCACATAATAACTGCAGAAACGATATTAGCTCAGAGGCTCAGGAACGTTATTCTTTTGTCCTTTTCCTCAAGATTACATGATAGCGGCTAGAATTCTAGCCATCACATAACTTTGACAGCTACAAGAAGGAAGGACCAGGCAAAAGGGCTTCTGCAGAAATTTCTACTTTCAAATCATTTGCCTTCCTTGCATGACAAAATGTAAATATTCTAACTTTTTATCTGGTCAAAGATAATTTATTAAGGTAGAGGGGATCATGGATAATGAATTAGGTAAGTAACATATTCTGTAAATATGTTTTTCAGTGGAGGTGGCATCTTTTTCTATCACCAGTGTCTGAAAATGTTCTGAACTTGTATAGTCAGTGTAAATGGTCAATTTCTAGCATGCCTTGTTACAGAGATCATTCCATTCTTTTCCTGACTTTGCTCAAGGGCCGACACCTCTAAGATTTTATTATATTCCACCAGTTTCTTTCCAACCATAATTTTATCTCACATTTTTAAGATTTGCAGGTTCTGTTTAGATAAAGAAGAAGTTAGATGGCAGAAAGTAGGTGAGGAAATCACTAGGAAAAAGGGAGAATCTTATTCTAACTTAGAAGTTAGGGTAGCAAAGTATAGAGAGGAAGAGCTGCCTTTCTGTCTCCTACACAGTGCCCAGGGTCTCTGAGGACAGGGCGTAAATGGTAGAGAACTTTCTTGTTTGATGTCCCATATTCTGAATTCTAGGATGGTTTTTCTTAATTCAGCTTCTGTCTTCTACTTAGGATAATTTTATCTCTGGCTTCATCAATATTGGTTTTAGCATTAGTGTGGCTTTTCATCTTTTTGGGGGTCTTTACTATTGGGAATGTTTGTAAAAGGCTATATCGCGGGGCTGTTAGCCAGACAACCTTTATTCAAAGGGTATTTTTTTTAATAGCCATTTGGTTTCATTACCTTTTAATGAGTTCTTTGATAACAAGTTCCTTAATTAACAAGACAGTCTTTCAGGTTTCCTCTTCTCTAATTGTTAACATACTTTGGTGCTTTCACACAAATTCACTATGATGAAAACTTTCCTCTTTCACGGCCGCTGTACGACGTTCAGAAGGGAAAAGATGGGGACGGGGAAAATATGCCACGTTTTCTTGAAATCTAAATGGTTTAAGGTTATTTGTCCTCACAGACTGAGACTGACTGAAATATTCATATTTTGTGCTCAATTTCCTGCAACATGATTCACTCAGAGTAGATTTCTAGGTGTATGGAAGTTGAGTTCAGCTCACATTAAAATTTGCATATTGAATGTTTCTATAAGCATTTTTTAAGAAATGTGGAATATTCAATTCTGCCTGGAATGTAGATAAATTTTCATTAAAAAATTTCCTTGAACTATAGGCAGTACTACTCAAAAAGAGAGGAATATTTTATAATAAAGTATCTAAAAACATTCATTGAGCCCCTACTATTGCCAGATACTGTATAAGGTTCTTTATTATATTATCTCATTAACTCTACAATTTCTACAGTGTTGATGACATTATCTTCATTTCACTGATAAGAAAGCTGAGACCAATATTAAACAACTTTCATAAAGGTCACATAAGTGATAGGGCCTGGATTTGAACCTAAGTTAATATGAACCAAATCCTTGCTCTTTCTCTACGTGTCTCTTCCACTCTGTCTCATCTTGTTTTCACTACTATTTTCCATAAAATGGACATTAGGGTTTATGAATCTCACCGTTCTTCCATAGCGAGATTAATTAAAGGGCTAATCAGACACTTGTAATGAAGATCTTAAATTATTTCGCTCAGAGAAACCTAAGGTTTTAAATATTCTGAAATGAAGCATTTGTTTTGGCAGCAAATAATGAACCAAAGCACCTACAGGATACGTTAGCTCAAAAACAGCAAAAAAGAAACTCAGGCTAATGAGGTGTTTGGGAGGAGAAATGCTCTTATTTAGGGTATTGACCAGTTTGGAACGGAGTAATATGTTATATGTGGAAGTTAAAAGCGACTAGCTGACAGACAGGCAGGCGTCTGTACCATTGTATTTTGTAAACTCTCTCCTATGGCTATGGTGTGTTTTCTCCAAGCCCATTTAATTTTTTATGAGGTTTGTAAAGGTCTTGAATAAACAATTGAGATTATAGAGGTTTTCCTGGAAGCTTTGGTTAATATTTTAATATGTTCTGCTTTGTCACATTATTAAATAACTTATTGGAAAGTTTGAAAGAGAGGGTAAGAGAGGGTTTATTTTTATTTTTCCTATTTACCCCTTTTTAAATAGTAGTTAAATATCAAAATTGGGTATAGATTTTAGCTGATTTCCTCCCTTTTTATTTTAACTTTATACCTCTACAGCTCACCCTTGGATTGGGATCCAGCATCTGGGAGGCCTCCACTTAAAATGCACTTCAACTGGAATTACAGTTTAGTGGGTATATCTTGAAACTAAGCCAGTGACTATAATTTATGTAGTAAGAGAGGGCTGGAGAAAGGGAGAGGGAATTGGATAAGGTAAAAAACAAACAAACAAACAAAAAAAAACAGGAACTAGTAGAACTTTGGAAATTACTTCATCGTGACCTTTTGCTTATTAATATTTGAATCTGATTATTTGGCATCTTGGTTGTAGTCTGATGAAATGTCCAGCATGGCAAAAACTGAATACCTTCAAAGACATTTCTGTGTTAATGAGATAACTTGATGAAGTTAACCTTTAACCTCAATAGGAACTGAGGAAAGAGAAAGGAATAGTTTTTATTTCTCATTATGAGGTCTTATTCTATGGCAGTTTGTGTAGTAGTGATTGTTATTATTTGTAGAGACTTTATATTACCTCAAATTATAAGCCACTTAAAATTATTTCCATGATGTTGTTGTCAATATGTAATGAAGTTCTGCCATTTTTTGTGAAGCCTTCCCTGACTATTTTGGCCTCATAACCTTTTCTTCTAAAATCATATAGTGCTTAGAGTTTATTCTGCTCAATTTAGCACTTAATTGCATATTCTACTTGATTTGTTTTAGAACAGGAAGTACACTTCCTACTTTTTTGCATGACAGAATTTTTTGGTGTAAAAGAAAATCATAAGACTAGAAAAGGGATAAATGGTTAGCAGATATTATGCACTCATAAAGTACTTACATTTTAAGCAAATATATGCAATGTTTTTTAATAGTTTTTCATATTCTGGACCTTAGGAATATACTAATAAGACATTTACTGAGTACTTAATGTAAACCAGGTCACTGTGGAATTGTAAGGTAGGAAATGCTACATAGGAATTATTTCTACTTAGCCGTTATAACAATATATTTTACAGATGATGAAACCAAGACAAAGGTTAAAGTGGTCTGGGGAATTATATTTACTATGTATGTTGGTTTTTATTTAACCACATACCTGAATTTCTCCGTATACCTTTATTTATTTATTTATTTATTTATTTATTTATTTATTTATTTATTTATTTTTTCTGACACTGTTTTGGTCTATGGAACTAGAACATACAAGTTATGGTATCTGCTGTGATGGCGTTGTCTTATAATATACTAGTTAGTTGGCTATATCCTTTATCCTTTATTCTGAATTTTAGTTAGAAAGACACATATATGTATGCATTTTTAAAAATAATGCACAATGTTGGCCAAACTGATAATGGAAATTAAGATGAGGGCATGTAAAATTATTGACCGGGGAGAATTTCCTTAAATGGTTATTATAGTTTTTTCTAGTTTGAACACATTCAAGGCAAAACAATAAGAATGATGGCTGATTTCTCATGGAAACAATGGAGGCCAGAGGACAATAGAATGAAACTTTTAAAATCCCAAAGTAAGAGAAAACTGTCAATATACAATTCAGCACCCAGCAAAAAATACCTTTCCAAAATAAAGGTGAGATGCTCTCTGCTGACCACGTTGCAATAATTGGTACCAGACACTCTTGACCGTAAATACTTGAAATGCCAGACAAAATAAGTGGAATAACTTTTTCAGATACTGGATAGCAGGCAGTGCAGGACAGTGATCTCTGAAAGAAGGGAAACACATGAAACATTGCCCCAGCAATTTTCCTACAGGTACTTTGCAAACTGTGGTACAGGGAGAGTACCCAAAGTAACCCAAGGACATCAGGAGAGTATTGTTGAGTTAAGAAGACAAAGATTGGCCCTAGCTGATTTGGCTCAGTGGATAGAGCATTGACCTGTGGATTGAAGGGTCCCGGGTTCGATCCTAATCAAGGGCACATGCCTGGATTGTGGGCTCAATCCCCAGTAGGGGGCATGCAATAAGCAGCCGATCAATGATTCTCTCTCATCATTGATGTTTCTATCTCTGTCTCCCTCTCCCTTCCTCTCTGAAGTCTATAAAAATATATTTTTAAAAAAGGAAGAAGACAAAGATTGAAGCTTAGGGAATAAGTTGCTGATCTTTGTAAGGAAATAGTTTTGAGATGAGGAAGGTAATTTGAAGAATAGCACCAGATATCTGCATTGGGATCCCTTGAGGCTTTGGCTGAATACTAAGTTGTTCATGTGTAGGAAAAATTCATGATATCAGGCAAAAAAATAAATGCTAGGGTACAGAAGCTGAGCACATTTGCCAGAAGTCACACAGGCAGGGAGATGTTAAAAATCTAACCTGTAAGAAGGGAAAGACCCTACTAAATTCCTGAAGCATTTAGTAGAACCACCAAAAGAATAGCTAGTAGTTGGTCTAAAGCTACATTTGTAGTAGGACTAAAGTAACCATAGAGAATAGATTATTCTAATCCCTCCATAAAAGAGTAGACCTGCATAACCAATTGACACAGACAACAGGGAGGTGAGGGCATGAGCGGGGGTTGGGGGGGGGGGTAATGGGGGAATAAGGACACATATGTAATACCTTAATCAATAAATAAATTTTAAAAAAGAGTAGACCTACAAACTTTAAAATTGCAAAAGAAACTGAGCTGTTTGCCATAACAAAAATCAACTTTCTTTAAAGAAATTCAACAAAATAGAGACATTCAGCAACAGTATTTAGTGTTAAAAATTTACTAGATGTGACAAGAAACAGGACAATGTGATCCATAACAAGGAATATAATCAGTCCATAAAAAAGTTACCCAAGTGACATAGGTGACAGAATTAGCAGGTAAATGCTTTAAAAATGCTCACATACCCCACACATACACAATAGGTTCAAGATTTAAAGGTACATATAAATTTAAGGGAAGAAGTAGAAGTTATAAAAAATTAATCAGCTCTGGCTGATGCAGCCCAGTGGTTGGAGCATCGGCCCACCCACCAAAGGGTCGTAGGTTTGATTCCAGTCAAGGACACATACCTGGGTTGCAGGTTTGATCCAAGGCCCCAGTTGGGGCATGGGCAGGAGGCACCCAATCAATGTGTCTCTTGCATGTCGATGTTTCTTTCTGTCTCTCTCTGCAGAAAATATCCTCGGGTGAAGATTTAAAGAAATAAATAAAATGGAACTTCTAAAAACAAAAGTATCAGAAATGAAAAACATGCTGAATTGGATTAGCAGCAAAAATTAGCCACTTTAGAAAATAAGACTGGAAAATTTAAAAGACTATTCAGTTGAAACCAACAACCTAAATGCAGAAAGAGAAACCAAGGGGAGAAATTTTGACAGAGCGTCAGTTATACGTGGGGAATAGCAAGCAGTGTCCTGCACTTGGTGCTCCTGGTTCTCGGGCTTTCAGACTCAGACTGAAAGCCACACCATCAGCTCTTTGGCTTTCATGCCTTCAAACTACATACACCTCTAGAGGAAGAGAAAATTTGACACAGCGAAATGTGAGCAGAGGAGTGTTACTTAGGAAGCAAAAGCAAAAGAGAAAGTTGGTGTGAAGGACAGCTCTCTTTCACAGAATAGTTCCTGGCTCTCCTTCCGTGTTTTTTGAAACCTGCTAGATTATCCAGAGAAGGAGAAATTGGGCCTTGGCTATTTGTAGTCAGTTAGATAAAATCCTTGTTCATCTGGGACTCAGGATCTGATCCCTGTAGGTTGACAGAGAGCTG
This sequence comes from Cnephaeus nilssonii, assembly GCF_951640355.1. Classification (NCBI taxonomy): domain Eukaryota; kingdom Metazoa; phylum Chordata; class Mammalia; order Chiroptera; family Vespertilionidae; genus Cnephaeus; species Cnephaeus nilssonii. Next base: position 43,586,489 of record NC_137086.1, on the reverse strand, counting down.
TGGTGGGGGTCCATTTTAAACCCCTACTGTGAACTGAACATTCTTTTGATGCTTCCTTAGATGAGAAAAAACTCTCACTCAGTACCCTGGCCTTTCAGATTTGTGTGGTTTTTATCTTCTTGTCCTCTCCATTTCCTTACCCCAGGTCTCAGAGCAACAGACACTACCACAAACCCCTTTACTGGGAGGCAGGATCAAATGATTGTTAAGAGTCTTTTTGGAAAGTCTGACAGGGCTGGATTCACATCTTAGCTCCACCACTAAGAAGATATAGTCAAATAATCTCTATTTCTCTGTCCTTATCTGCAAATTGAGTATTAAATACCTCATGGGGTTTTTGTGAGAACTATATGAGAAAATATTTTCAAAACATTTGGCACATACTCAATGCTCAGCAAATGGAAGCAGCCTCTCTGATGGTGGAGAAGATGTGAATGATATTGATGATGCTTTCTCTGAGTTTTCACCTCTACGCCCTTGCATGTAGTACTATGATGTACATAGTAATTGAAAGTAATGCACATTGAGCTTTCTATAATTCTTTGAAAGAGTTTGTAAGATTTCTACACATTTGTTTTAGTTGTGCTCAGTTGTATCTTTGTATAAGAAATAATGCATGATATCTCCCTTTTTGTAAAAGAGAATTGGGTACTCCCTGGCCCATTGAAACATATGGAAAAAACATGTAAAAGGACTCCCTAGTGAGAATCTGGAATTTTTATGAATTCTTACTCGATGTACATTACTCTATGACCTACCTAGTTTATAGTAGGAACAAACTAAATCTCCAAAATCAGAAGAATGGACAAATACATTATGGTATACTGTAAAATAATTAAAGGAATAAACTACAACCACATGCATTACACTGAAAAAAAACTTTACATTACAATATTGGACCAAAAAAATCACGTTGCAAAAGGACGTGCCATATATGATTATGGAAAGTTTTAAAATATGTAAAATAATACAGTATATTATTTGTGTTATATGTATACTTATCTTAATAGTATTTTTAAAATACAAATGGTATGCCTAACACCAGTAATGGTCACCTGTGGGGAGAGGGAGGAAAATGATTAAGGAGGTCACGTAGGGGCTAAACTATATTTGTATGTTTAATGGACACATGAGTATTCATCTTGTAATTTTATATATCTTTCCATATGGCTGAATTACTCCATAATTTTTAAAGATACATATCATCCTGGTTTTCAAACTAGATATTGATGGTAAGTAACAGATAAATAACAGGAAAAAATGGATATATGTCTGGAAAAAATGGATATATTTTCTATGAGGTATGACCTAGACCTGAGACTAAGATGCCATTCACTAAATATAAAGTGTTTGAATACTTTAAAGAAGATAGTAAGATATTTTCAATGTCATATTTAAAAAAGTAGCTTATAATTTATGTTCATAAACCTCAGTGTTCATTTTTTAAGAAAACAAAATTCATCCTTTTAATTATTTCTTTCAATAAACCTTTTTATTAATTGATTTTAGAGAGAGAAGAAGAAGGGGGAATAAGAAAGAGAGAGAGAGAAAGAGAGAAATATCAATTTGTTGTTCCACTTATTTATGCATTTGTTGGTTGATTTTGTATGTGCTCTGACTGGAGATTGAACCACAACCTTGTATCAGGATGATGTTTTAACCAACTGAGCTATCTGGCCAGGGCCCACATTTTTTAAGTTTAAATTCTTTATTGTTTAAAGTATTACATAAGTCTCCTTTTCCCCCTATTAACCTCTCCCTGGCTGTCCCCATCCCCCCAGCACATGCCCTCACCCCGCCCCCCCCCCCCATCTGTGTCCATTGGTTTTGCTCATATGCATGCATACAAGTCCTTTGGTTGATCTCTTACCTCCTCATCTTTGCCTTCCCTCATTGGTTGGACAGTTTCTTCGATGCTTCTATGACTCTGGTTCTATTTTGGTTTCTCATTTTATATTGTTCATTGTATCCCACAAATCAGTGAGATCATGGGATATATATCTTTCTTTGACTGGCTTATTTCACTTAGCATAATGCTATCCAGTTCCACCCATGCTGTTGCAAATGGTAAGAATTCCTTATTTTTTACAGCAGCATAGTATTCCATTGTGTAGATGTACCACAATTTTCTAATCCACTCATCTGCTGATAGGAACTTAAGGCTGTTTCCAAATCTTAGCTATTGTAAATTATGCTGCTATGACCATAGGGGTGCATATATCCTTTCTGATTGGTGTTTCTTGTGATATATTCCTAGAAGTGGAATTACTGGGTCAAATGGAAGTTCCATTTTTAATTTTTTGAGGAAACTCCATACTGTTTTCCACAGTGGCTGCACCAGTCTTCATTCCAATGACAGGTGTGAGTTGGGAGCTCATTGTTGTTTTGATTTGTATCTCTCGAATGATTAGTGACTTTGAGCATGTTTTCATAATGTCTCTCAACCTTCTGTATGTCTTCTTTTGAAAAATGTCTATTTTGGTCCTTTGCCCATTTTTTGATTGGATTGTTTATCTTCCTTTTGTTAAGTAGTATGAGTTCCCTATACATTTTGGCATTAAACCCTTATTGGAGATAACATTGGCAAATATGTTTTCCCATGCAGTGGGCTTTCTTGTTTTGTTGATGGTTTCTTTCACCTTGCTTTTTATTTTGTTTTTTTTAAGAACGGTGATTGATACAGAAGGGATTGTTTGAAATTTTTTCCTGTGTTGAAAAATTACTTCTTGGTTTAATTAAGATTTTGAATATCGTTTATCTGTTGTTGATTTAGAAAAAAAAAGTGCTTCCTGAATAAATAGCTGGGCTTTCTGAATTTTAACATAGTGTCATAGCTACATGACTGGTCACGATGATGCTAGTATTTAAGATGATTGCCATCAGGTGCTATTAATTCCAGTATTATTTGAATGTTAAGGGTATTGTGATGAAGAAAACAAAGACATTCCTAATGGAAAAATAAATGGTTTTAATTTTGTTACAATTTTACTTTAATCCATTAAAATTATGATTTACATTCTTGTATTCCAGGGAAAGGTGGCTCAAACAGCGTGTATGTCAGCTTGCAAGCATTTAGCCACATCCTTGATGCAACTTTTGCTGGAAGCTGAAGTAAGGCAGCTCACCTTGGGAGCATTACAGCAGTTCAACTTGGATGTCAGAGAATGTGAACGTAAGACAGTGAACCATCCTTTTGCTTGCTTATTTTGCCTGCATACTCACTTCTATAAAAAGAAATTTAAATCTGTTGTGTCTTTGTTCCTGATGATGTCAAAGAATACCTAGATAACAGAAATAACTTATAGATGTCTAGAAATAGAGTCTATCAGAAAGCTAACTCGAGCATCCAAAAGTGCTTAGTCCCATATGTGGAACACAGAAGATCCCTGGCTACATGGGAGTTTGCAGTCTAGAGGGGGGATATAAGGCAGACATGCATTTAATGGACACCAAAGAAAACCTGATTAGTTCACTCTTTAAGAGAAGGCAGTTCCCAGCCATTTCCTCTTTATGTTTTATTTTTAAGCTATTTTTACATCATATTTGCAAACCCTTAGTTTAAAGGACAAATGCTGTATTTATAAGTCAGAAATGCTTTCTAGTACAGGTAGAAACAAAACCTTTGACAGAGTGGTTTAAACAAATATGTTTTCTTTTTTCTCAGAGTCAGTGAGTTACTGAATTCATTTAGTTGCTCAGTGCTGTCACCAAGGACCCAGGCTCTTTTGTCCCTTCTCCTCTCTCATACTGAGAGTGTGGACTTTTCCTCCTCTATGTTATATTTAGAAGAGACAGGAAAAAGAGGCCTGTCTCACTTATTCCTTTTCCCAAGAAAATAAAAGGGGACACCTAACAAACCTACCTCTGTGTCTCATTGGTCAGAATACAGTTGTATGGCCACCTCCATCACTAAGGGAGGCTGGGAGTTTGAGTATCTGTCAAGGTGAAAGGGGAGCATCATCATTGGCACAGGTGACTCATCATGAATCATTCACTTTGTGTTGAACACAAAATAAAGCTTTGGTTAGGAAGGAACGAAGAGTGTTGTGATATTCATTGCTCTGTCAGTGAAAAATGAAAATGAACCGAAATGATATGATTCAAAATGATTTTTCTAATTCTAAGAAAATTAAAATAGTGGAAAATTCTCTGAGTATGCTAATACTTCTGCCACATCCTTTTATTTTTACTACTTATTGTTTTTCCTTGGTTAACTTTGATGACTGAAAATTAAGGTTTTATTTATTGACTATGTTATTTTAAATTAATTAATTAATTAAGACTTCCAGTTCCAGCCAAAGTAACAGGTACCAAAGTCACCCTTCTTGGATAAACAACTGTAAAACTGGATAAAATGTATGAAGCAACTCTTCGTGCATTGGACAGCAGACAGCACAAGGCTGTGATCCTGTAGAGAGGGGAGGTGCACAAGGTAAACTTGTCATTCACTCTCATTTTCTGCCTTGGGCACTATCCAAACAGCAACACATGAAAGTAGGTCCCAAATATAAGGCAGTGCTTTACACAGATAAATGGAAATTGGTGGATAGGGCTGGTGATGCAGCTGGGATTTGTGTGGCAAGGGACTAGAGAACAGGGAATTGTTTAGAGAAGTAGCTCCAGAAATGTGCATTAGAGAGCCTGTGAGTCTTTGGTCAAAAACTAAGTTGCTATGTGCAGGGTAAAACTTTCTGAGGTTTGGCAGAGAATAGCTACTGAGGAACTGCTAGCTCAATAGGAATGCCAGAGGTTAGAGAGTGCTAGGAGACGCTAGAATTCTGACCCACCAGAGTAGAGAGACCAGCTGAACATCAGAAGGTTAGACCTTAAGAGTACTACTCAAGCTCTAGAATAAGAGCTAATCTTGATCCACCATAACAAAGCCTAATAACAACACTCAACAAGGTAGAGATAATCTGCCAATAAAATAACTGCCTGCCAAACCGAAACTCAACAGTCTTTGAACAGAAACAAACACACACAAAAATTCAGACTGTCAACCACATAGTAGCCACAATTTCACAGCAATAAAAGGCTATAATTTGACATGCAAAGCAGGAAAGTGTGATCCATAACAATAAAAAACAGAGAATAAAAATAGACCCATTGAGAACACAAATGTTGAAAATAGCAGACAGGCCTTTTAGGAATCTGAATAGAAATATATTCAATAATTTAAAGAAAAAGATGGACATAATGCATGATTGTAGGTTTGGTAAAAAGTCTTAATCTACTGACTCAACAAATCTTTAGCATGAAAAACACAAAGTCACACCCAGGGTACATTACAGCAAGATTTCTAACAAACAAACAAAAAAATAAGAAGAGAAAGAAAAAAAAATGATAAAAAAGAAAATCCTAAAAGTAGACAAAAAAGAAAAGATACATTACATAATGGAGACCAATAATAAGAATTACTGCTTACTTCTTATCAAAAACAGTGCAAACTACAAGGCACTAGAAGATCTTTAAAGTACTGAAAGAAAATAAAAGCCTATCTAAAACTCTTTATCTTGAAAAAATATCATTCAGAAAATTTGTTACCAAAGGTCTGCACTACAGATCTACAGTGCAATTATATTGTTTAAAGATGTCAACAACAATTATCAACAAAACAACAAGAAATCCCACTGTATGGGAGAACATATTTGCAAATGTTATCACTGATAAAGGTTTAATCTCCAACATCTACAGGCAGCTTATACAACTTAATAAAAGGAAGATAAATGATCCAATAAAAAAATGGGCAGTGGACCTAAATAGAATCTTTTCCACAGAAGACAGAAGAAAGGCCAAGAGACACATGAAAACATGCTCAAAGTCACTAATTATCTGAGAGATGCAAATCAAAACGACAATGCGGTACCATCTCACACTGGTCAGAATGGCTATCATCAACAAATCAACAAATGACAAGTGTTGGTGAGGATGCGGAGAAAAAGGAACCCTCGTGCACTGCTGGTGGGAATGTAGATTGGTGCAGCCACTGTGGAGAACAGTATGGATTTTCCTCAAAAAACTGAAAATGGAATTCCCATTTGACCCAGTAATCCCACTCCTAGGAATATATCCTTAGAAACTGGAAACACCAATAAGAAAGGATATATGCACCCCTATGTTCATAGCAGCACAATTTACAATAGCAAAGATTTGGAAACAGCCTAGGTGCCCGTCAGCAGATGACTGGATTAGAAAACTGTGGTACATCTACACAATGGAATACTATCTTCTCTAATAAAATGGTAATATGCAAATTAACCATCACTCCGCTACATAAGCCACGCCCACCAGCCAAGCCACGCCCACCAGCCAATCAGGGCGAGTATGCAAATTAACCCAAACCAAGATGGCTACAGCCACAGAGAGCAAGGTTTCCCAGGTAACAGAGCAAGCCAAGCTTTCCATAGCTGTTGCAGGCCTAAGCCTCCACTCAAGCTACAAAGTTTCAATTATAGAAGGTAAACAAATTCAAACAAATGGCAACAGAATGGAGCTTGAGAGAGCAGGCCAGGGTTGCCGGCGGCAACAGGGGAAGCAAAGCTTTAAAGCACACCCTGGCCGGGCTCACCCGCTTAAGGCTATAAAGTTTCAATTGTAGAAGGTGAATTAACTGCCACAGAAATGGCTGCCGCCCCGGAGGGAACAGCAGGCTTGGCTCCGCTCCAGGCTACAAAGTTTCAATTGTAGAAGGAAAATAAATCCCAGATACCAGGGCCTCCGCTTAGGTTGCCAGGGGGCGTGGCCCGCCTGCAAACCACCACAGGCCCCTCGCTCAGGCCGCCCCACGCCCCAAGAGAACCCCACCCTGATCCGGGACACCCTTCAGGGCAAACCAGCTGGCCCCCACCTGTGCACCAGGCCTCTATCTTATCTAATAAAAGAGTAATATACAGATTGATCATCACTGCAACACACAATATAGTTGTCCCCATGTGGTCAAAGATCCTGCCCCCATGTGGACACAAGATGGCCACTACAAGATGGCCAGCAGGGGAGGGCAGTTGGGAGGCACCTGGCCTGCAAGGGAGGGCAGTTGAGAGGGACCAGGCTTGTAAGGGAGGGCAGTTGGAGGTGATCAACCATGCAGGAGAGGGCAGTTAGGGGTGACCAGGCTGGCAGAGGAGGGAAGTTGGGGGCAAACAGGCTGGCAGGGGAGCAGTTAAGCATCAACCAGGCTGGCAGCGGAGTGGTTAGGGGGTGATCAGGCTGGCAGGCAGAAGCGGTTAGGGGCAATCAGGAAGGCAGGCAGGCAAGCAGTTGGGAGCCAGCAGTCCTGGATTGTGAGAGGGATGTCCGACTGCCCGTTTAGGCCCGATCCTGGTGGGATCGGGCCTAAACGGGCAGTCGGACATCCCTCCAGGAGTCCCAGATTGGAGAGGGTACAGGCTGGGTTGAGGGACAACCCCCCGCCGTGCACGAATTTCGTGCACCGGGCTTCTAGTGCTACCATAAAAAAGAAGGAATTCCTACTATTTGCAGCAACCTGGATGGAATTGAAGAACATCATGCTAAGTGAAATAAGCCAGTCCATGAAAGAAAAATACCACATGATCTCACTCATCTATGGATAATAAAGAAAATTATAAGCTGTTGAACAAAAAGATAGATACAGAGACAGTAAAGCATCAAACAGAAGGTCAAATTACAGCAGGAAGGTTAGGGAGAGGTGGGGGAGATAAGAGATCAACCGAAGGACTTGTATGCATGCATTTAAGCATAACCAATGGACACAAAACTCTGGGGGGTGAGGGCATGTATGGGAGTGGGGGGGGCAATGGTAAGCTATGTACACATATAATACCTTAAAAAAAAAAAGATGTCAAAAACAGTATCTCCTTTCCCACATCTTTTTCTAGAATCTTGGCACTTCCTTATTAAGATACTGCATTTGCCTGGCTGGTGCTGCTCAGTGGTTGAGCATCAACCTATGAACCAGAATGTCACGGTTCTATTCCTGGTCAGGGCACATGCCTAGGTTGTGGGCTCGAATCCCAGTCAGGGAAGGATGCAGGAGGCAGCTGATCAATGATTCTCTCTCATCATTGATGTTTCTATTTCTCTCTCCCTCTCCCTTCCTCTCTGTGAAATCAATAAAAAAATATTTTAAAAAACATGACATCTAATTCCTCTTCCTTTGAATCTGGGCAAGCTTGTGATTTTATTTTATCCAACAGAATGTGGCAGAAGTGGCCTTGTGACTTTTGTTGCTAGGTCATAAAAGACAGTGCTGCCTCCATCTTCTTAATTAGCTGCTGGATCAGAAGTGTTAACTACCCTAAGGCCTCCATGCTGTGAGGAAACTCAAACTAGCTCATGTGAAGAGACCACACATAGAAGGCCTGATTCCTGACATTTTACATTTTATGTTGTTGGTGCTGTATTTTGTTATACTTCTTTAAATAGTATTAGATTTTGTTCTGACTTGCATTTACATTACTTGAAATTGGTTGGATCCTTTTGAGACTTGCTTTTAGGTTTATAGTGGGTCCAGGGCAGCCTTTTGTCTATGTATTATTTAAACCCAAACCGAAAGTAATGCCCTTTCCAGAATTCTAACCCAGGCCCAGGGACCTAGAGGTTTTTCAACTCTGGCTGGTGGGAACACCAAGTGTGCCCAGCTCTATAAGAGCTCCACAACTTATTCTGCATATTCATTTATGGTGGTTCTTTCTCCAGCCTTGGGTAGTCTCTTCCCATACACGCACAAATTACTGCTCTGCCAAACCAGTGGCACACTTCTCCAGTTTTCCTGAGTGCTCTTTTTTGGGACCTCTTTCACTCTGGTGGTTGGCCCTGCAAATGCTAGTTGCCTTGGCATTCTGGACTACAATCTCTGACTTTTCAACTCAGACTACTTTGTTTCCTTCAGGTTCCCTCCTTTTGCAGGCTTTGCATAATGGCTTGGAAACTCCCTCTAGTTGTGCTCACCTCAAATGTTTTCCTTCTTTCAAGAATCACAGTCCTGCATGGACTGTTGCCTAATATCTAAAACCATTCTTTCAGATACTTTATCCAGCTTTATAGTGTTTTTTTTTATAGTGGGAGATAAGTCCTCTATTACTTCATTATGATCTGTAATGAACATCTTTTCAATTTTTATTTTTCATAGAAATAATACCTGCTCTTTATAGAAAATTTTGAGGGAAAAATAAAATAAAAACTACCATAATCTCATTCAGAAATAAGTACAATTCCAGGGATTGCATCCTAACATGATAATCTAGCAGCCACCAGATTCCATGCATCTGGTTAGCCAAGATGGTTTTACATGCCTCTGTCTTAACCAATTATTTACTAGGAGAATAAAAACATGATTAGCTGGACTAAAAAATATTGATTCTTTAAAAAAAATATATATATATAATTGATTTCAGAGAGGAAGGGAGAGGGAGAGAGTGATAGAAACATCAGTGCTGGAGGGAATTATTGATCAGCTGCCTCCTGCACATCCCCTACTGGGGATTGAGCCCAAAAACCTGGGCATGTGCCCTGACTGGGAATCAAACTGTGATTTCCTGGTTCAGAGGTCGATGCTCAACCAGTGAGCCTCACCGGCCAGGCAAGATTGATTCTGGATGTTTAGTTTTAAGTCACTATAGTGAATTTTGATGAAAGAGTAGAACCTCATTCTGCTGTGAAGAAAAGGAAGAAAAGGACTTTGGAGTAGGCATCCAACAAATACTGTTGGTTAAACAGCAATGTCTGATTAATGATTGGGAATGATTACAATTACTACATTTTTAAAATATATTTTTATTGATTTCAGAGAGGAAGGAGAGGGAGAGATAGAAACATCAATGATGAGAGAGAATCATTGATCAACTGCCTCCTGCACACCCCACACTGGGGATTAAGCCCGCAATCTGGGCATGTGCCTTAACGGGGAATCGAACCATGAATCAACCACTGAGCCACGCCGGCTGGGCCATGACTGCATTTTTTATAGAGCTAAAAGATAAAGAGAGATGGAGGATGATAAAGCTAAATTTATGGGCCTTGAGGAGGAGGAATGATGGTCTGGGAGAAACACTAGTAAGTAAGGAAAATGCCCATTTTATGACCTGATTCTGAATTGCATTTTGTATAGAAGAACGAGCAGCTTCTACTTGAGAAAATGATAGGCGAATTGGTATCATTAGCAGAGAGCCAGCTTTCATTTAAGACTAAAAGATGGAGAAATCTTTTAATGAAAAGGTGGAACATAATAAAAAGAGTTTGTTAACCTTGCAAGCAGGGTTCCAGAGAGCCAGTATCTTTTCTGAAAAGCAATTCAATATTTGTTATAGCCTTTCAGACTTAGGACCAGCTTAAAACTAACATTTGTAAGACATGGAATATCACCACTGAAACTTATTCTCAAATATTGTGGAACCACTAAGTTTCATTGATTTAGAATTTAATGTTTCATTTCTGATTGGCAGTAATTTGCCTGTCAAGAAACTTTCCATGGACATTTATTTTACTTTAAAAGAAAGAATTCTATTTTATGTCTTTTGCTATACCACCCCCCTCATTTTTTTCCTTTAGATGCTCAGTGGTCTATAAAAAAATCTTAAAGAAATGATACATAAGATTCAAGTAACTATACAGAGGCGTATAAAAGCAGCTCCAAATGACAAGATAATTAACACTTACATCTTCCTACCCAGTGGTGTGTGCGTGCAGTATTTTCCCTATTGTCTGTGAGTCCTTGGAAGAACTGTATAAGTCCTGAAAGAAATCAAACTCTGGACAAGGTAGAATGGGAAGTACCTTGAGTGTTTGACTCTGAAGCCTGCGCTGCCACTTTCTTCGATCCCATATACATAGAAGTACATGCATTGCCATGAGCCTGAGGTATTCAGCTGGTATAGTGTGGTATTAAGAACATAGATTCTAGAGACAGCTTGACAAGACAGATTCAGGTCACATTACTTTTAGTGTGACCTTGTGTATACTATTTAACCTCTCACAGCTAGCCTCATTTATGATAGGAATAATAGTAGTACCTAATATTGCAGGGCTGAGGTCAGAATTAAATGAAATAATGCACAAAAGGGTTTATTTCATGGGTTGACAAAACACTGAATATGCAGTAAGTAGGAGCTTCTATTGTTAACACCACTATCATCATCAGCAGCAGCAGTTAATAAATATTTAGCAACTCTCAGAAGGTCTTTTGCAGACCACTCAAACCTTTGTCTATAGTTTGTGAATCAGTTAGGCTTGGGGTTGCCCTTTTATTAGGCATAAGGAAGTTTTTCTTTCTGGCAGTTGTCTGTGGCATGATCCAGAACTGATGATTTGCAAGCAACCAGTTACCTCTACTATTTACTAGAGATGGTAACTACTGCTTAGAGCACCGTTACCTAACAGGAGTGTTGTTGTGAGGTAATTCCTATTGACAGGCTACCAAACATTTACAGTGGACATTATTAGAAATTTAGACATGAAGAAAATATCTTTCCCTTAAAAATAGATAGTGACCTCTGATAATTTCTGCCTTGCAAGGATTTCTATCTTACATCTCCATTTGTTTGTGTCTTATATTAGGTTTTGAATATTGGAGCACCAGATTCTGACAGTGAAACTGGATTTTAAATACTAGCAGGTCTTGATAGCGTAGCACTTACCTCCTTGATCAGCCTGACTACTCTATCATTCATGCAGTGGATTTTTCGGTCTGTATCTGGATTTGTCATTTCCTAAGCTTTCTTGTTGTATATTCTAAATAAGGAGGTCTAGGTTCATATTCCAGCTCAACTTCTTGTTAACAGCATTCATTCAGGAATCTATTTATTCAGCAACAACAACAAAAATATATGTAGAGGCCCTACTCTGTGCAGATTACCATGCTAGAGGCTGGAGATAAAATAGGAAACCCTGGATTTGAAATAGGGGAATAACTTGAGTAGATTTGTGTTTTTAGAAGGAATTCTGCAATTTTATTAAAAGCCTCAGAAAAGGCTGCTGCAGTAATCCATGATAGAAATGATTTGGAGCTTTAGCATATTTCTGCATGGTAAGCTAAACCATGGGAGTAAATGGCTCAACTCATTTAACCTCCCTGAGTCCATCAATAAACTAGAAATACTAAACTCTGCTATATTTGTCTCACAGCATTATTATAAAGCCAAATAAGATAATATATATAAATCATTTGTAAACAGCAATGGAAATTTTTGTTTTGTTTTGCTTTGTTAATCCTCACCTGAGGATATTTTTCCCATTGATTTTTAGAGAGCGTGGAAGGGAGGGAAGGAGAGAGAGAGAGAGAAAGAGAGAAATATCGATGTTAGAGAGATATACATCGATTGGTTGCCTCCTGCACGAGTCCCCATCGGGGCTGCAACCCAGGTATGTACCCTTGACCAGTAATCTAACTGGAGACTCTTTGTTCTGCGGGCTGACACTCAAAGCACTGAGCCAAACTGGCCAGGGCTGGAAATCTATAGATATAAAAGGCTAATATGCAAAGTGTCCTCTTGGGAGTTCGACCAGGAAATGGTGAGTTAGATCACTCACTATGATGTGCGCTGACCACCAGGGGGCAGTGCGGAACATGGCGGGCAACCAGTGGTGGCGGCGGGGTGCTGAGGGAATGAAGGAAGGAGGAGGCGGGTAGGCGGGAAACCTGATCAGCCCTGATCACCAGCCAGGCCTAGGGACCCTACCCATGCACAAATTTTGTGCACTGGGCCTCTAGTTTTATTATAATTATCATTTCTTTATCCATATGTTTTATGTGTTTTCTTCTTATTTTTACCTACTTCCACTCTTACATGGTTTATGATGTTAAATGTTTTCAGTTATTAGTTATCTGCTCAGATCCCATAATTATTCAAAAGCCTGTTATATTAAAAATATAATATAATTAAGCCAAAACCAGAGCACATTTGCTTGCAATGAAATGAAGCAGCAATTGCATCTATTTAAATTTAGTGGAACCCATCATTTCCCAGGACCCATTAGTCTTTGCAGAGAATAAACTAGGTCCTTCGACAGGAAGGCAATGGGATGCATCTTGCCAAATTCTCTCAGTTCTTTGGTGGCCGAGTTAATCTGGCCTACATTTACTACCTTGGAAAGGAATAAGAGCTCCAAAGCCTTGCATTTTACCATTATTACCATAATAGCCCTCACTTTACAGGTCAGGAAACCAATGTGGAGAATCTGCCTCAACTCAGGACTTAGTGAAACATCTTCAGAATAAATTCATGGCCTCACTGAGCCTACTGTGATAAAGATAGTGGCAGAACACTAACCTTCATAAGTCTCTACTCTAACTGAAAGGTCAGATAACTGTCATCATCCTTGAAGAATTCATTTTAGTTCAAATTCAGGACCCAGTAGTTTGAAAAGTTTGAGTATTTCCATCTGTTTGTATATATTCCCTAAGATAAATGGCTGCAAGTCCCTTTTGGTATAGCAGGCTCCCCTTGACTCAGGTGTGAAGTATTTTAGCCAGTGTTAATCAGGCAAACCTTTATCGGCTTGCTTATGATTTTGCCACTGGGACTTCTGAACTAAAGAATCTTTATAAAGCGATCTCTCTGAACCTTAAGTGCCAAGGCTCAAACAACTGCCAATTGGGATAACTGTACTCACTTATTTTGATTTTCTGCATTACTGGAGCTCAGCTATCCTGGACTCTCCAATTCCATATAGTTAATAACCCACCTTTGGTCACTCCCCATGAGAGTCTCTCTGGGCTTCAGGCATTCCTTTACCAATCTCTTCCTGATGTGAGGGAAAGAAGAGAGTTCTCAGGACCCTGGTGAGAAACATACGGAAAGCATATGTGACAGACCCATACTATCATCTTCTCCTGCAGCCTTTGAAGTTTATATTATGCAAAAGGAGTTCTGTTCTGGCCCTTAAATAACAACTAAGCCAGCGCTACACCCAAATCTGTATCAGCCAACCAAGCAAACTATTAAAGTAACTACTAGCTAGTACATACATTAAATCAAGCTTCTCCAGCGAGGTGCTCTGTAGTAATTAATTTGTCAATCAAGATTATGTTTAGTTGTCCTTGAATAAGTAGTACAGTATGCATACCCACACAGTCTTCTCTGTTTTTGCTGAGATTCCCTAGAAAACTCTTACATTTCCTCCTAGATATAATTCTTTTCTTCCCTCTTTTTATTTTGCATGTCACCTTCGAGCCCTTGTTGTTTGGATCCTCATCACAGTATAGGATTCAATAAGAGAGAGGACATAGAGCAGAGTGCTACCCTTCCCTGGCAAGTGGGACACAATGGAAAGTATTTTGGGGGAGTCTGAGGGATCAAGGTTAGACAATTGCTCTTAGTACCCTTGCATTTGTCAAGGAAATCAGGTGACATTATGAAGTCAGCTGGTATATAGGTTCACAACTTGAAAGATCAGTTTATTCACTATATTTTCACTTCACTCAGCTATATCTAGCTGTAGATAGAGGGGAATTACTGCAAGAGAGCCTCCAAGTCTTCTGTGTTTTCTTAGATTCTTGAGCTGCACATTCTAGCAAGGACCACAGTTGGCCCCATTTTCATTGTAAGTTGCCCAGTGTTGTTAAAAGCTTCCACATGATTCATATTTTTCATTTTTTTAAAAATTGAACAATGGCAGCACACCTTAGTTCTCCAAAGTTTCATCCTCAGTGGGAACGTGTTCCTGGGTGACTTAAGATAATGCCTTAAGCCCGGCAGGTGTGGCTCAGTGGTTGAGTGTTGGTCAACCTTTGAACCAGGAGGTCGCGATTTGATTCCCAGTCAGGGCACATGCCCAGGTTGCGGGCTCCATCCTCAGTGTGGGGCGTGCAGGAGGCAGCTGATCAATGATTCTCTCTCATCATTTACGTTTCTATCTCTCCCTCTCCCTTCCTCTCTCTAAAACAATCAATAAAAACATGTTGTTTTTTTTAAAAGATAATACCTTAATTATATGGTAGGCTACTATATTCCACAGACTGTTGACTTCCCATCCTAGGAAGTTTCAATGCCCTTTTCCCTGCCATTACCTGCTAACTAATTCCAAACATTTTCCTTTTACACAAAAGTCTTTTATTTGCCAGCTTGATCCATAATCATCCATTTTAATTAGAGTATGTTTATTTGCAAGGAATAAAAATCTGTTCAAACATGTTCAAGAATAAAGAAGGGCTTATTTTAAATATCTGGGTTTCATAGATTCCAAATAAAAGGTAAATAGTAGGTCAGTTATGTCAGGGATCATATTTGCCCTCATTCCTGTCTCCTAAGCACCTACCACAGTGCCTGAATATTAATAAACTAGTAGCCCTGTGCACGAATCCATGCACCAGTAGGTGGCTGCCGCCCTCCTGTAGCTTCCCCTCATCCCCCCTCATAGCTTGCTGTCCTGCCCCCTCCTGTAGCTTTCCACCCGCTGCTCCACCCTCCTGCAAACCCGTGATCTGGTCTACGCGGTTGGTCGTTATGCCTCAGGGCGTAACAAATAATTAGCATATTCCTCTCTTATTATATAGGACTAGAGGCCCGATGCACAAAGATTTGTGCAAGAATGGGCCTTCCTTCCCCTGGCTGCCAGCACTGCCTTCGCTCCAGCCCAGAGCCGCTTTTCTGCCTTCCCACACTGCCCAGAGGCCCGGAGCGGCTGGGACGGTGCCTGTGTATGCAAATTAACCTGCCATCTTTGTTGGTTAATTTGCATACTCCTGGTTGGCTGGTGGGTGTCGCGAAGGTATGGTCAATTTGCATCTTACTCTTTTATTAGTGTAGATATTTATTGAGTGAATAAAAATAAGTTAATTAGCAACTGCCTCAGTTCTGGATCTCTTTGGTCAGCTCTGTGAATGAGAGGGAATAGAAGTAGGAAGTAGCTTGGGATGATGTCATGTGATCTGAGCAGCAAGACAACCTGGGATGTAGTTGGAATCCTAAGGATTAATCTCTTACGAGAAGTGATAAGCAAATGATTGGAAGCTTTAGTACACATAGCCTTACCACCAATTTCTATGGATTATAAAGCCATCTTTGCCACCAACACTCAATTCTCAATGTATCAGCTGTGTAATACATAATAATTAATATAATAAGTGATAGAACCTGACAGATGGGCCTTTGAAACCTGGATCTTCATTTTAGTAATTGGGGCATCCTTATTTCCTTTAAACCTCAGTTTCTTCATTTATAAATGAAGAGAGGTACACATGTACCTACCTGATAAACTTGTGTTGATTGAGTAATTACACATAGTAAATACGCAATAGCTGCTAGCTGCATCCTCATTATTCCTGTCATTGTCATCATCAGCAGCAAGAATACTGGGCTGGAAGTCAGAAAACTTGTATTATAACCTCAGTTTTGCTACCAATTATCTGTATGGTCTTAGGAATACATTAAACTTCTGCGGGCTTTGGGCTCCTCATTTATTAAATGAGAATGTCAGGCTAAATGATTTCTGAATTTCATTGAGTGACAAGTGCATGAGAGTTGTCTCTTCTAGTTTCCTGATTCCATTTTAAATGAGGTTATTGTTTATTAATTTTCACAAAGATCAGTATTTTTTTCCTCAAATTAACTTTCTATGTAATCCTTCAGGTAGGTTTATCTCACAGTCGGCATAATACTTTTTACTTTTGTATAATATTGGTTTAGGAAGAAAGTCAAGCTGTCTAAACCAAGACCTGAAACACTGCAGTATCCTGTAGAGAGGTCAGTGTGGTTGTGGCTTTAAATCAGAATTGCCATGACTAAACATTAGTTAAGCAGTCCCTAATTTTAAAGAACACTAAAGAGTATAAATACAGCCCGGCTGGTGTGGCTCAGTGGTTGAGTATTGACCTGTGAGCCAGGAGGTCTCGGTTTAATTCCCAGTCAGGGCACATGCCCAGGTTGCAGGCTCGGTCCCCAGTGTGGGGTGAGCAGGAGGCAGCCGATCCGTGATTCTCTCTCATCATTGATGTTTTTGTCTGTCTCTCTCCTTTCCTCTCTGAAATCAATAAGACTATATATTTTTTAAAAAGAATATAAATATATTTCTCTTGGAAACTTGGTTATCAGAACATGAGTACTGATAGAAATAGATTTAAAGAAGAGAAGTTGGCTCTCTATAAAATTAATCATGTAAATCTTAAATCATTGTAGCAAATAGCACTGTTTCCTACTAAGGGATTCTTGTGAAAAGTTGGGTATTTACTTCCTTTCCAATTAAAGTATATGTTTTATACTTTATCCAAAGGTCACTTTTCAAATTTTATCTTGAGCATTTTCTACTTCTTCAAAAAGAGAGCCATCTTAAGAATGTAAGGTTTGCCCTGGCTGATATGGCTCAGTTAGTTGGAGCATTGTCCCATACACTAGAAGTTGATGGGTTTGATTCCTAGTCAGGGCACATACCCAGGTTGTGTGTTCAATACCCAGTTGAGGCATGTGAGGAAGAGAGCTGATCAATGTTTCTCTCTCACATAGATGTTTCTCTCTCTCTCCCTCTTCTTCTCTCTAAAGTCATTTTTCAAAAAAAAAGAATAGAGAAAAATGGAGGAAGTTTGAGCTTAGTAAGATTTTAAATCTGATCACCCTAGGTTATCCTAATATATATAAAAACCCAGGGTCTGTAACGTCCAAAACGACTGAAGGCTCGACAGAACGCCAGGCTGCGCGCGCAGCAGGCTCCAGTGGGTGGGGACTGGCCAGTGGGCTGAACTGCTGACCTCTCAGGGAGAGAGAGAGGCGGGGCTGATCAGCGCTACTGCTGCTGGCGAGGCCCAGAGAGAGAGAGAAGCAGGGTCTGATCCACAGCCTCAGACCCTGCTTCTCTCTCACTCTGGGCCTCGCCAGCAGCTGTGCCTCTCTCTCTCTAAGAGATCAGCAGTTCAGCCTGCTTGCCAGCAGCCTGGGGTGGCTGTTGATCAGCCCCGCCTCTCTGATCAGGCCTGGAGATAGGCCCGGAGATGCTGACTGGCATAGAAACTGACCAATCAGAACCAAATCTGGGTGAAGTGCAAGGAGCCAATGGCTGCCTAGGAGGCGGAACTTTTGACACTGACTGGCATAGAAACCGACCAATCAGAACCAAATCTGGGTGAACTGCGAGGAGCCAATGGCTGCCTAGGAGGTAGAGCTTTTGATGCTGACTGGCATAGAAACTGATCAGTCAGAACCTAGTCTGGGTGAACTGTGAAGGCAGAACCTAAGGTGGGGGCTGAGGAGGGGTTTTAAGGGCAACAGCTGTTTGGTGTAAGGTGTAAGAAAGCAGTTCAATTTTTTAATGACTGGTTTGGCAGTATAGTGCATATGGCTGGCTATCAGTCCAGATATAGGGATTATGTATTTTTGTCTGCCAAGAGCATCTCCTGCTGAAAAAGGCTCCCCTGCCCCCCCATTTAAGCAATCATATTGTATATAATCTATCTACACTAATAAAAGGGTTATATGCTAATTAGATCAGTCGACTGGCCATCTTCTGGATGTCTGACTTCCTTCTGGACAAAGCCATGGTGGTGGGGGCCAAGGCAGAGGCAGTTTGGGGTGATCAGGCCAGCAGGGGAGGGCAGTTGGGGGCAACCAGGCCGGCAGGGGAGGGCAGTTAGGGGCGATAAGGCAGGCAGGCATAGAGGTTAGGGGCAATCAGGCAGGCAGGCAGAGGGGTTAGGGGCGATCAGGCAGGCAGGCAGAGGGGTTAGGGGCAATCAGGCAGGCAGGCAGAGGCAGTTAGGGGTGATCAGGCAGGCAGGCAGAGGGGTTAGGGGTGATCAGGCAGGCAGGCAGGCAGGCAGAGGCAGTTAGGGGTGACCAGGCAGGCAGGTGAGCAGTTAGGAGCCAGCGGTCCCAGATTGTGAGAGGGATGTCCAACTGCCGGTTTAGGCCTGATCCCACAGGGCCTAAACCAGCAGTCGGACATCCCCCAAGGAGTCCCTGATTGGAGAGGATGTAGACTGGGCTGAGGGACCCCTCCCACCCTGTGCATGAATTTCGTGCACCAGGCCACTAGTCTATAATAATAAAAAGCTAATATGCTAATTAGACCAGACAGAGGAACAACCTTCCGTAACAACCAGTGGGTGGGGCTGCAGGGCCACGAGGCAGCCAGGGCTGCGAGGGCTGAGTCCCTTGCACGAATTTCGTGCATTGGGCCTCTAGTATGAAAATAACAGAGGCCTCTTTTATTAGAGTATATATACTGCTTATAGAGGCAAATTTCCAATGGGTAGACTACTGAAAGACATTTAGTGTGTTCCAGTATCATTAATTTCAGATCCCTTAGCATCTATTCTCAGCCTCTTCTTTCTGAATTATAATTTTAAAACAAGCTTTCCTTTTCTGCCTTCTTCCATCTGAGAAACATTAAAGCAAAAAGATTGATGATCGACTTTAAGCTTGTATATGCAGAAAAACAAACTTATATCCTATAATTTGCCGTGCTCTGCACATGTGAAAAATCTAAGGATAATTAGTTGTTATTGCTTTAATATGATGAAGACAACTTCCATGAGACAAAATCCACGGCTAATGCATTTTGTCTTTTGGTTGATTGACTGGTTAATGGAATTGGAAAAATATTTTATGTCTCTTCTTTATAATAATGTTTTCATTCTCTACTAGGAATATATAGGAATTTAGATAGCTGGTCTTTATTAAAGCACACCCTTCTTTATTCATTTTGTCATTTGTTTTCCCCTCTTCTCAGTTTTTTTTTTCTGTATTCTTGTTTCTAATTCCCATTTTGTTTCAGCATTTGCAGTGAAACTTACAGATTTTCAAGGGAGAACGTTAAGTTGGTAATTGTATATATACCCACACAGTAATTGACAGTTCATTCATTCTCTGCATTCTTGTTTCTGCTGTGAGACCTGGAACACTGTAAATGTTCTACTAGTATACCAGAAGTGAGACTTAAAACTCATGTGCACTGGGGATTTATAGGATGAAGATTAGTTTGGTATTATATGCCCAGGCACATAGTTCTGAATCAACCCTATGCAAAAGCTTCTCTGGAAATGTATGGATGATAAGGCTTCTTTCTCCCCCACTTCCTAGGCCAGTGATGGGCAACCTTTTGAGCTTGGTGTGTCAAACTTCGCCAAAAAACTGAGCATAACTCGGGTAGTGTGTCACTTTGAGGAAAAAACATTATTTCACAAATGTTTCATCCTCAGGAGCAGCAAATGTTTCATCCTCGGCATGCGGCCGCCTCAGCGGCCGCGTGTCATCAGAAATGGCTACGCGTGTCAGTGCTGACACGTGTGTCATAGGTTCGCCATCACTGTCCTAGGCCCTTACCAGTTCTTTTTAAAAGCATGATTGAGCTTGGATTCTCAGATCTAAAATTATGTGGGAAGAGTACAAACTGCAACTATCTTCCTTCCATCAAAAGTAGGCAGCACAAGAGCCCAACTTTGTTTGCTGTTGTCTCCCAACACCTACAAGGTTTTTCATGCTAGGTGCTATGCTTTTATGATGCACCTTTCTTAGCTCTGGAGAACCCAAATAGAAGGCTTCCCTGCCATTAAAATAGCCATGTCACTTCTCTTTGACTATGGATGAAGGACCCTGTACCCTCTGGGAGGGCTTTACTCAGACATGGGTCATTGAGTAGTGCCCACTCAGCAGTTATTTCGTTTATGGGCTAAAGTTCCTTGAATTCCAGAAGATAAGGCATCATTGTCTCTTGAGCCTGTTGTCAGACACCCGGTCACTTGATAGGAGATGCTGCCAACCTGAGCAGGGAGGGCAGGCAACCTGCTCTTCCTCACCATGGCCTAAGATGCTATCCTTGTCAAGCAAATGGAGATGGATCGTGCTGCTCTAACCTTGTTATACATCACTGTCAAGCTCTGCTATTGGCTTCCAGAGATTGGCCAACACAGACAAAGTACTTTTCCTGGTAGCAAATGTTACCTTGGATTGTTTGTAGGGCATATTATTGATGAAGGACTGAGTATAAAGGATCATAATTCCCAACTAAGCTTCTTTTTCTGTGGCAAACTCTCTCAGTGCCCTAAATTCTGTCAGGCTGTTTGGTAAATGTGGTACTCATTCCATGCCTAAATAAGGACAGTGACTGATTTCTCTTTGAAATTTTTAGATTTTTTTCTTACTGATTTTATTTTAAGGGATATTTTGGGGAGCAGGGGTGGCAGCAGGAGAGTTAACTTAAACAGCAGGTAGTTTCCAAAAGCCATTTTTCTGCTGCACAGTTTTAAAAAGGAGAGGGCCACTTTTAAAAAAAGTGATATCCAAACTTGATGCTCCTTTCCATTTTTTATTTTGGATGTTTCAGGTTTTATTCCTTGTTTTTTTGTTTTTTTTCCTTAACTTTATACACTTTGGAAGTTTTGGGGACCAGAAAGATTAAGAAATGCCATTTCAAAGTAGAAAAAGTCAAGAATATATTATGATTATCTCTATATGTCAATACCTCTCACTTGACCCTGGTTCCAGACTTGGTAAAACAGATTTTCTACAGTTAAAAGAGTGTACCAGAGCAATTTCTTAGTCTCCAAAGCCTTTTCTTACTGTTTCTTTATAAGTAACTTCATAAAATAATTATTTGAAAATTTTCTTTAATCCTCATGATTTGCAGAGAGGCATTTTTCATGGAGAAATGAGCCAGTGGAAACAATAGTTGTTAAAAGTTGGCAGGCTTCTACTCAGGTGGAACAGCATTTTATATATCTCAAAAAAGTTGATGAAAGTCCTACTTTTTATAAGACATTAAAAAAAAGCTATGCCTTTCCATTATTACCTACTCCAGCATTTCAGCATTTAACAGATTCTGATTTGAGTTTTGCTGTTTTAATTATCTAGTCTACTTTACTATTTACTATTTTAAATTTTAAAAATGTATTCTCTTTATCTTCCTCTGTTTTCCCCGTTTATGTGTACACGTATGGGTATGTATGAGAAAGAGAGAGACGCAAAAATCACCTTAGTATTCACAATTTCATATTTCTAAGATGAACTTTGGGAAATGTGAGGGAAATATCATTGCTGACACTTCCATTTAGAAAATCTGTTTCCAGACACTAGTGAATCAATATATAGAATTTTTAAAGTTTTGCCTATAAGGTTCTGTAATGGTGGTTGATCCCTATTTTACTTCTATTACCCACTCCTTTCCTGGGAGAAGATGGTATGGTATGTTCATGGGTGGGATAATGTGTACCTGGATAGGTGGATTGAGGCCTGAGGCTTCGTTTTTGTTTGACTACTAAGTAGCTGTGAATGTGGACAACACATTCAATCTCTTTAAATATCTTTTCACTGATTTATATGATGTGAGTGGGTTGTACTAGGATATCCAATTGGACCACTTAGCTGGGAGTTAGCCATTCAAGTGGGATGAGGTAGGTTGTGAAGGGTGTTCTGGCAAAGGCAGGTATTTGTATAAATTCTGGGAGGAAATAAGGAGCGTGGCATGTTAGAGAACTGAAACTAGTTCATTATGACTGGAGAATAGGGTGAAATGAAATGGGGGTAACCAAAAGGAAACAATGCAAGACTTATTGCAGGACTTATTAAGACGTATATACAGCTGACCCTTGAACAACACAAGCTTGAACTGCGCTGGTTCACTTACATGTGGATTTTTTCAGTAAGCACCTGTACTGTTTTCGTCCATGGTTGGGAGTTCATGGATGTGGAGGGCTCAATGTATGCACTGATCTATGTTATTTTATATAGGGGATTCAAGCATCCTCGGATTTCGATGTCTGTGGGGGTCCTAGAATCAGACCCTCACAGATACCATGAACAACTGAGTTTTGGGGGAGTTAAAATTTACATGCAGGTTTTCGACTGTGTGGGGTCAATGCTTTGTTCAAGGGTCAACTGTACTTTATTCTAAGTACACAAGAAGCTGTTTATATATTTTAAGTATGAGAGTGACATCATCATTTGCTGCCTTATAAAAGTCACTGTGGCAAAATTGTGAAAAATGATATAGAAGGGGAGACTAGATACAGAAACTAGTTAAGAGTAAGGATGCCAGATAAAAAACAAGATACCCAGTTAAATCTGAATTTCAGAGGGGAAATTGGATTTCAGATAAATGAATAATTTTTTTAGCATAACCATGCCTTAAATACTACATCGTACATTCAAATGTCAGGTAATAATGTGGACTGAAAAAGTGTTGCGTTCATAAAAAGGAAGCCAAGCTGATATTGGAAGTACTTTTAGTGGAAATAGAGTGGTAGAAGCCAGATTGCAGAGTGATGAGGAATGAATGGAAGATAATGTAGTTGAATCAGTGCTTGTAAACAACTCAGAAATTGACTTTGAAAGAGACAAAAGTTCTCTTCTCTGTCTCTTTCTCTGCCCTTTCTTTCTGGATGATGTGCCTTTCTGGAGAAATTCAAGTCTCCTCAGGTTTTCACCAAATCCCAGCAGTCATACTGGGGCCTGCCTTTCTCTCTGGCTCACTGGAATCTCTGTCAGCTGCCTGCCTGTCAATGGATGGAGACAAGGTGTAGCTTGAGCCCTTGCCCCAGCAATTAACTAGGGACATTTTTGAGTGAGATTCTCTACTTTCCTTAGAAAATCATTTTTGAGGGCTTTTCAACAAGGACTGTTTTAAAGACAGGAGTGCTTTTCATACTTGAGATGCTCATTTATCTCCTATATCTTCTAGCACTTAGGGTATTCCTTTTAAAAGCGCCAGTTTGTCACGGAAAGACGTTGCTTATGTACTTTAAGAAACAATTATTTTCATTTGCTTTTCCTCCAGCTAACCTAACTTCTCTTTAAACACTATCTCTTCCTCTCTTAGCCCTGCTGAGGACTACCAGTGCCTGACACTCCCCCTGGAGCTCTGTTCTGAAGGCAGTTCCTGGCCCCTTACCTATAACTACAGCTCAAGGTCTCAGGTTTCACTGATGGAGATTCTCTTCTCCTTCTTTTGTTCTTGTTTGTCTTTTTTAGGGAAAAAAAGAAAAAAAAAAAAAAAGGGAAAACACACTCCAAACTGAGCTCTTAAATGGCAAAGTTCATATTTTCTATTAAGATGGATCCTAAGTTTAGATGTTGAACTCAGAAAATAAATTCATTAGCCTGTGTAACCAGAATGGCAGGCCAGTATTTATGTTGATACTGATCGAATGCAGAGATTTTTCAACCCTTTTCATCTCATGGCAGCATAAACTAGTTACTAAAATTCTGCTGTGCACCAAAAATATGTTATATTTTTTGCTGTTCTGGCCAAAGAAATAGGTATAGTTTTGATTCATTCATACCGGATGGCTATTGTTATGTTGGCTGTTGTCATTATTTTATTTGACAATCTAAGGGAAAAGAGGTCAGCACCCCTGACTAAATGGTCAGGTATTGCATGTTATAAATTTCTTGCAGCACAGCAGTTGAAAGTCACCGATCTAATGCAATCGTTTAACACAGATGTTATGTAACAAAACAGAAAGAATTCATCCACCCAGTGCTAGTAGAGCCAAACACCAGATACTGAGAATTGCAGTGGGGAAATATTAGTTATTTTATTATGAATGGCGCCATTCAGGAGAACAGGAAGCTAATGCTCAAAAGCCCGAACTCCCCCATGTCGTGTAGGTAACAGATTATATAGGGCAGATCACAAGACACTGTGGGTTAGGGGTTCATGATCATGCTGTGAGCTGATTGGCCTGAGGTGAGGTAAGGGCAATGAATCATTTCTTCAGGTCTTGAAGACAGTTCTGAGGTTTTTTCCCCCCCCAGCATCACTCTGTCTGATCTCATGGGAAAGTAGCCAAGGGGTGGTTCCACCTTAGGGCTCAGGTACTGAAACATAATTTAGGTCAAGATGTTATCTTACCCTGCCAGAGGTCCAGGGAGTCTGACCATTATCAGGCCAGGGCTACTGTCTCCTACTGCCTTGGGGGTTGTAGATTATCTGGGGCAAGGGTAGGTCTCTGAGAGGTATAGACATATTATTTCTAAAGCTAGGAGTTAAAACTAATTTTAATCAAAGTTATTAAGACCCTTTGTTTCAGTTGGATCATTGTTTTACTACTTTACATTAAAATTTCAGTAGGTGGTGGATTCTCAACTAACACTAAAATAATGAAGCAAAGAAACAAAGCTAAAAAATATTAGCTTTTTCCAGGCAAGATATGCAGAATTTTGTACTTTGCCATATGGAAAATGATTTCTAATAAATGAAGACTTGTTTTAATTTTTAAATTTTTGATTCTTTGAAGAAGTGGTCGGATAGGGAAAATGCATATTATTATTTTAATGTATTTAATTCCAGTTTTCACATTAATTATGCTGAGACATCTTTGGCTATAACCTAAATATTAAAATGGACTCAATATCAAGTTATATTACACTTCATCTGAATTGGACCTTGTGTTCCTACAGCACGTCTATGACACCATTTGGGTGTCCTACAATTCAAATCTGATTCTAACACTAACTAACCAGTGATAGTGCACACTGCACTCTCACAAGTCTGCCCTTCAGTGGATATCAGCCACAAGTCTCAGATAACCTCAAGCCACTTGCACTTCTTCCTAGCTGACTACAGATTTAGGGTTCCCCAACATCCCCTTTGGGTTCAATAATTCACTAGAAAAACTCACAAAACTCACTAAAAGTGCTGTATTCATGATTAATTTTCTTTTAAAGGATATAACTCAGGAGCGCCAAATGAGAGGTCGATAGGGCAGGGTCCTGAGGAGGAGGAAGGCAGCACAGTTCCCATGTCCCCTTCTCATGGAATTGGGGCATCTCACCCTCCTAGCATACTAGTGTGTTCCCCAGTCAGGAAGATCCATTGAGCTTCAGTGTGCAGAGTTTTTATATGGGACTTCATTACATAGGTATGATCCTATATAATAAAAGAGAAACATGTAAATTTACCGTACCTCCGCTATGCTCACCAGCCAATCAGGAGTGAGTATGCAAATTAACCTGACAAAGATGGTGGGTTAATTTGCATACACATGCGCCAGGCGAAGAGCAGATCGGGAGAGCCGGCGGAGAGTGGAGTGGCTTGGGGAACTTGGCCCCCCAAGCCACCAGACGGAGAGCAGAGAGGGAGAGCTGGCGGCTTGGAGTACTTGGCAGAGCGGGAGGCCATGGGACGGAAACAGAGCAGGAAGGGAAAAACCAAGAGTGTGGGGAGCACCAGGAATTCTGGGAATAGTAGTTCTGGTGGCAGCCCCATGACCAGAAGCGGAAGCCCTGAGCGTGGGGAGTACCAGGAATGCTGGGAATCGTAGTTCTGGTGGCAGACAGATCTCCTAGATACTAGAGCAAAGTGAGCCTGGAGCAAGTTACTGTTGCGGTGGGGGATGGAAGGAAAGCAAAGGTCAGAGACATAAGTAAAATCAGAGTGTCTAGGAAAAATTAAAGGGAAGATATCCTAAAACTTGCAGGAAATCTCCACCAATGAAGCAAAGGAAAAAAAAGGCCTCTATTATTCTGTGAGCAACAAACCAAACTGGGTTGGGGTCTCAGACAATTCACTCATATGATTGCGAAGACAGACAGAAACTCCCGGATTGGAGAGGGCTCCTCTGAGGGCTCCCAGATTGGAGAGGGTGCGGGTCGGGCTGAGGGACCCACCTCCCCTGCACGAATCTTCGTGCACCGGGCCCCTAGTTGAGTAAATAATTGGCTACATGACTGAAATCAATCTCCAACCCCTCTTCCCTCCCTGGAGATTAGGGATGGGCTGAAAATTTCAACCCTCTCATCAAGGGCTTGGTCTTTCTAGCTTGTCCAGCCCCTCCTTTAAACTATCTAAGGGCCTACCTCCAGTTACCTTGTTAGTATAAATTTATGTATGGTCCAAAGGAGCTCGTTATGAATAACAAAAGATATTCCTGTTACTCAGGAGCTTCCAAGAGAGTTTGAAATTCTATACCAGGAGCTGGGGACAAAGACCAGGTATATAGTCTTTATTATATCACAGACTTCAAGGGTATATTTGATTCAGTTACATAGCTTTAACCAAGTGAAATATTACCTTTGTTTTACAGCTGAGACATCTGGCACTAAGAGCTTATATGATTAGCCCAAAATTACATGAGTAAATTCCAGAAAGGTCCACAATCCCAGTTGTCTTAGCTAATGAAATGTCCACTTTCTGTGGACATCAGCTTAGACTGTGAGACTAGTTTTTCTAGCAAATTGTGAGACCTTTCATGAAATGTATACCAAAGAAACATTATCTACTATCAGTTTGAAAAGAGTTGTGTTGGCTTAAAAAAAAAATCTAGCTCATTTTACTTGGGAAACATCCCATGTGGAGCCTGCCTTACTCATTTCTCTGACTTTGAGCTTTCTTCATAGTGTAGTCAGACATACCTCTCCCTATGAGTCTTGATATCTCTCCTTTTAATGGTTCAGCATTTATTTTATATTGTACACTTATAAAACATTTTGCAGTTAAAGATCAAGATTGTCATCATTGGCTGGGTAATGGAGACAGAGAACTTTGTCCAGAAACTTATATGCTAATCAACTATCATCATTTTAAAAAATTATATTCTACTGTTTCTCAAAAATGATCTAAGACTACTTTCAACAGGATACATTGAAAAATAATAAGCTAAATATAAGAAAGGGAAAATGGGCCTTGGCCAGCATGGCTTGGTTGGTTGAGTGTTGGTCCATGCACCAAAAGATTGCCAGATTGATTCCCAGTGGGGGCAGATGCCCAGGTTGCGGATTCAATCCCCTGTTGGGTGTGTTGCAGGAGACAACTGATCAGTGTTTCTCTCTCACATCAATGTTTCTCTCTTTCTTTCCCTCTCCCTCTAAAATATCAATAAAAACATGTGTGTGTTTTTTTTAAAAAAAGGGAAAATGGGATGAAGAGAAGAAAGGTAAGAATACTAGCATAAGGATTTATAGAGCTGATATAAAAATTTACTGTCAGGCGTGGTGAAGAATTTACAAAGCATACAGCCATCTCAGCGAGTGACATTTTAAAAATATGACCTGAATAAATCCATAACATAGATTGTGGACATGTGCTTTAATCCTTATTTCATAGCCAATGTAAAAATAGATTTCAGATTGTTATGAATTTTGGGAGTGCTCTTTTTTTATCACTTCAAAATCTGAAGTCATTCTCTGCACATTTCATTTTGGTTTACATTCACTACAATTAACATCATCCAAAGCTGTGCTGACCAACATTACAGTTAATAGCCACAAGTGGCGCTGAGCATTTGAAATGCAGCTCATCGGAAATGAGATGTGTGGTCAGTGTAAAATACATATTGGATTTTGAAAAAATCATTGAATAATATTTAAAATATTAATTTATGTTGATTTTAAAATATTTTAGATATATTTGGTCAAATAAGTTATTAATTTTAAAATTAATTTTTCTTTTTTTAATGTATTCACATTAAATTTCACATATGGCTCGCATTTCTATTTGGACAGTGCTTTTCTAAGGGAATTGGTTTTCACTGTTATGTTAAATGCCGTACAGAATTCTATCTCCATGTAAAATTTCAAATATCCATAGCTTTGTGTATATATTCATACAACAGTGTAATCAGTGCTGAACAAACACATGGATAAAATTAAGTCCTTAAAAGCATAGTAAAAATATCAAGGGTATAAAGTTACTTCTTCGGAACACCAGTCTTTCTCGTCTCTCAGGAAGCCCACCCTCTTACGGCAGATCCTCAGTGGTCCTAGAGATTATGCACAGAAGCACTGCTGGTGCCCAACTGGGAGAGGCTTCTTCTCCCCATAGTTTTAAAGAACTATTATGAAATCGGCCCTTATTTTGCAAAATCATAAAGCATTTGGAATATCGGAGAAGAGGTGTGACTTTACATAAATCTATATAACTTCATGATTTTATTGTTTCCTAACTAAGTAGAAAAGAGTGTGTAATCCTATATAATAAAAGGCTAATATGCAAATTGTCCCCTCAGGAGTTCAACCTCTGACCACCAGGGGGCAGCCCGGAATGAAGGAAGGCCCTGGCCAGCAGCTGGCAGCCTGGGGAAGAAGGCTTAGACCGGCGGCAGCTGGCAGCCAGCAGCTGGGGGAAGGAAGGCCCTGATTGGCCCTGATCACCAGCCAGACCTACCTAGGGACCCTACCCATGCATGAATTTTGTGCACCAGGCCTCTAGTATGTATATAAAGGAACATGTAAAGTGAATATTTGTTTTTAGACATTCCAGGTGGGAGATGCATATTGAAATAGACTGAGAGGGATTTGATTCTAACTGGTTCACTGACTTAACCATTTTGGCCTTAATTTTTTCATCTGTGAAAGTTATTGGTAATTACTAAGGCTCCTTTCAATTATAGAATTCTGGGATGTAAGCTCAAGTCCTAGGACATCCTTTGCTAGGTTTTTTGTTTTTGCTATTATTTTTCTGTGGAATATCAAGGGAAAGTCCAGTACGATATGGCATGGCATTTTTCTGCCACTTCTTCCTCTACAAATAATCACACAATGCAAAAGTCACTCTGTTTAATTTAGTGAATGCAGTAAAAGTATTCTTATCTATCATTTAGAATATTTTTTAAAATTTCTTTTATTTTTAAATTTATTGTGGTGACATTTGTTAATAGAATCATATAGGTTTCAGGTATACAATTCTATAATACATCATCTGCATATTGTATTGTGTGTTCTCCACCTCAAGTCAAGTCTCCTTCCATCACCATTTATATCTCCTATACCCTCTTCTATCTTCCCCATATCCCCCTTCCACTCTGGTAATCACCATACTGTTATCTGTGTCTATGAGTTTTGTGGGGTTTTTTTTGTTTTTGTTTTTTTTTTTTTTTTTGCTTAATCACTTCACCCTTTTCACCCAGCCTCTTACCTCCTATCCTCTGACAGTTGTCAGTCTGTCCTCTATCTATGAGTTGGGTTGTCTTTTCATTTTGTTTATGGCTTCCTTTGCAGTGCAAAAACTTTTTAGTTTTAAAATATATATATATATATATATGTTTTTTTATTATTGATTTCAGAAAGGAAGGGAGAGGGAGAGAGAGATAGAAACATCAATGATGGGAGAGAATCATTGATCGGCTGACTCTTGCACGTCCCACACTGGGGACCAAGCCCACAAGTGCCCTAACCGGGAATCTAACTGTGACCTACTGGTTCATAGGTCAACACTCAACCACTGAGCCATGCCAACCAAGCAAAACTTTTTAGTTTTACCCAAGGATGTAAAAGATCTATATTCAGAAAGACACTGAGGAAAGAAATTGAAGAAGATACAAATAAGTAGAAACATATACTGTGTTCATGGATAGGAATAATTAACATCATTAAAATATCCATACTACCAAAAGCAATCCATAGATTCAACACAATTCCTATTAAGATACCAGTGGCATATTTCACAGAACTAGAATAAATGTTCTAAGAATTTATATGGCACCACAAAAGACTCTTAATAGCCACAGCGATCTTGAGAAAGAAAAACAAAATTGGAGGAATCACACTACCTGAGATCAAAATATATGGTACTGGCATAAAAACAAATATGTAGACCAATGCAACAGAGTCCAGAAACAAAATCCACACCTTTGGGTCAATTAATATTTGACAAAGGAAGCAAAAGCATACAATAGGGTACTATTCAATAAATAATGTTGGGAAAATTAGACAGATATTTGTAGAAAAATTAAACTAGAATACCTTCTTACATCATACACAAGAATAAACTCAAAGTGGATTAAAGACTTACATGTTAGACTCAAAATCATAAAAATCCTAGAAGAAAAGAAAGGCAGTGAAATCTTGGAAATTTCTTGTAGCAATATTTTTTTCTGATATAATTCCTTGGACAAGGGAAACAAAAGAAAAAATAGAATATAATTTCTTTAGATAAAGAGTAGCACTGTGTTTTTACAAAGGCACCCAGTGTCCCTTAGACTTCATGACACTGTAGGAACTTGCATCATCTCTTTCTTTAGACCTTGAATAGAATTGTTTTCTAGTATGTTTTACTAGATCAGTGATGGCGAACCTATGACACGCGTGTCAGCACTGACACGCATAGCCATTTCTGATGACACGCAGCTGCATGCCGAGGATGAAACATTTGCTGCTCCTGAGGATGAAACATTTGCGACAAGAATCTTGGAGTTAGTTTTTTCCTCAAAGTGACACACTACCCGAGTTATGCTCAGTTTTTTGGCGAAGTTTGACTCACCAAGCTCAAAAGGTTGCCTATCACTGTACTAGATGAAACCAACTAATTTTATTGAACTGTTTTACTAATTATTATTACACTAGTGGCCCGGTGCACAGATTTGTGCACATCGAAAGGAAATTAATTAGAAGAAAGATTCGTGCAGTAATTACATTACTGCAAAAAATTACATGTCAAAATAGTATGTATATTATAGTATTATAAAATTAAAACACGCGTGCCATTGGTGCCAGCAAGAAATTTATATGTATTGCACACGTGTGCGTCAACATTTATTTTTAAACTAGAGGCCCGGTGCACGAAATTCATGCATGGGGGTGGGGAAGGGGGTGTCCCTCAGCCCAGCCTGCACCCTCTCCAATCTGGGACCCCTAGAGGGATGTCCGACTGCCCTCTCACAATCCAGGACTGCTGGCTTCCAACTGCTCGCCTGCCTGCCTTCCTGATTGCCCCTAACCACTTCTGCCTGCCAGCCTGATCACCCCCTAACCACTCCCATGCCAGCCTGATTGATGCTTAACTGCTCCCCTGCCAGCCTGTTTGCCCCCAACTTCCCTCCTCTGCCGGCCTGGTCACCCCTAGCTGCCCTCCCCTGCAGGGTTGATCGCCTCCAGCTGCTCTCCCTTGCAGGCCTGGTGCCTCCCAACTGCCCTCCCCTGCAGGCCATCTTGTGGTGGCCATCTTGTGTCCACATAGGGGCAGGATCTTTGACCACATGTGGGCAGCCATATTGTGTGTTGGAGTGATGGTCAATCTGCATATTACTCTTTTATTAGATAGGATAGAGGCCTGGTGCACGGGTGGGGGCCAGCTGGTTTGCCCTGAAGGGTGTCCCGGATCAGGGTGGGGGTTCCCTTGGGGCATGGGGTGTCCTGAGCGAGGGGCCTATGGTGATTTGCAGGCTTGCCATGCCCCCGGCGACCCAAGCGGAGGCCCTGGTATCTGGTATTTATTTTCCTTCTACAATTGAAAATTTGTAGCCTGGAGTGGAGCCAAGCCTCCTGCTTGCTCCGTGGCCGGCAGCCATTTCTGTTGGGGTTTGTGTATATCTTCTATAATTGAAACTTTGTAGCCTGGAGTGGAGGCCTGGGCTGGCCAGGGTGTATGTAAAGCTTTGCTTCTTCCATTGCCAGGGGCAACCCTAGCCTCCCACTCTTTCCAGCTCTGTGGCTGCCGCCATTTCTGTTTGGATTTGTTTATCTTCTATAATTGAAACTTTGTAGCCTTGAGTGGAGGCTTAGGCCAAGAAGGGCAGGCGGAAAGCTTGGCTTCCTTCATTGCCTGGGAAACCCAAGCCTTCCTCCTGCTCTCTGTGGCTGTAGCCATCTTGGTTGGGTTTATTTGCATACTCACTCTGATTGGCTGGTGGGCGTGGCTGGTGGGCGTGGCTTGTGGTTGTAGCACAGTGATGGTTAATTTGCATATTACTCTTTTATTAGGTAGGATTGCCAGTGCATGTCATATGTACCGGCTGGTCAGTCAGTCAGACAGTCAGACGGATGGACAGATGGTTACTTGGCCTTTTATATATATAGATGTTAAGCAAGGCATAGAAATCAGCTTCTCCCATTTTCTATGTTTATTTCTCATAAGAGAGCTTCCCATTCCAGGTGAATGTGTGCTGTCATTGATACCAGTCACTGCAAGTGCCTGGACTCTCATTTCCTCTCAGTGGTATGTTCAAGGGATAGCCAGATGGCGATTGATGGACCTGTTTACTTAGCAGCAGCATGAAAGTTCATTCCTATGGCCATTTCCTAGCTTCTAGGGGATTCATTCCCTAATAATTAACAAGCTATGTCTCTCTGTCCTACTTTTCAATTGTCTTTCAAAGCAAAAGGGTCTTGGAGAGTTGAACTTGGAGAATTAAACTTTAAAAATTATTTATAAATCTGGAGTACTGGTTTGGCATTTGCTATCAGACTTTATTATTATCAGTTTTCTCTCACAGAAACTTTGAGAATTAAGTTCAAGTTGGCCTGTACCATCCTCTGCCCTTCTCAAGGTAGAAGATCTAGTGACTTGCATATTTAAAATACATAAAAGCAACGCATAATTTACATCACAGAGGCATACCCTGGATAAATAAAGGTAGCTGTTTTTATGATCACATGCCCATACAAGCACACTTTTACAAATATAGGGTGGCCCCCAAAAATGTATATACACACTTGAATCATTATAAAGGCAGTGTTTATTAAAATACATTGCATTTTCAAAATTGAGCTATATTTTTTGGGGACACCCTGTACAGTCAGTTGAATCTCAAGGAGCTTTTCCCTCCCGTACCCCCACCCCTCTGTCTTATTGATATCTCTCACCTTAATTCTTATTTCCTTATGTTCTGGCCCACCTTTCTCTGCCAGCAGGGCCTTGAGTGCATTCCCTGTGGGCACCATCATCTCCTCTCTGTAATTAGCTTAGTGGAGCCAGTGTGAAGTGATGCAAGAAGGCTTTAGCTTCCCTAGAGCCACACTTTGTAGTCTAGCACGCTCCTTATCTATTGCTCCAGAGAGCCAGATACCAGGAAACCATTATGTTAATATAGCAACAGCAGCTCTTATTTTTTCAATCCCACAAAAACCACATGTGACCTGACATGATCTTAAGATATAAACAAGTACTCCACATATTTTGCACTCCCAGGTACTGAGTTTTTTTTCTCTCCTGGCATTTTGGCCAAATCCCTCATCCTTTCAGTGAGGGATGGTGACGCTATCACGTCCAGTGTCTGGCCTGGAAATTCATTGGGAGCCATAGTATATGATGTTATTCATGGACCACTGGTTAAAATGTTGTTTACTGTATTTTCAACTTGCTTTTATTTGAACAAATGTTTTCTTTTAACAATTTTATTTTTCCTATTTGCCAGGTATTATAGTAGTTTTATTTTCCTGAAATAAAATTTACCTTGTTGTTCATCTTCCTTTGAAAATTACTCTTGTTCTATGAAAAATTTGCAAAGATTCAGAAGAATTGGTTTTATATTTTGTTTCTCACAACTTGCTTTTGATAAACTCCAAAATGTCCTGTCTAACTATACAGATTGCAGACATTTTGACTTCTCAGAGCCCCTTGTAATTGATTCAACCATTTTATTCTAATTAGAGTTCTATGCTCTTTAGAAATGTATACCTTGTTTTTCTTCAGCTAAATGTGAATGTGCCTGATAATTATGAATTAAGAAATATTTTTCCTCCCCCCGCTTTAAGTGTCAAAGTTAGTAATTTTAAGATCGGCCTTTAGGAAATCTAGAAAGCATTTTGAAATTAGTGGAATCCCTCTTTTTTTCCTCCTTTACTAATTCCATTTCATTATAATATGAATATTATTAGAAATGTAAGCCTACAGGATATTTTTGAGAAATTAATATTGTTTTAAAAAATGATTGTCATACTTCATAGGTTTAATTGTATGTATGTGAGAATGTGAGGGAATGTTGGCTATTTGGTAAGTAAAATACTCTTTTCGTGTGAACTTCTTTCCCTGGTTAAATCTTCACTTAATAGTATGCCTTCTTTTCTGTAACTTTTATACCTCCTTTTAATTTATGTTTAATGAAAATAAATCCTTCATTAAACCCAATGAGTTGGCGATTTCCTCTTGAAAAGATTTTTCACATTTGCAAAGTGATACCAGTTTCGACTCTGGGAATCCATACATGTTGGACCAAGGCAGGGAAGAGCTGCTGAGGAGAGAGGGCTTTCTGTAGGATGGTTTGGTGCTGCTCAGGGGCTTTGCCAACCTCAATAAGTTTTCTAAGAGGAAGCTTTCTTGCCAGCCTCATTGGAACTTGTCAGTGCCCAAGTCATATGAGATGGTCAAAGGTGAGGTTTGATTCTGTGCTAAGTAGAACAAGCACTCTGTTATTTTTGCAATAGGGAGGCCATTCTGTAGAACTCCAGGTTATGGAAATTTCGGTGTTGCCTTAACCATTTAGAGACTGAAAATCTACAGAAATTGGAATCCAGAGGCAAGTCCAGAAAGGAACTGGTGCATTGTGCCATATTTATTCATCGGCTCCTTTTGGCCAGAATTGCTTGCATGTTCCCCTTTCTGTGGTGTCAAAAGAGGAAGGTTTTCATTCGTGACTCTGAAGAGACTTGTGTGTTCATAGAATCAATTTGTGCGTGCATCAGTGTGTTTTTGACTGGGAGCTTCTTGCTCCTTCCTGTGTGTGGTTTTCCTCCCTTCTATCATTTTATTTTTTTTTAATTATTTTTTATTTTATTTTTTTTCCCTTCTATCATTTTAATTCAAAATTATCAGGCACATTCTATCACTTGGGAATTTGGGTGTGTAAATCAGTCCCAGGTGATAATGATAAATCTTGAACAACTTATATCTCTTTTCACTAGAAAAAGTACTACTAAATGAGCACCACTAAATAATTTGGGTGTGTGTGTGTATTCTTCTACTTCATTTTCTCTTATTATAAAAGTGGCCTATCCTCACTTTAAAAATTTATAAGATATAAAAAGAATAAAGCCCTCTTATAAATTTCCTCTCAGTAACAGCCTCAGTTAACATTATGAAATGAGTGCTTATTGTGTGTCTTCGATGCATATTACATTTTATATAGTTGAAATCAGACTATATACAAATTTTCATTTTATTTTTTTAAATATTCACACTTTCTTATGCAAACAACATTTTTGATAGATCTAAAAAATTGACTCTAGGACAGTAATCATGTTTTTAAAGATACATTGAGTCACAAATTAAATATGTATTTTATGCACTTATTGAATTTTTAAAATAATAGCAATGAAAATTGCTGTGGCTAATTATCATATTAACTTCCTTTCAGTGAAGCACTGAGGTACTTGCCTATACATAAATTTGCAATGCCAACTCTTCACTGAATAGTAACTGAATTTCTTTTAATGTTTTGTCCTGGGTTTACAATTATTTCTTAACCTTTGGTCACCAATGCTCTGAGAATTCAGTGAAAGCTATGAATCTTCTTCCCAGAGAAATGCATATTCACACCAAAAACTAATTGTAATGATAATCAATTATGATATGCCAGGCACTCTGCCAACTGCTTTACATGTGTTATTTCATGCAATCAGCAAAGCAGCACTATAAGGAATGCACTGTTATTCTCATTTTGGAGATAAAGACATTGAAGTGTAAGGAGATGAATTTTCCCATGGCCATAGAGCTAGGGGAACTTGGGCTCAAACTCTGATTTTTACGACCCCAGAGCCTATCCCCTAAATCATTGTGCACCTAATTTTAGGGAACTTATAAATTCCTAAAGCCTGTTCATCGATATTCATGTTATAACACCTTATATGTTGCGATCAAAAGATTGTTATTGGCAGTGAAGAGTTTGTGTGATTACTGAATCTTGCTATTTTTGTAACTTATTTATTTAATATATAAGTATTTGATACACATTTACTGTTTTGAATACTTGTTAGGTTCTGTGATATGATCTTTATCCTTAAGGAGTTTACTATTGACATGGGATGACAACAATCACACACATAAGACAATGAGAAAAAAATACAAATCTAAAGTTGACTATATTGTAATTAGACATTTCCATAAGCTCTACATGAAAATTAATCTTTACTTTGTCATATCTTGATGCAGTTGTCATTCTTTGATTTCCTGATTTATAAAAGGAAAGTCAAATCTAAAAGGCCACCATGTCCTCTGGGAATCTGGAAGATTCAATATGTCAGAAAAATGAGGTCTATAAAGTGAGACTCTGAGAACTAAGTATGTCTCACATCCAGAATCCTGAGGGTTTCATCAGCTTAACCTGTGAGCCCCAGGGAGCATGCCCAATAAGGAGATTCAAGAATGTTTAGCCAGCTCTCAAACCATGCATCGCAGGGTAACTCTCCTGAGTTGCTCATGTGTAGGCAGTAGAACATCTTGCTAGAACATGCATTTTGACTCGAGTAGGGTTCCTACTTCAAATGATGCAGCATAGCCTTGAGTCATGCAGGCGCAGTAGTAGTAATCTACCAACCTTGGATGAAACCACGTTGCGTGGGAGGTCTATTGAAGCTGACCATCTGACAATCAAAGCTGTCAAAGAGAGGGGCTGTGGCCATAATTCAAAGAACTGCTTTCTACGGGAGCGTATAATGGGAACGTTGTACGTGTGACTTCAACAGCTGCTTCATACAAGGTTATCACAGATAATGGCTATTGTAAGATATGAAGGATGGATTATGTCAAGCTTTCTATTAACTGGGCCCTCATCAAGTATTATACAGTTTTAGAATTTTACTCTTTTAAAACTTTAATCATTTGGGTTATCATATGATAGAATTAATTTATAAATGACATTTGAATTTTCTTTTCAAAGCAAATAGACACTTAGTTATGTGAATTGTGGTATATAGTTTTTCTTCTTCATTTATGAATAATTTTTATTTGAAATGTCTAAAATAAGAATCTTTTAGGTACATTTGTGCTATATTTTAATCACTTTAATAAGTTGTTTAAAATTTCATGGCACACACTGTTTTCATAATCCCTGCAACTTGACTGGGTAGCATTATTTTTTAAAGTTAGGCCAAGATTTTGTGAAAACCTATTATGTCTTAGAAACCTGTAGTGGAAAATATTTTTGATGGACATATATTTCTATCATTGTTCACACATTGCCATTTGAATCTATCCAGCTACTAGTTGTTTGAAGTGATTTTCCAGACAAATATGCAAATAACCTGATGGATTTTATTTAATTTCAAAAGGAAAGTATGATATCAACTCTCGATAATTTCTTAAATTCATTCCTGGAGGAAAATATAATTGAAAACATTCCTTTTCATATTTGCTTTGAGCAGATCCTCGAATTATTTTTGAGGTGAGTAGTAGATTGATGTTAAATGTCCATCACACTTTGGCTTCACAGAGAGAATTCAAGACATAATAACTGTCCACCTTTTAAATTTCCTGTGTGCGTGCGCGCGCGCGCACACACACACACACACGCTCCTGTGTAGGGGGCTTACACAAGACCTTTTTATTTCATAATAAGCAGGCCTAGGGACAATAAAATTTGACATTCTTAACTGTTACTAGTATTTGTCCCTGTGGCCCTGTGCAGTTATCTTCTTGTTAACGATATAGAAACCAGAGTCATAAACTGAGCATGTACCCAAGGCACTACTGTAAATTGCAAATTGCATTCATGTGGTCTGTTCTTTTTGACCTAAGACTAAATTGGAGTAGAGGAAAGAGAAAAAGAATGTTCGAAAGTGGAATAAGAAGTAGAAGTCAAGAAGAAAAACTATATTAGAAAGAAGGACATGTGCAAATGTTCCCCAAGTTTCTGTAGAAAGATTTATTTTGATGGGCTTTTCTATATCTGCAAATCCTCTTTTGCTCAAGAGCCAAACACTGCATTGGGCGCCTCGGCTGCTGGTGTGTGCGTGTGTGCATGGTGTGTTGGCAATAGTGCACTCATGAGATAATGCAAATAATCAGTAAGGGAATAATTAATGATGTGGCAGGGAATATTTTTTTGATAAATGCTTGGGGAATGAGGTGACAGGCGTGAAATTGGAAAATTCCTTTAGCGATCTAAAATATAAATAGCTTTCGGAACTGAAAAGAGTTTCACAGCTGAAGATTTTATTGTGTTGAGAGGAAAAACTTTTTTCTCTCCCCCACTCCCTCCTCCTTTGCAAGTTGTTTGTCCATTCACAAAACAAATACTCTGAAGCCCAGCGCAGCTCATGGGAATAAATTTCAGGTCGAATTAGTACAGTTTCCTTGCTGTCAGGATGCTGGAATTAATGGTGTTTTGATGACACGAATTTTGAAGGGCAAACAAAGAAGCTGAAGGGAGAGAGACATGACTCCTTAGAAGCTTGGTCCTCCTCTCCCCCAGCCTCTCTTGTCTTCCCTGTCATCCGTCTGCCAATCTCCCTGTCCATGGTTAGTTAAAGGCGCTTTTTATCCTCTTTTCTTTCCCACAGAGTTTGCCAGATCCGGCCCGGTGCCTGGGTTCCAGGAGGACACGCTGCAGTTGGCCTTCATCGACTTGAGACAAGTAAGTCTTTGTGTTTTTGTTTTTTGTTTTTCTTTTAAGATGTGTGACTGAAGACCATCAGGTCTTAAGGAAAAAGGGGAGGGACGGGGGATTGGCATTGGCGATTCACACTGGAGACCTAAGGGTTTTTCTCTGTTTGAGGCCACCTCTTTTATTTAGCTATCTGGGATCCTTAGCTATGGTGGAGTTAAAGGTTTTGTGGGTAGAAGGGAAGGCAGGAGGTGGGAGGAGGGACCCAAAGAGTAGAGGGACTCAAGTGACCCTCAAGTGATGCGACCCATTGTGTTATAGTTGGCTTCTGCAGACACAGCAAAAAGATAACTCAGCAAACCAATGCTAAGCAGGTGCACTGATGCAGAGACTGCCTGCCTAGAGAACTTTTGTTTGCAGATAATGAGGGCAGCAGCATTTAAGGAAAATGAAATATTTTACATTCTGGACTGTTGGTTAGGCTTGTTGACTTTTTTCTGTTGCCTTAAGTCTTCCCATCCCCTCCTTTGTGGAATGTGGTCAGCCATGAGTGACTAAATGGTCATTTTAGAAGATGATTAGCAAAGCCCTGTCCACTCACACTAACCTGACAGGCAACCCCATTAAAGTAACATGATGAAAACCTGTCCTTATGCATACCAGAGCTTTGCAAGCCCATCAGATAGAAAGACTTGCTCTATAGAGCTGTGGCCTGCAGGTTGAAATGGTGGGTAGGCCTTGGTGGTTTGGGTACAGAGGAGCAGGATGGGCGGGGGCCTAAAGAGGGAGAAAGTGAACTGGGCTCTGTCATCTCTTCACTCTGAAGATGGATGGGGTTGGATAGAAAGTGTGAATGAAGTAAGAATCAATGACTGATGCTTCTCTCCTATTAAAACAATCTTTTTTTTGGTCTGTTTTAAGAAGGGGGCTGGCTTTGTTTCTCCTGCCATAATGATGCAGTGCCTCTTGTTTTCAGAGCTGACATAGTTTGCATTCTGAAAACTTTTAGATGCCCAGGGTATTTCTTAAAGCTGTATCGGTAGTCTCCTTACCACTGTGACTCGATTCATGCTGGAACAGCTTTTGCCCCATAATGGATGGCTCGAGCTACCCCCGAATCCTTGTGATGGGTGGTGTAATCTGTCATCTGATGACAATTCTGGAAAGCCCTGTTAAGCAGAAAACAGAAAATTGTGTCTCTATAGATCCGCCAAAGTTTGAGGATTCAGGCCGCGTCCCAGAAACGTGTGTCAACTTAATATTTGAGGGCCGAGGCGGGGGTTCGCTTACACATAAAGGCTTTCTCAGCATGGTCACAAATGGAGCTCAGTATCTCTTTCTACGTTAAGACCTTCCACCTGTGGATTCAGCAACTCAACTGAGACATTCAGGTTTTAACCCGTTGGCTGATGTGAGGCTGAAAGATTGGGATTTTGCTTTAGGTTTTGTGGAACGGATCTGTTGGACTTTTCCCCTTGTTTCTTCTCAGAAACTTCGGAGCCAATTGGCTTTTCTTGGAAAGCAGAAATTGAATTTCATTGGAGAATCGCATCCAAGGAAAAAATGTTTCCCTTCTCACTATTCATGAGAAGGAAGTGTGGTCATTCTCTCTAGTTTGTGGTTTTGGTCCCTATGGAAAGCAACCAGTGTTCACAGAAAATGTTAGCGAAGGGAATGAGTTAGAGCACAGCCAAAGTAAGGTGAATCTGAGCCGGGAGCAATGTGCAAGCACTTGTGAGCTCTCAGTGAGCACTGTTTATGCTGAAGTTCCTGTTTCCTGTTACATTTATGTTCTCCACACCCTTTTATGATGTTTTAGCAATAGAACCCTAAACCTCAAAATTTTACTAATAAAGAAAGAGTATGTCTTCCTATTGTATCGATCGCCTAATTTCTATTAATGTCCGTCCCTATTAGAGCAGCTTACATTTTTTAACAGGTCATTTGGAAACCTTTCCTAGCTCTCAGGCTGCAGCTCATTATCAGGAGGTCTCAGGTAGGTTGAATTATTGTGAGAAAAATTATCCTTCAACACCTGAGGCTGAAAATATTGATCTTCTTACAGTTATCTTAGTCATTCTCATAACTTATTGAAAGTGAGCATTTTTTAAAAGGAGACTTCTTATTTTGAACCATAGAGATATTCAAACTATAAATAGAAAGCTTGGGAGTACGTTTCCAAAGGAGGTATCTAGACTTCAAATGAGGCATGATTAATGTCTGAATCTGTGTCCTTTGCATGTGCTCTTCGGAATCCTAAAATAGGGTTAAGGAATTTTGGGGGCTGGGGACTAATCTTAAAAATCATGTAGTATAACCGTTGGCTGGACAGCACCCCAGCTGTGCTTGATTTCCTCCTTCTAGAGAACTCAACTGCCCCAAAGCAGCAAGGCCCACCTTATGACAGTCTGATTATGAGAAAGATATTTCTTAAGTTGGCTAAAATCTGTCTCACTTAACTTTGACCCTTAGACTCTTTATGTTTTTATTAATAACATTAATAACCCCAAATTGGGGGATGGGCTTTTTATTTTGATTTATTGAACTTGCTATCTTCTATGTTTTTCTTTTAAACATATTAACAACACAGATTTTGATCATTTTTATTTATTTAGCCTATCTAAACCTTCTGATT
Source organism: Cnephaeus nilssonii (assembly GCF_951640355.1). Taxonomy (NCBI): domain Eukaryota; kingdom Metazoa; phylum Chordata; class Mammalia; order Chiroptera; family Vespertilionidae; genus Cnephaeus; species Cnephaeus nilssonii. The sequence goes on along the minus strand of NC_137086.1, from coordinate 43,544,763 downwards.
CCGTATCCACCTTATTAACTGAATAGCATGCCCTTTGTAAGTCAAATATAACAATAAACAGGAATGACAGATGTTAAAAGGAAGAAGTTAGAGTTAGGGTAAGTTATAGGGAGCACGCCCATGCAAGAGGAGGCTATGTTCCCAGTTCAGTGAAGCAGGATGTTCTTTTACTAGTACTGTCCTTAAGTGTATTTATCTCACTGTTCATCAGTGTGTTCATTCTGAGCATGCTTTCATGTTCTCTCAAGTGGATGATAATTTTTAAAATATTCAAAACATGGAATATGTGAATAAATCATCTCGTAGATTATAATAGCAGAGTGTCATTTAAAAGCTATAGAATTTCATTAGGAAGCAAATTAGACATGGATAGCAAAACTATTCATCCTTTCTCACCTGTCCTGTGTTCTAGTTTTTCTACTTCTTAAGGAAAAGACTAAAATGACATTTTGAATATACAAGCTTTCATGATACTTTACTTTTGTATAGCACTTCGAAGTTATAGTACATTTCCATATATATCTCATTAGTTAGATCTCTGGGTTTAGAAAACCTGCTGTTAATAATAATGTGAATTAGACAGTGAACATCAAAATCTCCTTCTTTGCCACTTTATACTTTATATATTTCCAAGTTCATAAAAGTAGTATTGCATATACTAAATGCAAGTGCATATTTCTATCAAAATCTAAATTTGGGTTAATACTGAACCTTGAGAAGGACAACTTAAGGACTCATTTATGAACTATCTGAAGGAAGGACATGTACACTCCAAGTACTAATACTTACTGGCCTAAAATAATTGGAAATTAAAATAAAAACCAATAGTAGATTCTCAGTAGTTACTTGATTCTTTAACAGTACTATGATTATATTTTTCTCGTTAAACATTCAGTAGATAATGCTGATGAACACCAGAATTTGAACTTCAGTTGATTTCTATTTCAGTTTATCAAATTTTGAGTGACTACTTTGAACAAAACCTAGGTGCTGTGGGAATACACAAATGAATATGATACAGTCCCTGCTCTCCAGGAGCAAAGAGGTGATCAGCAAATACTAGATTCTAATATAAGATTCATTGTGATAAGTATGACATTGGAAGGATAAAGTCATTATGTATGTTTCAATTATATTTGCAGCTTTTGCTATGTAACACTTCACTCCAAAATGTATTGGTTTAAAACAAGGACCATCTATTTAGCTCAAGTTTCTACAGATTGGCAGTTTGCAATAGGTTCAGCTGAGCTCACTCAGGCTTTGGGGTCAGTTTGCTAGATTGGCTGGGGACTGCCTGGTCTAGTATGCCTTGGCTAGGCCCGCTCTTCTCTGCTCCATGTGATCTCTCACCCAGACGCAGCCTAACCCAGGCTTATTCACATTCATCTTGGCACGCATCCAAGAGAGCAAGAGGAAATGTGCCTTGAGGCCTGTACTTGGAACTAGCAAACCATCTATTCTATTGGCTAGAGCTAGTTACAAGGCCAGCCCAAATCAAGGAATGGGGAAACAGATTCCAACTTAACATTTCAGTTGGGATATAAGACTTTCATATAAATGATGCAAAATAAGCAATGCAAGTCAAGAGCAAGATTATATCTATAGGTACCAAAAGAGGCTTTAAAATGAAGAGGTTTTATAAAATGTTGCATGGAAAAGGTGGAGAGTTAAACTGAAAGAAAGTTAGGCAGAAGGTATTCCAAGCATAGAAAATAGCTGGTTTTAAGTTTTGTTTAAAAGTGTGTGTGTATGTGTGTGTGTTTGTGCACGTGTTAACACCAGTTTTAACTGAATATACAAATAAGATATGCATATGTTGTTGAAATAAGTTACATAGTGCTTATCTAATTATAAAAATATGCTATCTGAAAGTTTGGAAAATACAGAAAAGTTCAAACAAGAGGAAAAATATTTTCTTCAATTTCTTTACCTGTATATAAGTTTATACAAAATCAGGTTCCTACTGTATGTATAATGTTTTAAACCTGATTTTTATTTACATAGCATTATTAGACTGTGAGATTTCCAATGACCTTAATTTAGAACATATTTATAATGTAAATATTTTTATAATATTGGGATAGAGCATTCACCTGGTTCATGATAAAAAAAATATAACAAGGGTGAAAGACTCATTCATGGTCAATAAATTTTTCTCCCAAGAGTAACTGCTGCTGTTAACTTTTTGTTATTTATAAATATTTATACATATAAAAGTAATTATAATACATACTCCTCTTTTTTTTTTCATTTAGCAATGTAGGTTAGAAGGATTTCAGTATCAGAAAGCCAGGCTGCTTCATTCTTTTTCACCACTGCATAATATTCCACTGTGGGTTTTTTTTTCCATGATTTTCTTAAGCGATCCCTTCTGCCTGACCTGGCTGTTTCCAATGCTTTGCCATTTCAAAGAGAAACCTTGCATGCACACTTTTTTATCTGTAAGTGTGCCAGTCTTATAAATTCTTGGAATAGAACTGCTGGGCCAGAGCACATTCATTTGTCGTTTTTATAACTATTGTTAAATTTTCCAGCCCAAGTCCCTGCTCCAAAAAATGTGCAAAAATGGGTAGCATACATTTAAAATAACTGTTTATTACGTTACTGGTCATTTCATGCCTAATTCATGACTTGTGCTTTCTACCCTGTTGCACCTGGACTGCTGGCTGGGAGCGGAGAACCATGGCATACACAGCCCCAGCTTGCTATTAAGTCTTCTATGCTTCTCTGGCCTCTTTTCCTCTCTTTTCACACCAATCCCTTTTCCCTTTTGAGTTAGGCCAGTATGATAACATCCTCTGATTTTGTGTCAGTCACCCAGCATGTGATTGTCTTCCGGCACATTTCACTGTTTTCAGTTATAATACCAGCAATATCACCGTTTCTCTGCCTCAAGCCCAAGTTTACAGATCTTATCATACATGCAGGGAGGAAGACCTGGTAATTGGATCCTCTGGTAATATCTGCCAGAGGTCCGCAAAGGGGCACTCGAGTGCACCGGGCGCCCAGCAGCCTTTCCTCCGTGACTGTGTGTGTGTGTTTGGACTTAACCAGGATCTAGTCTATCTTTCCTCCTTTAAGAGCTAGGCTAATTTCTTTAAACCACCATTTCTGAATTTCTCTTCTTAAATCTTATTTTTACTGTTCAGCTTCCTCATGGGCCTCTTTGTTTTATGTCCTATACTTTTCCTCATCAAATGCCGCTTTTTTGCAGGCCACCCTGAAACATTTCACATGTCTGTTACTCACCTCCATTGTGAGGAACTCTCAACTCCCCCAGATAATTATTTATATAATTTATATATTTATTTAATTTATGGCTGTTCACCTTACATGTCTGACCAACAGGAAAAGGTTTGAAAAGGTTCTTTTCTTTAGTAATATCACATTTTCTGTTCCTTGGTCCCAACTGTTATTTACTTCCGGTATACATAAGTTTTTATAAAACTGAATGAACTAGGTTGTGACATTGCCTGAAATCTCCTGAATGGAAATTGTTGGCAACAAATCTCATGCAGCAAAGCCATCCCAAGATATCTACAGCTTTTTTTAGACCGAGCTGGTTGCATTCCCTCTAGGCCAGTTATTCCCCACTTTCTACACCTTCCGTGTAAGTAAACACAGTGCATTTCCATTGCAGGCACTTAACCTGCCTTGGAAACAAGTATAGGACCTAAGAGAAATAATTGTGTATTTCTTTGGAGATGTTGAACAAAATTTGATGTGAAATCAGTACTTCGGTTAGTCAACATCAGGTAGGGAAACCTGAGAATAACTTAAGAGTCTAACTATTCCAAACTGCTCCTATTTCCCATCCTATTTAATAAAATTTTGGTTATTAATCAAATTGCCTTCCCTTCTCTTTTGCTCTGCCCTAAGTCTAATGAATAGTATTCCCTCTAAGAGGTACATTCCTTCTTTGCTTGTTTGCTATTGGCTCCTTGGCAAAATCTTAACTTTGTTTAATAATTACTTAGGTTTTAACCTCAGTAGAACATTCATTTATATAAAAAACTTATTTTGTCTGGTATACCACATATCAAAATGATAAATAGTCAGTAGAATTTATTTGTCAATATTTAACCCTGGCCAGTCTCAACAGCCCCTAACACGAGGCTAGTATCAGGGTAGGGCAGGCCCACATCTTAAAAGGCCTCAGGTATCAGTCTTCATCACAACCATTAAGCTGTATTTAACGGGAAGAAAGCCATCTCCCACCTGTACTTCTTAATACTGGCTCTTACTCTACTGGGCTGTAACCTGGGTTTTATTTGTGGGGGTGGGAGTCTGTAGTTTTCCCAGGTATTTACTGAGTTGCTGTCATGGTGGTGAAGACAAGAGGTGTGGGGAAGGAGAGAATTGGGGGAAGTTTTCATGAAAGGATATTCTTGGTGGAGGAAAATAGAGTGGCATGTGAAGTGTATAGGTCAGTGACGCTGTCAGAAGAAGTCCTCTCCAAATGTTCAATTGAAATATTTTGTTGACTTTCAGATTGTGTATGATCTTGAATAGCCTGTAAAACTGGGAGTCATGTGTACCGGAGTCAGAAATCAAACTGTTTGATAACTCATGGAGTTGGAAGGTGCTATTCCTGTGACTGACGTGGGTGGTGGGGGAGGAAGGAATGGTTTAAGTCATAAGACATGTTATCTTGGAAAAGATTATCTGCATCACCCATATGGTAGCATATGTGGATAGCAGGTATATGTGGGTAGATGTCATTTCATCATATCCCAAAGGCATTTGGTGATTAGAAGATGTAGTAAGTAATGTATTAGACCACCCACATAGATATCTTTGCTACTAAAAGTTCCTGCAGACCATAGTCCATGTCTTAACATAGGCAGAACCAGCATTTGGATGTAATTATAGATCTCCCTAATCAGAAAATATTCATTCATCCATTCAACACTATGCCTAGCATTGTTACTGTGGGTAGAGTGATACAGTGGGCATAGTGCAATGGATAAAACATGGAACCTGCTATCATGAAGCTTACATTCTTGTGTAGATTGCCCAGGCTTATAAAACAGGCCTTTTTAACATTCTGCTCTCTCCAAAATCTTCCTTCAGGTGGCCCTGGAGCTTCAAGGGGACGCCACTTTATCTAGATTTTGAACTTTTGTATTGATGCTACAATGGCCAGTTTTAGGGACAGCTGTGGAGTTTTCTGGAAAAATCCCCAGGAGGATAAGTCTGCTGTATACTGATACCCAGGCTTTCAGAAAAGAACTTGTAGCTATGGTTTGGCAGCCTGGCATAAATAATATGGTAAACTTGAAATACTTCAAAAGGTAGTTTTTTAGTTTTTGAAAGCAGGGTTTTCTAGTTGTATTGACAGAATTGTTTTGTCCAAGTTGTTTTGACAGACACCCATATCCTTCAGAGTTGTCCTTCTAACCTCAAAAGAGGTTCTGACAGCAAATAATTCCAGTAAATAATTCCTCATCCCCGGCAGGGGAGAGTTAACACATTTGGGTCTGGTTCTATTAAAAAAAAAAAAAAGAAGAAGAAGAAAAAAAATAGGGACATTTTTGCAAATAGATTCCACCGAATTAGACCTTTGACCTCATAGAAGCCAAGGCTGGATCAGCATACACAAGGGTGGGTGCAGGTGCATAAAGTCTTTAGCTGCTGGGCTGCTGCTGCTTCTGCAAACCAGATGTATCTCCTTACCTTGCTTGGGACATTAGTATCTAGAGCCATCATGGAAAATTTGCAGATGGAATAAGTAATAAGTAACACATTCTGGGATTACTGAATGTCCTTGGTTGGAGAGAGTCTGTTCTTGAACTGCTGAGACTCTGTCTCACCTCATACCAGCCTCTGAACCAGGAAGGAGGTAAGCTCAGAAATTCTGCCTCAGGGATTTTTTTCCAATTTAACACAGAATCTTTTTTTCCAGACCAACATCTCATGAAATAATATCCAAGCAGAATACAACTCTTTGGTATATAAATTATGTAAGGTGTCATTTAAGTGCTAGGAAAAGACCCAGGTATTTACTGGGCCAAATAGCATCATAGCATGTTGGGAAGGCTGTTTTCTACTCATTATCCTCTCACTATGGAAATCATTTCACCAACACATAGATCTACTTTCTTAAAGTCCCATGGAGCTGTTTCAGGATGTTGGGAACCAGAGGAAAGGGAACAAGTATTAGTAGGGGATGCTGACCACATGAGACTATGGTGATCTTATAAGAGGTAGACTTTTCATTGATTTTTTAAAAATCGTGAACAGTTAGGGCAGGCGTCTTCAAACTACGGCCCGCGGGCCACATGCGGGTGTTTTTGCCGTTTTGTTTTTTTACTTCAAAATAAGATATGTGCAGTGTGCATAGGAATTTGTTCATAGTTTTTTTTAAACTATAGTCCTGCCCTCCAATGGTCTGAGGGACAGTGAACTGGCCCCCTGTTTAAAAAGTTTGAGGACTCCTGAGTTAGGGTCTTTGAAGGGAGGGTGGATGGTCTGATCACCTGCAGTGTGTATTTTTGAGGGGCTTTGCTCTTCCTCAGAGGAAGCACACCCACTTAGTAGGAATGTGGTCAACAGACACTTGGTTCTTGGCTCAGTTGTGCTTGATAGAAAGCTCCTGAGCCACTTTAAGGGTCTTCCCCATTAGACAGGGTGTCTGTCTAGAAATGCTGACTCATGGTGACAGGCACTTGGGCCCTGTCAGAGTCCTTAAACTGTATTAATGATGGATATGTGGAGACTAGCACTGGTGAAGGAACTTCAATTAGGAACAGTTGTAGACTCTTTTTGGTTATCAGGAGACAAAACATCAGGCTTTTGACATATTTTACCATGAATAATACATTGGATTTTGCCTTTGACTTGTGGGCCTCCCAGGCTAACATTATCCACTAGAGGCCTGGTGCACGAATTTGTGCACGGGTGGGGTCCCTTGGCCTCACCAGTGATCAGGCAGATCTGGCCATCTCAATCGGGGCGGGGCCGGGTGGCCAAGGGGAGGGACTGCGGGAGGTTGGCCAGCCGTGGGAGGTGGGCTGTGGGAGCGCACTGACCACCCAGCCGGATGAGGGGAGGGACCATGGGAGGTTGGCCGGCCGTGGGAGGTTGGCTGTGGGAGCACACTGACCACCAGGGGGCAGCTCCTGCATTGAGTGTCTGCCCCCTGGTGGTCAGTGCGTGTCATAGTGACTGGTCGACTGGTCATTTGGTCAACCGGTCGTAATGGTCACTTAGGCTTTTATATATATATATATATATATATATATATATATATATATATATATAAATAAATAAATAAAAGCAGAGGGATATATATATATATATATATATATATATATATATATATATTGTTACTGTCAACCTATATTGCCACAGTGTTGGGTTAGATGGGAAATCTAATCCAATATAAAGCTTGGTCATCAGAGTTATCTAGCACTTCCTTTTATCCCAGAGGCAGAACTCTGCCACTTAGAAGTTCCCTCAGAGTAAGAACAGATTTTCCAGTAGATGCTAGAAGGGCCTTTTCCAGAAGTATGAGCCTACTCTGTGACAACCCTCTTACCCTTTTGCTCCAATTGAACAACTGTAACTTTTATCATAAGCAGGGTGCCAGCCTCATTTTAGATAGCCTTATAGTGACATCTGTCAGTTCAAAAGCTAAAGTTTCATTCAATTTTAGCTCTTACGTGAAGAGCTAATAAGCGTAGCATAGTAACCACCTGGCAGTTTCTATCTTAGCTCATTAGCATTGGTAATTCTCTCATGCTACATTCTAAGAGACCTAGGTAATCTGTGAGATTAGCTGTAGGCTTCCTGAAGCACTGGACTACCCTCTGCTTCTTCCAACAAGCCAAGTCTCAGAAACTCTGAGGTTTCTCACTTATCTCCAACACACAGCATGCATATGCATACCCACAAACCTGGAATCTGACAATCACATCTTCAGGAGAAAGGACAGGAGAGTCATCACCAGTGACTTTCCCTGGGAGTACCAGTGGTATCAGAGGTTGGTATGGCAATGTTGGCTTAATAAAAGCCTAATAGGTTATGATTAAACAAATCTCATCTCTATTAACTACACTTCTAGTGTCCTACTAGAGGACACTCATAGGCCAAGGAAAGGGCAGCGGAGCCAGGCCTTGGAACTAATTTCTAACGAGTACATACTACTGATAGCCGCTGGAGGGCAGCAGAGAGTGCCAACAAGGGGCTAGATTTAGGGAATAGGGGCATATATCAGTTTTCCAAGAAAGAAACCCCCTTACCTGTAAGAAAATTAGCCACAGTTACAAGCATAGGCCCCTGGGGAACAAGGACCCAAAAGGGCATCCAGAACCCTGATCTGAAGGTTGGCAAATTTAGGAACCAGGACTGGGTAAATAATTGAGATAGGATGGACTGTGAAAGGGGAACCAGACAGCATCAATAAAGGTAGAGAACCAAAAGGACATTCTGAAGTGTCAAGTCCCAAGGGTTGCAGCAAAGATGGAACAGAAACCAAATGAAAGAAAGAACTACAGCCAGAGGTAAGCCAGAGTGAATAAGTTGAGGAGGCAAAGGTACAGTCAGGAAAGATGGATTCTCTGAGGCAGCCATAGCCAGGAAGGCAGCCTACTCCACAGGGAGTTGCAAAGGGACCAATTTCAGACATATCACATAGGGATTCTCGTCTTTTAAAGTACCTTCTCCTTGATTAGTCAGGACCATTTGTTTCTTAGTCTTTCTTGATTTCAGTGGCAAAATACCTGGTTGAGAATGTGTGTGTGTGTGTGTGTGTGTGTGTGTGTGGGGAGAGAGAGAGAGAGAGAGAGAGAGAGAGAGAGAGAGAGAGAGAGAGAGAGATTATGACATTCTAAGATGTGACTAGGGGAATCTTATACATGAAATGAAATTGAACTTGGACATGTAGCCCATCTGGAGATACTAGTGTGAAAGGACAGCTCACTTTCCTAGAATAGCTTCTGATGTTCCCCTTTCATAATTTATACTATGACTTTTGCTAAGAAAATCCAGTAGAAAAGAAAAACTGGCCCTGGTGACTAGTTATATAGGCAAGATCCTCAATCAATCTAAGGACTTAAGACCAGTTCCCAATAGTTTAGCAGAGAGCTGTTTGGTGTCTCTTCTAAATGCTGAGCACTTTGCATAGAGAAAGGAAACTCTTTCTTGGCCTATTAAACTCCTAATATCCCTCTTGATAGTCTCAACCACATAAACATCAGGAAAATGGAACTCCTGTACTGCAAATTCCAGGAGTCCTATACTGGGGGGTTAGGACTGCATAGTGGTTAAGTTGGGAATTGGACAGATCTGGGTTATTAGCTGTGACATTTGGCAAGTTATTTGACCTCTCTAAGATTAGTTTCTTACTATCTTTGATTATGTGCTTACCAAATATTAAGTAACATAATTATCTTATCTTAGTTAATGCTTACTCCAGAATTATAAAAGCCTTATAAATTATTATAAATTCTTCCTTCCTTCCTTCCTTCCTTCCTTCCTTCCTTCCTTCCTTCCTTCCTTCCTTCCTTCCTTCCCTCCTTCCTCCCTCCCTTCCTTCCTTCCTTCCTTCCTTCCTTCCTTCCTTCCTTCCTTCCTTCCTTCCTTCCTTTCTTTCTTTCTTTCTTTCTTTCTTTCTTTCTTTCTTTCTTTCTTCTTTCTTTCCCTCCCTCCCTTCCTTCCTTCCTTCCTTCCTTCCTTCCTTCCTTCCTTCCCTCCTTCCTCCCTTCCTTCCTTCCTTCCTTCCTTCCTTCCTTCCTTCCTTCCTTCCTTCCTTCCTTCCTTCCTTCCTTCCTTCCTTTCTTTCTTTCTTTCTTTCTTTCTTTCTTTCTTTCTTTCTTTCTTTCTTTCTTTCTTTCTTTCTTTCTTTCTTTCTTCTTTCTTTCCCTCCCTTCCTTCCTTCCTTCCTTCCTTCCTTCCTTCCTTCCTTCCTTCCTTCCTTCCTTCCTTATTGACAGTATAACAGATATCCCCCACTTCTCTCCTTTTGCCTCTCTACATTCTTCATTTTTATACCCTAGGATTTGTTTTCAGTAGGTTACTTCATAAATACAAACAGGTGAATGATTGCATAAATTATGATATACCCATATAAAGAAATGTCACTCATCGATAAAAAAGAATAAACTATTGATAACATCCAGTTCTAAAATTTATGTAAAATTCTAGAAAATGCAACTAATCCGGTTGCCCGTGTGCAAGGGAACATGACTGACTACGAAGAAGCACAAGGGAATTTGGGGGGTATGATAGAAATGGTCTTGGTAGTTACATAGATGTGTATATTTGTTAAACCTCATGAAACTCTGCGTGTAAAATAGGTTAATTTTATTGTACATGAAATTATACCTGGATACAAAATATAAAATTTTATATGTAAAATTATATAGAATGCTATATAAAATTCTAGAATTATTTTTTATACCCATTATGCCTGGCTTCTTTCATTCATTATAACATTTTGATATTCATCCATGTTATTTGGATGTAATTCTTTTTTTTTAATTAATAAGTGATATTTCTTTATATGCTACCAGAGGCCCAGTGCATGAAATTTATGCATAGGTGGGGTCCCTAGGCCTTGCCGGTGATCAGGGCTGATTGGGGCCAGGCTGATCAGGGCCAGGCTGGAGAGGAGACGATGGTCCCCGGGCCAGGCGCAGAAGGAACTGATGCCTCAGCGTTCCGCTGTTGCGCGGTTCCCTGCCTCCCCCCCACCCCCCTTCCCTTGCCACCGTGCTGCCACCGCAGCGGGCGGGCCGATTGGGGCCTGCTGGCCAGGGGGAGGGACAGGGCATGGGAGGTTGGCTGCCATCCTGAGGAGGGAGCTGGCCCTTGGGCCCCTGGGAAAGGGGCCTTGTCCACAGCCACCCAAACCCGGTTCCCCATCCGAGCCCAGGGGCCATACCCGATCAGGCAATCAGGGCCTGCCGGCAGGTAGGAGGGATCACAGGAGGTTGGCCGGCCTGGGGAGGTTGGTTGTGGGAGTGCACTGACCACCAGGGGGCAGCTCCTGTGTTGATTGTCTGCCCCCTGGTGGTCAGTGCACATCATAGTGACTGGTCATTCCAGTTGCTTAGGCTTTTATATATATAGGTATTTATAAGCATTTTGTTGTTTCCAGTTCTGCATTATTATGAAAAAAGCTGTTATGAACATTCATGTACAATTTCTTGTGTGGATACTGGTTTTTATTTTTCTTGGATAATACTAGGAGTGGAATTGTGGGGTCTATAGTAAGTGTCTAACTTTATTTATTTGTTTTCCAAAGTCATTTTTCATACCCACCAGCAGTGAATGAGAGTTTCAATTTGCTTTACCTCCTCTCGAACACTTGTGACAGTCTTTTGTTTGTTGGTTTATTAAGGCATAATTTACATATAGTAGAATTCATTTTTTTAGATATGCAACTCTATAAATTTTTACAGACTTATGCAGTTATGTAACCACCACTAAAATCAAGATACAGACCATTTCTATTACTCAAAAAGTTTCTTTATTCCTCTTTGCAGTGACTCTCCACTTCCCACTCCCAGCCCCTGGCAGTGACTGCTCTGATCTCTGATGCTGCCATTTTGTCATATAAATGGAATCATATGTATAACTGGAATCATACTTTTAATTTTTGTCTCTTTAACTTAGCATGATACTTTTTTTTTTAGAAATAATTTTTTTACTTTATTTTTTATTTGTTTTAAATTTCTTTATTGATTAAGGTATTACATATGTGTCCTCATCCCCCCATTACCCTCTAAAACCGCCCCCCCCCCAACTCATGCCCTAACCCCCTGTTGTCTGTGTCCATTGGTTAGGCTTATATGCATGCATACAAGTCCTTTGGTTGATCTCTTACCCCCACCCTCCCATACCTTCCCTCTGAGGTTTGACAGTCTGATTGATGCTTCTCTAGCATGATACTTTGGAGATGCATCCATATTGTTGCATATATTAGTAGTCTGTTCATTTTTCTTGCAGGATAGTATATTATTACAAGGATTATTTGTTTACTTATTGTAAACAGTCGATGAATATTTGGATTGTTCCCAGTTTGGGGATATCAAGAATAAAGCCACAATAAACGTTTGTGTAAAGGCTTTTATGTGGGCATATGTTTTCATTTCTCTAGAATACATACTTAGGAGTGGGATTACCGAGTGATATATTAAGTGTATGTTTAATTTATAAGAAACTATCTAACTGTTTTTCCAAAGTTGCTTTTCCATTTTGTATTTCCATCACCAATATATGAGAGTTGCATTCGTTCTGCACTCTTGCTAATATTTGATATTGTCAATTTTGTAAAATTTGCATCATTCTAATAGGTATGCAATAGGATCTTGCGGTGGTTTTAATTTACATTCCTGTAGTGACTTTTGATGCTGACCATTATTTTGTGTGCTCTGATTGGGCTTTGTATCTCTTCTTTTGTGAAGTGTTTGTTCAAGTCTTTTGTCCAGTTTTTACAGTAATTCTTATTATTGAATTGTAATAGATTCTTATTTATTCTGGTTAGCAATCCATTATGGGATATGTGTTTGGCAACTTTTTTCTCTTAGTCCGTGGCTTTTAATTTTCTTAACAATATCTTTCAAAAAGTATGAGTCTTTTGTTATAATAACATATATTTCATAATGACATCACCTTTTTTTCTTTTATGGCTCATGCTCTTTCTGTCCTATCTTAAAAATTTCTTGCCTCACATGTTTTCTTCTAGGAGTTTTATAGTGTTAAGTTGTTCATTTAGGTTTCTAGTGATATATTTTGAGCTAATTTTTCAGTATGATATAAAATATGATCAAGGTTTATATTTTTATTTAGAATGTACAGTTGTTCCAGCACCATTTGTTAAAAAGACTATGCTTTCTCCATTGACCTGCTTTGTCACTCTAATCAAATATCAGTGGATCTATATGTACCAGTATGCTTCTGTTTCTGGACTTTCTATATTCTGTTTCATTTATCCTTGTGTCTGTCTTCTTGCTAATATGTAGATCTTTTATGTGAAGAATTGAAATCAGATAGGATGGTATGAATCCTCTTATTTTTCTTTTTCAGATTTTCTAAACTCACTTATTAGATCTAGTAGTATTTTATACATGGTTTGGCATTTTCTAGGTATACAATTATGGCATCTGCGAATAAAAACAATTTTACTTCTTTTACTGCAAGCTAGATACCTTTTATTCCTTGCACCAGGATCTCTGGTAGATGTAAATGGAAGTGCTGAGAGAGATAGCCTTGCCTTCTTAATGGGGAAGTATTCAGTTTTTCAATATTAAATATTGTGATAACTGTAAGTTTTTTATGCCCTTCATCAGTTGAAGAATTTTTCTTTAATTCTTAATTTGCTTAGAGCTTCTATTATGAATGATACAATAGTTTTATATATCATTGCTTAATTACTTATTTTTGAACCTATAAGTAACTTCTAATGTTTTGTTTTATATTCAAATTACTATAACATATGTATTCATATTTAAAGCCTTTTTTAAAACTCAAATTTTTTCTTAAGGTAATTTTTTTAAGCAATAATTATAAAAGTATTATTATGGGTTTTTGATGTATTGCTGGTTCCTATAACCAAAGGATAAGCCAAATTAAAGTACACATAACAGTGTATTCATGCGTTAGTTTTACAGCAGCCTCACAAACATTAAGTCTATAAATAAGAGTTTTGGTTAATTTGACAGGTGTAAGAGTATAACCTTACTTTTTTTATTCTACTTATTTTTTGCTACAAATAAAAATAATTGAGTGGCCCATTAACATCAGCAAGGACATGAATTTACCATGCCCTATAATAGGTTTTTTTGCAATCTGATTTGATGCATTTCTAATTTAACTTTAGCATATTAAAATCTAATAAGGAAGGCAAGACTGATACTTCTAAAAAGTTAACTAGTAACAAGTAGCATGTCATAAAATACCAAAGTAAGTAATATGCAAAGCATTGTATGAGCTTGAAGGAGGGCGATACTGCTGTGCCATTAGAAGTGATAATTTTTGCCTTTTTGGTTAATGGGTTGGTAGGAGCTAATTTTGTTTCTTAGTTTTATTCTAGTTATTTAGTTTTATAAAATCATTCTATGACCCAACATTTGAGAGTCACTATTCATGGTGTCGCTGAAAATTGTGGTCATCTGGGGAAATTTAATTCCATGCTAGTAATAAGAAATGTTCAAACCATTGCTTGGCTCCAGTGTTACTACAGAAAAGAGAAAATTAACATGCTATTGGCTAGCAAAGTTATGAGATAACTTCTCTATTTTCTGGACTGTGCTAAAAAATATCTTCCAGAGGCTTACCCAAAGATTGAAATGTTCATGTAAGATTCTAAGCAAAATATCAATCAGAGAGAGGCCCCCCAAATTCTTCCCAGATACTTTGGGCCTCATCAAAGCAAGCAGCAGATTCTCTATTGTGATGGTATGGCCTCCTTATAAGCTATTACTAGTATAGTTTGTAGTATTCAGTGACTTGAGACCACAAGAGATTTGGAGAGATAACTGGGAGAAAGAGGTTCTCAGAAGCAACTAGTACACACCAAGGCTGATTAAAAACTATCTTAGGCAACAGTAATCTGGCAGCATCATTGAAAGTGGATGTATGTTATGAAGTAAGAGGAGATGTACTTATTCTTTTTAGAGTATATACTGCTTATCATTTGTCAATACGGTATTTGGGGGTGCACATGTGCATGCCCATGTTCATACATGCTTCCCTATTCTAGATCCAAGTGCAGTGAGAGTTCCATATGATGCTCTTAATATTTTCCTTCCCTTAAAAACTCTGATGGAAATCATTAAAAGGGAAAAGGTGTTTTTCCATGTGTTTTCTCTGGGATACCAACTTCCAACATCTATCTTTCTGTAAGGACAACTTTTCTTTCACTACTTGATGAAATGATAGTGAAAGGAAGCTTCTTTTCGTTGGTGGGAGGTAATAGTAGGTTTGGAGGATGGGGAAGGGGAATAGAAGTGGATATGTTCATGGTTCTTTCTGTTAAGCATGAAACGCTGTTCTTCTCTTGATCTGTTTTATACTGTTGCCATTGAAGATCTTTTATTTCTGTTCTTCCATTCAGCTACCTGTCTTTTTAAAACACAATTATGATCATGTCATTTGCCTACTTCAAAAGCCCAAGAGCTCTCTGTTGCCCAGTGAACAAAACTCCTAGCAAAGCAAGTCTGGTCCCAGCTTATCTTTCTAATCTCTTCCTCCTGCCACTCTTCCCCATGTTAACTCCACCCTGGCCTGCTCTTGACACCTCCATAATAAAAAACTGGGTAGGCTGTAGGCATCCTCTGCAGATCACAGAGTGCTCTCTTTTGGTAGAGTGACAAACTCCTTCCCTTCCCTTCCCTCACAGTTTGGATCAGATGTCATCTCCTTTATAAATCCTTCCCAGCCTCCTCAGGCATATTTAATTGTTTCCCCTTTGGGTCCCTGACAGTTTGTGTGTCCCTTCACTACTGATTCTCTTGTAATTACTTTTTTAATCATCTGCCTTCTCCATTAGATTCTGAGTTCACCAAGGGCAGGAACCCTGTTTTATTTATCTTTGAATTCCTTCTCCCCCCAGTGGGTAACATATCCTATTAGATATTATGCTTCCATAACTGTTTGCTGAATGCATTTTTAATATTGTTTTATGGTATTTCAGAAGTAAATGGAATTAGATTGAATTTCTGAATAATATTTGTACTCATATTCCCTTAAATAAATAGTCATCATTTTCCTCCCACTCTATGCTCTTAATTTTTACTTTGCTTTAATCTTGTTAAATGAAGTACAGAGGTCACAGCCCTGGGGAAGGCAGGACCAAATATGGGGAAAGGGAGCTTAGCTGGCAGCCCCTGGGATTCAGTACATGAGGACTTTGTCTTCATGAGGCATGGCTACCTAGGAAGAACACTGTGCATCTAGACAGTTCATGCTGGAAAAGAAAATAGCTTCTCACCTGATAAATTATTCTTACTGCTGTTCAACAGGAGATGACTTCTTGAATGAAAACCTGGTCATATTCTTCCAACCCTGGTGAGCATCTGGGTTCAGGTGTCAGGTGTTGCCTTTCTCTTTCTGTTCCCAAATGGGGGCCATTTTTATCAATGCAAATGCACCCTTAGAGTTCATCCAGAATTCCAACCTGTTATATACTTCTGACATGTGTGGAGCCCACTAACTGAGCTCCAAAATTAGGCCAGTATGTCAATCCAAACTCTGGAACCAATTCAAGATGTGGAAACCTCTCTAGGAATGACTTATAATGTAGTTTACAAATAATTCCTGCTGAGGCAATGAGGAATTTTTAATGAAAGTGATTAATATGTTGAAAATGTAATATGTCCTTATTCTCTATGCCAGAGATATACATATCTTCATCACATGTGATAATAAAATACTCTTAATATGTTATTTTGTAGCTTAAAATGCTCTAAAACTACATTCCTGATTTCCCCCACTTCCCCCATAATAACTTCTGCAGTCCCCTTCATCTCAATTAATGGCAGTTCTGGTCTACCTTCTAGGAATAGATACCTTACAGTCATCTTGGACTCTTCTCTTTTTCTTACATCCCACATCTACTCTGCCAGCATTTGTGGGGTTTTGTTTTTTTCTCCTTTCAAAATTTAAACTATGTAACCTAAAATTAGAATCTATAAATTTAGTAGCCCATCCTGAAGAGTGGCAGAGAAATTGGAATAAGATATCCAAGGCTAATTAGGCTAATTGCTTCCTTTATGTCCTTTTCCTTTATTCCCTTTCTTATATGGTTGTCAGTGTCCTGGTGGACTTCAGGCCAACAGAAACCCAGAGAATGGAGGCCAACCTGTGGAGGCTTTAGCCTGCTGAAATCTGCCACTGCTTTTACAGAGGGCAACTGGCAAGAGCTCACTATCCTTAAGTAGCAAATTGCCTGGACAGGGATCATAGGATTTAATTGCTACGTCTGTGACTGGCTAAGACTAATTGCATAAATGCTAGGGTTGGGTGGCCTAGATAGGCTAACTGACTCCTTGAAATGTGGATTTTTTTTTTTAATTTCCCAGTCTGGAACAGAATAAAATAGCTGTGGTTTTGTGTTAGTTGTGTCCTGTAATGTGCTTGGGATCATAGGTTTCAAAGATTTCTTTATTGTGGCTCCTGCTTTTTATGGAGTAATAGAACTAAAAAAAATCTTGGCTAAAAGTCAGATGTGGCAGAGGTAAAACTATTAACCTTTTTTCCTACTTTCTCTTTCCCATTTTCTTTCCCCACAATCCAATAATTTTACACACACACACACACACACACACACACACACACACACACTCCTCTAAAATACCTTATGTAGAGCTATTGAGTCTTCTAAGCATGCTCCCCCCCTGGGAGAGAACTATAGCTCATGGCTTTTCATAAGTCAGTCCCTATTATTTTTGAAAAGATATTCTTTAGGCTTAGAAATCATGGAACCGAATTTCTAGTAGGCCAGAATTGTCTTCAGTGGTAATGATTGGCATTGTTTCACCCACATTTTTGTCCTCCTAATTGAGGCACCAGAATAAAGTGGCTGAGAGATTAGAATCCATTAAGCAACTAAGATTAGAGCTACCTCCTATGACTACCCCAGGATGTAGAACATTGAAGGGGAAGTAAGGATACCTCTAGTACTGCAAGCAGTTAGGTTACTTTGGAAAAGTCCCTTATATTTTAATTTCCCCAAGTAAAATGAATAGATTAGGTTAGATACTCTTTATGTTCCCTTTGATCTCTTATGTTCTATGTTTCTGGATCATCCTTGGTAGCTTTAGACCTGTCCTCTTTCAGGATGGCTTCTTCCTTATTTGTACTTGCTCAGAATTCTTACATTTCTGTTTTAGATGATACCATTTAATAGGATGCTTTTTAGCTTTCCTGTCACTGATGATCCTCAGCTATGACACAGGATCCACCAAAATGTTTTACTAATCTACATGTCTATATCTCATAGAACATGCTTGACTCAGTTGGGAAAAATAGTATTGACACCAGGAGATTCCCTGCTTGGTTTTCTGCTTTTGAAAACCTGAGGTAAGGCTCTTGCTTGCCAGCAATGGAACCTGCCTCCTAGGTATTGCAGCTTTCCAAAGCTACCTTGCTTTAGGGAGTTTTAGTGATGATCTGTTGTTTTATTGCCTGGAGCAAAATGTTCCTGGAAAAGAGGTCTCTTGAATGTTCAGCCAATTGAGCAGTTCATTGGCTGAGTGCTCTAAGATATTTCAGGATATTATGTGCAAAATTGAAATTTGGGTAGTCACTGCCCAAGAATCAGCACCATTAAAGATGACTGGATTGAGAGGTAAATGACTGGGCAAAAGAGCCTTGAGAAAATTATTTCCAGGTTAAAGGAGGAAATTAGTAAGTTATGATCAGGCAAAATGTCACACAAAAATCTTTAAGATCAGTGTCCCTTTGGATCTTCCTTTCTGATTGCTCTTTCTTTTTTTTAAATATTTTTATTAAGGTATTATATGTGTACATATCTTACCATTGTCCCCCTCTGATTGCTCTTTCTTATGCTCTCTTGGAGGCTTCTTTTCCTCTGCCCATCTCTTAATATCATACTTCAAGAGTTCTGCTATAAGTCCTCTGTTCTTTTTACTCTGTATATTCTACCTAGCTGAGAAAACATGTGTGTGTGTGTGTGTGTGTGTGTGTGTGTGTGAGAGAGAGAGAGAGAGAGAGAGAGAGAGAGAGAGAGAGAGAGAATGTGTGAATAATAACCCACTCCCCCAAAGGTGTCCACATGTTCAGTCCTGGGTCCTGGGACTGTGCTACCTTTAGGACAAAGATACTTTAAAATGTGATGTTAAGGACTTTGAGATGGGGACATTATCCTGGATTATGTAGGTGGGCCCAATTTAATTCCATGAGTCCTTAAAAAACAAAAGAGGGAAGCAGAAGAATGGGTTGGAAAGATAAGGTGGAAGAAAAAAGAGAGATCCAAAGTGTGAAAGGGGTTTGAACCACCTTATTGGTTTTGAAAATGGAAAAAAAGAGGCCATGAGCCAAAGAGGCCTTTAGAGGCTAAGAATGGCCCTAAACTGACAACCTGCATGGAAATGGGAATCTTAGTCCTATGACCACAAGGAGCTGAATTCTGTCAACAATCTAAATGATCAAGGAAAAAAATCCTGCCCTAGAGCCTCCAGAAAGGAATGCAGCCCTGCCAACTCTTTGATTTGAGTTGGGGGAGACCCATGTTGTACTTCTAAACTATAGAAGATAAGAAATTTGTGTTGCTTAAGCCACTAAATTTGTGGTAATCTGTTATGGAAGCAGTAGAAAACTAATGCAACATACATTCCTTCTTTTGTTGCCAAAATAAAAACACAACTTTACATTATGCTATTCAATAATGACTTTGAGGAGTTCAAGACTTCAGTGGAGGAAGTAACTGCAGATGTGAAAATAGCAAGAGAACTAGAATTACAAGTGAATCTGAAGATGCGACTGAATTGTTTCAATCTCATGATTAAAATTTAATGGATGAGAAATTGCTTCTTATGGATGAGCAAAGAAAATGGCTTCTTGAGAAGGAATCTACTGGTGAAGATGCTGTGAAGACGGTTGAAATGACAACAAAGGATTTAGAATAGTACATAAATTTATTTGATAAGTTGACAGGGTTTTAGAAGATTGACTCCAATTTTGAAAGTCCTGTGGGTAGAATGTTATCAAACAGCATCACATGCTATAGAGAAGTCATTCATGAAAGGAAGAGTCAATCAATGCAACAAGCTTGAAAGTCCTGTGGGTAGAATGTTATCAAACAGCATCGCATGCTATAGAGAAGTCGTTCATGAAAGGAAGAGTCAATCAATGCAACAAGTCTTATTTTAAGAAATTGCCACAGCCACCCCAACCTTCAACCACCACTACCCTGTTCAGTCAGCAGCCATTAATGTCCAGGCAAGACCCTCCATCAGCAAAGATATTACAACTCACTGAAGACTCAGATGATAATTAGCATTTTTTTGCATAACATATGTTTTAATTAAGATTAGACATAATGCCCTGGCCAGGTGGCTCAGTTGGTTGGAGTATTGTCCCATACACCAAAGGGTTATGTGTTCAATTCCTGGTCAGATCACATACCTAGGTTGTGGGTTTGATCCCCAGTTGGGGTGCATACGGGAGGCAACCGAACAATGTTTCTCTCTCTGTGTTGCGTTCTCTCTCTCTCTCTCTCTCTCTCTCTCTCTCTCTCTCTCCCTCCCTCTCCCTCTCCCTCTCCCTCTCCCTCTCCCTCTCCCTCTCCCTCTCCCTCTCCCTCTCCCTCTCCCTCTCCTTCTCCCTCTCCCTTCCACTTTCCTTTTCTCTATAAATCAATAAGAACATATCTTAGATGAGGACTTAAGAAAAATTAGACATAATGCTATTGCACACTTAATAGACTACAGTATAGTATAAACATAACTTTTATATGCACTGGGTTACCAAAAAAATTCATGTGACTCGCTTTATTGCAGTATTTGCTTTATTGTAGTGGTCTGGAACGGAACACAAACATCTCTAAGGTATTCATGTATTTCTGCTACCTTTACAAAGGGAAATTTATGCCTTGCTCTCAGAAAGAAAGGGGGAGAGCAGAGAGCTCTTCCTGTGTCTGCTGTTTCTCATTTGTCTTTAGCACAAAATAATCTTTATGCCAAAGTGGCATATTTGGGGGTAGCATTTTCTTTATTGAGAATCATTGTCCTAAAATACCCTTGTAATGTTTTGAATACTGTGAATTCTTCCTGAATTCTGACAGATAAGTTTCTTAGTTTCCAATAAGGTTGAAACTTATCATCACCTACTGTATTTTCATGAGAATTTTAATGGAAAAGTGGGGAAGAGCAAATTGTTCACTTTCCCATCATTACTTGGAAAGTTCTAACTATTAAAATGCAGGAGTCAGGTGGCCATTTTTTAGAATGCTCTGTGAAGAGTTCCTCATGGAATGGAAGATTGCATGGATGACCTTGAGGTAATCTCCCACCCAAACATATTATGATTTAGTAGTCCTTTTGTGTGTTTCATCCAGTTTATATACTTCTTCATAACATGGAATCAAGTGAAGATTTATAAAAGCATACATCTTTTAGAGTGCTTAGCTATAAAAACTCTTACACTCTAAGATTGTGACTTTCTCAGAAAGACTGGTCTCAGTCTTTTTTAAAATCATATAAAATGTTAAATCATTGTTGGTATTTAGTTCATAATTTCCACACATTATTTTAATTTATATCCCCATGAGGTTAGGCTTTTGATTCACATTTTATAATTGAATTAAAATATGACCAAAGAGAGTAAATATCTTGCTATATAAAGGAAGCCTAATATGTTAAGTGTCTGATCATCCAGTCATCTGTTCAACCAATCAAAGCATAATATGCTAATGATATGCTAAGGCCGCTCAACCGCTCTCTATGACATGCACTGACCACCAGGGGGCAGACAGTCGACCGTTTGACCAGTTGCTATGATGTGCACTGACCACTAGGGAGCAGATGCTCCAACTGGTAGGTTAGCTTGCTGCTGGGGTCTGGCCAATTGGGACTGAGTAAGATGGGCCGGACACGCCCTGGAGCCCTCCCACAGTCCCTCTCTGGCTGGCCAACCTCCCGTGTCCCTCCCCGACCCTGATCATGCCCTGGTGGGGTCCCTCGGCCTGGCCTGTGCCCTCACGCAATCCAGGCTGAGGGACCCCCCCCCCCCGCCCCTGAGTGCAAGGTCTATTTTATGTGTGAAAGTGTAGTATTTGACATAATTTTAGCTGATAATTGCAGAATCTCAATTTCTTACTGGCTGTGTAACCTTCTCAAGTGACTAATCTCTTTGTGTTTCAGTTTCCTCATTTATAAAAAAGACATTATTATACCTAACTGCAAAAGTTCTTGTGAGGATTGAACATGTCAACGTATGTCAAAGCATCTGGCATAGTGTCTGGTAAATAGTAAAAGCTCATTGACTGTTTATTTTCTCCCCTTTTCCCAGTTGTGGTTTCTCAGGCACACTTTGTGCTTTCCTGATTTTGCCACTATTCTATATCTACTAAGAAAGCAGTTATTTAATTTAGACAAAGGAAATAATCATACAATTGCATAAATGTGTATATACCAAGAAGTTTGCCAAGTATTCTTTGTAATGACAAAAATTTGGAGTGATTTTATTGAAATTTTAATTTAATTAAAAATCGATTCATTTGATCAAACTTTGGATTAAGTTCTTTAATAGAAATTAATTTGTTTAATTTGATTAGGTAAATTATGGTACATATATACCATATGGTATGGTATAATATAATATGGTATGGTATGGTATGGTACATACCTCAGATATAATGAGGGTTATGTGAATTGATATTTATAAAGCACTTAGAACAGTGCCTACTACATAGTAATTACTGTTTTGTTTTGTTTTATCCTCACCTGAGGATATGTTTATTGATTTTTAGAGAGAGGAAAGGAGACAGAGAAACATCGATCAGTTGTCCCCCCATATGCGCCCGGACCGGGGATCAAACCCGCATCCTTGGCATGTGACCTCACTGGGAATGTAAAATGCCACCTTTTGGTGTACAGGACAATGCTCCCACCAACTGAGCCATATCCGCTGGCCCACTGTGCTTTTTATTAATGGCACATTCAAACCACAGAATGATGCACTTGTTCAAAATGATAATACAAATCTGCATTTATTTACATTCAAATAGGTCACAATATTAGACCAAAGATAGTTCACAACACCTTATCTGTGTTATCTCTAAAAGAGGTCTAGAAGGATATATTAAAAAAATTTTTTTATTTAAAGAATTTTAAGACTACAGAGCCAGAAATACAGACTGATTTTTTAAACAGCTGACTTCCCTGGCAATAAGTCAGAATTGAGTTATATGTGACCTTGAGAGATTTATTTAATGATGAGGATTTTTAAGGATTTGCCCTCGGCTCCTCTTGGTCCACGTGGCTGTGAAGTCAAAGTAGATTCTTATGGACCTTGTTTTTATTTTGATTGAGTGATAGTGAGATTCTAGAGCTCAAACTGATTAGGCCTGCTTACTGGACATGAAGAAGCTTTGGAATTAAAAGACAAGTAGCGACTTATTTAATCTACCTTGGGTGGAGGTGCTTCAATATAACTAACAGAGTTCCTGTCAAAATCTCTTTTCTATGAAAATACTATTTAGGGAGATTAAGTCTAGTTATTCCTCAGAGGGTTGTTGAGAGGATTAAATGAGTTAATATATTTAAAACACTTAGAAGAATATCTAGCATATAGTAAGCATTATATGTGTTCCTTATTGTTATTTTTGTGTTCTTGTTTGAGTAGTGCAATGTTTAAATGGAGCAAAAGTTCTAGGAAGTTCTGTCATCCTCTGATTGCTATCACTCAAACAAAAGACTGAGAAATGACGTTTTTTCTTAATGGTTTTTGACTAAATATCTAAAACTATTGGAAAGGAGAAAAAAAGCTGTCCTCATTAATAGATTATATCACTGGCATTCCTAAAAATTTCAAGCGAATTGACTGAAAAACAATATACTATTAAAAGATGATCAGCAAGATAGTCAGACATAGAATTAATATTCTAAAACAAATAGCTTTCCTATATAACAGCAAATACCAGTAGAGGGAGAAAACTCCCAATTATAATCAGAAAAGAATCAATAAAACTCCCAGTGAAGAACCTAATTAGAAATGTACAGCATCTATAGGGGAAAAGAATTAAAACTTTGCTGAAGGACATCAAAGAAGAATAAACATAGTGACATGCCATGTTCCTGGATTGTAAGATCTAGGAATTTTATTATTAATTTTGTCAATATTTTCGTCTCGAACTAATCAATGAATGCAGTGGAATAGTTATGAAAGACCCTGTGGCATTTTTAAAAATGAAACTTGATAGGCTGATTATCAAATTTATCTTAAAGATCTAATGTGTGAGAACAACCAAGAAAATTTTGAACAATAGTTAGCATATTTGAATTCTTACTATGTGCTGAGTAATGGCTTAAGTACTTTACATGCATTTACTTATTTAATCCTCCTAGTAAAACATAGGAACTGTTAGTATCACCATTTTTCAGATCATGTCTGCTAGGAAAGTAGAGAGAGGTTAACTAGCCCAATGTCCCCCCACGAGTAGAGGGCAGAGCTGGGATTCTGATACAGTCTTATTCCAGCTCCTGTTCTGAACAACTACACTACTGCCCATATATTGAGGGAATATTTTCACTTCCTGATATTAAAACACCATATAAAGCTATAAATTAGAAGTTATGATTTGGGGGCAAGAATAAATTAGCACAGTAGAAAAAAAAATAAACCCTTGGGAATTTAGTTTATCATAATAAAGTGGAAATTTCAAATCAGTCAGAAAAGTGTTAGTAAAAGGTGCTGAGACAATTAATTCACTGTCTCTTCACGGAGAAACTTCCTCACTTCATACCATGCCCATAAATAAATTCCAAATGTACTAAAAACCTAAACAATTAAAAGTAGTAATAGAAAAATAGAATATTTTTATACTCTCAGGATGGGAAAAGACTTTCTAATTAAAATACAAAGTCTAAAGCCATAAAATAAAAGACTGACAAGATTTAAGGCTTCAATATGATATAAGACAGCATAAACAAAGTTAAATCACAATCTGAGAGAATATTGTCAGTATCTATAATGGAACAATGATTAATATCCAGAATATATATAAAAATTCTAAGGACTCAATAAGCAAAAGGTTAACAATCCAGTAGAAAAACTCACAGAGGATATCAACAGACAGTTCATAAAATAAAAACTAAAAGTGTCCCCCCAAATGAAAAAATACTTACCTTCATTATTAATGGAAATTAAAATAATAATGAAGTATCATTTTCAACTATTAGATTAGTAAAAAAAAGTTTAATTTATAATGTCTAGCGTTGGGAAAAGGAGTGAAGAAACTGACACTGTTGAAGCTATGAATTAGGGTATGAATTGGTGCAGCATGTTCGAGGACCGTTTGACATTAACTTCAATAATTTAAACTACATCTTCCATTTGATCTCTAGTAATTTAGTTCTCACATGTGTACAAGAATACAAGTATAGAATATTCATTATAGTATAATGTGTGAAAGTGAGAACAAATCTAAATATCTATTAGTAGAAGAATGGCTTCTTTACTTGGGACACTGTACATCTCTTTAAAAGGTTGAGGCAGCCATATATACTGGATGCAAAGATCTCCAAAGACATACTAAGTTTAAAAAGTTAAGTCACCAAGCAATACTTAAGTAAAATCCCATCCTCACCTAAATATCTATTTTGTGCATATTTATATTTGTTAACAGTTAAATTATCCTCTCATCTTGAGGAAGAAAGAGGGTTGAGAGTGGGAGGAAAAAGGCCGTCAACTTCTACTTGATTGCCTTCTTTAAACTTTTGAAAATGTGTTCATGTATTACACACTTTTTCAAAATACAGTTAATTATAGATAATAAATTAGAGGTAGAAAATCCCTGTTAGAAATTCTGTTCATCTCTTGTCTTTCTTCTTTCTGCAGGTTTATCCTCTGTAGAATAGTACAAAAAGAACAGTCTTGCCCTAGCTGGTTTGGCTTGGTGGATAGACTGCAGACTGAAGGGTCCTGGGTTTGATTCTGGTCAAGGGCACATGCCCAAGTTGTGGACTGGATCCCCAGTAAGGGGTGTGCAGAAGTCAGCCAATCAATGATTCTTTCTCATCATTGATGTTTCTATCTCTCCCTCTTCCTTCCTTTCTGAAATCAATAAAAACATACATCTAAAAAAAAAAAAGCAGTCTTCACATAACTACAAACAGTCTTCATCAGAGACTTTAGTTCACAAGTAGAAACTTGGAAAAACATCAGAAAAACATTCTGTTTATGCTGCATTTCCTTTTGCCTAATTTCATCCCATTACACCTATTTAGTTAAGTCTCTTGAGATATTTCACTCTTCTCTCCTCTTTAATAGTCACGTTCTTTTAATACCTGGGGAATCATCGTGTGATTGTGTCTTTTCTATTTCCATTTTAAAAACATTATTGTACATATATCTTTCATCAGGAGACACCTAGAACACTTTTTGGGAGCAGGTAAAATAGGAAAATAATGATAATAAATCATATTATCTTCATCTATGTGCTCTACTATTATCTATCATTTAAATGTATGCTATACATAGAAGAGGGTACCAATAAATACTGAATGAATATCTTTATCTAAAATATTTAGGGGATTCTTTAACTCCCCTTTTTCCCTTCCCATGTGGGCTGTGAAGAGAACAGTGGCGTTGTCTTCAGAGAGGCCAAGGGAATATGACCCTCTGGTTGGGGCAGCTCAGAAAGCTTTACATAAGAATAGGAAAGACCCATGTTTCTTCTCCCCAAGCCAATCAAGGTATCATTTCAGCTAGCACAGACTATATTACACAAAACTTCCTGCATTATGATAGAAACGGCCAGAATAAATATAATCTAATATTTAGCACTTCAGTATGCTTATTTCATTTTAATTTATTTTAAATAAGTATGCTTATTTCTTATTAATTTATTTTATGTACAATCATCTAATCTATTTGAAATTAGTAACAAAATGTTATCTGGTCTAATAATCAGCCTCAGGCAGGCAGATGCTTCAAGAACTCAGGATATAGTCATTTTTTCTTTGCTTGAAAAAGCTAGGAAGATGCGAACTTCTCATCTCCCTTTTTCAGTCATTCTGTCTGATATGATATTCAGGAAGTCTTTCCTTAATCCATGTTCCAGTTCTGGCAGGAGTTATTACCTGCAATGACTAATCAGGCAGTGATCAGGTACCATTGAATAACTATTACCATTGTAAAATGTACATATGAAGCAAGGCAAGAAGGAATACAGAAGGATCTGTGGGCTTTGGTATGGAAAGGGCTTCCTTGGATAATAAAGCAAGGGGATCGCTTTCTCCCCAGGTGATACTAAACTTGACCCATCTTAGGAAATTAGGGTGGCAGTTTGTTAGGAGGAAATGGTCTTCACTCTTTTTGAGAGAAGAGGCTCTGCAATTTCCTGAGGACTTCATTCCAGTGTTTTCAACCTTTCACTTGAGACCTGTTTGTTAATACTCTGGCCTTCGTTGAACTCACAAACCATTCAGGACAATTACTCCATTCTTTTTGAATCGTGATTGGAAATGGACACACATGCCACTGTATATATAAACAGGTACATACTCTCCAGGAATTTTTTTCTCATTCTTTCTCCTCAAGGTTCATCTCCCCAATTCTATTAGCCTCTTTGAGAACCTGTGTTCCATCTCTTAAATTTTGTGGCTAAAGGCATTCTTTGAATTTTTGGTGATTTTTTTCAATCTCCATGGTTCTGATAGCCTTAATTTCAGCTATTACCCTATTATGGATATTTCATATAAAAGCGAGTTTGGGTAATTGTGCAAGCCTTTTTATCCAGTCTCTTACCCTAATTTTACTTTGGTTTTTATTGTTTATGCTTTAGTTTTTTCTTGTTGTTGTTCGTTTTTCTGGGGGTTTTATTGACAATTGAATCAAGACCATATATATTCTAAATCGTTAGCAAATACTAAATCAAAGAAAATTTCTGTGTAGGAAAGAAAACAAAAAAGAAGAAAACAGCAGAAAGTGTAAAAGCAGGTAATTCAAGATCAACCATATTCATTATGATAAGAAATGTAAATAGGTTAAGTAAAACACTCAAATTGGCTTAAAAAACACACACCCAGATAATAAAAAGTAACTCTGGGATGTTAAAAGACAAAAAATTCAAGCAAACACAACTTATAGGGAAGTAGAGGCTGTAGTATTAAAATTGGTGACCATGGTTAGGAGTTAGTATATTGATTTTTAATAGAAGAAATTGAAGTGCAACTTCATTTACCAGTACTTTCATTGAACATTATGCTAATGAATTATTGATGAAGCAAGGTCCTTTAAGTCTGTCATTACAGAAAACAAATAAATACTCTGTGGAGATTATATAGTCTTAGCCTTTGAATTGTGCATATATGTGTGAAAGAAGAAAATCTGCTCAAGAGCAATAGAATATATCCAAATGTCTGAGGAAAGAAAGGCAGATGGAGGTGATCATTGCCTGTCCTCAGCATTTATCCTGATTATGAATACCTTGAAATTAGAGCCAAATTGGTCAAAATTCTAGAGCTAAACAATTTTATCAGATTATCAATGGTCTGTCTCTATGTGAAGAATCGAACTAAGGACCGAGTAGTAGAAAGACAGACTATAATAAATGTCAATTTACCACATAGACCAGCAATTACACTCCTGAGCATTAGCCTAGAAAAATTAAATCATGTTTACACAAAAACCTCTACATGAATGAATGTTCATATCAGCTTTATTTGTAATTACTAAAAATTGGAAATGTACTTCCAATGTCCAATACAAACGTATTTCAAAGGATGGATGGATCAACAGTCTGTGATACATCTGTACAATAGAATACTTCTTGACAATAAAAAGGATTGAACTAGTGATATATACAAAAAATAGGATGGCTCACAAGGGCACTGTGCTGAAAGAAAAATGGGAGCCAATCTCAAAGGGTTATATACTTACTACATAATTCCATTTATATAGCATTCTCTAAGTCACAAGATGGTAGTGATAAAGAACAGATTGGTTATAGACAAGTAGTTTTCAAACCTGGGGGATCATCAGATTCACTTAAAGAGCTTTAAAAAATAAATATTCTCTTCTGGACACTCCTCTCCATCCCTCCCCTCCTTTCTTCCCCGCCCCCCCCCCCCCCAAACCTGATTGAATTAGGATCTCTAGAAATGGAACCAAGGAATCTGTATTTGCAGAACATTGCCCAAGGTTGAAACACACGATTGTAGAGCTTGGTTCCTGAGCCAGGGGTAGGAGTGGAGAAAACTGGTGGCTCTGTTCTGTGTGAGCTGTGGATGGTGATTCTCATTTCTGCTCCAATCTTGTTACAGTGAAAATCCTTCTGTATTCTGGCAATAAGTTAGGCATTTGTTTTAGATTTTTACATTGTTAAGAGTTTTTGTTTTTTACCTTTTCAGAGTTTTTATAGTAATTTCAGTGGAAGTTTCTTGAGGCTGTGTCATTAGCTACTAATCAGTTGCCAATTTAAACCAGAAGTGGGGCAGTAGTACTTCTATCGATGGACCTTGTCTTTGCCTTTTCCACATGTGAACAGTGACTTGCTTCCAGCTTTCCCCAGCCAACCTGCAGAGTTCTACTTCACTTGATCAGATTTTCACATTGATGTGGCGGCAACATAAATCATGTTTCCCCCAAGATTGGCTAGTGAGTGGAAGACAGCCAAGGGACACCACAGTGAAGACATCAGTTAGGAAAATTACATCCAAAACCTGAAAGCTGCTGTCACTGAAGTTTTTGTTTATGAAAATTGGAAACGCTCTCCCCTCTAAGCCACTGACATCTCTGATTTATTGTTTCTCTGCTAAAAATTATCCAAAGATGTTTTCAGACATTAGCTGGTGAAAGCCAAATTTATTGAAGGTGGAGGGGAATGTAAAGAGCCATTATACTTGTGAATTTCTCAGTCAGACATGGCAGCCGTTTAAAAGCTAGAGTTGACCAGATTCTTTCTGTGCGTATAAAAAACTAGTTGAGGAACTAGTATGACCCATAGTGTTAGAAGGAACAGCTATCTTATGCTGTGATGCAAGAACTCTGGACCAGTAATCAAGTTGCAACTTGAATGTTTACCCTGACTCTGCCACTAACTAAAAGTGTGTCCTTGGTCAAATTGCTTAACTATTGGGTATCGCAGTCTCCTAATCTGTAAAAGTTTGGGGTAGACAATAGACTAACACTTTAAACATTTACGAGTTGTGGAATTTACAGTAAATAAAATCTCATGATTATCCCCCTTCAGAATTTCAAAATAATGTTCCCTCCCCCCAGTGGCATGTGTTAAAGAAGCAATTAAAATTAAAATTTTGCATGTTACTAAAGATTCTAAAGTTAATTTTAATGTAATGTTTATAAATATTAAATACATGTCACTTGTTCCCATATAAAAAGTATACATAATATTTCATTATTTCAGACTAATTATGTAAGAAGAAGCATAATACAATATTTTATTGGTTTGTAGATCAAATGTAAGGAATCCCAGTTATTAAAATATGGATACAAAGAGCCAAATCCCACTTATATGGCTTAATGAATTTTTAAATTGTTTTTAAAATTTCCAAGTTGTGTTTCTAAATAAAATAAGGAAAGGTATTTTGTGGTAGTTAGCGCAAAAACTTCTTTAAAAATAAGAGTCAATATGACTAATCTTACAAGACTAAGGACATTTTTTTGTACATTATAAGGAGTCTGACCAATGAAGTTAATTATAAGATTGTTAGCTTAAGATCATCTTTGAGACTTATTTGCAAAATTAGAATCATCTTTATGGTCTTTATTTTTTCAGTGTTCCTTATGTTTTCTGTCTTTAATAATCTATTATGGTCAAAAAAATTAAGCAATACATGAGTGTATTAGTCAGAGCTCTCCACACACCCACATATATATTTATTTTTTCTTTTTTATTGAATTTGTTAGGGTGACACTGGTTAACAAAATTATACAGGTTTCAGGTGCACAATTCTGCAACACATCATCTGTACACTGTACTGTGAGTTCACCACCCAAGTCTCCTTCCATTACCATTTTACACACACACACATATATATATACACTAGAGGCCCATTGCACGATATTTGTGCAAGAATAGGCCTTCCTTCTCCTGGCTTCACTCCCAGCTGCCTGGAAGCCGGCATATCCCTGCTCCTGGCCCGTCCAGAGCCAGCAAGTCCGCGGGAGCTGGCAAGTCCTCACTTCTGTCCAAAGCACCACTCCAGTAACTCCCTCCGCCCCCCTTTCCCTCATAGCAGGCGTCACGCCCCCTTCCGGCAGGTCCCGCCTGCATATGCAAATTAATCTCCATCTTTGTTTGGTTGATTTGCATACTCGATCTGATTGGCTGTGGGCGTAGCGGAGTGATGGTTAATTTGCATGTTTCTCTTTTATTAGGTAAGATATTTGTTTATTACAAGAGATTATTAGAAGGAATTGGCTCTTTTAATTATGAAGGCTGACACCTTTCCCAAGATCTGCAGTCAGCAAGCCAAAGACACAGGAGAACCATGGTGTAGGTTCAGTTTGAATGACAGCAGGCTGGAGGCAGGAAAAGAGCTGATATTTTAGTTCCAGTCCAAAGGCCAGAAAAGACTAATATCTGGCTGAGGGCACCCAGGAGAAGTTCCCTCTTACTAGTACTTGCAGGACAGTCAGCCTTTCTGTTTTATTCAGTCCTTCAACTGATTGAATGGGGCCCACTCACATTAGGTTTACTTAGTTTATCAATTCAAATGTTAATCTCATCTAGAAACACTCTCAGAGTCACACCCAGAATGTTTGACCAAATGTCTGGGCACCCTTTGGCCCAGTCAAGGAGTAAGAATGAAAACATTTTCAAATTTTATAATGGTAAATACACACACACCAGCACCTACCTGTGTTCAGCTAAGTGGAAAACCAACCAAGTAACAGGCTCATGAACATATCTTGTGAATTTCTTCAGCTGCTACTCATGATGTACTGTACACCCACTTAGAGGTTCTCAAGCCCAGTATAGATTTAAATGGGCAAATTAAGTATTCCATTTGTTGACATTTAAACATAAACATGTTATTGTAGGACAGAAAAATCTATATCATAATTTTACAGCTTTTCACAAAGTGAATATACCCATAAAACCCAGATTAAAAACAATTACCCACATCCCCTGAAATTCCCCTTATACCTACTCCCAGTCCCTAATGCTTCACGCCCAAACAATAGTAATTACTATGCTTATTTCTATCAACATTGATTAGTTTGGCCTGTTTTGAACTTTATATGAATGGGATCATATAGTTTGTACTCTTTTTATGTCTAGCTTCTTTCATTAAACACTAGAGGCCCAGTGCACAGGATTCGTGCACTTGCGGGGGGCGTGGCCTGCGGGGATCCTATGGCTATAGGAGCGCTGCTCATCCTGGTTAGCTGAGCGGCTGTGGACCTGCCCTCTGAGCAGCTGCTCCCGCCCAATGGTGCTCCCACTGTGGGAGCGCACAGACCACCAGGGAGACCACCAGACTGGAGCGCACAGACCACCAGTTGCTGTTAGGTGCACTGACTACCGGGGGCTGATGCTCAACGCAGCTCCTGCATTGAGGCTCAGCCCCCGGTAGTCAGTGCACTTAACAGCAACTGGTCAACCAGTCGTTCTGGTCGTTCCGCCATTCAGCCGCTGGGCTTTTATTATATAGGGTTATATTTATGGGATTCATTTACATTGTTGCATGAAGCAGTTTTTTTTTTTTATTGCTGTTGTCAACGTAAGAAATATCCAAACCTGTAAGATTTTTTTTTTATGAGTTTATTTGAACCAAACTGACATTTGCCAGGAAGCAAAATCTCCACAGATTGAGAAAATGCTCTGGAAAATGTCAGTTTTACCACTTATTTTATACATTAGAATCAAAGGGAAAGATGTAAGGTGGTCACCTGAAATCTACTGGTGATAGATTAGGGAGGTGGGAGAAAGCAAAGCAGGGAAATCTCTGGCATAGGATAAAAGGTAAAACCAATAGCCCTAGCCGGTTTGGCTCAGTAGATAGAGCATCAGCCTGCAGACTGAAGGGTCCCAGGTTCGATTCCAGTCAAGGGCATATGACTGGGTTGCAGGATCCAACCCAGTATGCATGCAGGAGGCAGCCAATCAGTGATTATTTCTCATCATTGATTTTTTTTCTTGCTCTCTCCCTCTCCCTTCCTCTCTGAAATCAGTGTGTGTGTGTGTGTTTGGGTGTGTGTGTAAAAAGGTAAAACCAATATACAGTATATTTCCTTTATGTAAGTGGGTATAGGATAGTTAACAACATAATAGCAATGAGGGGATTTGTGGTGTGATGGTTATGCTTTGAGGGGGTGAGGGAGGGAAGGAAATTACTTTCATACTCCAAAGGTATGTTATCAGATATGTTATCATAGATGCTGAAAAAAGATGACAGGCTCATTTAAGGCAAAGAATGACCTTTGTTAGGGAAAAAAATTACTTTGATATTCCAAAGGTATGTTATCAAGTATGTTATCACAGATGCAAAAAAGACAACAGACAGGCTAAAGATAAGCAAAGATTGTCCTAAAAATACCAGCCTAGGACATGACTACTTGCCATGCACTGCTTTTAGTTAGAACATTTTAATTTTAGACCATCCTGATCTCTGAGTTTATAAGGCCACCTTGTAGGCCTCCTCTGAGCTTGTCAAGTTTAGTATGTGGCTCCTTTCTTTGTCCACACTGTAAAATATTCTATTATATGAATATGCCACAATTTATTAATTCTGTTTGTTTGTTGATGGACATTTAGGTTATTTTTTGTTTGGGTTTTTACAAATAGTGCTCCCTTGAACAGTCCTGTATACGCCTTTTGATATACCCATTTCTGTTGGGTGGAATATATGCATGTCAACTTTAATAGATACTACCAGTTTTTCAAAGTGATTAGAATCAGTGTATACTGAGCTATAATAATTCAACTTGCTCCACATCCTCAACAACACATCGTATCATATTCATTTTAATTTTAGCCATTCTGGTGGGTGTGTATTGGTATTTCAGTGTTAGTTTATGTTGAATAATATAATAATATATTGTACAATATAATAATACTAGAAGCCCGATGCACGAAATTTGTGTAAGAGTAGGCCTTCCTTCCCCCAGCTGCCGGCATTGGCTTCCCTCTGCCACCCGGGACCTGGGCTTCCCTTGCAGCCCGGCTTCGTCCAGAAGGACATCTGGTCTAATTAGCATATTATGCTTTTATTATTATTATAGACAATACATGCATCTCTCAGAGATATTATGGGTTCGTTTCCAGGCCACCTCAATAAAGCAAGTATTGCCTTAAAGGGAGTTGTAATCTTTTTGCTAGTAGAAGATCTTGCCTTCAATTTGTAAAAAATGCATAATTTATGAAGTGCAATAAAGCAAGATATGTCTAGCATTATAGCCCTAATATTAATGATATTGAACAACCTCTTTATATGTTAATTAGCCATTACCATATCTTCCTTGGTAGATAGTTCAAGTATTTTGTCGAATCTTCTATTGGATTTTGTTTTTTATAATGGCCTTTTCCAGTTTGGGTATCAAGGTTATGCCAGTTTAATAAAAATCAGTTGGGAAGAATCCCCTCCTTTCCTTTCTCAGGAAGAATTTGTGTATGAATCAGAGATATTTCTTCCTTTAATGTGAGGAAGATTTCACCAATGAAATAATTTCTGGGAAACTTATTGTGGATTCAATTTCTTTAAATATAGTGACTAGTCAGATCTTCTATTTATTCTTGTGTTGGTTTTGGTAAATTGTGGTGTTTTTTTGTTGTTGATTTTTTTAAGGAATTTATATGTTTCATCTAAATTTCCTAATCTGTTGACATAAAATTGTTCATAATGTTTTTAAATTACATTTTTAATTATCTGTAGGATCTTTAGTTATGTACTTTTTTCATTCCTAATATAGGTATTGTATGTCTTCCTTTTTCTTGATTATTTATAGAGATTTATCATTTGTACTAGTCTTTTCAAAGAACCATTTTTAACTTTGTTGATTTCAATTTACAGTTGAATATTACTTCTCTGATTCTGCTATGAGCAGTAGCAACCAGCAGCAGCAGCAGCAGCAATATCAGTCTGCTATTTAACTTGAGATGAATACCTAGATCCAACTTTTTTCTTTTTCAGTGTTTCTTCTTTACTAATGTATGCATTTAGGGCACCAAAGTTCCCTTGAGGTACAAACTATACCTTCATCCCAAAGATCTTTACATGTCACATTTTCATTAACATTCAGCTTAAAATATTTTTATTTTTTATTTTATTCCTTCTTTGATACATGAGTTATTTAGTAAGGCATTATTTTCAGTTTTTTTATTTCCTGGCTATCTTTTGTTATTGATTTCTAGCTTGATTTTACTATGGTCAGAGAATGTAATAGAGGGATTTCTAGTCCTTTGAAATTTGTTGAGACTTGTCATATCGTTCAGCATATGGTCAATTTTGGTAAATATTCTATATGCCCTTTAAAAATATGTGTTTTTCTGCAGTTTCTGGTTGCATCAATTAGACCACGTTTTTTTGTCACAATGGGTAAATATTCTATATTTCTTCTGAGGTTTTGGTTGTTCTAATTATTCTGTCAGTTATTGAGACAGGTATGAAACTCTCCAGTTATGATTGTAAATTTGCTTACTTTTTCTTTTAGTCCTATTCATTTTTTTGTTTACATATATCGTAGCATACATTTCTAGGTGCATTTAAATTGAGGATTGTTGCATCTTCTTAGTAGATTGATTTTTTTTAACATCCTGGCATGTACCCCTGTATCTCTATAACGCTTTTTGCCTTAAAGTCTACTTTGTCTGATATTAGTATGGCTGCATTAGCTTTCTTTTTAGCTAATAATTGCATAGTATATGAAAGGTTAACATGGTGGTACATGGGCAGGCTAAATAGCCATCTCAAATGGGTGGATAAAGAAAAATTGAATTTATTTAAGGAAAGGGGATGGGGGATGGGCTATCCAAAGGGAAGGGCTGCACTGCACGGAGCCAAGGGGACATTGGGTTCATGATGGCAGCATCCAGAAGCTGGAGTTTCATCCTTATAAGCGGGCACTGGAGGGGAGCTCTTGTCTTCCATGGTTTGGGGCTGATTGGTGGGCTTGGGATGTGGATGGAATGCAGAAGTGCCATCAGGTGTCTTTAGGACAGTTTCAGTTCCTTATATGGTCTGACTCCTGGTGTCTAGCAAGTTTTTCCTGGTCTTTGTTCTCCTGTGGTGGGAAGCTTACAAATGGCTATTAAGGATTATATTGCCCTATAGTCCTAACAGTTTATATTTTCACCAAATTTTTTTCAACTTTATTTTTTATTTTTATTGATTTCAGAGAGGAAGGGAGAAGGAGAGAAAGATAGAAACATCAATTATGAGAGAGAATCATTGATAGGCTGCCTTCTGCATACCCCTTACTGGGGATCCAGCCCACAACCCGGGCATGTGCCCTTGACCTGAATTGAACCCGGGACCTTTCAGTCTACAGACTGATGCTCACTGAGCCAAACCGGCTAGGGCTTTTTCAACTTTATAAGTGGCATGTAAAGTGTTTCTTTGTTCTAACAAATTCTGATTTTTAATTGTAGTTTTTACTTTGAATTTAAATTGAATACTGGTATATTGGGATTTATATACATCATTAGACTTCTTTTCTATTTTTACTCTCTTGTTTCTTTGGCTTTTTCCTTCTTTCTTGCCTTTTAAAAATTAATTGTATTTTGTTATTCTACTTTTATTCTCTATTAGCTTGTTCACTATACAGTCTTTTAATGATTTTCCTAAACACTGCAAAAAGCATCCTTAACTTATTAGAGTCTAATATAACTTAACAAGTCCCACAAAATGCTAAAACTTTAGACTACTTTAAGTCAGTTTATTCCATTCCTACCTTTTTATTATTGGAAGCATACATTTCAACTTCACAAATATTTTAAGTCCAAAGTAATATTAGTATTATTACCAATAATATATATTTATATGTATCTACATATTTGTCCCTTTTTTTCTTTCCACGTTTAAAATTTATTTTTTTAGTGTAGGTCTGCTGGTAATAAATTATCTCTGTTTTTGTTTGTCTTGAAACAACTTTTTTTTTCTTCATTACTGATCTTTTTACTTGGTATTGAATTCTAGGTTGACAGTAATTTTCTTTCAGCATATCAGTGTGTAGTTTTATTGTTTTCTTATTTCCATTATTTTTCTTGAAGTCAGGTGTCAGTCTTGCTACTCCTTTGAAGGTGTATGTTTGGTTTTGGCAGTTTTGTGTTTTTCTTCCAGAGAGTTTAAAATTATTTTTTAATCTGTGACTTGATGTCTTTAATCACTTTAGAAAATTTGCAGGTGCTTTTTCTTTAATTTTTTTCTTTCACCCCTCTAGCTCCTCCTTCTGGGGGCCCCAAATACACGTATTTTTGGTTCTCTTTGCTGTGTCATATGTTCTATCTTCTTGTTTCCATCTAGGTATTTGCCTAGATATTTTGTATTCACCAGTATTCCATTTTAATAACCCTCCCTTCAGCAGTGTACAATCTGTTCTTAAACCCATCTCCCATATTCTTAATTTCAGATATTATATTTTCCAATGCTAGAATTTCCTCTTTCTTTAAATATCAATTATGTGGTGAAATTCTGCATTTTGTCCTCTATTTTATTATACATGTTAATCACAGTTATTATTTTAAAGTCCAATTCTGATTTTGTTCACCTGTAGAACTATATTTTTGTTGTGTGTTTCTCTCTTATTCTTGTTCTCGGCAAGTCTGTATTTTTATTGACTCTCAGCCATTGTGCATGAAACTTTTGAGTGCTCTTGGATGACATTCTACACCAGAGATTTATGTTGTCTTTTGGTAAGTACCTAGAGTAAGGAGGGCATCGCCACAATACATTCAGGAACTTTGCAGACTTGTGGCTGGGATACAGTTTTTATCAGGTTCAGTCTATACTTCGTTTATACCCATTACTATAGGCAGCCCATCAAGTCCCAACAGAGAGCCTAGGGCTTTTTAGTAAAGTGCATCCTAGGTGGGATCTGAACTCTGATATTTGTTTCCTCAGCTCCAAGGATTCTGCAGAAAACTCTTCTGTACTTTTCAGCCATTTTCTGCTTGCACCCTGCCTTCTACAGCTTAGCATGCCACCAAACTCACTTTTCTGTCCCTCTCTTCTCTCTACCACCTTGATTACTTAAATTCTTTCTTTCTTGGTAGCACCAAACTCCAGTTTGTGTCTCTCTAGCCCTGTGAGTTTGCCAAAAGTTCTCCTCGAGTCTCTGCTTCTCTTCCTACATCAAGAATCTGGTACGTGGAACTTCGGGTTCATCTCAGAAAACTTTTCTTTTATATCTTGCCTTCTTACATCCTGGATTCCTCGCAGCTCTCTGATACTTTCAAGCAGCTTTTTTTTTTTTTTTCTGTCCTTTCTAATTGTTCTTGGCAGAAGTGTTGGTCTGCTACAAGTTACTCCATCATACCCTAAACCTGTTTCTTGATTAAAATAGGAATTCTTGCCCTAGCCAATTTGGATCAGTGGATAGAGTGTCTGCCCACGGACTGAAGGGTCCCGGGTTCAATTCCAGTCAGGGTTATATAGCTCAGTTGCAGGCTGGATCCCCAGCCCCAGTTGGGGCATGTGTGGGAGGCAACCAATCAATGTGTCTCTCTCACATCAATGTTTCTCTCTGTGTGTCTCTCCACCTCCCTTCCACTCTCTCTAAAAATCAATGGAAAAATATCCTCAGGTGAGAATTAACAAAATTAAATAAGTAAATAAAATAGGGAATTCTTCCTGATGCCATTACTGCCATTAACACTTGGAAGCCTCAGGGGTTCCCAACCATGTTCCTGGAATAAGTGATCTCTGATGGTTTGTTTAATTTAAACTTCCAATGATTCGTTCAGGTTAATATCAAGGACTTTTGTACCCTGGATCAAACATGCACCAGGAACAGTGCTAGATATTTTCATAAATAATTATCTTTTTTTTTTACCTTAAAAATAATCTAGTGAGGTAGTGATTATTATTCCACTTTTAGAGATGAGGAAATAGATACTCAAGGTGTTCTTGAGCACTGTCATACTGCTCTTCAGTAGCGATACTAAATTTGGGCTCCAGTGTTGTGCCTTCAAGTTCAATGCTTTGTTTTAGAACAGCCAACTATGCCAATAAATGCATAATTGATTGTTGACTGAAAGGAACAATTCCCCTAAAATGAAAGGCAGACTTCAGATGACTTCCTGTCTTGGTTTAACACTCACCACTTTCTTGTGGATGGAAATGGGCAACTGAACCTGACAAGCTCAGGGAAGGCCTGTGTGGCAGGCCCTACAAACCCAGAGACCAAAGTAGTCACAGGGTTGTCTGAATGTGAAAATTCCTAACTCAAGTCCTGTGCATCTTAGATAACAGAGTGATCTTCTGTTGTCATCATTGCTGCTGCTGCTGATGTTGTTCCTCAGTCACCTGACTGTTTCTAAATGACTCACTACAGAGGGAAGAACCTGCTTTTCCAAACCCCCTTGTTGGCACAGCCACCAGCACCAGCATGTGTCCACATTGTTATCTTGTCTCCCACATTCATTCTTTGTTCTGTAAATGTTAACTATCCTGACCCACCTATTAAAAGACTAGAAGTATGTGTCTCTCAGTGTTATTTTTAATCCATTCTCAGAGGTTCCTCCCTTTCACTGTTTTGCTTTCTTTCACCGATCTACTACCAATGAGTTTCATGTAACCCTCCCTATGTCTCCTTCGTTGATTCTAATGTATGAAATGAGGGCTGCAAAACTGCTATTCTCTGGAGCACTTTCTTAATTCATTGAGATTTTGCTTCCCTGCAATTGTCGTCAGTTTGACTCAAACTCTTACAAGACTTTTTCTTAGGCTGCACTTGCGGATGTCCTTTTGAATGCCAGAAAATGGAAATTATCAGTTTGTTTCTATTTATAAGTGGGATGGTTGAGAGCAAATAAGCTTTATTGAAGGCCTCAACTTTCAATTGTCATTCTACATTTCTCTGTAAGGAAAGTTGAGATGCATGGAGGTTGCACCGTGTTTGAAGGTCAGATGGAGTGTTTCTATGATGAAGAGTCTCATGTGAAGACCAGTCTCTCGTGATCCCTGTGATGACTAGGGGTTTCTGGGTGAATGTGGAGTGAGGGAGGAGGGAGATATCATTTCTGCCCCCTGAAAAGGACATGTTCTGCACAGAAAGAATTTTTCCTGAATGAGGCAAGGTAGTATAATGTAACATTTATTGACCATTTAGGATGAGCAAGGTATTGTGGG
This sequence comes from Cnephaeus nilssonii, assembly GCF_951640355.1. Classification (NCBI taxonomy): domain Eukaryota; kingdom Metazoa; phylum Chordata; class Mammalia; order Chiroptera; family Vespertilionidae; genus Cnephaeus; species Cnephaeus nilssonii. Next base: position 43,504,816 of record NC_137086.1, on the reverse strand, counting down.
GAGTATAATATAAATCAGGCAAAGCTCTTACCTTCAGGAGATGACAATGTAATGGGAAATGTGTTTTAACATGATCATTCCTATACCCGGCGTTAACTAAGTTTGGGGAAATGATTTGCCACTTACAAATACCTACTTTCTAATTACGACCCATGTCCATAGCTCGGTGGTTTTTAGGCTGCACCGCATGGTGGCTAGTGGTTTGACTGTGCTCCCGCAGGTGATTCTAGGCTGTGGCAGTAGAAGCTGGGGGGTGGAGTGGGTGTGAGGGCTGAGCTGACAGTCCCTGAGTGGCTTATCCTACATTTGCCTAAACAGCTTTGATATTCTATGTTTTATACTTTGGGCTTCTTATAAGATTCATTTGGGGGAAGAGAACAGGCTAAATCACTGGGTTACGCAACCATTACAAAACATTCAGGCTTTCTGGTGGGGCACTCGAGTAAATGCTTTGTGGTCCCGCAGCAGCCAGAAATTACCTCCCTCATTTGAAAAGCAGTACTGAGATAATCTGCGGTTAAGTTCTGAGAGTGAAAAAGCTTGTTACACCACCCACTTGCTTGCCAAAAAAGGATCCTCTGAAGAGGGAATGAGCGAACATTATAGAAATTGTCTTTTTATTTTGTCAGAGGACTGACAAGGCACATCAGGCTATAAGCACACAGATGCTGCCCAAACCAGGCCATGATCTAACTGCCAGGGAAGACTTCTCTTAGGCAGCTTGAGGCAAGTCCCAGACAACTAATCATGGTTTCAAGGGGAATAAGTGGCCAAGAGTGAAATATGCTGGTGGGGTCTCTACTTATTTTTGGCCTCTTAAATTCAGCTCACAACATGAACAATACTATGAGCAGCTGAATCATTTAGGTAGTTTGGAAAAAAGAAGAAAAGAATTAAAACAAAACAAACAACTAAGCTCTGTGAAATGGAAAATGAGCTTTCTGTACAGGATGAGTGATGAGTTATGCAGAAAGCATTCCTGAGCAAAAGCTTTGGGGCCAGTTGTTCTGGTTTGGTTGTTAAGTGGGAAAATGGGTCAGTTGGTCCCACAAAACTTGTCCTTCTGACATGTGATACAATATAGGCAGCAGGGGATGAGAAAATCACATCTGAAATGACTCCTCTCATTGATGTTACCTGGGCCCTTTCAGCCTAATTGATAAGAGAAAGGGCCCTTGTCTGCAGAAAACATTTACCCCTCTGAGAGCTTCCTTTCTATCCCTACTCCCTGAGAAAGCAGGAGAATGTAACACAAGGCTGCTTCTGAGCCAGCCTTGCTCTGGCAGGGATGCAGTGATGCAGTCATCAAGCGAGAACCTGGAAACTCCTGCAAGGCTCCACCCTGAAATTGCCAGGCCTTTCCTCACGAGCCAGAACCCGCGCACCAATATGGCCATGGGCACTGAACTTCTCAGATCTCCTGAAGTCAGGAGCCATCGCTCTCCTTCCCTTCCCCATCCCCCACTCCCTACTTCCTTCATAGCTACTAAGTGCTCTCTCTGGAATGTTTGAAGGTGAGAATTTAGGTCTGGGCAACCTGTTAAAAATATGAATTGTTACCATGAACTCTGAGTGGCCTTTCAGCTTTGCTGACAGAAATTTACTCCGTGTAGACCACTCCCCCCACCCCCCCCCCCCAACAAAAAAATTAAGCAGGTAAGGTCATTTGGAGTTGAAACAAGCATGCAGTCGGTATGTTTGAAAATGAAATTATAATTAACCTGCTGATGGCTGTGAGGTGTTACCTTGAACTCTGTGTGGCCTCTTGGCACAGCGGCTGAACTTGCTTTATTGAATACCCAGAGACCTGAACAGGTGAAATCAGGATATGTCCGGGCCAAATGTACTTTTAGAAAGAATATTATGTCTCCTTTAGTGCCGATTGTAAGAGAGTTGAGGATTAACTGAGCAGCACTAATCAGAAAATAAGAATGGGTTTTGGCCATCCATGTCCATATGAAGCATAAAATTTGTTAAAACTGCTGAGGAAAATGACTTATTTTCCCACTTTGTGAATTGATTCCTGAAGTGATGAGAGGTTGCCAGGCCCAATAGTGGCCTAGGAAGATTATTGCAATTTGGCAATCGTATATCATCTATATGTTTAGGAAAACATTGTAATCACCCATCTGAGAGCTATGAAGTGTTGCTTGAACTCCAAGTGGTCTGTTGACACATGGGTTGGACAACTTTATTGAACTATTCAAAATGAGGTAGGTAAAATCATACAGCAATAACTTAGCATTGTTAATGACAAGGAGGGGTGGTGAGGTCATTCATGATGTAGAATGAATGGGTCTAAGATAAACTTTAACTCTCTCTTGTCCGTGAAATATTATTTTAAAGTAAATGTGTGGCTTACTTCCTTACATGACCAACAGAACTGAATAATGGTGCTGCAGTTATCCTGTGTGTGCTAGGTTAAGGGAATACTGGAAATAATTGATTTATTGTCAGAGTCGGTCATGAGCTGCACCTTGTCACGCCTGCTGCTTTAAACTAGCAAGAATCCATTTCATCCTTGTCATCCTGAATAAAAAAGAACTGCATTATTCTGTTGCTTCCATCTTCACATCCCTTCCCTCAATTACTGATCATTCCATGGTACAGCCACATTGTATAAAAGCAGAAATTGGGGGATCCTCTTTGTTTTGGTTGAGAGCATCAATTGTTAGAATAAACAAACTGTTTAGTTCACTTGGTGCTTTCGACAAGCTGACTGGAATGAATGCTCTTGTTGGTTTAATAATTGACAAAGGACAATACTCCGAAATGGGGTTTATTACTGGGTGGAACTACTCCATTCAGAGGATTGGAATGATCTAATTATTCACATCTCTGTCTCCTTGAAGCATTAAATGTATAAGTAACACTCAGGTTTTCCTGTTTCAAAAGTAGTTTCAGTTAGGACACAGGTACAAACATTCTTGGCCTTCCCAGCTCCCCTCTTAGCAGCCTGTGTTATATACTCTTGTGTTTCTTTAAGAACACTTACTAGATGAAGAGGATAGCTTCACAAGGTACTAGTTTGTAAGCCAGGCTCATCTCATGTCACATCACTTGGTTGGTGATTAAGGAAAGAAAATGCTTTGTGTTTGCCCAGCATACTTTATCTCAATCAAATGCACAAACTTAGAAATGGACTAAAGCCTCTACAACAGTTACAGGCATGATCGTGTCAGCTCAGTGTCCACAGAGATTAACGGCCTAGTCCCGCTTTGGGGTGCCATTTAGATTGCGGTGGACTGTATACCTTGGAAGTCTGGCCTAAATGTGTAGAGCCTCCGATAATTTTATTTCTGTTTCCCCATCAATCTGATAGGTGTTCTCCAAATCATAAACATATCCTGTTTCTCTCCTGCAGTTAGAAGCACCACACTTCATTCGTGCTATTCCTGCCATCCAGGATGCTCCCCCTCGCCCAGCCTCAGTTGTTTCTCTGTTTCTGCCTGCCTCCTCCAGGAAGCCTTCCCTCATCTGCCATTCCAGTCTCTGAATTCAGATGATATTGTCTATAGCACTCATCATGGTGTAAGATGCATGAAAAAACTTACACAAGTATCCACATTAATGTCAGCATTTTTCATGAACTTTATCATAGTCATTTTGCATGTTGTCTCAATATGTCCCCTCTGCGTCTGCATGGTAGAGTGCCCCCAACCCCCTCCAATTGCTGTCAAAGTGACCTTTCTAAAAATACAAATTTGATTGAGGGTTCTTCTACTTAAAACTCTGCAGGATCTGCCCATCACCTCCAGGGAAAAAGGGGGGTTGGGTGGGGGGGAGGAAGCCCTTGCATATAAGTACCTTCTCTAGCCAGCCCCTCCCTCTCTTTCCAGCTGCAAATTTGACCATTCCCTTGGTATACCCACACAAAATTTGTTGCTATTCATTGAACATGCCATAGCAAAGTTTCTTCCTTTGGGCTAGGCATTTATTCCCCTGGAAAACTTTTACTCAACTTTTAAGATTCAGGTCAGATGTTTCTATCGCTGGGAAATTCTCCCTGACTCTCTCAGGCAGGGACTGGCCCTCCTTCTGCACTTCTTCACACCTTACACAAAGCTCTGTCACAGTCTGTCATACTAGACTGTGTTTATTTCCCCATATGTATGTCTCCTCTACTGGCTGGGAAATATTTAAAATAGACTATTTGTTGTCTTACTCATTTTTATATCCTTATTTCAGTTTCCTGGCACATAGCAGTTGTTCAATAAACCTTTGTTGAATAAATGAATGAGTGAACTAATGAGCAAATGAACACATGAACGTCTTTTTTTAATGGAATTAAAAGAAAGCAAAATAATTTCTAATAAGAGAGATGGTCAGAAATTAAAGTATTTTGTGTCTATAAATGTCCTGCTTTTATGTTGATACTAGAGGTCTAGTGCACGAAATTCATGCACAGGGCGGAAGGGTCCCTCAGCCCGGCCTGCACTCTCTTCATTCCGGGACCCCTCAGGGGATGTCTGACTGCCTCTCACAATCTGGGACCGCTAGCTCCTAACCACTTGCCTGCCTTCCTGCATGATCGCTCCTAACCCCTCTGCCTGCCTGCCTGATTGCCCCTAACCACCTCTGCCTGCCTGCCTGATCGCCCTTAACTGCTCCCCTGCTGGCCTGATCCCCCCTAACCGCCTCTGCCTTGCCGCCCCCCCCCCACCCCCCAGGACTCAGGCTTCCCTCCCTCTGGTCAGCCGCAGGCACCCAGGACCCGGGGCGGCTTCGCCCGGGCTGTCTGCAGCAGCAGGGGACTGTGGGTGGGTGGCTTCGCCCGGTCTGCAGCCACAGGCATTCGGGTCCGCAGGGCAGGCAGCTTCGCTTAGCCCACAGCCACAGGCACCCGGGACCGCGGGGCGGGCAGCTTGTCCCTCTCCCGGGCCGCAGCCTGGCTGGTCCCCATTCCTCTCTCGATAGCTCATTTGTGCCTGGCTCGTCCCCATTCCTCTCTCCCCAGTGTTGAGTGTCTGAGCCGTTATAGCGTGAGGGTGTAACAACCATTTGCATATTAGCTCTTGATTATATAAGATATGAGCTGCTTGCTGAGGGGTCTGGGTACACCCCCACTGTATATTTAACCAGAGAATACAGCCCCGTGAAATGTGTCTTGACTATGGACATTTTGATTTTTGAAACTCCTCTAGTTTGAGTAGAAATGATGATTGCCATTGTAGGTCAGATAGGTGTAAGCACAATTTGACTGTAACTAGAAAGGTAGAGTCTTCCATCTTATCTCTTACCTTATCTTTAATGTAATGTGTGTTTCAGAAAATGAACACTTCCCTTAGTGTTTTGCAGTATTTTCAGCCAAAACTTAATAGGAGAGAATTAGTCAGTATTCTCACTGATTTTTAATTATTCTCTAGTAGGACCCAAGCAATGGCCAATTTTATCCAAAATTAACACAGAAGGCCAATGCCATTAACATTCTGTTCAGGACAAGCTAAAGCGCTTCCCTGTCAGCCAACCCTCAGCTCCAAATTCCAAAAGCACAAGCTCTTGACATTTGATTTTGTATTTTTGTTTTTCTGTTCAGAGGTTTAGTGTTTCTACTCACCAGAGCTCCCTGGGCAGGTAATAGAAGCAGCTTAGGAATAAGCAGTGAGGACTGCCATTTTATAGGGCAGGAAAACAAAGCGCCATAGTGATGTAGTCTGTGACTGATGCAGGATAGGTTCAGGTACAGGTCAGTGCAGTGGTGAGGAGAGCACCCAGGTATCCTTGAAAGGTAGTCCCTGGCTAACCACCCAATCCTCCATCCTGGGCAATTTCACTTATGCCAGTGATCCCAAGGATTTTCTGAATGAATTACCATAATTGGATTTAATTCGGGAAGGGGATGTTTTCTGTATACACCAAACAGGCTACATACTGATTCTTTTGCCTAGATGACAGGGAGGTAGAAATCCACAGGAAATACATCTTTGCAAATTAGAAAGGTTGATGAGCTAAGTCCCGCAAACATTGGGCACTTATCCAAAGTAACTCCTAGTAACCCCCTGGCACCTTGGCTCACCTCACTGCACTTCACAGCCAGAAGCATACCAGGTGGATTCACTTTCTTACCTCCCTGATAAGGCAACAGGACTTGGCCACACCTAGACTCACATCCAATCTCTTTTCCTGCTTCCCCTGACCCGAGGTCTGATAAAAATTCAGGGTGATAATGTTATTGAGGTACAGGCTATAAACCATATCAGTATGTACGTAAGTAGAGGGAGGGAAAAGTGGGGGAGGAAAAAGCAAAAAAAAAAGTCCAAATGGAGAGTTCAGCGTCACCTCTAGGTGACCTTGGCAGCATGTGGAGTAGAAAGGAAATTGCCAGGAACTTGCAGCCCTTTTTTATTTTTTTATTTTTTTTTTAAGCATTGTTTTGACTTGGCTTTGCTACAGAGCAACTTTAGGGGACTGGGGCAAAAAATAGGTCATTGTGAACTGCAGGTGGAGTTTTGATCTCGAACTATAATCTGTTGTATATGTGCAAACCCAGAAGTATTTATCATGATGAAAAGAAAGCTTTTCCTCATAGGTTTATAGACCATTTTTTATTATATGAGCACCAACATTATAAGTCCCCCTTCCCCCCTAAAAAAAAGGTAGGATCGACTGGAGTTACCTTCTCTCTCCTTCTTCCTGCCTCAATATCTCCATCTCTCCCCTTTTCTTACTCCCACCTTCCTTTACCCCCAGCTTCCATTGACCATGCTTCTCTGTTATGAAAAACCTCATTAGACAAACTACCTCTGACTTTTGGGGTACCCTCCAGAGGAGATACTGCTTAGTGTAGGCAGACTCACTCAAGGATTCAGTGACCGGCAGCATATTCAAGAGGCTGGGCTTTTAACTGTTACTCCCAGGTAGTCGGGGCATTCACCATGATCTTTGCCTACTTGGTTTAAAATCTTGAGAGAATGCAGAAATAATGTATTCCAACAAATGAAAGGGGGAGAGTTTTAAAACTCTTACTCTTGGCCTCAATCGTGTCACTTAATCCCTCCCACCATCTGTTTCCTCATTTTCTAAACGCAATAGGAAACATGTCACCGCACCTGGCTGCTGAAATGATAGGCACTGTCTCCGGACTGAGGCAAATCTGGAGAGTATTGCTTAAGCAATTTTATACTTGAGAACTGCTAAAAACATTGCTTGGGTTGCTTATTCCTTCCTTCCAAAGTATTCTGTACTCACAAAAAGGATTGAGAGCCCTGCTGGCGTGGCTCAGTGGTTGAGTGTCAGCCTATGAACCAGGAGGTGACGGTTTGATTCCCGGTCAGGGCACATGCCCGGGTTGCAGAGTCAATCCCCAGTGTGGGGCATACAGGAGGCAGCCGATCAATAACTCCCTCTCATCACTGATGTTTCTGTCCTCCTTCTCCCTTCCTCTCTAAAATCAATAAAAATATGTTTAAAAGTAAAAAGGTTAAGAAAACAGAGGTTTAAATTTCAGAAGAAACATTGAGGATAGCTATAAATGCTCTGCCACCTATGTGTCTAGGGAGGGAACCCTTTAGGTGAGACTTAATGCAAAGGAAGGTCCGTTTTATTCATTTCCTGATCATTGTGATTTTTGAAGATTAATAATCAGAGAGAAAAAATAACAAGAGGAGAAATAGGTGTCTGTTACTGAGACTTTTGGGGCAAAATTGGGATTAATTGACAGAAAATGTTGTTGAGAAACATAAACAGCTAAGAAAAGCGTTTTATTATGGCTTTTAACAGTGAAATATGATATGTTCTGGACAGTGTGGGTAGAAAATTGGGAAAGGGAGGATGGTCTCACCTTGAGGTTTCTTAAAAGTTTGTGATAGCAAATTTTTTGGTCTTTTGTTCTGAACCCTTATTGATACTTGGAGAAAGAGACAGATATAGGGTGTCCCAAAAAATGTATACACACTTTGGAAAATTATTAATTCCAGTGGGTTAAATCTGAAAAGAAAGAAACATCAATTGAGCTATCAGCTGTTAAAATGTATATATCGCTGTTTCTTTTCAGGAGGGAAGTGAGACTTGGGAGTGGACAGATATCTTAGGATATCCTATTGGCCTTTATTTGGGATTCCTGCCCTCTGATATTGGGTGTGTCCCCTGAGACCACTCATACTGCTTCCTGGGGGCTTAGAATGAGTACCAGCCACCATCACCTTTCTGTGCCTCAGAATTTTGTACACCCAGGGGTTTCAGCTGCTGTCAACAGGAAGTCTCACATTTCTGTGATCTCTGGAACTTAGGTTCCCAAAGAAAGCAGTGATCCAAAGTTGCCACCAGCTATACCTCTGCAGTTTTAGGAGGCTAAAATACCCAGAACTTGGTGCTGCTAGAGTGGGACAGTAATTCTCAGTAATCATGGGAAGGCATGGGGGTTGGGACACATCTAGAAGGCTTCCTGTCCCTGGTTCCACCTCACATGCTGTATTTGTTTATCCCTTTATTTCCCCCGCTATTATGATGGGAATGCCCCGTATTCACCATATGTAGAATTAATAAAAGAATGATTAATTCTGTAAAGCCTGTATATAATAATAAATTCTTCATCCCTTTCTTTTTCCTCAGCCATTCTTTGAATATTTTCTATGTGCTAGGCAAAAACTAAGCAGTATATTCATACATTATCTCAGGTAATTTTCCCAAAACTGTGTGAGATAAGAATTATTCCCATTTATAGATGAGAAAGTCACATTAAGTGGCTGAACCAGGAATTGAACCCAGATCTGTCTGATGCTGATGCCACCTAATTGTTATGCCGTTCTACATCTTCTCTCCAATGACTTTGTCTAGGCCCAGTCCAGCTGAATGGCTGGTCCATGTCTGAAGTAGCAACTTATTATTCAAATAGCTATGAATGCTTTGACAATAGATGCATCTTCTATACCGCAGTTAAATGATTGGTCCCTTTGCGATTTTTTTTTTAATTGAAATGCAACAAATAGTATATTCCCACTTGAAAAGTAACACTTTTTGTTTGTTTTTTTCATCTTTATTTTTATTTTAAAATGTATATAATAAGTAAGAGGAAGCATAAAAAGAAAGGAAAATAGATGAATGAAAATATAAAAGAAGCAAAAGTTTGTGGTGTAGATACATCCTATTTGATCCCCAGGCCTAGACAGGCCTGTTCCTGCCATAAATTTGGTAGTTTTCCTTTCAGGTTTTTTAATACTTTTAAGCCATGTATAGGTACCTATGAACAATATGTTGCTTTGTGTGTTTTCTAAATTTATGTACATAGTTCACGCTATATATCGTTCAACATTTTTTCATTCAGTAGTATTTTCAAGATTTCTCCAGGCCAATAATGAGATATAATTTGTCCCTTTTATCTGTGGTATCACATTCCATTATATTAATATGCTACATTTTATTATCCTTTCTCTTCTTGATAAACATTGAAGTTGTTTTTATTTTTGCTGCTGTTGTTCCAAATAGCATTTCATGGAACATTCTTATGCCTGTTTCCTTGTGCATACATGTGTGTGTTTCCTGAGAGTTTTTACCCAGAAGTGTCTTGATGCACCTGAGATTTTTATTTGATGAGATGACCTCAAAGGAAACCATAGGTGGATGTTTGCAGTAAGAGAAGAATGGTGTCAAGATAGAGTATAGAAATGAGAGACCCTGGGTCCCATGACTATCTATAACTTGTTCCCATTCAACAGACGAATGTCAATCTTCAGCTCTAAAGGCAGGAGAGATCGACATGATTTAGTTGATTTTCTATGGCATCTGCTCTTTATTGGTTCATTGTTTTGTGTGGTTTTTTTTTGGTACACCCAGGGATAGACCCATTCTTAATTCAGAAAAAGGAAATAAACCATCTTGTGCCCAGAATTCAAACATCAGCCAGTTCTGTGGTGTTCCAAACAAACTGCTTTCAGAATCTTCCTGACATTTTGACTGCCAGATGCTCTACTGTGGTGTCTGTAAGAAAGAGAGAATTTCCCTTTGCAGGAATAGCTGAGAGCAGCAAGACTGCATTGTCTGGGTGTTCTGCTGGACATATGAAGTATTTATTTACTTTATTTAGTGGCTGTGACTTTATCTTCTTGTAGCTCATTTTCCAGCGTAACTGGATGAGACCACTCCTGCCATTATGATTTACCATGCAGTAAACTATGAGGGCTTTTGGATTGCATTTTATAGAATTGCTTTATTCAGCCTCTCCTTCCAACCCCTTTGGGAAAGAATTGACAATTGATATTTTTCTTTTGGATTTCTCAGTGATTTCAGCATTCCTAGATTTGGTTTCTATTTGTTATTTGGCTTCTAAAATCCATTGCTTTGGGAATAAGAAAGGCTTATTTCCAACATAATAGTTTTTTCCTTTCTAGTCTACCCAGTGACCGGAGGGAAAGACCAACAGGGCTTTCCCCACCCTGTCTCAGTTGTTCTTTTCAATACTCTTGTCTACACATAGCAGTACCCACACCAAACAAACAAGGACCAAACCATGGAGCATCGTCTCTTCCTAGCAGCCTATCTTCAGTCATGCCAAGTTCAGGTATGTCAGAGCCTAAGAACTGCACAGCTGACCGTATTGGGATATGTAACCCAGTTTGACACTGGCTGCTGTCCTCCTGTTAACCTGCTTGGGCAGCCTGTTCTACAGATCAGCTCATCCTAGCCAGTTCATTTCACAGGGCAGTGCATCCCACTGACAGAAGAGGGGGAGTTCCTGGGTCTTTTGTGTTATGAGACTTTCATGGAATTTCAATCTGATGTCAAATGCAAATTAATTCCAATTCTAAATTATCCCCCTTGCTTACAGATGAAAAGCTTCAGTCTTTGTATGTTTATATTTTGTGCATCCTTTTTTTTTTCTCATACTAGCATAGCTTTTTTATTGCATGCATGTTTGTCTTTTTAACATTAGTTGCTGAGTTCATTAAGGCAAGAGAGATCCCACTTAACAGATGGAATTCTCTCTCTCTCTCTCTCTCTCTCTCTCTCTCTCTCTCTCTCTGTGTGTGTGTGTGTGTGTATGTGTGTGTGTGTGAGAAAGAGAGAGAGAGAGAGAGAGAGAGAGAGAGAGAGAGAGAGAGAGAAAATTTCAATCCTCAGTGCCTTTTGTCCTGTTGATTTGCAGTAAGTATATAGTGAATTAATTCCATATGTATTTTGAGGGATGAATGCAGAACTTGAGGGAGGTGGGAAAGATACAAAGAAAGCACGTAAGCCAAGTACCAACCTGTATGCACCAGAATACCATTCTGCCCAATGCTCTCAAACTTAATTTTAACTACTGCTCCAGAGGTCATAAACATAACTCCACTCTGCACCTTTGCAATATATTTTATATTCAAAATCCTGATTAAAAGGTGAATATAGTTTATATGCCAGGCCACACAATAACCACCACCACCCAGGCCAGTATTTATTGTTTTGAACTTCTTTATTATTATAAAGCTGCTTTTAACATCAGGGATACTATTAGCTGACCAAGTCCGTGTTGGGATTTCAGTTGGGAGGTACAGGGAACCTTTCTGGACTCACTGGACCTCTTAAACAAAGACCGCTGTTACATGTATGTTTTGATTCTCTGCTACTAGATTTTCTAAGATCCTTTACTCAGAGAGGTTACCTAAGAGTGCATCTTGTTTCTTTTGTGGACAGGAGTGGAGACCCAAGTAAGGGAATTAAGTTGGCCTAGAAGAAGGAAGTTCTTTACCCTAAGATTCCTTGTTTTTCATTCATTCCTTTTATCATCACAAAAACTCTATTATCCATATTAAAGAACCATTTTTTTTTCTATTCAACAGGTTATTTTCTGTGTGATATAGGGAAAGACCTGAGATTCAGGAGGTCTATTTTCTAGTTCTATTTCTGCTACTACCTGCCTGAATGAATGTGAGTGAGTAATCTAGCCTTCCTATCAATTGTATCAGAGGCAGTTAGCGATGATAATAATGCATTGCATTTCATTTGGAGCATCACATTTTAAGCAGGACACTGATAAAGAGCATTTAGAAGAAACAGTTAACCAGGTTAAGAAAATTTGAAAATTCTCTTTAAAGAATTATGGATTTTTCAGCCTGGGAAAGAGCATACTCGGGAAGATTCATGATGTCCACTTTTACATATATGAAGACCTAACTTGGAGAGAACTGTGAGTGGACTTCTGTTTTGCTAACTAGGACCAGTGATTGGAAGTTAAAGGGAAGCAGATTGCCTCAATATTATAGAAAAACTTGTCAACAGCTAGAGAGCTCAAAAATTGGAGCAGACTACATTTCCTATAATTTGAGGCATTCAAGCAGAAAACAGATTCACATTTTATAAGGAACGTTTTATATTGGGTAGCAAATTATACTAAATGATTCTCAAGGTCCCTTCCAAAACTAAAAGTCTATGATTTTGTGAGTAGACAAACTCAGACTCCTCCCAGCCTTCCATTCTATAACTCTAAATGATCTATATGTTTTAACAAACTTTTCTTAAAATCTTAAGTTTGAGGAGAATAGATAAATCATGTTGTTTTACTACTTTCCAATCCAGCCAAACTTCTTAGCTTCTGATATAATCGCAAGTTTCCCCTGGAGGGGGTGCTCCAAGCATGTCCTTCCTTTCTTGTTCTCCCTCCCTCTAAGCACATCTGCCACTTTTTTTTCCTTCCTCTTCTTAGTGATTTTTGTATTTCTTTGAATCTTTACAGGTGGTAGCAATTTTGGTTCATCTGACTTGATGGTATGAAATTCTAAATAGTTGGGGGTCATTTGGAGTGATTACTTTTTTCTTTGTGTTCTGGGAGCCTGGGGGAGTGTGTTTGGAGCTGCTTAGTTTATAGTCCTTGTCAACATAAACTCTTTATTCATCTTCCCATCTCTCTGAAGAACAGACGGAGGAGGTTCATGATATCACAGATGCCATGCAGCAGACATAAAGTCACGCTGGATAAATTTAATAACTTACATTTCTAAGTCAGTGGTTTAGGGGAAAAATTCTATAGATTATCGCCAGGTAAAAAATAAGAGCTCAGTTTTAGTGGACAGCGTTCTAGTAGGAAATCTGTTGGAATATGCTCTTGCATGTGGGAATATCTTTACCTCACCATCCCCCCAAGGATAAAGTTACCCAGAATTGCAGCTATTACAAGGAAATTGCCAAGATCTTCTCTGTTCTCTTATCAAATTATCTGGATGGCTGGTTTTTTTGTTTTTTTGTTGTGTGTTTTTTTTTTTACTTCCCCACTCCCCTTTCTAAAATCTGCCGAGCCCACATTTTTTTATGAGATTCTGTTCTATTACACTTTCAGGGTGTTTGAAATCCTGTCTAGATTATTGGCCATGGGGCAAGGAAAGGGGATCTTTGAACCTCATCTGTGTTGCAACATTTTTAAAACAATCTCTTCCAACTTTGCAGAGGTTATGCTAGTATTCTCAGTTCATAATTGTTGCCTCACATAACCAAAACTGGATATGACTTCTGTTATCCTGCAAGCTAACACCAAAGCATGAATTTTCAAAAAGTAGATTGCCATTCTTTCTTAATGCCCCAATCAGTCTCACCACACCCTGTGGTACTGATGAAAGCCCAACAGCCTCCATGGGCCACATCATTCCCCTTAGATATGAACACAGTTCCATTTCCCCTCATATATCTACATTTCTATAATGCGTAATTAAAGATACCATTTTATTACCATATACAAATTTTATTATCTATAAACTCTACCACTGTTCATCTTCCAAGGCAAATTAATTCAGAATGGCATGCTGAGGAGCAAAATTGTTCAGTTAAAAAAATGGGCTGATTAGAGCAACTGGAACTCTCACATATTGCTGATGGGAGTGCAAAATGGTATATCCACTTTGGAAAATGGCAAGTTCTTATGAAAGTAAACATGTACCTGCCTTACAACCCAGCAATTATGTCCACAAAAAGACTTAAAGAAGAAGGTTCATAGCAACTGCCTTCATAATTGTAAAAAACCGAAGTGTCCATCAATAGGAGAATGAATAAACTATCGTATGTTCATGCCATGAAATATTACTCTTCAATAAAAAGGAACAGCTGCTGATACATACAACAACATGGATGCCTCTCCAAAACATATGCTGACTGAAAGAGACCTTATACAAAAGAGAACATATTGTATGCTGTCATTTATGTGACATTTTAGAATAGGTGACTATCTACATTATTCATGGATCAAGCAAAACTAATCTAAGATGGAAGAAAATAAAAACCATGGTTGCCTCTAGGGGTAAGGACTGAGTGATGGAAATATTCCATCTTAATAGGGATTTGGGCTACACAGGTGTATACATTGTCAAAACACTTAAGATTTGTGCATTTCATTATGCATAAATTTTTCCTCACAAGAAAAAGTAGAACAGTAAACAAATATCAGACTTTGGTTAATGAGATGCATGATGAAGTTGTCTACAATTTACTTTGCAATACATCCAAGAGAGAATGATGGCCCAGCTGTTGAACCAAGAGGTTCCCGATTTGATTCCCAGTCTGAACACATGCCTGGGTTTCGGGCTCGATCCCCAGTAGGGGGTATGCAGGAGGCAGCTGATTCTCTCTCATAAATGTTTCTATCTCTCTATCCCTCTCCCTTCCTTTCTCTCTAAAATCAATAAAACAATATTTTTTAAAAAGAATGATTAATTTATGTATGATAAAACAAATATAATAACATGTAAATTATAGAATTTAGGGGGTGGGTAGGTATATGGATGTTCACTGTTGTTTCAACTTTTCTGTATGTTTGAAATTTTTCATAAAATGTTGGTTAAGACTGCTTGGGAAGCAGTTATAGCCACAATGACAAGAAAAGCCAGGCTTGAAATTTTCAGTGGAGTAATTACTTCTCAGTCTGTATATGTTAGGGCCTTCTATTATTATTATTATTATTATTATTATTATTATTATTATTCACTCATTCATTTATTCAGCAAGCATTCCTAGATTACTTACTCTGCATCAACGCTGGTCTAACTACTGTGAACAGAAGGATAAAAGAAACATAAACCTGTCCTTAAGGAGCTCACAGTCTAATGGGAGAGATAAGAGGTGCTTCTATACTGTTCATACTTGACTCTTCATAAAGAAAGACTACTGTGTTTCCTTGCTTGTGTTCACTGTCCTGGGAGTCTGAGAATTTAAAAAGAAATTATTAAAAGGATGCTAGTCTATTTAGGTTTAAAGAATGAATAAGAATCTATTCACATGTAGGCATTTAGCTTGAAACTACTTAAAGACTATAACTGTGAGACCTAGTGCATGAGCCAGCCTTCCGAAAATCTCCCAGAGGGCATCCGTTTTTCAGGGCTTAACACAGAACCGTGGGAAGAGTCCCCACTGCCTGATGGAGATATTTCTTTGCCCATTTAACTTCAACTCTTCAAAGAGTCTTCAAAGAGTCTGGAGCTGTATGAATCAGAATGCTGTCTGGGACCATGTGATCCCTTCCTAAAGTCCAGTGGTTGTATCAGGTGTGGAGACCAGCCCAGCCCAGCCTGGGAAATGGGGTGCTTTGGAGTGAACAGAATAAATAACTCCTGCTTTGATCTTCCTCAAGATAAGGAGGCATCAATGTTTCATTGATCTTTCTTGGTCTTCCTAATTCTACAGAATTCACAAATCCTGTCTCTGTAGGATCTTCTGGTAGCTGACAGACATGTAACTCAGGCTCCATGTGTGAACAGGCCTTGTTAACACACTGTATTCAGCTAATGCTGAACAGAATGATATGTTTCCTTCAGTATTGATTTAACGACCAGAGATTGATAGTGACTTTTTATTCTGCTAAGATTGGATTTACTCAGGATCAACTAATTGTAGTGATTAAACGTAGGCTCTAATACAAATGCGATTTTTACAACCCTACTATGGCAGTTAGAGATTAAATTCGGGAGGAAAAAAAGTTAAACTGGAGAGCCAAAAAAATAATCCAAGCCTGGGTTTAAAAACAAACAAAAAAATCTTATTTAGTCAAACTGGTCTTTTTCTAAGAAGGGAGATGTGTTTTGTTTTATTTTTTTAAAAAAGCTTTGTGACTTCTGAAAGATGGAAAAGATTTTGTGAATATTATTCTCAGATGTGACAAATCCATGCTGGCAGGACCGGCTTATATGCAGACACTTTGAACAATACCTGCTTCACTGGCTGGTGCCGTGTCCAATATGTGCTTTCCCTTTGTGGAGAGAAAACACTCTGCACAGTCATTTTGCTCCCAGAACATGATGAGATGGGACAGATGGGAGTCAGCCTGGGGACAGTGACTGGTTTTGCAGACAAATGATACTAAGAGTTACTTTAGGCCCAAATTCCATGCCCCTGGAACCTGGAATAAATGGGTTCCAGATCCTTGCTTTTACATCAGCTTCTTCATGTTCACAGACACACACAGTCCCAGCCGTGCAAATACTTAAGGGCTGAATACTAGAATTTAGCACTAGAAGAGATTTGATAACCCTCGAACCCTGTGATTCCCAAACTTGGGTGATTTTGAATTACCTGAGAGTTTTAAAAAAATAGATTTCAGGGCTACAGAGATTCTGAGTTGGCAAGCTGGCAGAATGGTGTGGCGAGGCTGGGAGTCTATAGTTTTAAGTAAGCTTCTGCATGATTTCAGTTGATGAGCCATTTCGAACTATACTCACCAATACTCATCATCCCCACACTCAGTTTTACAGATGAGGTAGCTAATGCTGTGAGAGGTTTTGACTTACCAGTCATGCAGCTAAAGCCAGAGCTAGAACTCCGGTCTCCTAATTCTCATTCCTGTGCCTTTCACTCTACCTTGAAGCAACAGCTGCAAAGACTGTCTGTTTCATGCTTTTTTCTCTGAACTGAAGTCACATAACTTCTTTAAACTTTAGTTACCTTATCTACAAGTGGTTTGATTATATCTTAGTTGCTGTATTAGATTCCTGTGGCTGCTGTAGCAAATTACCACAAATTTGGTGGCTTAAAACAACAGAAATTTATTTTGTAACATTTCTGAAGGCCAGACTTCCAAAACCAAAATGTCAGAAGGTCCATGCTTCCTCCTAAAGGAAAGAATCCTTCCTGGCTTTTTCCAGCTTCTGGTAGCTCTAGGGGTCCGTGGGCTTGCGGCTTACACAGCTCCAATGTTTGCCTCCATATTAGCATGGCCTTCTCTTCTCCCTGTGTCTTCTCCTCTTCTGTCTCTTATAAGGATAATCACCATTGGATTTAAGGCTCACCTGTTTAATCCAGGAATGATATTAAGATCCTTAACTTATTTACTTCTGCAAAGGTCCTTTCTCCATATAAGGTCAGATTCACAGATACTAGAGGTTAGGACCTGAACAAATCCTTTTGAGGATCATTAGTCAACCCACTGTATATCAGCTTCTGGCCCTCAAAAATTCTCATCGACCTCACATGCCAAACACATTTACCCTATTCCAGTGGTCTGCAAACCGCGGCTCGCGAGCCACATGCGGCTCTTTGGCCCCTTGAGTGTGGCTCTTCCACAAAATACCAAGGCCTGGGCGAGTCTATTTTGAAGAAGTGGCGTTAGAAGAAGTTTAAGTTTAAAAAATTTGTCTCTCAAAAGAAATTTCAATCGTTGTACTGTTGATATTTGGCTCTGTTGACTAATGAGTTTGCCGACCACTGCCCTATTCCAACATCTCCAGAAATTCAACCCTTTTCAGCAGTGACTCTAAGTCTAAAGGCTTATCTAAATATCATCAGCTCAAAAAGCCTAAATACGTCATCTAAATCATTAAGATCAGATGTGGGTGAGACTAGTAGGTATGATTCATTCTGGAGCAAAATTCCTCTCTATTTATGGGTCTGTGGACCTAGAAAATAAGTTATCTGTTTCCAAAATACAGGTATGGGATAGACATTTCCATTCCAAAAAAAGGATAAGTTGACAAAATAAAGGCATCAACAATCCTAAGCACCTTTGAAGTCCAGCAAGGCAAATGCCTTTAGGTTGCAAGGCCTAGACTAATCCTGTCTGACTCTCAACTCTGGCCTTTGGGCCTATAGCTCTGCCTTCTAGATCTCTGGCATCTCTATCAGCCTCTGCTTCTGCACCCGAGTCTCTGTCATAGAAGTCATTCTTTCCTTTTCTTGAATAGTAGTGCACATGTTTGAAACTAAGTAGCTCTATCAGCACATTCTCTGCTTGTAGAATTGTATAAGTCCAACGGACTTTCTTTACTTCATCCTGTCTTTCCCCTCCAGTTCAAGCTGGTAGTGTTGCTGCTGACACAGCATTCCTAACATCTTTGTAGGTCTCCTATATATGTCACAGGGATTCACACCATAAGATAGGAGGGCCCTTTGTAGATCTTTCCTAGATGATCCATGTCTATTTATGGCTTCTGTTGAAATGGTTGAGTGGATCAATGAGTCATACACAGACTCTTTTCAGCAAGAGGTTGTCTAGGCATACTCTTGGCTTTCTCCCCAAAGCACACTTTCCTAACAGTAAATTTCCTAATTTTGGCATCCTTTGCAATCTGAATAGACCAAGAACCTCCCAAATTATGAAGTACTGGTTCCTTTCTATTTAACAGTTTCATTCTCCTTTTAATTTTTAGTGTTTATTTATCTCTTTTCTCTACATTTTAACATAAGCAGCAAAGAGAAACCAGGCTGCACCTTCAACACGGTAAATCTCCTCAGCTAAATATCCAAATTCATCACGTGTTCTACTTTCTAGAACACAATTCAGTCAAGTTTTCTGCACTATATATAACAAGGATCACCTTTCCTTCAGTATCTAATATCATGTTCCTCATTTCCTCCTGAGACCAATCCAGAAGCACCTTTGATGTAGACATTTCCCCTTTGTTTATATAAATAAATAAATAAAATTATATAGGTTCCAAAAATAGCTATAATCCCTTCTGTGTCTCCTATATCCTTCTTCCCTTTCCTGTGCCCTAATATTACTCAAGTTATCAGATTGGGAGATAATACAACCATGGTCATGTGATGATGGATCAAGAAAGAGGGGATAACTGCAGGAACAAAGCCCCTGAATAGAGAAAAAGGAGTGGGATTAGTGCAGAAGTGAAAGAATAAGAATGGTTACTTCATTATAACAGAAGATATGGGTACAGATGCAAGGGTGCTGATGGATTTGGTTCTGATAAAATGGTGTCAGCAGAAATGTTATCTAATGTTGATATTGATCAGGTGTGAAATTATTTAAGCTCTACATTTGCTAAATGTTAAATGAAAAGTCTCTTAAATCTTATTTCAGTTATAGTTGTGCTACTCATGATTATGCTTAACGGGTAAAGTTACAGAAGAGTAGAACTGAGAAAATGCTACATTTATGCATTTCTCTGTAGGAAGTATCACAGTATGGGTAAATGTATATTTACTAGTACCTGAGACACAGTTGTCTCAAATGCTATTAAAGTTATGGTTTCAAACCTTATCCATGTCATTTGTCCTACTTAGATGCTCTCCTCAAACTCATACATGTATCCCATTAAGCAACCTCTTAACACTTCTAACCATCTTGCAAATGCATGCCTTTAGTTTTAAATGAATAACAGTAAGAATGGACTTGGTTCCTTACTTTTACTATCCCTGGAGAAATAACCCAGTTGACATTTGACAGCAAGCGTGCCTAGTATACCCATTTCTTCCATATAAGGCATTTAACTTAACTACTTCTTTAGATTGTTAGACTCTGGTGAGAAAAGAGTTGTATTACCTAAACACAAATTCCCATGTATACTTTGAACTATTCCATGTGTGTAGAAAACCTATTCTAAGAGGTTGGTTTAGGATGAAAGACTTGGAATCCAAGTAGGAAAAGTTCTTCAAATAATAAAATTAGGAACAAGCACACTAAGGAATAAAATAGGCATATAGAAGATTTTCCTGGGTTAAAAAGTCATCTTATACGCCAGAAAATACGGTACCTTAATTGGGGGAGAGGGGAGTTATGTAATACTTTCAACAATACAGAATTATTTAAAAAATAAAGAAAGAAAAAATTAAAAAAAAATAAAATAGATGGGATGGGGGTAGGGTGCAACTATGGAGACTGCCAATGTCAAACAGAAAATAAGCTAGTGAAATAATGAAGACCTGTGTTTCTTTCATCTTCAGGAAACAAATTGAAATAGTTTTCAAAAGTAGTGAGAGGAAAAGAACTATAAATTTTCAAAATATTATAATATTTCAAACCAAATAAATGCATTAGTTTAGAAAAATATGACTTTTTCAAAGTATGTTTATATCTAGACAGTGTTGTCAGGATCAGAAAGGTACTGATCAGTTTGGTCCAACATAATAGAGACTGTATAGGGGCATCACATTATGACGTTGATTGCCATTTTTATACAAGAATTTGGAAACTGTTTTTGCCTCCAAAATTATAAAAATGATTGAAACTTGATCATGGATCCCTCTACTATGTCATTCAAGCTTTGTGTTACTTTCTGGATGAAAGGTTTCCTTGAAATAACTCCAGTAGAATGTCCATTTAATTTAAGGAAGCATTATTGATCAATTACTACATGCCAGACAAGATTTAGCAATGAATAAGCTAAGCCAAATCACTATTTTCAGGAAGTTTACATTTTAATGGACAGTTCTAAATAATATCAGTCAAGACTGAGCTCACTCACCCTTGGTATTTAACCTAAATATCTCAATAAAGCCATTCTACTAGCTGGACCATATAAAAATACAATACTCAACAAAAAAAGCAATTTCATGCAGTTCCACCAGCTATTAAGTGCTTTCCTACCATACCAAAGAAGAACATATGCATTTTTTCTGTGCTATTGACAT
Organism: Cnephaeus nilssonii; assembly: GCF_951640355.1. Lineage (NCBI taxonomy): Eukaryota > Metazoa > Chordata > Mammalia > Chiroptera > Vespertilionidae > Cnephaeus > Cnephaeus nilssonii. The sequence continues at coordinate 43,484,068 of NC_137086.1, read as the reverse complement.
AATTTTATTTAAACTTTATTTATTTAAACTTACTTAAGATTTATTTATTTATTTATTGAAATAGCTTTATTTCTATAACCCAGAAATGACTATAAGAAGCATGTAAATCCTCATTGGCTAGTAATTCATCTACATAAATTTATTCATTTATTCAGCAAGCTTTATTGAACACCTCTGTGTTCACATATTTTGTGAGTTGGAGTGTTGGACAAGGCAGGCAAGGTCCCCACTCTTTTACAAGCTGATGGAGACAGAAAATAAATAAATGACCATATAAATAAACAATAAATTATCATTTAGTAATAAGCTTTATGATATATATAAACTATATACACTTGACTTTCATAGATGCTAATATAAGATATATCCACTTGGTAGAAATTTTACAAATATTTTATAAAATTAAGTATAAAACTCTGTATACTTTTTTTTTTATCCACCATCAATCATATATGGGTTCTTGCAAAAAAATTTCTCTCCTAGAATTCAGTGCCAGGAAAATGTTTGCCTCTTCAGATGGACTGCATTGAAACTAGAAATCTAGTGTGTTTCTCTTTTTGTTTGGCAACCAGGAAGCCAGTAAACTGTTCAGTGCTCTATTATAGTGATAAATTTGCCCATATTCCCAGTTCATCATTCTTTCTTTCCCTCTTACTTTTTTTGTCTTTTAATCTAATTTTTTCTCTTTATGTTATGTCTATTTTTAAGTTTTATTATTTCTATTATTCTATTTTATTCATTATATATTTATAAATGTATTAGTATCATTTCTATATATTATTTTATTTCTATTTTTTCTTATTTTCTATTTTTTTTTAATTTAACTGTTTTTGTTTATCTTATTTTGAATGTGTTTGAATATAGCAGTCAACCTTATGCCCTTTTAGGTAGTAGATAGGGTCTGAATAATAATTTAATTAGCTGTTAATACACAACACTTTGTAATTTATTTTACAAATATTTATTGACCATTTATTGTGCTGTACATAAGAGAACTAGGCAATGAACAAGACAGACAAGGTCTGTTCCAGGGAATTATGGGTGAAAATGGACTGTTGGTGTTCCCAAAGAAATGAACAGTTAGAGCTGGATGTTTTGGTGGGGAGTCTGGGCATTCGGGAACCTGAGTCACTTCAGGTAACAGTCTTTGAATGAACCTGTGCTGCATATGGCATGTGGTGAGACGGTGAAACTTGGACTAAATTTAACCTAAAATACCTCTGCCTACAAAGAGTTTAAAGTTCAACAATTCCAGATCTAATTATTACTTCTTAAGTGTCTCTAAGTGCCGTTTGCAATAAAATTATGTTTTATGAAATATAGATCCTACTTTCAAGACCACCAACCTGTGTGGTAAATAACAGAAATCTAAGATTAAAGGAACTGAAATATAGTACCTATACCTGCCATGGGACGTGGAATTATAACATTGAAAGCATTCTAACACATTTTCAGTTGTTGTTGTAACTGTTCTTGTGTTATCTATGTAGTTCAAGTTCTGGCAGGGGAGGTGGATAATGTGGAGTCACGCTTCCAAGAGGACTGAGAATAGGCCAATATCCCAGGGCCACTGGCAAGCATTTCCAGCAACAGAATCATCAAGATTTGGTTGTACTTGATTATAGAATCTTTAGTGAAAGACTCTTTAGGGACAGCTAGTCTATCTCCCATTCGCTAGGCACCCTTCATCTACCAAAATTCTTAATTAAGAAAGATCCTGCCCTGGCCAGTTTAGCTCAGGGGGTAGAGCATCAACCTGTGGACCTAAGGGTCCTGGGTTTAATTTTGGTCAAGGGCATGTACCTCGGTTGCAGGCTTCTCCTGGCCCAGGGCCTGGTCGGGATGCATGCAGGAGGCAACCAAATGAGATGTTTCTCTCACAGTGATATTTCTCTGTCTTTCCCTCTCTTTTCCACTCTCTCTCAAAATCAATGGAAAAAAAATCCTCAGGTGAGGATGAAAAAGAAAGAAAGAAAGAAAAAGAAAGGAAGGAAGGAAGGAAGGAAGGAAGGAAGGAGGGAGGGAGGGAGGGAGGGAGGGAGGGAGGGAGGGAGGGAGGGAGGGAGGGAGGGAGGGAGGGAGGGAAGGAAGGAAGGAAGGAAGGAAGGAAGGAAGGAAGGAAGGAAGGAAGGAAGGAAGAAAGAAAGAAAGAAAGAAAGAAAGAAAGAAAGAAAGAAAGAAAGAAAGAAAGAAAGAAAGAAAGAAAGAAAGAAAGAAAGGAAGGAAGGAAGGAAGAAAGGAAGGAAAGCAAGATCCAAGTTCAGATTCAGAACACCACTTTTTATTTTTTACATTCAACATTATAGAACATCTTAATATGGCTTCCAAACTTTCTCATAAGATGAATCAAAACAAATCATTAAAAGATTGAAAGTATCACTTTTGAAAAAACTACCAACCGCCCTTTCCCTTTCCCCCAAGAAAGAATCTCATCTATGAGCCAATCATCATGTTCTGATAAATTTGCAAATTTCCCATGTTTGCCTTCCAAGGCAGCTGTAGAAAGGAGCTGGGAGTTTACATGAGTAGTTACAGTCACAAACTTTAGCCTGCCAAAAAGTGTCTTAATTTCATAGCAGATCTAAGAGGGAGGACTTTTGACATCTGGATGGAGCTGGAAAGGTTTGAGGCACACCAGCAGGTCAGCACAGTATATTATCCTTGAGAAACCCTGGAAGAAGAGCTAGAGGAAGATGAGAAACTTTTAAAAGGCACCAAGTTAACATCAGCATCTCTGTGATAATGAGAGTATCCCCAGCATCCTTTTTCTCTCAGGCAGTAATCTCTGCTGAAATGTTTCTCCTGCTACTTCAGACATCCTATTGCTGTACCTTCAAAGACTCCAGGCTCCACACAGGAGGGGTTAGGCTTCCTTATCTTGTATAGCAGATACATGGAGGTATCTGTGGAACAACTCCTGGTGTTTCCCATGTCTTGCCTTTTACTTCTTCGTATCTGAGACAGAGATAAGGTTGACCAAATAACTATCCTATAGAATAGAATCTGTGGTTTATTAAATTAAAAAAATATATACCAGAAAAATCCTCATCTTCTTAATGACATCTTCTTAATGTTTGCCTTACCGCACAGAGTCCTACCTTCTGTATTTCTAAGGTAGCAGGTTGTGTTATCCCCTTCTTCATTTCAATCTGATCCCCATGGTCCAACCACACTGGTTCCCCAAGTGATCCCCACGAGTTATTTGTCCATCAGTGCTGGGCTGAGCATTCCCATTCCGCAGGTTTGTTAGGCTCTGGCAAAACCCCATCTAGGTTTTTGTTAAGAACAAGCCTAATGAAGAACATAATGCTCTGGGTGTATTTCAAAATGATTACTGAAAATGGGTATGGGGTTTCTTTTTGGAATGATGAAAATGTTCTAAACATGATTGTGGTGCTAATTACACAATTCTTTGAACATCCTAAAGACCATTGAGTTGCACACTTATTTAAATGGGTGAATTAGCCCAGCCAGTGTTGCTCAGTGGTTTAGCATTGACCTATGAACCAGGAGGTCACAGTTTGATTCTTGGTCAGGGCACATGTCTGGGTTGTGGGTTCGATCCCCAGTAGGGGGCATGCAGGAGGCAGCCTATCAATGTTTCTCATCATTGATATTTCTATCTCTTTCTCCCTCTCCCTTCCTCTATGAAATCAATAAAAATATATATTAAAAATAAAATAAATGGGTGAATTATTTGACATGTGAATTGTATCTTAGCTAAACAACTCTTTTACAAAAGCAAATGCTTCCCCAAGTCCAAAAGTGAGAGAAATTTTTGTTTCTTTCTTTGGCCTTGGCTCTCACCTGCCTCTTCTCCACCCACACTTCAAGTCAGTAGCCTCCAAGGAGCACTCAGTTTACAGCCCCTGCTGCCACAATGTCAGACTCCGTCGAAATATGTTATACAGAGCAGAAATCAAAAGCCGTAGTATGTGAAGTCCGACAGAAACTGGCAATTACACAGAGATCCAGAGGTCAGGCAGGGGGCGAGGGTAAGGAGGAGGACAAAGTTGACTCTGGAACATGTTTAAATTCTCTTTGCCATTTAGCTTGTTTTATATTGTCAGCCAGAGGCTTTACTGCATTTATAGTCCGTTTTCCAGTTTTCTGTGTGTTTTATTCATAATCTGTGTATTGGGTTCTTTCCATATCTTTTATTATGCATAACTGTTGACTCTTCCACTGTGGTATTTTCCCTCTTTGCCTATTAAACATATTTTATTTGAAATTTGCATATGTACATTTTCAACTTCCTGATTATATCCTCGGAGAGAAAAGTGTATTTCGTTAGCCAACTGATAAAAATCATTGATCAGAAGATAAAGGAGGTGGTGTCCTGATTGCCAGATACCTGCCACACAGCATACATACTTTTCTAGGGTAGACCCATCTTACTGTTATATTGAGCTTTCAGAGTTTAACCTTTTGCATTCCTGCTTGACCCCTCCTATGTGCTCCATAAATAGCTATGAATAAATGAATCAGTGAATGAGCTGTCTGTATGGTGTCCTTCTGTCAAAGGAGCTTCTCCTTTCTGCTGTTCTCCGTGGGTCATTGTGCCTTTTTCATTTCCAAGACTTTCTTTCTTCCTCAAAGTCTCAGGAAATACTGACTCTACTTAGAGTTTATAACCATGTCATCTGTCTACCCAGCAAGTAGAAGGCCTTTCTAGAAGAGAAAGCATGACTACTACCGTGCTGTTAACGATGGGACTAGTAAGTAATCTGCTGTTGATGGTGAGGAGAGGCAGCTTGGCTTGACTTTGCCACAGAGCGCTGCGATCAACGGAAACTGTAGGAGAAGCCGATACGGCCAATGGTCCCTGCATTTTGTTGTCCCTTCTTTGCCTGGAATCCCACTATTTATCTGTTTGCACAAGATCTGGCTAAATGATAGTTAGGTCAAAAGTTGTCAAGAAAATAACCGCATCTTTCAAGACTCTTCTGCTGAGTCACAGAAATCCCAGCCACTTTGCCTGTGGAATAGCATTGCTAATTGAGTCATCGTGGGCCAAACATGTCAAAACAGTTCAGAGACAGGGACATGCTGGGATGAAGTTTCCAGGGGATTCTGCAGAACCTAAGAATACTTGAATCTGTTGGTAGCTATCTTACAGGAAACTGTGTTGAAAGTTATATTATATTTGAAAACCAAATATTTAGTGATTTTTGAAAACCTGAATTCAAGACAGTATTGACAAGCTGGTGCCAGGATGTGATTTACTTCCCCTTGCCCTCAGAAGAGCGTAGCCAGGTTATTTTCCAAGATCAGAGAAAACTAGGATTCGGAATATTTCCAATCATTTAATCTCCTCTTGTGTATGCAGTGGTCTACTATTACAGCCTGTTCTCTAACTGCCATGAGCCTGCGGCATAAATCAACACCAGTTCTGCTGGTAAGCAACCAATATTACTAAAGGGATTAGGTGCTTTGATTTGCCAAGAGGCTGCCTGATCTGGTGAGGACAGGAGCATTCTCAGTCCATTTTGGTTCAGCTCAGGAATCTAAAGGAAGTAAATTAACTCTTCTAGACATCAGTTTTCATTTCCATGAAATGTGAGTAGGAATCCTTTCTTCTCAGAAATGGTCGGAATGATTACAGATTTGTTAGATGCTTTAAGCTCCCTCATCAACTGACATCTAAGTACTTTTGTATGGCTGTGCTAGCCTTGAATGTTTTATAGCCCTCTTGAAGGGGAGGCAAAATATACCATAAACTACAATACAAAACGGTATAGGATAATGCCAAATAAGTGGTCCAAGCAGTGGGAAGAAGAGGTGATAATCGAGGCTACAATGACATACGGAAGGCTCCCTGGAGGGACTGAGGGCCTTAGCCATGCAGAAGGGGAAGGATGGGGCCTGCACCACAGACAGGAGCACAGCCTGTCCGGAGAGCCTGGCTGGGAAAGAGGGCTAGAGCAAGGGAAGTTACAAACTGAAAGCCCCAACACTGTGAAGTGGGATTGCTCTTACGTTTCATTCAGTTTCTAGACAGCACCATTTAGAAGCTATATTTATCAATTCTGCCTGAATCTTCTAGTCCCTTTTGTTTAATAAAGAAAATATGGTTCCAGCCTAGTAGAGTGGCTCAGTTGGTTGAGCGTCATCCTGTGCACTGAAAGGTTGTCAGTTTGATTCCGGCTCAGGGTACAAACCTGGGTGACGGGTTCGATTCTGGTGAGGGCACATGTTTCTCTCTCTCTCACTCTCTCCCTCCCTCCCTCTTCCCTCTCCCTCCCCCCTGTCTCCCCTCCCCCTCTCCCTCTTCCTCTCCCTCTCCCTAAGCATTTTCCTTTGGGTGAGGATTTAAAAAAAGAAATGGTCATGTGAGCTTTTGAGATTTTTTTAGTCCCATGATAGCTTTCTAAAGAGTGTTACATTTAGTAGGGTTTCTTTCCCTGGTTACAAAAGTAGAACCTGTTTATTATAGAAACTTTGGAAAATTATACATTTAAAATAATATTGAAATATTATTTATATAAGTTTGTGTCTGGAATTTTTCACTTAATGTTATATTAAAAGCATGTTCTTATATTATTAAAACAACATAAAATCATATTTTATATTCTACCTTAGGGAATATAAATTTTAACTATTTTCTTGTGGTTAGACATTTATATTGTTTCTAGTTTTTGCCTAGTATAAATAACACTATGATGAACATCCTGTACATATATATTTGTCTAGATTTTCTAATTAGTTCCTTAGGACACATTTCTAGAAGTAGAATTACTAGGTTAAATGTTGTGAACATTTATGGCTCTTTATATATATTAACAAATTGCTTTCTAGAATAGTTTTACCAATTTACTCCCATGTATATTATATGTAAGGGTTCCTTATCATCTCACTATGACCAGTATTAAATATTCTCAGCTAAAAAAATTTTTTGCTTATTTTATAAGCAAAAGGTATCTCATTGTTTTACTTAGCATTTCTTCGTAATATGCTAATAATATGCTAAGGCCGCTCAACCGCTCACTATGACATGAACTGACTACCAGGGGGCAGACAGTCAACCAGTCGACCAGTCGCTATGATGTGCACTGACCACCAGGGGGCAGACGCTCCGACCGGTAGGTTAGCTTGATGCTGGGGTCCGGCTGATTGGGACTGAGCAAGATGGGCCAGACATGCCCTGGAGCCCTCCCGCGGCCCCTCCCCAGCTGGCCAACCTCCCGCATCCCTCCCCGGCCCCTATCATGCACCGGTGGGGTCCCTCAGCCTGGCCTGCATCCTCTCACAATCTGGGACCCCTCAGGTGATGTCAGAGAGCTGTTTTTGGCCTGATCCTGCAGGCCAGGCCAAGGGACCCCACTGGTGCACGAATTTGTGCACTGGGCCTCTAGTACTATTATGAGAGAGTAAGAGAGAGGGAAGGAAGGAGGGAGGGAGAGGTCTTTTATGGGAAATAGGAAGTTGGGAATGTCGGGAAAATCTTTAGTCTCCAGATATTCTCATGGATGGAAAAAGCATTTTAACTATATTGACTCCTTTTTTTTTTTTTTTTAACCAATATTTTGTAATACATCCCAGTAGAGCAGTGGTTCTCAACCTTCCTAATGCCGTGACCCTTTAATACAGTTCTTCATGTTGTGGTGACCCCCGACCATAAAATTATTTTCGTTGCTACTTCATAACTGTAATTTTGCTACTGTTATGAATCGTAATGTAAATATTTGTGTTTTCCAATGGTCTTAGGCTCTACATCAGTGGTTCTCAACCTGTGGGTCGCGACTCACAGGTTGAGAACCGCTAGCAGGGTCGCCTAAGACCATCGGAAAACACAGATATCTTCATGTTGTGGTGACCCCCGACCATAAAATTATTTCCGTTGCTACTTCATAACTGTAATTTTGCTACTGTTATGAATCGTAATGTAAATATTTGTGTTTTCCGATGGTCTTAGGCTCTACAGCAGTGGTTCTCAACCTGTGGGTCGCGACTCATAGGTTGAGAACCGCTAGCAGGGTCGCCTAAGACCATCGGAAAACACAGATATTTACATTATGATTCATAACAGTAGCAAAATTACAGTTATGAAGTAGCAACGGAAATAATTTTATGGTCGGGGGTCACCACAACATGAAGAACTGTATTAAAGGGTCGCGGCATTAGGAAGGTTGAAAACCACTGCTGTAGGGCCTGTTTTTCATCCTTAGGGATATGTCATGTCTATTCCTGCTTTCATTCATACTGTTTTTAGTTTTGTTGTGTGTGTGTGTTTGCCTGAAATGCCATCTTTCTGGCTATCCCTAGCAATACTTCAATACCCAGATCAAATCCTAACTCTTTCAGCTAGCTTTGTTTGGTCCTCTGAATTCTAGTAGCACTGGTAATCCTAACAATTGAGCCCTTAAGTTTATTTTACCCATCTGTAAATCTTATTTCACCAGATTTTGAAAGCTTCTGCAGAGACTATTTTATCTCTTTCTTAGTTTCTAGCACTAAGAAAATTTTAAATCTCATTTAACTATGTGGTCGGGGGAAGAAGTCAACCAAAGAACTTGTATGCTTATATGCATAACACAGACAATAGTGTGGTGAAGGCCTGGGGTGGGGGGCAGGGTGGTCTAGAAGGGTCAATGGGGAGGGGGGGGACATATGTAATACTTTCAACAATAAAAGTTAAAATATGAATATACTGTATATATTCAGATACATATATATGAATCAGGTCATTAATTAAAATGTTAGAATGCAGAGAATCCATTATTAAGTATATACCACTTTCTCTGCCAGCATCTCATGCAGCTAGCTAGTATCAAGGACTCTGTAAGGCATAGGTGAAATTAATAATTACCACCATTTGACACAAGAAGGAATTGTAATGCAAAAACAAAAAATGATATGCCTCCAGTTACTTAAAGACATTACTCAGAAGTCAGACTTCCCAAATTCAGTCTTTTTGTCTTTCTACTAGTTTTTCTCTTTCCAAAGCCTTTGTTCACAAATAAATTTTTTAAATTTAGTTCATATTTCTCATAGTATGTTTAATAGAACCATAGGTTCATAATATGCTAATAAGTGTCTTACAGTGAAAGAATTCCATAGTAAGTAAATTTGGGACATGCTTATTAGTTAAACAGTGGATTTCTTAACAGCAGAACGTCTCAGAGGCCTTCATATGACCCCTGCCCTAGTAAGACAAACTTGTTGCCTGTAGAACCCTCCCCTCTCTTCCCCTCCCCTCCCTTCTTTTCCTTTCCTTTTTTTCCACAGAGAATCTTTGAAAATACTTTGGAAAATAGTGCTGTTCTATTCTTTTCCTTCTGCACTCACCCCTTTTCTTTCCTGTTGTGTATTTTTTGTTTGTTTGTTTTATATCTATGATACATTGTACAGTAAGGTGATCCTGCCTTTATAAAGATGCTTTGAGATGGGGATTCCTAATAGAATCCCTTGTCTTGATGTACTTATGTCCAGTACTACAAAAATAGCCAAAGCCTTCCCAACAGTGTAGATTTTAAGGAATGCTATTAGATGACATGGAATATGTATTTTTTTTTTGTACACAGGCAGCTTTTCTAAAAGAAATATTTTGAGTTAATGTGTCATAATTTATCAGTTCCAATTTAGATGGTTTTACATTTTTGCTAATTGCAAGTACTATAATACACATTTTCATGCAGTGTTAACTATAGAAGAATGAAAATGGAACGGATATTTGAATTTGTGGATTGTCTATTTTCTCCTTTATTCTTCCTTTTGTGGGATGCTCAGCAGCCACCATTGGGGAACTCCCAGCCTTGTCTTCCTCTGCTAAATACCTGATTTCTTCCAGGTCTGAAGATGGCTTGCTTTTTGTTATAGACCATAAATCGTTGGTCTAAAGTTGTCCCAAAGATTGTGGTTTTATAGCAAATGGCAGACTGATTCTGGCTGCCCAGTTTCTGCCAACTTGAATTTTTCTAGCCTCTAATCTCCTTGCTTCCCCGTTGCTTCCTAATGCTTCCTCTAAACTCTCCCATCACTGTCTGTTAGATCTTCTTAAGGATGCCCACCAATACTTCAAATGCAGTATGTCCTGAATTCAATGCTTTATTTTTTTCCCTCATCTCCTACCTGCTTTTCCTTTCTTCCTCATTTCTTTCAATTAATGGCATCACCACCCAATCAATCACTCACACTAAGAAATCTTAGATTTCTCCTTATTTCCTCTTTTTCTCCCACTTACTCATTCTCCTGGACATAGGGTAAGTTATCAAGTGATGTCAGCACCATGACCTTACCACATCTTAAACCAATTTGTTACTCTGTATCTTCACTACTTCTATCCCAACGAAGCTCTTTCAGCTTACCACTCCCTCCATTTGGTGTAGTCCAGCCTGCACAGTGGAATAGAATGATCAAACTTATCAACCCCACACTTAAGACACCTTTGATCAGTTCCCTCTGGCTAACTGATAAAATTCAAACTTCCTTCTCCTGGACAAAGTCCGAACTTGCTGACTCCAATCTACCTCAACAGCCTCTTTGCTACTTTTTCCTTCTTATCTGATCCTTTAATCTTACTTTACCCCCGAATTCCTTGCTCTTTTATACCTTTTTATCTTTGCCAATGCTATTCCTCCACCAGCAGGACTCTTCTTCCTGGCCTGGTGAGTGACACTGGTGAGCAGCACCGATTGTGTAGTGCTGAATGAAGCTATCACTTCCTTAGCTTTTTTGCCCCACAAGTTGTTCTTCTAGTCATGTAAAATTATAAGCTTCCTGGTGAAAAGACTTTCTTGTGGTTGTTTTTTTAAAGACATGTAGATTTAAGTTTTTATTTATAATGTTACTAGAGGCCCGGTGCATGAAAATTCATGCACTGGAGGGGGGTCCCTCAGCCCGGCCTGCCCTCTCTCACAGCCCTCAGGGGCAGGAGGCTACCCAGTGATCAGGGAAAGGCGACGCCCCCATCACACCTCTGCTGCTGCCACTGCCAGCAGTTCAAGCCTCAGCCGGCCCTGGTTACCTGAGCCTTGGGCGGCCCTGGGTGGCTGGGCAGCTGCCATCCGAGGCTTGCCTGCGCCTTGGGTCCACCCTCGGTGGCTGGGCAGCCAACATCTGAGGCTTGCCTGTGCCTCGGGCCAGCTCTGGGCAGCTGGGGGGCTGAGGGCAGGTCTAGCCGCACCGTGCACCTGCTGCCCCCCGAGCTGGGCTGAAAGGACTGTGGGACTCCGACGGGGCTGAGGGGACTGGGTGCCGCCATCTGTGGCTATGGGCTTTGCCATCTTTGTGACAGTGTGATGGTCAATTTGCATATTCCCTCTTTATTCGATAGGATTACATGGACTCCAAGAATGTGGTAATTTTTGAAGTTTGTTTTATAGAATCTTTGTGTCCAATTTTTGTAAATGCCCTGCAGGTGCTTAAAAAAATGTGTTTTCTAGGAAATGAATGCAAGGGTACATATCCAGTGGGTCAAACTTAATAATTGTGCTATTCAGATATTTTGTATCTTCACTAATTTTTTAAAATCTGCCTTATCAAATACCAAAATAAAAGCATTAAAATCTCCCTGTAACATTGTGGTGTATCCATCTATCCTTATAATAGTGTCAGTTCTTTCTTTGTATAGCTGCATATTTTGGTACTAAGCTATTGGGTCTATAAAAATTTAGAAATTTTATGTCTTGGTGAAGTATTCCTTTTATCAGTGCATAGTGACACTCTTTATTCCAAATATTGCTTTTTTTCCCCCCATCTTATAGTTGATACTACACTAGTCTCTCCCTCTTTAGTATTTCCTTAGTAAGTCTTTTTTACATTGCTTAACTTGGAACTTTCTGTGTCCTCATAGTTATATTTTAGAACTATCTCTAATAGGCAGCATATACTTGGATTTTCTTATTAATACAATATGAGAACTTCTATCTTTTAACTGATTAATTTAGACCACTGCTATAATATTTTTATTTCTAACATTTTATTTGTGCTATTTACAATGCCTTTTCTTTGCTTCTTTTTGTTCTTGTCATCTCCTGCCTTCTATTTTTAATATTTTGGTATTAAATGTTAGCATAGCATATATGAATGTATAGAATGCAGATACTTTCTAACACTATTTTACACGTGATATTACTTTCAGTCTTTGACACACTTGTCAAGGATTATATATATTTTTTTGTTTGTTTTATATAATAGTTGTCAATTTCATACTTCCTAGTTACCTAATAAATATATAGACAATTTGCTTCTGATTAAGAGGACAGAAAATACACTATCCCTAATTTCAAATCACTTATTTAAATGTCTGACAGAGATGTCATATTGAATATAATCACCCTCACTTGGCTGTTCACTTATGTACCAAGTCTACTGATGAATGAAGTTAGACCCATCATAGTTACTACCAGAATGACAGTGTTTTGATGATGGCATTATGATCTAATCAAAGTGAACATAAACCCTACATTTATATTTTTTCTTTAAATCCTGACACCCCAAGTAAATCTAGATCATGCTATTCTAAAGGGATGTTGAAGAAAACACATTAATTAAGCAACTCATACATTGTGATGCAACACCAACCTGCTTGTAGTTCCTTGCATGGGTGGTCCTGTTTCCACACACCCTCCCCCCAAAGCCTTGCTTATACTACCCTTCTCACCTGCTGGGAAGACCTTCCCTTTTCCCCCTTTTTAAAAATCAAATTTGGGGCAGAGGGATAATTTTAGATGTACATAAAAGTTACCAAGATAATACAAGGAGCTCCTGTATGCCCTTCAACCCAGTTCTTAATGTGGACATCTTTTATATCACCATGGCACATTTGTCACAACTAAGAAACTAAGATTGGTACATTTACATTAACTACAGACTTCGTTCAAATTTTGCCATTTTTTCCACTAATGTTCTTTTTCTATTTCAGGATCCAATCCAAGATACTGCATTGCATTTAGGCATTATATCTCCTTTGTCTCTCTGCCTTCTATTTGATTGATTTTCTTTTCATCTCCTTTCCCCTTTGGTTTAGTGGTTTTATATTCTACTTCTGTTCTAGAAGTTATCCATGCACTGTGTTTCCAAGGGTATAGAGAGATGGTCACTTATGTTGATGTGGTAAATTAATACAACGTCTAAGGGAGGAGTGTAGTATCTTTTGATCAATCAGTTCTCCTCTAAACACTCAGTCCTACAGATTTGTATACTTGTACGCATGTACTAGGTTATTCACTACTCATTATTTATAATTGTTTAATGGGATATTAATGAGGAAGTTCTTACACTGATACGAAAGTATGCCCAATATAATGTTAAAGGGGGCAGAGGAAAGCAGAATTCAGAACATTGTATTTGAAATGCTACAGTGAACAGGTTTCCTTTTCCTACTATGCTAAAGGGTGGGTTTGTTTTCAGATATGCTTATCATTAAGGTTTGACCCTTGGACAGTCTTGGCGATTTCAGGCCCCATAGACAGTCCAAGTCATTGTCCCAGGTCCGCATGTGGGCTTAAAACCCCAAACTCACACACCTTTCCGCCCTCTGGAAAACTAAATGGGTTTGTCATTAACTACCTTTTTTCAATAATCATATTTTTACATAAATCTAAACTGTCTCAACTACTCTATCTCCTACGGATATGGAAATTAAATGAAGAATAATGTACGGAAAGAACTTAGTCCAATACCTAGCACATAAAGTGCTCAATAAACATTATTGTTGTTGTTGAGTTGCTTTTTCTAATTTTGTTTGTCGTTAGGCTTACTATTGATATATACATGGCTATTTATCGAACTTTCTTTACTCCTACCTGTTTTTAATGAACATAAAAATATCATATCCTTTTTAGTATTATTTAAAATTATAAAATAAAGCAATTTTGTATCTAAAAGAAAATAAAAGCAATAATAATTCTCAGTCTGCTTTTTAAGCTAAACATATGTTTGTTTCTTTCTTCTTTTCCCCTTGGAAGAAACGGATGTGCTCCCCTCTGCCATAAAGGGGTGCTTGCACCCCAGTTGAGATCCATTCATTTAGCTTGTTTTCAAGTTGGTGTAGTTTTTTCTGAGGATCCTGTAACATGCATGTTATACATATAGCATTTTTAGTCTAGTAAGTTATTTCCCTTCAGGTAAATTTCTAGGAGTGGAAACATTATGCCAGAGGATAGAAATATTTTTGTGATTCTCAATGTCATTTTTCCTCCTAACTGATTTGCCATATTATAGTGGTATAATATGCATATGCAATGCATAAGTGTACTAATTTTTACCAAAACCTTGCAAACATTGAGTTAATATTTTTAATACATTTGCTAATTTTTAGGTGTAAAATAGCTACTTTCCATTGTTTTAATGTCCATTTCCTTGATACTAGTAAATGTAAGTTAGATGTGTATGAAACATAATATTTCTGGTATATTTTATTAGTTTATTGCATATTGCTAGGCATTAATTTAAAAAATATCCTTATTTGGCTTTTGTACTCTGAAAATATTTAGCGCTTAAACAAACTGAAAAAGGAGAGAAATTAAACTGGAAAGGGGCTGTGTTTATAAACAAGAGGTCTTGAAACACAAGACCATTGTGGTAGTTGGAATGGTCTGTATCCCAGAATGTCCTGCTTCATAGATGCCAAGTTCGCCAAATAGCTGGAAAGGGCGGAACAATGTGTTTACCCCCAAGGTGGTCAGATGAAGCAAATCTGAATTCCTAAGCTCCACAATTACTTCTACCCCAAAATTTATCATGACCCATGCCATCTGAGTGTTTATGTTAAGGGTTCTATTTTCCTCAAGTGTTACAGGATTCTTGCTTTTTAAAAAAAGAAAAACAGGCATCTACTAGGTCTGAGAACATTTTCTCTCTTTATAAATGTATTTAATAATAAAACAGAAACACATGTTTTCTTTCCAAATACCATGTTAATTCAAAAAAGGCCTTTTCATTAGATGATATATACACAAGGGCTAAAGATTACAAAGGCCCCAAAAATTAAATTGTAAACTGTACAAGGATGCTTAGGAGGAAACTTTAACAGGGGTCGTAATCAGAGATGCTCTCCCTTGGGCTTGCTCTGTTTGCAGTCTCACATTCATGGAGAATACTGTCTAGCGAGAGCCTGAAATGGTTTCGTAATCTGTAACCACAAAGGGATGACTCAGATCTTTATCTTTTATAAACTGCACTCATAACTTGGTGCTTTACTCACCCTTCCAAAGTTTAAATGAGTTTGGTCCAATTATTTAAAACAAGTTGAAGGAATCTTTGTGGGCTTTTTTTCCCCCAATGCATTTTCTGAATAGTGGTTTTGCAATGGCTATTAACTATTGAAATCAGTTAACTCAGAATTTTATCTGCCTTTGGGGCTCCTTTTACCTTCTGACCAAATTAGAATGGAGCCTGGTGACCAAGGAAAAGACAGCAGTGTTCTTTGGGTGGGATTGGGGGGGCAGGGATACCAAACGGAGGGGGTAGACCTCAGACATACTAGACACAGGTGGTGTTGCTGCCACACACTTTCAGTGCCCGTGACTCACATCTAGAGCAGTTAGACCAACTCGGAAGAGAGTGAGTGTGCTGCAAGCCCTCACATGAAAGCATCTCCTCCACTGAGGGTCTTAGCCATCAGCCTCACATTATTGGTTCAGTCACTGATGAATGAATGATTAGTGCATGAGGGGACTCGTAGCATGAAAGTTCCCTCTGCCCAGTTAGGGTTCAGAGGAGCTTGTGATGAGTAATTTGAAGTGTTGGGGATAATTACAGCTAAGTAATTAAGTGATTGTAACTATCACTTAACTTACATGTTAAGTGATAGTTACAGCTCACTGTGCAATAATAGCATTTTCCGGGAGAATTACTCATGTAGCCCAGCCAGCCACATGACCTGTCTCCAAAGAGGAGACAGTATCAGGTAATTCCTGAGAAAGGTACCAGTGCCCCCATAAGGACCCAGTTGTGAAACACTGTGTCGCCAGAAGAAAGGCTGTGTGCTCTCCCCAGCTGATAATCAGCTTAACTTCTAGCCCAGGGTTGTTTGTGTTGAGTTCCATAACTAGGTACAGTGACACACAAATATACAATAAAGTTTTTATGTTAAAACAATAATTAAGAAGCTTCTTGAATGAATTGTCCTATGCCCTCAGCTCTGCCTATAAAAATATAATTATTACATACTTTTTTTATGTTTACACAAAAATGTTTCCATACTTTAAGGCCTGCCTTCCCTGCAGAAAGGTTTCTATGACAAGTTCTGGACACAAAGATGGCCTGTGAGCTCTCCTCACGCGTCGTAGTTCCCTACTGCAGTGAGTAGGTGCTGAGCAGCTGGGTGTAGCACTTGCCCTTCTTTTTTTGAGATCTGATTCTGTTTTTCAGTGGCAATCATCATATTCCCTATATCTTAGAGGACTCATTATAGAAGTGCCTGGATGCACTAGGCAGTGGGGTCCAGCCAACAAAAGAACAGAAGTTGTGAATGTTTAAGGGAGTTTTCATTTCTATGTTCTGGCTATTCCATTAGTGTGAAGCTCTTAATGACTTTTCATTGTGAGCACACTGGTTATTACTCAGTTTTTCTGGACCTTTGCTCAGACATTCCTTACCTTTTCCTTTATATTCCTTGTCTTTACCCCATCCCCAGCTTGACCCTCTTACCTGGCTGGCTAATTCATAAGGTGTCTTCCCCATACCAAGGAGAAGGCAGATAAAAGAAGGTAGTTACAGAGTACTTACGGTTTTCAGATGCACATGTCAATCAAATAGAATGTATTTTTAAATATCGTCTGGGACCAAACCCTGAATTGAGTATAGTGGTAACTCAAAAGAAGTTAACCTCTGCCCTCAAGTAATTTAAAAATATTATTTTGATGTTCATTCATTCATTTATTCAGTAAATATTTGCTGTGGAAACAGTACTAATCAATATCTTAAAGTTTTCCCCCATTTTAAAACTAATACATGCTTATTAAATAAATTGAGAAAATATAAAAGGCTAATTCATAAGGAAAAAATTGCCCATTGTCAAACCATCCAGAGATCATCACTGTAAATACTCTGGTGTATCCTTTCCTCACTAATATGTGTTTTTGCACAGTTGGGCTTATACAATATACTCAGTTTTATGTGCTGATTTTTGTATATTATTTTAAGAACATTTCCTCCTATATTTTTGCAAACATATTAACATTGTCATGGCTGCACAATAAATTGCCCTATTGTTGGATGTTGCCGATTTTAAATTATAAATAAATCGGTTGTGATCATTTTGGTCTCTAGGCTTTTTTTTTTTTTTTTTTTTTTTTTGCAGGTCAGATAATTTAGAATAAACTAGCAGGAATAAAATGACTATGTCAAACAATATTAGTGACAGTATATGAGATGTCTATCTTATTTTAGTTTTCAGCATCCATTTGATTCTCTTTTATGAAAACTGAGACAGCATTTGGCCAACTCTAAGCTTCCATCATTCTGCTTATTTTCCCATAGTCTTTAAGCACTTATATATTCAAAAAATAAAATGAAGGGTGAGGAGGTGTCTCTGCAAAGGAATTGCCTGGCATGAGTGTTAGAGTCCGAGCAGGATGAGGAAGGTGCCTAGGAGTGGAGTGTGGCCTGGCGTGAGGAACCAGAGCCCAGCAGGGCATGAAGGCATCTGCACAGAGAGGTGGGTCGGCGTACGGTGTCAGAGCCCACCAGGCAGGTAGGGTGGATGCATGGGGGCAGCTCAGGAGTCACAGCCCACCAGGATAAGGCAGGAAGGTGTGCATGCATGGGGGCAGCTCAGGTGTCATAGCCCACCAGGGTAGGGCAGGTAGGGTGCATGCATGGGGGCGATGCGGGTCAGGTGTCACAACCCACCAGGGTAGGGCAGGTAGGGTGCATGCATGGGGGCGATGCGGGTCAGGTGTCACAGCCCACCAGGGTAAGGCAGGAAGGTGTGCATGCATGGGGGCAGTGCGACTCAGGTGTCAGAGCCCATGCAACTCAAGAAGAGCATGTTCAGAGGGTGGTCTGGCCTGGGGAACCGGAGCACAGAAGCTGCATGAGGAGGGCTTGCACGTGGAAAGCTGTTCAGAAAGGGGAGTCAGAGCCAAACAGAAAAAGGAGAAGGTGGCAACAGAGATAGGAGACCCGGAAGGTAGATTAAATATTAAGGATAATGGAAGTCAATTTCTAACTCTCAGAGAAGGGGCTACAGATATGGAAGGGGAAAGAACTCCATTGAACCCTATAGTGTGAACACATAGTTTTTATTATACATAAATGTAGAAGTAAGTATAGAGGTAAATGTGTTTGTTAATATGTTGCATATACTTATATAAGAACATATATCTCCTGATTTTTTCTGGAAGAAGTAACACCCTGTGGCAAAGAGCAAGCATCTCCAGTGCTATGACTCAGATTCTCCATATAACTCTCCACTAGAAGAAACCAGGGCATTTCAGACAAATGACTGTGCCCAGGGAAAGTACAAGATGAGCCTAGAACATCTTTTTGTACTAGAAACTAAGTACTTAAAGAATAGTGGGGGGTTGTCAGAAGGATCCAGAAGCAAGCTCCAAGGAGCCTCCATTGGCTAAATTGGAGATAATTCAAGCACCAAAGTAAATTATTATAGTAGCAAACTATATTTTAAAAAAATAAGAAACCACAAGTCCATACAGATATTAAATAATTGACTACTAGGTATACCTGTTAATAATGCAGATTTTTTTCAATAGATGGAGTTACACATATGTTGATATATACGCGATTTGATATGTATGCTATTTTGTTGTATTGCTCCTTCAGATTAGAACTTGTTCCGATCGATGGTACACGCACTTTCTGAGCAGCGCTTCAAAACGTACGAAGAAGTAGAAAATTGGATCTTTGAATGGTCTGCCTCAAAACAAGTAAAGTTCTATTGGGATGGTATCCACAAATTACCTGAAAGATAGGGGCAATGTGTAGCTAGCAATGGACATTACTTTGAATAAATCACTTTTGATGTTTCTCTTGAAATTATCTTGTTTTCTTTGATTACAAAATCCGCATTATTACGGTTAATAATGTGGAATAATGCAGATTAACTATTAACCGGTTAATAGTGCGGGTTAACTATTGACCCATTAATAGTGCGGATTTTGTAATCCAAAGAAAACACAATAATTCCTAGAGAAACATCAAAAGTGCTTTATTAAAAGTAATGTCCATCGCTAGCTACACATTTCCCCTATCTTTCAGGTAATTTGTGGATACCGTCCCAATAGAACTTTTCTTGTTTTGAGGCAAACCATTCAGAGACCCAATTTTCCACTTCTTCATACGTTTTGAAGTGCTCCTCAGAAAGTGCATGTGCCATCGATCGGAACAAGTGGTAATCTGAAGAAGCAAGGTCTGGTGAATACGGCGGGTGGGTTAATACTTCCCAGGCAAGATCTTTTCATGTGTCTTTAACTGGTTTTGAAGTATGTGATGGTGCATTATCATGAAGCAAAATTACTTTGCTGTGTCTTCTGGCCCATTCTGGTCATTTCACGATTAAAGCGTGGTTCAAATTGATTGTTTGTTGTCTGTAGTGATCAGTATTAATGGTTTCACCTGGTTTTAGAAGCTCATAATACACCACACCTTCCTTATCCCACCAAACGCAGAGCATTGTCTTTTTTCAGAAGCGATTTGGCCTTGCAGTCGATGTTGATTGTTGACCTGGATCAACCCATGATTTTGTGCTTTGGGATTCTCAGAATAAATCCACTTTTCATCGCCAGTCACAATTCGATGCAAAAAAGACTTTCTTTCGTGACGTTGAAGCAACATTTTACTGATGACTTTGCGGTTTTCCATTTGTCTTTCGTTCAGTTGATGTGGCACCCATTTTCTGTCCTTTAAAATCTTTCCCATTGCTTGTAAATGATTGGAAATTGTTTGCTGAGCAACGTTTAATCTTCCTGCAGGTTGTTTTTGAGTTTGACACGCATCTTTATCCAATAATGCTTTTAATTGTTGGTCTTCAAACTTTTTCGGTTGACCTGGATGTTCTTTGTCTTTCACATGAAATAATCACTTTTAAAGCATTTAAACCAGCGTTCACAAGTATCTTGAGATGAAGCATGTTCACCATAAGCTTCCCGAAGTATACGATAACTTTCAGCAGCACTTTTCTTCAAAATAAAGTAATAAATTAAAACTTCCCCCAAATACTCTTTTTTTGGCACGAAATTCGACATTTTTAAGTCTAAAAATATCCATGATGTTAACACCTTCAGCAAATTTGACATATGAAGTTTTGAAGGTTGTTGTCAATACAACAAAATAGCATACATATCAAATTGCATATATATCAACATATGTGTAACTCCAGCTATTGAAAAAAACTGCATTATTAACCGGTACATCTAGTAATAACCAACTGGTGTGGCTCAGTGGTTGAGTGTTGACCTATGAACCAGGAGGTCACGGTTCAATTCCTGGTCAGGGCACATGCCCAGGTTGCAGGCTTGATCCCCAGTAGGAGGCTTGCAGGAGGCAGCCAATGGATGTTTCTCTCTCATCCATGTTTCTATCTCTCTATCCATCTCCCTTCTCTGAAATCAATAAAAATATATTTTAATAAATAAATGACTAAATACAGTGAAAGTTAGATGATAATGGGGTATTAATATTATTTCAAAGTACCTCCCCATAAAATACTTATTATGTGGGGGAAGTATACTTTTACAGTGGAGAGGCCTGGAAGCCATCTCCCTAATCAAGTGATCAAAGAGATCATCAGTCATAGGATAATTTCAAATCATGTGCCACTTGATAGGATGCATTGAGGGGAAGAAAGCAGTATCAGTTGTATAATATTCTTGCCAAAAGTGAGTCATCTGAATTTAATCATATAAGAAAATGTGAAGAGTGGACATCCTTGTTTATGTCTTCCCTCTGCTCCCTCTCAGAGTGCCTCTCTTCTGGCAGTTTACTGGTGACCTTGGTGATTTGTTGCTTGCTAGCTTAGTGTTGAGGAGTGGAGGTGTTTTCATTTTCTTTCTCAGTGAACCTGTCCCTCTCCCAGCAGTAAGGGATCGCTCATGATCTGGACCCGCTCCTTTTTCTGTCTCCCCCATGGACACAGGGTGGTGGCTGGCTTTTTGTTTGTTTTGTTTTATTTTGTTTTCTGATTTTTCTCTAGCTGCACTAGATCTTCCCCTCTGCCATGAATGCTGCCCTTCCTTTCGTCAGCAGCTTAAGGCTTATGGCTTCGTAGTGGAGACAGGACAGAAGCATCTGGGCAGGGCTTTATTTCTTCCCTGAAGTGACTACTATACATCTTCCCCAGGCTTCCGCCATGAAGGAAGTCTTCTCAGGTCTCTTGTTCTGCTCCTAATTTCGCTTGAGCACGGAGGTCTGTGGGGAAGAGTTGCCTGACGGGTACAGATTCCTGTTGGGTGTATTATTCCCAGAGGGTCTGTGCCCTCACGCTAGTCCACACTCAGCCTTTAGGAATTTGTTAACAATTTTAGCTAACTTCTTCTTACCAGCTTGCCAGGCACCCAGCGTCTGCCCCTGATCAAGTGGTCATATCTCCCGTCTGCATGAGGGTTCCTGTCGTTCTTCAAGTTTCAGGCTAGTCGGTCCTGCAACCTTAGCTGTTTGGTAGGTTTAAGAGCTGTTCTTTCCTGTGAAGTTTTTACTCTGCTCTTATTTCCTTGGTCACTTTTGTGTAATACAATCGTATCTTTCTTGGAAGTTAAGTTTCAGCAATAAGCATTGTGTTAGTCGGAGAGTGAGACATGTTGGAGAGACAAAGATGTATCTGCTTTTGGCCTTCTTGGTCCCTGTGTGATGGTAGGGTGGTAAATCAAAGGGACATGATGGAAATTGTGTCTAGCCCAGGGCAACCCAAAAATGAAACAAGATTTCTCCCCCTCACATCTGACCTCAGAGGAGAGACACTAAACAATAAAACTTACTAATTTTCACATCCATCCTTCTTTCTGTTGTTTCTGTACACCCCAGAGAGGAGGTGTTTAGAAGGCAAGTGGGGAGAAGGTGAGAGTATACGGCCCTCTCTCACCATTCAGCAAGAGGGGAGATGTGGCTGCCTCACAAGCAGCTCCTGCTCCCCATTTGCAGTGCAAGCTAGACTCTTGTGATTAATGAGATAGGGCCGTGGTCGGCAAACTGCGGCTCGCGAGCCACATGCGGCTCTTTGGCCCCTTGCGTGTGGCTCTTCCACAAAATACCACGGCCTGGGCGAGTCTGTTTTGAAGAAGTGGCATTAGAAGAAGTTTAAGTTTAAAAAATTTGGCTCTCAAAAGAAATTTCAATCATTGTACTGTTGATATTTGGCTCTGTTGACTAATGAGGTTGCCGACCACTGAGATAGGGCATTCGACAGTGCTCTTCAAAGATGCATCATTGTGAAAAGGCCCCGCCCAGTTTGCTGCATTACCTCCCCGAGAACAGTGGATCTTGACAGAAACTAGGCAAGTCATCCTGTCTCCCGTTAACAATGACGTCAACCGTTTGTTTTAAAGAGTTCACAGCCCCAAAACAAAATCTTCACACGTAAAACACAGCATGCACAAAACCTTTTGGGAAAGCCTCTCCTGAGCCCTCATCCTGTGCTTCTGTTCGTTAAATTGGATCAATCCCATATGGCCAGTGGGAGCCTCCCATCAATGGCACTGATATGGTCGTGAAGGAAGAAGCCTGCAAGTGGCCCCCTCCACGCGCCAGGTGTCTTCTAACTGCACGTCAGCTGATGAGTGGACAATAGGCTAGTGTGAGGGAAAGAGAAGACGTGGTTACAGGCAAGCTGGGTTGACTGGCTAGGGAATCCCAGCCAGAAGCAGACACGAAGAAGAGGCTTGGGCTACCACAGTGGTGTGGCAACACACAGTCATCAGGGAGGATACTGCAGAGCACAGTCTGTGCCCCAGGCACCAGCAGCAATTCTCAATATCCAATAACAGCTTGAATGGAAGTGACTCATTCTTGACTTCAGTTTTCCACAGCAGGAAGGGGCTCTAGGGGGTAGTGGGCAAAAAGCATCATTGGAGCCCCTTCTGAGGTGATAATGCAGAGTTTCTGTTTCAAGAGCTACCAGCCTACAGAGAAAAACCAATTTCCCCCAAGTTCCCCTGGAAGGCTTCCTATCGGGAACTCCCATACAGAAATCCTAGCAAGACTCACTATGGAGTCTCTAAGAGAATTCCTCCCTTCTCTTTACTCATTTTCAGGGATTGTTGAAACCAGAAAGGTGAGTTTGAAGCCTCAAACTCCCTCTGTCTGGGTTCCCATCACAAATGACTAACATGCTCCTAGAATCTATCTAGGAGGGAGGTTTTTACCTGTTTTGATTATATTTTGCCACATTAAAAAGATACCACAAAACTTAGTGACTTGAATCAACAAGCATTTGGTGTGGGATTTGTTCGTTCACAATTCTGTGGGTCAGGAATGTGGCCAGGGCTCAGCTGGGCAGTTCCGCTTTACAGGGCGTCTTTCATGGTGTTGCAATCAGATGGCAGCTGGGGTGGAGAGCCAGGATGGTGTCACTCGCAAGTGGCACCTTGGCAGGGTTGTTAGGAGGCTGGTACCTCTGTCTACCTCTCTACCTGGGTATCTTAGCCTTCTTTACCTGGCAACTGGATTTCAAGAATGACTGTTCCAAGTGGTGAAGCAGAAACTCTGACCTCTGGAGGCCCAGCTTTAGAAGGTATACAGCATCACTCCTTATATTCTTTTGATGAAAACAAGTCCTGGGGCCACCTCGGATTCAAAGGGAGGGGAAATAGACTCCACCTCTTGATGGGTGAGTGGAAAGGTTACTTTGGCAAAAGAGCGCATGGGATGGGAGGTATTGTTGCAATCATCTTTTGAAACATAATCTGCTGTATAGCCTAAGGTCTCTCCTTCGAGTGCCTTAAGTTCTACTCTGGTAAGAACTGTTTTATATTTAACCCAAGCATTATGTACTGCAACTGGCATGCGTGCCTTTTTGTTCACTTTTAGTGCAAAAGGAGACTTTGGGAGTCATCTCCCTCCATTCACCCCTGAAAGGCTGATTATGCAATAAGCTCGAACTCTGCTTCTCTTAAGATTAGAGGTTGTGAGGGGAAACCTGGACGGAAACAAGATGCAAATTCTTGGTTCATTTCCCCCATTATTATCTAAGTCAAATGCATTTTTAGTATTATTAAGTTGAAGGTGTTTTATTATTCACACAGGGATTGTCAGTTCAGTTAATATGCTTGATACTGACATTTAATTTTTTTTTATTACTCTGTTCTTTTATCCCTTCTCAGTACCAGCAACTCCAAGTCCTCTTTTATAGGGCTATTATTTTCTAGGGTTGTTCTATTCCTGTGTGTGTTAGAAACTTGAGTTTATCTCTGTTAGCAATTAAAGCAAATCTCTATGAGAAGACATAAAACTGCCTGCCCTGCTCCAAGAAGCTGGAACTATGGGAAGGACTCAGAGCTGAATCAGACAAAGATAAAAAGCTATGTTGGTAGCTGATGGCCACCATTACACCCTTGAAACACTGTTTTTGGTCTCTACAGCTAAATATGCTTCAGATCCCCCGAGGACAAAGATGCCATCTTTCTACAAAGGGGTACCAACCAAGGCCAGACCCACTTTGGAACAGCACTCATTCTGACACAGCATTCTGGGGCCAAAGGGAGAAATGCCCTTAGCATATTCCAAAGCAATGGGGCCTTGGAGCCTCCCCCCACCTCTCCACACTCCTATCAGTGGTAGACACTCATTAGGGCAGTATAGGGCCCCGTGGTTTGGGGAAAATCCCCCATTAAGAATGATTGGGATAAAACTTTAAGCAGCATAAGGTAACACTGGCTGGCAGAGAAAGGTAAGCCAAAAGAACAGGTAAACCAAACTGATATACATACAGTCTTCTAAATCCCTCACACAGCCTCTGAGGTTTACAAAACAAAACATACTTTTATTCATAATCACATTGGTTTCACAGTGACCTCCGGTTATGCTGCCTGGCCACATACTAAATTTGCAGTGAGGAGTGGGGAGTTGTGTGATTGAAAATCATTCCTAAGTCTGCACATCACCTGGGAACCTCGTGATGCATACGGTGCCTCATTAAAATCTCCATAAAGCCTGGCCTGTAGTGCATGTGGTAGAATGTTCCATCTTAAGCAGGGACAAAGTTTTTGTTTCTGTTACGGCTTTGCACTCTTTGGCACATGCTAGGCATTCACGATAGGTCTTCATTAACGAGTCAGTGAGAAAATGAATGCATCTGACCTTGTACCAGGTTCCGAAAGGCTTTTCTTCCCGGGACAGCACCGCTCTCCCAGAAGGGGAGGGCTCATTTCCCACCTCAGCCTCTCAGTGGCCAACATGGCAATTTAAAGATTATGTTTCAGAGCTAGAAAAGGGCCCGAAGAAGGCCGCCTGGGGATGAGGGCTGCTCTCGGGGCCTGAGCGTGCCCGCAGGCACCGCCCTGCCCGCCCAGTTCCTGTCCACCACTGCCGCTTTGGGACCATAGGCTCCTGGTGGAGGAGGAAGCAGGCTGGCTGTCCTCTGCGCTGCTCACCACCCTGCTGGCTGCCCTGCGCTGGAGGTGGAGCGCGATGTGCTGACCGGCAGGCCTGGGGCCCGCATTACCCTGACCTGTCCAGGCGGGGAACTGGGAGACAAGGCCACGTTCACTGGGTGCTCAGGAATCAGGTGACAGGCTCGAACCACCGCAGACGGGCTGGTTGGGGAAGGAGGCTGCTTCTGAGATCCATGCAGCTCAGCGACGCTGGAAACTACTCATGCCACCAGGGCGGCCGCCCGGTTGGAGCTGTGTGCCTGTTGGTGGATGTTCCCCCAGAGCAGCCTCAGCTCTCCTGCTTCCGGAAGAGCCCCATCAGCAACGTCCACTGTGAGTGGTGGCCTCAGAGCCCTCCCTCCCCAGGGACCAAGGCTGTGCTGTTGGTGAGGATGTTTCCGATTCCGTACGGTCCCGTGGAAGACTGCCGGGAGCTGTGCCAGTATTCTCAGGAGTCCCAGAAGCTCTCCTGCCAGTTGGCAGTCCCAGAGGGAGACAACTCTTTCTACGCTGTGTCCCTGTGCGTCGCCACCAGTGCCAGCAGCAAGTCCAGCAGACCCCAAACATTTGAAGGGTAGGGAATCCTGCAGCCTGACCCACTCATCAACATCACCGTCACCGCTGTGGACAGAAAACACCGCTGGCTCATTGTCACCTGGCAAGACCTGCCTCCTGGAATTCCTGTTTCTAGAGGCTACAGTTTGAGCTCCGATACCGGGCTGAACGGTCCAAGACATTCACAACATGTGTGTCACGGAGCTCCAGCATCACTGCACCATCTGTGATGCCTGGAGAGGCCTGAGGCACATGGTGCAGCTACAAGCCCGGGAAGAGTTCGGGCATGGAGCGAGTGGAGCTAGTAGGTCATGGACACCCTCTGGACAGAGAGAGAGGAAGGGAGAGGAGAAGAGGAAGAGGTAAACATCCATCTGTGTGAGTGCAAAACATCACTTGGCTGCCTCCTGCACACCCCCTACTAGGGATTGAGTCTGCAACCCAGGCATGTACCTTCACCAGGACTTGAACAGGCAACCTTTTGGTGCACAGGATAACATCCAACTAACTGAGCCACACCGGCCAGGGTATTAATCCATGAGGTTTTCAACTGAGACCACGACGGAGGTGTCCCCCGCCACGAAGGCGCCTACTGCCAATGAGGACGATGAAAGTATTCCCTCTAATTATTCTGCAGATACGACAAGCTTCTCGGTGCAAGATTCTCCAACAGCACTGTACACGCTCCTGGTGGCTGGAGGAAGCCTTGGCATTGTCCTGAGATGCCAGCAGACATGGAAACTGCAGGCCCTGAAAGAAGGCAAGACGAGAATGCACTCACCTTATTCTGTGGGACAGCTAGTCCCTCAGAGGCCCAAGCCCACCCCAGTGCTCTTCCCCCCTCTTCCCACCAGTGTCCGCCAGCAGCCTTGGCCAGATAACACCTTGAGGCACAGCCGACCTGATGCCAATGGCCCACAGAGCCCTATGACATCAGCAACAGAGACTACTTCTTCCCGCAATAGCTGGCTGGCTGGTGCCTGGCCGACTGGGGTGTCGGGCCTGCGGAACTGTGTGGATGACAAAGCACAGCTGGCTTCTCACTGTCATTTCAGCTCATCTCAGGTGCGTGGGGCCTCTGGCTTCGCTGTTACAGAAGGTTCTATGCTGGGTGAAAACAGGTTTGCTGCTGCACCTGTTCAGAAGGAAGAGGTGGTTGAGTTTTTGAAACACTCTTCCCCAAAGCCCTGCCTGCAGGGGTCACAGTGAACTCTGGCCCTGCGCAGAGAGTGGTGTCAAGAGCCCCCTGGAACTCAGGGCAGAGCCAGGCATCTGCAGAGGCCTCGGGCCCTGGGCTTCCTGTGGACAAGCTGCTGGCCACTGCACACCTGACACAGCTCCTCAGCCACACCCTCAGGAGGTAGGGCGGATTTCCAGCTAAAGACACCCCCACTCGCCTCTCTCCTGGCCCACTGCACAGTTTCATCTTCTAGTTCAAACTCTTGGAACCCTTTGCAGTTCAGTTTTCCTAGGCCTGAGGATGGCGTTTCATCAGTCGCCCAGGCTGGGGAAGCTCTGGACTGCCTTTCCTCCCCACACTGGCAAACAGCTGAGGGGGGTGAACAGTCTCTCAGGACCAGGTGGTTTAAAGTGGAATTGCAATTAGTTCCTCATTAGGATTTTGGTAACTGTGTATGTTAACACTGGGCACCTGCTGAATCCAGAAGCACCTGCACCGACTCAGTTTCCCTCTCTGGATCCTAGGACTTCGGGAGGAGGGAAGCAGAGAGGAAGTAGCGGCGTGGGGACAGGGTCTCCACTCATAATAATGGAGCGGGGTGAGACGCAGCCTCTGAAAATCAATGTTCTCCTTCCTCCTTGTCCCCCATCCCCAAAGGAGAACTGGCACTGGGGGAGGGCTCCTGCCATTGGTGAGATCAAATGTGTGACTCACACATCACTCACCTGAGCCTGAGTATAACGAGGGAAGAAAATATTTATGTGAAAAGACAGAAGAACCCGGCAAGAATGTATTTTAATGTGGCTTTTAAAGAAGTGCTATTTTTTTCTTGATAGGGTGGAAGATCCCGTATTAGCGGAGGGAGGATCCGTAGGTAAATAACTTGGGGAGAACTACAGTCTCTTTGTTTGGCACAAAACTGAGTCAAGTGAAAAAGAGGAGGAGAAAAAATTATTCTGCCCGATTAGAGAAGAGACTCTGGTTTCATTCTAAATTTTGTTTTTGTCTTAAAAAGTGAAAACAAAACAATTGTCTGCTTCTCTAATTTAGGGGAAAGCAGCTTATGACTGCTCCCCCCAGGGGTTGTGAAGGACACGATGTCCAGCTTCTGGGGGTGATGCTGGGAAGCTGGCCCCCCACCACCAAGCGGGGTCAGTTGAAAATCCCCACCCCAACAGCCATGGGCCCTGGTTATGAGAAGGAGGAAGATTCTTTAAAAATCCCCCTTGGTGCCTTCCTCTTATTTAGTTCCTTGACTTTGATTCAGTTCAGCTGGTATTGAAGCTCCGGCTAAATGTCTAGCCGTGGCTCTGAGACTAGCCCACTTCAGCTCACTTTTCTGTCCAGGCTTTGACAATTCAGTGATGAGAGTGGTTACCCAGACAAGTACCCTCAAGTATCACGGGGTGTCCCAGAATGAAGCTGTGATTAAAATCAGTTGTGTAACCACAGACCAAAAATTTACCAGACCACAAACTTGACCCTTTTAGAAAAACAACCAGACAGGTGGCAAAGGATGAAAATGACCGTGTTGTATTTACTGTTTGCTGTGTTCAAGCTGTTACTACCTTGGGCAAGCTGTGTTGTCATTGCTGGCTTTGTCTGTCAAGTTTCAGACCCCGTCTCAGGTGTGTGGTTTTTTTTCTATAAAGTTTCTTTGGGAACAGCAAAAATGCTGTCAAAGGCAAATATAAAAAAATGAGAAAGGGTGATTCTGCCCATGGTTCTTTAACTCTTTATAAAGGTTTCAACCATATGTAATACTCCCCAAGCCGGGAGGGAGACGCGCTAGTGGAAGATGTGAAATCCAGGTAGCTCATGAGTGCTGAGAGCGAGGCAGCTTTGATCTCAACTTGCTATTGCTTTCCTTATTATTGTAACGGGCTGCCTTTTATTATTATTACTGAAGAGGCTTTTTTTTTCCCTTTACATTTTTAGAAGCTAGTGTAAATGAAGGAAAACTATTCGTCTTCTCTGGGTTGTGGGCTTTGCTCGGTGTGCGCAGGTATCCACCCTAAGCTTTCTCTGTCCTGGAATCTGTGGTTAGTGCCCATGGTCAGTGGCCGTTCTTACTTGTGTTTCTGCAGTTCGTGTACTGCCTTTTATCCTCAATGATGTTACTCACCCAATACATGTAGCAGTCTGCCACACAGCCAGATGTGAAATGTTGGGATGGTGACAATTTATATTAAACATGACAGCTTATCCTGCTGGGTTGGAAAAATTAAAAACATGCTGGTTGGTTCAAGGTCTAAACTAAAGTGGTCATTAATTCTTGTAGCATTAACAAACTATTGTTTTTCAAATGTCAGGGGGTGGCATTAGCTGTGTCAACAAAGCCATTGGTGACTCAGAGAGCCCTTTGCTCTGATGGAGCCCACGTCCCCGTGGTTTCCCGCCAGGCTCTGGGCTCACTTTGTCTTGAGGTTCCTGCTCTCCTGGAGGGAAGGGGGGTCAGGAAACACCATTAGAAGGTGTGGAATCTGCTGCTGGGACTGGGGTGGGAGTCCACCTGGTGGAGAACAGGGCCCAGTGGAGCAGGCAGGGAGTGATGATGGTTTGTGGGTTTCCTACAGAATGTTCAGGAATGTCTTCCCTGCTGCTTGGTGCTGAGCTGTATTGCCTCCTCTAAGGTTGACTCAGCTGGGGAGGAGTCTGGCGTCCAGCTCCAGGTGGAGTTGGTGAGAAATTTATCTTAATTTGGCGAAGCAGGGGCAAGTGTTGATCCTCCAGACCATGAGCACGGAACCCAGCTTTCCTGTGTGGGCAGCGGGGCTGTGGCTGGAAGGCCAGCTGTCGGGTTCTCCTGAGCGTCCCCTAAAGGCCCTCCCAGCAGTATATCCGCTGTGAGGTCTGGTGCTAGCCCCCTGTGTTTCTATGGCAACCTTAATGATTTTTTTTAACTTGCTAATTTTTATTTTATTTTTTTCAATTACAGTTGACATTCAATATTATTTTGCAACCTTAATGATTATTAAGGAACATTGTCAGTTTTATGAACATGTGCTCGAACAAAGATCTGCTTTAGAAGGAACGGATTGGGACCACATGTAGCAAGGCTGTTAATTAATAGAGAAACCATTTTTGGATGGAGATCACACATCTGTTAAATAAGTACCTCAATTTTTTTCTTTTGGAGAGAAAGAATAGTTTTAAGTTTGTTTTTATTTTTTACCTAATTACCTAAAAGCAAATTCCGAAGGCTGATGTGTCTATATGGGGCAAAGGGTCAGTATAATATGTTTTCAAATTTTTTTTTCTTTTTATCAACTATTTTGCATTTAAAGTGAAAATTGTAAGTGAAATAAACAATTTCTAAAATTAAGAAAAATAACTTAATTAGCCCCAAAGTTTCATTTTATAGATGGAGACATTGAGTCCAGGACTAGAATGGCTTTTCCCAGTATCACTTGTTGGCGCATCTGTATTTCTCCTCAAGGCGGGCGTGAAGCTGGTCCACTGAGGGATGAGCCTTAGGAGTTGCAGGTGCCCAGGCAGTTGGTGCAGACAGGATGCATTTCAGGGGCAGCGGGAGGAAAGTAAAACGGTACCGCTTTCCGGGTTCAGCTCTGACAAGTGGGAGCTGTGGCTGCCTGGAGAGGGCAGAGAGGTGGTGTCTTCCCTTCTATGGAAACCACTTGACCCAGCCTGTGGCTCTTTCCTAATCCTCACCCTCAAATATGTGCTCAGTGAAAACGCTTGGAGGAAATGCCCTTGTAAACAAGTGCTCTCTGGTAACCCAGCCATAGTATCAGAGATTTCATGGAGGAATGCCCTCTCCTGAGCAGAGACTGCTGATAAAGGGGAGAGCCGCGGGGTGTCTATTGGGGGGGGTGCGCTTGCTTTGCTGAGGAAACCAGTTCACCCCTGCAGACCTGCATCACCGCCTTGCTGCTTCCCCCACCCACCAGAAAACCCAGTCTCGTTAGATGTGCACACCAAGCTCCCAGGGACACTGTCCCCGGAGAAGCAGCACACACTGACTTGTTAGCTGAGGCATCGCCCCTCTGGGGCGACTGCCAGAAAACTGCACAACCTGATGGAAACTGTAATGACTTGGGGCCCTTTGGGAAGGCAGATGGCCTGGAAAACACCTGGTCCCTTAGCTTTGACACAGATGGCAGGTCAGGAGGAGAGATGTCCTACAGATGTGTATTGGGTGTCTGTTACGGGTCAGGCACTGTTCTAGGAAATGGGTGTCCAGTATGAACAAGACATTGTCATTTCCACTGCTCTTCCTTCTAAACCTTCTGTGGTGATCCGTGCCTTACCACACACCGATACCCTCATGTTACTTAGCATTAATGCAAAGTTAACAAAATTCCATCCCTAAAAGTGGTACTTTTATTGACTTAAAGATGTTGGTCTGGATCCCCAACTAAATTCTAGACTCCTTGAGGGCAGAAGCAGTATCTTTTTCCTTCGTAGTCCTCCTAGCGTTTCAATTTCACATACAGGGTAATTGATCAGATGCTAAAAATACTGTCTGCAAACAAACCAGAGAGAACTAGGGAGGAGGCTGAGGACAAGCAAATGTTTAGGACCCAAAAGAACAACACACATGAAAGTGACTGCTACAGATGCCCATCAAAAGAAAGCTTTACTATTTATAGTAGGTTTTTAAAAAGTTGTGCCTGCATAATCTGTACATAGCAGCAGCATTGGGTGCATTATATTTGAATGTAAAGAGCAAGAATATGAAAATTTCATCACTGAAGACCAAAATTAAGTACCATCTTACCTTATAATAGAGAAACATGCAAATTGACCGCACCTCCGCTATTCCCACGATTGGGCCGGCAGGAGGCTGGGGGTGGGACTCCGGGTGGCATATCCGCCGTTGAGAAGATCAAGATGGTGGTGCCCAGTGGCCGGGCCCATGCCGCCTCGCTCCCGGGGGGTGCCTGGGGTGATCGGCACCCCGGGGGGCGTGGCCGGGCCCATGCCGCCGCTCCCCGGGGTGCCTGGGGCCATCGGCACCCCGGGGGGGCGTGGCCGAGCCCCTCCCACCCCTCCCGGGGGTCCCGGGGTTGATCGTCCACCTGGGGGGGCATGGCCGGGCCCATGCCGCCGCTCCCGGGGGTGCCTGGGGCCATCGGCACCCCGGGGGGCGTGG
Organism: Cnephaeus nilssonii; assembly: GCF_951640355.1. Classification (NCBI taxonomy): domain Eukaryota; kingdom Metazoa; phylum Chordata; class Mammalia; order Chiroptera; family Vespertilionidae; genus Cnephaeus; species Cnephaeus nilssonii. The sequence continues at coordinate 43,451,727 of NC_137086.1, read as the reverse complement.
CCGGGCCCATACCACCCCTCCTGGGGGTCCCGGGGTTGATCCTCCACCTGGGGGGGCGTGGCCCGGCCCCTCCCGCCGCTCCCGGGGGTCCCAGGGGCCGAGGCTTTCCGGGCCCTGGGCACCAGCGGGGACCCTGCACCGATCGCAGGAAACCACTGGGGGTCGGCTCCTATGATCGGTAGCAGGGACGCTGGGTGCGGCGAGCCCAAGGCCAGGAAAGCCTGGGGCGGAGGCTTTCCCGGCCTTGGGCACCAGTGGGCAGCCTACATGGATCGCAGGAAAGCACTGGGGGTCGGCTCCTGCGATCCTTAGCAAGGATGTTGGGTGCCACGGAGCCCAAGGCCACCGCCCGGGGCCAAGCCCCGACCCTGAAAAAGGCAGAAGGCGGTGGCCACAGCCAAGGCCTGGGTCCCTGGTGCCGGCAGAAAACTGGTGCAGGCAGCCAGGTGAATGAAGGTCTATTGCACGAATCTTCGTGCAAACGGGCTACTAGTATATTTTAAGAAAAAGGGACTGCCTTGATTGTGGTCATTGGTAAGTACTAGTAAAAGTGTATTCAAATTCCCATAATTGTATTATTACCAGTACACTTGTCTTGATTGTAACATCAGGACACGGATTATAGCACTCATTCTCCCATGTGACAGAGCCTTTACTTCAGCAGATGCTGTAATGATCAGAAACATAACTAGAGCCCATTTTTTAAGTAATCCACTTGTTCTTTTCTGCTGTGAGCATGTATCTGCATTGGGTCTTTGGCTGAAACTTGCATAGCTTCCAATAGAGTGAAATACTCACACTTCCTACTAGCAGGGGACGGTGCTAAGATGGAGAATGCAGGGAGGTCCTGAAGACACCAGGCTGAGCTTTGCTTCTTTAGAAACCTGAACAATTAAGGAAGGAGGGTATTTTTCAGTGTTTTTTAGACCAGGGAGAAGTAGTATAGAAACAGCTAAGGAACTTTCACTACCAAATTCTAGTAAATGCTCACCTTTGATGAAGTGAGAGACAACTATTTCAAGCTACTTTAGGTAACAAAATTATATCCTTAATTCCTGCCTGTGTGTTGATTTGATACAAGAGTTACTAGAGAGTGGAGATAGATAGTTGTGGTTGCAAGTAAGATCCAAAGAGAAGAAACTTTTGAATGCTTGGTAGTGACAGTGGAAGATTAGAGAACCTTAGGGAGCTTTTGATCTGGCAGTGGTGAGGTGAATGGTGCAGGCAGCCTGGGTGCAAGGCTGTGTCTTAAGATCTGATCTAGAAACAGGTTAAGATGAAACCTGGCATCCCTTCAGTTATTTTGTAACCTAATCATTCCTTAATTGTCCCAGTTGGAAAGTATAGGTTCTCATAACCAATAAGTTAGATGGTATTTGTGCCATAAAATTGAAAACATTTTCCAAAATACAAAGCACTATCTAAATGCAAGTTAGATAGAGTCTTAGAACATTTTATTCCAAAATTTTGCACATATTCTCCCAATTTTCATTACATGTATATGATTTAGAAATAGGGCAAGGAAGCATGGGACTATGAGGTAGACAGGGATCATAAAGCTTCTGGCTTAGCGAGATAGCCCCTCTAGCATTTCTAAAAGATGCTCAGGTAGGCTCTGTTCAGGTATTTCCATTAAAAACACTCTGATTCCTGCTAATGGGAGAGTAAATTGAGACACCATTCTGGAGGGCAGTTCATCAATGGGTACCAAAAGCTTTAACCAAGAATCCTGCTTCCAGGAGTTTATCAGTCATCATCATCATCATCATCATCAACATTATCATCATCATAAACATCAACATCATCATGGCTAACGTTTGCCACACATTTACTGTGTGGAAGGAATGATACTAAGTGCTTCACATGAATTAACTTATTCAATCCACACAGCAACCCTATGATATATGTACTACTTATCCCTGTTATATAGATGATAAACTGGATTGTAGAGAAGTTCGATCACTTGCCCAAGATCACAAAGCAGATAAATGGAAGAGCTAGGAACCCAACTTGGGCTGTCTGGAGAGAGTCAACACTTTAAACCACTGTACTATAGTGCAGCTTGTGTCATTTCCTAAGGGAGCCATTGAAGAAATGCACCAAGATGTATTTGCAAGTATTTCATCAAGACATTGAGTGGTAAAGGGTTGGAGGGAAAAAACAACAACACAAAATATCTACCAGCAGGGGATTTGTTCAACTTCGTATGGTATACAGCCATTAAAAATAGACACTATAGAGTCTTTAAAAATGTAAAGGATTTTATGTTTTATTACTGAAAAATAGTCAGCTTTTAAGAGCATGCAAGATACCAAATCATCGGCAGTTATTATCCCTGGGAGATGAGATTATAGGTGATAGGTTCCTCGCTATCCTTTTTTGAGTTAAAGAGGTATTTAATTTTTTTTATTTTTGCCAAGAGCATATGTTGTTTTTATAAAGAAATAATGCAGTAAAGCTACATATTTGGGGGGGGTTATACACAAAAGAAGTAGGGCTTAGTCTACTCTCATATCCATATTCCTATACCCTCCACTCTAGAACATTCCACTAATGAACAACTCTCTTCATTAGAAAATGCTTCCTTATTGTGTACATTGAGGGATTTTTTTGGTTTCTTGGAATTTGGTCACAAATATACTAAGGTCCCACTGTGTGTCCCCTGCTGTACTAGGCATTGTGGACCTCAGGCCTCAAAGAATTGACTTTCTATTCTGGGAGATAACAAACAAAACACTTAGGTTTCTTTCTATATCCGCATCTAGTTTACTGACATAATCAGTTGCTCGGTTGTGAGGGACAAACAGTTGGAGGAATAGAAAAGTTGTGATATAGTGCTTCCTGTGTCCCATAAACAATAAGTACAAATAGAGTTCAGAGAAAGGATAAATCTCAGCAGCTGATAGTAGTAGTCAAGGTTTCCTATAGGAGATGAACACTTAAGCAGCGCCTGAAGGATGGTAGGGAAAGGAAGAGGACATTTCATTCCATCTGACCAGCATGAACTTTTGTAGATTTCTCTTTAGTTTCAAGATTATACTCTCATATTTTAAAATGCATTGAAGCAGATAGGCCTGGGTTCAGATTCTGACTTCCTTATTATAGTGTGGTTTTGAGCAATTGCTTAATTGGTCTGTGCCTCAATTTTCTTATCTTTAACATTGGCATAGTAATAGTATCTTCCTCTTAGATGAACATTAAGTGAGACAGTGCCCTACGGCACTTAATTTCATACAGTGACTGGCCCACTTTCAGCTCTCAACAATTGCAACTTTTATTATGCTTTCCCCTCTCCCCAAGTTTCCACCCAACAATCTAATCTTGTGTTTTCTAGCTCTTGGTACATATTTGCCTTTCCTCCTCTTGTGTATGCCTTCCTGGTTCCTGGCTGCCCTATTGAGTCTGTCTCATTGCCCTTGGCTGGTACCTGTGTGTTGAGCGATTGTTGGCCTGATTTCAGGCTGTCCGCTTCAGTACAGCCCCCTGCGTGCTCTCACGGCTCTCCCATGATTCTCATATCCCAGCCTCCATATGTTCACACTCCTGGACTTACCACCAAACACAGAACTCATCTTGAGAGACAAGAACCCATTCTTTTTCTTCTCCAAGTCCAAACTAGGGCTTTGGAGACTGGTTGCCCCTCGGGACCAGAGGGTGACTTCAGAACTCCCATGGCAAACGTAAACATTCCCAAGACTGTCCTAGCTGCATGGACATTTCACTTCCCAGCTCAACTCAGTGTATCAGAGGCAACGCCTGAGCATTTCCAGAGGGCAGTTTCTGACTCCTGGCGGGTTCGTACAAGAAATGAGAGACTTGCCGAGAGTAGGAGCTGAGCTAAGCCATCGGCTGCTTCCCTTGTGTGATGGACTCTGGGCTTTGCTACGTTTATGGACGAGGCCTTGCCAACTGTAGAAACAATGAGCCTCTTTAGCACCCCTGTCACTGCCATAGGGTAACCAGAGACCGAATGACTCCTTTCCAAAGGTGGCTTTGCTGGCCAGAGCCTGTCACCTCAGTCTGGCTTCCTGACCACTTCTTACAATTCGTCTGGATCACATAGAGCACTCCGTGGCCTTTCTGGTTATAGAGGTCTCATTGTTTAATGACCAGCACAGGCGTCTGCAGGCGTATCTTGGCTTTGGAATCCTAGAGGATTTAGCAAACTTTACTTAAGTGGAATATCCATTTCTCTTCCTACTTTAAGTATAAAACAGTGAATCATAGAAATAAATGTTCTGAGGTCATCTGGTCAGTCTCCTGGGTATAGCTTCAGGGTGTTTCCTCTAGAATACGGTCTAGTCTTTGTCCAATCTCCTTTTAAACGTCCCAGATGTTAGGGCGTCCTCCTCGCTCACAGCAGCTCAAAGAACAAAACAAACTGTGTTTTGCAGTCTTCTCTCCCCTGCCTGCTTCCCTGTCCATTTGCCCCATCCTGTAGGGCAAACCCAAGGATGAGCAACACTCTCTAGGGCAGAAGTCTTGCTGCAGGGACACCCTTCAGACAGGCCAGGGGCATGGCAGAGCACGTCTGGCTTTCACCTGCGAACTTTCAGGTTGCCTGGAAATGGGAGCAGAGCACCGAGGCTATTTTGTTGAGTTTGGGGTTTTTGAAGTCTTCTAGAACTTTAATTCCTCTCACATGGCCAAATTTCTTTTCCCCTTCTTTCTGGGACACCTATCTGCAATGTTTTCTCTTTTGTTCAGAACTGTGAAAAGGAACTGTTTGTTTCACTACGTTTCCCTTTTTTTAACTCCCCCCACCCTAAACCCATTGCTCTCTTCCTCTCCCAAAGAAGAAAGAGGAAAGCAAGCCACAATAATACTTCTGTAAATTTATGGCCACTCTGTAATGTTTAATCACAGCTACGTGACTGGGGGCTTCAGAGCAGGCGTACAAGTTCAGCGCAAGGTGAATCTTGTCTGAGATAATCTGAAAGTTCATTCAGAGGTGAGGGCAGCAGCCTCTTACAGACGGGTGAGGTTACCAGGAGGTCACCTGCTTTTTTTTTTTCCTTCTGGTCTTCTCCCCTTTAATGTGTAAACAAAGGGAAAATGTAACTTCCAATGAACTTGGCATATGTTGTGCTCATGCTAATCTTGGCCTGGCCAACTGTAAACAGTCCAATATCCTGTGGCCGAGCCTTCCCACCCATTCTCCGCCTTTTGGAGAGCATGGAGAAACACCAACAGAAAGCAGAGACTAGCGCCTTGGAGAGGCAGGTCCTGCTGCCCCAGAGATTAGCAAGGAGCCCGGTGGGGAGGCCCTGGAGAAGACCTTAGGCAGAGGGGTTTGCTGCGATGCACTCAGGGCCTTCCGGGACACTGGCCTTCGGTGATGCTCCCTCACAAGCATCAGTCAGTCAGCCCCTTTCTGCCCACCACACCATGCTAAGCACCGAGGAGACCAACGCCACAGGCCTGAAGGTGCTTATCAGCTGAAGGGCCAGAGTGCCTATGCTCCTGCCTGACAGGAAGATGAATGAGGAGGATGTTGCTGGTACCAGAGAAAGCTGAAGACAGTTCTGGATAGAACCTTGTCAGAAGTTCCCCTCCTTTGTTGGGCTGAACTGTGGTTCCCATCCCATTTTCAAAGGTGCCTGCAGGCCAGAGAATTCCAGAAGCTTATAGAGGAAGCGTGTATGAGCAGAATGGTGTCCATATCCTGAGCATCAGTGGCTTACAGAATAGCAGTGGCCATGATAATTTTTTTTACCAACTCTCATCTGCCCTAAACCCAATTCCATGGCAGTCCAGAGTGTCTGGGCCAGTACCGCCATGCTTGCGGAACTCACCTCTGCTGTACCTCTACGGACCTCTTGGGAGTGTGGAAATATAACTAGTGCCCTGATATCTAGAGCAGGAATAATTGCTTAGTGAATTATCCATGGCAAGTGGTAAATCTCAAACCAGCGTCTAGAACCCCGTACTCCTTTCCACCCCTTCAGCCAGCATAAGACCATTTTTAGTAATATGTGGTGATAAAGTCCAGAGGATTTGATCAGCAAAGAAGGTGCAGCTGTTAGCTGTGGAATTCCCTTTGTACTGTGCTTGGTACCACTCTGTGACCAGGAAATATAAACCTTCTGGACTGTGCTTGATACCAGATATTTCTTAGCTAACATGAGCCCAGACCCATGCTAGGTCAAAGCAGATAAAAAGGTCCTGCCCTTAAGTAGCCTACAATATCCTTGGGGAGGCCAGACATAAGAAATAATTAGGATGAGATAGACTGTGATACTACCAAAAGGGGTATTGTGCCTGGAGCTGATTGAAGAAGGTTTCTTTAGGGTCTCTTTAGAATGGGAAGGACCTGGATAGGTCAAAACAATGAGGGTAGCATTCCAAATCAGAGCGAAGTTGCGAAGGCGGAAATGAGTTGGTCAACTTCATTGTCACTTTCTTCTTATTCATAGTCATCATCACAAATATTTGATGAGCATTTATGCTGTGCTAGGCACTACTAGAGTAGGCATTATTATTTCCACTTAGTATCTTGCCCAGGGACACATAAGTAAGAAACGATGGAAATCCTGAACTGACTACATCTCCTATGCAGAATGAGGTGATTTGCCTCAACACCATTCCTCTTTGGAACTCTGAGGATCTCCTAAACCTCCCACTCTCTGCCACCAGCCCCATGTTGTAAAGTGTTTGAGATCCTTAAAAGGGGACAGGGGAAGATGTTGGGAAGATTTATCTGCTAAAGAGGACACCTTCAATTCAGGAATGTCACCAGACAAGAGAACTAGTCAAGGGGACTGTTTAAAACAACGTGACGGTGATTGGCCAATGTGCCATGGTATCTACTTTTGGGTGATTTTCTTGCAGACATGGGAGAGATCTCAGGTAAAAGAATAGGTTGTTTTTCCCACAGTTGGCTCATATATTTCAACTGTGAATGATCTCCTCAAAAAAAAAAAAAACACAAAAAAAACAACACTGCTTATGATCTGGCCCTTGAAGGAACTCATCTTCCGGGGAACAAGCCACATGGACAAATCTAATCTGGAGAACATCCAGATGGCTAACACAGAATATGGACATGATGGCTCGGAGGTTGGGAGAAGAGAGTTGTAACTTGGATGAGAGTCAAGGGCTCCGGTCTACAAGGAGCAAAAGTCAGACAATTTCTGTTGCTTCAGAGTTCATGAAGGGTAATGTTTAGTTGCTTTTAAAAAATATATTTTTGAATAATAATGATACCCTGTGATAATAGTATTAACTATAAGTGCCTTCACTTTACTATATGTCTCTTCATACCCTTATACAATAAATTGGAGTATGTTTTTAACCAATTCATATAACTGATTGGGAAACTGAGCCAGAAAACTGTAATGAGTTATTTGAGACCTCACAAGCCATACTATAACCCAGAGATAATAAACACAAAGACCTAGTGTGGATAAAGGCTCCCATGCCATCAAAGACCAAAGTCCTTATTGCTCTGGCCATATAAGAAATTAGAAGATTGGGCTTATCTGTGCAGAATAAGAGAAGTATTTCCATCCTAGGATCTCTAAGAATGGCATCAAACTCTCACACAAGATTTCTTTATTCTCATAATTTCTTCTTCCCACTCAACTCAAATGCTATTGTAATATATGAAATTTACTTGGAAAATTTCAGAGACGGTCTATTCAGATTCAAGGAAATCGAGGAGAATGGTATGGAAGCAGCGCTTGCCCTTCTCTGGGCAACCTCAGATAGCTTTGAAAAGTCTGTAGAAACTTCCTGATCCATTCTCAAAGGCTCAACAGTAATGTCAGGATGTAATCTCCTGACATTACTATTCAGAGGAGAAATATTTTGTGTTTTATCTTAATTCTGGTCAGCATTACTGCACTTTTTCCTTTATTCCTGTGGATGTTCTTTTTCAAGAATATTTGGATTTCCTTTCTGTTATCTCATTGAGTGACTTTTCCTGTCCTAGCCATCTAAGTTTTCTCTGTACCACTTGCTGTGGTATAAAATGTAGGGGGTATTTAAGTTGGTCCACTGGGTGACCTGGCATTTTACATAATTTCTGATGTAAACGGTGGTAAAGATTGGCTGATTCTCCTTTCTCATTACACTCCCTGAGTGGGTACAGACAGGCACTCCAGAGATTCCCCTACCAGCCAGAAGCACAATTGCACAAATTTCCATCATTGAATTAATTGATAAATACATTGTAGTATATTTAAGTATGCTTATACAGTAAGAACATTATTGCCCTAACTGGTTTGGCTCAGTGGATGGAGCATTGGCCCGTGGACTGAAGAAGGGTTCCGGGTTTGATTCTGGTCAAGGGCATGTACCTTGGTTGTGGACTCGATCCCCAATAGGGGGCGTGCAGGAGGCAGCTAATCGATGTTTCTCTCTCATCAATGTTTCTGACTCTCTATCCTTCTCCCTTCCACTCTGTAAAAATCAATAAAAAAATATATTTTTTTAAAAAAAGAACATTATTTTGCAGTCAAAATCAATGAACTAGGTTCACATGGATCAACATAGATCTTGAAAACAATATTGAAGGAAAAAGCAAATTGCAGAATATTGTATACAATATTATACTGTATATGAAAATATAAAACATTTCCATATACTGTTTTTCTATTAAAAACATAAAAGCGTATAAGGGCTACATAACAAAATCCCTTTCCTTCTTCACCTCGTTAGGCATCAGACCTGTGTTCTGTTCTCATAGATGTTGGTTCTCCACCCGCGGATTAAATTGCTAAAAAGAAAAGTGGACTCGAAGTCCAGGGTTTCTGTTCTAGCTCCAGCCCCATTCATGGTAACTGCATATGGCCATGAATCTTTCCCGACCTTAATTTCCTCCTCCGTAAGATAAAAGGAGTGGCGCTGTTCTCTGCAATTCCTCGCCATCTGCCATAGATGGAAAAGCCCAGTCTTGGGCGTCAGGCTATCCTGGGTCCAAGCCCTGATGGTATCACGTACTGAGTATATTCCTCTTGGTACATTCTTTTACCCTTTCCAAGCCTTCATTTTTTCATCTGTAAAATGGAGATGCCTACCTCTTAGGCTGCTGATTTTCCTGGGGATTAAGTGAAATAGATGAATAAGATGCCTTGCTGATTATCTGTCACATGGTAGGGAGGTGTTTAAGAACTGTCCAGTAGCTTCTTCCCTTGAACACTTCTCAGCTACTCCTATTTCTGCACCTTGGCTCCCACCAGTCTCTTTGTTTGAAATTCCCTCTGTTCTGTTCTCTGTTTAATATAAATTGTGCCTATCTTTTCTATTGACTGGGACTTTAAGTCTTTTGGGCCTCTCTCCTCTTTCCTCGCTCTGAGCGCATCATACTTGCTGTCTGGGCCCTTCATCAGACTCTCAAGCGCAGGTGCTGTGCTCATTAGCACTTTTTATCAGAGTTGTTTAACCCCACCTATTTCCAAAACGGCCTTGAGGTGGCTCATTGAAATGATACATAGAAAAATAGAATTGAAAGGAAGGAAATAAATTTAATGGAAAGGGAAACCGCAAATACACCAACCCCATGGGGCTGAGACTGTGGCCTTCCTAGGGTCTAACATTACTTAACACAATTGTTGGGAGCCAGAACCCTTTTGAAATTTGGAGTTTATGGAGAGGGGAGAAAAGGATCTTTTGGTGGTTGAGAACCACTTATTACCCAATAGCTCTTTAATTGATTTATTGATTGGTTCCAACATTTGGCACTGGAATACGAGTTGCAATTTTATTCACTCTCCAGCCCCTCAAATCCAGAACAAAATAGATTTTAAGTGCATATTTGATTGGGCTAAGGGTCTTAATAAATTAATTGTCTAGTCTTTGAACTAAGTCTTTAGTTCAAATTCACCTTTCCCAATCCATTGAAATTCTAGCTTATTGTAAACTTACCCAGAATATAAAGATATTTCCTGCTTCACTATCCTTTAATGTTGGATATTTTTCTTATGCCAATCATAAAGTTCCTGGGCTGTGATATGTAATGACTCACATAAGGCAATAAGTAATTTCCTACAAATGTTATTTCTTAATTTATAAAAGAGAACCCAAATCATTTTCATTATGAATCTGTGATAATTTTTTCCTGCAGGTTATCTAACCAGTGCCTAAACTTTTTTTTAATCCTCACCCAAGGATATGTTTTTTATTAATTGATTTTAGAAGAGAGGAAGGGAGGAAGAGAGAGAGAGAGAGAGAGAGAGAGAGACATCAATCAGTTGCCTCCCATACAAACCCTGATCAGGGATCGAATCTGCCACCTCAGTATGTGACCTGACCAGGAATTGAACCCGAAACCTTTTGGTGCACAGGATAATGCTCCAACCACTGAGCAACCAGGCCAGGGCTCTTCAAACTTTTTTGATTGACCATTACTGTTGGCAAAAAAAAATCTTGAGAACTCACCCCTAATGTATTTGTATGTTTGACAATTTATTAAGAAATTGTGATTAGATACTGAATAACTTCCAAATGATAGTCCCCCCACACACACACCCTCTACCTCACTGCATTTTAAGAGACAGAACTTGCTGTTACCTTTGAAAGTCTGCTTGTGAGTATGCCCATAGGAGTGTGCACACACGTTACTATCATTAATATTTCATAGCACAATATGTACTTGGGCTAAGTAAAGTTTACTATTCACAATAGTGGATACAAATCATATTTTAAATAGAGTGATAATTTCTAATTTGGAGCATGGCTTTATCATATCTGGTTAACTCCTTGTTTTTACTTTATAATGTGGGCAACAAAGAGCTTGCACATCGTACTCAAAGGTGTGAACACTCAAAACATCATTTTCTTGACTTTTGCCTATATTTACATTGTTCAGTCCATGGTATCTTTGCACGGGTGCTTTTAAACCACTTACTCATTTTGGCCAGAGAGGGAGGGGGTTTAGTTAAAAATTCAACAATATAGTTTCTAACCCACTTACCTAGGAACCTTTAACAAATCACAATATGCTGAAAGAAAATGAACACTGCCCCACAGCTCTGACCTCCTTCGACCACATCTGTGGCCACACCTGCCTGCCCTCCCCACCCCACCAGGAGCAGCTCAGTCAGCCCGTAGCAGAGGCCTCCCTCCACCTTCCCCTTGAACCTGTATGCACAGTAGGGTTGTTACCCCCAGTGTGATAATAGGTTTTCCTCTGGCCCCTGCAGCAGGATAGATGCTGTCATCAGTGTGCACATCCATGTGCAATGGCCTCACAGAAGCCTCTGACACAAAGGAATGCTTGGTATTGGCGATTTTTACTTGAGAATCTTCGCTCTCCTCCCCCCCCCCCCGCCCCCTCTCCCTGCACCAGCTGATACAATGGGAGAGCCTTACGCCTCCTGTCTTTCTCTTTACCAAGGTAGTCTCAGAGGTGAAGAGTTTAGGTAGCAAACCTATAAACCCACATTTATGAGGCAAATAAATATTTCTCAGAGTGACGTTCAGGGGAAGCTGCTGATATGCAGTTGGTCTCCGATCAAGAGCTTACGGAACACCGGGCAGCTGAGCTGGAGGGAGAGCCGCTAACTAACTGCACAGCCACCACTGTCCCTCCCTTGCCCCCACTCAGCCGAGAGCAAAAGAAGAGGTCAGCCTTTCTGGGAGGCTCAAGAGCCAGCCTACTGAGGGGTTGTGGTTGCAGAACTTACTTTTCATTTTAACTTACAGAGATCCAAAGGAACTGGGAACCTGTCCCCAGCCCGGCCCCGTAGACTGTGGAAAACCCGAAGGCCTGTCAGTGTGCTGTGAATCCCCAGATACCTCCGGGCTTCCTTTCTCCTGGGCTCCCGTTCCCACAGTGTAGTTTTGCAGCTGGCTGGTGTGAAACTCAGTGTCTTTGAGTTCACCAAAAAATAAAAAATAAATTCGCCCAAGCAGTTGAGAGCACAGTAGATTTGTCTAAAAACTGGGTCTAAGGGGGTGGTTTTTAAGGGAGGTTTATGTCACATGCTACACAGTTCCTTACCAGACATCCCAGGTCTCCAGAGCTGTTTGGGGCTCTCACACCACTAGGACTTCCCTTCCTCACCCTCTCACGCCTGTCAGTGTCCTCTCCTCTCTTTAGAGTCGCTCTCAAGAAACAGACTCATAAACTCCTTACAAAGCAAGGTCTTACAAAGCAAGGTATTTCCCCAAACACATTTCAATTCTGATGCCGCATGTGAAGATAATGACTTTTTTTGCCACCTCCTTACAATTAGAAGGGTCTCCCCCTAAGCTATTTTCTTTCCTTTTTTTTATTTATTTAGTAGATGTTAGATATCTTACATCTAAGAGAGTTTCAAAGCACACCGCCCTCCCTGGCCTGGATGTAGAGGCAGACTTTTTCTGTAAAGAAGTGCATAGTGAACACTTTATGTTTTTCCGGCCATATGGTCTCCGTCTTTACTAAACTCAGCTGTTAGAGCACATAAGCAGTCCTAAATCATGTTCACCAGCGAGCATGGCTGTGTTCCAATAAAACTTTATTTACAAAGGCAAGTGGTGGCTGTAGTTTTTCATCCCATAGTCTCAAAGAAAGCAGATAGCAACCTTGATGAACACAAGTAGAGAAACTTCCAGGCTGAAATTCAGCCTCCTTAGCTTATTATGTGAGGCCATTGACCACTTGCTCATTGTCTTGCTTATTCCTAGAGTAACCCCCACCTACCTGGCTCAGGTTTGGATGTCCTTCTTTTGCACTTTCTTCGCACCCTGTTAGAGTACTCACATCCTTCTGTACTGTTCTTTACCAGCCTGAGTTCCCCAAGATCAGAGAGTCTCATTCATCCTTTCACATGCCCGGAAGAGCTCAATGCATCGCTGGTGCTCAGTTTAAGTTTGTTAAAATAATTCCAGCTTTCTACTTCCTCCTGCGTTTGCCTGTGTCAGGAGCACTCCTGAGGATATGTGGAAGGTAGGCAGATGCTCTCCTTTGAATGAATGGCCCAGACAAGGAGTTGGAGGAGATCTTGGTCAATAAGCCCAAATGAGTCATCAGTCAATTCTGTGTTTCTAGTGAACTTTTCACAACCATGCTCTTATCTGCTCTCAGCTGTTGACAGCTATTGTGATTCCATATCTGAGCAAGAAAAATGGATTTGGTTTATCTGTGGTCACCCTGTCAGTCCGGGGTCCACCAGCCTCAGGCTCTTTTTTTGTGGTGCTAAACTGCCTCCTGAAAGGCACCTGGGCCTCAGTTTTCATGAAAAGTTGCTTTATAATGATGTGATCTGTTTCATCCTGTCAAAGGCAGGGCGTGGACAGAAGAAACTCTCCTGGTTCAGTGTTCTGTGAATCGCTGTTCTCTTTACCCTGCACTTTGCATAGTAGCCACGTTCTAAAGAGGCAGCATTTTAGAACTTTGTCAGTTAGATGATATGCGAAGTGCACCAGAGGAGCGTGTTATTTGAAATCATATTAGAGTCTAACCTGTTTATCATGAAGAATTATCCTGGGATGTATATAAAGTCCAAATTCATATTTTCATAGGTCAAGTTTACTTCAAGGACACACCTTTGGGAGCACAGTTCTCTACAGGACTCAGTGTGTCTGTTCAAGAAAAAAAAAACATGCAAAGAAAATAACCTCTAGGGGAAAGAGAGGTAGTTGTCAGTATGTCTTTGTGTCTTATCTTAGTTCCTACAGCTAAAGATCCCAGGCCCGTGGAATCTTTGCAGGCATGCAGGGAGGGTGGGGGGTGTCTTTTTTAAAAAATTATCTTTATTGTTGAAAGTATTATAAATGTCCCCTCCCTCCCCCCAATTGACTGCCTCCACTCCCACCCCCTTCCCAGGCCTTCACCACACTATTGTCTGTGTCCATGGGTTATACATATCCTATCTAATAAAAGAGTAATATGCAAATTGACCATCACTCCAACACACAAGATGGCTGCCCCCATGTAGACACAAGATGGCCGCCACAAGATGGCCAGCAGGGGAGGGAAGTTGGGAGGGACCAGGCCTGCAAGGGAGGGCAGTTGTGGGCAATCAGGCCAGGAGGGGAGGGCAGTTGGGAGGGACCAGGCCTGCAAGGGAGGGCAGTTGTGGGCAATCAAGCCTGCAGGGAAGGGCAGTTGGGGGGACCCAGGCCTGCAGGGGAGAGCAGTTGGGGGGGAACCAGGCCTGCAGGGGAGGACAGTTAGGGGTGACCAGGCCTGCAGGGGATGGCAGTTAGGGGCAATTAGGCTGCAGGGGAGCAGTTAGGCATCAATCAGGCTGGCAGGGGAGTGGTTAGGGGGTGATCAGGCTGGCAGGCAGAAGCAGTTAGGGGCAATCAGGAAGGCAGGCAGGCGAGCAGTTGGGAGCCAGCAGTCCTGGATTGTGAGAGGGATGTCCTAGATTGGAGAGGGTGCAGGTTGGGCTGAGGGACACAAACCCCCTTGCACGAATTTCGTGCACTGGGCCTCTAGTCTATAATAATAAAAGCATAATATTCTAATTAGATCGGACATCCTTCCGAAATCTTTCCTTCCAGACAAAGCTGCAACGGGCAGTGGCTGCAGCGGGTGCCAGGGCCAAGGCCCCTGCACAAATTTCATGCATTGGGCCTCTAGTATGCATATAAGTTCTTTGGTTAATCTCTTGAGGGGGTGTCTTTTTAACATGAGATAGGCCACATGCGGCCCACCAAGAACCAGCCCAGATGTTACCTTGGAGCCAAACACCTGCTGAGTTCCCAATCACCAGTCATAGGTATTTGACCCTTGGAATCAAATATCTGAGGCTGGGCTTCCAAAATGTCATAGGTATTATCCCTCCTGTTTGATGTCTTCTTCTTTCTCACACAACCTTCCTCCTAGTAGTAGTCAGGTGGACCCTAGGTTTGGTCCATTTGGAAAGTTTATTGTGAGAAACAAATTACAAGTCTGTCCCATCACTAGCCAATATCATTTCTATAAAAGTTAGTTCACCTACTTTAATTCCATTTAACATGTCTTTGGTGACTGCCTGCTGGAAATGTAGCCTAGGAGGACTCTTCAGAAAGAGGAGGCATGATCCCCATCCTTGGCGAGCTCCCCCTCTACATGGGAGATGAGGCACATATCATGGGAATTCGTGATGAAGGCAAGGATATATAAAACAGTTCTCCTCACCAATTGGTTGGGTAACACTAGTCCAGTAGTGGGACCAAGCAGGGCATTCATCACCAGGCTCTTCATTTTTACTTTTTGAGTTTTGTTTTGTGGGGAGGGGGTTGTGATCCTTTCTGCCTGAGAAAACCAAGAGCAAACTCAGGTTCATTTGATTGACTATTACCCAATAATTCTTACTGAAGAGTTCCTTCTACTCCTTTACCTGCGAACAACTCATCCCTTTGAATCACTGCTACATTTCTGGGGAGAAGTGTGTCTGTTGGTATGCACTAGCAAGGATCAGGAGGCCTGCCTTATCTTAGCAATATCTCATTCCGAAGGTCTCTCCTGGAATCTGCATTTGTTCTGCTATTATGCTGCTCTCTGTCCTCTGTCCAGTTAACTCACTCTTGAGCTCATTTTTACTTGGATTCGTTTAGATTTTTCTAGTCTTTCTCAGCTGTGATAGCAAAAAAGAAAGACTATTCAGAAATTTACCTAGCCTCAGGCAAATACCTAATCTAGAGACCAAATCAATGACGATTTTTCAAAAATAAACAGCTATAGCACACTGGGGAGTATAAGCCATTGAGCCATCTCTACCACTTGTCTGCTTTGTGATTTCCAGCAAGTTGCTTATGCTGTCTGGGTCTTGTCCTCCCTAACCCCCCACCTTCATGAAACCAAAATTATAATTGAGTACTATTAAGCCATGGGAACGTTCTGCAGTAACAATGAAATACAGTAGAAGTAGAAACAGCTTTAGAACTGCCAAAGCCCTAGTTAAAATCTTATAGATAAAAGTTATAGAGGAGGCAAAAAAAGAAAAAGATTCTATCATAGAAAGTTTGCTTAGTATAACCTGGTTCAAATGTCTTTCCTTGTCCTATCTTTTCCCACTGCAACACATTTTTGTATAATAACCAATAATCACATAATTTACAATTTTTATTAACCTATGTAGCTTATAAGGTGTCACATTAATTACTGCATTAGTTTAGTTCTCCTGTTCTGATAAATACCGTAAACAAATGCTTCTGTGTTTGAGGGCAACGCATCATTAGTGACTGGTGGAATCATTGATTAAAGTGACATGTTTATTCATGTGTCCTACTCTCTAAATAGCTAATACTCTCCTGTTCCGCCAGCTTAATGATCAAATGCCCCAAAACATAATGTCTTGTCTGTGCCTTGAAAATGACTTGTCTGGTTTATAAAAAGAGCACTTGTATGAATAAATCAAAAATAGGATCACTAATGCGCAATTAGCATCTAGGGAGTGAGTTCTAAGATATACCAGGGAGTGAAAAAAGCAAAGTGCAAGAGAGTATTTAGAGTGTGCTCACCTTCAGGTGAGAAAGGAGAGGCAGGAAATTCACACGGATCTTCCCACTGGTACAAAGGAAACAAAAGAGGGTAAACCAGAAACTAGACTGGTTACCTGCAGAGGTGGAGAGGAAAGAGGTAGAAAGGAGTGGAGAGGATAGAACAGGTTAGTTGGGATGAGGAGGGAATGATACTTCTGAGTATATTTTTTATATAACTCTGACTTATTCCCAAAAATAAATAAGTAATTAAAATCAGTTAGCATGTGGGAGGAATCCAAAATGGAACATAAGCAATGAAAAAATGGTGAGGAAGAAAGAACTAACCCAAGTAGTTTAAAAACCAGTTCTTTTTACTGGAAAGCCTGAAGACATAAAGAACATTCAAGTCCTGTATTCCAGTTAGTAAATTTCTTTCTCACAGGGGCATAGATTAACAATTCTGAAACTATTTTATTGTAGAATTAAACAGATACAGTTGACCCTTGAACAACATGGAGATTAGGGATGCCAGCCACCCATATAGTTGAAAATCCACATATAACTTTTGATTCCCCCAAAACTTAGTTGTTCCTCAATATCCATGCGAGATTGGTTCCAGGACCCCAGGTAGGTACCAAAAATCACGGATGTACAGTCAGCCCTCCACATCTGCAGACTCCTAGCTGCAGATTGAAAACAGTACAGGTTTTTATTGAAAAACCTGTGTGTAAGTGGACCCATCCAGTTCAAACCTATGTTGTTCAAGGGTGAATTGTAATTATAATATATTATAGGTCATGAGGGTCAGGTTTCTCACTGTCACAGAAAGAAGTGATAAATTAGGGACGATGGAAGGCTAGAATGAACCCCAGGGTGTTAGACTGAAAGCAGAGACATCAAGTATGAACTTATGATTTCAATTTACACATGCAAATAGATACGGAGATAAACATAGATGCTAAAATCCATTCTCCAATTAAAGGAACCTGAGCTCCTTAGAGAAGTGACAGATTCCAGAGCAGGGGCTGGGAAGGTACAAGATGACCTTGGAACATCTTATAGTACCAGAATGTAAGCAAGTGTCAAAAACGAATAGGGACAGGTCGAAAATACATAGGCAAGCAATCTGAAGGAGTCCCTGATGGCCAAGGCTGGAACAATTTGAACAACAAAGTAAACAATTAGTGCATGAGGTTATAACCCATGAAATAAAATAAATATCCATGAGATCACACTGATATAAATAAATGGAGGGGAACGGGCAGCACTTTTTCTTACCAAAGAATTCCAATTAATAACTTCAGAGAAATGAGAGAAGCCATCAAACACTACAGTAAATATTGTTGCATGCAGGATCCACCAAAGTTTGAGGAGAAACTGGATATATACATAGTCTCAAAGTGTATCTTTCACAAGAAAAGTATTAATTACAAAGGTACAAATAGTAACTTGGCAGTGGAGAGACTCATCAGCCACCACCTTACCCAAGTGGTCAGTGTCAATATCACTAATAATGAGATACAGGGACAGCACGTACACCTGAGATGATGCACTAAGAAGGGCCCAATATCACTTCTGTAGTAATTTTACCAAAAAAATGCATAACCTCAATGTTGACATTTTGGGTTGGGTAATTGTTCGGTGTAGGGCTGTCCTGAGCATCACAGGACGTTTAACAGCATCCCTGGCTTCTACCCACTAGATGCCAGGAGTGTCACCATCCCAACCTTGTTACAGTCAAAAATGCCTCCAAACTTGCCAGATGTCCGCTGGGAGGCAAGATCTCCCCGGTTCAGAACTGCTGCCTCAGTCTAACCATGAGAAAACGTTGGGCAGACCCAAGTTGAGGGACTTTCTATAAAATAAGTGACCAAAAGTAAACTATCATAAAATCAAAGTCTTGAAAGAGAAAAAATGAGGGATTGTAACAGCCTGGAAGAGACTAAGGAGACATGCTGACTAACTGCAATGTGGGATGCTGGATTGGGCCAGAAAAAAAGGCCGTGGGAAACCTGGCAAAATTGGAATAAAGTCATAATTTAGTTAATAGTATGGTAGCATTGTGAATTTCTTGGTTCTGACCATTGTGCTATGGTAATATAATAGGCAAACATTAGAGAAGTTGGGCGAAGGGTATAGAGGAACTGTCAAAACTATTTTTGCAACTTTTATGTAGGTCTAAAATTACTTCAAAATAAAAATAAAATTTAAATCTGCCACTAATGTTAATAAAATGCCTGGCAAATGTCCATAGTGAACTCTATGACAAAGATATAAACATAACTGGTATTTTATATTGTTGAGATTATTCCCATCACCTTTAAGGCATTATCTGATAACCAGATTAATTTAAAATATACTGTGTGTGTGTGTGTGTGTGTGGTCTGCGCTACAATTTATTATTTGTATTTAAATTTTTCTCTAAGTGGAAAACTGCAAAATATTCAGTTCATAGTTCAATAAAGGAGGAGTAGTCAGTTTGTCACTTAATAACATTTAACTCATTTGACTTGGGTTACAGTTATTCATGTTTTTCTTTTATTCTCCTATACGGGAAGACCACTTCTTTTAATATCACTAGAAAGGCCCAGCCCTCTTCCTTGCACATATTAGGTGCTTTAAAAATGTTTGCTTAATTCAGTGGGTTTCCGTCTTCATTAGGAAAATCTCCTAATGACACTCCTCTCTAACACTCATAACTGCAATTCCAGAGTCTGCGTACTCAATTATGGACTGGTTTTCAGTCCAGACCTACCATGTCCCTGGTTTCCACCTGCTCAGCCAATGCCCACACAGGGGTGACACACGTTGCCTCAATGCTACATGACCCAGTGTTTCTGTGTTGTCTATCTGTCCTGTCTGTGTATAGGCATGTGTATGTGTCTCTAGCCACTGAGTAACGGGTAAAGTCAATGCAGCAAGTCATGACACTGGTATTTGAATCCAGACCTTTCAACCTAAAACTCATGCGACTGCATATGTGACAATGGGCTCCATCCACCTTTGTTTGTTTGTTGCTGAATTCTGAGCTCCTAGAATCGTGCTTGGCACGTGGAAGACCTTTGATAAGTATTTGTTAAGTGAATAAGTGAGTGCTTACTGTGATAGTCCTGAGTTTTGATTCAATGCAGTTGTTTCTGTACAGGCCTGCCTCTGAGCGCTGGCTGCCGGCACCCCTACAGGGCTCACAGCAGAGGGCTGACTTCTGATGATTAATCATTACTTTCTGTTGCATTATAGTTTGTAACCATTCTTTCTCTTACTACGTTTTTATTTTTCAAATACACTGGTAGCTGGTAGTGAAGGATGCTGAGGATTTCTGAGGGGTTTGTCTTGTCTGTCTGATTAATCCCTGGGGCGGGGATTTGGGTATTTTACAGCTTTTGGATCTCTTCATCCAGTGGGATTGGTCAACATACCTTGCCGACTACGGTCAGCCCAACTGCAAGTACCTCCGTGTGAACCCAGTGACAGCTCTGACCCTGCTCGAGAAGTGAGTACCCAGGCCAGTGGGCTGTGTGGGGAAGTGGGGAGAGGGGCGTGGGGGTGGGGGTGGTCAGTTCCTGAACAAGACAGCAGAGGGGCCGTGTTCCTGAAGGTGCCATAGGTGCTGTCAGTAGTCTCCATCATTAGATTTGACAGGCCAGTCTTCTTGTAGCCTCTTAATTCATGAAGCCCACAAGCTAGGCCAAGTACGAGTCAGCTGGACTCTGGCTACTTGGAGTTTCATGGAGTGACATATCTTTAACTAGAGATGACAAGAGAAGAAAGGAAGATGCCTTAGTTTGGGGCCTGGTAAACAGAGTGTGATGATGGATAGAACAGCCCCACAGAACAGTGGTCTCTCCAATTCCTTGCAAAGAAACTCCTGGACCTACTGAAACCTTCACTAGAACCGACTCACTCCCCACTGCTCCCTAACAAATTGAGCTTTATTGTGCTGACTGTCCCAAGGAAGCTACGTTGGAAAAGGTATCTAATTCTTGCCTGAAGTAGTCACTAGGTGACAAAGGTTGCTACCACTGAGATTGAGTTAGCCAGTTCTAGAACATGGCATGGCTAACCATCATATCACCCACATGCTGGGATCCCCTATGCATTGCAGCCTGGCTCTGACATTTGTTAACCTCTTTGAGAGCTGGCAGGCCAGAGAGGAAGACCCATGTAGAAGGGAAGCTTTCTCTTGTCTTCAAGCTAGTGAACCCGGCTTCTTAGAAGCCTCTTAGAAGAGTATCCTGCATCTAGGCAATGTGGCAAGTCTATGTATATGGCCAGTCAAGCAAGTCTCAAATCCTAGGAAAGAAAGGACCAGAGTCTAGGAGGTCAGAATGGAGCCTTAAGCAAGGGAGGCTAGGTGTCTCCTTCCCACTATGCAGTGTGATTGGGATGTCGAAGGGGAGGAGATGGAGGGTGGGCAAGAGCAGGATGCAGAGGTATGTGTTTGGAGCCAAGAAACTAGAAGCCAGAGTACAACTTAGTCCAGACCAAGGCGGAGACTGATATTCCATTTTAACCTTTTTCCCATGATTCTCTCCTTCAATGACCTTCCTCCCTAGGATATCTAGAGAGTAAGTATATTATTCACTTGGGCCTTTTTCATCACTTTGAGGCAAGTCCTTCTGGTTTCCTCATTGACACTAATGATCACACTAAAATCCCTGCCCTGTGAGTTGTCCCCACCCTGACATACTAATCTACTAAACCAGCCTGGTGCCATCTGGCTGGCTGCCTCCTCTCCCCTTGGTCCTTAGAGTGACCCTTGGCTTACCAATTCCTTTAGGGCTGGGAGTGGAGGCAGGAGTGTTCCCCCATCAGTGCCAGGTAAATGGCTCTTCCCACTCAGCTTCCTGATACACGCAATACTCCTGCTGGTGCAGGGCCTGAAATTCAGCCCCGCCAGAGGGAACTCCTCCGCAGCCTCCCTGCCTCCTGCTAATGAGGCCCATGGCTTTAAGACCTGGAACCACATCTCCCACAGAAGACTCATTATTAGAGGCAAGACCTAATCCCAGAAATCTCAGTGCACTGCTAAAATGGGGAATGTTTTGGCTCTTGAGTTGGTGCTTAGATGTCATATTTGTTATATGTCCACCTGTGCCCTGGGACTCCCTTCCAGCCAATGACCCAGAAGTACTGGCCCCTCCACTTCCTGTGGACCAGCCATAGGGTGAAATAACCTGCCTCTCTGAAGCATCCTGGAGGCCCAGCCAGTAACACAGCCATGTGCTTAGCCCAAGCCATCAGTGGGGTTTAAAAGCTTCCTTCCAAACATAGTTGAGCCAAAGGCCACCCTAAAACCTGTATTTCCAGCCTCATAGGAATCATCCCTTTTCCTGGCCTGTTCCTGCCTTCCCCACCACCAACTATACCAGAGCTTGACTCTTGCCCTCGTCCTGGCCCTTCTTAATGGGGGCGGGGGGCCTGGGAGGACCCAGACACCTGGGAGGGCATGCAGGAAGGAGAAGGTGCTCCTGGGTCACGGAGCGGTGGCCATAGCAAAGCGGATCAGGATCTGGTCTTGCGGAAGGGGAGGGAGAGGGTTCTCCTCTGGTATCCGAGCATTCTACGGACAAACCAGCAGCTGCCGCCAGCCCTCGGGGCCCCTGAGTTTATCTGCCCGGTCATCCCAACTCCAGGCCTAATGACCAAAGAAACTAGCTCTGAGTCTCAAAGACTCCCCCTTTCTCTCCTACCCATTGGGGAGCTTCCCATGGGAGCCGACAGCCAGCTCCAGCTGCTGGTCTCTGGGCGGTGTGAGGAGTCCTAAAGCGAATGGTGACGTAGGATGTTAGATGAAATGTTCTGTAAATCAGGAAGTGGTTTTCTTCCTTTCCTCTTTCTCTTGGTTTTGTGTTGTTTTGTTTAGATTTATAGCATAGTTAAGAAATGGAAAGGATTCCTTCTCTGGGACAAAGAATCTTAAACCAGGCCAGGTCCGCAGACATAACAGGCGTTATGTGGGAAGGACCAAGGACAGTGGTCCTCATGGCCTTGAGGACTCTTGTGCTTTTTCAACCTAAACCTCTGAACCTGTCACCTCTCCTTTCCCCTCCACACACAGGCCTCCTCGGGCAGGTGGCTGTGCCGTGCGTGCAGTGTGCTCAGCGTGCTGATGTGTGATCCCAGCCTGGAGGCCCTTAGGCTTAGATCAGAGAGAGGAGGCCCACTCTCAGCCGGAGCCGTACAGCTGTGGTGCTCCTCAGACCTCTTACACGCGGATAGAAGTGTCCCGTGGCATCTCTGGCATCTAACTTGCCCCTCAGCACAGGGCACCCTCACAGAGGACAGTGGGCAGCATTGGCCAAAGGAGTGTGCCTGGGAGTTTACTCTCCCTGCTGGGTTTCTTCCCTCCCCTCCTCTATCCTGTCTCCTTGCAGCCCAGGGAGCCGTGAGGTCAGAGAGCAGATGATGGAGAAGCCCAGCCTCCCCTACCCCAGGGAGAAAGTGGTCTGGGCAGTGTTCGCAAGTCTCTGGCACTAGAACTCGCTGAGGGCTAGAAGTCTGGTGTGCAGAGGCTGGGGCCAAAGTTAACAGTTACCAACAGATGCCGGGGGGCATGCGTGGGCCCTCTGCAGGGAATAGCAGATTCCTGGCGTCTGTTGCGATAGTGTAGTCAGACTTGGAGGATGCTGTGGCTGCCTCAGCCTGCCCTTGACTTTCTATATCCATGCTTCCCAATTGTGTCTCTCCATCTGACAGGACCACTGTTCAGAGCTGTCCATGGTCTGTGCTCGAGGAATATGCTAGGAGTGTGCTCTGGACCGTTGGTGTGGCCTAGTGATAGAAAGCTCTCCAGAGGTCAAAGGTCTGAGTATCTAGACAGCCATTGAGAACTCAGGCTTCTCTTGCCAAAAGCCCTGGTTTATCGAGTGTGAGAACGGGGCTCATCTGTTTCCCTGCCTCTGGGTCCTCACTCTGAGGCAGAGGAAAAGAGAGAGGTCCAGCCCTCAATCTTGTTAGGCCTGGAGTAGAGTAGCCAGCTGTAGTGAGGTTTAGAGTTACACGGTGTTATTCTCCTTCTCCTGGAACTGCTGGCTGAGAGCATGCTTCTGCTTTACCTTTCAAATGCCAGCTCTGAGGTCCCAGCAGGCGTGAGACGGCTTCAGAGGGGATAAGCAGATCCTAGATATTCCGTGAGAGCCCTTGACCTCCATTGCTGTGGCATGCCCCAGGTTCCTCCCCACAACAGGTGTATACCTGGGGATGGAAGGGGATGAAGCAGGGAGGGTGAGGAGGGACCATAGGGGTTAGCCCCTCCACAGCTGGCTCTTGACTGATTCTGAAGGTGGGTGAATCGGGGAGACAGCTTCCTGAGTAATAGACAGGATAAGCCTGGCCATGGGGATGCTCTGGACTAAAAAGCTGGGTGGCAGTTAGGGATCACTGTACCATCCTACCCTTGCCAGCTCCCCTTCCACCACTGTCCCCTCAAACACTTGCTCTCTTTCTCTCCTTCTCTGTTCAGGATGAAGGACACGAGCCGCAAGAACAACATGTTTGCACAGTTTCGTAAAAACGAGCGAGACAAGCAGAAGTTGATTGACACCGTGGCCAAGCAGCTCCGCGGGCTCATCAGCAGCCACCACTCGTGAAGGCGACCTTGCGCTGCGGCCTGGCCTGCAGTCCGGGCCGGGGCCTGGCTGGCCCTGCATTTGTGCATTCTTCTTCAGAGAGAGAAAATGTATTTTTTTAATAACCTATGTACAGTATTCGATAACCTTTCCCTATAGTAATAGAGGCACAAGAGGAAGCCAGCCTGTGAGACGTTGCTGGGCTGGGACTTGGGGAGTCGTTGCTACACTCTCTGTGTCATCGTAGAGATGGTGGTGCCGTCAGTCCTGGACGATGAACACCTTTCTCCGTGGCTCTGGCGCTTAGGTCTGGGCCTCCGCTAACTATACAAACACAGTGGGTACTTGGCAGTGGAGGTGCGGTGAGCAGGCAAAAGGATGATACAGTACATCCTGTTCATCCCTGGGTACCCCGTTCACCCCGGATGGGGCCTATGCAAGGCAAGGGCCTGCAAAACGTTGCTGTTTAGTGTGGGGAAGGCCACACAGTCCTGGGGGCGCCTCTCCTCCGCCCGCTGACTCTCACTTGCCGGTGACAAGCATGGCAGGTGGCCAGGTGACAGCTTCCCTCCGGTCCCCCACGGAGAGCAGGTTCTTTAGCCTGGATCTGGCCCAGTGCTTCTGCTGCTAGTTCTTCTCTGACAGGATAGAGCAGGGGTCGTACCTGGACCCCATGGCTCACTGTAGGGGTCCCAGCCCCTTCCCCATTCATCTCATGTCCTTCTTTCAGGGCGCGGGTCACCAGTTACCCTCCCAGAGTCCCAGACTTGCCTCCCCGCAGTGTCATTGGGGGAGGTCAGATTCCAGAAGTCTGAAAAAGGCCCTTACTTGACCCTTAGTTAAAACCTGAAGATGACTTGAGATTGTTCCTTTGTGTTTGAACATCAGCTTTCTGGCCACCATCTTTAAAGCAAATGTCACCAGCTCTGCACCGTGGGGGCAGCCACTAGTGATGGAGCCGCTGTCACCGTGAAGGCGTGTCTCCTGGCTAGTGGTTTGTGCCTCTGGCCCAGCCATCCCTCCCTCAGCCATATCCTGGGTCCGAAGCTCTTGCTCTGGCCCAAGGCTCCCGCCCCCTTCCGAGATCCCCACAGCCATCTGTTGGCCTTGTCTGAGAAACACTGTCTATGATCCTATCCCCCAAACTCGGGAGTGAGCTCAGAGAGCCACCCCCGCCGGCTCGGAGACTGTCCGCTGTCCCCGATGCTCCCGAGGCTTATGCCGGGGCTGTGCTGTGAGGCCACTCAGAGGAACCTGCACTTTAAGACACTTCAGGAAGTTGCCACTGGGGCTCCTGGCAAGAGTATAATTGTGCATCACAAACCATTACAAGTGAGCCACACAGGTATTTCCAGCCCGGGTTATGGGAGGAGACACTCCCATATTCCATCAAACAGAATCCTCATCTCCTTTGTCGGCTGCCGAGTTGCTTCTGGGGAGGGCAGTGCTTCCTTTGTCATTCCCCACCCCCGACCCCTCCCTCACTCATCACAACTGGAAAGAAACACAGGGAAGAGAATATGCAGGGACACGCAGCCGCCTCCAGCCGGAGGGACCGGGCTGCTCGTGTGCTGGCTCTGCAGGTGCCTCCGGAGGCTCCTCCTGGGCTGGGCGGGTGGGCCGGGGTCTCAGGATGAGGGTCGGGGAGGGGCGCTGCCCCTAGAACTTCAAAGGCCAAGGAAAGGCAGGGCCCGGGGAATGACACCCAAGATGCCATCTCCCAGGCTGTGGGTTTTATTGAAAAAGCCAGGAATGGTGACACTCATCTGAGTCCTGTTGCTTAAAAGAGAGGCCCAAACGCCCTCCTTCCCTTCCTCGGTTTGCAGCACGATCCCTGAGCTCTGAGCACCGAGACTGTGAGGTGGGAATGGGGTGGATCTTAAGCGCCCCAATGTTTGTCTTTTTGTCAGCATTGCTGGTCTGGTCTCAGACCTGCCCCCTGGAAAGACTGTGCTAGAGAGGAAACCCGGGCGGGGAGAGAGGGTTGTCCTGCCCTTTGCTCACAGCCGTTCCTCCAAGGAAAAGCCTGTTCAAGCTCAAGGTGACCCTGTGGTAGCTCTCCTCTCTCCCAGTCCGCCTCAGTCTGAGCTGTCTGTACACAAACTGTTCCTGGGCACAGGAAGGTGAAATCAGGGGCCAGCGATGCCCAAGTTGTTTGCGTTGGTGAAGCAGGATTTTCTACTTTAGCCTGGAGGCCTCTCACTGGGCCAGCCCTCGGGAGGACCTGTGCCCAAGCCCCTCAGACTCCTGAGCTCTGGCCTCAGATGCCCGGAGGTGCCCAAGCGCCTGGAGCCTCAACAAGAGGGCGAGGACATGGGTGGCTGGAGCCTGCCCGCCTTCCAGTTGGCACAGACCCTTGGCCAAGTTCTTGGGGGAACCAGGTTCATGTTTCTGAAAGGACCGTCTGGTTTGGGGCCCTGCGGGTTTCAGTGGTGACAGAGGGACCTTGCGTAGTTTTAACATTGGGAGGGAAGTCTCTTTGAGTAGATGGTAAATGAGGCTGTTGGTCGTGGGGAAAGCAGGACCTGGAAACTGGAACCGGCAGAATCCCTGTTGGCAAAGCTTCCCGAGAGGCTCCTGGCCTCAGCCCGCCTCGCTGCCCTGCACACCCGGCACGTGCTTGCTCAGCAAGTCCGGACCCAGGGCCCTTTGTCCACGAGATTGGCATTGGCCATGACCTTCCTCTAAGGCCCCCAAGCACACGCCCTGGGCCCTCTGCAGAGACCCCCTTAGCCTCCCTCCGCCCAGGGCTCTGCTCCTGGCGGCTCAGTGGCCTCTTTTCTTTTTTTTTCTTGCTCTTCTTCTTCTTCTTCTTCTTTTTTTTTGCCTAAATTCACAATTCCTTTTCACTCATATGTTGGAAATGGCCTTTTCATTTTGCACAAATAGTTGCACATTTACTGCGGAAATTTAGGAGAGTCCATTTTTAACTCTAAAGGGAACTTTTTAAAAACTCACTAGTAAAGCTACTGATGCAGACGGGCCTCCCGGTTATTGGAGAACCTCCTGTGTGTCAAAGAGCATGTCATTCCTCCTGTACGTTCTCCTCTTTTACCTGCTATTAAAGGAGAAAGCCTTGCACCTGTTTCAGAAGCCACGTGTTGTCTCCTGGTGTTTGTTCTCCGCCGTCTTTGCACAGTGCGCCCTCGGTTGGATGGCAGGCGTTGCACCGGGGACTAGAGAGGCCAAGCCTGGCGGGGAGGCAGCCTGCCTTCAGACACGCAAGGAGCCCTGGGAAACACCCCGCGCTGCTGGTTAGGTTTTCCTGTCTGTGCGTTCACACTGGCGTCATCGTCGGGAGGAATGACCTTTGAAAGGCCTGACGTATGGGGAGCACCGGGCGAGGCAGTGTGGGTCCAATGTGTTTTGGATACCAGGCCCCGCCTGGAAGGTTCCCCATCGACAGTGATGCTGAACGAAGCCGGGCGGGGGGAGGGGAGGAGCCTGTTCTAGAGTTCAGGAGGGGGAGGAGCAGGCCGCCTGCCTGCTGTAGAGACAGTCTGGTCAGGGAAGACAGCTCAGAGGAAGCAGATGCGAGTTAGCTGGGCCTTAAAGGAATGAAATTCAAACTTAGTTAAGCCACGGGAGCATTTTAGGTGCAGACACACTAGAGTGAAAAGTCGGCGTGAGCCAGGTATGTGCTCAGAGGACGGTGGAGAACCTGGTGGGCACATCTGAAGCCGCGGTGAGTACGGATGGAAGTGGCACAGCAGCGCCCAGCCTGCCTGTGCCCTCGGCTGGCGTGAAGCCGTGGGAATAGGAGGGAAGAGGTCTGGATATTACAGCTGGGCTTTGATGCCTGAGGCAGGCTTCAGTCCCGCTGCACCACTCACGGGCCGGACGGCCTTCAGCACCTCCCCAAACCCACTAACCCTCGTCAGTGAGAGCAGAACAGTCGTCCTAATGTCCAGGGCTGTTGTGAAGTGTGAATGAGCTTGGATGGCCAAAACACTTAGCCATACTAGCTCCTGTATTTGAGGCCTTTCCCTCGCTCCCCTCCAGTTCCATAACTTACCCTATGGCTGAGCATCGGACAGAAGCGTCCAGAGCTCTGCCTTCCGGCTCTCCCCCCCCCCCCCCACCCCCCCACCCCCACCCAGCACAGGGCTAATAGGAGTGAGGCCCCTCGAGCGCCTGTAGGTGAAACCAGGTACAAGCCCTTCAGATGAGCCGCCAGCTGCCCGGCTCAGACTCCAGCCCCACCTTCCAGAGGAATCTGCTCCTCAACTCCACCTGGAACCTCCTTTGTTCCCCTGTTGGTGCCAGAACTTATACCTCCTAGAATTTGAGAGTTCTTAGCCAACATGAACCCTTAGAGTGTGTGTGTGTGTGTGTGTGTGTGTGTGTGTGTATGTGTACGTGTGCACATGTGTGTGTGTATGTGTGCACAGGTTTACATCCACCCATTTTTCTGGATAGCAGGTGCATCAATGCCTAAGAAAGATTTAAGTTAAAATATTATTAACCAAATCTCTTTGGAAATGTGGGTCTCCAGTGAGGGGGCGCCAGGGCTCTGAGCAGTTGCCTCCTCCTTTGCCTCTGGTGATTGATGGCAGGAGCATCTTCAGGACCTGGAGCCCCCAGGCGAACCCCAGGTCCTACCAGAAGGCCAGTGCAGCCATCATCCCTAGCTTTCTCTCCCCACACCAGGGCAGGGTACCGAGGGGGGCATGAGGCCCTGCACTTCTGAGGACACAGACACTCCCAGCTGGTTGGGGAGACTGCAAACAAGAGGGTCCAGCTCAGAGGCTTGGGGTTGTCAAAGCCACAGCGAACCCGACTCGCCCCAAAGCTTCTGAGCACTGCCTGGCGCAGCGTCTGGCCCAAGGCCTTGTCCACAGAGGGCCCTGCCGCCCGGGGTGCTCTGCGGGGGGAACCAAACCAGGGACGGACGGATGTGCAGCAGCCCCGCTCGCCCCTTTTCTCACAGCCAGGCTTATCTGCTCACCAGGCAGATGGGGTGGGGAATAGAGGCAGATAAGAGGAGGGCAGGAGGTAAGTGCCAGACCCTTTCCCCGAAGGCCTCAGTTTTGCATTTAATGGGCAGTGTTTGCTGGAATGAGAGAGGCTCGGAGACCCCAGGGACCAGCGGACAAAGACTGGAGGAAGTGGGAGGAGGAGGAGGAGGGAAGTGGGCCTGGGCATTGTGTGGGAGAGCTGCCCCTCTATCTGTTTCAATCGCTGGTGGGGTTAGGGTTACCCTGCACTTGGGGCCCAGCTGCTGCTCGGTGGGGTCGGTGGCGTCAGCCATTGTGATGGTAATGGGGGCCTCCCACAGGGGCGCCCTTCAATGACCAGCCCCACATGGACCCCAGAGAGGACCACGGCGCTGTCCCTTGGGCGGGGCAGGATGTGGCCCAGAATGGACGCAGGACGACAGCCCCCTCCAGTCTGAACCCCTGCTAAGTGTACCTTCCAAACCCAAGCTCTGACCTTCCTCTCTCCAAAGCTTAGAAAGGGAATGGAATCTGAACATTGAGACGCCTTTCTGGCCCTAAACAATCCTTCCATTCTCTAGGCTCAATGATGGGTCTATTTCCTCCTGTAAATAGGTCTCGTAATCTTCAACTCTTACCTTTGCTTCTAAGGTAATTAATTGGGTCTCCCTCTTGTTCTCCTCACACACTCCGCTCTCGGTTACAGGCTCAGGTTCGGCGGGATGGATGGCTTTTCTTTCTATTCCATGAAGTGCTTATTTTTTTTTAAAGCGGATGGAGTAAGGCCCTCCCCAGTGAACCCCTTCTCCAGAGAAGCCTGCTGGGGAAACCCCACTTCCGCGGGCACAGCAAGGGGCCCCTGACTGCCCAGCGAAAGGCCTCCAGCGCCCCATCTGAGCAGCCATGCCCAAGGTTGTAAGGAAGATTCCAGGAAGGGGGTGTTCAGTGACACCCTCAGGAGCCACGTGGAGGGTAACGTGGGGATCTGGACACTGGAGACAGAGGGAGGCAAAGATGGGCACCGGAGGAAGGTC
This sequence comes from Cnephaeus nilssonii, assembly GCF_951640355.1. Taxonomy (NCBI): domain Eukaryota; kingdom Metazoa; phylum Chordata; class Mammalia; order Chiroptera; family Vespertilionidae; genus Cnephaeus; species Cnephaeus nilssonii. Next base: position 43,421,844 of record NC_137086.1, on the reverse strand, counting down.
AAAGGTTCAAAGGTCCCCCCACCACAGCCCCAGGGGGAGGAGGAACAGCTGGGCCTCGGTGCAAGGCAGCAGGAGGGCCTCTAGGTGGGAGGGTGGAGATGGAGACGGGCTGCTGGTGAGGAGGCAGCTTCGGGGCGGGTCTGCAGCAGGCAGCTGCACCCAGAGAGACTGGCGACTTCGGGATTTGTGCGCGCACTTGCCCGATGCTTCCTCTGCGTTCCATACCCAGAGCGTCAGAGGCAGGACGGACATCAGACGCCCGGGTCCCCTGCAGCCCCTGCCCCGCAAGCGGCGCCGGGACTTGGACCAGATGAGTCACACTTGCAGGGAGACAGTCCCTGTGAGAGCAGCCCTCCCTGCCGGGGCAGCATTTTGTCACTGACATGTTTAGAAAGCATATGGCGATCCTATAAAACCAACCAACTGTATTACGGTTTTGAAGTTCTGTGCACACGTGGACCACCCACCGCCGTGTGCCCCGGAGCAGGGAACAGGCTGAGACAGCCGAGCCAGGTGAGGCCAGAGGGCAGCCCGCTTCCCCAGGGCAGGATGTGGTCGGGGTGAGTGTGGCTCCATGTCTCCCTGCAGGTAACCGGGGCTTCCCCGCCTGAGCCCCGCACCTGAGCCCCAATCCCATTCCCCACATATAATCTCTGCCGACAGGATGGCCATGTTCTTCCGGATCACTTCAATATGGAGATACTGACTTTTTCACACACCAAGTTATAGTACAAAGATTTCTCTCTCAATTATTTAAACGTCTTTCATGGCAACGTATAGGATTTCTTCATCCTTTGCGAAGCCCATAAGCATTTCCTTTAATGCACCGGTGTACGCTGAGTTTATTGAACTAATTCTGAGTTGATGAATATTTGAGACATGACAGTATTTCACAATTAAAAACAGTATAACCCGGGAGTGAGGAGCCCGGTCTCATGAGCCTCCCTTGGTTAGAGCCCTGAATGGATTCCAGGTCCTTCCTCTCCTCCTGGACCTCGGTGTTGCTGCTTAGACCAGGGTTACCTGAACCAAAGACGGAGGCAAGGGCCACCGGATTACCTGGCAGGTTAAAGCAATCAGTTCTCACCCCTGCAATTTGGAGTAAAGGGGTGTTAATACTCGGCCCCCAAACTCACTGCAGGGCAGCTACGCAATGGGGGAATGGTGGGAAGAATACTGAGGAGACACCACAATACTGACCTGGTGTTTTTTGCCACATACACTTTTTTTTTTTTTTCGGTTTTGCAATGTCAGCTTAGCAGACCTTTCCTTTATAGTGTTTAGATTTTATGTCATACTTAGATTTTCCCCCTTCAAAGTTCTAAAAAAGCTGACCCACGTTTCCTCCTGATAGTTCTTGTTTAATATATTATTTATCAATTTGAAATGTACTTTGAGGTGAAGAATGTGGAAGGTCCCCCCCCCCACCCCAACAAATGGCTAACCAGTTGTCCCACAACATCCCCGACTCATTTTTAAGCATCATCGTTATCATACATTAAATCCTCATTTGTCCTTGGGTCTGTTTCTGGACTTCCTTTCCTGTCCGCGATCATTCTGCCTCTGAGTCATTACCACATTGATTAATGACCATATCTTTGTAATCTGTTTTAATATCTAGTCGTCCCTTCCTACCCACATCGTGCTTCTTTTCAGAATGTTCCTGAATGGGGGTGAGGATTCGGAGACATGGTGGTAGGAAGATAAAGTGACACAACTACTTTAGAAGGCAGTTGGCGTGGAGATCCCGACCGCTACCTGCAATCAGTCATCCAAAAGCTCGGGAAACGGGAAGTTCTTAACTCATTCCCTGGCAGGATCTGACCTGATGTGAAGCTGCTTACTGTCTTTATCTCCCATCACATGGATATTTATATTTTTTCACCACAGAAAAAGTAATATATTTGATTAGGGGATACTTCCCCAATCCCTGCTGAGAGTGTTACATTTGGCGCATACACTGTATTGCCTTTCTAAAATCCAAATATTCTTATTCTGAAACACACCTGGCCCCAGGGGTTTTGAATAATGTATTGTGAGCCGGTATCTGGTAAAGTTAAAGATATTTATATCCTAACACCCAGCAATTCCACGTCTAGGAATATTTCCTAGAGAAATCTATCCACAGGTACATAGGAGGCACATATAAGATTTTTTTATTTTAACATTGTTGATAATTATGAAACATTAGAAATAATCTAAATGTCCATCAATGGGATATAACTTGTGATAGCTAATAGAGTACTATATAGCATTTAAAATGAACTATATCTACCTGTGTCAATATTAATAAATTTTTCAAAAAATTGTTGAATTAAAAAAAACAGTTGAAGAATGATAACAGTACAATACAATTTAAAGTTAGAAAATATGCATGAAAATAAACACCAATTTCAGTATAGTATGATCTTTCAGAGGGAGGACAAAAATGAGGTCTCCACCAGCTACTAGCCATTTACTTATTTATTCCATCCTGGTATACAGTTTCAGAATTCCTAACCCATAACCTCACATTCACCTGTTTTTTTATGTTCTAATACATTTATTTTTAATTTTATATGAGTTCAAATAATTACATTTTACATTCACAATATTTTATTGTTCCTCCAGCAAGACACATGCTGAGCCCAGGAGGCACACACTAAATGAGTAACTTTTCCTAAATTGAGAATTTATGAGTTTCACCTATTTTTAATCATTATTCATACTAGCCTTTATCACACAGAGTTTTGAAATTTAATGTAGCTTATTTGTCAATTTTTTTCTTTAAGCTCCTGAATTTTGTATCTTGATTCAAAAAGCTTCCCAATGCATCACCCACCCCCAGATTATGAAAATATATTCGTTTTGTGTTGTTCAGATATTCGTCCTACCTGGATTTTATTTTGGGGTCATGTAAGAGGAAGCTCTAGCCATTTATTTTTCCTCAAATGGCTATCTAAGGTCCTCAACAGCTATTACTGTTAGTCAGTCCTTTCCTTGCTGTGTTGCAATGCATGTGTCTATTTCTAAGCTTGGTATTCGACTGCTCCATTTGTCTATTTCTTTGCCAACATGAGACTATTTTAATTTTTGTTACCTTAAGATATGTTTTGACATCTAGTAACGAAAGTCTCCCATCATTGATCTTTTTCAAAAATGTCTTGGCTCTTCTTGTATGTTTATTCTCTCAGATGAGCTTTAGAATTAATTTGCAAAGTTTCATTTTTAAAGTCCTATGGGGATTTTGATTGGGATTACACTGAGTTTATTTCATTTTAGAGATAGTCAGATCCCAACACAGTAAGTCTGTCTTTGGGTCTTCTTTTATGTCTTTCATAAAGTTTTATGCTTTCTTCCCATAAGTCTTGCATTATTCATGAATCTACGCTATTCACATTCCTCACATAAATTCACATGAATATTCACATTCATTATATGTTTTAAATTACATTTTTAGATTTATTAATGCTAATATATGAGAAAGCTATTGATTATATGTTTGTCATACATCTGAACAAGTTACGGCATGGTTTTATTGATCTGATAGTTTTTCAGCTGATTCCCGGGATATTCTATTGCAGGCAGTGCCAATGTCTGTCAATAATGACAACTTCTTATTCCTTTCTAAACCAAAGAGCTGTTGATTGGGGGGATGGGGATGAGTAGACAAATCACTAAGCCAATCTAATCAATGGAACATGATTTTTAAAATTACAAATACTTTCCTGATTCCTAAGCAAAATTAGGAATCAGAAAATAGAAATAACCACATACTTGAGAAAATTTAAGTAATAATTTAAAATAATTAAAATATAAGTAATGTTGACAATACTTTATATAATTTTGTGGAAATAAGTTCATAAACTTAAAGAAAGATAGCACATGCTTCTAGAAAATAGAAGCGAGGGAAGCCCAGGTCTCGGGTGCCAGAGGGAAGCCGGGGGGAGGAAGGCCTACTCTTGCACAAATTTCATGCATCGGGCCTCTAGTAAATAAATAAAACCATGTATCTCTTTCTTTGCTTTAATATAAGTGCTTCTAATGTTTAGTTGTTAATTATAAAGTTAAGGGGATTTACTTCTATTTCGAGCTTATTGTAAGCTTTTATAAGACATTTATCAGCCCTAACCAGTTTGGCTCAGTGGGTAGAGCGTCGGCCTGTGGACTGAAGGGTCCCAGGTTCCATTCTGGTCAAGGGCATGTACCTTGGTTATGGGCACATCCCCAGTAGGGAGTGTGCAGGAGTCAGCTGATCAATGTTTCTAACTCTCTATCCCTCTCCCTTCCTCTCTGTAAAAAATCAATAAAATATATTTTTAAAAAAGAAATTTATTAAATGCTTTTCTTCAACATAGATTGGGAATGATCAGTCTTTTTCCTTTACCTGTTAATATAGTAAAGTCTGAATGTTGAAACATCTCCCAGCTCATTTATGGGATCAACACCGCTTGGCTATAATGTCTTCTTAATGGATTTTATTTAGTAGCATTTGATTTAGGATTTTTGTATAAATATTCATAAGTTAGAGTTGTCTGTACTAGCTGCCTTCGAATGGGTTTGCTTCGGCACACAGGAAGACTTTCTGGGAAATGTTGGCTCTCCTTTCGCTTTGGTGGATCAAAGGTTCTATGCTCCTTGGAATAACTTGTCAAAGTGGGGAGAAAGCTAGAGTATTGATCATCAATGGCTTGTGATCTAGAAGCCATCAGATGAGTGTAGGTGAGCGGGTGAGACAGCGAGGGAGGGACATAACCTGAGAAAATAAGTTACAACAGCAGCCTTAGTCATATATACTGTCTCTGAACAGACTCTTACCCGCGCTGACATTTCCTTTACTCCGAGGGCTGGAAATGGTTATGTAAATGAGGGACAGGTTCAAGAGTCCACATGGAAGGGGCGCCCTTTGATTTTGGGGTAACTAAACATCCAGGGCAGTGGGAGAGGTCAGGCCAATGTCCCCTTGGTTTACCGGGAAAATGACAGGGTTGCTAGAAGCAGGGTTGCTGGTTCCAGGGGAGGGTAGGTTTGAGAGCAGATAAGGATTTCCGTTTGGACATGTGTAAGGACATCTCTGAGAAGCTTGAGGAAGGAAAAGGACTGGGCCCAGAGTGCCGTCAAATGGTGACTGTAATCTTCACCGTTAACCTGCCTGCAAGGTCCAGATCAGTAAAGCGGGAAAGTTGAGTTCTCCATCTTTTAACTGTAATATCATGCACCCTTTGTGAGGGATCAGCACAGAGCGCATTGGCTAAGAGAGAGATCGGCTTGGTTATAGGCAGAAGGCAAGACACATTTAGAAACGGCTAGAATAAAGTTGCTTGAGAGAGAAGTGAGCGTGTGAGGTCCTGGAGCACATAAGAGAGGATTTACTCAGGGGAAAAGCGCTTACCGAGAGCCGAGGCCCTGGGGCTGTGAGAGAAGCGTGCCAGGTCTCTGCTTGCTCTCATTTAATCCATCAAGAGAAAGGAGCACAGGATGGATTGCCTGATTCCCCAGTTCCCACCAATGCGGCCCACCTCACTCCATTCTCCTCCATCCTCCCCTCTCCAGTGGTTCCAAAGGCAGGAACCACTTCTGCCTTCATCGCCACGGTAGGGTAGGTGGGTGAATGGGAAAGAAAAAGGATTCCAGTGACAGGATAAATGCTAAGCTGGGATGTACAGAACGTTCTGGAGCACCAAGGAAAGGGTGACAAGCTAGAAAACGCCATAAAGAATATGATACTTGATTTGGGTTTTGAAAAATAAGAAGGAGTTTACCAGCCAATAAAACCAGGATATTTAAAGCTGAAGAATATCGGAGGGAATGTAACAAGGAGGGATGTTCAAAGCAGCGGTAAGTGTGTAAAGGCTGATCGCTTTGCACCCACCGGCCTGCAGAGTTAGAAGGTGGAGTAACGTCAGTGTTGGCGATGAGGGGGAGGCCCGGGGGTGCGCCGCCGGCCAGTGGGACTGGCGCAGCCTCTGTCACACGGGGGTGCGCACAGCCCGGGAGCCCGAGGCCCCTCCGGGTAGACACCCAGAGAAAATGCCGCCGCCGCGCAGTGCGTGTAGTGATGGGGAGCTAAGGAAATCGAGGTGTCTGTTACTAGAATAAACGTGGTAAATACCGTTCACATTTTGGAATATTTTGCAACAGTTGGAGTAACAAACAAAGTACATAAAGCAGCATGAATAGATCTCAAACACTGAATTTTTTAAATATCTGAAGCAAGATTTATAGTACAAGGTCATTTATGTCCATTAAAAATACATATGATAGCACTATTTTCAAAGATATACATAGGTCATCAGGGACAACACTGGGGAGTGTGAGTCGGGCGTGAAGGTGGGGGGTGGGGAGGGGGCTGGGGGTCAAAGGTAAAAGGAAGTAAGAGCGAACGAAGCCCGCACTGACGGGACGTCCAGGAACTGGAGGCCCCGTGCCCAGGTCCCTGGCCCGCGGGCCACATGGAGGACCTAGCGGTGCACACGTGTGTGGCCGCCTTCACGGTAGAGGCTGGGTGAGTTGGAGGGAGGCCAGAGCGGAGGCTGGGAGAGAGGCTGGTCAGTGCCCGCCTGGACCCCCAGCCCGAGGGCCCGGGGAGCTGCTAGCCGCTTTAAGCAGGAAAGAACATGTGGTTTTAAAGGTCCGTTCCGGTGGCTGGAGGATAAGGAAAGACTAGACACAGTGTCGTGTGTAGGAGACGCCTTTACAATTGCAAGAGGAAGAGCAGAACTCAAGTGGCTGCTGGGGGTCTGGGGCAGGCGCCGTCTGGGGCCAGGGTAGGAGCCGGCAGCCAGCCCCTTGGTGAGAGGCACTCTTGGGCTGGGCTTTCTTCAGTTGGCCGCCGAGGCCACGGTGGCACCGTCTCCCCCGGATCTCACCTCTCCTCCATCCTGGTCACCCCGGCACAGGGAGCAGGAGGCTCCAGCGCTGGTTCCCGCTCTTCCCTCTGGCTCCAGAAGTGACCTTGGGCAGGTCCCACCTTCTCTCTGGGCCTCACTTCCTCTCTTCCCTTCCCAGGTTGCGCTGCCTTTAGCCGCATATATTTCCCAAGGAGTGGCCCCTGCAGGGAAATCTTGCCCCTCCTGAGACCCCCCAGGTGTCTCCAAGCCTGCCGCCCTCCTCAATCTTCCAGCTCCACCGCCCCGCCCTGGTGAGGAAGAGCAACAAATTGGTCTCGTAATGGCCCGCTGATTGTGTTAGGGGTGTCTAATGCAATATGCCCTCATGAGGACCATCCATCAGCGAAGAGCCCCTCCCCACGCCCCTGCCAGCCCAGTCACATTAGCCAGGCAGCCCATTCATCACCACCACCCACCTCCATGGAGACTGGCCTAGACGGATGAGGGGCCAAATCAGATTTATGGGGAGGAATCGTGGAAAAAATCAGCCCCATCCATCTCTCAGACACTGAGGAGGGAGCCCTGTGTCCCCACGCCCGCCGAGCCTCCTGAGGGAAGCGGGTGCTCATGGAGAAGCCGGCCAAGTTGCTTTTGTTTCCCTCAAGGTCCATTCCTGAGCCCCGGTGTTGCTTAGCACAGCCCTACAACTGGCTTCTCTGGGAGTTCATCATTTGTGGAGCAAAGCCCCTGCCAGGACTGGGACACCGTGCCCAGAGTCAACCACAACTTCTGAGAATCCAGGGAATTCATTTAACAGGGCTCCTGGGTCGGGCCGATTGCTGTGAGTGGAGGGTTGGGGGAGGGGGGACAGGTGGAGGTGGGGATTCGGCCGCAAAATCGGCAGCAAGCCTCGTTCAGGATGAGGCCAGGGCTCAGGCAGCCTCTCAGGAAGGGTTTCACTCAGGCCTCCATGGGCTGGCGGTGGTGGGGTGGGGGGCGGGGGGGGGAAAGAAAGGCCTCCCCCAGGGATCCCTATGGCTCTGCCAGGCCAGACCGACCAGACAGTCCTTTTGTGCGTGGAAGTGGCTTGAGAAGATTGAGAAAGGCGTGAGATGGGGAGGGGAAAACCGTCTTTCAGGCCCCAGGATTTGTGAAACCTGAAGCTTGTGTGATTTGGGGGACCCCCTTTAAGAAAATAACACAAAAAGAAGAATTGCTAGGGCCCCTCCCAGGAGCCTGCACACGTGAGAGACCCCAAAGCTTCAGTTTCACCTTCAACCCGACCCTGCTGTGAGCCCGCCACTGAGTCAAGTGTGGTATAGAGATTATCTGGTTTTTTAGTCCTCACATCTGCCAACTGGTCAGTGAGGCAAGACTGTTCTTCCCACTTTCATAAGAAAATGAAGCCTCCGAGGGGTGAAGTGACTTGGCCAAGACTATACAGCTGGCGAATGGCGGAACTCCGTTCTGCTGGCTCGGTGTGTGGTGGCTGGGAGGGGCCCCTGGCCCTAACGTCTCCTTCCCAGACAACCCTCAACCTGTGCACAGGGTGTCCCCTCTCTCTGCAGTTGCTCTACACCCGTTGCTGCTGCTGTCCTGGGGGACTGGCGGCGGGGTTGGGGGGAGGCCTGGCAAAACCACGGGAATAGGAGGGTGGGAGGAACTCTTGTAACCCTAGAGCCTGAGGAATCAGCGATGGGTGCTCTGAGCTGGGCTACCCCTGCTCAATAGTTCATCTTGTGTCCCCCAAACTGACCCCGTTCCCATCTGAACTGCATCCTGGGAGCCCATACCTGCGGCCCAGGCCACCCGGGGGGTCCTTTTCACGTGGGTGTAGCCTTCTCCACCCCGAACGCCATCCTCAGCCCCCAGCCCCGTGGCCGGCAAACTGCGGCTCGAGAGCCACATGCGGCTCTTTGGCCCCTTGAGTGTGGCTCTTCCACAAAATACCACGGCGTGGGCGAGTCTATTTGGAAGAAGTGGCGTTAGAAGAAGTTTAAGTTTGAAAAATTTGGCTCTCAAAAGAAATTTCAATCGTTGTACTGTTGATGTTTGTCTCTGTTGACTAATGAGTTTGCCGACCGCTGCCCCAGGCCTTCCTCACTCCACCCGGGCTCTTCTGCGGGACCCGCACCTGCAGGCCACGCCTGTTGTTGCTCACCTGGCCCTCAGGCGCCGAGGGTGCTGGGCGGCCCTTGGGCCAGGCAAGAAGCTCCAAGGCCATGAAGCTCAGCCCCGAACCAGCTCACAGAGAACGGGAGGGCTGGGCATGTGCAGTGTGAGTCTCCGTGAGCGCGTGTGCGGCGGGAGGAGCATCCACGCTGTGTGTCCACCAGCCGAGGAAGCATTGCGAGCTTTCCCTTGCTCCTTCGGTCTCCACGTGGTGTTGTGCCTGGTGTCGCCCCCACAGCTGCCTCTTGCCCCTGAGGGCAACGCCGTGCCTCCCCGCGGAGGGTGCAGCTGGCCCAGGGCTGGCTGAGCTGGCGCTTTGATAACCAGCTCTGTGGCGTAGAGACCTGGCCTGAGCACCTCCCTCCTCCTCCCCCGCCTTCCCTGTCTCCCATCCTTCACTCCTGCCTCCTCCAGGCCCAGGCCCCTCTAGGCCACCTCTGCACCCCTGCTTGCTCCTCCCGCATGCGGCCCTCCCGCGGTGGGTCCGGAGAGCGCATGGGAAGGGATGCCAGCCCTCTCTGTCCTTTGCCCGGTCCCCCCGCCCCCCAATTCCCACAGGGGTCTGTGTGTGACTACTCCATCCGTTGGACTTTGGTCCTTCTGCTGAACAAAAGAGTGTGAACAGGCCCTTCTCACCGGATCCCCCACTGCCCGCCCCACAGAGCTGCCCTTCCTGTCTCAGCCCTGAGCTCAGCGCAGAGGGCTGCAGAGTCAGGGTGTGTTCTCTGGAACCCACAGTCTGATGGGGACACAGAGCGGGGTGCTGGGATCCCACAGTCTGATGGGGACACAGTGCAGGGGGTGCTGGGATCCCACAGTCTGATGGGGACACAGTGCGGAGGGTGCCGGGATCCCACAGTCTGATGGGGACACAGAGCAGGGGGTGCCGGGATCCCACAGTCTGATGGGGACACAGAGCAGGGGGGCTGGGATCCCACAGTCTGATGGGGACACAGAGCAGGGGGTGCTGGGATCCCACAGTCTGATGGGGACACAGAGCAGGGGAGGCTGGGATCCCACAGTCTGATGGGGACACAGAGCAGGGGGTGCTGGGATCCCACAGTCTGACGGGGACACAGTGCGGGGCGGGGGGCTCTGCCCAATGACAGACGTGCAGCCTGAGCAGATCTCAGCCTGAGGGCATAGGGGCCCGCAGCCCTTGGGAGGCGGTCCTGGAAGTGTTTACGTCACCGTGTGGATGTGGGGGATGTGGGGGATGTGGCGGGTGTGGGGGATGCCTCCGTGAAAGAGATGGTTTCATATATGATTCTAAGACGCCCAAATTCACTCCTAAAAAGGCTGCCAGATGAAGACTCCTCCTGCTGTCCATGGGTCCAGAAGCTGTGTGTGTGTGTGTGTGTGTGTGTGTGTGCGCGTGTGTGTTCCTTGGGTGGGTAGGGTGTGTGTGTGTGCGTGTGTGTTCCTTGGGTGGGTAGGGTGTGTGTGTGTGTGTGTGTGTTCCTTGGGTGGGTAGGGTGTGTGTGTGTGTGTTCCTTGGGTGGGTAGGGTGTGTGTGTATGTGTGTGTGTGTGTGTGTGTGTGTGTGTTCGTAGGTGGGTAGGGTGAGACTGCTAACTCAGCTTCCTGGATAACCCTGAGATGCTGAGTCTTGAGGGAAGACAAATGAACAGCATTCTCAGTCTCAAGTGAGGCTAATGAGGACCTGTGTTTTGTGCGAAGAAAAGCGCTCCCTCTTTCCCAGACTCCTTTTCCTCCGCCTGAGATTAAACGTCCGTGTTGCTGGGGCTCTGTCCTGGGCACGGCTCTCTCTGTGTCCTTCTCCACACCTGTGGCTCCATCAGCCTCTGAGTGTAGACCACGGTCAAGCCCTCCCCAGCTCAGCTCCCTCTTCTGTGCTTCTGTCTCCACCGCCCACCAGACAGCGCCGCATGGACATCTCTTAACCACCTAGAACCTTCCAGGACAAAACCCAACTCCTCATCCGGTTCCCCCAAGCCTCACCCCCTGGGTCCCCTGGCTCAGAGGCAGTACCTTCACGCACCCAGTCACCCAACCCCTCATTCCTCCACACCTCAGAGTTGCCAAATCTGCCTACGTTTTGGTTGCCAAACCACGGGGTACCCCAGATTCTTCCTTTATAAAGTGAGGTCATAGTATCTGCCTCCTGGGGTCGCTGTGAGGGTGAAAGGAAATAATACCTGTGCGAGTGCTTTAAAAAGTGCCAGGCACATAGGACGTGCCTAGTAAGTGTTGGCTATTCTGGTGGTGTGATCACTATGGCTACCAGTATTATTATTACCACCTGAGTGAAGATCCATCTCCGAATAGGTGTGCCTGCCTCCGCTCTCCTTCCCGGCTCATCCCCTCGCCACACAGGGAGCACGAGGCTCAGACAGGCAAGTACAGCGCTCAGCTCAGCTCGTCAGCGGCAGAGCCCCGGCCTCGCGGGCTCCAGACCCCTTGCTGGTAGCTATGAAGCCACTCTGCCTCTTCGCGAGTGTGAAGAATGAATGCGTGTGGAGTAGCAGGGCCGTGAGGAAGGAGTGACACCCACGGATGGAAGACTGAGAGTCAGAGGCGCCCCAGATTTCCCATCGAGAAGGGGTGTCAGGGTGGCCATCTGCTCGCAGGGGCTGGGAGCCTGGGGACTTTGCTGAAGCTTGACTTGAAAAAGCGTGGAGTCTTGGTGAGGATGCTGATGGACAGAACGTGTTAGAGGCGCCAAGCCCTTCCGCGGACCTCTCCGTGCTCCCGAGTGGTCCTGCCCGGGCCGTGGGGACCAGGTGAGATCCGGGAGGCAGGCGCGCGCTAGGACGGTCTTGGCCGTCAGAACAGTGGGGGCCAGGAGGCGTTTTTTGTTCTTGGGAATTGTTCCGCTTATCTTTGGCCACAATATCAGTATCTAGGGAGGAAACTCCCCAGGTTAGCCTGGAGCGCGAGTGGAGTGGTGGTGGTGGAGGTGTGAGGAGGAAGTGGGGGATGCTCAGCTGGTTACCACACAGCCTCCCTGCGCTGCCTCGCCGCCTTCCGAGTCAGCAGGAGCCATGGCCTCAAGCATGAGGACTGATTTGGACCCGAGGGCGGGGACTTCTGCCGACTGGGCTCCCAGGTTAGCTCTGCTCGCCGAGCTCCCACAGCCACTGGGAGTGGGAAGGCAGGGCAGGGGTGGGCTTGTTTCTGGTAAGTCTCCAAGCACTGGGTAAGGGGGAATCTTTCTTCCCAGGCTGTTCTTCTGCATTTAAAGACTGATCATTGGGGTTGCTGCCCTCCCTTGGGTCCCCAAAGAATGGAAACCCTTGGGACAAGCAGTCCAATACTTTCATGTCCTCTGCCTCAGGCCCCAAACTGCCCTGACAGTCCATCCTTCTTCACCTAACAGTCCTGGGAGGTCAAGTGCAGGATGGAACTTTGATTGACAGGGAGAAGCCCAACCCATCCCCGTCCCAACCAGACCCCTGAGAAGAAGCTGGCTGCACAGGCCGAGGTGGGGCCCTGCACCTCCCGGAGCAGTGGCCCGAGAAGACTGCCCGCAGGGGGCTGGGCGGGGCGGGCGGAGGGAGGAGGCTGCGCTCCAGCTCTCTGATGCAGCCACGTGAAAATGAACAGCCTTCCTTCTACCAACAACCTCGAAATTCTGGGATCCGTGGGGTTTTCGCAGCTGAGGTTGAGGGTGGGGGAAGCAGTTTTTAATACCAGACAACATGAAGGCAAATTCACTTAGAGCCACCCAACCACATCCCCCGCCTCTCATATCGGTGTTTTACCTTCGACAAAAGCTCTGGGTTCTCTGTCATGCCTTTCTTTTTTCTGCTGGATCCTGATTGTCAAGCCTTCAAGAAAATGCACTTCAGTCCTTTGTCACTGAGTGTAATTTGATAAACTGAGCAGAAACACACTGCTCGCCCCGTCCTTTCAAAAACTGTTACTGCCAGAGAAAGGGGATGAGGGAAAGAGAGCTGAGGTCTTTGAATGGATGTTTAAGCACGCGGACACGCACACAGTCTCACACACACACAGACACACACAGCCTCATACACACACACACACACACACACACACACACAGTCTCACACACACACAGACACACACAGTCTCAGATACACATACAGACACACACAGCCTCATACACACACAGACACACACAGTCTCACACACACAAACACACACACAGTCTCATACACACACAGACACACACAGTCTCATACACACACAGACACACACAGTCTCAGATACACACACAGACACACACAGTCTCTCACACACACACAGACACACACAGTCTCACACACACACAGACACACACAGCCTCATACACACAGAGACACACACAGTCTCAGATAAACACAGATACACACAGTCTCATAGACACACAGACACACAGAGAGACACACTCATAGTCTCATACACACACACAGACACACACAGCCTCATACACACACAGCCTCATACACACACAGAGACACACAGTCTCATACACACACAGAGACACACACAGTCTCATACACACACACAGACACACACAGTCTCATATACACGCACAGATACAGACACATACACACAATCTCATGCACGCACACGTACACACATCCACACACAGTCTCATACACACACAGATACAGACACACATACACAATCTCATATACACACACGCACACACAGACACACACACAGAGTCTCACACACATACCAGGACGTCCAGTTGCCTGGGATGGGAGGAGGTCGAATCCCAGATTCCTGTGCGTGGGGGCCTGGCCCTGGGGTCCCGGGGTGGCTGTCCTCCCAGCTCCCAGCGACTCCCCTAGTTGCAGGCCTGGTTACCACCGCCCAGTGGGCGGTGCCAGGGCAGGTTGCAGGCTATAAAGGGCTCTTGGCTGCCCAGGCCCTCGCCGCACAGTGTCCCTGCCAGCCGCAGCCAGCGTGGGCCCCTCGCCCCGCAGGCCCCTCTCCCAGGCGGTGCTGACTTGGACACGGCTGCCAGGTGCGTTCCTCCCGCCTACCCCGTGGGCTCTGTTGGCAAGTCCCTCTGTGGGCTGCTTTCGTCTGGTTGGGTGTGGGGTGGGCGGAGAAGGACTGGGATGGGGGCTTTGACTAGGAGGGTGGGGGTGTTTCCATTTCTTCGGAAACATTCCTTCCGGGGCCAGTCGCTGGAGCCGAGATTTCTGAGATGAGGCCTGGGGTGAGGCTCGTCCCCTGTTCAGGCGAAGGAGAAAGAAGCAACGTTCTCTCCCGAGGGCCACCCCTGCCCAGGGTGACAGCGGGCGGGTGCCGGGCTCTCTCCCGTTCCCATCGCAGGGAACTCAGGTGCTGCTCTCTGAGCGGCTGGGACTGGGAGCCGGGCTGTGCTTACATCTGGCACTGCGAGGGAGAGACCCTTGGATCGGGGTGGTTGTCTATAAAACAAAAGTAAAAAAAAAAAAAATCTAGAGAGCCAGGGACGAGAGGATACCTGTGCGTGCGGGCTGGGAGCGAGTCACACGCAGGGACAAAGAAGAAGGAAACCTTTGAGAAATGAATAAACAGGACCCGAATCCAGCTTTTGCTCCAGAGCTTCCCAAACAGCAGGATGGCGGCTCCGAAGAGGTGGGTGGGCCGGTGGGCCTCTGGCAGGCAGTGGCTCTGAGGGTCCGTGCGTGTTCTAAGCAAAGGCCTCCGAGCCCCAAGCTGCAAGCAGGGGGCTGTGGTGATTTCCAAGCCAAGCGGGTTGCGTCCCCACCCCCAGCAGCCTGGCCGGCAGGGGTTCCTTCCCCTCTCGGAATTGCCAGGGCACATTCAGGGAGCGCCCTCTAAGCTGTCCTTGAGGATTGGGCGCCGGAGGGGCACTGCCAGCCAGAATGGGCTCGCTCTGGAGGGAGGACGCAGCGTGGGAGAAGGCAGGCAAGCGCCTCCGGATGCGTGTCTGTGGCCACAGATGGGCTCCGTGGCCGAAGGGGCACTGCTGGCCGGCCGGCCGGAGGAGCTGTTTGCTCCGGCTCCGCCGAAGGGGGTGAGGAACATGCCTGAGCAGGAGCCGGCGTCCCAGGGCAGGCCTCTCTCCGGAGCTCCTCCGATGGAGACAGATCGTCCCTTCCGCTGGCCTTGGGATTTCTCAGGGGAGGGGGCTGCCACTGCGCTGAGGTTCCTCAGAATGAAATGAGGGCCAGCCTGAGGCCCTGGGCAGGACGAGGAGCCGAGAGCCGGTTCCAAGGGCTCCTTGGTGCCAGCCAGCGGGCAGGACAGGGCCGAGAGAGAAGATTCTGAGCTCTGACTCTCAGGCTGGGCCACACGGTCCAGACCGGACGTCAGGAAGATCCTGCACAAACTCTGCAGACCCCGAGTCCTAGCCCTGTCGCCTGCCCACGGGCTCCTGGTCTCTGCTCTCTGGGCACTGGCCGCTAGGACCAAGGAGCCACCCCCACTATCACCCTGGGCTCCCCCCGCCCCCTTTCCATTTGGCTCTGGTTGGAGGAAGCAAAGGTAGTTTTAGGGAAAAGAAAGTAAAAAATTTGCAAATTAAAAAAATTCCAGGCCCAAATTGTGCAAAATCGAGGGTAAAATGGACAACTCCCTCTGTTGTCAGCTTTAAACAAAGGGCAGCCGCTGCATGGGACAGGGCCTCATGTCTCAGCGGCTGCGCGCTTGCTTGGTGGGGGTGTGACCAGGACAACACAATGGGGGCGGGAAGGGGGGCTTTGGGCCGGCTTTCTCATCAGAACAAAAAGTAGTGTGCAAACCTAATATCTACAAATAGGGTCACCTCGCGGGGCTATTGTGAAGATGAAATAAAATAGATTTGTTGCCCTCATAAGGCTGCGCACGGGTAAGGAGTTTGGACAGTTCAATGGCTTCACTCCTTTGGGCACAGAAAGTCCAGGACACTCATGGAGAGCCTTGCACCTCGGGGAGTTTAGGCAGATTTGCCCCCGGGGATGAGTGTTTTCTGAGCCCAGTTAGAGGGTCAGGGGCTGTGCCTTGCCCATTGACTGCATCTTCCCAGAATGCCTGAGGCCTTGTCCTCCATATTCGCCCAGCCCCTTCTGCCGAGCTTTGCAAAGTTCATCCACGTAGAACTCCCTTTGAACCAGCTCCCCCACAACGAATGCCCGGTCTGTTCTGACTGATTTCAAGGCGCCTTAAGGACGGCAGGGACCCGGGAGGCAGGTTGTGCACCCAGGCTTCCGAGTACTGCAGGCAAGAGCGAGAGCCCAGGGTGGGGCGCTCTGGGCCCCCGGGAAAGGGCTGTAGGCAGAGCGTGTCCAGGAGTTCCTGGGACATTAGCTACAGCCGTCCGGGAGGGAGAGGGATGCTCAGGGGGGAACAGGCAGATCATTCTCAGGCCAGAGGGAGAAAAATATTCTGTCTTTGAGCCGCTCCTGCTCCCAGCGCCCGCTTTGGGCCAGTCCCCAAGGGGCCAGTCGCACTCTTCTGAACAAAGGTGAAGGTGGGTGATGCCTGATGGGACTTGAGGTCAGTCTGGGATCAGGGATAGGGTCAACCTGTGACCAGGATTAAGGGTCAGGGTAGGAGCAGGCTCAGGGTTACAGGTGAGACTAAGAACTAGATCAGGGCTCAGTCTGGGGCCAGCGTCAGACATCCATCTGAGGTCAATGAAAGAATGTCCTCTGATGGACTCTGACTGAGAAGATGGCTGCTGACTCTTCTGTGTCCCGGCCCCTCCAAACGAGAACCTGTCCCACAGCCCAGCATTCCCCCTCTCCAGGACACGGCTTTCCCTCTCTTGTTTCCTAAGGACTCTTGGGATTTGAGCAGAGAGATGGTTCCTATTAGGAAATCCTGCAACTATTACTGTGGGGCCATGCTGTCCCTGTGGGCGTTCCCCAAGACCCCACTTGGTGGTTGGGCAATAAGGACTCAGAGTGACGTCCCCAGGCCCCCTCCCACGCCCATGGCACGCCTGCCCATTGGAGGATGAACGTGCACAAAAGCCATTCCCTGAATGTGGAGGAGGGGAGAAGACAGCGCCTTCAGGGAGACTTCTGGGCTGTGATCCCGCAGAGCAGAGCCTCTTGTGGACTCTGGAAGTTGGTGGCTGGAAGGCAGCTATTACTTGAACTTGTTGACAGTGATTCTCTAAGTATACGTGCTTTCCTCTGTATGCGTGTGCTCAGTATTTGCCTGTGCACCTGTCTGCACCCCTCTAAGGCTGTGTGCCCATGCTTTTAGTGGTGCATGTGTTCACCGGTGGGTTCCGCAGGGTCATATTGCCCATTTCACTACCTCAGGGCCAGGACCATGTCTGGGGGTGGAGATCAGGTTGGATACTTAGGGCTCTCCAAAACAACAGGGCCTCAGCAATCTCTCCCAGCCCCATTATCACCAGCGTCATCTCTATACTGGGGATGGTGGCCTGGCCTTGCCACTCCTGGGTGCCCAGTCCAGAGTTGACTGTCCAGTGAAGCTTCCCTGTTGTGAGAATGTGCCCCCGCTCTCTATTTCTGGGTCCACAGTGGTCCTGACAGGGACCCTGTGAGTCCCCGGGCTCCAAGTTGCCTGGGGTGGAAGTCGGAGCCCTTTGGGAGTCTACCAGCAGGCCCTCTAGGGGCCGTCTCCCACGTGAAAGGAGATGGAGGGAAGGGGAGCAGGAATAGCTTCCCTCTGAACCTGTTGTACTATAACTGTCCACCAGGTGGGGTTCCAGGGCAGAGAGTGAGAGTGGAGATGACCCAGCGCTAGAAGCCAGAGAGCAGCTTTAAAAATCTGCGCCCATCCACAGCAGCTTCGGAAGCGCTCACACAGACAGGGGACAGCACCTCTGCTCGCACCGTAGACGCTCACGCGCGCTCCCTCCCAGTGAACTCTGAAACCGAACTCGTATTGGGGGCCCGGGAGGCTTTCAAAGGGGAGTCCAGTTTCATTTACATTCACACCATTCTCAGCTGAAGGTAGGACAGCAAGTCCTCCGCTCCGGGAGTGCAAAAGTGACAGACCGAGACTAGAGGCTGGGGAAACAGGACGCACGGGAGAGAGCGAGCCAGGCACACTAGCTAGATGACGGCCGGGCTGGCACGCACAGCTCCATGGGTCATAGACACGCTGGTGGAGAGGCCAGATGACAGACGGATGCAAGGATGCACAGACACACATACCACGGAGAGCACGCAGATCCTGAGGCACACCACAGCTCCCCCACTCAGGGACGCGCGCGCGCGCGTGTACACACACACACACACACACACGCACACACACACACAGGTGCGTCCCGGGGCCACACGCACACCTCGCACAGGCACGCGCGCCGGGCCCTCTGAGACCGGCTAGGAGAAGGTGCCGCGCTCCCCGGCGTGTTTATTTACCCGTTTGTATCAATGAACGTTTGTATCCGACTCCTCCCGCCTCCAGAGGCCGGGGCCACCGCATTTGTCCCGCCGTGGGACACTCACCGGGACCGGCAACCGGGTTCCTCCGACGCTGCGGGGGGCGGAGGGGACGTCAAAGTTAGAGGGTGTCCAAGTGTCCCAGAGGAGGGGCTGCAGTGTCGGCGGCCCGGGACGCGGATGGGGAAAAGGGGAACCTTGGGGTCTCCTAGGGTAAGAGACCTATGGGGTGGAGGAAGACCTTGTCATCGGAGGGTCGGGGGTGTACGGGCCAGGGACATAGCCGGCGGGGTTCCGCGGGGTAGGAGCTCGGGGACCCTGAGCACAGGTTCAGGGTTTCCTGGGGCCCTTCAGTCGAGGGGTGGTCCGGCGGAGCCCTCAGCTGCTGGGGCGACGGGCCACGCGGGGCTGCCCAAGGAGGGAGGAGGGGGCCAGGGACACCGGAGGGAGGGGAGGAGGGAGGGAAGTAGCCTAGCAGCCAAGCAGGCACCGTGCGAGTGCGCACCGTGTGTGTGTGTGTGTGTGTGTGTGTCTCTCATCTCGTCCGTCTGTAGGTGCTGGGATCTGCGAGACGCCAGAGAGAAGGAAGAGGAGGCGAGAGGTGAACTGAGTTTGATCCTGCGGCGGCTACAAGTGGGTCCCGGGCGGGCGGCGGGCGCGGGCGGCGGGCGGCCGGGGCGGGGCGGGCGGCGGCGGGCGCTCACACGCTCGGGCCGCCGGCCTCTCACCACGCCTCCGGCTTTGTGAGCGCGCCGGGGAGGGGGGGGGGGGCTGGCGGAGCGCCCACGGCGCAGCCTCCCGCCTCTATATAAACACACGCATCGCCTGGCTTTGGACTCAAATTCACATTGAGAGAAGCTTTTAAAACCACCAGCCCTGAAATCCTGCCTCCTGCTTTCCCCCCTCTTTCATTCTTTTTGCCTTCCTTTTCTTTTTCCCCCTCTTTCTTTCCCCAGCAGCAACTCCAGAGCCGAGAGCCTGCGTCCCGGGACGGACTGCCTTTTCTTAATTGATACAATAGCCCAGCTCGGGTTTTCACCTCCTCCCCCAACTCCACCCCGCCTCACCCCTCCCGCCCGCCACCGCCGCCGCCGCCGCCGCCCCAGCGCTCGCCCCGGGCTCTGTCGCCGGCTGCGTCCCATCCCGGCCGAGGTCCGCCGGCTCCGCACCCCGCGCTCCGGCCGCCGCGCCGCCTCGCCCGCCGCGCCCCGCTTCGGGGGTGCAGCGGCGGCTCAGGAGCCCAGGCGCGCCGCCTGGGGCAGCCCAGGGACGCTGCGCTCGGGCCTCTCCACTCGCCTCGGCTGGGGAGCCTCTCCCCTTGCCCCCAAAGTTTCTGGGTTCGTTGGAATTTTTGGATTCAGGATTTTTTCCCTTTTTTTTTCCACCTAGGAATTTGAGGGGGAAACTTTTGACCAATCGATCGCATTTTCTATCTCTCCTTCCCCCTTCTTCTTCTTTTTTTTTTCCTGAGCAGGGGAAGGGGTTTACAAGAGAGGTTCCCGCTGGACAAAGTTTTTCAAAGTTTTCCGAGTGTGATGGTTGCGGGGAGAGCTAACCCACCAGCTTGATTCACGGCTTCATCTCACCACCCCTCGAGCTGCCCCTAAGTCCGCTATAAGGGAACAAACAAACAAACAAACAAACAAAGTTACACTCCCAGTCGCCTCGTGTCTCCTCTCTCTCTTCTAGGCATTTTTTTCCCCCCTTTCCCGCTCTCCCCCTCTCCCCTTCCCTTGGCCCCTTCCTCCTTCTCTGTTTCGGCTGGAGGTGCCAGGACCCTCGGCCGCAGTCACCCCTCCCCCGCCGCTCCAGTCCCTTGTCCGGCCCTCCCCTCCCCCGCCGCGGCCGGCGCAGCCAATCCCCCGAGCGGCCGCCAACATGATCTTTGAGGGCTTGGAGCTGGTGTCCGCGCTGGCCACCCTCGCCGCGTGCCTGGTGTCGGTGACGCTGCTGCTGGCCGTGTCGCAGCAGCTGTGGCAGCTGCGCTGGGCTGCCACCCGCGACAAGAGCTGCAAGCTGCCCATCCCCAAGGGCTCCATGGGCTTCCCGCTCATCGGAGAGACCGGCCACTGGCTGCTCCAGGTAAGGGCGCGCTCGCTCCGGGGCTCTCCGGGGTCCGCTAGCGGCGAGCGCCGGGCCGCTGGTGCCGCGGGCCGGCCAGGGGGCGCCGGGAGCCTGAAGACACGGGTCCCGCCACGCCCCTTCCCTCCTATCTCCCTGCGCCTCCCGGGCTTCGCTTGCCCGCCCGCGGCGCGGTTCGAAGCCCGCGGGCGCAGGGGGCGCAGGTTCAGGGAGCTGATCAGAGAGGTCCCCGGAGCTGAGAAGGATCCCAAGACAGACTCTTCGCAGTTGCAGGCTATTCAGCAGAGGTGCATGGGGAGTCCGCTTTCGCCTCCCCTTTGCCCTCCAGGCCCCAGGCACCATAGGCTTCCTGGGCTTTGGCGGTGCCATTGGGACCCGGAAAATTGAGTCCGGGAGGAGGAGGGGGGGGGGGGGGCCGCAAAGGCAGTCAGAACTGCCTATTAAAGACCCGGACTTGCTCCTGCCCTCTCGTTGGCTGCTCCAGGTACCACTACCCTGGGTCACGGTCCGAGAAAGTGTGTGTTTTGTGGTGGGAGAGGAAGGAAGTAACCCAAGGAAAATGAGAAGCCTGGGACCCGAGGTTTCTCTGCTTTCGGGGAAAAGGGTCTATTTGCTTATTGGGTGAGGACAGTGCAGCCGGGGAGAGGTGTGTGTGAGATCCACAGAGTGCATGTGTGTTTGCTGTTGGATGCCGCACAACCCTGCACCGCTGGTGATACAGGGGGTGCGCGCGGCGGGAACCGGACCCAGGTAGGTCATGGGGGGGATGAACCTGGAGTTAAACTCCGTCAAGTGCTAGACAATCGCTTTTGCAATTTGATACACACCAGGTCTCTTTCTTGGGGAGGAGGGGGGACGTCCCTAGGTCGACCGCAGGAGGTGTGTTGTGTGCGCTCACGCGCGAGTGTTTGTCAGGCTGAGGCTGGTGAGCGTTAGGAGAAGGATGAACGCCCTGAAACGGACGGCCCCGGCGGGGAGAGGTGAGGTGGGAGGTGGACGCAGAGACCTGTGGATTTAGAAGGGAGAAAGCTTGGCTTGAAACTAACAGACGCGTGCAATTCGCTCTCACATGCTTACATCCCGCTGGGCGCCAAGTGTCAGCGGACCCGGGGCGCGGAGAGGGGTGCTGTGGTCTTCCCCCAAGTCCCAGAATCACCCCTTTTCTTTGGGGGGTTGTTCGTGCAACCGGGTGGGGTTCACTTTAACCAATGAGACTCCCCCCTCCCCCCAAGAAAGAAATCCCCAGAGCATATCCCCAGCCACCACACTTTTTAAAGGGTTAACTGCGGCGGTGGTCTAGGCTTTTGGCCGAGAATTTAGGAAATAAAATAACTCACTTGGGCATAAGCTCCTGCCTCGTTAGAGCCAATCTGCGGAATCCGCGGTCTGTCACCACCCCCACCCCCGTTTCCTGACCTTTCCCTGCCCCCCCATGTCCCCCTGACCTTTTTTCAGAATCCCACAAGGGCCCTAGGGGCTCAGCGTCCAGCCCAGCGCAGAAGGTGGGGAGGAGGAACCGGGCCTGCGCCTCCCCATCCATTTGCCCTTGGGGTCCTGGACTCCGCGGTGGGAGGGAGATGGGGGGGTGCGTGCAGAGGAGTGCTGAAGGGGTTAACGGGAGCCTTCTGAATCCCAGCTTTATTTTTTCGGAGTCATTTATCAGATTTTACGGGGGGACCTCCAAGGGCTCTCCGTTTCCACCGTGCGCCATCTAAACAGAGCCCAGGGCTAAAAATACAACATTTTTGTATAAATTGGACTCGCGGCCCGAGCGGCCGCCCCTATGAAAGTCCTCTTTGTGAAGACCGTGGAAACGGCGGACAAATAACTCTTTATTAATGCCACAAAAAAACGCACTTTAATTATAGTTAGGCAGATCAGAGGCTGGGGGGCGGGGGGGCGGTGGCGGGAGAGAGGCGGCGGCGACCTCGGAAAATTCACAGCCCAACTTTTGTGTCGAAAGAAAAGAAAAACAGAGGAAAAGAAGGAGAGGAGAGACGAGAGTCAGACTGAGTGAGCGAGACGGTATAGCAGACGGAGGGAGGGAACCCCGCTCTTCACCCCCGCTTAGTCGCACCTCCACCCTCTCTGAGATTTCTCTTAAAGGGGTAGACGCCGTCTAGGTCGGCGGCAGGGTGGGGGTTGTTCTCCCCGACCCGCCGGCACGGGAGCGGGGCGGCGTCCCGCGGCCCAGCCCCCCTGCCGGAGGCGCGGGGGCTCCAGGCTCGCTCCCTGTCGCGCGCCGGGGCCGGAGGCGCATGTGGAAAAGTGATTAGGACTCTGGGTTCTGCAGAGTCACTTTTCGGCGGGGCTGGGGTGTGTACACATCTAGCTGGAGAAGGCTTTTCCGTGGAAGAAAGGAAAGTGAGCAGGAGGACCCACCCGGGAACCGGGGAAGCCAAGCTGTCCCTCCGGGCGTGCCTGGCCCGGGAGCCTGGAGCCGGCATCTCACTCTTGTCGGCAGGAAGGCTGGGCGGCGGGACAGGTGGCGCCCCTCCCCTTGTCCCCCGGGGCGGCCTTGGCAGGAGAAGGGTTAATGCGGGGTGGGGTAGCAAGTTCCTACGTCAAAGGTGAGCGGGACGCCCCCGCCCCCGCCTCTCGGAGGTCCCCTCGGTTTCCGGTGCCCTCCGGGGGCCGGCCCCCACCAGCTCCTCCGAGTGCGGCCGGGGCTCGGGCCCGGCTCCCTTCCGCTAACGCCGCGGCCGCCGCTGCGGGGGATCCAATTACCTGCGAAGGCCGCCCGGCCCGCCCCGCCCCGCCCCGCCCCGCCCCGCGGGACGCGCCCTCCTCCCCGCTCCCGTCCCAAGCTCCAGGGCGGCGACGAAAGTCCTTTTCAGTTATTTCCAGGGCATGCTGCCTTAGGAAAACCTCGGCTCTCAGATCGTGAACAGACCCTGCAGAGCCGCCAAGGGCCACCGGGTCCCTTCGCGGTCCACACCCGAGAGCCGAGGAACTCCCGCCCCCAGCTGCAGAGCCCGCCTCGGGGCACGGACCGCTCGCCGCTATAAATAATCTTTGGCCTGCGGCCACTCCGCGGGGTCTCGCCAGCCAGTGGCCGGGAGCCTGGAAATATTTATTTCCAGAGGAGGCGGAGGAGTTGGGGGTGGTAGGAAGGGTGACGGAGGCTCTAGCTCCGGGTGCTGCCGTCCGGGATACCTTTTCCCTCCCGACCGACAGTCGTTACTAAAAAACAGCTTCCGCGGGGTGCCCCTGGGCCTCCCTCCCGCCTCCTCGCATTATTTATTATCCTCTGGGCCCTACTTCCCAGGTCTTGTGCTTGCTCTGAAAAATAAAACCTACGCGCGTGCTTGTGTATTGGGGGGCGGGGGTCTGGGTACTGGTGCCTTGAGTGGTGTGTCCCGTCCCCCATCCCCCTCCCTCCCTCCCCCGCGGGTCCTGGAAGCTGGGCCTCTGGTTAGCCTCATCCGGAGAAGGGCGCCCTCAGAGAGGTCTCCGTTGTGGCTCCCGCAGGGTTCTGGCTTCCAGTCCTCGCGGAGGGAGAAGTACGGCAATGTGTTTAAGACGCACTTGCTGGGACGGCCGCTGATCCGCGTGACGGGCGCGGAGAACGTGCGCAAGATCCTGATGGGCGAGCACCACCTCGTGAGCACCGAGTGGCCGCGCAGCACGCGCATGCTTCTGGGCCCGAACACGGTGGCCAACTCCATCGGCGACATCCACCGCAACAAGCGCAAGGTAAGAGCCCCGCCGCCCTGCTCGACCCTCCTATCCCGGGCACCCCTCTGGGGGAAAGGAGTTCTGGGAGCCCCGGGGACGTCTCCACCCACTCTGTGCCCCGCGTGCACACCATCCTGGGGGTTCCCTGCTGCGATACGGCTCGACGGCCTGCACAGGCCTCCGCCGGGTCGGCTCTCTTGCTGGCCCCAAGGTTGGTCCAATGGGTGGCTTTTTGAGGGGTGGTTTGGACGGAGCTTGGACGTGAGGGGATTGAGGCCTCTACCGCCAATCCTCACCGTGCTCCCCAAAACCGGAAAAAGAAGCGGGTAGACGATGGCTAGGTCTCCCCTTCTTGTCGTGTTTCCCCCGTGAATTCCGAAGGGTCATTCTAAGAATCAAACGTAGCCTGCCCGCCGCAGGTTGCTTTAATAGCGACGCCATCCGGCGCGGGGGCTGGGGCGCCTGGTGCGCAGCGGTTCCAGGGCCCTGTCGGGGAGGGGCCAGGTGGAATTGGGGCCACAGCGCGCGCGGGTCTGGACCGTGGGGGAAGGACGAGGGGATGGGGGAGCGGCGGAGGCGCGGCGGGGGATCAAAGCGCACCTACCCCCTCCCATAAAGAGGAAGAGAAAGTGGGTGTTGATCCTGTGGATTTCCCGAGCGCCTGGAAGAGGCGCGAAGGAGGAGAGCCAGCGCGCCGCGAGCGAGCCTCCCCGCCCCCTCCCGGGGCTGAGCCGCCGCCGCTGCAGCCGCCGCGGCTCGGAGCGCGGGCGGCACGTGCTGTTTGAACTGCAGTAACCCGAAAGCTGAGCCGCCGGCTGGCGGGGAGCTGGCTTGCCGGCTTAAAGCGTCCAGAAGGGGGTGGGGGAGACTGCACGACCTCTCCTCCTTCCTTTTCTTTTTCCCCTCCCATTGGGTCAGAGTACTCAGGTTTGAAACCCGAAGGAAACCCCGAGGCAGCCTCTGATCGCTGGGTAGAGTGGCAGAGCCCAGGAGAGGGGAGGGGGCGACTGTGGGCAGCCCCCCTCTGCCGGAAGGCTGCGTGTGAGGTGGTCTCAGGGAACGTAGGAATTCATCTTACAGTATTTGATGTCTTCTGAAAGGCCCGTGAAGAGTAGTTAGTTCTCCGTGGCAGACAAAAGGAGGAAAAGCCGCATGGAGTGGACTGGTCTGCGCTCACCACCAACACCCCTCCTCCCATAAAACATGTATTTCAGGACACGAAAGGGACTCGCAAAGTCTTCTCTCTCATGGCCTCACTGGAGCAGGAAGCCGCTGACAGGGCCCTGGTCAGATCGGAGGGAGGGTGTTCTGGGAAGTGGCTGGGAGGGGGCTGTAGGCTCAGGAATGGGGGCTTTTCAAATATCTTGGACACATTTTTTTTTCTTAGTGTTTGTGGCTCCACCAAAAGCTCATCCCAAAGAATGTGGAGGGAGGCTGAGACTCAGAAACCCAGCTCCAAAGAATGTGATTGCTTCTCCTTGTATCTTCATAGAGTCTTTGACAAGAAAGTAATTCTTTTCCCCTTCACAGGGGGCAACACTGAGACTCAGAGCGTTTGAGAGACTTCAGACCAGGAGACATAGCAAAGGCAGGTGGAGTCCTGAGCGTTCCTCCACGGGAAGAGGTGTTTCCTTCCAGGCTACCAAGCGGAGCCCTGCTCAGTTCTGCCCACCGGGGGCTGGCAGAAGCTGGAGGGTGGGGATGGAACGGGATCCTGGGAGGAAGAAGGCTTGGTCAAGACCTGAGTGTGAGCCCCTGGGCGTTCAGAGAGCTTCTGAGTGAGGCTGTTCCTTGGGGAGCCAGCCACCCTCTGCCTGCCTTGGCCTCTGGCCGCCAGGTGGGGAGGGCCTTCCTGGAAAGCCCCAAGGTTTTGGGCTTCGTTGTCCATTTGGGAGGAGCGGAGTGGGAGCGAGATGGCATAGACGACCCATGTCAGAGGAATACACAGGGAAGGGGAGAGAGGGCTGTGGTGGGGCCGGGCTGGGAGCAAAATCTGAGGACCCCTATGGGGCACACACGGGCATACACTTGCCTTGCCCTCTAGCTCCCTGGGCATGGGGAGCAGCCATAATGAAGCTCATCCTGACACAGGCTTGGAAGCAATGCAGGGCCCTCCCTTTGTGTGTACTAATTGTGTGCTTGCTAGGGGACATGTGTACACATGGTCCTATAGTAAGTGCATGGATAGTCTCTCTAGTTGGTGTTCCATGAACTTAAGTTTCCTGAACTAAACAGAAGACCTTGGGTTAGGTACAAATATAAAGCAGGAAACCGGGTCCTTGCCCTCAAAAAGCGGAGTGTAGCCGGAGGGATGTGAGGAGAATACTCAGGGGCACGTGTTGGTCCTGGAGAGAATGGCCAATCAGCTGGACCCAACACCCCGTGGGCCCAATGCAGCCAGGGCGGGGCTGCCGGGTGCCACTCACTGCCTTCTGCCTGGAGAGGGGGCTGCTGGGCCAGGCCAAGGCCTGGTTAGGATACATTCGCAGGAAGCGAGGCCCAGGTGTGCTGGGGCCCAGCTGGCGGGGTAACTAGGGGCGTCACTGTTTCCACGGGGGCTGGTGACCCACTCCTTCTCTGGGAGGTCTGACCAGATGTTCTGGGAAGGGACTCCTCACGGCCATCGCTGAATCCAGGTGTTTGCCCCGGTTGCCCTGGTTGTCTAGGGCCAAGAGGGGAGGGGTTGCCAGGGAGAAAGTTCGAGAAGTCTTTCCCAGTCTGAAATAGTCCTCTCTGAAAGCCAGGCCTGTGTCCCTATAGCCACCACCAAACTCTGTCCCTCCTCCTTTGTTACACTTCCCCCACCTGGAGTGCCCCTGATTGATGGAGGAGGCCCCCCCCCCTCTTCTTTTTGTGTGCAGAGAGGCTGCGGTGCTGCCCCGGAAGGGTGGACAGAGTCTGGTAGGAATGACGGGGGGAGGGGGTGGAATTGTCAGACATTTCCTCGTTCAGAGATAGGGCTGGGTCTCTGCACCAAGGGGCCAGAGCTTCAGGGCGCCTCAGACAGTGGTCTTCCCAGAACTGAGAGATACACTTGGCCTGGAACCCCTGGACTGGGGAGACCCCGGAGTAGTCTTCTTGCCTCTCCTTCAGATCCCCGGCTACAAGGCCTTCTGTGACAGAGGCTGAGGTGGGGCAGGGCTCCCGGGCTTTGGAGGGAGGGATTAAGAGACCCACCCACTGACTCTCACTAACCCTCCAGGCCCCGTCCTGGGCGGGGGTGGAGCTTAGGCTCAGGATCACTGTCCTCCTCTCAGAAACCCTGTGTATTTCTGTGGGGATGGAGCAGCCGGGAGGTGCTTCAGCAGGCAGGCAGAGCCAGGAGGGCCGTGGTCGCAGGGTCCTGGGGGAGGCCAGCCAGGCCTCTCTGTAGGTGGCATTCAGACCAGTGACTTCAAAGTCATGTCCACGAGGCTCAGCTCAGAGCAGAAGTTCCCACCTGCTTCGAATGGGAAGGAGGGAGGCGTGCATAGCCAGGCACCTCTGTTCCTGGGAGGGCCTCCTGGCATAGACCTTGGTCCCACCAGCTGAAGTCCTTCACCCAAAAGTCACTGTGACACCAGCTGGTGGGCACAGGGGCCATGGAGAGGGCAGGTGGCAGGAAGGATGTCTCTGAAGGTCAGTGTGGGAGGAGCCCACAGCCAGCCTCCAGGGCGCCTGGGAGCCTTGCCTCCCTCTGCATGCCCTTGTGCCAAACAGTGGGAGGGTGGGTTGGCTGGGGGTGGGGGGCCACCCCCTCCCTTTTCCCTCTGTTCTGTGTCCTTCTCCCAGGATGGGGAGGGGTCTTCGCCCGTGATGCTGATGTGCTTGTTCGCTCTTCAGCCTTGGGAGACAAGTGTGGCCTTGGTGAGGAGGGGGTGGGTGCTTAGCTGGGGTCTGCTCTGGCCCTGAGCCCCTTCTGCCACTGATGTATCCATTCCAGGTTCCCAGGCAGAAGGGCAGGCATTGGGAGCGTGTCTCCAGGGGCTGAGAAATACTGAGAGCAAAACGGAGTAGCCAGGACGGCTGGCCTTGCCCTTAGAATCAACTTGGGCCAGAGAGCAGGGTCCCCCTCAGGGCTCTGTCAGAGCCTTGGGGTTGAGTACAGGGCCTGGTGGGGCTAGGAGTGGTGCCAGGCAGGGGGTTCAGAGACCCTGGTGGGTGTGACCCATCATGCCCTGGACGTGACCTTGGGAGGCCCTTCCCCTTTGGGCCTCAGCTTTCTGGGGGGGTTCACTATGGCTGAAGGAGGAAGGAGTGGGCAAACCTTTTCAGTGCGTGTGGCTCTGCCAAGCGCTGTCCTCCTCTCCCCCACTGGGTAAGAGGGTCTCTGGTTGTGTGTGGAAGGGTCAGGGGAGGTAATTAGAGCTGAAGGCAAATGAGGGACAGGTATACTGCTTCTGTAGATGCGGGGAACCCAGAGGGACACGCACAGGCTCGGAGGTCTGGGCCAGCCCCTCCCAGCCAGAGGGGCTGAGTAGGGGCTGGCGCAGGAGGCAGCCAGGATGCAGCCCAGGCCCCATGGAAATGCCAGGCGGCTGGGAAGATGACGTCCTCTCTGGTCCTCCCTCTTACTTGAGTATAAAGTACACACCTTGGCGTCACCCCTGTGCTGTGCGGACAGCTGCCCCGGTGGCTGCGTGCCCTCTGTTATTCTTTCCACTCCTAAGGCCACGGCTCCGGTGGCTTGGCGGGGTGGCCTGCCTAGGCCCCCACCCTCCCGGGCAGCCGCTTCCATTCCTCCCAGTCTGAGTCACTGGCCCAGGGAGTGGGTTCCCTCTCTGGCTCTTCCAGCTCTGGAGGCTGCCCATCCATCTCAATCTGTCTGTCCATCCGTAGCGGCCAGCAGAGAAGGGGAGGTTATGTGGCTGGGCATATCAGGATGCAGGGCCGTTGGGGGTTCATGGAGTGACTCCCCTCCCAGGGGCACTGGGTGAGAGGCAGGAGTGGGGATGAGGAAGGATTTGTAAAATCAATTATAGGGAATTTGAGCTTTGACAAGCCCCTTGGTGGTCCCTCCTCACTCCCCTTCCCACCTCCTTGTGGCTTCATCTCTCATTCAGGGGAGAAGGAGAACCAGGGAGGCGGACTCCTGAGCCGTAGTGCTGGTGGGGGAACCAGCACGGGCGGGGGAGGGGGGAGGGTTTCCAAGCACATCCTAGGGGCAGGAGCCCAGCCCACCCAGCCGGTGGCTGAGGTTCCCAGATCTCCCCACCCTCTGCCCGGCTCCCCTGGCTCTAACCCTGGTAGAGAGTCCATACCTGCTGCTCCCTCTGCGGGGCTTTGCCGGGGCCAGGCCTGCTCCCGATGACCTTTGTCCAGCATTCTTGGCTCCCTGTTGGGAATTCCACGGGAAGCCAGAGGGGGACAAAGCCGCCCTGGCCGCTGTTACTGTTGTGGTCAGGGGAGGCGGCTCTGGGGGCCGGGAGCCCTTCCTCTCCTCACACTGAGTGGCTCCACTGGGCACCTTCCCACATGCCCGCGTCCTGACCCCGCCCGCCCCATGGCAGCCTCCCTCTGCCCTGGCCAGCACCTCCGCCTCCTCCTGGCCTGTGTGGCGGGGGCTGCCCCTACTTCGGGAAGTGCCCCGTTGTTAACCCTGGGCACAGACCCAGGCATGAGGCCCTGGAGTTTTCCCGGGGCCTGGGAGGCCCCAGTGCCTACGGAGCAGCCGGGCCAGAGGCAGGAGCACGGCCTGGGGGACTCCCTTGGTCCCGGAGTGCCCGAAACTGCCTTTGCCTGGCTTCTCATTTGGGTAGTTTCTCCAGCTCGGGGGGCTCTGAGGAGAGTCCTGGGACATCCAGGTGAGAAAGAGACTCCAGAAGTTAGATCTCTGGTTGGGTCAGGGTAAGAGCCTTGCTCCTGGCTGCAGTTCTCTTTTTGGAAGCCCAGCCCTGGGGGGGGGGGGGGGGAGGCCCTGCAATTCAAGGTGTTTGTGGGCTTCCTGAGGTGTGGACCACTGGCCCTTTCAGTCCCTCGGCTCAGTCCCAGGTCTCCTTGAGTCCCCCCTGCCCTCCCCAAGGCTCGAGAAGGCGCTATTCAGTCGGCCATCGCTAGAGGGCGCAGGGACTGTAACCTTTGGGGCAGGGCAGGGCTTGCCAGTGGGTCCAGCCTGGCCACTCCTGAGGATGCATTGGGGGCCCTGAGAGCGCCCCTTTTGGTAACCCCGAGGTGGCCCCTCCTGGGCCACCGTAGCCCTTGTAGGGAGTGTGAGTGGGGGCCTGGCAGGCACGGGGGGACTCGTGCAGTGCCAGATTCTGGGCTTCTCTGAGGGGATAGCATCTGCTTAGGGACATACGGATACTGGCGTTTATGTGCCGTGTACACTGAGCGGAAAAAAGGGGTCGCCAGGCTCAACCTTACCATTTTACAGATGAGGATGCTGAGCCTGGGGGTGGCTTGGCCATGATCGCACAGCAAGTTGGTGGATGATCTGGGGTTAAAATCAGGCCTCTGGGCACCCAGCCTGCCTTTTCCCACCACCCACTGCCTCTTAGGGCCCAGCTGGCATTGACTTTGCCGGTTCTGGTCAGTGTGGCCTCTGCCCCATTGCCCCGCTACATGCCCACCTTGGAGCCCAGGTCTCCCTGGCACCGGGGGCCTGGCCATCCCCTGCCTCCATGCTTTCCATGACAGCACCCCTCTGTCTGCCCCGGGCTGGGCTGGCTCTGGGCCAGGGATGGCTTCCTTGTCCTTGCCTGTCCCCACCTCCAGCCTTCCGCCCGAGGCCTGGTGGCCACAGTCATCTTTCTGCTTCTCCAGCGAGCCTGCTCAGCTCCCACACGCCACTCTCTGCTCACCCCGTGGGCTCCTTGCTGTTCTGTAAGGCCCCTTAGTTGGCCAGGGTTGGGGTCTGGGGACAGGGCCCCCACTCCCACCCCAGACGATTTTTTGACCAAGAGCTGAACCAAGACACCTATGGATGCCCCGGCGGAGGGCGGAGACAGAGAGCACTGCCTTTATCCATAACCCTGTGGAGGGAGGTGGCAGCCGGAGTCCCCCCTGGAAATTCCTGGGACCCCGACCCAGACAAGGTGTGTGTGACCCGTCCGGGCCCGGGTGGCCCTTGCCCACCTCCCGTGGCCCTTCTACCTTTCAGCTGGCCCTTCCCAGCAGGAGCAGCCCCAAACAGTGCGGCTTCCCTGCCCCTCACCAGCGGCCTCCCGCCCGCCCGCCCGCCCTCCCTCTGCCCACCGGGAATTTCGGAATGAAAGTGCTATTGTGAACGCCTGGCTGGGCCACTGAAGGGCCAGCACTGTTATTTCTGCAAACCAGCCCTCCCATTAGCCATGCAGGGCCGAGGCCAGGAAAATGTTACCTTTTCCTCCTCGAGCTGACTGCAGGGGAAATTCTCACATTTACAGTTTGTGTGGTGGTTGTGTTTGGGGGGCAGGAGGGGAGGGCGGGCGCGTGTGTGTGGTTTGCATGGGGCAGGGTTGGGGGGGGGCTGGAGGAACATTTGCCTCCTTCCCCTGAGCTGCCCCTCCCCCTGCTTTCCCCATGACCTTCCCCTTGGTGCTGGCGGGAGGGCACCCCCCTTCTGCTCCAGACTCTGGGGCAGGGGGTGGATGGAGGGTGTCGGTTACAAGTGAGACCCACAGGCCATCAGTAAATAAACTAACATCCTCCCCTCTCGTATCACCTTGGCAGCAGCAGGGGCATCTGGGTGAGGAGGGGCAGGAGGGGTTGCTGAGGCATCGGGAGGACTGAAAGCAGGGCATCAGGGTCTCATTAGCTGCAGTTCTCTTGGACCAGGAAGATGCAAGGAATTAGAAAGGGCTTCTGCTAGCCTTTGTGATCTTTTGGGGTGGAGAGCCTCGCCCCCATCCTCCTGCCTCCAGACCTGGTCGCACTGAAACCTTTTCGATGGCACAGCTGTTAACAGACTCCCTAGGATCGCCACCTCGTACCTGGTTCCCAGGGAGGGAGAGCAAATCTGGGTCTCAGGAAGTCCTACTTGCAGTCTAGCCTCAGACTCTCTTGTTCTCCCGTCAGTGGAGCAGAAGAGCCACCTCGTCCTCCTCGCCCATTCTGTTCACCGTTGTTCCCCTCCTCCCGGGCACTTCTGCCCTGTGGCCTGAGGATTCCGGAATGGGCCACTGCCTCCCCCCCAGCCCCGCCCAGACCTCTCTGTGCTGCCCCGTGGCTGGGACGGCCGCATCAGCCACAGACCTGTGGGCAGCTGGACTGCCCAGCCCCCAGGGCTTTGCCATTGTTCGGAGCACAAGCTTTTCTGAGCTCCAGACAGAAGATGAGAGCGCAGGTCCCCCCTGGGAGTGATGTGGACGGTCCCCGAGTAACAATTCTTAGGAATGATGTTTTCATCCCGTCCTGCTCTCCCACCCGCCACCAAGACACAGGCCGGTCAGGATCGGGGAGCCAGTGAGGGCACCGTGTCCAGGAGACAGAAGGCGGGGCGTGGCCAGGGTGAGGACCTGGAGTGTTCCCCAATCACAGCCCCGGGACCTGTGCCTCAGCCAGGCCCCGGGAGGGAGCCTTGTAGGCAGCCCGAGCCCATCTGACCAGGTGCCCGCCTACCTCTCTCCCTCCAGGTGTTCTCCAAGATCTTCAGCCATGAGGCTCTGGAGAGCTACCTGCCCAAGATCCAGCTGGTGATCCAGGACACGCTGCGCGCCTGGAGCAGCCACCCCGAGGCCATCAACGTGTACCAGGAGGCCCAGAAGCTCACCTTCCGCATGGCCATCCGCGTCCTCCTGGGCTTCAGCATCCCCGAGGAGGACCTCGGGCACCTCTTTGAGGTCTACCAGCAGTTCGTGGAGAATGTCTTCTCCCTGCCCGTCGACTTGCCCTTCAGTGGCTACCGACGGGTGAGCACCCAGTCACACGGACAGAGGGAGTGCCCGTGGGAGGGCGGGGGGAGCCTTCCCCGCGGTCTCTGTGGAGAGGGGACGTTCTCATAGGAACCCCCAACCTGCTCCACCTAGGGAGGAGGCCCTTGGTGGCCCTGCCTTTCCCCTGGGGTGACAGGATGGTCCCCTTCTCCCCGCAGGGCATTCAGGCACGACAGACCCTACAGAAGGGCCTGGAAAAGGCCATCCGGGAGAAGCTGCAGTGCACGCAGGGCAAGGACTATTCGGACGCACTGGACATCCTCATCGAGAGCAGCAAGGAGCACGGGAAGGAGATGACCATGCAGGAGCTGAAGGTGGGGCCTCCCCAGCGGGCAGCACCGCGCCCATGCTCCAAACGGGGCTGCCCCGGGTGTGTGTGTGTGTGTGGGGGGGGGGGGGGTGGCGCCGGCCCCCTCTACCTCCACAGGGACTGTTTCTGAGCAGCTGCGGTGGTGTCACCGCACTGGGCTGGGGCTGAAGCAGGAGGGAGACCATGTCCCCGCCTGCCCTGCACAGGGCCTGGTGGGAGGACTCGGAGCATCTGCGACGGGCGGAGCTGCCTTCCCTCTGCCCACGAATGGCTGTGCACCCCGTCCGTCCTGCTGGTGCATGGTCCCCATGACACTGGCCCCCAGGCTCTCCGTCCCACCCAGTCCTACCCACCATTCGGGAAGAGATGTGAGAAGCTGGCCCTTAGCGCCCTCCGCAGGGACTCCCCTCCCCCCAGTCTCTATGATTTCAGTGCGTTTTAATGGTCCCAAGAGCCCTGGAGGTCACCTAGGGAAACTCAGACCCAGCAGGGGAAGCCACCTTCTGGGCAGCCTGGTCCTTAGATTTGGATCTAACTCAGGTCTCCTCCCGTCCCACCAGCCTTTCCCCGTTGGTGGCCTTTGATGCCCTCCCAGGCTGCTTGGCACTGAGGAAGCCCCGTTGGGCTGCCGGCACCGACACTGTCCACATAGGGCTCTGGGAGGGCTTCCTGCCTGCCTTTCGCAGGGGGTGTCCCGCCTGGGAAGGGACCCATTAGTTCACCTCCTGTAGACCCCGCCCCCCACCAGCTTGCCAGGAGCCGGTGGAGACTTGCTGCAGACTCCCACCCCCCACCTTGGCTCCCCCTCTTCTAGCTTCAGTTTTCCCCCTGGTGAGCCAGGAAGGAGCCCAGTAACCTGCCCATTTCACAGGATGTTTGGGACGCAAGGGACCCAGGCCCCTTCCCTCTCCTCTCTGGGCCTGGCGTCCACATTTGTAAAATGTAGGGCTTGGAATGAGGCCACCTGCTGGGCCCTTTCCAGGGGGCACCCATGGCCCAGGGGTCCTGCTCCCCAGGGTCCCCTGGAGGAGTCCCCTCAGCCTTCTCACTGCTGTGCCCTCCCAGGTCCTCGTGGGTATGGCCTCAGACTGCCTCCCAGACCCTCATGTCCTCCTGGGGGCAGTGGAAGGAGCTGGGACTGGGAAGGTGGGGGTTTTGACCCTGAACCCCCACCTCACTCACCTGCATAGTGCCCGGCTCCTGGGGATTTTTTTCTTTTTTCTGTGAGCTCACTGCACGGACCAGGCTGCTGGGGCTCCCGGCCCCGGATCCAGCAGTGAGTGAGACGTGGCCCCACCCAGGGGACTGCCCGGCCAGTGCCCCTGCCCTGGCGGTAGCAGTTGTATCTCCTGCTGAGTCCGGGGACTGACCCTCTGACCTGTGTCCATCGGGGCCCAAATGCTCCAGCAACATGAGGCCTGGAGGAAGCAGGCAGGGCCCAGCTAGATGACGCTGAGGCTCGGGGGACCTGGCAGAGGGGGGTTACCCCAGGCTGGGTCTGCCTGGTGAACAGATCCCTAACGGCGCCTCTCCTCTCTGCGCTGCAGGACGGGACCCTGGAGCTGATCTTCGCCGCCTACGCCACCACGGCCAGCGCCAGCACGTCGCTCATCATGCAGCTGCTGAAGCACCCGGCCGTGCTGGAGAAGCTGCGGGAGGAGCTGCGGGCCCACGGCATCCTGCACAGCGGCGGCTGCCCCTGCGAGGGCACCCTGCGCCTGGACACCCTCAGCGGGCTGCACTACCTGGACTGCGTCATCAAGGAGGTCATGCGCCTCTTCACGCCCATCTCCGGCGGCTACCGCACCGTGCTGCAGACCTTCGAGCTCGACGTGAGCCCGGGGCCTCGGGGGTGGGCCTCCGGGGGCCGCGGGAGCACTGCCTGGGGCTGATGGGAAAGAACAGACCCCCCCTCGGGGTACCTCAGTCTGATGGGGAGATACCCCTTGTTTTCAAGGAGCTTTGGATCTGATGGGAGAGACCTGGACCCAAAGGCTGGGTCAGATGAAGCCAGCCTGGGTGTCATATATGACGTTGCATGTAGACACTATAAATGTCATATATGACGCTGCATGTAGACACTATAAGTAAGAGACAACTAACATGCTGAGGGTGCTGGCCAGGCCGGGGGATCACAGTAGGGTGTCTCTGGGAACATCTGGGTGGGGGGCTGGCAGGCAGGGGGTCCGGGCCCTCTCAGATCTCTCCTCCCACCCTCACCACCACACCCTTCCCCCTCCTGCCTCCAGGGTTTCCAGATCCCCAAAGGATGGAGCGTCATGTACAGCATTCGGGATACTCACGACACAGCGCCTGTGTTCAAAGATGTGAACGTATTTGACCCCGACCGCTTCGGCCAGGCTCGGAGCGAGGACAAGGACGGCCGCTTCCATTACCTCCCCTTCGGCGGCGGCGTCCGGACCTGCCTGGGCAAGCACCTGGCCAAGCTGTTCCTGAAGGTGCTGGCGGTGGAGCTGGCCAGCACCAGCCGCTTCGAGCTGGCCACCCGGACCTTCCCCCGCATCACCCTGGTCCCCGTCCTGCACCCCGTGGACGGCCTCAGCGTCAAGTTCTTCGGCCTGGACTCGAACCAGAACAAGATCCTGCCGGAGACGGAGGCCATGCTCAGTGCCACGGTCTAAGGGGGCCTGGCCCACGCCCCTGCCTCAGCCCGGCCAGGCCCTGGGGTGGGAGGCGATGGAAGGGTACAAACCTGTGTGTGGGAGGGGGCTGCTGCCCGGGGAAGGGGAGGGCCCCCATACCTGGCCCTCCTGTTTTCTCTCCCTGGCAAGCCCTACCCAAAGCCAAAAGGGCCCTGTTCTTTGGGGGGATGGGGCCCCCCCTCCTGGCTCCTGCTTCTCCCAGTCTCTCTCCAGTTCCCACCAGCTTAGCTCCTGGGACAGGGCCTGGCCGGGGCCTCCGCATGCCCGTTACAGTGTTAAATGTCAGTCACCTCACGCTGCAGCATTTGCTTGTCAGGTTCCCAACGGACCCCTCCCCTCCCATTTCGTTTGGACCCTATTGGTTTGAGGTCACGTGGTCGACATGGGGGGCAGGAGGAAGAGTTGAGCTCTTTAGCACCCCGCCCCCTCCTGCCTCTACTCAGACTCAGGCACCTGCCCCGCCTGGTGTTCGCCTAGAGTCCCCCCCTTTGCCAGTTTGGACATTTGAAATTACCTATTGCTGCTACTTGTTTTTCTTTCCTCTGAAGTTGGGGCAAAAGAGCTCCAGGCCCCGTCCTCCCAGCATCCTCTCTGGTGGCCCGGGGCGTGCACACAGCAATGACATCCCCACCTCCCTGCCAGGTGGCCTTGAGCCCACCCTGCTCCACGGTTACACCCCGCCAAGGCCCTCGGCTCATATTTATTCACGGATCTAACCGAATCTTGGCGTTACTGGGGACTGGGCTTGCACCTCCTCCACCCCCAGCCTCCGTCCCAGCTGCCCGGGGACCTACTTCTGCGAGTGACTCAGCCCTCTCTGGCTGAGCTTCAGCAGCTCCCCCAGGCTCCAGACCTTCTGTGGGTTCAACCTCCACGGCACTTCTGGGGTGCAGTCCAGCACCTCTGCCTTTGTCCCCCAGCTGAAGATGAGGAAATGGCCCACTGCCCCCTCCCCAACTCTGCCAGCAGCATGGGGATTTGGAGGCTGCACCATCTCCCACACAGTCACTGTTCCCCCGGGTGCCCCCCCCCCCCACTAGACTAGTGAGTCTGGGGAAGGATACGGGTTCTTTCTCTGACAGGGAGCGAGGGGCTCCATTGTCCCTTCCTTAACCTTCCCCCTCCGCCTTGGAAAGGTGTCCTTGAAGGCCCTTCCCACCTCTATGCCACTGTCTGCTTAGCCCAGCTCAGGGGTGTGGGACGAGATGAGAGCGAGGGGAGGTGAGCTAGAAGGCAGCCCTTCCTCAGGGGTCCTGAGGCGGCTGCGGGGAGGCTGTGGGGAGAGCCGAGGAGCATGTGCGATTTGTGAGAAGTGATTTGCTTGGAAACGGGCCAGTCGGTGGGGGGGATGACTGGGGGGAAGAGGAGTAGCTGCTGCCACCAGCATTTTGGGATGCCCCCCGGGCTGGTGTGGGGCCTTTGGTGAGTCTTCAGCGGTTTTGTCTGGTTTTGGATTTGTCTTCGCTGTCTGTGTTTCTCAATTGGCTTTTGATGCCGTAAAAGCGATGAGTCCTCTTTACAAGAAAACCAGCGCACGGAGGAAGGTGCGGGACGTCGATGCGTCTGCCTCTCGAAGAGGTGACCACTGACCACGCAGTGGCCTCCGCTGAGGGTGTTGAGGGGACAGATGGCACTCCCACGCTGGACCCCACTCATAACCCCCTGTTCTCAGTTGTTTCATTTGGTTTCTTCCTTTTCACTATTAAAAAATAGTGTGGAGCAGATTTGATTGGCAAAAAACAGACATTCAAAAAAAAATTAGTAATATCTCTCAGTTTCTCTGCATTCTGAAAAACAGGCAAAAATGTGTTAAGACTCATCAAAACTTGCAGGAGAGCTGCATGGTCCACCAGCGTTGGCCACCCACAAGAAAGCCTGGCGTCTGGAAGTTCCTGCGCCTTCAAGCTAACCCGGCTCGCCCGGCCCAGTCGTGCTCGGTCCAGTAGCTGGGGATGCGCAGGGGCCGCTTCAGGCGGGAAGCCCACTGGGCGTGGCCCTGGAGGACTCTGGGAGGCCTCAGTGGACCTTCCATTTGGGGTGACCAGCTGGAGAGGGGCGGAGAGAGGGCTGAGGAGGGTCCCTGTGAGGAGGGAAGGAGGATCATTTGCCCTGCTGGGTCTCAGAGATAACCAGAGAAAGGAAGAAAGCTCTTGACTGGCTGAGCGAGGGGTTCCCATGTCGAAGTCCATCCATCTCTCCTCTGTGCGTCCGTCGGTGTCCGTGTGTCTGTGTGTAGGTCTCCTAGACGTAGCATAGCTGGGTGATGTTTTCTCACTTACCATTCCTAACTATTGTAACTTGACGTTAAAAAGACAAAACCCCACCACACGTTTCCTGCCACGGGCTTGCAGATTGAAGCACTTTCGATGTTGGGCGCTGGCGATTCTGTTCTGGGCTCCATCCCGACCCTGCCCAGAGCGCTATGATATTATTTTATACACAAAACTTTTTTTTTTTCATAAATGTTATAATTTTGTGTCTGTCTTTATAAACTATTATAAGTACTATTTTTGTTATAATTCAAAATAGATATTTAGTATAAAGTTTTTGCTGTTAAATATTTGTTATTTAGTAAAATATGAATTTTTCTCTATTGTAAACATGGTTCAAAATATTAATATGTTTTTATCACAGTTGTTTTAATATTGAAAAAGCACTTGTGTGTTTTGTTTTGATATGAAACTGGTGCCGTGCGTTTTTGCTGTCACGTGGTCTTAATCTGTATATAATATTCCATGTTGCATATTAAAAAAAAAATGAATGTTGTGCATTTTGTGATTTTGAAAGTACTCGATGTGGCTCTTTCATAGGCTTCCATAATAAACCGTGGGGACTCACCTGGTTTGGCTTTCTGGTCTCTGCCTTCTCGGCCTCACTGACGGGGACCCCCCACGCCCCACTCCCTTCAGCAGCACCCAATCCCACCTGCCAGGCAGGGGTTCTTCTGAAAGCATTTGTCCTGTGAGCCCACCTGCCATTCCTGTGCGCAGGCAGAGAAAGGAGCAAGGCAGGGTCCTTCGACAAGTAGGGTCCCGTGGGGAAGGAAAGATGCAATTAGACCCCGCCTGGCCCCGGAGGCCTGTTGGGGGAGGGGGCAGCTGGAGCCAGCGCCCCCGCCAAGGATGGCCGTGACCACCTGGGTCAGGCGTCTCAGTGCCAGACACGGCAACCCCGAGTGCTCAGGGCCTGCCCTCCGCGTCATCGTGTTTATAGGGATGCCCACAGCCACATGGCGAATTGAGCAGAATTCAGTTCCCCTGACTCCCGGCCCGTGTCACGCGAGGCACGTTTCAGAGGCTGTTTCATGGAGCAAAGAGATTCCCTGGTCACATACGTTTGAGGGAGGGGTTAACCAGGTAGATCCCCTCACTGTGGGGCTTTTCAGGCCCGTGTGCCTGAGAACGGGCACACTGAAGGGCAGGGCGGTGTCGAGCGGGCACCGGTGACGGGCCCCAAGCCCATGCGATGACAAACCAGGGGCTCTCTGCCCATTGCCAGCTGCTCACAACCTGGCACAGAGGAGGAAGGCGAGACCAGCCCAGGCCACGACGGTCAGCCCCAGACAAGGAACGTCCAGGGCGGCTCCCAGGATCGAGGGGCCGCGGGTGGGGAGGCAGAGCCGAGACCCCAGAACTGCACCAGGAAGCAGGGGGGACAGGCCTCCCAGGGCCCAGGCCTGAGGAGGCCTTCGTGTGGCTGCCCCGGGTCTTTTCGGCTCAGTCTGTCAGACCCAGTCTCGGCTCAGAGGCCGCAGGGCCTCTCTCCCGCTGGGTCACACAGCCTCGGTGCCCAAGAGAGAAACAGCAGCTTATTCCGAAGGATGCCACCAGGGCAGGGCACTCAGCAGGCCCTGACCCCCCCCCTCTGCCCTGTGCCATCTTCTGCCTCACCTGCCCCCTCCCCACCACACCCAGGCCCTGAATCCTAGACCTACACTACCCCACCCCTGCCTGTCCTCCGCAGGGGGAGGGGAGGGGAGGGGAGCAAGGTGAGTCCTTCGTTTTCTTTTATTACTATTACTATTTTTAATTTTTAAAAAATACATATATTTTTATTGTTGATTTCAGAGAGGAAGAGAGAGATAGAAACAACAATGATGAGAGAGAATCATTGATCGGCTGCCTCCTGCATGCCCCCCCGCAAGGGGGATCAAGCCTACAACCTGGGCATGTGCCCTGACCAGGAATTGAACCATGACCTCCTGGTTCATACATCAATGCTCAACCACTGAGCCACACCAGCCTGGAGAGTCCTCCTTTTTCCACGAGATAGAGTCTCCGAGTGACAGACTTCCCCAGGGCCTCAGAGAATCGAAGGGGCGTCCCTGCACCAGAAGCAGACCCCCTGACCCCAGCACGTGCCCACTCCGAGGGGCCCCCTCAGGCGGGGTCTCCGGGGTCAGTGCGAGGCAGCGGGAAACACCCGAGCTTTGTGGGGAGGGCGCCCGCGGAAGGCGGTCCTTTCTCAGCGTGTGAATTCCTTCCCCTGTGGCATGTCCTGTGTGGCAGCGGAGGGAAAGGAAGCGGGTCCCCCGGCTGCCCTCGGTCTGACCGCCCGCCACAGGGTGGGAGGGCGCGCCGGCGGGTGGCAGGCCTGTCATCGCCCGGTCTGTCCGTGCCTCTCTCCCGTGGGCCGCGGGCCGGTGACGTCCGCCTGCTGCCTGCCCGCCCGCCCCCCACACGCTGGCTGCCCGGGATCTCCTGGCCTGGAAGGAGAACACAGGCCCTTGTGGACGGCAAACACGGCCGCTGTTTGTCCAGGGATTGGGGCGCCAGTTTGGAGGAACTCGAAGACCGCACATTCTGCCACCTCCCAGCATTTTTCCAAAACAGCCTGGCCTTGGCTGGGCCTGGCTGCCAGGGGGCCGAGGGCTGGGAGCCAGGAACAGGGCAGGGGAAAGAGGGCCGTGGGGCCCGTGGGGTGAGGCGCCCCGGTGAGGGCAGACAGAGCGGCCTGTTCAGCTGGGACCTGCCTTGGAGGGCCAGGAGCGAGCAGGAGTGACTGTGCGTCTGTGTCGGGGGCTAAGGAAACACGAACTGGACTTGCCTCCGAGCCTTCCGGCCGAGCCAGCCAGCTTCCACTCCGCACAGAGGCTCTGGTGCTGAGTGGCGTGGAGGCTCTGGGGTGAGACGTGGCCTGGGAGTTGGGCCAGCTCTGCATCTCCCTCCTGACCTCCCTGTCACCAGAAAAGCCTGGGCCGGCCCAGGTTTCGGCATCCACTGACCACGCCCACCCCAGGGACTCTGGCCTCCTCGCAGTAGTAAGGAGCCCTCCCTCAGACCCACCCAGCCCTGCACTCTAGGACTCTGGTCTCCTCCAACTGATCCCTCACCCCATACAACAGGCGAGTGACAGGTGGGCCCACAAAGACTTCCCTGGGCGTGGGGCACCGTGGTGCCCCCTGGAGGGAGCTGGGCGTGCCCTGGAGGCTGGGAGACACATGGAGGGCTCCTTGGCTGGCAGTAGCCCACCTGAGGGTGACATGTCGGTGGTGGGGGAGGAGTTGTGCCTGTTTGACGATGGCCCCCTCCTTCCTGCCTTGTCCGCAGTTACAGAAGCCCTTCTTGCCTTGCCCGGTGTAGACTTGACCTTTCATCAAGTCCTTCTGTCTCACAGTTTCTCCCTCTGGGACTCAAGCTTAGCATCCCTCTGAGTCAACAGGATGGAGAGTGGTGCCCCCTGAAGACATGCAGCAAGACAGCCTCGCCTGCGCCCATCATTGCACGGGTCACGTGACACCCCTGCAAGGACTCCGGCCCACTCTGAGTCACATGCCTGTTCCTTGGGAAGAAGGAGGGCTCCCTCTGATTAGTCGCCCTGGGGTGGGGTGGAAAGGTGGCATTTGATTGGCAGCCCAAGATAGAGGTGGAAGGAAGTGTGGGAGGGGACAGAACACAGCCAAGGAGGGAGGGAAGGAGCTAGCAAGGTGGGGGAAGACCAGGGCTGCTGAAGTGATGTGCCAGGAATGCTAAGGGAGGGTGGGTGACGAATGACATGTTAAGAGTGGAGAAGCTGTGAAGTGCAAGCCGTGGCTGCTTCGAGTGAGGTTTTCTGACATTACTTCCTCCATCAGAACAGCGTCTACTGCCCTGGCCGGGTGGCTTAATTGGTTGGAGCGTCATCCCGTACGCAAAAAGGTTCCTGGTTAGAGCCCCCATCTGGTGTGTGTGGAAGGCAGCTGATCAATGGTTCTCTCTCTTTCTTTTTTCTTCTCTTAAAATTAATTAAAACCAAACCAAACAAACAAATACCCCCCCCCAAAAAAACAAAAACAAAAACAAAAACACACACACAACAAACCATAGTCTTCTATGCTCCCAAGGGCTTTGTGTGACTCTGTGTGTGTGTGTGTGTGTGTGTGTGTGTGTGTGTTTTATTTTGAAATAAATATTGATTCACAAGAAGTTGCAATGATAGCACAGTTGACCCTTGAACAACACAGGTTTGGACTGCGTGGGTACACTTACACGCAGATTTTTTTCAATAAATATACACTCAGCCCTCTGTATCCCCGGGTTTCACATCCAGGGGTTTAACCAACTGCAGCTAGAAAACTGTATTTTCCATCCACAGTTGGCAATCTTCAGATGAGAGGGCCGACTGCATGCATTGTTCTCTGCCGTTTTATATAGGGGACCGAGCATCTGAGGACTTGGGTATTGGAGGGGATCCTGGAACCGAGCTCACAGGTACGGAGGGGCCACTGTAGTTA
This sequence comes from Cnephaeus nilssonii, assembly GCF_951640355.1. Taxonomy (NCBI): domain Eukaryota; kingdom Metazoa; phylum Chordata; class Mammalia; order Chiroptera; family Vespertilionidae; genus Cnephaeus; species Cnephaeus nilssonii. Next base: position 43,379,315 of record NC_137086.1, on the reverse strand, counting down.
AGTTTTGGGGGAGCCAAAAGGTATACACAGAGTTGCGTCTGCACGGGGGTCGGTGCCCTAACCCCGGGGTTATTCAAGGGTCAGCTGTACGAGAGAGGTCCTGCTTCGCCCAGTTTCCCCTTCACCCCGTTTCTGCAATGGCTTCTTACATAATTTGAGTACAGTATCAAAACCAGGAAACTGACATGGGTACAGTGAGTATGTGTGGTTTGATGACATTCTATCACAGCTGAAGATTTGTGTAATCACCACTGCAATCAAGATACATAATTATTTCATCATCACAAAGATCTCACTCGTTTTGTATAATCACCAACCTCCCTCACCCCTCTCTCCCCAACCTCTGGCAACCACTACCCTGTTCTTCATCTCTATCATTTTTTCACTTTAAGGTTATATAAGTTGAATCATTCAGTATGTGATGGTTTGAGATTGGCATGTTCACATAGCATAATGCCCTGAAGAGCCGCCCAGGATACTACGTGTATCAATTGTTTTCTGTTGCTGAGGAGTATTGGCACGCATGCACCCCAGCTTGTTTAACCACCCACTCACGGAAGGACATTTGGGTTGTTTGCAGTTTGGGGGTCTTTGGTAGTCCCTCTTTACCCCTTATTTCTTTGCTGACATTTTCTTTTTCATTTGTTTCAAGAGAATTTGTAATCATTTGTTGAAGCATTTTTATGACAAATACTTAAAAATTCTTGCCAGATCATTTCATCTTGTTGTGGGCATCAGCTGATTGTCTTTTCTCATCCAAGCTGTGTGATTTTCCCAATTCTTAGTATGATGAGTGGTTTCTTGAGTGCATCTTGTATGTTTTGGCTATTATGTTAGGACACTCTAAGTCCTGAATACATTTTTTATTGTAGTAGTCAGTCACTCTGTTTAGGTTTAATACGAAGGTCTTGGCTTAATTTTATGAACTGCAGTTCCAATGAAAATGTAATTTTCAAGGTGTTTTCTGTTAGTTTGGTCTACTTAGTTTAGTCAGTGCCCGCGGCTCCCACTGGCCCTTCTGGTGCTGCTTGAGAGGCAGAGGAGCCTCCCCAGATTGGTTGCCGGCTGCTTCCGGGTGGGAGACAGGAGGTTGGCCTGCAGGGATAACGGGCTCTACAAGTGCCGGGCACTGGTGGTGGCAGGATAGTCCTGACTTGAGCAAAGAAGAGAGTCCCCCAGGTTGGGTGCCAGATGTAGCAAGATCACCGTAGCTGGTGCCACGGGCACTCCTGGCATCTCTGCTGGGGGTGGGGAGTACCTACAGGAGGAAGGTATTTCCAAGCTTGGGGGCTTGTCTTGATTATTGCAGCAGGATAAGTCTTGAAATTGGGTAGGATTATTCTTCCACATTATTCTCTTTTTCATCCTTGCCTTAGCTATTCTAGTTCTTTTGCCTTTTGATATAAATTTCAGAATAATCTTGTCTGTATCTACAAAAACTCTTGCTTGAGGTTCTGATAGAAATTACATTATATTTGTATATCATTTTGGGGATAATTGTTATCTTGACAGACACAGGTCAAGATGGGGAGGAGCCCTAGCTGGTTTGGTGAGGTGGAGTCAGCCTTTGGACTAAAGGGTCCCAGGTTTGATTTGGGTCAAGGGCACATGCCTGGGTTGCGGGGGTCGATTCCCAGTAGGGGGCATGCAGGAGTCAGCCAATCAATGGTTCTCTCTCATCATTGATGTTTCTATCTCTCTCTCCCTCTCCCTTCCTCTCTGAAATCAATAAAAATACATTTTAAAAAAAAGATGGGGAGGTGTGGGGTGGGGACAGATGGAAGCTAATGTTATCCCAGAGGAAGAGGAAGGAGCTAGCAAGACAGCGGGTGGGCTAGGGGTGGTGGGAAATGACATTGAAAGAGTAGAGAAGCTCTGAGATGAAGCTGCTGCTGCTCCATGTGAAGTTAAGTAATGATGATGGGAGAATTAATATTCTTGCATCAAAATTAGGTCTACCATGTGCCAACTGCTTTGTGTGACTCTGTGTGACTGTGTGTGTGTGTGTCTGTGCGTATGTGCTCATATGCTCTGAGTTTCATATTAAGGTCTCTGAATACAGGGGTGTAAAAAGTGGCATAGAAATAGGAGTCCAGGGACCAGGGACCAGGGTCCAGGGTCAAAGGATGGGCAGATATGTGCCTCTGGGGCCCCCAGAGTTTGTCACTTACACAGGCAGTCGGCATGGGAGGTGTCGAGTTTTATTTTATTTATTTATTTTTTTAACCTATCTCCTGGGAGCCGAGGAACCTGGCTGACATCATGGCTTGCTCCCATTCTGCTGTGAAAAGAACCAGAGTTGGAACTTCCCCAACAGTTCTCCACCCACTTGAAGAGTGGATGGGGACAAAAGAGGGTGAAATTAAGTCAGATGAGGCAGAGTGACTTCTGTTAGGGACAGAAAGGGCCCATGGGTGGGTGTGGACTGTGCAGAAGCCTGGTCTTCTCACCTCTTCTCCGAAAGGGAGGCAGGTTTACCATAGAAGTTGCCTCCACAGACACTCTCATGGCCGCACTCACTTCTGCATTCTCCACTCCAGGATTTAGAGCCCGTTTCCAGGAGATTAGAGAATGAAGAACAGACACTTTAATCGATTTGATCCCATCACCACCATCATCCTTAACAAAACGTCCAGACCCCCAGGTCCGGCCCAAAGGCCCCGGCAGCCCAATCGCAGCCCCACGGGGCCAAATTCCAGTTCCATAAACACAAACAACATTGGGATGTCTTGGAGCTGGCGGCAAGAATGAAGTCATCCTCAGGTCTAACCTACCGATGCCGTTCCCACCCTGCTGGGGCGGGGGCTGCAGGAGGCTCCAGCCCCTCTGGGAGGGCGGTCACCTGGCAGTACCTCCCAAGGTGTTCACCCCAGCAGATGCCGAACCTGCCGTGGGGACGCGAGACACAGCCCATACACTTCATTCTGCTGTGACCCAGATGCCTCTTTATTATTTCAAAATTCAAGTTTAGATTCCGTTTCATAACCTGTGAAGAACGAATATCCCACTTTGGGCAGGAATTGATTAGAAAAAGAATAAAAATTTTTTTTCTTTTCTTTTTTATGCTCTTTGACCAAGAAAGTCTTTACTATTTATTTGTTTGTTTTTGTATATTAGCAAAACTGGAAACCCCTAATTTCTGCCCTAACCCCCTCCCATCATTTATTTTTTTAAATATCAATATTTTATTTTTTTAAAAATTCCACTCCTCCCCCCTCCCCCCATTCTACCATGTGAGGACACGGCAAGAAGATGGTCATCTATGGCCAGGAAGGGATCCCTCATCAGCCACCAAACCTGCCGGGCCCTTGATCTTGGCCCTCCTCGCCCCCAGAATTGTGAGGAAATTAAAGCTCAGAAAAGTGCTGGGAGGATCGGGGTCGTCTGGGGAGAGGCCCAAACCCGTCTTTGCCCAACAGAGCAAGTCCCAAAGCGGAGACAAGCAGGCAGGGGACACCGAAGACGGAGCCTCAGGGCAGGTCACCAGCCTGCCTGGTCCTTCCTGGCTTCCTGGGGCATCTGGTGCCAGGACACTCTCTCCTGCATCCCAGTGGGCTGGGCCAGTCGATGCCACAGGAGGGCTTGCTCCTGCCACTCCTGGGCTCCGGAGGTGGTGTAGCTCCCAGGCACAGTGCGGAGGGCCAGTTCTCTGAAAGGACCCCCCACCCCCCTCCATCCTCCTGGCTGCCCTGCAGGGTGGCTAACCCTCCTAGTCTGCCCAGACATTCCTGGTTTTGCCACTGGAAGTCCTGTGTCCCTGGCATGTGGGGACAGTTGGTCACTGGATTTCTGTGAGTGGCCATGAAAGTCAGTTATAAGCCACCTAAGGGGCAGCCCTGAGCACCCCACCTGGTGAAGACAGCTGGAGGATCCCCGAGAATGGAGAGCTATCAACAGTGATGGAAAATGACCTTCCAGCCCTGGCCAGTGTGGCTCAGTTGGTTGGAGCATGTTCCGTACACAGAAAGGTCATGGGTCCGATTCCCGGTCAGGGCATATACCCAGGTTGTGCGTTCGATCCCTGGGAGGCCACTGGTCGATGTTTCTATCTCACATCGATGTCCTCAGGTGAGGATTAAAAAAAAAAAAAAGTTACATAAAGAAAAGATAAATAACTGCCCTTCCAGTCAGCCACCTTCTAAAGCAGGGCTCAAACCCTGGCCGGAGGCTCAGTTGGCTAGAACGTCGTCCCGATACACCAAGGTTGTGGGTTCGATCTCCGGTCAGGGCACATACAAGAATCAACCAATGAATGCATAAGTAAGTGGAACAACAAATCAATGTTTCCCTCTCTGGCTCTCTCTCTCCCTTCCTCTCTCTATCTAAAAATAAATTAAAACAAACAAACAAACAAATAAATAGAGCAGGGCTCAGGGCATCCCCACCTGGGGCCTACCCAATCTGCACCCATTCTAACCCAACGTCCATCTTCCACAGCCTCACAGCTCTTACAGGGGAGCAGCTGCTGCTAGTCCCACCTCCCAGGCTCTGCACCCCCAACACCGCTCCTCCTGCGGAGGTCACCCAGGCAGGGGGGTTGGCTAAAACCCAGCAGCTGCGGAGTGGCTCTCTGATGTCCTCACCTAGAAAATGTCAAAGGTTCCAAGAGACCTCACAGACCCGTGACACGTGCTCCCCTCCCCTCCCTTTGCCAGTGGGGAATCCGAGGCCAAAGTCACCTGCCAGGCAATTTTGCACTTTCCATCCAGGGTGCTTCCTCCCTAGCTCCCTGGGCAGCCCCTGCTGTCCCTGGTCTGGGCAGGTGCACAGGTGCCTCCTCAGCATCCAGGAACCAGGGCTAAAAGCCAAGTCCGATTGACCTGCTAGGGGCCATGCCCGAGGGTCTGAACTGCAGGGACCGCAGGGTGCGAGAACCCGTGTGCTCTGGGGCGCCTCGCCTGGCCTCTCTGCTCTGTGCTTGAGAACGTGGGCGGTAGTTACAACAGCGTTTGATTTATATGTGTTTTCTAGACTCCTATGTATATATTTCTATGTACCGTTTCCGTAGGTCTGTTTTATTTCACACACACAAAACTTAAAAAAGAACACGAGATTTGGCCCTGGGCAAGAGATGCAAGGAAGTGAAGAGGGTTGTGTGGGACCATGTCCCTCTGAGGACACCCACACTGCCTGGAGGCTCCTGGGCCCCGAGGCTGCGGGGCTGGGGGCAGCCTGTGGGAGGCCTCAGCCTTCGGGGCCGGGAGGGGCTGCCCGGGGAAGGTGCTGCCCTCTCCAGGCCCTGGTTGGAATGGAGACCAAAGTCGCAGGGAACTCCTTTCTGCCCCAGCGCCCTGAGAGCACTGCTCCTGGACGGGCCAGCGGGGGAGCAGAACAAGCACTTGGTTGCAGGAACGCTGGTCTCCGACTGAGCCCTGAGCCCTGAGCCCTGGGCCCTGAGCCCTGAGCCCTGAGCCCTGAGCCCTGAGCCCTGGGCCCTGAGCCCTGAGCCCTGAGCCCTGGGCCCTGAGCCCTGAGCCCTGGGCCCTGAGCCCTGAGCCCTGAGCCCTGGGCCCTGAGCCCTGAGCCCTGGGCCCTGAGCCCTGAGCCCCGGGCCCTGAGGCCTGAGCCCCGAGCCCTGAGCCCTGAGCCCTGAGCCCTGAGCCCCGGGCCCTGGGCCCTGGGCCCTGGGCCCTGAGCCCTGAGTCCTGAGCCCTGAGCCCTGAGCTCTGAGCCCTGGGCCCTGGGCCCTGGGCCCTGAGCCCTGAGCCCTGAGTCCTGAGCGCTGAGCCCTGAGCCCTGAGCCCTGGGCCCTGGGCCCTGAGCCCTTAACCCTCGGCCCTTAACCCTTGGCCCTTAACCCTGGGCCCACACTGCATTGTGGAACAGATGTCTAACTCAGGCCCTTGCGTGGCTGCAGGAGTCTTTACACCCTGGCATTGTATTTACCGTGTTGTGTGATGTGCCTCTTGGAGGTGAGAGTTCATGGTTTCCAGAGCTTCTCAGAGGGGTCTCTGGATCTTAAAGTGGTTAAGATCAGTGCTTCCGGTTTAAGCCAGTTACAGTAGAACAAGAAGAGATGACCTTTATTCATCTTCTGTGCCCAGACCCACTGGGGCTCAGAGTGCTGAGGAACCGACTTGCCCAGGTTCCCACAGCTCGAAAGTCCGAGTCCTCACACAGAGGCTGTGTTTGGGGGTTTCTCCTGGCGAGGAAAGCAGCGGGGAGGCTCCAGGGTACAGCTTGCGGGAAGGCCTGGGCCTCTCTGTGCTCAGCGCACACACAGCAGAGCGTGGGGCGGGATGGCTGCCCGGTGGGCCCGGGCGCTGCTGCAGAGGCTGTTAGGCGCGGCTCCCCACCTCCCCTCCTGGAGGGTGGCAGAGAGGGGCTGAACCAGGACAAGTGGGCCCCGCATGGGGCTCTGAGACAGCCAGTGGAAGAACAACCCCGTGCAGCCCCTTCTTTGGCCTGTAAGTGACCCGGTTCCTTGGCCGTGGCAGGCTGGGATCTGTGTCTGGGAGGCTGGGAAGAGTGATGAGAGCATGGAGAAGAGTCAGGGCATGTGTGGGCTCACACTGCAGGAAGGAGCACAAGATGTGTCCTGAGGGGCCAAACGGCAGCGTTCAGTTAGGGTGGGGGAAGCCGATGAGGCATACCTGCTTAAGAGAACGGTCTCGGGGTCAGGGCGAACCCCGGGCTGGGAGGGTGGGGCCCCTGACAGGGTGTGGAAAGTTGGAGAGCCCGGAAGTGGTACTTCCTCTGCCCTCAGCATCAACACCACCCTCACTGGAGTGTCTGCCCGGAGTTCAAGGACCACTAGGGCTCCCTGTTCTGCTTCTCTGGCTTTGCTCACACGTCCCACCTCTCAGGCTGAAGAGGGGTGTGAGGAGGGATGCGAGGAGGCGGGAGAAGGAATGAGATGAGTGGGCGCGGAGGGCCCCGCAGGCCGGGTCGTGGAGGGTGCCTCGTGCAGGTTTCTGGGGGAGCTGGGAGGCGAGTCTGCCCTCAGTGCCGCCCTGTCCTGGCACTTTCACTGCCTGCTGTCCGTGATTCTGTCTGTCAGTCAGCAGGCTGAGTCAGAGAAGCCCTGGGGCTGGGGCCGCCTGCCAAAGGCCTGACTCACCGAGAACGGCCGACTGGTTTCCCCAGCCGCTGTGCCTCCTGTCACAACATGCCAGCCGAGGGGGTGAGGCCTGGGGACCCGGGCATCCCTCTCTTGGGCGGCTCCTCCCACAGGATGGATGACCCCCCTGCCACTGGGAACCCCAACTGCCCACAGGATGCTCCCCAGCCTGGCACGGATCATGTATGTTGCTCAGCACACACGTGGTGAGTGAATGAGGGACGCGCTCCTCATTGCTGGCTGAAAGGACACTCCAGGCCTCCGCAGCCCACGCCGGACCACGCAGAGCCCCGGCCTCCTCAATCCCACAGGATTGGAAATGCTATGCTAACTTCTGTGCCTGGCTCCCAAAAGCAATTTCCTAACACCCCACGCAGTCCCCCCCTGAAGCATAAACTCTGGTTTCACGTTTTATTTGAATGAGAGAAAACTCACAGACTTGAAAGCTAAGGAGACAGAATGGCGAGTAAGGAGAACAGTGCTTGATCATGACATTGAGGGAAGGATTTGGACACGGAGTGAGCCTTGGAGCTTATGTGCTACGGGGCAGCTCTCCTGGGAAGCCTGTGTCCCCGAGGCGGGGAGCTGGGGCCAGGGCTGAGGCCAGGCAGCCGAGCTCAAATGACAGGCAGCCCCGGGGACCTGCAGGCGCTGCGGTGCGGCCGGGCTGGGACCCAGGTCCTTGGATGTTGAAGCTGGAGCGGTGGGGCCCCGGGTGGCGGCGGAGGCAGAGGCGGGGCGGTGGAGGGGCCAGCGGCTTCAGTGCGCAGCTGTGAGGAGTGAAGGTCCAGGGGGCACACGCGTCCTGTGCTTAGGACTCGTGTCAGCAGAGACTTAGGGACAAGCAACAGGAAACCAGACCCAGTGGCTCCCAGGCTGCCAAGGCGGGCAGGGGCTTTGGGTCAGGCTCTGCTGATGCTTGGGGTCCAGTGGGATCCCCTGGGCACTCGGACGTTCTCTCTTGGTCCTTGGGCGTCTGTGTCTGGCTCCATTCTAAGTGAGTAGGAGGCAGGTTAGCCATGGGCTGTCCCGGTCCCCGTAGCCCCACTGGGGAGAGAATTCTCTCCCATCGTTCCCACAACAATCCCAGGACAGGCTCTGATTGGTTGTGGGGAGGGACTTGAGTGCTTGGTTGGCCAGTGGGGGTCCTGTGCCTGCCCCTGTGGGGTGACAGTGGGGACATGCGTGACGTCGGTCCCACCATGAGTACCTGGGATGAGCCAGGAGTTTCCTCCAGGGTGCTGAGCCTGCTCACAGGTGCACCTTGGTAGCGCTGACCCCTCTAGCTGTGACTGAGTGAGTCCTGACCCACTTTGAGGCGAATGGTTCAGGGAGACAGTAGCCTGAGGGGGACTTAGATGGGGACCAGCAGAACTGGTGTCTCAATAACAGAGAGGATTTCAGTCCAGGCCCCGGCCGCTGACTCCTTTCCCCTGGTGTTCAGCACAGAGACCCGGGACTGGGCTGCACCCGCGTGTTGGGCCCCCGGGGACAGTTGATTGTGGGCAACTTCCCTGGGGCCAGTCGGGGGGTGTGGGTCCTTGTCACCGTCTCAATGGAGGCAGCACTCAGGAACCCGGCAGAGCCAGGTGTGGCATCTGGGAGAAGGACCAAGGTTTTGGAGCTCCTAGGCCGAAGGTGAGGATAGCACCCATCCCCCCACCCGACAACGCAGCTCCCCACCTCTCCACCTTCTAAGGGGCCGGTTGCCCTGAGCACGGGGCTGAGCTAGTTTTGGGGGCCCTGCAGGAGGCAGCTTCCTCTCTGGGAGGCCAGGCCACAGGGACTCCTTTTAAAACAAGTTTACTTACCTCCCACCTCCCCACCTGGGACCAGCCACAAACCACCAGATCCTGCAGGGCCACCTTCCAAGCACCCTGCCAGCTGCCAGATGGAGGGGGCAGGGGGGAGGGCCCCTGTGTTCCCTGCCCTGTGCTCTGTCACCACCACGGGGTCAACAGACCGGATGTGCAGGGGTGTCCTGGTGGCCTGTACTCCTGCATCCAGCAAGACGGCCTCAGGCTGGAGGAACAGACGCGCACTGCACGGCTCAACACAGCTCCCTCCCGTTGGACGGAGTCTCCCCTCATCGGCCACCGTCTTCCAGTCCTGAACACGTGCGTGTCCCTCTCCTCCGACCCAGCCTTGGTTCTGGCTGGGCCTCCCAGGACTGTGCAGAAACAGGCCGGGGGAACCCTCTCAGCTTTCTTTGAACCCACAGGACACTTGGCTCCTGGGGGCATTCCCTGCTCCTGTCCATTCCCCGGGTGCCTTCTCTCGAGGCCTGTGTGAGTCTGTGCCCCGAGTCTGCCTTCCCTGTCCCGCTTCCCAACTGTGTGCTCCAGCTCAGCTCAGCTCAGCCCTCCTCCTTTCCCTCCCGCCACCGTCTTCCAGCCCTGAACACGTGTATCTCCCTCTCCTCCGACCCAGCCTTCCTCCTTTCCCTCCCCAAGAATGAAGGAGTTGAACTGAGACCCACGTGCTCTCTGGCAGAAGTGACCTCAAATTCCAATCCTGGGTAAACAGAGGGAAAGTAACATTTATGAAAATGGCCAAGGAGTCCTAACGGGTTTGGCTCAGTGGACAGAGCATCGGCCTGCAGACTGAAGGGTCTCAGGTTCGATTCCCATCAAGGGCATGTACCTTGGTTGCAGGCACATCCCTAGTAGGGGGTGTACCGGAGGCAGCTGATCGATGTTTCTCTCTCATCGATGTTTCTAACTATCCCTTCCCCTTCCTCTCTATAAAAAATCAATAAAATATATTTTAAAAATAAATAAATAAAATGGCCAAGGAGTTAGAAAGAAGGAGCCTGTATCAGTTCTCCATGGCTGTCTAACACATTACCTCCAAACCTAGTTGTCTCAGAGAATAATGAACACTTTTGATCTGCCACACTTTCTGTGGCGGGGAATTGGGAGACGCACATCAGGGAGGTTCGGGTCCGGGATCTCAGGAGGGTGGTCCTCCACAGAGCACAAGGAGGGAGCTGCAATGCCTGTTAAGACCTAGCCTCAAATGCCATCCACCACCATGCCTGCACAGAGGCTAGACTCCATGGCCCTCCCAGGTCAGCCCTGGTTCACGGAGGGAGGGGAACACAAGGGGCGGGACTCCGGGAGGTGGGACTTCAGGGGGACACCTGGAGGCGGGCTACAGCAAGGACTACCAAGGGACCTGAATGACTGTCCCCCAGGGAACAGGGTTACTGCAAGAAACAAGAGAAAACAAAACAAAATGAAAGTAGAAAACATGTTACATCTCTCTTTATAGTTCCTACAATGTTTATTGCATCTATGAGAAAAGAATAACCTCAATTACAAAAATTCCTTTTCTATGAAAAACCACTATTAGGAATTTAGAGCGTACAAGCCATGAATAACATAAAACCAAATGATATTAGAAATCTAGCTTGAAAATTCCTATTAGATATCAGATATAGATATCTCTATAAAAGACACAGAGAACCCAAGTGATACAACGTTTGTATAACAAGAGGATGAAGAGAAAAAAGGAGCAAAAAAAAATTCATTCATTTGTTCGTTACTCACTCTACATATATTTATTGATCCTATTATGAGCCAACCGCTAATGGAGATGTTATATACACATTTAAAGTTTCTAGTGAAGCCAGAGAAAGACAAACTCTGTTTGGTCTCACTTAGATGTCGAATCCAAAACAAAATAAAACTTTTAGAAAAAGACATAAGATTTGTGGTTACCAGGGGGTTGGGGGAATTGGATAAAGGTGGTTAAAAAGGTATAAACTTCCTGTTATAAGATAAACAAGTACTGGGGATGTAATGTATAGTTGAAAGTTGGAAAGGTAGTAGATCTTAAAAGTTCTCATCACAAGGGAAGTAACATTTCTCTCTCTCTCTTTTTTCCTTTTTCTTGTAACCCTATCTATCAGGTGATAAATATTAACCAAAGTTATTGTGGTAATCATTTTGCCATAAATGTAAATCATGTCATCATGCTGTATGTCAATTCTATCTGAATGAAACTGAACAAAAACTTTTTAAAAAGATTCCAGTTAAAGATTTTGTTTAATTATTTTCTGTAATCACTACTTCTATAATCAAAGAAATAGAACATTTCTCTGACATCAAGAAAGCTGTGAGCCATCAGATTTAAAGGGTGAAGTGAATATAAAGGGACTGCACATACTTACTGTATATCTTTGTAAAATCTCAAGTTTCAAGGATAAAGGGAAAACATTTCAGTATCTAAATAGGAAGGAAACAGGTTACAAAGAAAAAAGTGGACTTTTCACAGACTTTATTTATGTAACTAAATTCTACAATGAAGCAATGCCTGTTGAATTTTGAGGAGCAACAATTACAAAGAATTCTGTACATAGTTACTATGTCATTCATATATGGGTCAAGAGAAAGACATCCTCAGACATGTAAGAACTCACGTAATCTGCCTGACAAACAATGCCCCCAAAGGTCCATCAATCAACTGAGAAATGAGTCAAAATGAAGAAACCAAAAATGGAAGAAGAGGTACAAAAGGAACAACCATGAGTAATTAAGCCAGTAAAGAATAGTTAATGTCTAAATCATTGTTTGGAACATGATTATGAAACCAAATGCAAATGTCAAAAGAAATTCTTGAAAGAAAAAAAGTAAACCCTAAATATATAATTATTCTGACAAACATTTAAGATTAGGGAAAGGCAAAGAAGGAAATAAAAGTGTTCTAAATTTCTCATTTAACTTTAATGCACTTATAGATTTTATTTAATTCTTGAAATTGGTAGATTTTTTTGTTTTATTTTTTTATTTAAATTTTTTATTTTTAAATTTTTTTGTTTTAAATATTTTGTTTTATTCTACAGGCACATAACCTTGAAATTATTACAGAAAAGGGAGCCGAGAAAAATGGATTAATAAAATAAAAATCAGAAAAAGAAATAGCAAAGAAACATAAAACAAAACACAAAATGAGATTACAAAAGCAATGCCAAACAAAGTTTCATTCAAATATAAATGTATGATCCCTGGCTAGTGTAGCTCAGCGGTTGGAGCATCGGCCCATGTACTGGATAACTGGAAGGTTGTGAATTTGATTCCCAGTCAAGGGCATGCATCTGGGTTGTGGGTTTGCTCTTGGGCCTTGGTCAGGGTGTGTGCAGGAAGCAACCAATTGATGTGTCTCTCTGGAATCGATGCTTTTTTCTCTCTCTCTTTCCTTCTCTCATTCCTGCTCCCTCCTTCCCTTTCACTCTCTCTAAAAAAATCAATGGAGAAAATATCCTCTGGTGAGGATTAACAAAAAGCAAATATAAAGGTATGAAATTCTACCTTTATATGTGAACAGATACAAACTTTTAGATTGTGTAAAAGCAATCAAAGCATATTTTGTTTTCCAGAAACTACAGTGTTAATGAAAAAGTGATAAATAAATGGGGTAATATTATACACGGAAAATGCAAACAAAAAAAGTGGCAATATTAGGAGCAAATGAGGTAGAACTCAAAGGAAAATGCAAATAAGAAAGTGTTATTTTATATTGATCAAAATAAAGATACCTTATAAACTTTTATAAACCATTTAAAGTCTCATTTAGAAACATAAAGCAAAACTGCTATAAACACAAGAAATTTACAAATCCATATATCAGTGGGGATTTAAAACTTCAATCCCGGTATTTGACAGATCAAGGAAACTTTAAAAAGCGATAGAGAAATTGAGTAACATGGATTTAACAATAAAGGGGAGAAGTGGAGACCCTTGAGGTTTCATCTGAACAGGACAGGATCACTGCTGAGGCTGCGGGGGGTGGTGGGGAGAGACAAGAGGGAGGGGGCCTTCAGAGAGTGTTGGGGAGAAAGGAGCGCCACACTTCATCCTCAGCCCAGCCCCAATTTTTGTTCTGGGATTAAGTCACTCTAACCTCAGGGCCTTTGCACCAGCTTTCCCTTAGCTTGGCACATCCTGGCCTCTGCCCTCCCCCACATTTACCTGACTCATCCTCACTTCATTTTGCTGAAAGCTCAAAAGTTACCTCCTGAAAGAGGCCTTCCTTGCCTCTACGTGATGGGATGCTCCCCGCGGGCCCCGCCCTGCTCCAGGTCATCACTGTTTCCTCATTCTGCTTTATTTGTTTGTTTGTTTATGTATTTGCACATAATTGCCACTACTTGATGCTAACCTTTTGTTTGTCCACCGTTGTATCCCCAGTACTAGAACTCTGGCACACATTTAGTATTGACTCAATAGTATAATTCATAAACGAATGGAATTTTAAATATAAGAAATAACTTTTAAAAATATGTTTTTATTGATTTTAGAGAGAGAGGAGGAGAAATGAAGAGAGAAACATGAATTGGCTGCCTACTGCATGCTCCCTACTGGGTATGTGCCCTGACCGGGAATCGAACTGGCAACCGTTTGGTGCACGGGACAGTGCTCAACCAACTGAGCCACACAGACCACAGCTATAAAAAACAACTTCTGCAAGTTCTTTGTGTTGCTATGAATCAGTGGTTGTTGCGACGGGAGTGACTTTCACCTGCTGGGAACGTTTGGTAATATCTGGAGAGATTTTTGGTCGTCACAACCTGATGACACCCAAATGCACAGGAAGTCACCCCACAAAGGATCGGCTGGCCCCGAATGGTAGTGCTGAGGTTGGGAAACTCTGCTGTGAAGCCATTCTTGTCTTCTTTGTTTAGGAAGAGACTTCCTTAGGATTTTAAAAATTATAACTATGTAATGAGAAGTTAAAAATCGAAGTTTCAAGTGGTTGAGAGAGGTTGCAGGTAGGGAGAGATGAATAGCTGAGTGCAGAAGATTTGGGGGGCAGTGACACTGCCTGTACGATGTGATAGTAGTGGATACATGTCATTATACATTTGTCAAAACCCATAGAACATACAACACCAAGGGTGAACCCTAGTGTCAACTGTGGCCTTTGGGTGATTATGTGCAGGTTCCCTGATTGGGTGGGATGTTGATGAAGGGGCAGGCTGTGCCTGTGTGGGGACAAGGGGTATAAAGGAAATCTTTGTACCTTCCTTTCAATTTTGCTGCGAACCTAAAACTGGTCTAAAGAATAAAGGAGAAGGAGGAGGAGGAGGAGGAGACTTTACCAAGGCACATAGATATTCTAGCTCTTTGATGCTCAGAGTGTGGTCCTTGGATCAGACGTGTCGACATTACCTGGGAGCTTCTTAGACATGCAAACTCTTGACCCCATGCCAGACCTGCTGAACTAGAACCTGCAGTTAATAACCTCCTGGGTGCTTCATAAACACATTGACATTTGAGAAGCACTGGGTAGGACATGGGCTCTCATTCTTGGCTGCTCATTGGAATCACCTGGAGGGTTTTTTTTAAACTCCTAATGTCCAGGCCACACACCCCCTCAGGCCAATTAAATGAGAATCTGGGGGCTGGGCCCAGGTATTAGTATTTTCAAATCATCTCAGTGATTTCAACGTGTACCCACGTTGTGGACCTCTGAGACTATGTGGAAGCTACAAAACAGTTAGTGAAAAACCTCGCTTAGTGGCTCCTGGGACCTCTGCTCACAGCAAGGGCATAACCCACTGTGCGAGGCCAGGTTAGTGGGATTAGAGAGGACTTGCCAGGGAGGGTCTCTCTGGAGAGTGTGGAGTGGGCCTCGGTCTCCCCCTTACCTCATGGCCACTGAGCAGGCCCTGGGAGAGCTTGGTCTGTGGCCTGGATTTGGGGACACAGGAGACTGGGCTCCAACATTTGCCTGAATGGCTGCATGGGGACCAAGGTCAGTCACCTTTACAGAGGGCTGCCCGGGGGCCCCGGTTTCTCACGAGCAAGAGTGAGCCTGTGAAACGGGAACTCCCGGACTGGCCTGGAGCTGCTGGACTTCTTGCCCGAGAAGACCTTCTGGGAAAGCCGAGGCCCTGCCCGTGACTGTGGACATGGGAAGGGGCCACGGCAGCAAACGCATGTCCGCCTTCACAGCCAGTGCAGCCGGCTGTTCCCTGCGTGGCTGGCCTGGGAAGACCCCAGGAGGACGCACCCTCAGAAAGCCACCTCTAAATCAGAGCACAGAGCCATCTCATAGCAGTACCTGTCGCGAGTGAACTCACCTATCCCTTCTTCTCCCTCTCTCCCGCACAAGACCCCCAGCCCTGAAGGGGGCAGACGCCACAGGTACTGAGCTGAGAGAGGTAGTAAAATGCCCGGCAGTAAAAAAGAGGAAAATACCACCTAGCCAGTGTGCTCAGTGGTTGAGCATCGATCTATGAACCAGGAGGTCACAGTTCCATTCCTGGTCAGGGCACATGCTGGGGTTGCAAGCTTGGTCCCCGGTGCGGGGTATGCAGGAGGCAGCCGATCAATGATTCTTTCTCATCATTGATGTTCTGTTGCTCTCTCCCTCTCCCTTCCTCTCTGAAATCAATAACAATATTTTTTTAAAAGAGAGAGAGAAAAAGACGTATGCCCAATACCCCCACCCATATAGTTGCCTCCTACGGACTCTCATATAAAAAAAAATTTTAAAATGGTCTCTCCTATTAAAACCATTTTTAAAATTGATTTCAGAGAAGAAGAGAAAGGGAGAGAGAGATAGAAACATCAATGATGAGAGAGAATCATTGATCAACTGCCTCCTGCAGGCCCCCTACTGGGGGTCGAGCCTACAATCAGGGCATGTGCCCTGACAGGGAATCCAACCGGGACCTCTTGGTTCATCGGTCAAAACGCAACCACTGAGCCACGCCAGCCTGGCAACAACGTCTCTCATTGAATAAAGTTTAAATGAGCGATGACGGGAGACAGAGTACAGGAGCCACCTGATGCCATCCCGTGAGCCAGGCTCAATGTGTGGGCTGCAGGAGGAAGGACAGGCTCAGTCTGGAGACAGCAGGGGGAGGAGGCTTCATGAGAAAGGGCTCGATGCTTCGGCGTGATTGTAGTTGAGTAATGGAGAAGAGAGGAGGGACAGAGAAAATGGGGAGAAGACTCGGAGTGCAAGGCCCGGCAGGAGGCTGGCCCGGCAGCAGCTGGCCCGGGCGGACCTGGGCGGCTTGGGGCCAGGGCCTGGAGCAGGCTGGGAGGTGCTGCTCTGAGGTTAACGAGAGAATTCTGTACGGGCCTCCCCCACACACGTCTTGTTTCTAGAACTGTGTTAACTGCACTTCGTTTTTTCCTACGAAGACAAAGCACCCAAGCCACCAACATTAGGTTCTCTATTCACTGCGTTTATGGCAGGCTTAAATGACCCCTTCCCCACGCTCCAAGGTCGCACAGGAGAGAAGGGCCAGCGGCGAGGAGCAGCCGCTCTCAGCCAGTCGGGCTGGTTCGGATGACAGTCCGAGGCCCCCCTCGGCTTCTGTGCCTTTCCCTGCTCAAGAAACAGACCAAATTGGGACCCCAAGCCGCCAAGCGATGCTCCCAGAGGGGTCCCCGCACCCAGACCACGGCCTGCCACAGGTGCCAGAGGGACAGCGTCCAGGCCACCCTCGGGTCCTGCCTCAAGACGGGCAGGAGGACAGGGCGGGGGACCCTTCCATGCCTGTGCCTTAGCCATCCACCCAGCCCCAGCCTTAGCCTCTTCGCCTCTCTCTGCGTTAGACTGGGGATGGGGATGGTTGCAGTCACGTGGACTTCCAGCTTGTTCGGGGGTCACCTGAGCGAACTCCACCCGCAGAAGAGACACATTTTCTTCAATTGCCGCTGAGAACATTTTAAAAAACGATTCTTATACCCGATCACAGAGTCGTTGTCCATAACCTCTACTACATACGGACTGTGCAGGCCACACTCTGACCAGCAGCCAAGGAAGCTGGGACTTAAAGACCAGAGGAGGAGCAAAGAACAAAAACATCGAGCCACTTGGGAAATTAAAACTCGCTTTTCGAAGTTAAGTCTTGGGTCTAAAAGGGAATACAAATGTCAATAGCAGGCTGTGTAGGACATAATGATAATAATGACAATGCAGAAGAATAAATGAGCCAAACAATTATTTCCAGATGCCAGAAAAAGAGGAGGGCAAACGATCACCACCACCTACACAACCCAAGGAAACAAGAAGGAGAAGCTAATCAAGACAACCCCCAGAAATTAATGGATTAGAAAATGGGAAATGTAAATTGATGAATAAAGCCAGAGCCTGGCTCTTTAAAAAGACCATTGACTTAGCGAAACCATTGGCAAGCCTAATCAAGAGAGAGAAAATATGAGCACAGAAATGAGAAATGATACCGAGTAAATGAAAAATAGGATTCGGTTTTATAACTTCATGCTAATAAACGTGAAAATCTCAATGAGGTGGATAGTCTTCTGGGAAAATATAAATGACCAAATTTGACTGAAGAAGTGGTAGAAAACCCGAGTCGATTAATAATCCTAGACAAAGCTGAGAAAGTTGTCGAAAGGAAGCATCAAACCCAGACCGTTTCCGAGGCAGATTCTTTTGAACCTTCTCACAGATCATCTCTGTGCCGTTTAAGTAGGGTCAGTGCGTGGGAAAAGATGGGCAGCTTCCCAAGCCATCTCACGAAGCTAGCATTGCCCCGAGACAAAAGCCAACCAGGCAGATGGGCAAAGAGGAACTGCAGCCCAATTTCACAAATACAGACACAAAACATTAGGAAATTGAACAAAGTCATATGTGTAAAATAATAATACACTATATACAAGCAGGCAATGATGCCAGCAGAACAAATGTCCAGTACCAGGAAATCTCTTAATGTGATCAATCATGCTGATAGATCAGAATGAAACCCACATTATCACTATCTTAAGAGAATAGGTGTTTTTGTGAAAATTTTAAATTATTATTGTTTTTATTGATTTTAGAGAGAGAGGAAGGGAGAGGGAGAGAGAGAGAGAAACATCAACATTGATTGGTTGCCTCCCATATGTGCCTGACTGGGGATTGAACCCAAGACCCTTCATGCATGGGATGATGCTTAACCAACTGAGCCATGTTGGCCAGGGCAGGAGCTTAGTTTTGAAGTCTGAAAGCCTGAGTACAAGTCCTGCCATTTTTCACTTCTTAACTGCAGACCCATGGACAGTTTCCTTATCTTCAAAGTTGGAAAATTTGTCTAAATTTGGGTCACATGTACGTTAAATGAAATAATGCATATAAAACTCAACATAGAGCTCAGTAAATAATAGCTTTTTAAAAATTGTAGGACATTGCTATCCATTCCTCAGATGTTTTTGTAAATAAAACAAGAACTGAACGCTCCTTTAATATTACAAAGACAATCTCTATCAAAGTAAAGCAGCATCATAATGAACTGTGAAAACATTAGTGACATCCCAATTAAGTTCAGGAGAAAGATAAGGATGCCCCTGTGTCTCCACTATTACTTATTAATGTTCTGGAAGTCCTAGCAATGGAATTAAACAGAGAGATAAAATAAGAACCATAAATATTCCCAAGGAGGAAATATTACCATTGTCATTTTCAGGGGATATGCTTTTTTTTTTTTTAAATAATTACAACATCTTCAAAAAAACCAATTGAAGAAGTCAGAGAACTAACAAATGAGTTTAGTAAAGTAGCATCCCAAAATATGGAATTAGATATACAAACCAATACCTTTCCTATGATAATAAGTAAGCAGTTAGAACACATCATGGAAAGATATTGCATTTACAGCAGCAACAAAATGAATGGTAATTAACTTAACAAGGAATGGGCAAGATTTATGTAAATAAAGCAAAAAGACTTTACAAAGACACTCAAAATGAGGCTTGAACACAGGGAGAGACACTCTTTTCTAAGAAGAATCAACAATATGTTTTCAGTTGTCCCAATCAAACTATAAGTGAACAAATTTCAGTCAAAATCCCAATAAGGATTTTTCCTAAAGGAAATCTTCACAAAGTTATTGTGAATTTCTCTGTGGAGGGGAAAATGTTGAAGGAGAGCAAGGTGGATGGACTTGCTCGACCAGTATTAAATGTAATTAAAGGTTCCAACAATTAAATCAGATTTACAGGTGCATAAAAACAGGCAGATGGGTTCCTGCAACAGCCTAAGGCAGGAAAAGATCCGAGTGCATGTGAGAATTTATCATTGATTAGGAACGTACTTCATAGAGTGGGGAAATGACAACTCAGTAAACAATGGCTAAGTCCCTTCCTCAAAATGCACATAAAAATATATCCCAGCTTTGAATTATGCATATTTTTAATCTGACCACTCAGTGTATGTATTTATGTATGTATGTATGTATGTATGTATGTATGTATGTATGTATATATATATATATATTAGAGGCCTGGTGCACAAAATTTGTGCACAGCGGGGGTGGGGGGTGTCCTTCAGCCCAGCCTGCACCCTCTCCAATCTGGGACCCCTTGAGGAATGTCCGACTGCTCGTTTAGGCCCGATCCCTCTCACAATCCAGGACTGCTGGCTCCCAACTGCTCGCCTGCCTGCCTTCCTGATTGCCCCTAACCGCTTCTGCCTGCCAGCCTGATCACCACCTAACCACTCCCCTGCCAGCCTGATTGCTACCCTGCCAGCCTGTTTGCCCCTAACTGCCCTCCCCTGCAGACCTGGTCACCCCTAACTGCCCTCCCCTGCAGGCTTGGTCCCCCCCAACTGCTCTCCCCAGCAGGCCTGGTCACCCCCAACTGCCCTTCCCTGCAGGCCCTGTCACCCCCAACTTCCCTCCTCTGCAGGCCTGGTCCCTCCCAACTGCCCTCCCCTGCTGGCCATCTTGTGGTGGCCATCTTGTGTCTTTGACCACATGGGGGCAGCCATCTTGTGTGTTGGAGTGATGGTCAATCTGCATATTACTCTTTTATTAGATAGGATAGAGGCTTGGTGCATGGGTGGGGGTTGGCTGGTTTGCCCTGAAGGGTGTCCCAGATTAGGGTGGGGGTTCCCTTGGGGCATGGGGCAGCCTGGGCGAAGGGCCTGTGGTGGTTTGCAGGCTGGCCACGCCCCCCCACGACTCAAGCGGAGGCCCTGGTATCTGGGATTTTATTTATCTTCTACAATTGAAACTTTGTAGCCTGAAGTGGAGGCCTCGACTGGCCAGGGTATGCGGAAAGCTTGGCTTCCTCCATCTCCGGGGAAACCCAAGCCTCCCTCCTGCTCTCTGTGGCCGCAGCCATCTTGGTTGGGGTTAATTTGCATAATCGCTCCTGATTGGCTGGTGGGCGTGGCTGGTGGGTATAGCGGAGTGATGGTTAATTTGCATGTTACTCTTTTATTAGATAGGATATTAGAAGCCCAGTGCATGAATTCGTGCATGGATGGGGTCCGGCCAGCCTGGCCAGGGGCAGGGGACATGGGCGGTTGGCTGGCCTGCCTGCTGGTCGTACTCCTGGTCGAGGGGACAATTTGCATATTAGCCTTTTATTATATTGGATATACACTGAGTGGCCAGATTATTATGCATTCAGAGATCATAATAATCTGGCCACTCAGTGTATGTACATACATAAATGAAGTATTTAACCCTAAATACTTGAATGAGAATCTTCAAAGAACAAGGGCAAATTCTTATGCAAGCACATTATAATGACCAAATTTAAAATACTTAACATTGATACAACACTCTTATCTAATGCTTAGTTCATATTCAAATTTTGACAAGTTTCCCAATAATTATCCTTTACAGCAGCCCCCCTCCTTCATCTAGGACACAATCTAGGATCATTTATATATTTATTTATTTATTAGTAGCCTGGTGCACAAAATTCGTGCACAGGGAGGGGGGGTTCCCTCAGCCCATCCTGCATCCTCTCCAATTGGGGACACCTTGGGGGTTGTCTGACTGCTGGTTTAGGCCCGATCCCTAAACTGGCAGTCAGACATCCCTCTCGCAATCTGGGACTGCTGGCTCCTAACCGCTCACCTGCCTGCCTGCCTGATCACCCCTAACTGCCTCTTCCTGCCTACCTGATTGCCCCTAACCTCTCTGTCAGCCTGCCTTATTGCCCCTAACCCCTATGCATGCCTGCCTGATTGCCCCTAACTGCCCTCCCCTGCTGGCCTGATTTTGCACCCAACTGCTTTACCCTGCAGGCCTGATCTCACCCCCAACTGCCCTCCCCTGCCGGCCTGGTTGTCCCCAACTGCCCTCCCCTGCTGGCCTGATCTCACCCCCAACAGCCCTCCCCTGCAGGCCTGATTGCTTCTAACTGCCTCTGCCTCAGCCCCCACCATCATGGCTTTGTCTGGAAGGAAGTCAGATGTCCAGAAGATGGCCGGTTGACTCAGCCTAATTAGCATATTACTCTTTTATTAGTATAGATAGATTATATAGGATAGGATTGCTTAAATGGCGGGGGGGGGGGGGGGGGGGCTTTTTCAGCAGGAGGAGATGCTCTTGGCAGACAAAAATACATAATCCCTGATAGCCAGCCATATGCAGTATACTGCCAAACCAGTCATTAAAAAATTGAACCGCTTTCTTACACCTTACACCAAATAGCTATTGCCCTTAAAACCCCTCCCCAGCCCCCACCTTAGGTTCTGCCTTTGCAGTTCACCCAGATTAGGTTCTGATTGGTCAGTTTCTATGCCAGTCAGTGTCAGAAGCTCCGCCTCCTAGGCAGCCATTGGCTTCTCACACTTTATCCAGATTTGGTTCTGATTGGTTGGTTCAGTTTCTATGCTAGTCAGCGTCTCTGGGCCTATCTCCGGGCCTGATCAGAGAAGCATGGCTGATCAGCAGCCCCCGTGGAGGCCGGGAGAGAAAGAGAGAGGAAAGGGCTGGTCCACAGCTGCCACAGAGGTTGTGGATCAGACCCTGCCTCTCTCTCTGGGCCTCTCTCTGGGCCTGATTCACAGCCCCCTTGGCAGTCAGTGCTGGGTTGCCGTGCCCTCAGTGGTGGCAGTAAGTGCTGGGCCGCCATGGCAACCCAGCACTGACTGCAGGACTGACTTCCAGTGTTCGGTTGAGCCTTCGGTCATTACAGACTCTGGGTTTTTATATATTAGGATTTTATTTTAAATTTATTTTTAATCCTCACCTGAGGACATGCTTAGAGATAGGGAGAGAGACAGAGAGAGAGAGAGAGAGAGAGAGAGAGAGAGAGAGAGAAACATCCACATGAGAGAAACACATCGATTGATTGCCTTCTACACAAGCCCTGACCAGGGCCTGGTCCAGGGAGGATCCTGCCACTGAGATACATGCCCTTGACCGGAATGGAACCCTGGACGCTTCAGTCTGCAGGCTGACGCTCTATCCACTGAGCCAAACTGGCTAAGGACTGTTATCCATTTTTTTGTTTTCATGAATTGTTACTAGAATTGCAAGGTGGTGACTTATAACTCTATCATTCCTTCTGTATTTATTGGCTGGCATTTTACTGTAAGGAAGAGCTTTCTCTCCCTCTCTTCTTTCTTTCCTTCTCTCTCCTCTCTCTGTTTCTGTCCTGTCATTATGGACTTATGGATTCTTGTATTATTCAATGGGCCATTACCCATTCCTGTCATTATTCATTTTGATACTCAAATTGTTCCAGATTTGGTCAGTGGGTCCTGTGCCTTTTTGACCTGTTCCCATAATTTCTGAGCACTTCCTTGCTTTCTGGCACAACAAGATGTTCCAGGCTCATTTTGTACTTTCTCTGCCCCAGACTTGGAATCAGCCATTTCTCTAATGAACTATGGTTCCTTGCATTTGGGAAATGGTGTTAAGAAACAAAGATTTGGGCAAATTAAATAAAAAAGTTAAATCATAAAAAAACTGGAGATAGTTACATACTCTTTGGGTAGAGCTAGAACTTTTTAATATAGTAAATGCAAAACCCATAGATTTAACTACATGTAAATTTAGGAACTTCTCTAGAATATCATCATAAACAAAATGTTCCTAGCCTCATTCCTTGGATTCCTTTTCTTCTTTGTCCTCACCCTCTCCCTTGGTGATCTCATTCAATGCTATAGCTTTTAGGACTAATGCTCTGATGTTTAGTAAATTTACATCTGCAGTATGGACCTCGCTTCTGACCCTAAACTTGTGTATTCTACTGCACAGTCAACATCTCCACTTAGATGTCCACTGTGCATCCCAAGCATCTCTCTCCTTCCCAGCTTACTTGTCCTACTGTCATCTCCATATCAATTAATGGCAACTCCATTCTTCCAGTTGCTTAGTCCATAATTTTTGGATGGTTCCTGAATATTTTCTTTTTTTCCACTTCTCACCATTAATCCATAGCAAATTCTGTCAGCTTTAATTAAAAATGTATCCAGAATTTGATCACTTTTCATCACCTCCATTGTCATCACTCTAGGCCATTTCACTTGGATCATTCACTGTCCAGCCTTCTAATGGAACTTCCTGCTTCTGCCCCTCCTTTATTATAACCTCTTCTCAACAGAGCAGCCAGTTGATCAGATCACATTATTCCTCTGCATTATTCTGAAACTCCCCCATGGCTTCCGTACTTTTTGGAGAAGTAGCCCAAGTCCTCATAACGGCCTCCACAACCCAACACCATTGGTTCTTAGCTCTGGCTCAGAAGACAGTGACTCAGCAAGTGGCCTCCCCTCCAACCAGCTGCTGTGGTTGAGAAGGGCCAAGTGTGTGAGGCTTTGGTTGTCGCTGGGGCAGAGGGTGACACTGCACCGCCCGTTGCAGCTGCACCTTTTGCCTGCCGTGGACAGCCACAAACACAAATTATGCCCACACTCAGGCAACTGGGGTGGGGCAGAGAGAAGTGGGAGTCTTCTCTCTTGTTGCATAAGTAACCTACCTTGAATTTACCTATTGGTCTGAAGTATTTACTGTCTTGTCCTTTCTCAGAAAAATTTTATGAACTCCCATTTAAGAGTATAAGCTTTGTGAGAACATTTTTTAAAAATTAAGGTATAATTGTCATAGAACATTAAATTCCTTTCAAGTGTATAACATAAAGATTTGATACTGGAATATATTGTGAAATAATTACCACAACAAGTTTAGTTAACATCTGTCATCATACAAAGTTATAATTTTTAGGGCATGGTTTTAAAATTTTATTTTGTTCACTGATGATTTTTCTGTACCTAATAGAGTGTCTGGCACATAGTAGGGTTCTCAATAGTTATTTAGTAGAGTACAAGGTGAATTAGATAAGTATTTGTATCATATATAACAGAAATCCTTAATATATAAAGAGCTAGAATACATCATTGTGAAAAATATGAACATGCTAAGAGAAGATCAGGTAAAGACATGAAGATAAAGATTCACAAAGTAGAAATATACAATGACCAGTAAACTTATGAAAACTTCAATACCAATCAAATCCAAGTTTAAAAAAAATAAAGGACACAACAAACATAAACCATAAAAGAAAAGAACTGATAAACAAACTTTATTAAAATTAAAAAGTTTTGCTTTTTTAAAAGACATCATTAAAAAAAGTGCCCAGGCAGCATGGCTCAGTGGTTGAGCATCAACCTATGAACCAGAAGGTCACAGTTTGATTCCCGGTCAGGGCACATGCCCGGGTTGCGGGCTTGATCTCCAGTGTGGGGCATGCAGTCGATCAATGATTCTCTCTCATCATTAGTGTTTCTATCTCTCTTTCACTCTCCCTTTCTCTCTGAAATCAATAAAAATATATATATATTTTAAAAAGAAAAGTAAAAGGTAAGCTACATAATGGAAGAATATATTTACTAAACATGTCTGATTAAGGTCTTATATGCAGAATATTTAAAGAACTCTTATAATTAAAAAATAAGACAAATAACCCAATTTAAAAATGAGTAAAATATTTAAAGAGACACTTCACCAAAGAAGACACATGAATGGCCAATAAGCACATAAAAAGGTTCTTGACATCACTAGTATTTAGAGAAATGCAAATTTAACCCACAATGAGATACTGCTACATGCCCACCAGAATTGCATTCAAAAGATTGCAAATCATTGTTAGCAATCAGCTAGAAAGCTGGTACATTTCGTGGGAATGTAAGATAGCATACTCACTTTGCAAAGCAGTATGGTTCACACTTATCATATAACCCAGTGATCCCATTCCTGGCTAGTTACCCAAAAGAAAAAAAAATGTCTTCTCAAATACTTATATGTGAATGTTCATTGAAGCTCTACTCATAAAAGGCCCAACTTGGAAACAGCCCTAATGTTCATCAACTGGTAAATGAGTAAACAAGTTGTAAAATGTCTATGTTATACTATTTAACAATGAAAAATATCAAGATACTGATACACAAAATGTCATGAATGAATCTCAAAAGCATTAGGCTAAATGAAAGAAGCGAAGCATATAAGACTACATACTACATGATCATATGATTCATTTCTATAACGTTCTAGAAAAGGCAACATTATAGAGACAGAAAGTAGATTAGTGGCTGCCTTGGGCTATGGGGCTAGAGGAAGAGATTAATACAAAGAGACACAAGGAAACTTTTTAGGGAGATGGAAACGCATCTTGTTTTGTTAGCAGTTATAGGTCTGTATACAATTGCTCAAACCCATCAAACTGTACACTTAAAATGAATGTTAATGTGTGTAAATTTAATCCCAATAAAGTTGATTTTTAAAATGATGGGGGAAAGGTAAAAAATAATAGGAAGGACATTCAAAGAAGAGGGAACTGCAAAAAAATTTTCTGGCTCATCTTCAAGGTATGGGAGGGGGTCACCGGAAACTGAGGGATATTGTATCCCTAGACAGAGAACACGATGTTTTTGGTGAGAAAGTTGTCTTAGATTAATGCCTACATTGAAGCTGTCACCTGCCCCACTCCCCCATAACTCCCCAATATAATTCTTAAGAAAATGCTGGCCTATAGAGAACATCTCCCATTTAACAATGGACAATAAACAGAAAGAAATAATCTAATCAAGGAAGCGTTACAACAGAGACAGGAGAAAAGATATACAACAAGTGAAAAGCTGATAAAGAATGTATATCAGAAAAAGAATTACTTCAGGAAACAGAGGAACATTGCAGAAAAACACTCTGTCCATGAGCTCAAAGAAATTAATGAGAACATGAACTCTTAATGGGGAAATGGAAGATCTCAGGGAAGAGAGAAAGGAGATTAAAGAAGCAACAGAGAGAGATTAAAAAGTGAGCCAATAAAGATTAAAAATGAAAATGTAAGATAATAAATGTGCTAGAAAGATAAAAACCTTGTTGGCGATCACCAGAATGGAGCAGGTTTTTGAAAGCAGAGTAAGATGCACAGTAGATAAATATGAGAAAAATCTCATAAAATAAAATGGAGAACAGATAGAAAAAATAGGTAGGTATTCATGATAGACCAAAGAACTCCAGCATATATGCAGTTGTTGTTGGAGTAGAGGTAGAAAGAATAAATGGAGTAGAAAAAATAGAGAACTGTCCTGTTAAGGAAGACCAGAATGTACAGTTTGAAAGGGCACATTATGTTCCAGGAAACTATATCCTAGTGAAGTAATTCATTATTAAAACTAAAGAAAAAAAAAATCCCATGGCATCCAGGCAGAAAAAGCCAGTCACTCACAAAGCAGAAAACAATGTCAACTTTCCCGAGACTTATCCCCAGTGACATTCAGTAGCAAAAGGTGGTGGAGTATTGTCTACAGAGTTCTGAGAGAAGTGTGAGCCACCAGCAAGTGCTCACTGAGCCACGTTGTCACTCAAGTCTCAAGACAATAGCCATTCACAAACGGGAAATGACTTAGGGACTGTGGCACCCCTAAGAACCTCTTGAAAAACTGCCTGGTGATGGAATCCAGTTAATCAAGAGATGAATCTAAATAAAGAATGGAGAAACTATTATATTAAAGGGCTAGAGATGAATCTTGAATACATTTACATGTAGAACAATTATGTTTAAATAATTAATAAAATATTAAAACTGTAAAAACTCTTGTTGCAACCCGCTGAGATTTGGGGATTGTTTGTTACTGCAGACTAAACAAGCACAAGCTAATATTAATCTAACAATTGTGAGTCTATTTGAGAGGGACTTTGGGGGCTTCTGGGAAAGAATATTCTAAGATCAGAAAGATCCTGGTTGGCTTTGGAGAGGCTAAGAGAGTTTAATGTAGGGTGCTGCTTATTACTTAAATGTCCTTGGCTGTGTCCCATGAACTCATATCTTGCCCTTGGGAGAGAGAGAGCTCCAATGCCAGTAACATCAAAATATCCATTTCATGAAAACTGTGAATGGCACTGAGGCCAGAGCACTGAGCTTTGAGGTCCTCTCCCAGAGAGAGATTGTATCTGGGATGCTCTGAGGGCTTTGCATTTTGAGGGCTCCGAGACATTGGTAGCAAGCGATGCGTAGCAGGAGCCATGCTTGAGGTAGAAACCAGAGCCCCGTGGGAAATGGCACTGGTAACCAGTGGTCGTGCAGGGTCCTGTGCTGGATTGTGGATCTGGATGGAGCAAATGACATGCAGTGATGGTTTCAGTTGCAAGTAACAAGATTATACATGATATTAACAAGAAAGGGAATTTACAGGCTTAGGAAATGTCCAGCAATGCAGTGAGCTTCAATCAGTTTGATCTGGAGGTCCGAGAATGCCACTCAGGACTTGATTTCCTTTCATCTGTCTGTTTTATATCAGCTTCATCTAACTGGCTCTCCTTGTGTTTGCAGGAGGGCTTCCCTCAATTCCTAGGTTGATCTTAAACAGGTGAGAAAACAACCACTAAACATGGTTCTTGAACTTCATTCCAATTGGACCAATTTAGGTCATACGTCCAAACCAATAACTATGGAAGGGAACGACATTATAATATTAGTTTAGCCCAGAAGTTCTCAACCAGGGGTAATTTTGCTCCCCAGGGGTCATTTGGCAATGCCTGAAGGACATTTTGTCACAGGTAGGTGTGTGTGTGTGTGTGTGTGTGTGTGTGTGTGTGTGTGTGTGTGACTGGCATCTAGTAGATCAAGGCCAGAGATGATGCTAAGCATCCTAGAATACCCAGGACAGCCCCACATCCCACTCTCAACATAGAATTATCCTGCTCCCAAATGCCAATAGTGCTGAGTTTGAGAAACCCTGACTTGAACTAATCAGGATCATCTTAAGTTGAGATAAGGTCAGGACCATTCAAACTGCTTGGCTGCTACACTTGTAAAAAGGGTGACACGGATGCTGAGAAGAAAGGTGACACTCCACAAGTGCCCAGAAGACCACTAGATGGCAACTGAATATGAGTTTGGACATAGGCGAGACACTCCTGGAGTCTTCCAGAAGTAGTTAGTGTGGAGGCTGTAAGGAGACAAATTCTTACATGACATGGACCAAGAAATAGGGGTGATTATCAATAGGGTGACTTCATTAGTTCCCAGAGGCTAGGAAAGCTTAGCCAACTCAGATACATGGTTATAGGATTTTGGAATAAGACCTGGAGGGTTGGGTTGGGGAGGATGGACTAGGGCTGAGATCTGGTGCAGGGTAGGAGCTGGAGAGGTGGGCAGCTTCAGAACGTGAGGGTGATAAGGATCCCTTCAGGATGTCAAAAAGGGGAATAACATCATCAGATTTGCATTTTATAAAAATCACTCCTTGGGTGGGGGATAAATTGGAGTAGAAGGGTGGAGAGCGGGTGGGTACGGAGTGAGACAGTCAGCAGGAAGACCAGTTAGGAGACTATAGCAGTGTCTTGGGTGATGTGAAATGATACTTGAGACTAAGAAGGATGTGGAGAGGATTGAGTGGGTTTGAGAGCTATTAATGAGGAGATAGTTACAAGATTTGGAGATGGGTTGAAAGAGGGAGGTAAGATTTGGAGATGGGTTGAAAGAGGGAGGTAAGGGAAGGCAAGGAGTCAAACTACCTCTCACATTTCTGATTCGAACTGCTGACTAGGTGGTGGAACCACCAACAGAGATGAGCTACAGAGGAGAGAGCTAGGGTGGTGCTGGTGAGGGAGGAGATATTAGGGTGGGTTCTGAATCTGTTGGGTTTGAGGGGCTTGTGAGATTTGTATCTGGAGTTCAGGAGGTCATCACCTAATCAGTAGAATTAAATTGGTGGGAGGGCATTTGCAGGTAAAGGGAAGAGAAAGGGCACTCAGGAGAGAAAGCTGGGGAATCCAATATGTAAGGACAGGCTAGAAAGGGAGTCTGAAGGAGGGCTCAGAGGAAATGCAGAAAGGAACGGGAGAAGCCTGGAGTTGCCAAGTATCAGACGCTACACGGAGAAATGGTGCATGATAAGGCCTGAAAGTGTCTATTGAAATGAGCTTGGGAGGCTGCTCACGACCTTGGGAAGCAGTCTTTCTGCAGCGATAGAGGCGGAAGTCAGATTGCAAAGCACGGGGGAGAGAGAGGGGGTGAGGAGATGGAGGCAGTGAGTCCAGACCCTTCTCTGGAGAAGTTTGACTGGTCAGGGAGCGAAAGGAGATGGTGGCAGGAGGAAGGAAAATCGGACAGACAGAAGGAAGGCTCAGAAAACTCTGCTACTTTTATTAAATTTAAAAACCAAACAGCTACATAATTACATCAATAAAGGACTTTCACTGGATGAAGAAAAGTGTTAATATAGACTAAAAAAAATCCCCTTAGTGTTTTTAAACCAATATTTTTAGTTTTATTTAGTAATCTGATATTTTCTTATTATAAAACCAGTACACATACTGTGAGGATTCAGCACGGGCCGGCCCGAGATGTGCCTTAGCGCAGATTCCTTTGAACTAAAAGTAATTTTAGCTTCAAATTCAAGAGAAACTTCTGCCCCTCCCTTTCCTTACCCAGATGAACTTGAATTAGGGGCCTTGCCCATAATAAGAGATTATCAAAGATAACCTTTTTTAACTTATCTGTAGGGCAGGTCAAACTTCTATTTATTAAATGTCTGTTCTTATCATCCTGCAATAACTCTTCGCATGTCCCCAAGGTGCATAACCTCATCCCTAGCTCAGGATGCCTTATCCACCTCAATCCCCCTTTCTATCTCCGAACCTCTCGTGTATGTGGGGGTCTCTGACTCTCTCGTGTAGGCGGGGTTCCCATATATATGTGTGAATTAAATTTGGTTATTTTTCTCTTGCTGATCTGCCTCGTGTCTATTTGATTATTAGACCAGCCAGAAGAACCCTGAGGGTAGAGGAAAGTTTGTTCCTTCCCCATTATAACTTTAATTGCAGATTAAAATGATATTTTACATTCAATATAACGTATGGATATAGTCAATGCATATACATGTGACATATATTAAATCATTTTATAACTTATTTAACTGTTTCTCCATTAGTGAAGTTATCTTTGTGTATAAGACAGTTGGAATTTTCATGCTGAGAGTTAGTGGAGGGGAGAAGCTCAAGGACCAGGAGAGAATGAGATGCCTTGTTCATGGCCCCTAAGGACCTGGAAGTCTCCTACTTCTAGTCCAAAGACCCCTCTAATTTTTACATATTTTTAAGAAGAGATGAGTAAGGACAAAAGATGAGCAAGTCCTTGCCAGCTGAAGTCACCAGCCTTCTCTAGTGCCCAAGGCCTCCCTCTCACCTTTTAAGTGAGATCATTTTCTGGAATCTTATCACTACTATTTTACATTCATGTTTCAAAATGTGCAGTAGCAATACATTGAAAAACCATGGACTATCGTAATCATTTTCTCCTATGAGGCTGAGAAGTTTGGACTTGATCTTCCAAAATGAGAAATTGGCTCCTACTTAACCACCCCATTAGTGTAAGCAGGCCTCCTCCTGTTGCCTTTGGCCTGTATTTCCTCTTCCCTTAGGTTAATAATCCAGGATAATTCAGATGTTCAGTCTCATCACTGCCCTTTTGAACCTAATTACTCAGACAATGCCCAACATTGCCCCAGGGTAATCAATGGATGTGTTGATATCCTGTTGGTAAACTGTGTGGGTCATGACCGGCCGGCCAAGGAAACGTGCGCTTGCACAATTCCAAGTCATCACGGAAACTGGGAGAGGGTCAGGACACCTGGGCAAATGTCATTCTGAACTTAAAAACTGGAGAGAAGATGAATCATGGCAGAAAGTACCATGCCCAAGGAGGCTCCTGACTGGATGGGTAAAAATATGGTTTGCAAATCTAGAAAATAAAGAGGTTACTGTTAGGGTTGCTGAAGGAGGCTGTTAATTTTTTTGGGGGGCATCCCTGATTAGGCCAGACTGATTGACATAAAAACAACATTAAAAATAAAACTGTTGAAGATAAACTAACTAGATTCTAATATCCACAACTGGATATATGGAATCTATTGAAACACATTCCCCCCTATTTATTGGGTCATCTGGAAAACCAGATGGGCTGACCCCCAAAATGGAGCCAGCACCTAGGGATGGGGAGTTAGAGCTTTTTAAAGGACTCTAGGCTTGCTTTTTCCAGCAGGGAACCCTCTGGGCAGGTCCGGATCCTCGGATGGTCTTAGCAAGTAGAATGTGGTCTTAGCCAGTGGAATGTGGTCTAAGCAAAAGGGAATGTTGGTTGTGAGGTGGTCTAAAGGTCAGTTCCTCATGACATCATTGGGGACCTCAAGAACTTGAGGAACTCACCGAAGTCTACAGGTATTGCAGGAAAACCTGATGGCAACCAGGTGTCTCAGCTTCTTTGCCTTGAAGGGCTAATTAAAGCACAATCATGAGATTCCAGCAAAGCAGGTTTTTAAAAGCCTATATAATCAATTGCTATTCCTATTGTGTTCATGCAAACAATCAGGCCAAATTGTAGCGAGACTTCATGCAGTGAATAAATTGGTCTTGATTTGGATCTTTAATAAAAATAAGGGTGATTTTTTTTGGGGGGGAGGATGTATTTCAATAGATTCCATATACCCAGTTATAGATGTTAGACTCTAGTCTAGTTCATCTTCAACAGTTTTATTTTTAATGTTGTTTTTATGTCAATTGGTCTGGCCTAATCAGGGATGCCCTCCAAAAATTAACAGAAAGGGCCACAAAGATTAGAGAACGTCAATCAAATTCATGGAACTACTGGCTAAAGAATATCAGTTGGTATACCTGGCTACTTCCCTTCTTAGGACCATTAACATTCCTATTCTTCATCCTTGTTTTGGGCCCAGGTATCAGCACCATTTTTCATCTTTCCTTCAGGACCACTTTCGAGCCTTCACCAACCAGTCTCTCAGAGAAGTTGTGCTGCTGCAACCCCTTGATCCAACCACAAGGAATCTATAGTGTTCCAGCCGACTACAAGCACAGTCCACCCCCCTATGATCTCAACGTCCCCCCTAAGCAGGAAGTAACTATGGAAGATAGGACCTTTGTTCCTATTCCATAAAAAAAAAAGGCTGGAATGTGAGATCTGATCAAATAATTAAAACGATGCCCCCTCTCCTGAGAACTGACCTTTAGACCACTTCATAACTGACATTCCCTTTTGCTTAGACCACATTCCACTTGCTAAGACCATTTCCCATCCAGACTTTCCCAGGATCCGGACCCACCCAGAGAGTTCCCCACTGAAAAAGCCCACCTAGAATCCTTTAAAAACTTCTGACTCCCCATCCGTGGGTGCTGGTGCCATTTTGAGGCTCAGCCCATCTGGTTTTCCAGATGACCTAATAAATTTACTATCCCTTACCACATTTGGCCTCATGCGAACCTCCTTCAGCGACTCTAACAGTTACCATCAGGAACCACCCTGGCTCTGCTGGAAAGACCTGTGCAATCACATTCATTTTTTTTTATGAGTTATGGATTAGGAAGGCAGGGAGCAGGTGTGTCTGTTCACCCAAAGACTCTTAAGTTTCAGCAGTGCAGACCTGAGGGCTGGGATGAACTGGTCCTTCTCTCACTCTGACTTTTTCCTCCCTTACAGCTGAGACTAAGTGGATATCCAGCTACCGGGAGGTTGATTCAGAAATAAATCCCAATCAGGGTTTTGTAGAAACTCAGTCTAGAATTGGATATAGGCAGCATAGTTATTTCTTGTTTTCGGCCTTGCTCTGACCTAAAGCCCAGATCCAGAGACTAGGGCTTGCCTTGAAACCAGTCTAATATAGGGTCTGCCTTGTCCCTGAGGCCTTTCAGGAACACCAGTCCATCCAGCTGTTGGGTCTGTATCTTGTCCTTGCCAATCTGCTGCACCCCCTTTTCCCTGTGAACCCCATGCTGTATAGCCTGGTCTGCCAGAACCCCCACAGATGTCCCTGTTTATTCTTCCCTCTGGGCCCCTCTTGCTGGGCCTCTTCCGACTAACCCTGCCTGAGCAGTATGGATGAAAATGGGGTGCTGCAATAAATCTAACTGAAAGTAACCTCCTAGGGTGCTCTGATCATAAATTCCTAACTGGGCAGGTCATGGTGGGTAGTCATGGCCCCGGCATATAACTTCTTTAGCAAAAGGTTTATCTTTGCCTTAAACAAGACCTGTCATTGTTTCTGTGAATCTAGGTTAACACCTTTGAAATGTCTCTTTTTCAGACCCCTCAGAAGTGAACCACCCTCAAGATGTGGCAGGCAGCGAGATAGACATGAGCAGAGCAAGGATGATGGGCCAGGCACAGAAGTTCACCAGTGCGAAAGCCCTTCATGCTAGCAAAGGACAATTATAGGGTGGAACCTTGTTCCCAGGCTGACCTTTTCTCCCTTAGTATATAGCTAGTCATGCAGTTTGGACCCCCTGACCTTTCCTCTCTAGAGATAACATCTAGGTCTCAGGTGTATTTCACCTCCAAACCCAGAAAAGCAGCAAAACCAGACAAGTGTCCCCACGGCTGACTTCAGGACCACTGCATTGGAGAATGACTCCCTGCCCTGGAGTTGACCAATTAATCAGTGGAGACCTAGACCCTGAAAGGACACACCTGGGAAGCTGCTGACTATTCCATTAAGATCTTCCCCTGGGAGTTCCCCTAAAATCTCTACCTTTAAAACCCGTAGGATAGAGGACCCAGGGTGCTCTCCCTCCCCAGAGCAAGCCCAGGTCTTTCCCTTCTCCTCTTCCCCTCCTCCCCCCTCCCAAGCACCTTAGCATTGTCTTTCTCTCTCCCAAGCTCCAAGGTCCCTTCCTTTACTTCTATAACTTGTTTCCTAAGCCTATGTCTTTTGCAGATTATTTCTTCTACCTCTGTGATTTTCCAAATAAATGTTCTCCTATAGTTTGAGTCTTGGCTGTGGATTCTTTCCTAGCCAGAACTCAAATACCGAGGCCGCTAGGGTAAGCCAGGCTCGTACGGGGGGCATATGGACTGTCACGTAGAGAGAAAGGCACACGAAAACTCGGGGGAGCCGCGGAAGGCAGAGGTCTGGAGGCACACGTGAGAGTGCACACAGAGAGGACTGACTGCTGAGGTTGCCGCTGGCTTTCCCTAGTGGGAGGGAGTCAGAAGCTCCTGACTGCACTGAACCCCAGATCTGACTGTACTGAACCCCAGTTCCGGGCGAGTGCCTGGGGACCCAGGCTCATACGGGGGGAATCTGGACTGTCAGGTGGAAACTCAAGGGAGCTGCGAAAGGCAGAGGTCTGGAGGCGCGCGCGCAAGTGCGCGCAGAGAGGACTGACTGCTGAGTGTGCCGCTGGAGGGAACTGCTTTCTCTAGCTGGAGGGAACTGGAAGCACCTGACTGTGCTGAATTCCAGTTCCGGGCGAGAATCTGGGAACCCAGACCCATTTGGGGAGAAACTGGACTGTCTGGCAGCAGGCAAAACTTGAGGGCGGCTTTCTCTCAGAGGTGCTTGCAGCGATTACCGAGGGACACTGAGACCCAGGGGCCTCATAGGGCAGGGTTGACGGGAAGCCAAGACTGTCTGCTCAGTCCTGAGACTCCGCCCCATCCAAGCTGAGCACAGAGGCTTTTGCAATTTTGCAAGTCTTGTCCCATAAGGCTGTCTCCAGCACAGAAGTTCTCCCGACATAGACACAGCTGATCCTCACAGCCACCTGGCCTGGAGGTCAATTCCTCCCAGTGATACCAACAACAATGAAGACTTAACTACAACAAGGCTGTAAACACAGTCCACAAAGGGGTACACCAAGAGTGTCCACCTCAAGTAACTGGGGAGGCTGAGACACTGTACCCTATAGGACACCTACCACACAAAGCTACCCTACCAACTCAGGGAAGCAGCAAAAATGCGGAGACAAAGAAACAGATCACAAATGAAAGAAATGGAGGAAAACAAATGACTGGATATAGAGTTCAAAACCACGGTTATAATGTTTTTCAAGAATTTCCTAGAAAAGGCAGATAAATTTAGCAAGACCCTCAAGGATATGAAAAAGGACCAACTAGAAATTAAACATACACTGATTGAAATAAAAAATATTATACAGAGACCCAACAGCAGACTAGAGGAATGCAAGAACCAAGTCAAAGATTTGAAATACAAAGAAGCAAAAAACACTCAACTGGAAAAGCAAAAAGAAAAAAAGAATCCAAAAATTTGAAGATAGTGTAAGAAGCCTCTGGGACAACTTCAAGCATACCAACATCCAAATTATGGGGGTACCAGAAGAGAGAGAGCAAGATACTGAAACCTATTTGAAGAAATAATGACTGAAAACTTCCCCCACTTGGTGAAAGAAATAGACTTACAAGTCCAGGAAGCACACAGAACCCCAAACAAAAGGAATCCAAAGAGGACCACACCAAGACACATCATAATTAAAATGCCAAGGGCAAAAAACAAAGAGAGAATATTAAAAGCAGCAAGAGAAAAACAGTTAGTTACCTACAAGGGAGCACCCATACGATTTTCAGCTGATTTCTCAACAGAAACTATGCAGGCCAGATGGGAGTGGCAAGAAATATTCAAAGTGATGAATAGCAAGAACCTACAACCAAGATTACTCTACCCAGCAAAACTATCATTCAGAATTGAAGGTCAGATAAAGAGCTTCACAGATAAGAAAAAGCTAAAGGAGTTCATCACCACCAAACCAGTATTATATGAAATGCTGAAAGGTATTCTTTAAGAAGAGGAAGAAGAAAAAGGTAAAGATAAAAATTATGAACAACAAATACCTATCTATCAACAAGTGAATCTAAAAATCAAGTGAATTAAAAATCTGATGAACAGAATAAACTGGTGAATATAATAGAATCAGGGGCATAGAAAGGGAGTGGACTGATAATTCTCAGGGGGAAAGGGGTGTGGGGGGTGCGGGAAGAGACTGGACAAAAATCATACACCTATGGATGAGGACAGTCGGGGGGAGGTAAGGGCAGAAGGTGGGGTGGGAACTGGGAGGAGGGGAGCTATAGGGGGAAAAAAAGAGGAACAATTGTAATAATCTGTACAATAAAGATTTATTAAATTAAAAGAGAAAATTGAAGAGGAAAATGTCTTACTTGCATTTAGACTTGCCTTGTGAGAGGTGATGTTGGATCCATGTTTTACATATTATAGGAGAAAGCCAGGAGAATCAAGCCCTAACATCTGTCCTGGGGTTGATTGCCCCCTGGCTGCCTCCTGTGGATAGAGGTGGCTAACATTTACTGAATGCTGTTCCAACACATTTGCATATATTGATTCTTAAATTTCTCATAATAACCTAATAAGGAAATGAAAGAATCAATACATGTATTATTATCTGTACATGTAATACATGTAGGTTATTATCTATACCTTACAGATGAGGAAATGGATGCACAGAGAATTGAAGTGACTTGGGCACAGAATGACCAAGTCCACACAACAACTGGAAAATGAAAGAACCAGTACTCAACATCCTACTTAGTTAAGGTCTCTATTGGGCATTCTGTAACTGACAGCTGGGGGGAATCCAGACTGATGGAGGAGGCTACTGCCATGGCCTAAGAAAGAGGTGATTCACCCTGAGCTGGGCATTGGCCCTGGAATGGGCACAGGAGATGGATTAGAGGGACACGTGGGCAGTAGAATCTTGGTGCCCTGCTGGGTGAGAGCAGTGAGGGAGAGGAGGAAATAGGTGACTGGGAAAGGGCAGGTCTCAGGAGAAAGGTGAGCTTGGTTGGAATGGTTGAGTGCCCCTTTGGAGTTGTCAGGTGGCACTGGGGTCTGGCAGGCCCTTGGAAACTCGTACGTGGCGAAAGGGGGCGGGTGGCTCTAGAGCTGGAACTGTTGACAGGGACAGAGAGCTAATGATGTGCAATTAGATGAGGTGACCCAGGGCCTGATGATGAGGAGGAGGAAAGCGGACTGACAAGGGGACCCTAGGGAACAGACAACATCCAAAAGGACCAGTGGACTGAGGAGTGGCCAAGAATCCGGGCAGAGCGCCAGAGCCGAAAGCTCTGATGGAGGGACAGGAGTCAGGACAGGCAGGCACAGGTGACTATGAGGCCAAGGTTGCTTTCCCAGTGTGGGCGGGGCACAGAAGAGAGAGCTGAAGGCTGAGAGTTGCGGGGGATTGGGAGGTGAGGACCAGTAGGCACTTAGTGAGGATCATTCTTCCTAGATGTTTGAGAGAAAGCAGAGAGATTTAGGGCAGAAGGAAGGGGCTCAGGAGGGGGGAAATCTTTCAGAAGAAGGAGTTTTGAGTGTGTTTGCAGGCTGTGGGGTAGAAGTCAGAGGCGAGGTGGAAGGTAGAGAGAGGATAACAGAGGCAGCCACGCTGTGAGAATGGACCTGAAGCTCAGGTGGAGGCTGTTGGCCTGCCCCATCCCCCTCCTGTGCTGCTCTCCCCAGGAAGGCAGGAAGTCCGGTGTCTGGCCCTACGCCTCATTTCTCTTCGCATTAGCCAAGGTCAGCTGCTGGGTAAAGAGCAGGGTGGGAGTGAGGCTGTAGTGAGGGAGGAGACTGCAGGATGAATAGGTTAGAGGGAGGCACATTGCTGCAGATGACCCGTCTTCTCACCTCCTCTCCAGTTGAGCACCTTCTCCTCTCCCTCCCTCTTCCTGTCCCCGTCAGTGTGAGCTGCAGGGGCTTGAGGGAGCTCCTGGGCACAGGAGATAGATTAGCTCCCGGTGAGCTCCATGTTGTTGGGAGCTAGAGGCCTCTGGGAACAGAGCCCAGAGCTGCTGGGGACTACCAGCAGCACTCAAACACAGCTTCCTCCAGGCAGCCTTCCTGGGTTGGTGGAAGCTTGTGGGTTCCAGCACAGCTTACAGCTTATCCAGTAGCCTCGCTTCCTAGTGCTTGGCCTGGCTGCTTCATATTGATCCTCACTCTGACCTTGGCATTTCTGAAGTAGGCAAGTGTCTGTCTATGCACATGGCCAGAATGGCCCTTCTTTCCTCGCCAAGGCACATTCTGGGTGAGAAGTGGGCTTGGGGACAGCAAGCTGGGCGGCCCCTGGGGGTTTGCTGGAGCTCCAGAGCAGAGTCCTCATGAGGAGGTGTCGAGAAGGGACTGTAGGCAGGTGAGGTATCCTTCCAGGGCTGCGGTGGTCCTGAGGCCCACCCTCTAGCTTGGGCCTTGGCTGAGCCCCATGCCTCTGCCGCTGTCCTGACTCAGGGGCCCAAAGAAGATGCCTCCCTAGAGCCCTGGCTGCTCCCACCTTCACTGGGGGCAGCCCTAGGTAAGCCGCCTCCTGGGCAGGGCACTGCAGGTCGCCCAGCTCTGGGGCTGCCAGCCCCTCCTGCCTCTTAGTCCACATCCACTTTTAAAGGGAGACAAGGGGCCACATCCCTCTGTGGGCAGCAGGGCCTTGTGTAGAATGGGTGGTACCCGATGGTCTGGGACAGGCCCAGGAGCCAGACTGCTTGGGTTCCTGGGTTCAAATCCTCACTCTGCAAGTGTCAGCAGAGCAACTGTGGGCATGTTTTTCGCCTCCTGGAACTTCTGCTTCCACCGGTAAAATAGGGCCAAGCATCGTGTCTACTGCATGGCGTTGCGGTAGGATTTAGACAGGGATCCATGAGCTGGCGCATCGGCAGTTGCCGTAATGGTCGGCTGTGGGATTTTACGACTTGATGCTCCTGTGGGGGCAGCCCCATCTCCTGGCAGCTCAGGGCACCCTCCATCCGGGGCTGCCGGGGAGCAGACAGACAGGAGACAGCACAGTCTGGGGGTGGAATGTGCGTGTGTTCAAGTGGAACTGATCCGTGAAGCGGACCCTGGAATTCACTCCACTCATCTGCTGAATCCCAAATGGAAACAAATACAAATGCTCTTTATAAACAAAGACAGCGTCTTGAAAGAGAACAAACCAATAAGCCGGTCTGAACTGGAACCGAAGCTCTGGGTTTTCTGACAATTTTCCATCTAAACAGAGACTCCCCCCAGCCCCCAGACCAAGACCGCTCTCTCCTCCAGGCCTGGATTCGGGTGGCCGCCTGCACCTCCCTCTCCTGCAGCCCTGCCACGTGCCGGGGACTCTCCAGCGGTGGGAAGTTCCTTCAGCTGCCAGCGGCTTCCCTTCCAGTGGCAACCCGATGCGTGGGGGACGATGTGGCCCTGGCCCCTTGGGGGCGACTGAGGTCAGCAAACACGTTCCCCCAGACCCGGACACGTGCGCAGCTTCACAGTGAGGATGGGGGGTCCCAAGGCCCACCTTCCCCTGACGACACTAGCTGTTCCCTGGGGGACAGAGGTCATCAGGGAAAACAAGGCTACCACTTTCTTTTTTTGTTTGTTTTTGTCAATCCTCACCTGAGGATATTTTTTCTATTGATTTTGTTGAGAGTGTGGAAGGGAGGGGGAGACACACACAGAGAAACATCGATGTGAGAGA
Source organism: Cnephaeus nilssonii (assembly GCF_951640355.1). Lineage (NCBI taxonomy): Eukaryota > Metazoa > Chordata > Mammalia > Chiroptera > Vespertilionidae > Cnephaeus > Cnephaeus nilssonii. The sequence continues at coordinate 43,339,776 of NC_137086.1, read as the reverse complement.
GACACATTGATTGGTTGCCTCCAGAACATGCCCTGACCTGCAGACCTGCAACTGAGGTACATGCCCTTGACCTGAATCGAACCCGCAACTCTTCGGTCCTCGGGCCGATACTCCAACCACTGAGCCAAACCGGCCAGGGCCGTTATCACTTTCTTGGCACCCAGTGCAGGCTTCTCCGTCTGGTCTGGCTTCACTTTTCTCTCTGTCCATCCCTCCCCCGCTCCACCCCTCCCCACTCCAAGGTTCCCAAGGCCTGTCCCCCCACTTCAAACCCGTGCCACCAGTGAGTGCCCTCCCTCCCTGTTCCTGGGCCTCCCTCGTCGGGCAGTGATTCACTGGATCCACATCCATTCACGGGCCAGTGCTAAGGGCCAGGAGTGATACCCGGCAAGGTCACGGCCCCTTCTCCTTGCCTCTCTCCCAGGCTATGTCCACACGCTGCCAGCCCTCTCCCCAAACAGCTCCGACTGAATGCCTGTTCCTCTCACTGCTCCCCATTTCCAAAAAGTGAAAATCAGGGTCCTTGGCAGGCGTTCAAGGCTCTTCACAGTCTTTCTAATTTTAACTTATCATTCCTGCCTCCCCATATGCTTCCCATCTTCCAAGCTCCAAACTCCCAGTTCCCAGCACCCCTGAGGCTGCTCCAGACTCCGGCCGCTTATGCCCAGGCCTCAGAGTGCCTGCCTGCAAGCGTGGCCTCCCCCACGGGCTGTGGGCTCTCCTGAGAGACTCGGTGGGAAGGCGGATTGCAGGGCTCACCCGGCCTCAGCGCCTCACACACTCCGGGGATGGGAGGCAGCTCTTAAGCCAGCTGCCCTGGTGGTGGTTCTGGATCTTGCTAACTTTTGAGGAGCCCTGTGGGCCACGGGGTGGTGGTGGGGGCGGGGGGGCGCGGAGAGCACTGAAAAGTGGCAGGAGAGTGTCTCCACCTCCCCCACAAAGCCCAGTGCACACGAACTTGAAGGAAACCGTGTTCCATATGAGGCCTGCCCTGCCCTGGGGTGAACCTGCCTGCGGATGGGGACATACACTTCAGCAGTGACCGTGGAGGGGCCACACTCAGGAGGGGACCTCAAAATACCAGTCTCCCTCATGAAAGGGAGGTGAGAAGGTGGGCAAGAGGCTTCCGGGTGAGGCTGCCTGCTGGGGACCGCCTTCCCTGTGATGTCGCCAGCCTAATGGGTTGCAAACTGGAGAACACGCAGGGGAGTCATTTTTTCTGAGAAGGTGAGAAGTGCGTGGCCTCGGGGGAGAGAAACCAGCTGCACAGTGATCACCATCGCGGCTGATTCATCCTCAGAGCCAACCCCCATTTCACACGAGCAGGAAAAATCGCACATCCACACGGCACACGGCACAAAGATGCCGACAGGAGGCTGGACCAACAGGCCTGAGCCCAGGCAGGCGGCCGGTGGCCTGGCCTATGCGTCCCATCTCTGTGCCTTCAGGGTTGACACAAGGGCAAAGCTGGCCTCCACCCTCTGACTGGTTTCTGACATCCAGTAGCCCGGGCCTGTGGGCCACCACTCCCCACAATCTGCTCCCCCGAGGCTTGGCTCGCTCTAATCCTGTTGTCAGCACTGCTCTCAGGGCCAGAACCTCTGTGGTTACAGGCAGCGCTCGGGGCAGCAGAAAAAGAACAATGCATGACTCAGGGTTCCATGCTTCTGTTGTGGGTTCTACTTTTGGCCATTGTTCCATTCCTCTGTGCCTTTCCCAGAATTCTAATGGGCGGGGGCAGGCCAGCTTGCCAAGAGGGACACCAAGCAGGGGTGGGGGTGCAGGGCAAAAGGTGAACCTGAGGTGCCGGCTCCAGGGGCAGGGCTGGGAATGGTGGCTTGGTCGGATCTTGGGGACCGTGAAAGGAGATGACCCTTATACCAAGGGTCTCTGCTGCCCTAGAGAGTGGTCTGAGGGTTGGGAATCCAGTGGCGCTGACCCGTGCAACCCCTCTGATTACTCAGCGATGCCATCTGAGCTACAGGGAGGGAGATCTGGAAAGCCCAAAGCTCTGAGTCATTGGGTTCTCAGGCGAGTGATAAGTCCCACACGTCTGTGAGAGACATTGGGCTCGTGAGCTGGCGTGTGAGGCTGGCGTGCCTGTGGTTCACACTCGCAGCGGCTGGAGTGAGGGGGGAGAACCGCTCCACGGCCCCTGGTGCACCCTCACCCCTACCACAGAGGGACCCGCAACTGCCCTGCTGCACACGTGGTCCAGGCGTGGGGGCGCACCCTGGGGGTGGGTCATTCCTTCCGGAAATCCATCAGGCCCTTCTCCCTGGGCTCTCAGGCGTCAGTGTTTCTCAGGAAGGGTGGGCAGAGGGCTGTGTGGGACCTGACTGCTGTGTCACTGTGCTCCTGTGTTTCTGGAAGGTTCTTCAGACCCAAAGTTTCCCCAGAAACTTGTATGTGATTCATGGCTCTTTGCAGTCTAACATTGTGTGTGTGTGTGTGTGTGTGTGTGTGAGAGAGAGAGAGAGAGAGAGAGAGAGAGAGAGAGAGTGTGTGTGTGTGTCTGTGTGTGTGTAAGCGTGTGTGTATGTGAGAGCATGTGTGTGAGCACGTGTGTGTGAGAGTGTGTGTGTGAGCGTGTGTGTGAGAGCGTATGTGTGAGTGTGTGTGTGAGAGCATGTGTGTGAGCGTGTGTGTGAGCATGTGTGTGAGCGTGTGTGAGCGTGTGTGAGAGCGTGTGTGTGTGAGAGCATGTGTGTGTGTGTGTGTGTGTGAGAGCATGTGTGTGAGCGTGTGTGAGCGTGTGTGAGAGAGTGTGTGTGTGAGAGCCTGTGTGTGAGCTTGTGTGTGAGTGCGTGCACGCTGGCGCAGTCGATTCCCGCCCTGGATTGTGAATACCCACGGTCCTGCCTGGAAACCGGCTCTGAGCAGAGATGCACCAGCTCACCTCGTCTCACCTTTCCTCCCTCGCTGCCTCTGCGTGGCTATTCAGGTGCAGTCTGCTGGAAAGAGCCGGGCTGGGAAGCCAAGCGCCCGGCGTCCAGCTCCTCCCTCGGACTGGGCTGGGTGTCCAGCCCTGGGCAGTTTCTCGTTCACTGTGGGCCTCAGTTTTCCTGGAAGGAGGAGCCTGGCCTGCCCTTCCCTCCTTCCTCAGAGACCCGGGAGGGCAGAGGGCTCTGAGGGAGCTGCAGGCCCCACTGGGTGTGGCTCTTGGCCCTGGAAGGGTTTCCTGGCAGCACCTCCCCTCCCTGCTGACTCAGGCGGGGGCCACAGCACGCTGGGTACCCAGCACCCCACGCTCAAGGGGCTAGTGCCTCCTCCTGCTCTCCTTCCCGTGGTGCTTTCCTCTCCTGAGCATCCCCCCGCCCCACAACCCCATTGAGGGATGCTCTATTGGCCACCACACCTTCCAGACTCTTCCACCAACTGTGCCCTCCTCATCCCCTTTCATCACCTTTAGGGCTCCTTTTCTCCCCATCCAGCACTCCTTCCTTGCCTACTTTCTCCCCCTCAAGAGCAGAACATTTCCTGTGGCTCCTGCCATGCCAATTCCCCGTGCCACACAAAGTCACACAACCACATGTCCATCTCTCTCATCTATGGAGTCTTCTGGCACCTGTCTTGGTCCTCAGTGGTCTGCCCCCATTATCTACTGCTGTGTAACAAACACCATTTTACCATAGTCCGCAATTGTGTGGGCTAGGAATTTAGAAATGGCTCGGCTGGACAATCCTGCTCCTCATCGTGATGCTGGTTAGTCACTCAGCGGGCCTCAGCTGGAGAAAGGGCGGGCTGGAGGGTCTAGGACGCCTCACTTACACGTCAGGTATCCCCAGCTAACTCCCACCACCCCCCCCCCCCCAACACACACAGAGCGAGTGTTCCCAGAGGCCCGGAGAGAAGCTGTCAGGCTGAGCCCAGCCAGGCCCACCATGGACCTTACAGGTGGCCTCTCCAGCGTGCGGTCTCAAGGGTAGGCATGCTGGTTGACAGCCCCAGCTGAGCCAGCCACATTCAGGAAGAGGGAATTAGATCCAATCCCAATGGAGAGACCAGCAAAGACTTTCAAGCCATCTGTTACCGACCACACCACCTTTCAGCGGGCTGAGCTGAGGCCCCTCACTTTGCCCTTGCAGACGAGCGGTTACTGTGTAACTCCTTTCTAGGTCCTTGGTGACCTTGGCTTTCCCAGCGAGGCTGTGTGCACTCTCCCAGGGAGGGGGGAGAGGGACATCTCGGCCAGGTGCTGCCAGCAGAGGCTGTACCCCGCAGATGTTTGACAGACAGCAGGGGAGGCCCCCAGAAGCTGGAACGGGGGTTCCAGCTGATACCCATGAGCTGTCCTCTAAGCACTAGGCACAGCCCTGCGACTATGAAATCCTGGCTCAGATCTTGTTAGGGCGCAGTGATGTGGGACCCCAGACAGATGAAGTAAAAAGCACCTGGCCAGAGTGGGCAAGGTGCGTGCAGTCTTAATGATGGCAGTTCACTCACGGCTCTTGGTTGCGGCAGGTGTGACGTTACCAGACTGAAATCAGCTGAAAACGTGTGATTTGCACCTGCTTCAGCAGTAGAGGGCTGTATGGCATGAAGGTCAGTGCATAGGTCCTACGGTCGTAACACTGCTGCGTTCAAACCCTTGATCCACCACTTGCTATTGCGCAACCCCAACGAAGTTGCCGCATGTTCCCCAAACCTCAGGTTCCTTTTCTTTATGGAAGAACAGGAAATAGCACCTATCTCATGAGGTGTTGCAAGGATTTAATAAGATAACGAAGATTAGCAACTGTCATTATTGTCAACATTGTCCTCAATCATTAGGCCCCAAATAGGAGGAGAGGGAAAGGAGAAGAAAGAAAAAAACTTCAGGAAAACTAATAATTACAGAAAGAGGCACCATTAATTAAAATATAAATAAAAATAATTTATGACTATTTAAGTTGTACTGCAGTACAAGTTCATTTACAGAATGCCTTCACACACTTCAGCACCTTACTTAAACATGTGCTTTATTTTGACAAAGTTGTATACATACGTGATTTACAAAGTTTAGTAGTCTTACCTCCCCACTTCTCTGGTCCCACTTCCCAGAGGCAGCCACCTTTAACTCTTTCAGGGACATCAGTCGCCATGTTTTTAAGTATCATGCTTAGCCAGCCTTTTATTTTTTGTAGATTTAGATAGTATCTATTGGTTTCCTACTTCAAGAAATGAAACTTTAGCTACCACTCCCTCCCCAACATATAGATATACTTGCCCTCTGTCCAGCCTTCTAATAGAATTTTATCTTTTTGGCTGGACTAATACTTAGTCTCGACATCATGACAATATAATCCATTCTTCACAACTGAGCCATGTAGTGTATACAATGAGCACATTTCCTTTCTTATACAACTTTTAATTTTCCCTGGGGTTAACACTAGCAATTGATTTGTGGTTGCTTAGTTGCTTTTTAGGGTTTGAGAACCATTGGGGTTGAAGGAAGTATAGCAAATTTACATCTTATATGGGAAGTAAGTGGACAAGTTACCTAGAAGACCTCCAGAGAGCCCAATATTAGAGCAGACAGGCACAGAGTTGAGGGCTAGTTATGAGACAAATGGGGTAACTGTGGAACTGGGTGGCAGGAGATAGAGAGGAGGCAGGAATTTCAATTCCATGAATGATTTTAGAAGATGTGGCATATGCCACATGTAGAGAGAGATTGGCAAAGGCCTGAGGCTCCAGCCCGCATTGAGTAGGGACATCTTTGATGTCACTGTTTTAGGTAGACCAGGAGCAATGACACAGCCAACTTTAGGGTGCTGCAAACATCTTAGGAACAGAAATCTTTCTGCATGTGAATCACTTGGCCCTTAACCACCCCATCTCCTGGGAAACTGGAAACCACTCTCCAACCAAATCTAGCAGAGTAAAATTACGGGAAAGATCTATTTTATCCAGGACTAGACAGTTTGACTAGACATCAACACATAAACAATTGTTGACAGCTTCTAGTATAAATCCTAGTCCTGGACCAATATATGCACCCTCTGTATAGGCAAGGAAAAGTCACCAGACACATGAACAAATTTAGCAGCTCTAAAGGGATCCGCTCAGAGAAAAGAGAAGATGAATGCCCCCTATGAAACAAATTTACTCCATTAAACATGATTTTTTAAAATATATTTTTATTGATTTCAGAGAGGAAGGGAGAGAAAGAGAGAGAGATAGTAACATCAATGATGAGAGAGAATCATGGATTGACTGCCTCCTGCATGTCCCACACTGGTAATTGAGTCTGTAACCTGGCCACATGCCCTGACTGGGAATTGAAGGGTGACTTCCTGGTTCAGAGGTTGAGCTCAACCACTGAGCCATGCCAGCCAGGCTAAACATGATTTTAAGAAGGAAATATTTTACATTTATATTCCCAATGAGATGAGGAGGAACCTGAAATCAAGATCCAGCAGTAGTTGAATCTCTCTTTTGGATTTTTAATTGTCAATCATTACATTCATTTCCTGGCAGGACCCAGGACTCAAGAATTGGTTTCCTGTCATCCTTTTGCTGTGCAGTTACTGGCTTCTTTCTCATTTACATGGTGGCCCAATTGGCCATTGGAAGCTCTAGGGCTTTGCTTTTGTAATAGTGCCAGCAGAATTCACTCCCATTGACCTGGCATTGGTCAGTGACCATTACTGTATCAATCATATGGCCAAGGGATTGCCATGCTTTCGTTGTCATATATCTTTTTAACTTGGGGTCTGGGGATGGAATCATCTTCACCCAGACCATCCGAATGGAGAATGAGGAGAGGTGGTTCCTAAAAGGAAGAGATGGGTGCTGGGCCAGCAGAAACAACTGTTCACGTACCAACCTAATTTGTATTCATGTGGAAGGCAACACAGAGATGTTCTTAGATATGCCAGTATTCAGAAAGTATATCCCTTCTAAAACACTGCTTGAAGAAATATAACTGAGAAGTGGATCAAAATAACTCCAATACAGAAGATGTGCTATGAAATAAATGGTGGCAAGCAATAAAACTGTAAAATTTAGGACCATGTACAAATCGCTAGTAACATAATTAGAAATTTAATAAAATGGAAAAAAAATTCTTTAGAGAGCTAACCAAAGTGAAAAGAAATTTATAGAATTAACCTAGACCCAAAACCTCTGGTTATTCCAATGAAAATCCTCAGATTAGGTTAACCCAGGAAGGGAGATGGCTGTAAAGTAGGAAAGAGTCAGAGCAACCTGGAACCCACCAGGACAATCAGGAAACGTGTCTGTCTCCCACTGCTTTCCTAAGCCAACACCAATGCACTTGCAATGGGACCAGAATTCTGAGAAGCAGGAGGAGATGAGTGGAGCCGCGGGCCTGGCTGCTGCCCACATCAAGATCAGCTGCAGTTACACAGCATTTGTGAACGGCAGTAGTACCTGTTTCTACACTGACCTTTGATTTAAAAGGATCATTGCTCCTTTGCTTTTGCCACCCAAATAGCACAAACATTTCCCTTGGAGCCTACTCTAACCCATAGCCTCATACAGAAGGGAATTCTGTGAAATGTAGCTCCTTCAGTTTAGCTAAGTGGTCACAGTACAAAGCCATAACAATAATAAAATAAGAGAGAATGAAAGCAAATGCATTTAATAGTTAACTAAAAATTTTACAGAAGAGTAATAAAACAAACCTAATGAAAGGGAAAAAATTAATAAAGACAAAAGTAAAATAATGAACTAGGACATGAAGACTCAATAGACTTATTTAAAAAACCAAAGTGTTTATTTGTGCAAAAGCCAATAAAGTAAGAAAATCTTGCCTGGCCAGTGTGGCTGAGTGGTTGAGCATCAACCTGAAGGTCATGGTTTGATTTCTGGTCAGGCACATGCCTGTGTTGAGAGCTCAATCTCTGGTGAGGTGCTTGCAGGAGGCCTCTGATAAATGATTCTCTCTCATCATTGATGTTTCTGTCTTTCCCTCTCCCTTCATCTTTGAAGTCAATTTAAAAAAAAGGGATAGGGCTTGTTTTTTTAAAAAAATTCTTTATCAGTGCTAATAAATAAGAGAATTCACAAAATGTTATGCATGAGAGAAAGTACAAAACCTTAGTAAGCATAATTTCTAAGAAGAGAATAGCAATAAGAAACTGGAAATCCAAATTAAAAATAGAAGAACATTAAAACCTTAAAATAATCAAATGCAAGACCTTTACACTGAAAATTACAAAAGCTTGCTCAGAAGTTAAATACAACTAAAATAATAAGAGAGATGTACCATATTCATGAATTGGGCTTACTATTGTTAAGATTTTAATTGTCATCCAAATTATCTAGATTGAGAACAACCCAAATCAAAATCCCAGCAGGCTTTTTTTTTTTTTTTGGTTGGGAAAGTGGAGGGGTAGAAATTGATGAGCTGATTTTAAATTTTATATGGAAATGCAAAAGATCTAGAGTACCCAAAACAATGTTGTAAAATAGGACAAAGTTATAGGACTTAAATTATTTGGTTCCGTGAATTTAAAACTATAGTAATCAAGACAATGTGATACTGGTGTGAAGATAGACACACAGATAAATGGAACATATATGGTTCATTGATTTTTCTACAAAGGTGCCAATGTAATTAAATAGAGATACTTTTTCAGCACATGGAACAAGAACAATTGCATATTCATATGTAAAAAGAGCTAGTACTATAAAACTTGTAAAAGTAGGTTTCTTAGGACACAGAAAGCACAAAGTATAAAATAAAAAAAAATTCTTGCTATTTGAAAGGCACATAAGAAATGAAATACATGCTATAGATTGGGAGAAAGATTTGTAAACCTATCTGTTGTATAAAAAAGTCTTCTACCTTAATATGAAGGCAAATACTGAGTAAAAAGTAGATAAAAGATTTTAGTAAACATTTCATCAAAAAAGATATATGAAGGGCAAAATAGTCCATGGAACTTGGATGCATGCATATAAGCATAACCAATGGACATATATGTGTGTGTGTGTGGGGGGGGGGTAGCATGTGCTAGGGGGTTGGGGGTGGCCGGAAGTGGTCAATGAGGGAAAAAGGAGACTTATGTAATACTTTAAACAATAAACAATTTAAATTTAAAAAAAAGCCCGTGACAAAATGATCATCATCATGAGTCATCAGGGATCTAGAAATTAAAACCACAATGAGCTATCCCTGTGCTCATACTTGAATGGCTAAAGTTAAAAAGTTTGATAATATCACGTTTTGGCAGGGATATGAAAACGAGAACTCTCATACATTGCTGACGGGAATGCAAAATGGTACAGCCACTTTAGAAACAGTCAAATTCTTTTTCTTTTTTTTTTCCTAAGAGGAAGGGAGAAGGAGAGAGAGATAGAAACATCAATGATGAGAAAGATTGATCGGCTGCCTTCTGCACGCTCCACACTGGGGATCGAGCCCACAACCAGGGCATATACCCTGACTAGGAATCAAATCATGACCTCCCAGTTCATAGGTCTACACTCAAGCACTGAGCCATGCCGGAAGGGGAACAGTCAAATTCTTATAAATTTAAACGTATATTCCAGTAATCTCACTTCTATTTATCTAAGAGAAATGAACAATGTGTCCACACACAGACTTGTACACAGTGGTTTATATAGCAGCTTTATTTGTAATAGCCTCTGAATTAGTTTCCTGAGGCTGTTGTAACAAATTCCCACAAACTTGGTGGCTTAAAAAAACATAAAATTACTCTCTCACAGTTCTGGAGGCCAGATGTCCAAACAGTTTCACGGTCATGAAGTCAAAGTGTAGGCATGGCCATGCTTTGTCAAGGTTCTAGGGGAGAACCCATTTCTTGCCTCTTCCAGCTTCTTGGAATTCCTCGGCTTTGTGGCTCCATTACTCCAGCATCTTCAAATTTCTCTCTGCTCAGTCTTCAGATCTCCACCACTGTGTCAAATCTGTCTCTGCTTCTATCTTACAAAGACACATGTGATTGCATTTAAGGCCCACCCTGCAATCATCTTCCCATCTCAACATCTCTAATTAAATCATATCTATAAAGATGCTTTTTCTTATAAAATAACACTTATAGGTCCCAGGGATTAGTATGAGGTTCTCTTTGGAGAAGCCATTTTTTGAGGGTACCATAGCCCCAACAGGAAATAATCCAATTTTTCTCCTACTGAGGAATGGATAAGCAAATTCTGGTGTATCTGTATATTAGAATCCTACTCAATAATAAAAAGGGACAAACTACTGATACATTCATGGATAAGTCTCAAAAACATTATGCTGAACAAAAGAAGCCAGATACAAAACACAAATTCTGTCTGGTTCCATTCCTGTGAAATTCTAGGAAGTTCTATCACAGTTTTAGTGATAGAAAGCAGACCAGTGGTTGCCTGGGGCGGGGGTGGAAAGAGGGCAAAGAGAACTTTTCAGCACAACAGAAAAAGAACTGTATTTTTTGGTGGGAGTTACAAGAGTGCATTAATTGGTCAAAACCTATTGAACTATAAATTTAAAATGGGTGAATTTTTAATGTAAAGTATACTTCAGTAAAGCTTATGTTAAAAAGGAAAAGACTATCAGCCTAAGAAATTTGAAAATCTAGATGAATTCGTTGAGTTTTAAGAAAAATGTAAAAGTCTGAATAGAGCTATAAACAAGAAGTTTGTGAAGAACTTTGTCCTCTTTCCTCTCCTCCCAACTGTACCATAGAGACAGAAGGTAGATCTTCTTGCTGGTGATTTATTTCAAAACAGTGAATCACAATGCAACTTAAATCACTCTAGTGAATAGGTAAAGAAGGAAAAGTTTTAAATTTATTTAATGAAATTTATTTCACTCTAATACAAAAACTATATAGAACAGCACAAAACAGAAAGCTACTGAATAATATGCTCATGAATAAAACATCAATAAAACATTAACAAATCAAGTGCATTCCTATGTGAAAAGAATAAACACACTCTGCTAAAATAGGGCTCAGTCCAGAAATGCAGATTAAGTTTGAGGAACTAAAAAACAAACAAAATAATAACACACACACACACACACACACACACACACACACACACACACACACACAAATAGGTAGAGATTAATTAACTTTGGACTTTTGCTTCTCTACATTCTCTTTCAAAGTACCCAGGGCAGGTGCTGGTGGTGGTGGATTTCTTGTGAGAGTGTCATTGCTTTCAAGGGTACAAAGCTGAGTGAAACCCAGTCCCAAAGAGTTATTTGTGTGTGTGTGTGTGTGTGTGTGTGTGTGTGTGTGCGCGCGTGTGCGTTTTAAGTGACTAGTGATTGAGATGGATTTCTGGTGCCCTGCCTCTTCACCCTAGGACTCTTCCACTCTCACCCCCTCAGCCGCTTGGACTCACATAGACAGGGATCTGGCTTTCTCTCAGTTGCCCTGACTAACAGAGAAGACAATATCCCCAGCAGAGATGAGCTCAGGTCAAAATAAGACTGGCTAGAATCATAGCTATTTCAAATAAAAAATAACACACAATCAGAGTATAGATTCCTTCAGAAGGAGAAATATCAGAACAGACAGAACAACAACTTAAAATTAGAGTAATAAACTAAATGATAAAGGAAGATAGTAGCGATATCTAACATCTTATAACAAGAACAAGAAACCATAAGCAATGATCAAGAAGAAATATTAGGTACGAAAATATAGTAGTTAAAATAAAGAATAGAATAATGGGGATAAGTAGCAGGCTGGATCTACGTGGGGGATGAATTAGTGGCATGAAAGACCAGACTGAAATATTCTCCTTTAAGGAAGGAGAAAAAAGACAAGTAAATAGAAAATATGAAAACAAAAGCCAAGGCACATGGAAGATCAAGGTAGAATGCTAACATCCAATCTAGTTAATGGGAGTCCCAGAAAGAGAGAAAAGTAGAAAATGGAGAGGAGGACGTACTGAAGAAATAACGATTATAAAGTTCCTAGAGTTAAATAGAAGGAAATGAGGAGGAGGAGAAAAAAGGCTTTAGATCAAAAGAGATGGCAGAGAACAAGTAGGAAACATGAAATGGAAATGTGAAATTTAAAAATAGCAAAGTCTATGAGAAATTCTAGCTGGTTTGGCTAAGTGAATAGAACGTCAGCCTGTGAACCGAAGAGTCCTGGGTTCAATTCCAGTCAAGGGCATGTACTTTGGTTGCAGGCTCCTCCCCAGCCCGAGCTCTGGTTGGGTCTCATGCAGGAGGCAACCAATCAACGTGTTTCTCTCACATTGATGTTTCTCTCTCTCTTCCACTCTCCCTAAAAATCAATGAAAAAATATATCCTCGGGTGAGGATTAACAAACAAACAAATAAATAAATCCAGATGTATATTATTTACAAGACACACTTAAAGCTAAGTACAAGTAAAGTTAATAGTAAAAAGAAGGAAAAATAGATCAATAAATATTAACCTAAACACAACTGGTGTGCTATATCAATATCAAATAAAATTGACATTAAGGCAAAGGGTATGATTAAGGATGGATAAAATACTACACAATGTATTGATAAAACGTTAATTTTTGCCAAGAAGATATAGCAATTTTAAACATATTGAAGAAATAATGATAATAAATTTGCATCCAACAAAAGAACCTCAAAATAGATAAAGTAAATATAAATAACACAGAGGAAGTAAATCTACCACCACAGTAGGAGACCTCAACTTTCTTAACTATTTCAGCAAAGAGATATGAATAATACAAATTATAAGCTTGATGTAATGGGCATTTCTGAAGTCCTGTATGCAAAAATTAGAAAGTACATATTTTTTCTCAAACACACCAAAAATATTTATAGTTTCAAATAATAGGTTTAACACAGAACATGATATCTGACCACAGTACATTTAATTTAAAAGTAACAGAAAGATAAATAAGAAACCTTATATATTTGGATACTTGAAAAATACATTGCTAATTAACTCATAGAACAATAAGAAATTATAATAGAAATTTAAAGATATTTAAATCTTAATGATCATGAAAACTCTAAAAATCAGAGCTTGTGGAACTTTTTAAAAGTATCGCTTTTAATGTGTATGTAGAAAACAAGACAGCCTCAAAGTTAATGAGCTATGTGTCTAGCTTGTATGAAGGTAGAAAAAGAACAATGGAATACAACAAAATGAAGAAGAAACAGGTAAACATAAGAATGGAATATCATGAAATAGGAAAAAAGATATAATAAAGAATATCAATAAAACTAAAAGTTGGATCTTCAAATAAACTCATAAGATAAACCAATCTCTGGCAAGACTATACGCCCTCCCCAAAGACACATGTAAACACATAATATGAATGTAAAGAGGGGAGCAACTTCACTTAGAGATTTAAGGATAAGAGGACACCATCAGCAACTAACAAGTATATGCCAATAATTTTGCATATGTAGACAAAACAGGCAGATTCCTAGAAAACTACAACTAAAAGAATTAAAATAAAGTCTTCCCACAAAGAAAGCATCAGTTCCAGATGGTTTTACAGATGCATTCTATAACCCTTTCAAAGAACTCATCATTACATACTGTGCAATTCTTTCAGGCAGTAGGGAAAAAAGGAATGCGACATATTCTGTGAGGACTGTACTGTCCTGAAACCAGAGCTGAACAAAAACATACTGAGGAAAAGAAAAGGAAAAAAAAAAAAAGGAAGGAAGGGTGGGAGGGAGGACGGAAAGACTACAAGCCCATTTCACTCAAAGGTATAGATGCAAATATCTTAAACAAAATATTTTCTTTTTTAAAAATAAATTGTATTGATTGATTGATTGATTGGTTGATTTGAGAGAGAGAGAGAGAAAGTGAGAGAGAGACATCGATTTGTTGTTGTTCCAGGTATTTATGTAGTCACTGGTTGATTCTTGTATGTGCCCTGACTGAGGATTGTACTGGCAATCTTGGCATATTGGGACAACACTCTAAACAACTGAGCTACCTAGCCAGGGCCCTTTCCCCTTTTTAATGGAACTTAATAAAATGATTCTAAACTTTGTGTGAAAATAAAAGACCAAGAATAGCCAGGATACTTCTGAAATAGAAGAGCAGAGGAGGATAATTGTTCTATCAAATATGGAAACAAATTATGCAGCTCTAGCAATTAGAATAGTGAGATATTGGTGCAGGGAGAGCCTAATTAACTAATGGAATAGAAGAGGAAGCCAAATCCCAACCCCAGACATGAACTTGAGTACAAGAAAAAGGTGACATATCACACCTGCAAAGAAGCGAACATAGCTAGAAAACAATGGTTATTCATGTGGAAGAAGATTAAATTGGAATTTTACCTTTCACCATGTACAGAAATCAACTCAAAATAGTTTGAAGACTTATGCACTAATATCCAAAAATCATTTCTTAATCAAGACACAAAAATGTTAACTATAAGGAAAAGATTGATAGATTTGTCTATGTTAAAATTAAGAACTTGGTGCTGGAACCAATGGACATCCATATGCAAAAAAAAAAATCAATCTAGATACAGACCTATATCCTTCACAAAAATGAACTCAAAATAGATCACAGATCTAAATGTAAATCTATAAATGCAAAGCTATAAAACTCCTAGAAAATAACATAAGAGAAAACCTACATGACATTGGGTATGACAATGACTTTTTAGATACAACACTCAAGGTACAATCCATAAAAGAAATAATTGACAATCGGGACTTAATTAACTGTATGATTATAATGGTGAATGCATATCATTATACATTTGCCAAAATGCATTAGAATATGCAATATCAAGAGTAAACCCCAATGTGTACCATACACTTTGGGTTATTATAATGTGTCAATATAGGTTCATCAATTGTAAAAAAATGTGCCACTCTGGTGAGGGATGTTAATAATGGCAGAAGCTATGCATGTATAGGGGCACAGGTACTGTACATGGGAAATCTCTGTACCTTCCCCTGAATTTTTCTCTGAATTAAAAACTACTGCTAAAGTCTTAAAAACAGGGAGAGAGAGAAATGAAGACAATATGGCAAAATTAAAAAATTTAGTTCTCTAAAAGACTTAAAAGAAAGTAAAAAGTCAAAGTAGAAACAGAGAAAATATTTGCAATATCTACAGATGATGGTGGATTTGTAACAAGATTACATAAAGAACTTCTACAGATGAATAAGAAAATATATAATAAGCCAGTAGAAAATTATCAAAAGGTTTAAAGAGACATTTCCCTGAAGAGGAAAGATATCACCCACATATAGATGAAGAGAGGCTCAACATCATTAGTGATAAGAAAATCCCAATTAGGACTACAATGAGATGTCAACCAATTGGCAAAAAAGTCTGACAATATGATTCCCAAGGATCTCTTTCTTATACATTACTGCCGGGAGCTTACATTGATATAACCACTGTGGAAAACAATTTGGAGTTACCTCCTAAAGTTTATCATAACTTTTGAGCCAGCAATTACACCTCTGGAATTCTACTTCTATATATACCCAAGACATTTGCACATGTACAACAGGAAGTATCTACAAGAATGTTCAGAGCAGTATTGCTCACATTAGCAAAAATCTGGCAACCTAAGTGCCTATCAGTGGAAGAGTTGGTGAATAAACTGTGATATATTTACATGATAAAATATTACACAGCAGGCAAAACACATGAACTAACATAATACACAGCTATGTGGATGAATCTTAGTGATATAATATTAAATGAAAAATGTAAGTACCAGAAGACTAAATTCTGCCTAATACCGTTTTTTAAGGTAAATAAAATAAAAGCACATACAATATTAAGAAATATATAGTTAATAAAAAGAAAAGTACAAAAAATGATTGTAGGTTTATGAATGATAATTACCTTGAGTTGGGTAGAGGGAGATCATGTGGTTAGATGCACGTTATTGTCAAGGTCCAAACTTTTGTTTTGGGTATGGGTTCCTATATGTTTATGCAATTCTAACTATCTGTCTAACTATCCATTTCAATTATTTATTGCCTCATAAAAAGTCATCCTGGGGTTAATGACAACATTTGTTGTTATCATACTTCATGATTCACTGGGTCAGGATTTAGACAGGGCACAGAGGGACTTGTCTTTGTTCCACGATGGCTGGGTCAGTTGGGATGAATCCCATAGCGGAGTTGGGGAGGGGGAGCCTAGAACAGTGAAGGTTGGCCAGGCATTTCTCTATCTCAGTGGAACTAGGCTTTTGCACAGCATGGCAGCCTCAGCGTAGTTGGACTTCTTCCACAGTGGCTCAGGGCTCTAGAGCGACTGACTGCATTGAGAGGACTAGGTGGCAGCCGCAAGGCTTCTTATGATCTAACCTCAAATAACAAGGGAAGGGAGGAATAGACTCCACCTCTCAAAGAGGGAAAGGCATGTAACATGAGAAAGAGAAACCGATGGCAACCATTTTGGAGACAAGCTACCACATGACCTACCTAACTACATAAATAAATGAATGCATAAAAATAGGTCATGCGTAAATCAATAAGAGTGAGTCATGAACCAATGGTTAGGATTAGTCCAATTCTCTGCACCTGAGTTCAATTGAAAAATGGAAAAGCAAATCTAGAAAACAATGCCCTGTGTACTATTATGTTAAACCATACAAAATTCCAGGTTTTGTACGTCAAAATGACCAAATATTAGTCATGTGATAAAAGTAATCAACTAGCAATAATTATAGATCTAGATATCACATTTAATTTCTATATGGGAAGAAATGTATCATAGATCAATTATCAGATTAATCTATTAATTTGATGTGATTTTCATCAAAACTCAATGACTTAAAATTTGTGCAAAGACTCAATATGAAGCATGTTCTAAAGTTTATGCAAAGATTCAATATAAAAGAACAATCAATAAAATTATGAAAAAGAAAAGCCATAAGAAAATACTTTTCCTACAAGATAACAAAATATATTTTAAAACTTTAATAAATAAAATAGTATAATATCAGTATCAGAATAGACAGTTTAGAAGTAAATGAAAAGTCCAAACTCCAAAGTATTTGTAAGGTAAAGATAAGATTTCATAATAGTAGGAAAAAGATAGGCTACCTGATAAATGGTATCTGCATAATTGGCTTCATTTTTAGAGAAAATATGGTTAGTTTCCCTTCTTTATTATTTATATAAAAATAAATAACATATTGATTTATTATTTAAATGTAATTTAATTAAATTAACAGAATATTGGATTTTATTTTTACTCTCACAAAGGGAAACCTTTCTACTCTTGAAAGCAAAAACAATGAAATAATACTGATAGGTTTGACTACATAAAATGTATAAATTCATGCTGTAAAAAACTGTTATAAAAAAGTGAAAAGATAAAGCTGTCAAAGTGAGATCTTTTTGCAATAAAATGCAACAAAAATAAAAATAACCTTCCTCCTCTTCATTTAATCTTCTTCTGTGTCTTTGTTTAAAAATAAGGACACTTATGTATTTTATTTTGCAAATAAAATACAGTGATATTCTCTATATAAAGAACTCTTAAAAATCAATAAGAAAATGAATAGCCTAATTGTAAAAATTGGCAAATTACTCAGGCAGACAATTCACAAAAGTAAAAGCCGATCAATACTTGAAAAACATTGATATTCAATAGTGAAAACAATCACAAAAGGAGATATCCTTTTTTCTCCTGAACAGATTGACAGACCACAGAAGAAATACTGCACAATGCTTGTCAGAGTACAGAGAAACTGGCCCTTTCATACACCACGCATTTGAGTATAAATTAGTACAACTTTCCTAGAGGGCAATTTTTCCATCTCTACCAAAAGCCTTAAGATGCAAGCAAGCCCTAGACACAGTAATTCTATTTCTGGGAAGGGATTTATCCTAAGCAAATAATTGGAGAGTTTCAAGTAAGCCATGGTGGGTTGAAGAAATAGATTTATCTCTGCCCCCTGCTGAACCCCACTAGACTGACACAAAGTTAAAAGAGAAGTGTAAAATAACAAGGAGATGACAAGGAATAGAGTTGTCAACATAGCTTTGGAAGTTGAAAATGAATGGATGAGCCGAGAATGGCAAATTGAACACATGCATTTAATTTTGCTCTCTTTTAAAACCCCACTAAAGCTACAGCAAAGGGATTGTTTAAAAAGGCTTGAACCCACAAGGGTGTGGAGAGTGGAAGAGAAAAAAAAACACAATTTTGTAAACTGGAAAATCAATGGATGAGTCATAATTTACTTGGTGAACCTGAGACAGCTGAGAACTCACCTGGTTTATAGCACAGAATCTTAAAAAGACCCAAGAATTGAAGGCCCCAGTTGGGAAGGAATGTGTGCGGCTAACATAGCGAGGATTGTTTAAAAGCTTAAGAGGCAATTAGATCCTGAAGTCGCCTCTTCAACTCTGTGTCAGCGAGTGCCTGCCTCTCCCCCAGCAGGTTACTGGGGGTTCATTCTCTGGAGAGGTTTGTTGGCATTTCTTTGACTTGTGGCCATATTATGCCAATCTCTGCCTCTGGTCACATATGATCAAATGGTTTTGACAAGGGATTCAAGACCATTCAATGGTGAAAAACAGTGTTTTCAACTAATGGTGATGGAAAAACTGGATATCCACCTGCAAATGAATAAGGTTGGACCCTTATCTTACACAGTATACACAAACTAATTCAAAATGGATCAAAACCTTAACATCACAAATAAAACTATAAAACTCTGAGATGAAAATGTAGAGTAAAACCTACATAACATTAGATTTGACAATGATTTCTTGAGTATGACACAAAAAGTTCATGCAAGTGAAGAAAAAAATAGATAAATTGTACTTTGTAAAAATTAAAACCTTTTATGCACCAAAGGACACAATCAACAAGGGAAAAGGCAACCCACAGATGGGAGGAAATATTTGCAAATCACACATCTGATAAGGGATTAACATCCAGAGTATATAAAGAGATCCTACACTTCAAAAGAAATCAACCAAAAAAACAAGTAAAGGTTTTGGTAGACATTTCTCCATCGAAGATATAAAAATGGTCAATAAGCACATGAAAAGATGCTCAACATAACTAATCATTAGGGAAACACAAATCAAAACCTCAGTGAGACACTGCTTCACAACCATTAGGATGACTACTATAAAACAAAACACACCCAGAAAATAACACATGTTGGTGATGGTGTGGAGAAATTGGAACTTTTGGCCATTGCTAGTGAGAATGTAAAATTGTACAGCTGCTATGGAAAACAGTGTGGTGGTTCCTCCACGCCTGCCTCTAAAGCACCCAGGCTTGTATATATAAAAAGTTATATATACAATTAGCATGGATGTAGCAATTCTACTTCTGGGTATATATCCAGGAGAATTGAAAGCAGAATCTGGAAGAGATATTTGCATATCCATGATTATAGCATCCTTATACACAGTAGACAGAAGTGTTCCACAATAGCCATCAACCAATGAATGGATAAACATAGTGTATCTATAATAATAAAAAGGTAATATGCTAATTAGACCGGATGTCATTCCGGATGAAGCTGGGGCTGGAGGGAAGCCGGGTCCCGGGTGCCAGAGGGAAGCCGGTGCCAGCAGCCAGGGGAAGGAAGGCCTACTCTTGCACTAATTTCGTGCATCGGGCCTCTAGTGTATGGTACATAAAACGAAACATTATTCTGCTTTTAAAAGGAAATTCTGATACATACTACAACATGGATGGACCTTGAAGACATTATACTAAGTGAAATCAGATAATCACAAAAGGATGATATGGCTTATAATTCCACTTATCTGAGGTACTGAGTGGAGTATAGAGATAGAAAGTAGAATAGTGGTAGCCAGGGACTTGAGTAAGGGAAGAATGAGGTATTCTTTAATTGGTTCGGAGTTTCAGTTTTGAAAAATGAAAAGTTCTGGAGTTGGGTGGTGGTGATGGTTGCACAACAATGTGAATGCAGTTAATGCTACTGAACTATACAATGATTGATTAAGAATGATTAAATGATGAATGTTATGTTATGCCTATTTTACCAATAAAACATGCAGCATTTTGCATCTGATCAGGAGAAATTTCTCAGCAAAAAACCTAGGTGAATATGTTCTCCTATTCAGTGGATTTTAAAATTTTGTTGATGGTTTTCTTTGCTGTGAACACAATTTTTTTTTACTTTTAAAATTATGCTCAGGGTATCCCTCTGGATGAAGAGATGTTTTTAAAAATGTATTGATTGATTGGAGAGGGAGGGAGGGAGAGAGAGAGAGAGAGAGAGAGAGAGAGAGAGAGAGAGAGAGAGAGCTTTTTTGTCCCACTTATTTATGAATTCATTGGTTATTTCTTGTGCCCTGACTGGGGATCAAACCCACAACCTTGGCATATTGGGATGATGCTCTAACCAACTGAACTAGCTAGCCAGGGCTGAGAGATGTTTTTAAAGTGTACAAGTGCATAGAGATGTGTTTAAGGATGTTCATCTCAGCATTGCTTATGATAGTGGGAAAATTGCCATCTACTTGGGGAAATAATTTGACTATATCTTACATGCAGACATTCTGCCAAGGAGAAGAACAGTCTAAGAAGACAAAAGAAGGAATATTTGTGATTAGTGGCCAGATGGATTATTAAATTTTATTGATGTAGGAGTTCAGAGGAGGGGGAGGGCCTGGCTGGGATTAGATGAAGAAGATGAAGACTGTGCTTGACTGGTAAGATGGGACTCAGAGGGCAGGGGTTTTACAAAGGCCCCAAGTGGGACAGGAGCCAAGGGTCAGGGGAGAGTGGGCACACTTGCCTGGAAGTTGGGAGAGGGGATGGAGGAGAGGAGGGGATCTAAGAGGGCGTTAGGGCTCTGCTGTACACGGAGGGCTTGGAATGGCTGGTGCAGTCATCTCCAACATGCAGCCTGGTGCCATTCCCACCAGGCCCTATAGTTGTGTGCTTTGTGGTGTTTCTCCAGAAACATCTATATGCTCTTTAAAAAAAATTATTTATTTCAGAGAGGAAGGGAGAGGGAGAGAGAAATGGAAACATCAATGATGAGAGAGAATCATTGATCAGCTGCCTCTTGCATGCCCCCCACTGGGGTTCGATCCCACAGTAGACAAAAGTGCCCTGACCAGGAATCGGATCGTGACCTCCTGTTTCAGAGGTCGATGCTTAAACACTGAGCCACACCGGCTGGGCTATATGCTCTTTTCTTGTACCTTTGAGATCAAAACACAGTTTTGAGGTGGCCAGTAGCCAAGGTTAAGCTCAGTGAAGCGGGAGGAGTTGGGATTAGAGTAAATCTGAAGACAGGTTTAGTGGAGAGGCTGGGGCCAGGGTGAAAGTTCAGTCTGAGGCCAGATTAGGGATCAGTCTGTGGGTTAGGCTTTGTCTGCAGATGCTTATTTCTGATTGGATCTTGTTGTTATTGTTTTCTGTGTCAATAAATGTTGCTTAAATGAATGGATGAATGGCAAATATTGTCCAGCTATTCTTCTCAAAATTCTTCAGCTTCTGCCTCTCTTAGTCCCTTCTCTCTTCTCTCTCTGTCTCTCTGTCTCTGTCTCTCTGTCTCTGTCTCTCTGTCTCTGTCTCTCTGTCTCTCTCTCTCTCTCTCTCTCTCTCTCTCTCTCTCTCCCTCTCTCTCTCTTTCTCCACACCACACATGTGAGTATCGTTCCTAGACCTCCCCAGACCCAAGCCTTGCTCAAGTTTCAACCTACCACGTCCCCCCATTTTCACCAGCTGGGGTCTGAACCCTCAGGCAGTTGCCTAACCTGTGCCATAGAAAGGGGCCCCATGGTGGTGGGAGAAGGTGTGTGTGTGTGTGGGGGGGGGGGTTCTGGCTCCCTGCAGGGGCAGCTGGACTCTCTGTCCCCCTGTCCACCTCACCCCAACCAGCAGCCAGTGCATCTGCACCCTCATCCTTGCTAGGATGGCTGTCTTACTCAGTGCCCTGGAATCCTGGCCTGCACAAAGCCTGGGTGCTTTCGAGGCAGGTTACTGAAACTTTAATCCCAGCTTTCCTTTTCATTCCTGACACCCCCGTCTCCCCCACCCCCCAACAACCATGGTCTCAGTTGAGCCACTCCCTTTCCCTGTCCCCAGCAGACACCTGAGTCAAGCCTTGGAGAAGGACACCCATCCAACCTGACTTAGCCTCCAGTTGGGTGTGGCAGCCGTCCCTTGTCTGGGTCAGGGTGGGGTGTGTGATGGTGGGGGCCATGAGACAGGGCAATGTCTTCTCGGCCCACTGCCACCCTCCCGGGTGCATCACCCCAACATCTGGTCCTCGGCCGCCTTCCAGCTTGGCTGCCTTCCTCCTGGCCTTCATGCTCCAACATGCAGGAGTTTCAGGAGAGGCTCTGAGGATGCCAGAACCCAGCCTGGCACTGAGGCCGTGGGGAGGGAGGGGCCCACTCGCCTGCTGCCCTTCACTCTCTCCTAGCTTTGGTTGGCCTCCTTTTCCCTCTCTGTCTCTTTTGTTTGTCCCCACCCCACCCAGCCCCTGGCCTCTTCCTGCCTTCTGCTCCCTGCTCCCCTTTCCTTGACCCTGTTTCTGTCTGTCCCTGTCACCATCTTTCTTGCTGTACCACATCTCTGCCTTCATCCCTACCTGGTCTCCATCCCATGTCTTGCTGCTTCTCCCTTTTTCTGTCTGCATCTCTTGCTTGCACACTTCTTGCTCCATCATCACAGGTTAGAGGGGCCAGTCTTGTCCCCAGTTAATCAGCAACAGACATATGACAAATACCTGTTCATGATAATAATTTGATGGAGAGATCCTTCCATCAACCTCCCCCCATCCAATTATCCTGCATAGGAACCTTCATCACCAAGTCACCTCTTGGAGCTGAGGCCATTCAAAGCCACAGATGGTTGTCTGAGCTCCTACCAAGCAGGTGCCAGCCCTGTGCTGAGGGCTGGAGTGTGTCAGTAAGACAGGTCTCCACTCTCCAAGAGTCTACAATAGAGTGGAGGTGGTGGTGGTAAGGGGGCAAGAATACAAACACTGAAAGCAGAAATAACAATATAAGATAAAGTTCAAGGCAATAGTTGCAGGCTCTAGTTTATCGGAAAGAATGTGCAGCCATCGTGGGCTGAGGGAGCTGTGCAAGCCCTATAGGGTTTGTGAGAGGAGAGCCAGCTGCTGGGATTTGTGAGTGCACATGGGAAGCAGGGCAGCCGTTCCAGGCTGGGAAAATGTGAGCAATCGTGCAAAGACGAGAGTATGCATGGAGCCAGGGTCCCCTGAGGTTGGCCTTCTAGGACCTCGGTGTTGGTGTTTGTGAACAAATGGGTAAAGGTTGAGAGGCTGCTTGAGGCCAGGTAGCGGACCTGGACTTGACTTGCTGGGCAGTAGGGAGGCAAGGCAGCTACTTGAGTATGGGGATGATGGGCCTCAAACAACGCTACTGTGAGCATCCTGCTTCCTCCTTTGACACCTAAGCATGAGCGGGCTTAAACCAGGGATGTGGTCTATATCCATGAAGGCAGCTGTGCAGGTCCTGGCCTCCACAGAGAACCAAACTCAAGGCCATAGTTTCTGTCTGCAGTGGGAGGCCTGCAGGGATGGGGACTATTGGGCATATGCCCAGGTGGGTCAGGGAAAGGACTTGTGATGGCTGAGTCACCCTGTGCTTAAAGCCCTCAGTGGCTTCTCATGTGCTGAGGTCTGCAGGCCCTGCATGGCCTGGAACCTGTGTCCCGTTGTGTCTCCCTACATGAGGGTCTTCTCAGTGCACTTGACTGTCTCCCTACACGCTGCCTCTCAGGGTGCTCTTGGGGGGCTGTGCTCGGGGACTTCCCCAGGGACACCTGCGCTGCCCACTGCAGACGGTGTTTGGTCACGCCTGTGTGTCACACCCAGGATCCCTGGATCCTCAGCAGGCACCCTCGGGTGGGGCGCTTGGCTACTAATTGGTGCCTGTAGAGCACTTGAAAGCATGAAGAATGACACCAGTGAGGAATGTAGCTACAACCCCAGTGTTTCTTGAGTCAGAGGAGGAGCTGGGGAGGGGTCAGCCCTGAGAAGCTCTTGGATCTGTCTCCTTCACATCCATAGGAGATCTGCCCTTAAGGGTGTATACCCACTGGCAGGGCCCAGGAGACCTGCTTTCCAGGAAGCTCCCTCTGAGCTGTGACCTGGTCCTGGTCGCTTCTGTCCCTCTGGACAAGGTGAAGAGAGGACCTTGTGGAGGGTCAAGAGACCTGGGCTCTGGTTTCTAAACTGGCTGTAAGGTCCGGAAAGGTCACTTCTTATGTCTGAACACCCACAGCGACAAGGAACTGAAGGCCCACCTCAAAGCAGCTTCAACAAGAGGCTTGTCTTCCCACCTAGCAGGGAGTCTCGATGCACAGTGATCCAGGGCTGACTGATCTAGGAGGCCAGCAGTGCCCTCAGCCCTCAAAGATCTGGGGACGTCCCATCCTTCCTCTACCTAACCCAGCAAGTGGCACTGTCTCCCTCAGGATGGTGAATGGTAAGATGGCACCTGGTGAACAAGGGGAGCTTCCCTCTCCTTTGAATAGTGAGAAAACTTTCCCTTAGGCCCCTAGGTTCCACTGACCCAGATTGGGTGACACGCTCAGGCCAGGGGACTGAAACCCTGTCATCAGCTTTCACCACTGGCTCTCAAAAGAAAACCACGAACCCAGCTGGCATGGCTCTGTGGTTGAGTGTTGACTTATGAACCAGGAGGTCAAGGTTTGATTCCCGGTCAGGGCACATGCCTGGGTTGTAGGCTCGATCCCCAGTGTGGGGCGTGCAGGAGGCAGCCAATCAATGATTCTCTCTCATCATTGATGTTTCTATATTTCTCTTTCTCCCTCTCCCTTCCTCTCTGAAATAAATAAATATATATAATTTTTTTTTAAAGAGGAAAAAAAAGAAAACCCTGGTACACTGTGACTTCCCTGGTAATGGGAGTGCTGTGGCATCTGAAGGTGGGGGCTGGCTGTCCTGCAATGCTGGAGACGGTCATGACCTTCCTTTGAATGTCATACCAGCCATTCATGGAGGTGAAAAACCTGCTTTTTATTATCCAAGCCTAGGACCTAACTCCGTTTTATAGAAATGCTCTTGCCCAAGACTCACCTGGTAAACGAGGGAACATTCTCTGTGGTTTAGAGCCGCCCACCACTTCTGAAGGTCCCACGTCCTGGGCAGTGCTCTGCGGGGCGAGCGGCCAGGGTGCCTCAGGTCCGTGACACTGCGGCAGTGGCTCCTCTGGGTGGGTGGTCTTGCTTAACCAAGTACATCTCAAAACACAGAATCTTGTTAGCAATCGCTTTTCTTGTATTCCTCTTTTATGTTACTTATGGAATTCTGTTGATTTTTTTGAGACTCTAGCACCTATGGATTTCACTTTGGGACAGTAAAGGGGGTGGCTCGAAATGTTTGCTGTCAAAAAAGGGTATTGGGTTTGAGAGGGTTGTGAGTCCTTGGCTTAGGCTAATGGAGTTTATCCCTGGGGCCAGGAGGGGCCATTCTCCTTGATGATCAGGGATGATGAACTTTGAAACAAAATTGGGAGTTCCCAGCAACAGGGTGGGGTGGAATGTCAGCTGGGAAGCCATCAACGCACCCGCTACACTTATCCTATGGGCGCAACTTGCTCATCTGTGAAATAGGTTGATAGTCTCAGCTCTGCCACCTTCCTCCTTGAGAGACTAAGGCAGGGATCTGTGACAGTGCCGGGACAGGGGGCAAATGCTGATCAAATGTGATGCAGAGGGCACTGCTGTGCCCCTGGGGTCCTGCAGTCACCTTTATTCATCCCTGTTCATGTCTTCAAGGGCCCATGTCCTCACCGTCCTGTAATTTAACCCCAGAGTCATTAAGGCCATTACCATCCAATAGAAATGCAGTTACTGCAACTGCGCCAACGTGTGGTGCTCCTTAGCCTCCGTTCCCAGGAGGCCGGCACACCAGATTGGGTGACCCCTCCAGGATAAGCCGCCTGCTGCTAGGCCCTGTGTTCAACAGAAAAGAAACAAATGGAGATGGTGAGATGCCAGGTGCCAACAAAAGTGGAAATGATGCAAATTCTGCCTGGAATCCTCCCTGCTGCAAAGACCTGCCTTGCTCCCTCTGGATTTCCAGGCCTAGAGATTTAGATGCTGGCCCTCAGCTCCCCTGAGGAGGAAGCGGGGTTGTGGGAGTGGGAGAGCTTTGGCAAGGCCACCCCTTGCTTGAGCGATCTTGCTCTTAAATCATAGAGTAGTTAAGAGCAAGGCAGACCCCCTCGGTTTAAAAGCAGAGCCCGGACTTGAAGTGCGAGAGCCACATGTTTAACCACTACTCCGTGCCTCCATTTCCTCATCTGTCAATGAGGTAATAACACATCCTTGGATTAAAAGAAACAATGTAAATAAAGCTTTAGCACTGTGCCTGGCACAATATGATTTAGCCACTGGCTGACTCTTCATTGCTGACGCACGAGACTCCAGGACTGGGCGCTGCGTGCTGCGTGCTGCTGGGGTACCCCCATCCTTTGCTGGGTCCAATAGCTTTGGTCCTAGGGATCATGACTCACAGATACTCCGGGGGAGCCGCCTCAGAACCTCTGCTTCCCCTCCCAGGCCTGGGGTGGCTGGGCCCATGGAATGACCTCAGCCAGAAGGAATGAGGGGTGAGGAGTCTATAGTCTGGGTGTAGCCCCTGCCTACCCCTGGGGCCCTCTCAGCCCCACCTTGTATCTGCTCCTTAGCTGCTGACCCACAGGCTATAGGATGCCAGGGGTCACCCCGGTGACTCACTGTGGCCTCCTGGTCCAGAACCCCAGTGCACAGGAAACCCCCTAACCCCTCCCTTCTGCAACCCAGCCTTAGATGCACCATTGACCCTGACCTCTAGATGAAGCCTCAAGTTGGCCTGTGACTGATGTGTGACCCTGACCTTTGACTGACTTCTGATCCTGGCCACAGACAAACTCCTGGGCTCAGATAGGGCTCCAGTTCTTGTCCCTGGCTGAGCTCTGGTCAATATACAGACTGACCAATCTCCAAGTCACAGAAGACACTCGGGATTTCCGGGATGAAGGCCCTGTCTCTGTACCACTCATCCCTCCCTTCTGATCCCTTGGGTACAGGCTGGCATGCTCCATCTGCCTGGCAGCCTGGTTCCCTGAAGGTGGGGAGTACCTGCCTGGCCCCCCTTGCTGGGACTGCTCACAAGGAAAAAGGGGGCCTTGGCCTGGGAGGAGAAGGTGCTGACTTTGTCCCTTCAGTCGACTTCTTAGTGATGCCCACAGAGGAACATACTTCCTCCTGCCCCTTCTGACTGCAGCTCCCAGACCGAAGGGACCAACCCTTCCCCATTAGCTCAGGGGCTCCCTAGCAGCAGCGGCAGAGCTCCCCAAATAGAACAGATTTCTCTTTTTAAAAATTATTTATTTAGCCTTAGCTGGTTTGGCTTAGTGGGTAGAGCGTCGGCCTGAGAACTGAATGGTCCCAGGTTTGATTCTGGTCAAGGGCACATGCCCTGGTTGTGGGCTCAGTCCCTAGTAGAGGGCATGCAGGAGGCAGCTGATCAATGATTCTCCCTCATCATTGATGTTTCTCTCTCTCTCCTTCTCCCTTCCTCTCTGAAATCAATAAAATATATTTTTAAAAATAAAAATAAAATTTATTTATTTATTTATTGAAACATCAATATGAGAGAGGAACATTGTTCAGTCTCCATCCCCCCTCCCCTCGTCCCCCGCCCCGCAACATGCCACTACCGGGGATCAAACTGGCAACCTGGGTATGTGCCCTGACCGGAAATCAAACCCACAACCTTTTAGTGTATGGGAGGACACTCCAACCAACTGAGCCACACCTGCCTGGGCTGGACCAGATTTCTTAAGGACAGAACCATGTCTCTTCCATCAGATTGGGGGATCCCTGAGAGTAGGAGTTGTGTCTCAGTCACCCAAGGAGGGGGGTCCTCAACAAGGGGATAAGAGCAGACTAGGTGCTAGAGTTGTACAAACTTGGTTTCATCATTAATTAGCTCTTAGTCCTCTTAACCTCTCTGAGTTCAGTTTTTCTCTGCTGCAAAATGGGGCCAGTGACATTACTTACAGTTGGGAGGATTAAATGGGATGAGCTTCAGGAAGCACTGGGTGTGGTCCCTGGGGCTTGTAAGTGCTCAGCAGACGTCAGAGGTCACAGATATTGTACCGTCGTCATGATAGAAGCTCCATAATGTTAGGGCAGGGAGTCCGTGACTCTGAGCTCTTCCCACCACCCCCTCAACCAGGGGTTTCTCACTGGAGAGGGACCAGATAAGGGTGTCTAAGCTGGCCTCCCTTGCTTAGACACCCTCATTTCTTGTGATTTCTTGGGGGCTCCGGGCCTATAGGGCTCCACAAAGCTCCTCTCTGCCCTTTACCCTAAGCAGACCCCCACCTTTCTACATCATCCCATTCTTCCTGGGTTGCCTGACCCAGCCTACTCACTCCAGGAAGCCTCCTGGGTTGATGTCTGCCAGGACCTGGCTCTCTAAGGCTAAGTCACAGAAACCAGGCCTGATCCTCCACTGCTGATGGCCTTGCCATGATCCCTGGCTGCCTGATTCTCCAGAGACAGAAAGGATCCAGGACCCAGGCTGCCCCTCCCACCACGGACTCAGGGTGAGGCCACTGAACCAGAGCCGCAGTACTGGGAACATCCCCATAGCACCCATGACCCAAACAGGTACCCAAACTGCCCTTGGGAGTGTCTGGTTTCTTTTTCTCTCTCTTCAATTAAGCAAATCAATTAAGTCATTTTGAATTACTCCAGTTGGCCACTTGGGGCTTTCTCCTCAGGGAGGCTTGATGATTAAGAAACAGGACAGGTGCCAAGGTCAGCCATGACTTCATGAACTGGGGGCACACTTCCGGTGGGTGGGCTGGGGGATCCTGCCCACAGACGATCACTTAGGAGAGAGAGACGAGCAAGGTAGGTGCTCCCATGCATATGCCCTTGGACTGAGCCCCAGGAGAGAGACAGAGAACAAGACTTCGATGCCCAGCACGGTCATTTGGCCAAAGCAAGATGTGAACTCAGGCTGCCCAGGGGACGGGGGCACCCATTTTATTTTCAGTCAGCTACAAACATTCTTCAGGGTTCTCCTAGATCAGTGATGGGCAACCTTTTGAGCTTGGTGTGTCAAACTTCGCCAAAAAACTGAGCATAACTCGGGTAGTGTGTCACTTTGAGGAAAAAACATTATTTCGCAAATGTTTCATCCTCAGGAGCAGCAAATGTTTCATCCTCGGCATGCGGCCGCCTCAGCGGCCGTGTGTCATCAGAAATGGCTACGCGTGTCAGTGCTGACACGCGTGTCATAGGTTCGCCATCACTGGCCTAGATGGAGGGTCCTGGCGGAGGATGAAGAGATGGTTCCATGACTCTCGGAGACTCCCTTTTCACCTTGGCTATCGGGGAGCTCAGATTTGAATTTAATCCTTAATCATAGTAATTTATGCCAGACTCTATGTTTGACATATTTGTGTCTTTCTCTTCTTTTTTATTTGTTATAATTATATTTTGTTAAGAGGGACATTATATGAAATATTTTATTGTAACTTATTTCATGTCTTCTCTGGAAGTAAGTAGAGTATAATTTTAAAAAAATCAAATAGTGGGGTTCAGAAGAAGAGTTCACAAACCATTAAAGGGAACTCACAGGAATATTCTGCATCTTACCCTTTTGTTTGGAGGCAACCTCAAGCAAGAGGGGGTGGAAAAGGTAACTTTCTGAGGCCTGAAGACTCAGAAACAAATTCCAGCGGCAGCCTCTGGTAGTAGTGAGCAGGGGAGCAGGGCTTTGGCCCAGACTGTGGCTCTCTGTGGAGGGAAAGTGGCCTGGGTTTAGGGCTGCAAGCCCTGACTTTTGGCCCAGCTCCACCTCTCTCTAGCAGTGGGACCCTGGGCAGATCCTCTTGCTCCAGTGAGCCTCTGTTTATCTGGAGTTAAATGGGAACAAACAAGGACCTGACCTTGGTTTTCATGGGCCTCCCCAGAGGCTCCCCTGAGCCAATGGGGTGGATTTAATATATATATATATATTGATTTCAAAGAGAAAGGGAAAGGGAGAGAGAGATAGAAACATCAATGATGAAGAGAATCATTGATTGGCTGCTTCTTGCACATCGACCACTGGGGATAAAGCCTGAAACCCGCTCATGTGCCCTGACCGGGAATTGAACTGTGACCTCCTGGTTCATAGGTCGACACTTAACTACTGAGCCATGCCGGCTGGGCTAATGGGTGGATTTTAATAATTTCTCTGATCAGGGCTGGGTTGCACACTGTTCTTGCTGCTCAAAGAAGAAACTGGGAGGGTTTGCTCAGACTCCAGGCCTGAAAAGGCCTCCTATACCCAGCTCCTAGAAGAGGAATCCATGCGTTATAAGAATGGCTTTCCCCTGGCCTCAGAGAGACCCACTCCTAACCTGAGGTCCGGTGCCTTCTGGTCACTGCCTTTCCCACTGGCCCAGGTCCTCCCATGTCACACTCCCAGCATCCTGGAGTGACCAAGCACATGTACCTGAGCTAGCCTCCCAGTGTGGGGGTGCCCTCCCTGAGCTCTGGGCAGGAGGAGCTTGCTGAGCAAGCCATGGGTGATCTTCTAGGAGTGTCTCCTAACCTGGAAAAGGGTTCAGTGGCCCCTGATACACCTGCCTCTCATGATGTTGTGCTGATGGCACAGTCAACATTTACTGAGCACATGTCAGGTGCCACCCACTGAGTTGAACACCTGTTTAATCCACACAACAGCCCAATGAGTCAGGTGTCATTATTACCTTACTTTTACAAATAGGGAAACTGAGGCACAAGAAGTTGTGTCACACAGTTAGGAAATAGTGGATTACGAATGTTCTCTTAACCATTACAACCTATGGACTCTCATTCCTTCATTCATTCCACACGTGTTTATTGAGTGGGTACCATGTGCCAGGTGTTAAGATGAAACAGACTAAAATCTCTGCCCTCCTGGAACTGATATTCCAGAGGGAGAAGAAAGACAATAAACAGCCGAAACCGGTTTGGCTCAGTGGATAGAGCGTCGGTCTGTGGACTGAAGGGTCCCAGGTTCGATTCCGGTCAAGGGCATGTACATTGGTTGCGGGCACGTCCCCAGTGGGGAATGTGCAGGAGGCAGCTGGTTGATGTTTCTCTCTCATCAACGTTTCTAACTCTCTATCCCTCTCCCTTCCTCTCTGTAAAAAAATCAATAAAATGTATTTTTTTTAAAAAGACAATAAACAGAGCACACAGTAGACAAGTAGATTGTATAGTATGCTAGCTAGAAGGTAGTAAGTGGCATGGAGAAACAATAAAGGAGAAAGAGAGAAGAAAAAGAGAAAGAGTGGAAAGAGAGGAAGAGTGGACACGGGATGCTGGAGAGAGGGGAGAGCTGTGATTTAAGTGGGATGGCCCTGGAAGGCCTCATTCCACCAAGACTTGAAGGAGACAAGGGAGGGAGCCATCTGGGTACCTGGGAAAAAGACACACGTGTAAAGCCAGCAGGGCAGCGGGTGTAGCCAGAGGAAGGCTGAAGGCGTGGGACGATGGAGAAGGTAGGAGGCCATAAAGCCTTTCTCCTTCCCCACCCCAGAACTGAGTTGGTCATATTGTATGAATAGGAGGGTGGCTGCATCATCGAGGCTTTGGCTTCTACTTTGAGACCAATGGGCAATCTTTGCAGATTCTCACACTTCAGGGACTTGATGTTTACAAAGGAACCTCTGACTGCAGTGGGGAGAGCTGATGGGAGGGGGCCGAGAGCAGGGGTCCCCCAGTGGTCCAGGGCAGACCATGGGGTCTGGATGATGAGGGAGGAGATGTGCGGTGAGAAACAGAGGGGTTCTGGATCTATTTTGAAGGTGGAGCCAAAGGATTTGCTGCTGGATTAGATGTGGGGTGGGAGAGAATGAGAGGAGTCAAAATGTGTGGCCTGAACAACTGGAAGGATGAGTTGCCATATACGGAGGTAGAGGGTGGAGAGGTTCTTCCCTGGTGT
Organism: Cnephaeus nilssonii; assembly: GCF_951640355.1. Classification (NCBI taxonomy): domain Eukaryota; kingdom Metazoa; phylum Chordata; class Mammalia; order Chiroptera; family Vespertilionidae; genus Cnephaeus; species Cnephaeus nilssonii. The sequence goes on along the minus strand of NC_137086.1, from coordinate 43,307,910 downwards.
TTGGGGGATGATCAGAGGTCAGTCTCAGGCATGTTAAGTCTGAGCTGCTCATCGTGCATCCCAGGCAGAGCTGTTGAGCCGGCAGCTGGACCTGCACGTCTGGGACCTACACGGCATGCACGATGCCGTCTACGGACTCGCTTCTGCGTGTCTCTGTCAGACGGATGGCTCTTAGGGGTGGCCAAGGAAAAGGCCTTGCAGTGTGTGCCTGCAGGGCTGGGGCTTGCACCTGCTATTCCCCAGGAAAGGGGCTCTTGTGTCCTCGGCCTCCCGGTGACAGCCAGGACAGGAAGGGGCTGGGGCTGGCTGGGTGCACCAGGCCCTGGGACAGAGATGGGAACTGAGGCCCACGTGACTTGCCTGGAAGAGCGGCAGAGCTAGAACCCAGGCCTCTGATGCGGGGCTCAGATTTGTGCATGGCAAGATAGCACTCGTGGAAGCGCCCTGACAGGTCTGGAATGTGGGAGTGAATGTGGCGGTTGTTACTGGGCCCCATTGGCTGGCCAGGGGCGTATTTTGGTAGGATTGCCCTCTCACCCAGTGACTGGGACCAGCACACACTCTTCCTGCTGGGAGAGGCCCAGGCCCCTGGGTGGGGGCCCCACACTCAATCCCTGCTCCCTGATTCATTCCAGCTCTCGGGTGTCCTGAGTCACTTTCTTCCCAGAGGAGAGTTGCGTGTTTGGCAAATCCCTGGATCCTGGGGGAAGGAATGAAATTGGAGCCCAGGGTTGGTCCTGTGCATAGGTGAGGCAGGCAGCCACCCACACCTGCCCCAGATATCTGCCCTGGTTTGGAATTTACTCACTTGTCTGTCTATCCGACCATCAATTCCTGAGCAATCAACCATCTCCATTCAGGTGCTCAGCATTGTGCCCTTTACAAATAACCTGCGAATAGTCTTATTTTGAAGATGAGAACACCAAGACTCAGAGAACAGAAAAGGCTGGTTCAAAAGTGCCCGGAGAGTAAAGAGGAGAACCAGGGTGCCGACCAGCTTGTCCGACTCCAGGAGCTCTTCCATACACGATCTCCACTGTCCCCAAGCCTGGCTGCTCTTTCCAACTCTCCACTCTAGGAAAGCAAGCTGTGACATTGGGGAAATCTGTCCATTAGCCTTGACCTTTGGGTGATGGGAGAAGGAGGAGACATGGGATATTGATGAACAGCCTCATGGATGACTCTGCAGCAATGGAGGGACAGCAGCTGTGGGAGAAGTCTCTGGTGGGTGGGTGCCTAACAATTCCATGGAAGCAATCAGAATATGAAAGAAGCAAGTAGGGAAGAAGGCATTCTGGGCAGAAAAACAGCCAGAGGAAAGGAATGAACTTGCATTCAGAGGCCAGATAAGAGGGTGTGGGTATAGGGTGAGGTAGGGTCAGATTGCAGAAGTTTCTAAATGTCTATGGAATGTTCTGGGTAGTACTGGTGAGGGGTTGAGGTGCCTCTTCCCCCAGGAAGCCTTCCAGTGCTAACTCTGCTGGTTCCTCAGCTCCAGCCGGCTCTCCTTCCTTCGCTGGTACAGCCTGAACTTCAGAAGGAAAGCATGAGACTTCCTGGGTCATGCCCTCCCTCCCAGGGATCAGGGCATGCAGCTGCTCACAGGATACCCATACTACTGTAAGGAATTGTGGGATGTCAGGAAGCCCAGAGACTCTCCCAAGAAGGATCAAAGTTCAGAAGGAGGGCCAACCCCACAGACAAGTGGACTGTATTTTACTTAAGGTGTATTCAGAAATTTTCTCTCCAAATAGCCCCAAATGAACGTTATGGTGCCTGAAATTCAAGCAGTGAAGATTCACCCTTTGAAGTAAGTCACATTCCCTTATTGTAGGCAAATTTCCTTGGAAAGGGTATCACTGTTCCCATCACTATGGAAGCTATAACCTAACACTTTCCTCTCTGGGTACCTGGGGGTGGGATGGGAGAGCAGAGAAGAGAAGGGAGGCCCGAGAACCCCAAGGGAAGGCTGAGTGACAAAGGTACCTTTGGGCCACTTTGCACGTGTGTTGTGTGTTTGAAGGCTTCACAGCAATCCATCCCTAAGTTTCACTGATGCCCCAATAGTCAGGTCAATAGCCCTCTTTCAATAAGACTTTTGGTGGCTCTTGGGTTTCCTTGTAGAGGGGGTGTAGGAGCTGATCTAGGGGAACTGTGACAGGGGGTCTTGGAGTCCAGTTCCCCTCAGCAGGAAGAATCTAATTCAGAGAAAGAGGTCTGGGCAGGCAGTCAGTCTGCACAAAAGATCAAGCTGGAAAATAGTGCCATCTAACCCTGGTTTCCACCTGTGACCCCATCCGTAACTCACCAAGTGAAAAGTAGCTCCACTCCCACCAAAATAGACAGTGTCCTTGAGTAGAATCAAGAAAACATTATGCCAACCTATCTTGACCTTGTACTTCTGCAATAAGCATGTACATGTTGCATGATGCAGGTACATGCCACACCTCAGGGACCCAGTCAGATCTGCAATCAACCGAAATCCCACAACCAAATAATGCATGGTGCACACAGCATTTTTTATTGGGGAGAAGGGGTTGGTTTTATTATATAAGTCTTAAAGTCTTTGACATGAACATCAAAAAAAGGTCCAGTTTAGAAAAAGGAAGACCAAGAACTTGAGGAAGGTAGGCAGTTGATGAGCATAAATCAGAATAAAAAATAACCTTCAAATGTATTGTGAATAAGACCTAGTAATAATACATATATAAGTTAGAGCATGTGACTAACAGTGGCCAGTTGTACTAATGGGAAGATTGTAAAATAAAGAAAAATCCAAGTAAAATAAAATATATTACATTGACCACAAACAGTTGATCCCTTATTTTGAACATAAAGAAGAAAGCATGTAATTTATATTACTTGGACATTTATTTCTTCATTTCTGCTAAATAAAGGCTGGACACAACTAGTTTTTAGTAGCTTATTGGGACACTGAATTATTAGCTTCCTTGCGTTCTCCCTGATGAGAACGGCTGGCGTCACAGCCACTGCCTGTGGGAAATGGGAAAGACACAGCTCCAGGTTTGTGATATGATAATATACGTGCTTCTTATTAGTGATTTAAATAACAAGATCCAGCAGCAGGTCTAATAATCATTGCAATTCCAGTGTAGTGATGAGCATGTTGATATTTCAAGGTATCTTTGCAATTGTAATGTGACATGAAAAGACCTGCTTTCTATTGGTGACAGAGTCACAGGTACTTTGTGAACAGTTGACCCTTGAGCAACGTGGGAATTAGGAGCACTAACCCCCACCCCCCATGTTCTAGTAAAAAATCCACAAATAACTACAGTTGGCCCTTTGCGTCTACAGATTCCCAACCCTGGATGAGAAATACAGTCGACCCTTGAACAACATGAGTTTGAACTGTGAGGGTCCTCAGAACTGGTATCTTGTTTACACCTGTGTCCTGCCTCCCCATGCTCTCCCCGGTGGCTGCTACTCATGGCTCCCCCTCTGCCCAGGTCTGCCTGCCCCTATGAGCCGGGGCCTCTGGCCTGGCCTGCTGCCAGAGCCCCCTGATCCTCTGTGTTGGTCTCTCATTGGTTCTCCACAGGGAAGCCAGGCAAGATGCAAACTTCCTCACGTCATCCCCTCCTTAAAACCCTTCAGTGGCTTCTGAGTCCGCGTATCCCGTGGTCGGCAAACTGCGGCTCGCGAGCCACATGTAGCTCTTTGGCCCCTTGAGTGTGGCTCTTCCACAAAATACCACGGCCTGGGCGAGTCTATTTTGAAGAAGTAGCGTTAGAAGAAGTTTAAGTTTAAAAAATTTGGCTCTCAAAAGAAATTTCAATCGTTGTACTGTTGATGTTTGGCTCTGTTGACTAATGAGTTTGCCGACCACTGGCTTATCCTAAGAACAGGAGGCAGGCCTCGGCCACCAAGGGCCTGGCCATGCTGCCTTTCCAGGCCCAGCAATCTCATCTCCCACTGGTCCCTCCGTACCCACTGTGGCTTCCTTTAATTCCTGGCTCATGCCACGTGTCCATCCACCTGGCCTTGGCACTTGCTGTTCCCTCTACCTGGGGCGCTTCTTGCTCAGCTTAATACCGTGGGAAGCCTTCAGCTGTTGCTCAGACATGGCTTTCTCCAGAAACCTTTCCTGCTCTTGGCAGTGGTCTTGCCCCACACTGGCTGCTCCGCTGAGCGCTGGTTCATTGTAACATGCACTTTACCTCTCACGCTGGGGATGGGCGGAGGTCTTCATGAGGCGAAAGGGGGCACCGTGAGCATCCTGTCACCTGGAGGACCACGCAGCACTGGGAGAGCTCTTGCTTGAGGCTTGTAGCTGACTTCAGGAGCAAACTCAGGGCTGGGACCCCCGCCCACAGGCCTGCGGCATATGACAGGGGCAGGCTGTTCCCGTGTGGGGCACGCAAGGCTGTGCAGGCTCTGGTGGCACCAGAACTGTGGTCTAGAGTCCCCAGTGCAGTTTTAATTTTACTCTCCTTTGCTCTTCCGATCTAGGCGGTAAGTTCCAAGGCAGCACAGATGGTGTCGGTGCCCAGCACCTCGCATGCACCTGGCATGCATGCACCTGGCAGGCAGAGTTCAACTGTGGCTTTTGATGGAACGTGAGAGTTCTCTAAGGAAGAGCCCACGTCCCCTCCCCTTGTCTCCCCGGGCCTTTTGAGAATCTGCCCACCTCAGGTGGGCTTTAGTGGGCATTTCCTCATTCACTGCTAAATTTTGCAGGAGGGTGGCCTGTGCCTCATACCCAGTCTGGCTGGGCCTGGCTCTGAGGGAGCTTCCGGACACTGAGTAGGAGTTTAACAATCGTGTGCCTAGCTGAGTGTCAAGTTTGGAGGGTTGGACAGGATGACCTCATTGGAAGAGGGTGGGCCCCTAGAGGAGGGAAAAGAGGGCCAGCTGCCCCAGGTCAGAGTTCGATTTGGGGTCAGGTGGTGGGGCCCAGGCTCAGGGGAAGGTGCTGGGGCGTCTGGGGAGTTCCACACCCCATGATCTGGGCTGGGTGCTCAGATAGGATCCTGGCACACCCCCGGCGCTTGCTCCCACCTGCTCCTGGGGTGGGGGCAGCAGGTGGGGCCCACTTGTCACCAACCGGGCCAGCGGGCGGAGCTGGCCTTGCTCTGGGGAGATGGCAATCATACAGACACTCCTCAGTGGAAAATCACTTCATCACACGGGCGCTTCCTGGGAATGAGAACAGAAAAAGCCTGGGAGACACGGGGCCAGAGGGCTGCCACCAAGTGTCTGGGTCTGTGGAGGGTACCTACGCTCCTCTCAACCGGGAGGCAGGTGGGTGCGCTGCACATGGGCGGTGCTCAGACTGGGTCAGGGTGAGCTGAAGGTCAGTCCTGGGCAATGTAGTGTGGCCTTTTAGGGCCTTGGAAAGCAGTGGCAGCTTCCTCCCAGCCCGTGGGGTCTCTCTAATCATCTCTAAGCAGACCTGGCGGGCCTGGACTAGCTCCCGTCATGGTCCCCTGAGGTCTAAGCTCCCAACAAATGTGTGCCTAGTTAAGTGTCAAGTTTGGAGGCAGAGGGCTGGACAGAATGATCTCCTTGGAAGAGGATGGGCCCTCAGAGGAGGGAAAAGGACAGGTACCTTAGGTCAGAATGCAATATGGGGTCATAACCGTGCCTTTGGTCTGGGCCAGCTTGGGGCTGAGTGCTCTGGATACATTTTTATGGGGGCCTTGGCTACTGGCCTCTTATGGTCAGAGTGCACAGGCTGAGGAATGTCCATATCACTTGCTAATTAGTTTGCTTAAACACAAGGACTTGTACACAAGACATAAGTACACATTCTCAGACACTGGCAGGTGCTTCCCCACTCATGTCTACAAATGAAGACATTTTCTTGCATGTCCACAGACATAACCAGGCTCTTGTGGGCCAATGTGCAGAGACCTCCATGCAAAGGTAGACGCATGTGCTTCAGACACAGAGCAATTTCCCTGTGCTGGCTCAGCTCCCCAGCCCTGCCCGGATGATGGGCAGTCGTACAGAGTCCCTTCCAGTCTCTTTTCTATGCACTTAGAAAACATACTTGCAGTTGAGCTGTTTATAGAATTTTTATCTCATGTCATGAAATACTTTTTATTAACATCATTTAAAATCATTGCATAATCTACTGTCATATGGGTGGATCATAATTTATTAAACCAATCCCCTATTATTGAGTGTATAAGTTGTTTTCTGTTTTTCACAAGACTGTGCATAAATCTTTATCCACCTAGCAGATGATTTCCTTGGGCTGAATTCCCAGAAGTTACAATACCGTCAAAAGGTAAGACTTGCCCCCCCATTTATATTGAGTTTAAATCGACATATCAAAGGGTAAGACCTTTTTAAAGGACTTTGCCAAATTTACTGACGATTACTGGTAACTTACATGCCCACAAGTAGTTCCCTTGCCAAGCCTAAATACTCTAAACTTAAAACTATTAATTTGATGTGCATTTTTTGTCATTCTTTTAGTTTGCATTTGTGGATCATTAATGATTGCAAGCATTTTTACATGTTTGTTAGCTATTTATATTTCCACTTTTTTTTCCTATTTAAGTACTTTTATTATTTATCTATTTTGGTCCTAGCTTTTTAAACATATTGATTTGTAAGAACTCTTTCTATATTAAGGACATTTACTGACCACATTTGTTTTAAATATTATTTCCATGTTTCCTATTTGGCACTATCCAGTGTAGTTCTACTTGATTTTATATTTTGCTCATGTCAATTTTTGATATAGAAAATATATATATGCTAAATGATCAGATTTAAAATGTTTTCTTCAGAACTGCTACATTCACCTTTTCCCTCAATTAGTTTAAGTTAAGAATGCTTACCCTAGCCAGTTTGGTTCAGTGGATAGAGTGGGCCTTCAGACTTAAGGGTACCGAGTTTGATTGCAATCAAGGGCACATGCACAGGTTGCCAGCTCAGTCCCCAGTAGGGGGCATGCAGGAAGCAGCCAGTCAATGATTTTCTCTCATTATTGATGTTTCTATCTCTCTCTCCCTTCCCCTTCCTCTCTGAAATCAATAAAAATATATATTTTTTTTTTAAAAAGAGAGGCTGCTCTTTCCTATTCTAGATGTTAAATATTTCTTTTCTTCACCTGGGAAACAAAGAAGAAATACATTATCCCTGTTTCAAGGGGCTTACAAGGAACAGAGCCCATGGAGCATAGTGCCTGTGTTATCACTGATCTGACTGTGAGTCAGAGATGTGATACGCAGATAGGGTTCAGTGAAGGGAGAGCTACACTGCATGGAGGAGATGGGACTCTTTGCTACTCAAGGTTGCAGGGGGCTAGGAGAGGCTTTATTTATTCATCAAACATGCACATAGACTCATTATGTGCCAGGCATTGTGTTACTGCTTTGTAAATATTGACTGGTTCAACCCTCATACTAACCTCCTGAATACATTCCCCATTTTATAGATGAAGAAACTGAAGCCCAAAGACTATAAATAACTTACCCAAGACAGTACCTGGAAGGGACAGGATTTGAACTCAAGAAGTTTGGTTGGGCTGATGGGCAGCAGGGGTGCTTATGGCTAAGGGACTTGAAAGTTCAAAGGAAGGATTTAGATCAGCAATTGGAAAATTTTTTTCATGCAAAGGGCTAAGTAGTAAATATTTTAGACTTTGCAGACCAAGAGGAAAAATTGAGTTTCATAGGTACTTAATATAACAGAGAGAAAAATTTCTACAAATTTTTATTGATGAAATTGAAAATATAATGACAATTATATATATGTGTGTATCTATCTATCTATCTATCTATCTATCTATCTATCTATCTATGACCCTAATATGCAAATAGACCAAATGGCAGAACAACCAAACAACTGAACAACCAAAACAATCTATCACTATGACATGTGCTGACCACAACAATAACAAAAACAGGAAAACAACAACACTCAGCTGTGGGGCCTCAGGGGCACAGTTGGGGGCCTGGATTTGGCCTGTGACCACACATATAGTCTGCCCACCCCCTGTTTAGACCTATTGTTTCAGGGCAGAGCTGCCTGAGGAATAATGCCCCCGAGGAGCTGTGCACTCCATGGGGAAGAGGTAGGAAGCTACTACCAAGGTCCAGGGAGAGATAAGGCCACTTCAGGGCCCAGGCAGTGTGGGGCAGAGAGGCAGGATGGACTTGCTGGACTTCTGAGGTAGACTCCCAGGCTGAGGACCAGGTGTGAGGAGAGGGAGAGGGCACCACAGTCAGTGTGTGTGGTGGGCATGGGCATGAGCTGGCACAGGAAGCACAATCCTGCCCACCCAGTCAGCATTGCCCTAAGCACCTGCCGTCTCTCAGCTCCCGGGGTTGGGGGCAGGGTGCTGGGGCACTCAGGAGACTTGACTAGGGGCCAAACCACCAAAGAAGAAAAAGACATTGCTCCTGCAATCGTTTGGTGAGGCCTTGCTTCTACTGGACACCAGGAAGGCCCTGTGGCCAAACACTGTCTCCACATTTGCTGGGCACAGGACCAGCGATCCCACCAGCAGACTGTCCTCTCCTGGGCTTAAGCTCTGCCTCCTCAGCCTCCATTCACAGGGAAGCAGGACATCTGGACCTTCCCTTCAGGGTAAATGAAGGGAGAGGCGGCATGGCGGATGGGGACAATATTGTTGAGACGCGGGAGGGAACACAGACAGGGATGGAGGCAGTCTGAGAAAACGTCACCACCGTGGTCACAGTTTCTACTGAGGCTGATCATGTTATTGGGAAAGGCTCCTTCCTTGGTTTCTCTCCCTGATACCTCCTCGTGGAGTACAAACCTGCCACCTCCTGTGCCCACGTGGGGGCGGGAGGTGGCCACTTGCTGTGGCTGGGCTCTGTAATTAAGTCTGTAGCAATGGGCGGGGGATGGGACAGATCTTGCTGTCAATGGGCTTAAACACAGGCAGGTTTGCGAAATGTTCTGAGAAATTGTCCCAGGTGAGCCTGAGGTGTGCCATACGCAAATGGGCCTGAGAGACAAACACAGCGCATCTCTGCTGTGGGTGGGGTCAGTGCTCCTGTCCACAGGTCTTGAGTTAGAAGGCTGTGGGCCAGGAGGAGTAGGGGGTGACCTTATAGCAGCCAGCACTGTGCTGAGGGAGTGTAACCTCTAATCACAGGCCAGTCCCTTAAACCTGACCTCAGAGTGACCCTGTTCTAGCCTTGAGCTAACCCTTGGCCTTAGCTTCAGACAGAGCTTTCATCCTCTCCCTAGGCTGACCTTTGCATCCTATGCATCATCCTATAAATTAAGCATTTATAAGATGCCTAATTGGGTGTTAAGGGAGATTGGGCGCAGCAGTGTGAGCAGCTCCATGTGGGTACAGAGGGACTCAGCTCATAGCCTGCATCTTAATGCCTGGAGGGTGGGCCACGGAAGGGCCGGGGAAGGTCACTGGACCTTCCTTCTCCTACAGCTCCCACTCAGCTGGATGACTCTGGCAACTGTCTTAACCAGTGATGGGCAACCTTTTGAGCTTGGTGAGTCAAACTTCGCCAAAAAACTGAGCATAACTCAGGTAGTGTGTCACTTTGAGGAAAAAACGTTATTTCGCAAATGTTTCATCCTCAGGAGCAGCAAATGTTTCATCCTCGGCATGCGGCCGCCTCAGCGGCCGCGTGTCATCAGAAATGGCTACGCGTGTCAGTGCTGACACGCGTGTCATAGGTTCGCCATCACTGGTCTTAACTGAGGTGAGGTTTGGATACTCAGAGAGATTTACTCACCTGTCCAATGAGTATAATGATACCCAAGTTCCTGCCTTTGCCATCTCTCGAAGTAGGTGTGAGGGTTCAATGGGGAGGAATGGAAGTGACTTGGAAAACGTACATCACTATGATACAAACAGGCAGCATTCCAATGAAGAGGATCGCTTGCTGGGTTTACTCCAAACACAACTGCATAAGAGGACTTGGTTGTACTTTATTCCTCCCTGGAACTTTCTACTCACTTCATTCTTTCTTTTCTTTTGACATTCATTGAGAAAAAATCCAAACACACTCCAAAGTAGAGAGAATAGTTTAATAGACTGTTAATGTGGTGGCCAAGAGAGCATGCTTTGCAGCCCTTCTATTTCTGGGAACCTGAGGGACCTGGGGCCCAGCTGCCGAGCTCTGATGGTGTTGAGTCGGTACCTCCCAGGGCAGGGCCCTGCAGGCGTGGCAGCGATGCTACGGCAAGCCTGGCTGGTGACTTTCCCTGAAGGACCACCGTACGTGGGCACACTGTCCTTAGACTCCAAGGCAGCACTGCAATCTCAGGTGCACTGCCCACACCCTACCTTCTTCCCTCCTTTACTTGCATTTAGAATGACACCTTCCCAGCCTTTCTGGCTTCTTCCCTAATTCCTTTCTGATGTCCATGTCCTCTAATACAATAAAACCTTCAATCCTATCTTGGTGTCTGTTTCTTGGAGCACCTGGACGAAAAAACCCCATATCCCAAACCCCATCTTCCAGTCAACAGTTATCAATATTTCCCCACATTTGCTTCAGCTATCCTTTCCTCATCCTCCCTGCTGCCGACCCCCCAAATAATGTAAAGAAAATCCTAGACATTATACCATCTCATTCTTAAAACATGGATCCTCATTATTCACAGATTTTGTATTTGCCAGTTCGCCTGCTGCAGAAATATACCTATAATGCCCAAATCAACACTTGTGGAGCCTTTGTGGACATTTGTGGACACACACAGAGTGGTGAAAAATTTGAGTCACCCGATATGCACGTTCTCAGCTGAGGTCAAGCAAGGCAATGTTCTGCCTTTTTGTTTTGTCCCAGCTTTATTGAGGTATAATTGACATATACCATTGTGTAAGTTTAAGGTGTACCAGGTGTTAGTGATACATTTATATATTGCAAAATGATTACCACTGTGATGTGAGCTAACAACTCTATCATGTCACATAGTTATCATTTATTTTTGTGGGAAGAACATTTAAGATCTGCTCTCTTGGTTCTGCCTTTTTGTTTCAGCTCTCACGCCATAACAAGCATCCTTTACAAGGTCTACTTAGTGCCACATTTTTGTGTGTGGTTTGTTGCTGGAGGTGTCTTTAATAGAAACACATAAAACAAGGTTATGTATTGATCAACTGATGAAAATGAGACCAGTAGCCCATAGTAACCTAACCTTGTATTTCCCCTGGGAACATGGTTCAGATAATTCAGTGTTTTGGTGACTTCATATAACGCAACTTTCAAAAAATTGACTGCACTTCAATAGAATGAACATTTTCTTATAGGACCACAGTGCCATTATCATACTTAAGGAAATTAACATTAATTCCTTGGTGTCATCTAATCCTCAGCCCATTATCAAACTACCTCAACTGTCTCAAAAAATATCTTTTTATGGTTATTCAAATTGGATAGGATCCAAACAAGAGCCATAGTTCACATTTTATTGTTATAATTCTTAAGTTTCTGAATCTAAAGCATCTCTCCTCTTCCTTTTAACTATTTTCATGCCATTGATTTGTTGCAGAAACCAGGTTAGTTGCCTATGAAATGTTCTACATTCTGGATTTCGTCTCTTTGTCCCCTTCTGTTATCATTTGCTTTGTTTCTTTATCCTTTATATTTTGGGGCAATAGAATTTATCTGTATAGGATTCTATTACTGGTGGGGTCAAGGTACAAAGAATTGAAGAGGGTGACATTAGGGTTGGGTTGGGGTTTGAATTCCGGGCAGAGCTGCACTTGGCAGGATGACCCAGTGGTTAAGAGCAAAGACTCAGGATCAGGATTTCTGGGCCCAACTTGTGGCTCTACCACTTATTAGCTATTGAACAAGTTATGTAACCTCTTTGTGTCTTAGTTTCCTCTAAAGATAAAGATAAAATAAAGATAACAAGAATTCTTAACTCTCAGGGTTGTCATGGAGTTTAAATGAGTTAATATATGTAAAGCACTTGGACTAGTGCCAGGCACATGGTGAGTGCTATGTAAGTGGGTTAGTCACAAGGTAAAGATGGCTCTAGTTCATGATTCCACCCAGCTCTGGGGGTTCCACCTCATGGTTGGAGGTGTTGGGGGTGGGAGTACCAGAATCACCCCTCCCTTGGGTTACCTTCCTTCGCTTCCTTTCTGGGGACCAGGTAGGGAGTGAATGGGGGCACGTGGGGCTCCGCCTCACTTTTCCTTGGAAGCTTTCCCATTTTTTAACCAGTTCTGACGCTGCCCCTTCTCCTTCCTCATCCATGTGCCAACAGGGCTGTGGAAGTTCTCTAGAAGGTGGGGGCTCGGGGGAAGGCCTTGGCCTCTAACTCATTTCTGAGAAGGGAAATTTGTAGAGTGAGGACACATGTGTGGAGATTTAAATCAGTTGCATGGAACTAGAATGAAGGGCGGGTACAATTCCAACCAAGAACAAGGCAAACATACAATGGCCACTAGAGGTGCTGGTGGACGTGGGAGCCGTATTCATCTAACCATTCACATGTCAACCATCCAACTGCCCATCCACCCATCCATCTATCCACACCACCACCACCACCACCCCATCCATCCATGTGCTTATTTGTCTACTCATTTATCTATCACCACAGCAAACGCTGGGCACCCATTCTGAGTCAGGCACACTGTCCCTGCATTCAAGCAGCTCATTGTCTAGTGCGAGGAGGCACAAGTTTAATGACTACATGCTGTGTGACTAGAGGAATGTACAGTATGTGAAGAGAGTTCTGGAGAGGGTGGAACTGGTTATGGCTGGGGCCAGGGGCTAGAAGTGAAGCCTCCTCCTTCTTTCCTTGGGTCTGACTCTTCTGCCCTAGTGGCAACCCCTGTTCTAGGCCTGGGTCCAATGGCAGGCTCTCTTCAGTTTCCTGGTTCTAAATCACAGGGTTCAACTTGAGAAGAGACCTGTTCCTTCTGGGAAGGAATTCTGGAGTTACCAAATCCTCCACCACACCTGGCTAGGCACCCTGAGGTCACAGCCTAGTTCTCTGGAGACAGACTCTCTTCCTCATGAAGACTCCATTGAGGAGATGTGGACACAGGGAGTCCAGGCCACCTCCATCCACCGGAGCAGCAAGACCATGGATGCAGTACCTCCACTCTCCTTTCCTTGGGGCAGTGGGCAGTGGCCTAGAAACCCCTCGTATACCCTTCTATTCTATCACCCCCCCCCCCACCCCAAGCCTACCTCTTGGCTTTTGGTCTCTTAGTAATGGCTGTCAATCTTGGGCATCCAAATGGAGAATATTTTGCTTCTAATTAATTGCAGGCTCTAAGAGTGAGAGTGTGGGAAATGTGAATCCCCAAATAAGACTAGGTTTCACAAGGCTGCTGCATGGTGGGGGTTCTTTGCCACTAGCGTAGGGTCAGACGGCAGGGGTTGTGTCTGCTCCATCTGCCTAAGGCAGGGCCTGGGGCCTCACCCTATGTCTCTCCCCAGCTCCAGAGAAGGAACAAGCCAATCTGGCAGACTGGCCTGTTTACGGGGAGAACCTGGCCAGGGCCTCAGGTGGTTTCAGCACTCTCCCTCCCTCCATCTGTCTGACTAATGTTCCCATCTGCCAGCCTCAGGTGAGAGATGGCAGCGTCTTCCGCTGTTGCCCCAATGAGCGGCTTGTTTGCGGTGTAACTGCCTGATGGTATCTCGCACGGTGCTTTGGGTGAGCTGTCTCTTGGGAGTGTCTGCCTGTTGTTTGCCTCAGCCCCCACCTGGCCCCCACCTCAGCCCCTGCCTGAGCTCACCGCATTATTCATAGAACCATAGGTCCAGCACCCCTGCCCCCAGCACTGTGAGAGACTCCTGCCTGGCTGACACTGGTGTGCGTGTGTGTGTGTGTGTGTGTGTGTGTGTGTGTGTGTGAAGGGGTCCTCTCTGTACCTCCACTTGAACTAGCCCCACAATTTCTCCTCTGGCATGTTCCTAAGTAGAAGCTTTGGCGATATCATTGCTGCCAGGGTGTCTCCAGCTGGGAGGCCCCATTTCCATCTTCTGGCTCACAAAGAATCCCAGCAATGAGCCCTGGGGTCTGGGCTCCCCTATTCTGGGATGGCCTCTCAATACCCTCTCCTGTATCAAAGTGTTCCCACCTGCTCATTTGAGATTTTCTCTCTGCTCCTTCCAGCTGGAGAGGGCCTCTTCCTGGCCCCATGTCCCTCCTATGGTAAGAGAAGATGAGGGACAATGTCATCAACAGAACCTGTTGCCCAGCCTGGCTTATCCTCTACCACCAGCTGTGTGAACCACCACCACCAACCCACCCTTTCACCATGCCTCAGTTTCCTAACCTGTAAAATGGGATAATAGTATGAAGAGTCCTGTGACGTTAAAAGAGATCATGTATATAAATGTGCTGGGATACAGAGTCCGAAGTCTTCTTCCTCTTCCTGCATCTCTCCCCTCAATCCTGTATTCCCCAAGGACTGTCTCCTGGGCGGCAACGCGGTACAGTGTAGCAGGAGACAAACAAAGGCATAAGAAACAAAGGAGGGAGAAGAGATCTCTGAGCTGATGGGAGAGAGACATTCTCGTGTGTGTGTGTGTGTGTGTGTGTGTCCGCGTGCGCACACTCGAGCTCATGGAGCAGTGGACAGGGAGCTTTGCTTAAGCAGGAGAGAGGAGTCCAGATGTGTATATCCAGGCTAGACCGTGACTACTGTAATGTCTTTTGAACAGGCAGGAGCAACCAACAAATTCATTAATTTCCTGTTTACACATCTATTGTCAAAGCTAATAATTTGATTTAACTAGGCTGATTACCTTCATTAAAAACTATTAGTTCCCATAAGCAAATGTTCTTGTGTTTGCATTTTCATAATTATGTTGGCATTTCACAATGTGCTTTTCAAGGGAGGCCTGTGCTCAGACGCAGCCTCATCCACCCAGCTCGGGGCTCTCTCAGGGCTGACCTCCTTAGCCCTGGTGCTTTGTGAGGCGCTGTGGGGCGGTGGGAAGCAAGACAGGCCTGATTGTCCTTTGCCTGCAGCCCATGCTTTGCTGCTTCTGATGTCCTGGATGGTCCCGGTCCTAATGCCTGGACAGCACCACGGGCTTTCTGTACATGGCTGAGGCCAGCCTTACAGCCTGCCTCAGACTGGGTGCCTGGTTGCCTAACCGTGCGTTTTCAGTGGAACAGCCCTCAATACAGGCTCTCCAGGGCATCATTGATTGACACACCCACCATTAACTGGGAAAAGGGAGGCTCCCAGGGTCCCCCTTCAGGGAAGGGAAGGAACCAGAGTTTCTCAAGTACTCACAGCTGCCAGGTGCTGGCACTGTGGTTCCCTCTTTAACCCCTCCAGGTACGTATCAGCATCTCCATTTTACAGAGCATGATACGGAGACTTGGAGAAGTTAAGTAACTTACCCAAGTTCACATGGCCAGGAAGAGGGTCTGCACCCTCAGCCCGTGCCATTTCCAACACATCACGCCTTCCTTCCCACAAGAGAGTAAACAGGGCCCTGAGCCAGGCTCTCCCTACTCCTGGCTTGCTGGGGTCCACGTGCCACCTTCGCCTGTCTCCATCAGGGAGGAATGGGACTGGACCACCTTGTACCTTGATGAGGATGGGTCTCAAGGACCACAGCCTTCCTCCACTGCTTCGTGATTTCCCCCTGTGATTTTCTAGGTCCTGGCCTGGCCCCAGGAGGAACCCTAGTCCCAAAGAGTCTTGTGATATGTGCTTTTTGGGGCCAGTACAAAAGGTGTCTACCCTCCTTCCTCCCCTATGGCCTGTATTTCCTGACATCCCTAAAGCCTGAGACCCCACAGGCAGGATATGCGTAGGGCAGCAGGAGTCTACCATCTGTCCTGCTACCTCTCTGGCTGGTGCCCAGATGGGTTTTCCTGGGTGCCAATCCCCCTGGAGCAAGAGCTATGGCCGGGCCAGGGCCAGAGCCAAGGAAATGTAGAGATGGCACACTTTAGGAGGGCTCCAAGGAAGACAGAGGAGTTTGGGCTTTGGAACAACAACAAGTGTAGGTTACATTGACTGAGTCCTGGCTGTGTGCCCAGGCCCTGTTCTAAGCACTTTGCCACTGACAGGCAGGAAGATGTGCCTCGTGGAACCTTGGTCTCCTCATCTACAGAGTGGGTAGGAGAATCCGAGATGGGGAAGTGAGGCTGGTGGGACTAGGGGAGGCACTGCCACAGAGGGCTTTGCCCTCGGATCTCTTGGCACTGGAAGCCCCCTCCCTTCCTCCTGGGCTGTGAAGGCAGGGGGAGCTGTGTCTGCCAGCGCCTCCAGGCTGACCCCGGGGAAGCCTGAGCCTGGAGGCAGGTTTCACGAAGGTGGCACGAGGGGCCACATGAGCCACGGGGCCAGCCAGAGAGGGAGTCTTCCCCTGGCCTGCCCTACTGGTCCCTTCTGCGCCCTTGCTTCCTCCTCCTGTGCCCTGGCTTCCTGTGAGGGCTGTCTCCCACTTCTTCTCTCCTCACCCACCGACGGACTTGCTTTGTCCAGGCCACACTCAGGGGCACTCCTGCCGTGGGTGCTGTTCCCAAGGACAGCCCTGGCAGCTGCAGGGTACAGAATACCAGGCCCCCCCTGCCCCTGGCAGAGCACTCTCCCTTCCTGGGATCCTATGGCCCTCCGCATCCACTGTTCTTTCCCTCGCCTCTGCCTTTTCTTCCATCTCTTCCTTCTCCTCCTCCTTCCTGCCTTCCTATTCCCATAGGTTGTGAATACCTCCCACCCCTGCTCTGCGCTCTTCTCCCCCCCCATTCCCCCCACCCCGCCTCAGAGTCCTATCTCTGCTGTTTCCCTCCCCTTCCTCCTCTGGCCCTTAGCCCGGTCCTGGACCCACACTGAACCTCCACTGCTGGACCTGAGACAGGAGCAGCCTCTGCAGGAGAAGAAGCCCGCCCTGCTCGCCCTCCAGAGCTCATGTCCAGGGGGCTGGGAACCGCGGGCTGCACAGAGCGCTTCTGGACATGAGGGAGACTCAGTCTAGTCAGTGTCCATAGGGGGAAGGGAGCTGAGATGGGAAAGTCGTCCTGAAAGTGTTTTCTGCTGGGACGTGAAGAGCTTGGAGGCACAGCACCAAGGCGCAGGAAGCGGCCTGGGGCCTGCTGCGTGAGTGCAGCTCCCCCACTTTCTAGCCGCGTACCTTGATCACGTGACTGACTCTCTGGGGCTTGCTTTTCTCATCTTTAAAATGGGAGTGATGTTCATCCCCATCTCGGTGCTTGTGTGAGGCTTAACGGTGGAATCCCAAAGAGCGCAATACAACCCGGCTTTTAAAAAGGGCATTCCTAAAGTGCCCCCTTCCAAAAACATGTTTAAGTGACGCGCACAGCCTCCTGAGCAATGCCACAGGAGTCCGCCCGTCCTTTGGCGTCTCTCCCTGGACACGCTGGGTCCTGCTTTGTCTCCGCCACTCGCCTGCTGTAAGACAAGGAGGCTGCAGGTTTGACATTATTACCTCCAGAAGCCAGTGTCACTGTTTTTTTTGTTGCTGGTCCATGGCAGCGGGGACAGTTACGGGGTGCTGGGTGGTGGGGTGAAGGCCTCCTTCTCCCAAGAGCCTGGATCCAGAAAAAAGAGACCCTGATAGGAGACCTTGGTCTTGAGTCAACTTCTAGAAGGGACTAGGGCCCAGGCATGCCCTGGAGCCCCAAACCCAAATCTCTGGAGGCTTCTGCACTGGGGTGTGGTAGGGGTGAGGCACCCACTCCGGGGGTGGGGGGGGGGGAAATTGGGGAAACAAACCTGTGTTCTCCTCCTTCCTCATCCCAATGCTCATGAGCAGCAGCCAGAGCAGCATCAAAGCCACGTTCACTTCCTGAGATGAGACACTGGCATGTTTAGTCACCTGGGCGAGTGGGGGGGTGGCTATCGTGGGACGTAACAATGAGAGCACACACACTGGCTCCCCAGCAGTTTGCAGTGGCTTTAATGAGCCCCTGGCAAAGCCCTGGCCCTTTAAACAGATCACGTCCATCCACGTCAGAAAGAAGGAAGAAAGCATTATTAATAAGTTGCCCTGGGCACCGGTAATGATTGTAAGCGGCTGTGAGCCAGCGTACACGAGGGCACCGCAACTTGAAAGGGAACATTTCCCAGAGGGAGGTGATAGGTCTTGATAATTGTTATAATAACAGCTCAGCCGGCCTGGGTTGGTTCCTTTCATCCTGTGAGGTCATAAATGGCTTTCTCCACCGGAGAAAGGACAGGGCCTCCGCCCACCGCAAACACCCTCTGGCCCCCACTCACCCAGCCGGGGATTTGCCCAGCTGTTATTTCTGAGCCAGGGAAACTTTGGGATTGTTAAAACAAGGTGAGCTAATTGCGGCCGGCCGGCCGTGTGCGCCTTGCTCCCAGGACAGGGTGGAAATTCCACTTGTCAAGTAGGTTCTCGAGCCCTCTGCCGGGAAGCCTGTCCCATTAGACTGGCCAGCTGCCCTCCTGGTCTCTGGCACACACCGCAGCGTGCAATGCGGTTCATGCTTTGTCTGCAGCGTGAGTCACCACAGATGCACTTTCCACTTCTCCTCCAGTCTGTTTGCACTTGCAAAGGTGACAGTGGTGTCCTGAGGATGGAAGAATGAACCCAACTCTGACTTCTCTCTTTGTCAGGCTCAGGTGTCTCTTTAGGACTCAACCAGGGCCAGCAGCCAGGGGGACTGGCGGTCGGAGCACCAGCAACGGGCTGTGGGTGAGCCATCCAGGTTTTGCAGTTACGTAGGTTCTGTCTCCTGCCTGTCTGCTTTCTGCTCTGTTGGTCCGAGGTGGCGAGATCAGAGAGCTGTGTGCCAGCCTGAGACCCTGGTCCTGAGGCGCCCCAGGTGTTCTCCTGCAGAAGGAGGCAGCCATATATTTGGGACCACCTGGTTTGGAAGATGATGGGGCTCCTCTCCACTTTGCTCCTGCCCCTGCCCTGGTTCAAAGGCCCCCTTCTCAGCCCTCCACAAAGGCCTTCTGGGGTCTTCAGGCCCAAGGTCACTGGCCTGGCTGAGCAGCGATGGCCTTCGCTAGGCGCTTAGTGGAAAGCTCACGCCCCTGGCTTTCTTGTAAATTGTGTTGGTTCAATGCTGAAGCCTTTGTCACAAGCTGCCCACATTTAGAATTTGGAAAAAAGACCCTCGATGTTATTCATCACACATGTAGATGCCTTGCAGCAACTCAGATGATCGTAAAATCGCTGTAGACTTGATTTTTTCATGTTAAGTTCTGTTCTCTTGTTTGACTGCACAGAGCTGGGCACAGAAAGGGCTCCTGGGAAATGCTGCTGAGACCCAAGTGGAGGGCATTCGAAGACAGGAAGGTCTGTAGAGAGCTTCCAACCCTGTTGGGTGTGGTCTGGGGCAATTTGCCTTTGCTGCTTAGTTTCTTCAACTGAAGAATGGGGCTAATAATGTACCCAGAGGATTGTGCAAAGATGAAATGAGTTAATACATGAAGAACATTTAGACAGTGCCTGGAACACAGGTTGCCAGCTGCTGTGGTAATACTAATTATTTTTTTATTATTGTGAAAGTGGAGGAGGGGCTGAACTCTGACCTCTCCAAGCCTGTTCCCCAGAACCTGGGATCCATGAATCCCAGGTGTGGAGTGGAGTGGGATACCAGCAGCTAGCAGACAAAGGTCTCATTAAAAGGCTTCAGGAAACATTCTAAGACCATCTTTGAGTCTTAAGAGCTTCAAACTTTCTCTGTCAGGAAGTTCTCCCTTAGGCCAGATTTCTAGTCTGCATGTTGCAGCCAATTCACATCTCTGTGCCTCCCTTCCTGCTTAGGCAGAGGAAGAGGATGGCCTGGCTTCCCAGGGTATGAGGAATCCCAGGGACCAGAGCCCAGAAGATGGGACGATGCCAGGGCAGTCTCTGGGCATGCACAGCCTGGTACCTGTGGTCCCAGTTCCTAGGGTCCAGCCCTTAGAACAAAAGCAGCCATTCAAAAACCCAAATGAAATGCCCATAAAGGCTTACACATCCTCACTGTACCCACCCCACCCCAGAGTAGCCTTGGCTTTCAAGGGCCACGCCGCGGTTCCTCCGCCATGGCTTTCATCCTACCACCTGTGGCTCAAGGAGTGCACATTCTCCCACGTGCCAGGTCACCGCCCATGCAGCTGCCGCTGCAAAGGCTATTCTCTTTGCGCTGTGATAATTCCATTCCATCCTTCATGGCTCAGCTCACACGTCACCTCCACCAGGAAGCCTTCAGACCACACCAACCTCTCCATCTCTGACTTCCTCTGGCCTTTGGCATTAATATAAAGTAGGCCAAAGGTTTATTGGGTCTACCCCACCCTCCCACCCTATTTCCCCACGATGGCTGAAGTCTGTGGCCAGGGTGAGGTGACAGCGTCTCTTCAGAGGCCAAGATACAGGCTTGCTTCCCTGCCCTTAGGGAGTTGGGGCCTCCCCTGTGTGAGGCTGCGATGGAGCCCTGGCCACGCTGCTTTTGGACCTCGCTGTGAACTTACAGGATTCAGAGTGAAAGGCTGGTGCAGGAGAGGACAGGCAGGCCTCTGTTCGTGCTGCCTTTGGAGGTTAAGTGCGAGAGAAAGCTGCTGGGGAAACACCAATGTCTCAGGGAAGACTGCTCTGCGGCTGATGCGTGACCACCCTGTCTCCCTGATTCTCTTTGGATCTCTCTTTGCTCCACTTCTGTCTCTTCTGTCACGTTTGGTCATGACCTCTGTGCCGCTGATTGTCTCCTTTCTGAGTGAGGCAGGCTCACAAAAGTGCCTGGACCGGCAGTTTCCCCACAACAACCAGATGTGTGTGTGTGTAGACCCAGCTTTGGCACAAAGAGTGTTCAGCCACCACGTCCCCGCTTAAGACCACGTCGGCACATCTTCAGGGCAAGTGACCAGCCAGCTGACTCCCAGGTATCTGCTTCCAAACTGCTGCCACTGTCAGCCATAACCTGACCTTGTAACGCCAACCTGCTGCCATCCCCCCACATTCTGGATTATGCTGTAACGAAGCATCCCTGGCTCAGAGGTTAATTTTTTGACTGGGATTATTGACATCATAAATTATAAAAAGAGAAAATAACTGCCTCCCAGAAAAGGAATTCAGGGGGTCCAAGGCAGGACATGACTGGAACCCAGTGTTAACCTCAAAGGTGGCCGAGCCCAGCCAGGCTGTCCTCTGGCCCCTGCCCCTCCTGCGAAGGCTCCGACGTGGCAGGCAGCCCCAGGGAGCGAAGGAACCATGTTTGGTCATCGGGCAGGGTGGTGGGACAGTGGACAGAAAGGGATGACCCAACTGCTTCTCCCTCTCCCAGGATCCTCTGGGCCCTCAGCCCCTTGTCACCTGGAGGTCAAAGGTCAGGAGAGGTGTGTCCTGGTCATGACTGCCACAGCTAAGGGAAGACTTGTTCCCAGATCCAGGCATCTTTGTTTCCTGGCTGGACACACCTTGCCTCTCTCCCTGGGGATTGTCCTTCTTCTGCCTCAGGAGTTTTCGCACACAATGGTTGGCAGACTTTGGCATTCATTTTCATCACTGTTTTTAGGCTGAATGGCATTTGTCACATTCCTTCCTGTCTGGCTTTGATGTGGGGCGATTTCCCACTCCTTAATGACAGGTGAGGAGCCGGCCAGCTAACACCCAGCACCTCTGGGCGGCTAGCTATCCCCGCCAGATCTAGTTCCCACAGCTGCTGCTTGTTCTCAGGATCTATTTCAGGGACCTTAATTAAGATCCTCTTTAATGATGGAGAGGAACTTCTCCAGAGATTACCTCCTTATTTTTACAACTCTCTCAGGCTCTTCTCCCTCCTCCTCCAAGGCTCCCACAGTCTCCACTCCTCACCCTGATAGAGATGACTGAGGACGCACCTTTCCACAGGGCTTTGGGGTGCAAGCAGAGCACCCCCAGACATTCCAGCAGTACGCAAGTGCACCAGAATAAGAATGTGCAAGATTGCTTAAAAGCCTGTGCCCTAAACAAACTGTAAAACTACAGTGTAGCACAATGCCTGGCACACAAAAGACTCAACAAATGGTTGCTTGATGACTGAAATGAATATCAAGATTAGCGTGTGGGTGAGCTTAGTATTGAACACAAATATTTGAGCCAGGACACTCCTGATTTTCGACTGAAAGTGGTCTTAGATTCTGAACCTCTCTCCCTGAACATAGAGTTTTTCATCAGTTCAGAGACACAGGGATCCCAGTCATGAAGTGGAGTGTGTTGGGGCCAAAGCCCACCTAGAGGGGAGAGCACTGGTCCAGACTCTGCCCTTCTCATTTCCATAAAAGTTTGGCCTTGACCTCACTTTTCTGGCCTCAGTTTTCTTTTCTTTTCTTTTCTTTAAATTTTAATTTTTTGAATATATTTTTATTGATTTCAGAAAGGAAGGGAGAGGGAAAGAGAGAGAGAGATAGAAACATCAATGATGAGAGAGAATTACTCAGCTGCCTCCTGCATGCCCCCACCAGGGATTGAGCCCACAACCTGGGCATGTGCCCTTGACTGGAATCGAACCCAGGACCCTTCAGGCCACAGGCCGACGCTCTATCCACTTAGCCAAACCAGCCAAGGAGAGGCGTCAGTTTTCTTGACTACACATTGGGGATCCTAATCCCAATTGCAGAGGTAGATTGAGTGGCAATGAGACCCTGTAAAAATGTTTAGTGAGAGCCCTTCCAGGTTGGTTAAAGATAAAAGTGGGGCTCGGCTTTTGCATCTGAAGGGAGAAGGGGCTGGACATTTTCGGACTACAGGGCCTTGGGCTGGGCTGCAGCCTCACAGAGTCCCAAAAGGGCCTTGACCTTCTCTCAGTCTCTTCCTAGGCCCAGGGGTCCTGTTCGGTTTCCTCCTCAGTGCCTGGCCTCCTCCTGCTGTCTCAAGGCAGCTGTCCTGCTCCCACCTCCCACCACAATCCAACACCTATCCCTGTCTGTTCTGACCCTCCATGGTGTCCCACCTCACTTAGCCACATCTTCTCTCTCCAAGGAAGAGTATCTCTCCTACTTTCTTGAAGGAAGTCCTGGAATCCTAGAATGATTATTGAGGCTAGAAAGACCCAGGACTCATTCAGGTCAACTCCTTCATGGTGAAGGCCGAGAACAGGCTCTCAAAGGTTAAAGAAAAGGCTCCAGGCCACATAGATGGTCAGCTATCAACTGGGGCTGGAGGGAGGAGCTGCTCCTGCCCAAATCATACTCTTTCCAGAAGACCTAGTGGCTAGGACTCATAGAGAGTTCCTTAGACGTATAGGAGATGGAGAGTTAAATATGTGTGTGGCTAATGAGAATCTGGCCCTTTAACCATTACCGATGGGTGCTCAATCATCCCCAATCCTGACTAAGTCCTGCAATTTGCCCAGCTCTGATCATGGAGTGAGCACTCTACATAGGATCTCTGAGTTTGTATCCCCTCCCTCTCTCTGGGCTTCAATGTCCCCATCTGTGAAGTGCAAGGTTTCAATGGGGAAATTCTTGGGTTGCCTCTGGTTGAATCATTCCCTGGTGCTAACAAGTGAATGAGAAAATCTGGAGGTAATGGTGTTCCAGAGAACCCACTACCCCTTGCCTCACGCCTCCCTTATATACACTTGTCCACTGTGGGCTCCCATTGTCCTTTGACAAGGCTAACCTGTCCCGATCAGGTGGCTGGTTTTGGAGAAAGGGTTGGTGTGAGGAGTGTCCAGTCAGGGAGCCTAGAGTTTTGAGTTCTGCTTTCCACCAGAACATTTACTTGTGGCCCGGCTGTGGGAAAACATGGGACGAGTCTGCGCCTGATTCATTATTTGTAAAATTGAGATGAAAATTATCTTCCAATCTCCTACCTCCTGGTTGTGGGGCAGATCTAAGGAGACCTTCTGCCCTGCTGACATGAGGGATTATTATGACTAACCTCAAAGAGCCAGGGAGAGAGTGAGAGAGAGAATGAGTGCAGCCAGGTCAAAGCCCAGAGGACCCAGGGAGCTGGAGGGTACAGTGAGAGGCGGCAGGCGGAGTCTCCACAGGGAGTGATTCTGCAGAGCCAGCTGGGAGAAAAGATGTGCACAAGGAGTTGGAGAGGGGGATGGTTAGAGATTGAGAGGTGGCTCTGGCATGGCCAGAAAGCTGGTGACCATGAATGAGGCCGGGGACTTCTTAGGGCTGTAGATGCGCTAGACTTTGGTCATTGAATGTGAATTGGACAGGATGGTTTAATCTATGTCGAGAAACAGTTGGAGACGATATCCAGGACGACCACCACATTTCTTTGATCCAGTCATGTGACTGAGAGCCTAGTTCTCAGCATCTGGGGCCCTGAGGGGTGTGCAGGGCCT
This sequence comes from Cnephaeus nilssonii, assembly GCF_951640355.1. NCBI lineage: Eukaryota > Metazoa > Chordata > Mammalia > Chiroptera > Vespertilionidae > Cnephaeus > Cnephaeus nilssonii. The sequence continues at coordinate 43,283,733 of NC_137086.1, read as the reverse complement.
GGCAGGTCTGGAGCCCGTTTGCAATTCAGGTCTTCCAGGTGCCCTTCGCCCAGGCCTTGGCTCTTATTTGCCTAGTGCCTTCCTTCCAAGGAATGCAGGGGAGGGGCACTTTGTTATCTCGGAGCCTTTCAACACCCAGGGGAAGTAGGGAGGGGACTGGGATCCTTATCAGGGGTGCGGCATGGGGCTGGGGAGGGGCCACCCCATCTCTGCTCTGCTTCCCATAAGCCCATCCATCGCAGTCTAGATTTTAGGGGGCCAGCTTCATTTCGGCATTTGGGCCCAGGAGACAGGTGACCCTGCTATCTAGAAAGAAAGACTTCAGATTTAAATACTCTGCCAGCAAAGTCATTGTTTTTGGTAGCTGTCCCTTGGCTTTTAACAGCAGTGAATCATCGTACACCGGTCTCCTCGCAGCTACCTTGGGTTTCGTTTCACAAATGGTTTATCTTGGAAGGTATAGCAGGAAGGAGACTGCTCAAAGCTAGGCATCCCGGGAGACTTGACTGACACTTGCAAAAAATAAAAGCGGGTTGATGTTTGCCTGGCTCTGCTTTAAAATTTTCCCAGGCTTGTCATTTGTGGTATATTTCATTGAGTTTCTCATTAGCTTCTGTCAAGGTGCCAGTCACTAGATCCCCCACCGTCTGCCGGAACCTGGCCTGGAGACACTCTATTTCAAAGCATTATTGAGGAATCTGCTGATGACACCCTCCCCCTCCCATTTGCTCTAACATCTCCTTCTGGACGCAACCAGATCATCAGACACTCGAGGAGTTGTATGGAACCTCACGCCCCATCCCCCAACTAACTGCTTGTCACAGTAGGCAGACGCCTCTAAGCCTCCTGTGGAATGAAAGGAACAGAGCTCATGGCTGTTGCCTGCTGCAAAGGTGCCCCTGAGTGCTTTACTCATTGTCTTGTCCTCTTTGGGGAGGGGGGGTGAAGGGGGAGTTAGGCGACATTGCTTTCTGTTCTCTGGGACATCAGGAATGCTGGTGTTTCTCTTAGGCAAGAGGACGGCTTTCATCTGGAGGATCCTGGGAACTGTGCGGCTGATCATGTTTCATCTTGGCACTGGCTGCTAGAAGTTTGAGAGCCAAATCTGTGGCCCACCCCTCGCAAATGGATCAAAGTTTATAGTATGTTTATTTTGTATTAGTCCCATCCTTGGCTCCATTTTATGGCTTTACCCTGCTTTTACATGTGTGTGTTTTTTTCTTCTTTCTCACCTGCTTCTAATTTATGTCATCTTGCTAAATTTTATGCATCTTTGTAAGCTGCCTTAAATCTCTTGGTGAAACAAAAAGGTATATACACAGACAAACAAACAAACGCATATTCTGAATCATCACTAGATAACATATCATAGTTTTGGGCATGGGAAATCAGGTCCGTATAGCTCCTCCTGTCCCCAGGGCTGCCATTCGTCTACAAGATCAGCCAAGCAGATAAACTATGAACAAATCCAAGCATCTACTCTCCAAGGAGCAGAGAAACAACACACATAAATAAATAACTGCACAAAAAGTCAGGTGATGTTAAGGGCTGTGCTGAAGGTAAAGTAGGGTAGGGGGAATAAGGCACTGGCAGCCTGGCCAGGGGTGATCTCACTGAGAGCCCAAGGAAGAGAGGGAGGTAGTCGGGGCGTCCATGCTAGAAGAGCATTCCAGGAAGAGGATCTGGCTGGTGCAAAGTTTGGGGGCAAACTGAGAATGTTAGAAGAATTCAAGGAGCTGAGCATAGCTGGGGCAGAGTGAGGAGAGTGAAAGGGGATGGGGGAGCAGGGACTTGATCCCGTAGGATCTCCTAGGCCCGTGGCCGGCAAACTGCAGCTCGCGAGCCACATGCGGCTCTTTGGTCCCTTGAGTGTGGCTCTTCCACAAAATACCACAGCCTGGGCGAGTCTATTTTGGCTCTCAAAAGAAATTTCAATCGTTGTACTGTTGATATTTGGCTCTGTTGACTAATGAGTTTGCCGACCACTGTCCTAGGCCATGACAAATATTTGATCCTCTTCTGAGAAGAGAAGCCTTTGATGGGTCTAGGCAGAGTGTGACTTGATCTGAATTAAGTTTCAGCATAATCACCGTGACCATCGGGGGCAGGGATGGAGAAGGAAGATGAGTTAGAAGGCTACTATAGCTATTCAGACAAGAGGTGATGGGGGTGTGAATTACAATAGTGGCAACGGAAGGGGCCAGATTCTGGTTTTTTCTCCATACTGTATCACCAAAATTGAAGTCTGTTTGTCTACTCTTGTCCTTTTCAGATGTCAAACAGTGCAACCTGACTGCTGCCTCCATCCCCTGACAGGCTGTCAATAACTCCTCTGCATAAGAAGGGACTCCTGAGACTCTCACTCCTTTCACCTCCAGGACCCACCTCTCCTGCATCTCCTCCCACCTGGCACAGGGCTCTGTCACAACCCTACCAGGCACCTCTTGTACCACCTGCCCTTTCAGCTTGAAGCTTCAGAGAGTTCTGTCATTGTCCTTCTTACTCTCAAAAACTGCCACACAATTTGCAGGGCCCAGTGCAAAACAAAAATGTGGGGTGCCTCCTTTAAAAATTATTGAGAAATTCTAAATGGTGAAGTAGAGCACTAAGCCAAGCACACGGCTTTTCTTCCTGTGTGGTCACACATCTACGAAGCCAGCCTTGCTCCCTCTGCATACTCTGGGCCAAACTCATCCGTGTTGGCATTAACCACCATGTACACTGACTCCCAGAAGCTTCTTCTTCCTTGAGCCCCAGACCCAATTATTGGCCCAAACTATTGCCATCAACACTTTGTCATTTTGCAGGCAACATAAAAGCAGTTCAGTTCAAGACTGAACTCATTATCTTCCCCTGAAACCTGCTTCTCCTCCTATATGCTCTATCTTGATGAGTAGCAAGTTAATCCTCTGAGTTGCCCAAACCAGAAACCTCTGAGTCATCCCTGACTCTACCCTCTGCCTTATCCCCCCTTTCTCTTTTCCAATAGGTCTTCAAGTTCAAATGATTGTAGTTTCCTATTATCTCTGGTACCGGTCTCCTCCTCTCGGTGTCCTGAGCCATGCACGGCCCTTGTTCAGGTGCTCAGCAGCTCCTGCATCCTCTGGTATAGTCGTCTCCGTCTCCTCACCTCTTGTTTCTTAGCACCATCCACCCTCCTCCACCCTGTCACCACAATGATGTTTCTAAAACACATACTCAATTACCTCACTTCCCTTTCAACAACTCCCAGAGTCTGCAGAACAAAGTTCAAACTCTTTGGCATGGGATGCTGGCTCTTCATGGTCTGACCCCTGTCTACCAGCATCTCCTGACCCTGACCCCGGCCACACCCCTCCAACCTGCAAATGATGGCGATGGCTCAGCTATCCTTGTCTCTCCCCGACACGCCATACACTTTCATGCTGCTTACCTCTGCACATCCTATTCTCCCAGCCAGTCCCCACTCCCTAGCTCCCTCTGACGGCCACACTCCTTCCGGACCTGCCTGGTACAGTTCCAGGATAGCAAGTTGCGTATTCTACCTCCCAAGAGAACAAGAGTTAGAAAAAATCCATAGCAGCTCTGACAAACAGAGGAAGCTGCCGTGAGAAGAGAAGACTTTTGTAGAAATTTCTGGAAGAAATGAAGCAGATAAGGTCAGGTTGAAGGGACAGCTGATCCGTTCACAGATGAGCATGTACTATAAGTGAAGAGGATTCCCCTGAAAGTGAGGGCAGGGGCCTTGCCTACAAAACTTGAAAGGACCCAATACTTACGGCAACAGGGACAGTGAACAAGGGTGGGTGGTGGGACTGTCTCGGTTGGCAAATTGAAAGGACGTGAGTTGGAAACTGCGTCACTTCCCCACGGGGAGAGTGGTGGGTTCATTTTGTGTGCGTTCCCTAGCAAGTCTCAGTGAGGATGAAGAATAAGGGGCGGGGGCGGGCGGTGAGTTAGAGCCCCAGCTAAGCCTGAACACCACAGATATGGAGAATTGAAAGAAATCTAAAGGGCGATGAGATCCCCTAAGGCCCTCAACACCCACGGTGGTAACTCCTTTCTTTCTTCCTGTTGACATAATCCTTTTGACATCAACAACTTTGCTGGAGACGCACGTGCACCAAAGGTCTCTGAGTAGGAGGCCAGGGAACCATAAGCAGGGAGCAATCTGATGGCCCTCCAGAGCTCCTCAGCCCAGTTGTTGTCCAAAGTGCTCTCTTTGGGCTCCCACTAGGACCAGGCTGCATACTGGGTGCGGATGAGATGGGGCCGGGAGTCCTTATAGCCACACGCCTTTTACTCTGGGCTGCTATTCTGTTCTCAGCCCACTCACCTTAAAAGAAAGTCCTCATCAGTGTGGTCCAACTCAGTCCCCACTCCAGGCAGACCCCACCCCTGGAGCCTCGCAGACATCACTCACCTACCTTTTCTAGGGGAAATGATGGTGACCTGGAAATGTTTACCTGCCCAATGGATGTGTGTGAGAGAGAGACAGCCACTTCTGGAACACAGAAGTCAAAATACCTGTATGCCCTTTCTGAAAGATTAGGGCAGAGGGGTTGAAGAGAAACAAAACAGAAAATGAGTCAGAGAAAAATAAATTCAGATAAAGGGAAGATACAGGATATAAGAGACAGCTTAATCCAAATAATGTGTTAGTAATGGGATTTGGAAATTTAATACAAGTATTATGGAAAGACTATAAAAAGAAGAAAAACATAAATGTAAATATCTGGGAAGCAGACAGGAAAAAAACAATAAAAAACAAATTAAATTCTTTATTTTCTTTTTTGAGGCAGTGTTTATTGATATGCATACTTTATTTGTTAAAATTTAAAGATAACAAATAGTAGGATAGAAATAGGACATAGGACTTTGAAACTATTGGAAAATAAAAGGAACCAAAATTTTATACAGTAAAACTTATAAAAGGGAAAATAAGAAATATTAAAAATACAAATCAGAAGGTAAAGTATCAGGGATGAGATTAAACATAAAAGTGACAACAATAAGTGTGACTAAGTTAAATTCTCTACTTAAAGAAAAACACGTCTCAGATTGACTAAAAAGGCCAAATCCAGTATTGTGCTGTCTCTAAGAGAAGCATGTAAACCAAACTGATACAAAATGTTAAAAAAAAGTGATATAAATTAAGTTATATTGAGAAATGCATGTGCAAAAAAGAGAGAGAGAGAATATTAGAAAAAATAGAAGCAAAAAAGATGGTAAGATCAATATCAAAGTAAGTAGAATTCAAGGCAAAAATATAGATTGGAAAAAATAAAATAATTTATAGTTATTAAAGTTATAATGAATGAAAATATACAATATTAATGAAACTTTATACATTGAAAGCTAGATATAGAAAAGTATAAACTGCTAGACTGTGAAAACTTAATGAAATAACAATTATACTGGGAGGTTCTAACAGCTCTGTCAGAATTAGACAATCAAAAGGACTTAGATAACACTGTAAGTTTGATATAATGTATGCAATAGATAATACATAAAAAAATATTTTCAGATACCTGTGACTCATTTATAAAAATTCCCCATCCTATAAAATAAAAACTTAATATGCTAAGTGTCCAGTCATCCAGTCAGCTGTTCAACCAATCAAAGCATAATATGCTAATGATATGCTAAGGTTGCTCAATTGTTCACTAGGTTGTGCACTGACCACCAGGGGTCAGGTGCTCCGACTGATAGGTTAGCTTGCTGCTGGGGTCTGGCTGATTGGGACTGAGCGAGACAGGCCGGACACACCCTGGAACCCTCCAGTGGTCCCTCCCCAGCTGGCCAACCCCCTGTGTCCTTCCCCGGCCACAATTGTGCACCAGTGGGGTCCCTCGGCCTAGCCTGCACCCTCTCACAATCTGGGACCCCTTGGGAGGTGTCAGAGAGCCGGTTTCGGCCCAACGGTGAAATGACCGGTCGCTATGATGTGCACTGACCACCAGAGGGCAGACACTCAATGCAGGAGCTGCCCCCTGGTGGTCAGTGCACTCCCACAGGGGGAGTGCCCCTCGGCTAGAAGCTGGGCTCACAGCTGGCGAGCACAGCAGTGGTGGCAGGAGCCTTTCCCACCTCCATGGCAGTCAGACATCCCCTGAGGGCTCCCAGACTGCAAGAGAGCACAGGCCGGACTGAGGGACCCCAACCCCCTCTGAGTGCACAAATTTTGTGCACCGGGCCTCTAGTGTATATATAATAAATACATAAACAAATTTTCAATAAATCCCCCAAACCTACTACAGTGCACTAAAACTAGGAATAATAAACAAAAACAAAAAGTTTTATGAAAATGGACTTACTTAAAAGCAATTAAAGCCCTGTTCAGTGTGCTCAGTGGTTAGAGATTGCAACGAAAGGTTGCGGATTAGATTCCTAGTCAAGGGCAAGAACCTGAGTTGCAGGCTTGATCCCTGGCCCCTGAGCCTAATGTGAGAGGCAACCAATCGATTTGTTGCTCTCACATTGATCTCTCCCTTTCTTTCCGCCCCTCCCTCCCTTCCACTCTCTCTAACAATCAATGGAAAAAATATCCTTGGGTGAAGATTAACAAAAAAGACAAAAACAATTAAAAATGTTTTTCTATATAAAATATTAATAACAAAATACAGAATATATAAAACCTTATGAGGTGAAGCCAAAGCTGCACTCAGAGATCATTGTTTTAGTTATTTTATTAAAAATAAAAGATTTCAAGAGTCTGGCTGGGAGTTTTGTTTCAGAAACTAGAAAAACAACAACAAAACATCAAAAGAAACGTATGCATAAGAAAGAAAAAATTGATGTAGAAAGTCAAAACAAGGCTCGATTGATTTACCCTGTCAATAAATGTTGACTGCATGGTTAATATGTGTCAGATACTGCACAAAGCTGCTGCGGATGCTCAGAACACAGTATTTGTGATAGCTGAACTTGTGGAATTTCTTTGAAAGGATTTAAATAAATAGACAAATCTCTTTCAAGACTGGCAAGAAAAAAAAAGAGGAAGGATCAAAGAAGAATACAAATACACACTTTTATAAATAAGAAAGTGGGTATAATTACATATACTGGGGGAAATTTTTTAAAAATTAGTATTATGTATAGATTTATGTCTGTGAATATTAAATTCTAGAAGAAACTGGCACTTTTCATAACAAATATAAACAGCAAAATTGGTTCAAGAGAAGGCAGAAGACCTAAAAATACCAATAACTACAGAAGAAAGTATAAATGTGATAAGATATTTAATACTCAGAAGACCTCAGGCCAGATTTCCAAAGGGCAAATATTTCCTATCTATACATAGAGATAAAGCCCTTCAAGAATAATTTCATGAGACTCATTTAGCCCTGACTAAAAGCTGACAAAGAGAGCACCACAATATGAACCAGTTTATGAAAGTGTAAAAATCCTAAAGAAATTATAGGAAATGTCAATATAATAATATAACTTTTAAAAGATAAAAATACCATGATTAAGCATTTTGGAAACCAAAGGCTGGTTCAGTATTAGACAATTCATTAACTTATATTAATAGATCAACGAAAAAATTATGATCATTTTAATAGATGCCAGAATATCATGGGAGAATATACAAATTCTGGCCTTGATAGAAACTCATAGTAAGCCAGGAAAAATAAAGAAATTTATTAAATTCATAAAAATTATTTAGCATACTAGTTAAATGACCATAACCATTATCCATACTAGAGGAATATCATTAAAATCCATAACAAGACAAAGATACTCATCATCACTGCTATTTATTAATTATCACTGTTTTGAAAGTTCTAATCAAAACAATGAGATAAGAAAACCAAATAAAGAACTACATGTAGTAAATAGAAAGGGACAACTTGTCATTATTGTGGATGATATGAGTAACTGAAATACCCAAGAGAATCAACCATCAAATATGTAGATAGTAAGTGAGTTCTGTGAGACTATTGGGTTAAATCTATATTAAAAAACACACACACACACAAAAAGCTATAGGACTCCTAAATACCAACAACAGCCTGTTAGAAAATAAAACGTAAAAGAAAAAGTCATTCAAAGAGCATACTTAACTACCAAATAACTAGTGACAAATTTGACCAGAAATGTATAAGATGTAGTACATGAAAAAAAATCACATAATTCTTTAAAAGGATATAGATGAATATTTGGATTAATAAATGGAGAGACACAGCCAAGTTCTTGAATGGGTAGATTTATTTGTGTAAAAATGACAATTCTTTACAAATTGCTCTGTTAATTTAACTTAACACCAATAAAAATCCCAATGAGATTTTAACATTTGAACATGGCAAATCAATTATAATTTTATAAAAGAAGACTAATAAAGGGAATTTGTTTTATGAACTATTGAAAAGTACTAAAGATACAGTAATGAAAATTGTGTGAGATACAGAAAACAACAATTAATAGAGGAGAACAGAGTGTAAAAGTAGTTGAATGTTCATACACATAGAAAGAAGAATAATGTAAAATATGCAAAAGGTTGTAATTGTATTAACAGGGGAAGGGTTGTGTGTGTGTTTTTTTAATAAATGGGGTCAGAATATGTGAGTATCCATTTGAAAAAAATATTGTGTCTATTGTTCCTTGACACAAATAAATTTCAGACTAATAAGAATTAAATATAAAACATCTTACCATAAAATTATTGCAGAATCTTTTACGATTTCATAATCTTTCCATTAGAAACATCTTTCTAAGCATAACTTAAAACCTAAAAGTTACAAAAAAACCATCAGATTTTATCAAATCTGACTTTATTATTAATTTCTGTCCAGTAAAAGACTTACATAGATTTAAGAATATAAATGCTAACAGAAAAACATCATCAATATCCACAATATATAAAGAACTTTTAATAAGTATTAATAAGTCATTAAAATGGGCAAAGATTAGGAAGAGCAATTCAGAGAAATCAATATAAGATGCTCAACCTTACTAATAAAGAAATTCATATTAAAATACAAATTATCAGTTTGACAGAAATAATTAAGAGTGTAATTATCCAGTATTGGTATGGGTGCAAGTGTAAACTAATGCAAATTGTTAAGGGGAATACGTTTGCAATGTCTGTCCCTTTCCCTCAGCAATTCCATTCCCTGGTACTTAATCTCTAGAAATATTTACATAAGCGCCCCCTAATTATATATACGGGTGTTTATTGCTGTATGTTTTGTAATAATGAAAAATTGGAAACAACCTGAAAGTTCATCAGTTGGGACTAATTAAATTGATTATGATACATTTAAGCACCAAGTTGTGTGAATGTGTACAAGGAGAGTGAGGAATTGGAAGGGAAAACTGGCAGCACCATAGTTAGTTCTGTTTGAGCATGACACTCCTAATACTGTGGCCCAAAGGCCGTACTCTTCCTGGATACTAACAAAGAACATGGGGACCTAGATTTAACTCATTCCTTTGAGAGATGAGGAATCTGGTCCTGACAAATGTTTGTCCATCTTCTATTTGAAGCCCTTGAGTGGAAACCCTGATAAAACCTTCCTTATAAAGCAAGTCTAACTCTCTGAAACCTACTTGATATCAGACAGCAGCTGAGGAGGCTGGGAATGATGGATGCAAGTCAAAGGACACCGTGTGCGATGTAATGAAAAAAAACCCTTTAGGAGTAACTAACGGTGCCCTGGCAGGACGGCTGCTGGGAAGCACTAGAAGAAATGTAGATGTGATGGTGGGTGTTGATTAATTAACAATCAAGGTCACTTCCAGCCCTGAGATCTCATGATTCTATGGTTTCACTCACTGGGCTCTAATTTCGTCTTCTGGGGAAACACAGATTCAGCCTGATCTCTTCCCAGCCAACCCCCATCAGATATGTGCAGAGAGCACTCTAGTTCACTTCTAGTGTTTCCTTCTTCATGCTCATATCTCTAGCTCCTTTTTAAAAACCCCCACTCTCATATATTATGACTTCTTGAGTCTTCCTCCTTCTGTCCAACTTCCTGTAGTCACTTTTTAATCGTAAACTATGGAACCAAGAATTTAACCAAGAATTCCAGCTGTGGTCTGACTACTATAGAATATGGCGAAATTTTTTACTTTCTTTACTTGGGACATATAGTTTCGATTTGGAAAGTCCTAAGCTACTTCTTTGACTGCCATTTTACATTGCTGGATCATATTGGTCTCAACAGAATGGGTGTTCTAAACCAGGGGTGGGGAACATCTGGTATAAGGCCTTCGGAATCATTTGGTCTGGCCCTGCCAAGGCTTTAGGGGTGAGGTGATTAAATGTTTGACCAAATATAGCAGGCTAATTTTTACGTTGATAATTTTGTGTGGCCATGAATAATGTTATAAATATCCAAATGGCCCTTGGCAGAGAAAAGGCCCCCAACACTGTTCTAAACTATTGTAAGGTTATATACTGCACAACTCTAGGGGGCTCTATTTATGACAAAGTATAATTTATATAATTCTTATTATAATTTTCCAGCAGATGGCAGTAAAGAGTCTGAGGAAGGGGGTGCCTTTTCTAATTCAGACAAAGACCTTCTATGTGGGATAGCAATGACCTTGGCACATAGTCAACCAAAGCAATAGATATTTTTAATGTCTTTATGGTGGATTATCCAATATTCATCTCTTCCCTTCTTGTTTCCTAACAAACTCTAGTTTTGTTCAAATATCCACTCCTCTTATGTAATTTGGGGAAGGCATTCTCTTAATCCGCAGCCTCCTGCCCCTCCCAGGGGTATATCTGAATTACTCTCAATGTCTTCAGACATTGTCAAATATCTCCTGGGAGGAAATTACGGTACCCTCCCATGGTTGAGAACTACTAGCCAGAGCATCTCAGAGAAATAAAGCTTTCACACCTGTGGCTACTTTCCCTCTGATTCTTTGTTATTGGAGATGACAAATTGCCTTATCTATCTTGAATCAGGTTATTTTTGTTACTTGCAGCCAAAAGCATCCCCATCGAATACAAGAAATTACTGCTAACACATATCTATTCTTTCTGTGCTTATATTATTGTTTTTTGGTACCTAAATTGAAAAACTTTTTACTACCTCCATTCACTTTGTTATTGCTAGCATTAGCACAAGTTCCAGTCTATCCAGAGGCTTTGGAATCCCAATTCTGTCATCCAAATGATTAGTTACCCTCCTCGTTTGGCATTGTTTGCAGATCTGATAAGCATGTCATAAATACTCTTGTCTGGGTTGCTGATTAAAAATGTTTTATCAACATTCTTTAGGTATAGTTGTTTAGCCAGTTACAAATTCACTTAACTTATTAGCTGCCAACTCACATTTCTTTTTTAAAAAAATATTTTTATTTATTTTTAAAGGGAGAGAGAGAAACACCAATCAGCTGCCTCCTGCATGCCCACTACCTAGGATCAAGCTGGAAACCAAGGCATGTGCCCACCCTCTCCCTTGGGAATCAAACCAGCAACCCCCCAGTGCATCGAATGATGCTCAACCAAGCCATATGGGCTAAGGCCCAACTCTCATTTACTAAGCTTTCTAGAGAGGCTTTGTCAAATGGCTTACTAAAGCCAGGAGGAGCCAGGCCCATAGTGATTGATACCTGACCCAAGTGGAGATAGAGTATTGGGAGTGAGCTAGTCATTTCTTGAGAACCCGTGTTTATGCATAGTGATTTAGAAATTGTCTTCTTATTTGTCCATTCTAGTGTTTTGCTGGTAAGAGGTGTCATATTCATCAGTCTGCAATTTCCACATGCCATACGTCTTGCCTACATGAAAAATATCCAGCACCGGTCAGCCTCCTGTTTTGTGGTCCATCTCTAGTTCTCCACAATCTCTCAAACATTATCAATAATGGTTTGCAAGGATATATGGTACTCTGAGATTTAACTCAACCAAGACATGAATTCATTTAAATTTCTCTCTGCGTCAAGGAAATTACATAAAGGAGCCTACAAACTTACTCAACCAAATACCACAGATGCAAAGGAGTGTCTACTAAACACAGTGCTGATGGGCCTGATTAAGAAACACTATTAAGCGTTGTCAGACTCCACCTCTTCATCCAAAACAAATAGCCAGGATGTTTGGTAAACTAAAGGGAAAAGAAAACCGGTGGGCATGAGCAGGACTCTGCTGAGAAAGGGAAATAGAGAGAAATGTGTTAGGCTGGCAATGTCCACTGCGTTGGACTGAGTTCCTTTCTCCTTCCCCCTGACCAATCCCTTTCCCCAACTTACTCCTGCAGCCTCCACTCAGGGTGGCACTGTTGATAGGGAACTGCAGTGACAACAGGGCCCACTTAGCTGTCAGGAGTGAATATTGCAGCGGATGCCAGCCCTAGGGGATGAGCCAGCCCCAGCAGAAATAACAATGTCAACAAGAGGAGCAAAGGGAACACACACAGTGGTTCTTCTTGACAATAGGGAATATTGTCCAAGAGCTGGATATATGCAACATGGAAGGACACTGACTTAGCCTGCACCAGGAAGATGTCACGGTACCCAGAGTCTGCTGTGGAGAAGGAACCAATCACAGGGGCTCTGGATCCCAGGCTGGGCTCTCATTTTCCATCTGTAGATCCCACATAAGAGGGCTGGAATCAGACCGGGTTCAAATAATGACTCTCCCAATTATTAGCTGTGGGACCTTGAGCAAACCACTTGACCTCTCTGAGTTTCATTCTCTTTGGAAAACAGGAGAGCTTGCTTGCTGTGGTGCCTGGAAAACAGCGCAGCAATGTTAGCAACTCTCACTTTTACACCATCTGCTTTGGAAACTTTCTCCTTGCAGAGGCTGTTGAAGGAGAAGGCCAAGACACTCTCAGCTTGATCCTCAAACCAAAAATTGGTACTGGGGTTTGTGTAGTCCTGAGATGCAGGGTTGAAGCTGGAACAGATGTTCAAGTGATTTTCTTTGTTACTAGAGGTGGGTTCTTGGATTCATTCTTGGGCAATAGCCCTTCTGATTAAGCAAAGAAAAGGCAATGGACTTCCAAAGACCTAACAAGTCTCTGCAAAACAATGTTCACAGATTGTCTTGAATGAGAGTTATGAAGGTGGGGAGGAGTGAATAGAGTTGCACCTCTGCAGAAACACATATTTCCTTTAGAAAGAAATGCCTCTTTCACGACTCCTGGAGTAGGCTGTCTTTCTTGGTATAAGATTGCTTGTTCTCAGAGATGTTTTTCTATGTAACTCTTCAAGCATTTGGTCGCAGACCTTGGAGGAGACTGGAAGATGACAGACAGCCTGTGAAGGTCTGGTCAACACTGTTGCTGGAGGAAAGAGGAAAAAGGAATGGTGTTGGCTTGGCTGGGACTATTGATAGCTCACAGATGGTATTTTCAAGACCAAACAAGTCAGAGTTTGGGAAATATTTTGATTTGCAACTTTGGGTTCAAATATATTTTAAGGACCAAAGGGCATGACCGTGTTCCTGTGGGTGGGGTTGTTTTCTTAAGGAAAGCTGATTTCTCATTGTCACTCATGCTTGCAAAAGGTTAATCATAGGACTGCAAAATAAGAACTTGAAAGGTGGGCCCTAGAATTAAGTGAGGAAAAACAGCCTGCCGTCTCTAGGTCTTGGGATATGACTCAATGGGATCCTCGGCTGTCATGCTCAGGGACACTTCCTTTGGGGTAGACCTAGTGATAGGTAGCATATTAGGACAAAGAAGGGAGGCCCTAGTGAAGTGGACCAGAATCAAGAGAAAGAGGAGGGCGGTTGTGGGTCCCTGTGAAGGGGCCTGGACCTGTGGATTCAAGGCAACCATCGATGATATTCAGTGTCACCTTTGTGTGTTAATCTCACCTGTCACCGCCTACCCTTCAGCCAGTATATAATAGGTTTTACATCAGCAGAGGAATAGCAGGAGATGCTATTGGGGAAGCATTGGTCCAAAAAGAGCAAGCTCATCTCAAGGAAAGCTGATCTTGAGCCTACAGGGAGGCCACATTCAGAAGAGCTAGCCAGAGCCAGTTGGTGCCCTGGGGTGGGAAGACACAGGACGCATTTGGTGAACACGCCAGATTCCCCAGGAAGTCCAGACAGCTGGGAGAGACAGACGCTCCGATTTCTATGAGTCAGGGGTTAAAGGGAAATGTGGTTTCCTAAATTGGTAAAGCTTGGGATGTCAGGGTACACAACTGTGTCACCTTCTGGCTGCATGGCTTTGTCTAAGTTACTTTTCCTTCCAAGTCTCAGTTTCTCCTTCTTGGAAATGGGGATAATAATAGTGATTACCTCATAGGGCTCTTGTGAAGATTAAATGAGCCATGGTAATAATCCAAGTCCTAGACACTGTTGATATTATCATTACTAACCCCAGGAGTGCTGGGAAAGGGGAATGCATACAGTAAGCAAAAAAACATGACAATTAATGGCCAGGAGAATTCACACAAGGTGTATAGATAGAACTGCTGCATGAAGAAGAGGCATTCTTAGCTCATCACTGACTCAGAGATGAAAAAACAATCCTGACCTGGGAAGCTGATGTATCAATGGGCCTCTGGAAACTCTCAGGCTAACAGAATTGAGTCCAGCATCTTAAAGCCTTGAACATCACCTTCCCCAAGGAGAGTCACGTTGGCAGAAATCCACTTGCAGAGGCCCCGAGATGATTGAAAGGAGAGTGCTACTCAGCAGTCCCCACCAGAAATGGACGTTGAGGTTTTAGTACCAATCCACCTGGACTCATTCTCCTCAAGCTCAACTTTAGCAGAGGCGACAGCACAAGAAATTTACTCTAATTCTACTTGAAACCCTTATTAGACAGTCATGCTCATACCTGGGCGGCTTGATACTGAGCCTCGGAAGCTCTTCTCAGCCCTTCCTTGCCTGCCCCCTCCAGCCGTTCCAGTCAGGCGTCCTGTGGTGTTCCCTTGGGCACACTGGCTCCTGCCATGGGGCCCTGCTTGCTGACCCCAGAACTGTTCTCTCCCCAGCCTCAGTATCTTCCTTCTTGGGGTTACCATTTTACGGAAACTTCCCACATCTGTACCCCCAAATAGGCTGAGTTAGGAGTGAAGTGCCTATCCTTGGCTCTCTATTAGTATATCTTGCCTACCTCCTTCAGAGCATTCTGTATAATCGCTGATCTGTTCTTTTCTCCTGCTGGAACGTATGCTGTTTTGGGGGAATGACCATGTTTTCTTCCTTTGTTCCTATTTCTAGCTGTGTTTATCCCTATTTCTAGCATAGTAAGATTCTTTAAATGTGTGCTAAATACCTTCATGAGTGAAATGGACTCAAGTATAGAGTAATCAAAATAGAAAGGTATTCATTCATAAATTTATTCATTGATTGAGCACCTACTGACTGCCAGACACCCCTCCCTGCACTGGAGAATAGTGTTGAACAATTGCTCTGCCTCGGAGCCTGCACATTCCAGTGAGGCAGCAGGAGGGAAATGAGCAGATGGTGTGTTCTCAGTGGGCAACGTATGATATGAAAAAATAAAACAAGTAAAGGTAGGGCAAGTCGTAATTACTGCACTGAGCATTTTAAAGACATTTTTAGAACAAAAAGTTTAAGTAAAAATTTTATTTAATAGTTGTAACTATTAAATAAAAATATGAAAGGAAGAAAACCAGCTCAATTATATTTTAGAAACTAATAATGGGGCTCATACCGCTGGATTAAATTTTTTGAATATCTGAAATGACTAGAAAGAGGCAAAATAACACATTTATTTAATCTTTTATAAAATGAGCACAAAGTTATTCTTTGGTTTTTGTCTTTTAAAGTTATTTAATTTCTTTATGCACATGCGCAGGTAATTTACATAATGCCCTGGATGTGTTGCTTTTGTTCTCCCTTTTCGTTTGGCATTTCTCTTCCCTTCTCATCTTTCCTCCTTCCATTGTAGAACCCTATCCGTGTTAGTGAACTAGTATGTAACCTTCCATAGCTTTCTCGATGCTAATATGCTCATTTACATATGCATACATACACTCCTTTACACAACAAGAGTTTTTTGTTTCTGTCTTGTTTTTTTTATTAAAATATAAAGAGCAGATATTATTTACTCTTTTCCACATCTTGCTCAATAAAACCTCATGTAAATCTCTCTAAGGCAAAAGCTATATTTCTAGTCCCATTTTAAAAAAAACAGCTGCATATTATTCCATGGTATGGTCAAACCACATTTTCTCAACCATTCCCCTATTTATAGGCATTAATTTTTCTTCCACCCCCCCCCCAACAACAATGTTGCAGTAAATATCCTTAAATATATATGCCTAGTTACTAATGCTCTTAATGTTATGGCTAGATTCCCAGCAATGAAATTATTAGGTTATAGGCACACACACACATCATACACACACACACACACACACACACACACACACACACACACACACACACACATTTTACAGGTATTTGCAGGTTACTTTTCTTAACAGCTGTCACATTTCACATTGCCATCAACAATATGTTAGAGTTCCTTTTCCTCCACACATCCTCTAGAAATACAAATTGTTGTGAAGTGAATCTCATTATTTAATCTGTATTTTTCTGTCTACAAGTGATTTAGGTTTTGTATTTGGGTTTTAGAAACTCAATGAATATAACTTTTAAGTGAACATGTTATGGAAGTATAACACTCATGAACAAATCCTATGTCAGATCAATGAACAAATCCCCATAACCAGATAAAACATAGAATGTTACCAGCTTCCCAGAAGTCCCTTCAAGACCCCTGCCAGTCACTAACCCCACTGTCCCCAAGGGAAATCATCATTCTCACTTGTATCACCATACATTAGTTTTGCTTACTTTTGAAACTTATATAAGTGAATCACACCATCTGTATCCTTTCCAATATTATTTTGTGAGATTCATTCATATTGTTGCATGAAGCAGTAATTCTTTTACTTTCTTTGCTATAAAGATTTACATTATGTAAATAAATACCATTTAGCTATTCAAATGTTGATGAACATTTGGCTTTGACAATTGTGAATAGTGCTTCATTGAGCATTTTGGCACATGAGTATGTATCTAGCACTGAAGTTGCTGGACCATAGGTATCCATTTGTTCACGTATATTGGCAAAGATCGACTGCCAAAGACTACTACCCAAAGGGATTCTACCAATTTACCAGTAGTGTTGGAGAGCTCTAGCTGCTCTATATCCTTGCAAGCATTTTTGTCTTTACAAGTTTAGCCTTTGGTTTGATTTTTAATTTGCATTTCCCTAATGACTAATGATACAGCACACCTTTTCATATGCTTCTTGGCTATTTAGATATTCTCTTTTGTGGCATGCCCAGTCAAGCCTTTTACCCATTTTTCTCTAGGGGTTTATCTATCTTTCTGATTTACAGGAATTCTGTAGTATATGTGCTGGACACATGTTCTTTCTCACCTTTGTCAGATATATCTATTCTAAACATCTTTCCCACCTTAATGCTTGTCTTTTTCCCCCCTCTTAATGGTGTTTTTTGATGAATAGAAGTTCTTAACATTAATGTAGTCTGATTTATCTTTTCCCCCATTGTACTTAGTGCTTTTTTGTGTTCTATTTTGGAAATCTTTGCCTACCTAAGATCATAAACATTCTCCTGTGCTATCTTTTGGAACAATGTTTCTCAACCCTTTCCCCCCTCAATATCACCTGTGATGGACAGATGTTAAGGTGATCCCCATCATCCCTACCTCCTAGCATTTACACTCTTGTGTAATCCCCTCCCCTTGCATACAGAAGAGACCTGGGTCTTGCTTTTAGACAATAGAACATAGCCAAAAAGCTGGACTGTCACTTCCCTCTTGCTAGGGAACACTTTCCTTTGCTGGTTTTGAAGAAGCAAGCTTCCATATTGTGAGCTTCCCAACGAGAAGAGCCATGTAGCAAGGAGCTGAGGGTAACCTCTGGATGACACCCAGGAAGAAACTAAAGTCCTCAATCCCAAAGCCTGCAAGGAACTTGACCGTGTGAGCTTGAAGTCGATCCTTCTCCCGGCAAGTTTTCAGATGATCCAGCCCTGGCCAATGCCTTGATGCAGTCTTCCAGGGGACCCAGATAAACCGTGCCCAGACTCCTGGTCCACAGAAACTGTCACGTAATACATGTGTTGCTTTAAGCCACTAACTTTGTGGTAATGTTGTTATGCAGCAGTGGATTTAGTTTTTGCTTATGATGTTAGGTAAAGGCCAAGATTCTTTACATTTTGTGTGTGGATTTTCAACTTACACAGCATAACTTATTGAAATTGCCATTCTTGCTCCACTGCATGGTAGTGTAAGTTTTATCTGAATCCTATGATTGTATATATATGTGAGTCTCCATGTGTATGAGACATAGTTTGGAGACCACTGATATCTGCAATATTGAATCTTCTAATTCATTAAAAAAAAAAAAAGATATTTCTATTGATTTCAGAAAGGAAGGGAGAGCGAGAGAGAGAAACATCAAAGATGGGAGGGAATCATCAATCAGCTGCCTCTTGCACACCCGCTACTGGGGAATCAAGCCCACAACTCGGGCATGTACGCCGACTGGGAATCAAACTGTGACCTCCGTGTTCATAGCTCCATGCTCAATCACTAAGCCACACTGGCTGGGCTGAATTTCCTAATGCTTGACATGATATATACTTCCATTTATTTGTCTTTCAAAATTCTCTCAATGATATTTGTATTTTAATAATGTAGAGGTATAAGAGTTGAGCAAGAGAGGTATTTGATACTTAAAGCCTAGGTATTTGATATTTTTGATAGCTTATAAGTAGCACCATATAAAAATTTCTATTCTTTAATTGTATGCTGCTAGTAAATAGAGGTACAAATGATTTTCCTATATTAATTTTGTTTCCAGTGACTTTATTAAATCCATGTTAATTGCAATAATTAGTCTTCAAATTGTTCTAGATTTTATATGAGCACAACCATGTCATTGGTAAATAATGACATTTCTATTTTTTTATTTTTATTTTTTTAAAATAAATCTTTATTGTTCAGATTATTACAGGTGTTCCTCTTTTTTTACCCCCATAGCTCCCCTCCACCTGATTCCCCACCCAACCCCTTGCCCTTACCCCCCACCACTGTCTTCATCCATAGGTGTAAGATTTTTGTCCAATCTCTTCCCGCACCCCTCACACCCCCTTCCCTCTGAGAATTGTCAGTCCACTCCCTTTCTATGTCCCTGATTCTATTATATTCATCAGTCCATTCTATTCATCAGATTTTTTATTCACTTGATTTTTATATTCATTTGTTTGTAGGTAAGTATTTGTTGTCACTTTGTCGTTCATAATTTTTATCTTTACCTTTTTCTTCTTCTTCCTCTTCTTAAAGAATACCTTTCAGCATTTCATATAATCTTGGTTTGGTGGTGATGAACTCCTTTAGCTTTTTCTTGTCTGTGAAGCTCTTTATCTCCCCTTCAATTCTGAATGATAGCTTTGCTGGGTATAGTAATCTTGGTTGTAGGTTCTTGCTGTTCATCACTTTGAATATTTCTTGCCACTCCCTTCTGGCCTGCATAGTTTCTGTTGAGAAATCAGCTGACAGTTGTATGGGTACTCCCTTGTAGGTAACTAACTGTTTTTCTCTTGCTGCTTTCAAGATTCTCTCTTTGTCTTTTGCCCTTGGCATTTTAATTATGATGTGTCTTGGTGTGGTCCTCTTTGGATTCCTCTTGTTTGAGATTCTCTGCTCTTCCTGGACTTGTAAGTCTATTTCTTTCACCAGGTAGGGAAAGTTTTCTGTCATTATTTGTTCTAATAGGTTTTCAATATTTTGCTCTCTCTCTTCTTCTGGCACCCCAATAATTCAGATGTTGGTACGCTTAAAGTTGTCCCAGAGGCTCCTTACACTATCTTCATATTTTTGGATCCTTTTTTCTTTTTGTTTTTCTGGTTGGGTGTTTTGTGTTTCCTCATATTTCAGATCTTTGGTTTGATTCTTGGAGTCCTTTGATCTACAGTTGAATTTCTGTATATTCTTTATTTCAGACACTGTATGCTTAATTTCTGACTGGTCCTTTTCCATTTTTTTGGCATTCTCATTAAGGTCCTTGAAGGTCTCACTAAGCTCCTCAGAGGTCTCATCAAGTTTCTCAGCAGTTTTTAGAAGATTCTTGAGTGACCTTATAAATATGGTTTTGAACTCTATGTCCAGTAGTTTGCTTTCCTCCATTTCTTTCATTCGTGACATGATTTTTTGTCTCCGCATTTTGCTGCTTCCCTGTGTTGATGGAGTGGAAGAACTGTTGTGCTGGAGACATGCTTATGGGGCAGGACTTGCTTCAGTGGGGCTTTGGTGCTCACTGAGTCTGCCTCTTGAATATGTCACTTATGGATGTGAGTAGTTGAAATCTGGTGTCGTCTCACACTGACCACTATATACACTAGCTTTTGGATCTCCAATGGGGTGCAGGTCAGCTACTGTCTGAGGCCACCCAGCAGGAGCTACAGCGAGAACTACAGTTTTCTCCTCTTTGCTTGGGCTTTGGAGGATTTGGAGCTGTCTGACCAGAGCTGCAGTTTGTTAGGTTAAGCTGCAATAGGGCAGGCCATTTATATGCATAAGCTGCTGCATGGAGCTTGGGTGGGTTTGTAGATTGTGCAGGGCGGGGTCTCAGGGAGTCACTAGGCTAGGGTGTGGCAAACAGCGATGGCTGCCAGTCAGCCGTCTCTGCGTTTCCAAGTCCCTGCATCCCGTGCCCCAGCACAGTAAACAATGATTGCTGCATGCACCTCTCAAGAAAGCCCCCCTTACTTTCCAACCCGATGGCAGACAGTCCAGCTTCTCCCCGTAGGAGTTTGGGTCCCCGGCATCTTCCCAGAAACTGGAGTTCAGAGTAATTGGGAGCTTGTCTCCTTTCGGGTTGAAAAAAGCAGCGCACCCAGTCATCGCTGCCAGTCTGATTCGCGTGCCTCCGTACCTCAGCTTTTCAGCGCTTGTACATGTCTCAGTGCTCTTTTCTCTTTCCATCTAGTTGTAGAACTTCCACTCAGCCAGCTCTCTCGGGGTTCTGGGTGACAGACGTTTTGTCTTTTAGTTGTAGTTTTGAAATTGTTGTACGAGGCAGCAGTTTAGGTGTTTACCTATGCTGCCATCTTGGTTTTCCATTCTCTATTTTTTTTAATTTATATTTATTTACTTGCCTTCACACATTGACTGAAATCTTTAATAAACATTGAATAGAAGTAATAGCAGATAACTCTGTCTTATTTCTGATCTTAGGGGGTAAGTTTTTAATATTTTATCACTAAGAATAATGTTTGCTGTTTTATTTTTTGTAGATACTATTTATCAAATTAAGGAAGGTTCCTTCTACTCTTTGTTGCTGACAATTTTTTAAAAATTTATATTCTCATCAATGTATGTTGAGTTTTATAAATCTTTTTCTGCATCTACTGAGATAATTGCTCAATTTTTCTTCTCAATTATAATTAATGTAGTAAATTACATTGATTTTTTGAATGTTAAAATAACCTTTCACCTTGCATTCTTGGGATAATCCCAACTTGGTTTTTTATACATAACACTGGTTTCACTTTGCTCCTACTTTGTTTATTTTTGCATCTATCTTCATAAAACAAGTGGGGAAGTACTTACTCTTTTTTCATTCTTTGGCACAGTTTGTATAACATTGGTGTTCTTTCTTCCTTAAAGTTTGATGAAGACTTTTGAACTTCTTTGTGGGAAGGTTTCAAATTACAGGCTTAATGTTTAAAATATATGTAGTACTATTCAGATGTTCTTTTTCTTTTTAGTCCACTTTGATAAGTTATATTTATCTAGCATATGTTTATTTAATTGAATTTAAAAATTTTTGGCATAAAGTTTTTCGTAATTTCTTTTTCTTTATTCTTAAGTTCTTTTTAATGCCTATAGAAGCTACAATAAAGTACCCTTTTAATAATGAAATAATAATTTGGGTTTCTCACCGTTTTGTAAATGAGTTCTGCTAAGGATTTATCAATTTTCATTAGACTTTTCAAATAGTAAACTCTTGTTTTGAATGAACATAATAGAACTTCTTAACATTTAGGAGCTTTTTCTACTTATCTTTTTGTTATTGATTTTTAAGTTAACTCCAATTTAGTCGAACACACACTCAGTTTCATTCCATTTTTTGAAATTTGTTGAACCTGCTTTATGCCTCAGCATCCTAAGAAAATTGTCCATATTATCTTTAGAAAATGTGAATTCTGTATCAAATGGATCATGTTTGTTAATCATGTTATTCAAATTCTATATGTTTTTATTGATTTTTACTTACTTGTTCCATCAGTTACTGAAAGAGATATGTTAAAATTTCCAACTCACAGTTGGCATTGCTTATTTCTCATTTTGGTTTGTAAATTTCTGCCTTGTATAATATGAGGCTAATTATTAGATGTTTACAAATTTAAAGTTGTTATATCTTGCTGCTGTATTGACCCTTTTATTATTCTGAAATATCTGACTGGTAGTGGTTTTGGCCTCACAGTTTATTTTTGATTGTTGTTGTTCATATAGCTAGCTACATCAACTTCCTTTCTGTTAATGTGTATGGTATATCATTTTCTATCCTTTTACTTTTAATATTCCTTTGTCCTTATACTTAAGTTCTCTCCCTTGTAAAAAAAAAAACAAACCGCCGAAACCGGTTTGGCTCAGTGGATAGAGCGTCGGTCTGCGGACTGAAAGGTCCCAGGTTCGATTCCGGTCAAGGGCATGTACATTGGTTGTGGGCACATCCCCGGTGGGGGGTGTGCAGGAGGCAGCTGGTCGATGTATCTCTCGCATCGACGTTTCTAGCTCTCTATCCCTCTCCCTTTCTCTCTGTGAAAAATCAATAAAAAACAAACAAACACATGTTGTTATTTTCATTGCTGCTGCTATTTTTTTTAAAATATGGTCTTATAATCTTTGACTTTTGAGTAGAGTGTGTAGTCCATTTACATGTAATCTAATTGCTGATATATTAGAGTATATGTCTACCATGTTATTATTTGTTTTATATTCATACCTACTCTTCTGCTTTCATTTATGCAACTTTATTGCCTTCTTTTTCATTAAACAGGTATTTAAAAATTCTATTTTCTTTATTAGGTTATTGGGTATAGATTCTTTTAATATTTTAACATATATGAAATCAGCATAGATATAGAAGCTTATCACATACATTACCACTAGATATTGTTATATATATATATATATATATATTATTGGTCTATTTCAGGCAATGTAATACCTCCTCTTCAGGCTTTTGTCTTGTTCCTCCAATGTGTTTTAATTTCACATGCGGTTTATACCCACGAGACTTGATTGTTACTACCTAGAGTTTTCATTTAGATTAATCCTTATATTTACTCCTTTGAAAGTACTGTCTTCCTACTTGCAAGCTTTTAAGATTTTTTTTTCTTTTATTTTTATTCTCAGCAGTTTACTATGATGTGGATAGGTGTGTTTTTTCTTTGTAGTTATCATTCCTGGAGTTCGTAGTGATCATTTGCTTTTCCCCATCAGTTTTCTTCAAATCGTGCTCTGCTCCATTCTCTTTCTCCTCTCCCCTGGGTCTCCAATTATGTGCACGATGCTTCTCTTCCCTAGGTCCCATATGCCTCTTATCTTCTTTTTAGTATTTCCTAGACTATTTTTCCTCCCCATGATTTAATCCAGACTTTTATACTCATATATCTTTCAGTGTACTAATCCTCTTTTCAGTTTGGCTCAGTCTACTTGTAAGCACATCTATTTAATTTTTAATTTCCATTATTGTGTTTTTCCATTCTCAGGAGCATTTTAATGTGTGTAGATACCGTAATAACTAAAACATAAAAGTGGAAGGGTAATTGGGCCTATTTAGTAGTAATGTTTCTAAATTTCACTTGAGATAGTAAAATATTGATAAAAAGAAGACTGTGAAAAGTTAAGTATGTTTATTATAATCTTATAGAAACTATGAAAGAAACAGCACAGAAAGGATATTCAAAGCCCAATAGGTGTATTAAAATGCAGTACTGAAAAAATGTTTAAAAATCTCAAAAGAAGGCAGGAAAGGGACAAAGAGGAGCAAAAAATGAGGGAATAAACAGAAAATGAATGATAAATATATCAATAATTACATGAAATGTAAATGGCCTAAATACACTAATTAAAACACAGAAATAAAAAAATGAATTAAAAAACAAGTGTCGTGTACAAATTATTCACTTCATCTATAATAATATAAAAGTATAATGGTAAATAATACATAATATACAAATGTATGTAATAACTATATACATAATACATAATGAATAGAGAAATAAAATGGATAATAACAGGTTAAATTGGAAAGACAGAAAAGAGAATCCAGGCAAACTTCAATCATAAGAAAAGTTGACACCCTGGCTGGATAGTTCATTTGACTAGAGCATTGCCCCCGGATACTTCAAGATTGCAGATTTGCTCTTCGGTCAAGGCATATAAGGGAAGCAACCAATGCGTATATAAATAAGTGGAACAACAAATCAATGTTTCTCTCTCTCACTTCCTCTCTCAAATAAATAAATAAATAAATAAATAAATAAATAAATAAATAAAAAGTTGAAGTGGCTTTAATAATGTAAGTAAAGTAGATTTCAAAACAAAAAAGTTACCAGAGATTAAGAGCAACATTATCTATTTATAATAATAAAAGGATAAGATGCTAATTAGATCAGACGTCCCAACAAAGCTGCAGCAGGTGGGGGCTGCAGCGGCGGGTAGGGGCTGGGGCCAAGTCCCTTGCATGAATTTCGTGCATCGGACCTCTAGTCTTACCTAATAATAGACAAACATGTAAATTGACCGTACCTCCTCTATGCCCACAGCCAATCAGAGTGAGTATGCAAATTAGAAGGCCAAAGATGGCAGCCGCCCAGCTGCTCCAGGCGCCGAGTGGCCAGGCAGGGCAGGATGCCTTCTATGAGAGGGAGAGCGGGGGGAGAAGGGGTCTACAGGAGTGGAGTGCCGCAGCGAAGACAAGACTGTAGACCCCGGAGTCTGCAGCAAAGACGAAGATGGCAGACTCTGGCCGGAGCGAAAGCCTGGGTCCCGGGTGCCAGAGGAAAACCGGTGCTGGAAGCCAAGGGAAGGAAGGCCTATTGCATGAATCTCTTCATGCAATGGGACTCTAGTCCTATATAATAAAAGAGTAATATGCAAATTGACCATCATTCCAACACACAAGATGGCTGCCCCCATGTGGTCAAAGATGGCTGCCCCCAGGTGGACACAAGATGGCCTGCAAGGGAGGGCAGTTGGGGGCAAACAGGCTGGCAGGGGAGCAGTTAGGCATCAATCAGGCTGGCAGGGGAGTGGTTAGGGGGTGATCAGGCTGGCAGGCAGAAGCGGTTAGGGGCAATCAGGAAGGCAGGAAGATGAGCAGTTGGGAGCCAGCAGTCCTGGATTCTGAGAGGGATGTCCGACTGCCCGTTTAGGCCCGATCCTACTGGGATCGGGCCTAAACGGGCAGTCGGACATCCCTCAAGGGGTCCCAGATTGGAGAGGGTGCAGGCTGGGCTGAGGGACACAACCCCCGTGCACGAATTTCATGCACTGGGCCTCAATATATAAAAGGCTAATATGCAAAGTGTCCCCATGGGAGTTCAACCAGGAGACCATTTCTACCATTCGCTATGACGTGTGCTGACCACCATGGGGTGGCACAGAATGAAGGAAAGCCCTGGCCAGCACCAGCAGCTGGAGAAGGAAGGCCCTGGCTGGCAGCCAGAAGGCCCCGATCAGCCCTGATCACCGGCCATGCCTAGGGACCCTACCATGCAAAAATTTCGTGCACTGGGCCTCTAGTATAATGATAAAAGAGTCAATTTCTCAAAAAGTCATACCAATCCTGAATGCATATATATTTAATAACAACAAAAAAAAGCTTCAAAACACAGAAAACAAAAACAAATGGAACTGAAAGAAGAAATACACAAATTCAAAATTATAGTAAGGGACTTCAAGATCTTCTCTGAGTAACTGATAGAACTGGGTCATAGAAAATCAGCATAGAACTGAACAACACCATCAACTGTATTTAATTAACATTTATAGAACACTCCACCCAATAATAATAGCAGAGTTTACATTCTTTTCAAGTCCTTATCAAGCATTCATCAAGATAGACCTATCCTGGGTCATATAATGTCTTAAATTTTTAAAAAGAATTGAGGTCATACAAAGTATGTTGTTTAGCAAAATGGAATTTACATCAAAATAGAAAGATAATAGGAAAATCTCCAAATACACAGGAATTAAACTTCTAAGTAACATATGGGTCAAAAAAAGTTTCAAGGGATATTAGAAACTATTTTGAAATGAAACTAAGCTAACAATCTGGAGAATGCCTTAAAAGGATTTTTAGAGAGAAATTCATTGCATTGTAAGTTCCTTGCTTATATTAAAAAACAAGAAAGTTCTCAAATTAATAAACTAAAATTACACATTTAAGAAACTAGAAAAATTACAGCAAAATAAACCGAATAAAAGCAGAAATAAAGACATACTAAAGAGAAGATATCAATAAAATTTAGAAAAAAAATCAAATCAAAATCTGGTTCTTTAAAAAAATCAATAAAATTGATAAAATTAATACAACTATCAGAAAAACTGACAAATAAAAAAAGAGATGTCACAAATTACTGATATCAGTGATAAAAAGTGTATAACACTAAGGACTTACAGTCATTAAAGGATAATAAGAAAATAAACAACTCTAAACACATATATCCAATAACTTTAATGAAATAAAATCCTTAAAAACCAAAAACTGCCAAAATTCAATCAAGATTAAATCATCTAAAGAGTTCTGTAACTATTAAATAAATTAAATTTTAGTTGAAAACCTCCTGAAAGGCTATATCAAGGTCCAAATAATTTCACTTGTAAATTCTACTAAATATTTAAAGAAGAAATAACACCAATTTTAAACAATCAAGTACAGGAAATAGAAGAGAACACTTCCCAACTTATTTTACAGATTGGCATTACTGTTATACCAAAACCAAAGTACAAAAAAAAGAAAGAAAGAAAAGTAAACTATAGGTTAATATATAGGTTAATATTCCTCATGAACATAGAAGCAAAAATATTTAACAAAATATTAGCAAATTGAACCCAGCAATATATGAAAAGAATAATATACAAGGACCAGATTGGCTTTATCCCAAGGTTTATGGAGATTGGTTCAATATTTGAATATCAAATCATTGACTACTGGTGGAACTGTAAAATGGTGCAGCCCCTTTGGAAAACAGTTTGGCAGTTCCTCAATAAGTTAAACATAGAGTTACCATATGACCTCAGAATTCCACTCCTATGTATATTACCTGAGAAATGAAAACACATGTCTACACAGAAACTTGTACACACGTTTATAGCAACATCTTACCTTATAATAGAGAAACATGCAAATTGACCGCACCTCTGCTATGCCCACGATTGGGCCGGCAGGAGGCTGGGGGCGGGACTCCGGGTGGCATATCCGCCGTTGAGAAGATCAAGATGGCGGTGCCCAGTGGCCAGGCCCATGCCGCTGCTCCCGGCGATGGGCACCCCGGGGGGCGTGGCCAGGCCCATGCTGCCGCTCCCCGGGGTGCCTGTGGCGATCGGCACCCCGGGGGGGCGTGGCCCTGCCCCTCCCGCCCCTCCCGGGGGTCCCGGGGGTCGATCGGCCACGGGGGGGGCATTGCCGGCCCCTCCCGCCCCTCCCACCCCTCCCGGGGGTCCCGGAGGCGATCGGCCACCTGGGGGGCGTGGCCTGGCCCCTCCCGCCGCTCCCGGGGGTCCCAGGGGCCGAGGCTTTCAGGGCCTTGGGCACCAGCGGGGACCCTGCACCGATCGCAGGAAACCACTGGGGGTCGGCTCCTGTGATCGGTAGCAGGGACGCTGGGTGCGGCGAACCCAAGGCCAGGAAAGCCTGGGGTGGAGGCTTTCCCGGCCTTGGGCACCAGTGGGCAGCCTGCACGGATCGCAGGAAACCACTGGGGGTCAGCTCCTGCGATCCTTAGCAAGGATGTTGGGTGCCGCCGAGCCCAAGGCCACCGCCCGGGGCCAAGCCCCGACCCTGAAAAAGGCAGAAGGCGGTGGCCACAGCCAAGGCCTGGGTCCCTGGTGCCGGCAGAAAACTGGTGCAGGCAGCCAGGTGAATGAAGGTCTATTGCACGAATCTTCGTGCAAACGGGCTACTAGTCTATAATAATAAAAGGATAATATGCTAATTAGACCAGACATCATTCCAGACATCATTCCAGACACCCTTCAGGACGAAGCCGGCGGCCGGAGTGAAGCCTGGGTCCTGGGTGCCAGAGGTAAGCTGGTGCCGGCAGCTGGGAGAAGGAAGGCCTATTCTTGCACGAATTTTATGCATCGGGCCTCTAGTTACTTATAATAGTCAAAGAGTGGAAACAGCCCAAATGCTCACCAACAGGTGAATGGATAAACAAAACGTGGTCTGTCCATATAATGGAATATTATTCAGCCATCAAGAGAAATGAAGTACTGATGCATGCTCCAACATGGATGGACCTGAATGCTAAGTGAAAAAAAAGCCAGTCACAAAAGGCCCCATATTATATGATTTCATTCAGATGAAAGTCCAGAACAGGGAAGTCTATAGAGACAGAAAGTAGATAACTGGTTGCTGAGGACTGGGGGTATGGAGATGATAGCTATAAGTAAGTGATTCCTTTTTGAGGTCATAAAAATGTTCTAAAATTAACCATGTTGATGGTTACACATATATGTGAATGTACTAAAATGATTAACATTGTATACTTTCAATTGGTGAATGGGAGTGGTAAGGGAATTATATTTCAATAAAGCAAAGGAACTAGAATAGCCAAAACAATTTTTAAAAGGAAGAATAAAGTTGGAGGAGTCACATCCCTAATTTAAAAATTTACTATAAAGCTACAAATAAACGAAAGTGTGATATCTGTGAAGGGATAGACCCATAAATCAATGTCACAATAGACTCACACAAATGTGGCCATTTGCCATTTTTTAGTATGCTAATTGCCTTTAAAGGATACAGTTCATTAGCATTTAATACATTACAATATTATGGAACCATGACCACTATCTAGCTCCAGAAAATGTCATCATTTCCAAAGGAAACTGTCCCCATTAAGCAGTCACTCTTCATTCCCTTCTGCCCCCATCCCTTGCCAATGTCTAATTTTCTAATCTGATTTCTATCTCTGGATTTGCCTATTCCAGATATTTTATATACATGGAACCAAACAATATATAGCTGTTTGTGTCTGACTTCTTTAACTTTGCTTCATGTTTCCAAAGTTTATCCATGTTGGAGCATATATTATATTTCATTCATATATGTCTGAATAATAAACATTGTATGAATATGCCACATTTTATTTATTCATTATTCAATGGACATTAGAGTGTTTCCATCTGAGTAGTGCTACTGTTAACCACTTGCACAAGTTTTTGTTTGAACATATGACTTCAAATCTTTTGGATATATACCTAAAAATGGAATTGCTGGGTCACATGGCAATTCTGTGTTTAATTTGTCGAGGAACAGCCAAACTGTTTTATATAGCTTCAATATCATTTTACATTTCCACCAGCAATGTAGAAGGGTTCTAATTTCTCTACATCCTCATCAACACTTGTGACTTTCCATTTTTTGTTTTGTTTTGTTTTATTATGGTCATCATAGTGGGTTTGAAGTGATATCTCATTCCAATTTTGGTTTGCTTTTCCCAAAATGACTGGTGATGTTGAGCATCTTTTTATGTGTTTAGGCTATTTGTAAATCTTCCTTAGAGGGATGTCTATTCAGACCCTTTGGCCATTTTGAAATTGTTGTCTTTTCATTATTGAGTTGTGACAGTTTTTTGTATATACTAGATATACACTTATCAGATATGTGATTTGTAATTTTTTTATTCTATGTGTTGTCTTTTCACTTTCTTGATACAGTCCCTTGACACCTAAAATTTTAAATTTTGTTTTAGTCCAATTTATCTATTTTTGTTCTATCGCTCATGTTTTTGTTGTCATATCTACAAAACCAAGGTCATGGAGATTTATACTCATCTTCTAAGAATTCTATAGTTTTAGCTCTTATAGCTATATTTAGGTCTTTGTTCCATTTTGAGTTAATTTGTATATATTGTGGGAAGTTGGTAAATAGAGTTTTGACAAAGCACTTCAATGAAGAAAGAATAGTCTTTTCAACAAAAGATCTTGTAACAATTGGACATTCATATGTAAAATTAATTAATCTTGACCTACACCTCATACCTGTACCTTAGAAGAGAGAAGTTCTTAAATTACTTTAAAGAGAAACTTGGAGAGAACACCAGAATCCAGAGTTGTTTCGGGATCAAATGGCAAGTAGATGGAGAAGGTGTCATTCTCTGCCTTTTAAAAAATATATTTTTTTATTGATTTCAGAGACGAAGGGAGGGGACAGAGAGATAGAAACATCAATGATGAGAGAAAATCATCGATGGGCTGCCTCCTCCACGTCCCACACTGGGGATTGAGCCCACAATCGGAGCATGTGTCCTAACCAGGAATGGAACCGTGACTCCTGGTTCATAGGTTGACGCTATTCCAGCTGGACTTTTGCCTTTTTACATAGAACCCACAAAGCTTTGTTACCCCCCACCAAGGACTGGATCCTTCAGGAGTACACAGAATATGCATCTTTGCATGGGTAATGAGGGCTCATGCTAGACAACAGCAGTGACAACTTGACTATTTTTAGAGATGGGCTAACTTCACAGTGCACCCCAAAGTAGCCATCTGCGAGAGAGCCTAAGATAGTACAAATGTGGAACCTAATAATGACAACCCAGAGATACTCAGGAGCTGAACACATTTCCTAACCTAATTTATTTTCTTACTATCCTTGAGAAGTATAAAATCAGTCCGAAGGGTCTATAATTCTTTTCTCCTTTTGCCTGCCACCAGTATGCAAAGAAGAGAAATGGGGAATGGAATTATCTTTGCATCAAGACAGTTGCTAGGATGGTGCTGGCAATGGCATGTGAGTCATTAAGGTTTGACTTCGTGCGTGATATATCTTAGTCTTCCAAGACCTCTCGCTTTGAGGGCAGGAGGCTGAGTTCTTGCATTTCCTATTACTCACAAATCCTCACAGCTGAGGGCTCCTGGCTATTCCTCAGAGCTGAAGAGTGAATTCCAGTTGTAAACAACAGTTGCTATGATAACAAGGTGTTATGATTAATCTATTTGTTTCCCCAAAGCACACTGTTTCTATAGCGTATGAGGCAATTAGGCCTGTACATAAGTTTGCTCTTGGCCCAGTCAGAAGTCTCCTTTCTGTTCATTCATCTTCAGATGATTGACATGAAGGAAACCTTGGCTTTGGAGCCAGATAAATACGCCCTCATTCAAACCCTGATCTAGTCAGGGTTTTAGCTGTGTGACTGTGAGCAAGTTTCTTAAGCTAACTGAGCGTCCGTCTCCTCATGAATAACAAAGATAATCACACTCATTTTTGCAGGATTATTGGGAGGATTAAATGCTATAGTATGGATGAAAACTTATAGTAGGTGCTCAGAAAATATTAATCTCTATTCTCTTTTCCTTTTTAAATGGATGGCTAAAATTCTTCTCCTTGATATCTGTAGTACGTAGTTAGGTATTAGGCTTGATGTATCACTCAAAATAATAGTGATTCAAGTTTAAGAGAAGTTTATGTCTTTCCCATCAGGCGTCTGGAATAAGCAATCCAGGTGGTACAGGGTGATCTATTGCTTCAGCATCACTGGGCCCAGGTGATTCTCCACCACTTTCATGCTCCACACAGCCGGGTGGAGGAATGGGGAAGAAGGCCTACACTCCTTCCTTCAGGGAAATGACCAGTATAACTCCTTCACTTTCCTGCACATCCTATTGGCCAGATCTTAGTCCCATGGCCATCCTCGCTACAAGAAAGCTGGGAAATGCAGTCTTTATTCTGAACAGCCATGTGCCCAGGTGATAGTTAAGGGTCCTATCATTGTAGAGGAGAGGGAAATGGATATTAGGGGGTAGCGCACAGTCTCTGTCCACTATCCAAGCATTTTCTCTTTACTGTTCGCCCACAGTTAAAATTTTTAACCACAAGTACAAGCTATGTTGATAACAAATAAAATCAAACTAATCTTACCATTAGAAGAAAATGCATAGATTAAAATTACATTGGAGAAGCACGTAAACAAGAAATCAGAAAAGGAGAATTATGGACAAAGAGGATCCCAAAAGTTCAGTTTCTGTTGATGAGAGTTAAAATACTTAGGGACTTTTAAACTTTTTATCTTTGCTCTGGACACCTGGGTTCTCCTCCAGATTCACTCTTCCTCTATCTCCTCACTGCACTGGGCCTCAGCAGGCTGACTTGTAGGGTCCATACCAACAGCTCCCTTTCCCTCTGCTTGCCCTGGGGTTTGGCCAATGGAGAGCACTAGCAGGAGATTGGGGAGAAGTTGGATGGTGGGGCTGGGGTGCTTTGTTCCCTAGCAGCCTTCCTGTTGGCACTGTTCCTCCCTTGAGGCCACAGTTCCCATAGGCCCTCGCTGATTCCAGGTTTGTATCCGCTCTCATCCTTGCCCCTCCCAGCCTCAGGAAGATGATGGTCCCTTGCTGCTTCCGGTCCTCAGGGTACTGTACTGCCACTGTGGCTTCACTGCCCCAGAACCACCCCTTTGCACACAGTCCCTCCTCAAATTACCCACTTAGAGTGGGCCATCTGTTTCCTTTCAGAACCCAGTCAATACTTAATGCTCCAAACATGATAGCATCAAAAGGCACAAAGCAAAACCTATTAGAATGGTAGAAAGAGATTTACAAAAGCCAAGTTTATTGAGGCATTTTTAACCAACCATGATCCATCTAAAACATTTAAAGCAGCTATGTAAAATTTGCATCCTAGATAGAAAGAATATGTACTATTTTCCAATGCTCATGGACAACTTAGAACATTGAACAATATCTCCAATTAAAACGGTAAAAGATAATGTTCTTAAAATATAAGGAGCTTTGAAACAAAGTTATGAAAGGTTAATAAACACATGGCTGGTAGTCAGAATATGCAAATTAAAATGAGACGTCTTTTTTTAGACTATCAGATTAACAAAGTTTGGGGGGAAAAAATAGTGCTTGCAAGGGTGTGACTTGACACTGTTATTCACAGCTGGTGGGAGTATGAACTGAAAAAAAGTTTTCTGGAAAGAAAATTGTTCTTTCCAGACACCAAGACTCAAATATTTGGAATCATCAAGAGTCTTATAAAGATTTATACTCTTTTAACCAGTAATTCTACTTCTAGGAATTTATTATAAAGAAATAAAAAATGCAATGCAGGGGTGTTTAAGGATGCGTTGTGCACATTATAACGACAAATGGGAATAATCTAGATAATTGACAATAGTTGATTATATTTATGGTATGTCCGTGGAAAAATACAGAAGTGGCCTCTTAACAACAACCCCTGCCCCAATTCTCAGCCCACCACACCCACTGATATTAGAATCTCCTTTTTGGGGAACTAAACCAACCAAGCATAGCCACTGCTTGGCAACTTTCAAGGCTTATCCTTTTCCTACCAGATCAAATCCAAAGATCCTAATATGGCCTGAAATGACAAAAATGATAAAAAGAAGGTGTCCTAAGGGAAAATTATTCCAAATGGTTTTATATGAAGCTCCCAAGGGAACTTCATAATGAGGATGCTCAGGGTCAGAGATTGGTCCACAGCACCAGAAGTGTACTCTGCTTTCTCTCCTGGATTCAGTGGTTACTTACTTCCACTGTTGAGTAAACCTGGTGAGGTTCCCACAGCTGAGCGGGGCCTCTGGGGTCACTGCTGCTCTGGGTTCTAGAGCCAACACACTCTCATTGCACACTGTACCTTCTTCTTCTTCCCTGATCAGGAGTGCCCAGGATTGCCCTTCCTCACATAGTAAGGGCTGCAGGATCCAAAGCTGGGCTAAGCTGGAGAGAAGAAGAAGGTCACCCAACACAGCCAATGGAGACCTGACTCAGCTCTGCACTGGGGCAAAGACCCCGCTGGGAACAAACAGCTCCTTTGCCTTGTTTTGTCTTCTGTTTGTATATTCCCTTGGGGGATCCTGGGGAAAGCTTATTGTTGAAAGCCATATTTGGGAGCCACACCGGGGCCATTTATGTGTCTATAAATATCAATCAGTATGCCATTCTGATACAACTCAAAAGCCTTGTGATTACTTTTTGTCATAGACAGCAGGATGAATAAGGAAGGATGGAAACATGCTTTCTGGCAGATGGTATCTGGGAACAGAAGACGGGGATAAGACAGGTCAGTCAACTCCCACTGAAAGAAAAAAATTGGCGTTCTCTGCCTGAGACAGAGATCTCCATTCTTGGAAGTATAGAACAAATGTGGTTAGGAAGGAATGCGAATATAAAAATAGCAGTAGGTGGTAAGAAAGCAATTTATTGCTTTTGAAAATACTTAATGGCAATTTTTAAACTTTAAAGAACAGTTTGAGACTTAAATATAAAAAAGAAAAGTCACTCATAGTCCCACCATCCAGAGATAAAACTTCATTAACATTTATATTTTGTTCCTTCCATCCCCTTTTGGTTTTAACTACGTGCACATTTCTCTTCTATTTATTTTATAAATTGCAATTTTAATATACACAACATTTTGCTTTTACAAGAACATTACAGAATACCCATATTCATGTTTTATTGCACAGCTCTTATAAACCTTTTTAATTCAACAGAAATACTTATCAAACACCTACATTCCCCGGGCATGGTCTGGTCACAGCAAGGTCCCTTCCCTCATGGCATCCACAGGCAAGTGGGGCCCAGGGACAGGCAAACCTGCATGTATCTGAGCAGGAGACAAGGGCAAAGAGAGGATCTAATGCGGATCTGGGGAAGCACGTGGGAAGGGCCCAGCTGTCTGTGGGGTGGGTGTCTTAGCAACTTCCTGGGGGAGGAGGTGTCTAAGCTGAGCTCTGCACGGTATGTAAGAATTGGCCAGAAAAAGAATGTGAGAGAAAAAAGGTGTCCTGGGGTCTAGAAGAGAGTAAGAGCAGAAGGAACTGAAGAAAGTTTTACCTAGTGAGGATCTGGAGATCTGGGGTGAGACGGAAGGGGAGGCTCTATAAGAGACAGAAGCAAGAGAGGGCAGCGGCGTGGTAGGCAGGGTCCGAATGGGCCCTGTCAGCCTGCCAAGGAGCCTGAACGCTATCTGGAAGGTAATGGGGAGCAGGCAGTGTTCTAAGAAAGGGACTGACCGGCTAGGGTTGCATTTTAGAAAGACGGCTCAGGCTGTACTGTGAAGGACACCTTGGAACACGGTACAGAGAGTGTCAGGGAGATCGATTAGGAAACTCGGCAATAATCCAGGTGAGAGTTGATGAATCTCTAAATATTCTTCTCCACTCCCAGCCCTGGTCACCACGAGGTGTAGAGGAAACAGCCTTCCACAGACTTCTTCACTGACTTTTCTCCTGGCTGGACACACCTACCTCCAGGGGCTGGTTCGTACCTTTCTTCTGATCTTCCAACTCCCCCTCTAGGATCTCCACTTCCCTAGCTTTGCCTACAATATCTTATTCCTACAATATATCCCTTATTTCTTAATATCTTGTCTCTGCTTCCTGACTTAACTCTGAGAGATGCAGCCCCTTTGGTCCCCAGTCACACTGGCCCATTACTCTGTTTGCTCTTATCCTGCATGGAATGACCTTGTTTTCTTCTATAATGCTTGTCTCTACCACATTGTTAAATCCCCCAAGAGCAGGGGCTTAATCTGTTTTATTCCTGAGAACCGTGCTTAGAAAGTGGTAGGTTCTCAATTCGTTGAGTTGAGCGCGTGCATGAATGAGTGAATGAATGAGTGAATGAATATGTAGGTCCAAAATGCAGGAGGAAGATCTGGGCTATAGATAAAGATTCTAGTCACTGAAGCCATGGTAGTGTGTGAGAAGATCACATAGGGCAAGTGCGGAGTGAGAAGGAAAATAGAAGAGTCAAAACAGAATTCGAAAGAGGGCCCCTGATGAACAATGAGAAACTGCAGCCGGAGGGTAGGAGGTTACTTAGGTGTGCTGTGCTGAGCAAGGCAAGGAGCAGGAGCGCTTCAAGGTGGAGAGACAGGGCCATGGACTGCTGAAAGGGAATTTAGCAACAGAGAGGCCTTGGAGAGAGGCATTTCAGAAAAGCGGTGGGAAGCCACACTACTATGGATTGAGGAGAGGGTCAGGGAGATGAAGGAAAGACAGCAAGTGGGCCTGCTTCTAAGAAGTTGGCTGTAAATGGGAGAAGGGGGTGAGGGCAGCACCTGGAGCCGTGTAGACGCCTGTGATGGGAGCGACAAGTAGAGAGCGAGAGATTCAGTCGTGGGGTCAGGGGTGCTCCATGCAAGAGGAGGTAGGAGGACATGACTGTGTGACTCTCGCAGGGCAATCAAGGCTTGGAGCAAACAGACAGCTCCCACATGCTAACCAGAGTGAGGGACTGAGCCCAGGAATCCCTGTGTGTGTCTGGGCTTAGGAGATGCAGTGACTTCCATCCACTGCTTTCCCTCATGGGAGGTGAGAGGCAAGGCCATCTGCTCAGAGGGCTGGGCAGTGAAGGGATCAAGGGCTTGGCCAATGTCAGCCCCTTCAGCACACTGAATTTCTTCTTAGGAGAGCGCTGCCAGGGCCAGAACGCTCACTGCTGGTTGCCTCCACTAGGCCCTGAAAGCGTTAATTCCCATCTGGAGACCTTGGCCAGGAGGAGTTTCCCTCTCTTTAGGAAAAGACCATTTCTTAAGCTCTTCTGAACCTCCTCCCACCCTTCCTCTGGGAGCAGCTGAGGGGCCTGGCGCCTGCCCTTCCCTGCCCGGCTCAATCCCTGAAGAGGGCAGTATTTTCACAGGTGGGCTCTGCTCTAAGGAGCTCCATTATAAGAAGACTCTGGCTTTTTAAACTGGGGCCAATAAAAGAATTTGCCAAGAGGGTCTTTGAAGTAATGACCTCCCTAGTTAGTGCCTTGAAACATATTTTTACATCTTGAAGGAGAGATTATGAGCTGGGGGGCCTGGGAGCTGTGGGAGGTGAAAGACCCGAGGGTGGCAGAGTCCTGGCTCCCCTCCAGCGGCCCAACTAGGGGAGCAGAGGCTGCCGCTCTGGGAGGGGTCTGGGGCCTGGGGAAACCAGATTCACAGAATCCGACGTGTTGAAGCCCAGTTCCTGGGCAAAGTGAGGCCCATCTGGATTAGAACTGTTTATTCTCCACAAGCCCAGGCCCAGCCAGACTCAGTGTGAGGTCCAGGCCAGCTGAAGTCACATGGAGTGACCCCTCCCGCTGTGTCCAGTAAGGATGAGCAGGGTGTGGGCAAAGGGTCCTGAGGGCTGAGGGCAGGAGTGTAGAGGTGCTTATGGGCAGATGGGCCCAGAGAGCGGTTGGCCTATGTGGTGCTCAGGATCTCCTTGCATGATTTAAAAAATTGTCTTATTTTTCCCACTCATTCATTCATTCATTCATCCATTCACTCATTAATTTATCCCCCAAATCTTTATTGAGTACCTACTAGATGCCAGGCTTATTGCTGGGGATTAACTAGTGAGTGAAATAGGCCTGGCCCTAGCCCTATAAAGTTTACATTCTGTTAGGGGAGACAGACATTAAACAAATGTGTTCCAACATGTAATTATGAACTGTGAAAGAGCTGTGGAGAGAAAGAACTGTGAGCCATGAGGGCATATAACAGGGACCCAAACTATGGAGGGGTGTGGTGGTTGGGGCCCTGGGACCTGAAGCATAGGTGGGCATTAGCCAGGGTTGTGTAGGATTTGAAGCTGAGGAAGAGCCTGCAGAAGAAGGGAGAGGACCGTTCCAGGGAGCAGAAGACCATTGGGATACCAGGACACAGAGAGTGCGGGTGGGGTGTGGAGGGGGATGGGTGAGGGAGGTTGGCAAGAGACAGATAGCATAGGGCCTTGTGGATGGCAGGAAAGGGTTCAGATTTTATTCAGGGTATAGATAGGAAGCTACTGGCCTGGCCACAGTTCAGTGGAAGTCAGAAGTTTGGGTGTGAAGACCTCATCCCGGCAATGATAAGTCAGGAAATGGAAACACAAGTCCATGCCACTGACTCCCAACCTCCCTATTCATGGATTTCTCTCCCAAGAACTCTTCCCGGGGAACAGCTAGAAACTGGAACTCCAGCTTCTTTCTGCTCCTGGCTCTCAGGCTTCCTCTGGGGATCCCACTGCTTTGAATCCTGTCATGGCCTACAGGACTGTCAGGGGCAATGTTTGCGCTGACCTCCTCATCCAACCCTCTTGTTTTAGGGATGGATGTGCAGACCGAGGTGGGAAGCAGGAGTGAAGTTTGCAGCTCCCACAGGGCTCTCTAGATGCCAGAAATGCTTCACCCAGAGGCCTCCAGTGCCTCCCACCTGCCATTTTGGGTGAGACTTTATTGTGAACGAGATGCTATGGGAGGGGAACAAAGTAGGCGAGATGTGTGAAAAGAGGCTAAGAAGTATAACGTGATCCCTTCCATCTGAGTCTACTTTCACAAAGTGATTTTTCAGATTTTGTTATTCTGTGGACTATCTTCACTTCGGTGATGAGGTTCAGAGAGGTTAAGTGACTTGCCCAAGGCTACTTAGCCAATAGTGGAGAAGCTGGTCCCAGCCATCAGTCCTGATGTCTGCGTTTCTGAACTTCTCCGCAGTGGCAGCAGAAGAAAAGTGAGATGACAGGACGACAAGCGAATCCTCAAGAAGGGAAGGCTTCATGGGACAGGAGGAATCTTATAGGAGTAAGGGGCAGGGGCAGCAATGGGGGTATCCATTTGGCACAGTTGGGGATTGTGCAAAGGGAGCAGTAAGAAATCAGACAGTGTATATTGGAGCCAGAGTGGAAGGTTTCAAATGGCAGGCTAAGGAGGTTGGCTTTCTTTGGAGAACCCGAAAGGCCTTTGAGCAGAGGCGTGACCCAGGTAAATATTGGGAGTCTTGTTTGGTGCTGGAATGCAGGATGAGTTGGAGGAAGAGATAGGAGGCTGCTGTGGTGAAGACACTCCGCTGGGGAAGTGAAGTAGAGCCTTGGAAAGTTGAGCATAGAACTCAGAAGGGAGAGGCTCTGGGGATAACGAGCTCTGTTGTGGATTAATTACCAATTAACTGAT
This sequence comes from Cnephaeus nilssonii, assembly GCF_951640355.1. Lineage (NCBI taxonomy): Eukaryota > Metazoa > Chordata > Mammalia > Chiroptera > Vespertilionidae > Cnephaeus > Cnephaeus nilssonii. The sequence continues at coordinate 43,244,648 of NC_137086.1, read as the reverse complement.
TATTCCATAAGCAAAATGCCATCTCTAAAATCCCACACTTCCCAGTCAAAGTCTGCACCCCCAGTTATTCAATTCTAGCCTGTCATTCCTGATGTTAACCCCACACTTGGCCACCAGTAATGATAACATTAGTTTATCCTTCATTTTCTATGTGCTCTACCCTAGTCTTAGCCATCTCTGGGTAAAAACATACAGAGAATCTCACTTCTTAATTCCCATCTGACTTATCTCCTGAGTTTCCCAAGGTTCCCTTGCCACCCCCTGGACCAGTCCTTTTGTGTTCTTAACAACATTTTTGCTCTGTTTTGCCCATGGTAGTGCTCCTGCTGGAATGCCTGCCCTTCTCCTTGTCTAACTTTCCCAGGTGGGCAACCAAAAATTCTCATAGATTGAAAACCACAAGGCGATGTGAACCCTGTCTGTTTTCCAAAGCCCATCCCAGTTTTAATTCTCCAGGACCTGTCCCATGATGATGTTTCAGGCAGCTGCCCCCACAGGCCAGCATGGTGTGGACTCTATTACATGGGTTATTTGGACTGCATGTGGTATCTGCCTGTTTTTGCTGTCCCTGTTCATTTCATGCAGGTAGGCTTTACTGATCAGGGTAGGCTGGGCTCTGTGGGAGCAACAGCTCTACACTGAAATGTTAATGACTTCACATAATGCAAGTTTATTTTTAGCTCATGCTACATGTCATTGTGAGTTGGTGGGAGGCCCAGTTCCTTTCTTGCTTGAGGGTCCAGGCTGATGGTGACCTGACATCTTGTAGCTTCACCACATGGAATGGTGTTGTCCCAGAGAACTTCCTGCGATGATGCATGTCCTGTATGTGCTGGGCAATGCAATCTGTGCTACTCACATATGGCTACCAAGTACTGGAAATGAGGTTAGTGTGACTAAGAAATAGAATTTTAAATCTCCTTGTAGTTTTTACTAATTTAAATGGCCAGATTTGGCTAATTGCGACCATGCTCAGCAGTACAGATCTGTAATGTGAGATCTCTGTGCTCACCTCCCAGGTGGCAGGAGGAGAGAACGTGTGGAGAATCTTGCCTGCTTTTCTATGCTCAGCCAAGAAGTAATCATTGGTCAGAGCTGGTCACCAGACCCCACTTAACTGCAAGATGGCTGGAGAACGTGGGGGAGCCCATGAATATTCAGAGAGCAAGACACAGCTTTGTCACAGAACGCTTCTAAATACAGTCAAACCTTCCTGGGGCTAAGCTGTGTGGGATTTGGGGGCAGGGGAGGAGGGTAGATTGAGTTAGTATGGATGGAGAGGAAGACCACAGATGGACTGAGCTAAAGCAGAGGGATTGGAGTTTAGAGATGCAGAGACAGGCCCAGAGAAGGCAAGGACTGCAATCACCACCACACAGCCAGGCTGGGCCTAGAGGTTCTGGCTCAGAGACAAGAGAAAGGGGAAGGAAGGATGCTTTACCTGCCCTGGGGGAATAACAACTCGGGCTGGGACACATCTAGCCTTTCCTTTAAAAAAAATATATCTATATATCTATGTCTATATCTATCTATCTATCTACACACACACACACACACACACACACACACACACACGACACACACACACACACACACTGAGTGGCCAGATTATTATGATCTCTGAATGCATAATAATCTAGCCACTCAGTGTATATCCTATATAATAAAAGGCTAATATACAAATTGTCCCCTCGACCAGGAGTTCGACCAGCAGGCAGGCCAGCCAACCGCCCAAGTTCCCTCCCTCTGGCCAGGCTAGCCGGACCCCACCCATGCACGAATTTATGCACCGGGCCTCTAATATATATATCTATATATATCTATATCTATCTATCTATCTATCTATCTATCTATCTATCTATCTATAGATAGATAGATATAGATAGATAGATAGATAGATAGATAGATAGATAGATAGATAGATACACACACACTGAGTGGCCAGATTATTATGCGTTCAGAGATCATAATAATCTGGCCACTCAGTGTATATACTTCAGAGAGGAAGGGAGAGGGCTAGAGAGTCAGAAACATAAATGATGAGAGAGAATCATTGATCAGCTGCCTCCTACACACCTCCTACTGAGGATCAAGCCCACAACCCAGGCATGTGCCCTGACCGGGAATTGAACCATGACCTCCTGGTTCATAAGTTAACACTCAATTGCTGAGCCACACCAGCTGGGCTAGCTTTTCCTTTTGAGTCCTTGGGAAGGGAAGAGCTAAGAGTTGCTAAGGGCTTGTTCTCGGGGCCTTTGGAAGAGAAGAGCCCCACAGGGCTTTTGGTTTTCAAATGGCCTTGGTTCTTCCTCCCCTGAGGTGAGTCACTGAGCTGCCTGCAAAGGGATGAATTGCAGGGCAAGAACCCAACATGAGTTCATCTGGGCCACACTTCCCGCTTGACCCTGGCCCTGGGGCCAAGTTCAGGGAGTTTCCCAAGGCCAGTGAAGAAGGGGGTCATGCCCGGACTGCTGCAGAACTCCAGCCTTTGCAAAGGGGTGGAGTGGGGTGGGGTGGTTTGTTGTTGGGCACAGGACCCAAGAGCTGTGAGAATTGACTCATCCAGGGGAGGAAACTGAAGCTCAGAGAGAGGCCCCAAGACCACTCAGGGAGTTAGCAGCTGAACCGTGACCAGTGCCCAGGGCTCCTGCACGAAGCTCTTCATACTCCCACATGAAGGAGTCCCTGAGGCAGCCTTGCTCCAATTTCAACTTCACAATCTCCAGGTTGGTACCTGTTCCAGGTGTTTTAATTCTTCCCAGGGTCCCACAGAGCTCAAGCCATGTCCACTTCTGATTTTGGTGGCTCCTTACTGCTGTTGGACCCATTTCTTTTCCTCTCATTCCCCCAGGACAAATGGCGATGCTCCAGATGGTAGAGAGAGACCAATGTGAGTAAAGGAAATGTTTTATCTGACTCTAGATCTTGAGAAGGAGAGCCTCTGCTTCCTCTAACCAGGCTAACACAAATCCGTATTTTCAAAAAAGCCAGAGTGGGAGAAATTTCCTAACTTTACAAACTCCTCTTCATTTTGGAAGAGTTTACCATAGGATTCCATAAAGGCAAGGTGTTCCCTGAGGTATTTCATATGGAATTTGATTCACAAAACTTCTAATTCTAAAATTTCATCAGCAAAATGTTATTAACTTACCATCTGTAAGGTACCAAAGGTTTTTAAAATATGGCATTTAATCAAAGGCCCATCTATAGGCTCCTCAAGCTTCAGGGGACCCGAAATCAGCACGGACTACGCCAGCCTCCAATCTGCCCAGGCCAGGAGAACTTGACCCCATTTTACAAAGGGACAACTGATGCTGCAGTAAGGAGGTGGAGCCAAGACTTGGGACACAGCCAGCCCTCTCTACTGGGCAGCAGAGGGCGGGTTTGCAGAGCTCTTCCAATTCTGAATCCTCTCATCCACCCCGAGTGTGTCCCGTGGCCCTGGGGCTGCCTGGCTAAGTGAATAGCTCCCACTGTGCTGGAGGCCTGTGTGCATTCCAGAAGCAAACTGTCTTGTCCTCGTTCTAACGCTATTCAGCGATGGACCCCTTACCACAGCCCAAACTGCCCTGCCCTTTGCTTGTATATCTGCGGCAGATGGTATTTTCCAGGCATTTCCAAGTATCTCCGATCCACGTGTTCTATAGGGTGACCATACTACTGCCCCGATGGGGTAGAGTCTAAATTCCTCTTCCCTTGTTTCTTGGTGGGCACAGGACAAGTGATGCTGTGTGACTTTGAAGATGGGTCACAGAAGGTGATGCAGCTTCTGCCTGTCCCCCGTAACAGCTGTGAATCTGTAAGCAGCCCAGACACCTTGAAGTCACCATGCTGTGAGGAAGCCAAGCCACATGGAGAAGCCCCACAGAGGTGCTCTGGCCATCAGTCTTGGCCCCCGTGCCAGGCATGTGAATGAGGAGCCTTCCAATGATTCTGGTTCCCAGCTATCCAGCCACTCCCACCCTTTCGGTCTACCCAGCTGAAGCCCCAGACAGCATGGAGCAGAGACAAGCCACCCTACTTTTTCTAATTCTCAAATTCTGTGAGCATAACACAGGGCGGTTCTAAGCTGTGAAGTTGTGGGGTCATGCACTACATGGCCATAGTAACTGGAACAATAGCCTCCTCTGAGGTCTCGGGACATCTAGCATCCTCCTCCATAGCACTCATGGCAGTGACAATTAATGAACTAACTACTCGGGCAATTCCCTCTTTAATGACTGACTGTCCTCCCCATTCAACTAGAAGTTCCAGGAAGGCCAGGAGTGCTGTCATGGAGTCAGCCAGAGAGATGCTCAGTGAATATTTAATGAGTGACTGATCTTAACGCTGTCCTCAAATTGACCCCTAAACTTGACCTCAGAATGACTCTGGCCCTGGATTCAGACTGACTCTAACCCTGGCCACAGACCAACTCCTGATTCTGGCATCAAAGACGAAACCCTGGCCATAGGCTGAACACTAAGCCCAACTTCAGACTGACCCCTAAATTTGACCTCAGAATGACCTCTGACCTTGACCTCAGGCTGAGTCCTGGCCTCACCATAGCAGGGATGAGCTGGCCAACCTCTCCTGGATCATCTTCTGCTCCCCACCTCCATCTTCTCACCACATCACCCTTCTTTGAGGAGTAAAGCTCTTTTGGGCATGAGCACCTTGGTATCTATTCTCCCCTACTAACTCCTACTCCCTACTAACTCCTACTCCCTACTAACTCCTACTCTCTACTAACTGCTACTCCCTACTAACTCCTACTCCCTACTAACTCCTACACCCTACTAACTCCTACTCCCTACTAACTCCTACTCCCTACTAACTCCTACTTCCTACTAACTCCTACTCCCTACTAACTCCTACTCTCTACTAACTCCTACTCCTTACTAACTCCTACTCTTCCTTTCACTCTTGCTTAAATGTCACTTCCTGAAGAGCCAGCCAATTTAAATGAGACCCCTTTATATTTGCTGTTAGCACTTTCACACTTTATAACTATATTTTCCGTTCTATGTTTTTCTCTTCCTAGAGGTTGAGTGCAGGAACCATGTTTGTTTTACTTACCACTCTATCCACAGTATACACAGCACAGGGCCTGGCACCTACGAGGGGACTGATAAATAATTGTGGAATGACTGAACAAACCAGTGACTGGATGTGGAATCTTCTAGGAAGCCTTCTCTGGGCCCTTCCCTGTCACATGGGGTTCACATCTCTCCCTGCTCTCTCCCAGGCCCTGTGAACAGCCCAGAGGGTTCACCATGGAATGGGTTCTTTGGGTGCTCCTGTGCCTCTCACGCCAGCCTGTGGCCTCCTCCAGCCCGGAGCCTGGCCTCTCCCCTTGGCCACCCCAGCATGCACAGGCCCGAGCAGCTCCATAAATGTTGGTTGAACTGTTGAACTGAACCTATTCCTTCTCTCCAGCCTCCTCTCTGGCCTCAGCTCTCCAATGATTCATGTGAGTGGCCATCAGGAGCAGCGCTTCAGAGAAGAAACAAATGAAGAAGCAGAGAAATCGGCAGCAGGAGACAGGCGGACACATCCATCTCCTCCTGCCCTCTGTCCTCACTGCCGTTCCCCCGAGGGTTGCAGGCAGTCAAAAGTTCACGCTCCACGTTTTCTGGAAAAGGGAGGGAAAGCTCTGTGTGGGGGATAAAAAAAAGTCCCCAAGCTCAAATCACGCACACAGAGCAACAAGCCATAAAACGGAACACCATTGGGAGAAGATGGGGTCACATGGTGGGAATCTGGATTGCGAGGGGGGGGTGGCGGCACTTGAGAAAATGCAGTCTCCTCAATGGGAACCAGATGGGCTACGTGCTCTTAAATAGAATCCCAGACTTGCAGGGCTGGGCGGGAGCTGGCTGGGGGTGCTCTCCCCTCGGCCCCTTTGTGTGCAGAGGGGACATTAGATGGGGGTGGGGTTTCCCTCCCTCCCTGCCCCCCCTCCCTCACGCAAACCCTGAGGCTGCGACGGAGCGGCTTCCAGACCCCAGGCTCCTGGCTCTGGGTCAGTGCTCCTCTCACCCTGCCACGCTGTCTCAGCCCTTTGCCAGGATCTCCAAATTAGAAGCATATCGAGAAGCAGAACTGTCACCCCCCCTTTTCTGTTCTTTCTTCTAATTCTTTCTCTTTACAGCATAATTTTAAAGGTGCCAGGAAGTCCTCCTTGTTCCAAAAATCCCCGTCCCAGCCCCCGCCCCATCAAGAGGACACATGAGGATGCCTGCGAGGGGCACTGTGCTGGGTGCTTTATGGCTATTTGCTTATGTAATTGTCCCCGCGCCCTGTGACACAGGGGTTGGTCTATCAGTTCCGGATCCCATTGGATGGGATGTAGGATCGGAGGTGATGCTGGGGAGATGGGGGTCAGATACTGTCATTTTGTTTATTGACCACTTAAGATTTAGTATCTAAACCAGAGACCTTGCAGTAACAAAAGCATGAGGTTAAGTTGGAGGACCAGGGAGATGTCTTGAGATATTGAGATCCAAGAAGCCTCCACTTTTCCCAGCAGTGCCCATCACCCACCTGCAAAAACCATGTGAAAACAGGAGGGTGGACACGCATTTCATTTTCTCACTGACCTCTCCTCCCAGTAAAAAGACATCATGGGCTCTTTCCCAGCTCCCCTGAGAAACAGATTCTAGTAGTAACTTCCCAGGGGTCACTGCCTGGGGCTTGGTAGGCCATTCACTAAACAGCTACTGGGGCACCATCCACAGGGGAAGTGACTAGTGACTATGATGTGAATGACAGCTGGCCTTCCTCCCAGGTGTGTCTCATGCCCATCCAGGCATGAGGTGGGGCCTCTGGCCCTTTCAGGGCGCACAGAGGAATCCCTCCTTATCTGGACTTCAGAGGCGTCTGTGTCACCTATTGGGGGGAGGGGGGAGATTGGGCATCCACTTTCTTTGGAATCTGTCCCCTTCTGGGTTGCAATGGGGTCAGAAATTCTTCCTCTATCCTCCTGGGGTCAGCAGCAACCAAATGGTTGTCTCTAACAACCAATCACTCATTGTCCAACCAACGGTGGCCAGCACTTTTCAGTGTGCACCTGAGCTGTAGGTGAATGAACTGCTCCCTGAATAGTCCCAGGGAGGGCATCCTGGCAGAGGGAAAGCCAGTGCCCAAAGGCCAGAGTGGGGCCGGGCCAGGAATGCCTGGGGGCCGACGTGTCCACTGTGCAGGGACTGAAGAGAAGAGCAGCAAGAGAACTGGGGAGGTGTGAGGTTGGAGCAGCTCGATATTATTTACTGAGTACCTAGTGTGGCCCAGCTCAGAAAGGGCCTGGCGGCCGTGGCCAGGAGTCTGGATTTTATTTCCAGAGTGGCGGGGACACTTTTGAAAGGCTTTAAGGAAGAAAGTGGTGTGACGAATTGACATTTTTGCAATATCATTTATGCTGGAGTGAATTACAGGGAACAGAAGAGGGGCAGTACATTGAGAGAGGAGACCATTTCGGGGGTTCAGGTGAGTGGAGGAGGTGATCTGCACAAGGGCAGCTTCAGTAGGTGGAGAGGAGTGGATGGATTTGAGTCTGTGTTGGAGAAGGAGTTGTCAGGTCTTCCTGCCAGATTGGATGTGGGGTGAGAGGCAGGGACTGTCGTAAGTTTGGGGCCCGAATAAGCAGAGAGGCTGGAGGGGCCGTTCACTGAAACGGGAAGGTTGGTTTCCTTCCCCACCCCCACCTCTAACTGCCTCAACCCATGACTTCAGTGAGTAGCATGTGCTGTGGCCTTTCCCTGCTCCCTTTCTTGCAAAGCAGATGGTGAGAGAAGGAAGAAGGCCAAGCCTCCGGGGCTGTGACTGTACTTTCCACTTTTAGCTCAGCAGTTGGGAGCCCATGGCCTTGCCATTCCTTGCCTCCCACTCCTGGTTCTCTTAGCTCTGCTCTAAATTAAGTTCAGCTCAATATTATTTACTAAGCACCTACTGTGGCCCAGCTATGAAGGCCACTGTGGGCTAAATAGGGGAAGTGACAGGTGTGGTCTAGCCTTGGAGGCATGGAGAGAACCAGGGGCACAGGCAGAGAAGGACTGGAGCAATCAGGGAGGCCTTCCTGGAGGAGGTGGGGGGTTTTCTTGGCATGAAGGTTGGGTATGAACTGGGTGATGGAGAGACTGTGAGGGGAATCCCCATGAATTACTTTCATGGTAGAGAAAAAGAATCTCAGAAAGCTGTGGACACTTATTTGAGGTCAAACAGTGGGAAATGGAGTCAGAGTCAGCATTCTGATGAATTCCTGAGGCAGGGAAAGGCTAGCTCCATCCCCTCGCTACCCACCCCCCACACGTGCATGTACTTCCAGGAGGCCACACCTGATCTTTGACCCCAGCCTTCCCTCTCCTTGCTCCCTGATGAGATGGAAAGGAGGAGGAAGACTGAGACACCATGTGTGCACTGCCTGCCTTACCACCCCAGACCACTCCCAGAGAGCCAGAGGCCCACGGAAACAGCCATTTGCTGACCCTCTGTTCTGAACTTCCCCACATAGCAGGTCACCTTGTCCATGTCTCTAGAAAGCTCCAGTGGTTCCCAAGGTGTGGACCTGGACCAGCAGCGTCAGCATCACCTGGAAACTGATAAAAATGAACATTCTCCCCCACCCACCCCCCGCCCCAGACCTGCTGAATCAGAAACTCTGAGGGTGAGTCTTCAGAATCTGGGTTTTCCTGAGGCCCCGGGGGATTCAGATGCACACTCAAGGGTGAGAGCCTCAGATGTCCTGAGATAAAACCTCCCCGGAAAAGAGAGACATTTCTCCAGGCCCTAACCCTGCCTCCTCCCCAGAAGACATTTCCGCCCATATGGACTCTTTAGCTCTTCAAATTTATTGCCCACTCCCAACCCACTGGAGGCTGTGGGAGTGAAGGCCAGGTGGCCACATCTGCCGCCTTCTCACCCTCCCATACCACCCCCAGCCTGGCCCGCCACATCCATGCATCCATGCGTCCATGCAGAGGAGCCAGCATCCTCCATCGGGAACATTCCAGGCAGTGGAATAAATGGATTGGCTTGTGATAAAGAGGTGAGGGCACCCAATGCCCCATCGCAGTTCAGTTCACCTGGCTCCCCTTTCTGCCCTAGAACCCTGTCCCTAGCAGTGGGAGGAGTAGCACCAAGCCATCAACATCGCACTTGGCTCCTTTAGGTTAGAGATGAGAGGCTGGTGTGCGCTGCAGACAAAATCAGTTGTCAGCTGGCTGCCTCCTGGGATGGGAGTGGTTCCTTGCCCCCAGAGAGCTCGTATGACAATGTTATATCCAACCAGGGGCCCCTGTGTTCTTTAAAACTACAAGCAAGAACCACCCACTGAACATATACTCCTTCACGGAGCTCCTGCTTCTTCACGGGGCTCTTGGCAGAGCCCTGTAGAAGGCACTGAGTGTGTGTGGGGGGGGGGGGAGGGGGGGAGGCGGGTGCTTCCTGTCAGTAAGGCCCCTTCCTCTCTTGTGAGCATTTGGCCAAATGCCAAATTTTTTTCATTGCTTTTTATCATTTTCTTGCTTTAGTGTCTAATGAGTTGTGAAGCTGTGTTTGCTTAAACTGTATATACTGGAGGGGGGATGTTTGCTGCTATACTGGGCAGGGCCAGAGAGGATGGGGGCACAACCCAACCCCCTCAGATATGTGAGCAGAGGGTCATGTGTGAGCACATACAGGCCTAACTTCCCACTGTTGGAAAGAACAGAGGAGGCGGAGGTTCTGGCCCAAGCTCCAACACCAACAGTCTGTGTGGCTCCAAGGGAGTCAGTTAGCCCTTTTGGGCCTCAGTTTACTTGTCTGACAAATGAGAACAATAATAGCTCTGCCTTCTCTTCAGGACCCTTGTGGATATCCAAATGAACTAGTATCTAAAATAACCCTGAAAATATTGATGGCTCCATAGAGCAAGGCAATGTAGTCACAACAGGGTCATTGCCTCTTCCTGGAAGGCGGAGACTGCGGCTTTCTCATGTTTGATATTCCCCAAAGCACCTGGTACAACCCAGGACAGGTGGTCAATCAATACTTGTTGAATGCATGAAATAGAAGACACGGTCCCTGTCTCCACGGAATTGAAGGTCTAGCTGGGGGACAGTGGTGGGATGAGAAACACACAATGGAAGAAACTTAAGAAGAGTAGAGAGAGGCCCTTGTTAGCTCAGACACCTCTAATTTAGAATTTGTGATGCTTTCGCAAGGCCAGGGAGGAATTGAACCCTGCTGATGGGAACATGTGCTGAACAAACTCCTAGTGGGAACAAGACAATAATAACAGGAGTGCCTGGCTTCTGAGTGTGGGTTGTGCTCCAGATGGCAGAGGGCGTGCGGTACCCTTTGGCAACACCTGATTTTATGGGAGCAGTTAGCATGCCAATCACAAGCGAACTCTGACCTTATCTCGGAAGCAGCAGTACCTTCTCTTGACCATGCTTTGTTAATGGCCGTTCCGGGTGACTTCATGTATTTAAGGAACATAAAATTTTATTTTGTTAAGATTAGACCATTACTGGCCTCCTTATGCTTCCCCCAAACAGCTCAGCTCCAGTCACAGTCTTTAGTAGGTTTGATGACAAAGAGCATACAGCCAAGTCAATGCCATCACCCCCAGAGGAGGGGACGTGGGCTTCCTCAACAGCAATCAGGGGGCCCTTAGGCCTGGCAGAGAGTTGTTGGCTCTTGGGGACCCTGGCTGGTCCCTGGCCCTTCCTGGGCCACAGTTGTTTCACACCCACCCCCAGAGGAGAGGAGGCCGTTACCCAGTTTCCACAGATCGGGCCCTTCAACCCTCTGGGAGAGTGGCTCTGGGTCCTCTTTCCATGAGGCACACCTTCTCCCTACCCTGGGTTAGGACAGAAACGGGGGCAGGCGGGTGTGGAGAAAGTGTGAAGGCACAGAATCGTGAGGTGGTCCTAAAGGAAGGGCTGGCTCTTCCTCAGGACAGCCCTTCCTCTGGGGTCCCAGCCTGGGCAGGAAAGGCACCATAAGAAAGGGGAGTGTGTGGGTTTCAATTCTTGCACACCTCCAGGCAGGACGCCTTCATGCAGTGAACGACCTGCGGGACTCTCTAAGGGCCCTGGCTTAGGTGGCTTCCCCTGTGTGTGGATCCTTCTGTAGTCCCCCTCCTCATTTCCATCACCTCCTCCTCTCTGCTCTCCTCCTCTTCCTCCAGCCCTGGAAGCATAACTGGCATGCTTGTCTAGGAGGCTGGTGCAGGTCCCAGCCCGGGGGAGAATGGCCTGTTGGTTAAAGGTGTTGACTGCAGCCTGGCACCTCACTTCCCCTGGCAGACACACTTAGGATGTTCCCTGGGGTTTAGGCCTCAATGTCTAACACCTCTTGCAAAAAGAAGGCATGGAACCTTCCTATAGTCCTGCCCCCAACTGAGCGGACAATTTCTGAATGCTGGATAATGGGTGTGGCCTGAGGGGTACAGAAGGAGGACATCTAGAGGCCAGTCTGCTGACTTGCTCTTTCTTTTGTGGGCACTATCTCAGTAAGGAATACAGAGTCCCCTCATTTGTCCTGTCTCATCTTGAGCAGAGCACTCCCTAACCCAGGGTAGGTAGGCCTTGCAGGAGCCTAAAAATGGCCCTCCAGATGCATGCCCACCCAGACAGAAGGTCACCAGTGAGCTAAAGCAAAGCAGGGTGGTAGAGAGAGGGGAGCTGGGCTACCTCTGGGAAGGTCGTATGCAGGGGATGGGATCTGCTCAGGCCTTGAAGGGCAAGTCGATTTGGCAAGGGCTGAACCTTCCAGGCACAGATCAATGCATGAGCCCAGATCAATGCATGAGCCCAGGTCCCTGCTGGAGAGAGCAGGTTGGTAGCAGTGCAGAGATATGGCGGAGGGACAGAATGTGAAGGCTTTACATTCCAGGGAGAGGGGCACAGTCTTAACTGGTAAGAGGGAGCCATTGCAGGCTGTGAGTAAGGATGGGCTGTGATCAGGGTCCTGTGCCCTGATCTGCAGCCACTCAAGTGAGATGGGCTAGAGCCGGCAACCTCTCTAGGTGGGAGACCTGGGAGGATTGACTGCTGCGGTTCATCCCCCAAAGAGCTGCAGGAAGGGTAGAAAATCCCTCTAATAGTCAGAATTGCTAAGTAGGGACAACAAGAAGAGCCCTGGAGAGACCCCTCGGCATTGAAATATCCTATCTAATAATAGACAAATATGCAAATTGACCACAACCCGACACGCCCACAAGCCACGCCCACAAGCCACGCCCACCACCCAATCAGAGCGAGTATGCAAATTAACCCAAACCAAGATGGCTACAGCCACAGAGAGCAAGGTTTCCTAGGTAACAGAGGAAGCCAAGCTTTCTGCCAGCCATTGCAGGCCTAAGCCTCCACTCAAGCTACAAAGTTTCAATTATAGAAGGTAAACAAATTCAAACAAATGGCGGCAGAATGGAGCTTGAGAGAGCAGGCCAGGGTTGCCGCCGGCAACAGGGGAAGCAAAGCTTTCCACACACCCTGGCCAGGCCCACCCGCTTAAGGAAACAAAGTTTCAATTAAAACCCCAACACAAATGGCTGTGGGCCTCGGAGGGAGCCCCAGGCTTGGCTCTGCTCCAGGCTACAAAGTTTCAATTGTAGAAGGAAAATAAATTCCAGGTACCAGGGCCTCCGCTTGTGTTGCCAGGGGGCGTGGCCCGCCTGCAAACCACCACAGGCCCCTCGCTCAGGCCGCCCCACGCCCCAAGGGTATCCCACCCTGATCAGGGACACCCTTCAGGGCAAACCAGCTGGCCCCCACCCCTGTACCAGGCCTCTATCCTATCTAATAAAAGAGTACTATGCAGATTGATCATCACTGCAACACACAATATAGCTGCCCCCATGTGGTCAAAGATCCTGCCCCCATGTGGACACAGGATGGCCACCACAAGATGGCCAGCAGGAAAGGGCAGTTGGGAGGCACCTGGCCTGCAAGGGAGGGCAGTTGAGAGGGACCAAGCCTGCAAGGGAGGGCAGTTGGAGGTGATCAACCCTGCAGGAGAGGGCAGTTAGGGGTGACCAGGCCGGCAGAGGAGGGAAGTTGGGGACAAACAGGCTGGCAGCAGAGTGGTTAGAGGGTGATCAGGCTGGCAGGCAGAAGCGGTTAGGGGCAATCAGGAAGGCAGGCAGGTAAGCAGTTGGGAGCCAGCAGTCCTGGATTGTGAGAGGGATGTCCGACTGCCCGTTTAGGCCCGATCCCAGGGATCGGGCCTAAACGGGCAGTCGGACATCCCTTGAGGGGTCCCAGATTGGAGAGGGTACAGGCTGGGCTGAGGGACAACCCCCCTCCGTGCACGAATTTCGTGCACCAGGCCTCTAGTCCCAGATAATTGAGATTCAACCACCTGCCATCCTAGCCTAACGGGACTGCATGAGATGTCTACACCTAGTTTCCTAATTGAATCCTCAGGCAGTCCTGCAACATTGCTGTTAGATCCTCATCTCATGAGTAAGGAAACCAACACCAGAAGAACTAGCAATGTCACTGGAGGTCACATGCTGGGAAGGATCTGAAGCAGGTTTTGGATCCCTTACCTGTCTGACTCCAGATCCCCTCTCTTTCCATCACCATCCGATACCCAAAAAGGACCCTCCACCTCCAGGCCCAGAGCTGCCATGGGGATTCAGTTCCCATGGAGGGTACGGGCACATGCTGGGCAGACGGTCTTGTTCCAGGGCCCAGTTCTAGAAGGAAGCTGGGTATTATCAGTGGGAGGAGGCAGTGGGAGGTCTGGTCCTGGAAGACACCAATACTGAGCTTCAGAGTCCGGGAAGCAGAAGAAGGCTGAATGACACTCGGACCTAAACACACCCCTGCTCTCTGTTCTTCACGTTCTTACTTGGATTCTTTCTTCAGCCAGTTCTGCCATTTTATGGCTGAGCTTGGGCAAATCTCCTCACAGATCTTCACACCTCCATTTCCTCATCCCGGAAGTGGGGCTAATGACAGCGTGGTTGTGAGCGATTAAATTAGATATTGGCTTAGTGCGTATCATAAGAGGACTGCTTCATTCCAAAGAGCAGCATCTGCAGAGGTCTCCCCACTTCCCCATATCCATCTGTTATACATTCCTCTCAACTTTCAAAGCACAGTGTGAATGCCTTTGCATCCCTCTTGGAAGAATTGTTACCCTGATTTCTGCCCTGTAGAAGCTTGGTAATAGTTCTCTTGCATGATTAATCATGATCTGGCTGTAATCAGTTGAGGATATGTCTGTCCTTCCAGACACTAGCCCCCAAGGGCAGGGCCTGTGCTCACCTCATTTGTTTGCTCCTCCCTGGCTCAGGAGCTGACAGTTGTTGAAGCAGCTCTGATGGTGCCCAGACACATACCCTCTGGCCATGCCCACCTGGTTCCCTCCTCTTCTCAAAGGAGAGGCTTCTAGTCTCAAAACACCATTTCCTCCAGATCTCCTCACTTCCTGGCCTCCATAGCCCGCTTCCTTGCCTCTCAGATAGGCCGTGACCTAATTGCTATTCTTTATTTTATTGACTCTCCCTCCACCTGATAATGCAAATTACTCCATTTCTCTAGCAAATGAACTTCTCCCTTTGTCTGTGTTACCACTTTCTCAGGCTTTTTTCTTCTGCCAGGCACACTCTTTCTCTATCCTCCATAGCAAAGTCAGCTATTCATAACACTTCAAGATGATTTCAACTCCAGGCAGTTCTGAGAAAGGTCCCCTCTCTGTGGACATCCCAATGGCCATTATTCCACCAAGTCTGCATGTACTTCTGCTTGGCTGTTTCCAAATAAACAGGCTTGAGATGGCAGGAAAGGAAACACCATCATACTAAGCCCTTAACGTGGAGTGAAAGACAAAGTCAATGTGTGTTTATATCCATAGTACAGAAGAGATAGTATGTTCTCCAAACTTTACTGTCTTTGTCTCCTGGGTAAGGCATTTCCTGCTTCCCTTGTAGGGACTAAGTTATGGCCAATGGGACAGAGCAGAAGTGATGGAGGGCACTCCAGGCCTGGCCCTGAGAACCTCCTCCACAATCTTCCATCCTGGCTGAGTGTGGCGAGTTCAGCAGAGAACTCTGGAACTTGGGGAGTTGACAGATTCAAGATTCCCAAAATCATGTTAGAAAGAGAGTTACCCAATTAACAATGCTTGCATTGGATTGCTACAGTAGAGAGAAATAAACTCTTATTTCTAAGCCATTTCAAGTTGGGGGTTGTTTATTACCATAGTTACCCTACTCTGATGAATACAACCCCACGAGTATTATCATAGATACACATTGAACAACATGAGGGTTAGGGGAGACAACCTTCCAATGCAGTCTAAAATCCACATATAACTTTGACTCCCCCAAAACTTAAGTTGTCCCTCAGTATCCACAGGGGATTGGTTCCAGGACCCACGAAAAATACTAAACCTGCTGATGCCTAAGACCTTTATATAAAACTAGAGGCCTGGTGCACAAAATTTGTGCACTGGGGGTGGGGGGTTCCCCTCAGCCTGGCCTGCGCCCTCTAGCAGTCCGGGACCCCTCACACCTTACCACCCACCTGCTTGCTGCTTCTTACCACTCAGCTTGCTGCTCCTTAGCACTGCCACGGTAGCGAGAGAGGCTCCCGCCACCAGCACTGTGCTTGCCAGCCGTAAGCCCGGCTTCTGGCTGAGCAGCACTCCCCCTGTGGGAGCGCACTGACCACCAGGGGGCAGCTCCTGCATTGAGTGTCTGTCCCCTGGTGGTCAGTGTGCATCATAGCAGCCGGTTATTCTGGTTGTTCTGCCCTAATGGTCGCTTAGGCTTTTATTATATGGATGTGTAGAGATCAATGCACAGCTGGCCCACCACATCTGTGGACTCCCAACTACAGATGGCAAACAGTACATGTATTTATTGAAAAAATCCATGTATAAGTGAACCCAAAGAATCCAAACCTGTGTTGTTAAAGGGTTAACTGTATTTAGCAAGAATATAAAAATAGATGAGGGCAAAACAAATTAGGGGGGTGTATTATGAAGTCAGACATAAAAGAAAGTTGACAGATCTTGCAAAACTTACAGAAGTCAATGAGAGAAGGACTAATATTCTAATAGAAAAGAAAATGGACAAAGGCTCTGAACAGGTGACCAGCAAGTAAGTTATCTCCAAGGCCAATAAATATATGAAAAGATGCTCCTGAGTAATTAGGGAAAGGTAAATGTAAGGAACAATGAGATATCACGCCAATCACCTTGGCTTGGCAAAAACTAAGCATTGTGCATGATAATGCCACGTGTTGATGAACAGAAGAGAGAAACAGGAGCTCTGTGGATTGCTTGATGGGAATGTAAATAGCCTCAACCTCCTTGGACAATAATTTGATAATAACTAGTAAAGTTGAAGATGAGCATTCTCTTTACCTAGTTATTCTACAGAAACTCTCACACTTATGCACAACTGATAGAGACAGGATACCAATTTGGCTCTGAGTTTCCTAGCAGCCAAAGCAAAGAGGAACAGAGGATTACGTACAAGATCTTCAATGCCTATGTAATAAAAAAAGAGACCAGTGTCTCTGGCTTTTGGGCTGTGATGTCAGAGAAAATTTTCTCCTGTGAATTGCTCCTGTTAGGCAACATCCCCATAATAAATAGTGTATTACATACAACTTACTAAGTTTCAAAGCACATATACTGTTATATGAAACTTACTATTGATTATAGGGATGAAATCCAAGCTGAGGAGCAAAAGGCAATTCAGTAACAGCAATTATAGGAGAGTTCAAAGCCATGTGGTCCAAGTATGCACTCTCTGGTGACTTAGGATAGCCTGGCTTGATTCAGGAATGAGATTTTTAATATCACCAGGAACCCTCCCCACAACCGCCATGACAATTATGTTTCCAAACCAAGCTTTTGAACAGACTGAGTAGCAGAGAGTTCAGGTTACAATTTCAGGCAAACTACCAGAGTGAAAATATCCTCTGCTGTTGATTTAAGGCATGACCATGAACTCTGCTGATGCCATTGGCAAGAAGATTGCTATCTTTTATGAGAGTTAAGGAATTCTGACCAGGAACAGCGTCTAGATAGATACCCTCCCTAAAGTAGAAGCGTGTGGAGGGAATGGAGGTTAAATAAGAAAAAAAATATATCAAGAAATGTACATAAATGCAATATATGATTAATAAATGCAATATTTTCATAGGAGCTTCTTTGCAATAAAAAGAAAAATGTACAATGACCACATGGATTTCTAGCTTATATAGCTTCTCTGGGGAAGCTCATTGACTTTAGTTCTGAAATGTCTAGGTCATGGCCGAAGTGCACAGCTCTGGTCATTCATGAGTAAAGCTTGGAGTCCCTGGAGGAGTGAATACTGGCCATGTTTCTTAGCCCAATCTTTCTGGTTGTTATGACAGAGTTGCCCAGCTGAACCAAATGCTTCCAGCCCAGAGAGTCAAGAAGGACCCTAGAAACCAGTCCTCCTTTATCCCATTTCAAAAAGGGACTCTTTCTGTCAGATGGTTACTCCTGTGACTCCCAGGTTCTCAGAACACACTAAATGAGTCACACTAAATCCACACAATTGGCTCCAAAGTGGTTCCATAGTGGGAAGAGGATGGATGCTCTTCTTGGATTGCCTCAATTGGGTGGAATGGTGTGACAGAGATCTATGGGGGAACCATGGCCACCCCAAATTTGGAGCTTACAGAGGAGAAAGCTGCCACCTCTTGCTAAACTTGAAAGCAGCAGCCTGGTAGGTCTGAGACTTAGAACAGAGAGGTTGCCTCTATAGTGGGGACCAGTGACTCTGCACAGCCTGTGGGTACCCAGCCAAGAAACAGAACAGACAATTTGCAGAAATTTGGGCTCAGTGCTTAGGGAAAGGGTTTAAGAACTCTGGGAGCAAAGAGGCTCTTCAGTTCCTTTCTTCAGCTCTAGGAGGCAATCTTTTAAAAATATATATATATTTTATTGATTTCAGAGAGGCAGGGAGAGGGAGAGAGAGATAGAGACATCAATGATGAGAGAGAATCATAGATCAGCTGCCTCCTGCATGCGCCCTAACTGGGGATGGAGCCCACAACCCGTGTATGTGCCCTGACAGGGAATCAAACCATGACCTCCTGGTTCATAGGTTGATGCTCAACCACTGAGCCATGCCTGCCAGGCAAGGAGGCAATCTTTAATCAATGATACCACCAGGTGAAGAGGATGCTGTTGGACTCGGCCCAGATGCTCTTTGCACCCATCCCTCAGCTCTTGTGAACTTCTCTGCTAAGAATCTGCACCAATAAGGCTACTTTTGAGTCACTGGATCCACTTCACCCAGAAGCCCAGAGATCTGGAAGTGCTGGGAGTTTCTATCCCCCTGGACAGAATGAAGCCACAGCACGACTGGTGGAGGCACATGGCAGCCCATTTTCCTTGTCTGTGGAGGGTGGATGGGAAGACAAACTCTGTGGTGTACCCAGAGCTCCCTGCAAGATCAGGCAGAGGCTGCGACTTCACCTGGGACTTCACAGTGTTACTTAGCTTCTCCCTGTCCCTGTGCTGCTTCCCCCACTCTCTTCACTGGTTTCTCCTGGAAGCATTTTCTTGATAAATCACTTGCACATGAATCCCCTTCTCAGGGTCACAGGTTCACTCCGGGAGCTTTCAGGAGGCTGATGCAGAATGGAGGAGGAGCCTTGGGCTTGCACTAAGTTTCCTCCCCACATCCTCTCACTGTGCCTGAGTCAAGAGCAGCAGGATCCTTGGGGTCTTCGTTAATTGTCAGCTCTTCATAATGAAGCCTGGGACCTCCGCCGAGACCTGTGACAACCAGCCGGGTGTTTAGACTCTTTGGAAACGAGTTGCTCTTAGAGTGACTGAGATGCAATGCATCTTGGCAATAGGACTTCCTTCTCTGTGCTCCTCCGGGCCTGCCCTGGTAGGCTTGCCAGGGGAGTTCTGGCTTCCCAGAGAGCCTCAGAAAACAAGAATTTTATAGCCAGCGCCTCTGCTGCCAGATCGAGGAGGTCAGGCTGAGATCAAGCGGTCCCCATTGATGGTGTGTGGCCACAGGGAAAGCACGGCTGGAGAGGTGCAGCAGTGACCATCTCTCCCCCCCACCCCCCCACCCCGAGGCCATAGGATGGTCCCAACCTCCTCCAGTGTCTTCACAGCCACATGACCAGTCAACTCTAGTTCACCCAGAGTTGAACCCAGGCAGCCTATGGGCGGAGAGAGTTTGAAGGTGAGAAGGCTCTCTGTCTGAACCTTCTAGAACACCCATGTCACAGACACAGCAATTGTTGCATCATCAAAGACACCAGCCCTTTGGCTGAACTGTGAGCCCATTTCCCGTCAATATATGCCATGGGCTGCTGTTGAGCAATAGTGTCAGTTGGATCGGATGGCCCCCTTCAGTCACAATGACTTTTCCAGAGGTGGGGCCCATGGGGGAGCAATCTTCTAAGGCAGCTTGCTCACAGATGGGGCCAGACCGGGCCTTTTTGAGAAAGCCATAGCATTCCCAGCAGCCAAGTCACTTTCAATTAGTATGGCAAACAGGGTGTACTGGTTAGGGAAGCTGGGACCCTGTGCCCAAGGAGCCTCCTGTGAACTGCAAAGGATAGTAGATGCTGAAACTGGTCCCGTCAGGTTCTATAAGGTATCTGATGTTCTCCAGGGACAAGGTGGATGGCGTCCAACAGGTAACCTTGTCACCCCGTGGCCAGCAGAAACCAAAAATCCAAGGTTCTTACAAAGAGTATCAGCCTGAAAAGGAGTCGGGCCTAGAGCTCCCCATGCAACTCTCATCATGTTCCAACCCCAACTCTTCCCCAACCTCCCCCCAGGCGGGCACAGGCTTCCTCTATCTCCTGTCAGAGCCACCTTCCTTCCTGTTTCAGAGGAAAAGGTGCCCGCATGCTGTCCAGGCTGCAGTAGCTTTCTCCTCTGAGAACCAGTGCTCTGGCACCTTCTCTCTCCTGTCCCAGCTCTTGGTTTTGTGATCCTGCCAGTTCTTGTCCAACCTGTAGGGTCAACCCCATCCTCCCTGCGACACACATTCCCATGCTCCTGCCTGAGCCTGCTGAGGTCTGTCCTCTGCTCTGTCCCCTCACTCCACCAAAAGGTCTCTTGCCAAGGTCATCAGTCTTTAGTGCATTGTCCTCTCACAAGCTTGGATGCTGTTGGACATGTCCCCCATTTGCACCATCTTCCCTGCTCCCCACTGGGCCTTCCCTGATCCTGCAGGCAGTTTCCCTCTCACTCTTTCTGGACAAGCGCAGCTTGACATCAGTGACTATCTCTGTGCCAGCAACTCCCAGTTCTCCCTCCTCAATGCCCAATGATGTCCCTACTGGACATCTCCCTGGGAATGTGGCAATCTTGGCCAACTCACTTGCCCCAAATTGAACCATCTTATCCCCATTTTTCCCCCAAAGCTTGCTCCTTGTCAGGTAAACTCATCATCTTTTATACCCCTCTTGGCTCCTCTCCAACACTCCCCAGCAAATGGCATCACTGGTCAGGCAGGTGCTCACACCAGAAACCTGGGAGCTGGCCCAGCTCCTTCTCCTTTCACACCTTCATCCTTCAGAGTTCTGTGGATTTTTCTTACGCCTTCCTTGTCACGTCCGCCAGGGCCTGGGCTCCCTTCAGACCTCACCTTCACCTTCTGCTGACCCGCCCCTTCCCATCCCGCCCCCCCACCCCCCGCCCCCCTGCCCTCCAGCAGGCTTAGCCTCTGACTGCCACAAGCCTAGCTCCTCCCCTCAGGGCCCTGAAGGAAGGCTGGCCTTCAGTGAAGGTCCCGTAGTCTGTCTGGAGAAACATGAGCTTTCATTTGTTGGCTGCGTGTCCAGAAGCCTCTCACCCAGGCAGACACAGTCCTGGGGGCATCTTCACTGCCATGGCTACACAAAGCTACATTCTCAGGCGCTTGCCTGGAGGGTGGAGGAGGGGAATGGAGGTTTCCCAACTGTAAACCTCGTGTGGATGCGCGCTCCCTACACCAATCTGCAGGCAGCCCCATGGGGTGGAAAGCTCTGCTCTGCCCACCCCACTCACTCACTCAGGCTTCCCTCTTGGGAGCATAAGCCCCTCTACATCCCTGTCGCCAACCCCAGCCACTCTGGATTTTGCAAACTGATGGTTTTAAAAATCCACAACCATCCAACTACCAAGTGTCCAACTTTCTGGGAAAGGGGCCTTCCCACTCCTGTGCGCTCACTCTCAGATGAAGGACGCTGGGGCCTTGGGAATGAAGTGAGAAACCGCCCCCCGCCACCCCCCGCCGCCCCCGACCTGAGAGGGGCTGCCCATGGTGGTTTATCTCAGGGAGTGGCTTGCTCAGAAAAACCTTCTGACACGATGTGAAGGTAGGTGCACTCCCTGTAATTCTTAATTTCTCTATGGCAAATGCCCCTACAGCTACAGCATGAGTCCTACAGTCTTATCAACTACCTTGACTGGCCCAGCAGAGTAGATGGACAGTGGCCTGAGGGGTGTGTGTGTGTGTGTGTGTGTGTGTGTGTGTGTGTGTGTCAAGGGTGGAATGGAGAAGCAGGGTGAATATCCCCAGGGGGACCTGCCATGTGGACACATGGGGGCACCTGAGAAGCAGGGGTGCTGGAGAGAACCCCTGGGCCTGGCAGGCTTGGGGAACCAAGCACGGTGGCCTGGGGGAGGGGCGGAGGCCAGTGGAAGAAAGGCTTTCAGACTTTCAGGGAACGTAAATTTTACCCCCGGCTACTTTCTCTGGGATTTATTTCTCAGTGAACTTGAGACTTTGCCTAATTACGTTTGGGTCTCTTTCAAAGCACATAAATTGCATCCAGTTCTTCTGCCTCCTTCTTAGGAATGAATAAATTGTCCCTGTGCAAGGAGGGGTCTGGGGGAGAGAGTGAGACTTTATTAATTCGACACAGAACTCTGTTCCCCTGCCCTCCCCTCTGCCCCCCGTTGAATAATAAAATAATGAAGATTTGACTTGGACCAGGATGTGTGGATAAATATATTGGTGACATGAATGGAAATGGATTTATTACATAAACAGGAGACTTCATCAATTTAAACCTGGCCTCCTTTCAATGGGCATAAATTACATTTTCTTTTCCTACCAGTTGCTGGGTTTGTGTGTGTGTGTGTGTGTGTGTGTGTGTGTGTGTGTGTGTGTTTAGAAACTGGATTTATCGAAATTGAGACTTCCCTAATTTATTTCATGCAGCCTTGTGCTTCCTCTTTCTGCCCAACTCATTAAACACAAGTTTCCTTCTAGCAACCCTTCTTGAGTCTTCCTCACCTCAGTCCTGCTCTCAGAGTTCTATGGCCTGCTGGGAGGTGGGGGTGAGGCGTGGGGTGGGCTGGAGTACCAGCTGTCACCTTGTACCCTGAGAGGAGACCCTCACACCTCTACTCCCGCTAGAACTATGCGGTCCATCTTAGGAAGGATGCTACAATAAGATGTCAGCCCCAGAAGCAAAAGAAGGTCTCTTTCCAGGCCTCCAAGGGATGGCCCAGAGCAGGAGCTGGCCTGGGCTTCTTCCAGAATGGGTCTGCAGGTGAATGGAAGACAGATCCAGTGAATAGTATTGCATGAAGAGGCCCAGGTATGCTTCCAGGAGCCCTGCTGGCTCTGAGGTGGAAGTCCCAGGTGAGGTATGGGTAAGGAGGGTGCAGGATGTGCTAGAAGGTCCCATCAAAGACAATGGCAAAACGCTTGTGGCACAAAATTTGATTTCTTTGGCGCTCAGGGCTCATAGTTCCACTTCCTCCTCCTCTGTCCCTTTTCCTACTGCTTTATCTTAGCAAATTGGGGCTTTACTAAGATGTTTGGTTGGAGCAGGGAAGACGGCTTGACACTGTCTTCTAGTGGAAGACATGGCCTTTGGACTCTGTGGTTTCACCTTTTCTGTATCGTTGCTGGCATGTCAAGGTTACTCTCAGCCTGAGGATCCATGTAGGGAGTCTCCTATCTGTCTCTCTCCAGGTATCTCCCATGGAACTTGGACAGTGCTGAAAATCTTGAATATTCTCATTCACTTAAAGTGGTAAAAATCTTGATATGTTGACACTCCTGGGCTGTATGTATGACAAAGAAGAAAAGTGGCTGCCACCTTATTTAGAGAACCTGAAGAGGACAATGATTAACCCAAAGAGGTGACTAATGGGGGGAGTTCTGGGCACCACCGATTCCCCTTCATTGAGCCTTCCTGACACTCCTGAGTCTCCCACACCACAATGAGAAGGGGGCTGCCTCAGCAATGCCTGCCCTACGGGGGCTTAGGGATGAGGGGCGATGGAGGAAAGAGGCTGCCCCCACAAAAACCCTCACCCCATCTCCCATCCCATCATCTCATCCTTTTTGCCAGCCCCAGGGTTGGTGGGTTGGTGGGGTGGGGGGATGCAGGCAGTGGCAGCTCTGCAAACTGTCATTCACCAGGCCTGCCGTCTGGCGCAGGTGTTTCTAATAAGGGCTCCTTCGGGCTTGCTTCATCCAGGAGGATGTTTACAAGAAGGTCTGATGAGAAATTGTCTCCAAATGCTGTCTTGTAAGCAAGACGTAAAGAAGGGGGGTTAGTGCCTTAGGCTGTAAGCAAGCAGGGCTCCTGGAATGGGGCCTGGCCAGTGCTCTCTCCACCCCCAGTCCTCTTGGCCAGGACTGGCAGGCTGGGGCCTGGGCAGGTCTGGGCCCACTGCCAAGGTTGGTGAGCGCCATGGGGGTTGGGTTTCAATAAACAAAAGCAATAATGTTGGAAGAACCTCCACAATAAACAGAGAGACTGGGGCATCCCAATGTGACTACCCAAGCCCCAAGGACCTTTCTCTGACCCTGTGATCTTTGTTCAGCCCCTCCTCCACAGGATGGGGTGCAGGCAATCACAGGTTTTATTATCATCATCATGAACAATCTACACATCATTAAGAAACATCGTTCTGGAGAATCCGAAAGAAGGAAAGGAGGTATCCTATCTCTGTGCCTTCACACAGAGAATCTGCCAGTGAGAGTAGACCCTCTGGAAGAAGGGTAGGGCATGCATACCAGAGGTGGCTAACTTTTTTCCTGAAGAACCAGATAGCAAATATTTTCAATTTTGAGCCCCTCCAGTTTCTGTCCCAACTACTCACCTCTGCCATTGTTGCAAAATGGGTGAGCCTGGCTGGATTCAATCCACCATAGTAGTTTGCTAACCCCAGATGAACACGATCAAATGAGTCCCAGAGGAGTCAGGCGACCGGCTGAGATAACGCAGCCTATGGGCAAGTGAGAAGGACAATTGCCCAGACTCCTGACCTCTCTGCCCAGTAGGCTACATAGACTGGCATGAGACCCAACTCAGTATAATCAACTGAGGTAGTTCCCTGGAGACCTAAACTTGGCACAAGGGAATTGTACTCCATGGAAAAGGTCAGTATGTTCAAGGTTGCAGAGGAATTTGAGGCTTACGGTAGTCAAGTTAGTTATACAAATAAAAAGGAAGAATGTAGCTGGTTGTTCTGGTGTGGCTGGGCAAGAACTTCTGGTGCCTTCCCTGAATTGGGGAGCCAGGACATAAAAGGAGAACAGGCAGGACCCGGGTCTAGGCACTGCTGCTTGCAGGAGTCTGAGGATGGCCCCTCTTTGAATACCATCCCTGTTTGTGCTGTTTTGTGTGGGGTCACAGGGTCTGTGGGGTCAAGTTTTATTAGAGAATAATGGTGCAGTTGAACTTGGGTGGTCTCTGTGAGGATGGAATTGTAGGTCCCTTCAGGTGTGGGTGAGGTTGAAGGGGACAGAGTGAGGCTGGGCTTGGAATGTTTTGTGGTGGGTTGGTGTGTGTACAGGATTTGAAAGCCCAGTGTAGCCAGGGTTCAATGTGGCTAGGGGATCAGTGAACAGTGGGTGGGCTTGGAGCTACCATCAGAGTACCCTCTCTCTGTGTCAGGGGGCAGTGAGGTTTGGCACAGGGGGTTCAGCTTGTAGTCAGGATGGGTGGTTAGTGTGGTGTTTGGCTTTGGGGTCAGCATGTCTTTGTTGGTTAGGCTTGGCCCGGGGGTAAGGGTGGGGATGGGGTTTGAGGGTCAGTGTATGCTTGGAATAGGAACCGTCTGAGGTTAAGTTTGGTAGGTCAGTTTTGTTGGAACTGAGCGTGAGGTGAAGTTCTGGGATTAAGGGTGTGGCCTTGTTTGGGAATCAGAGTGCCTGGTTTTGGGGTAGCTGTGATAGAAGTCATTGTTTGGTTGAGGTTCTTGAGGTCAGTGAGTGCTCAGCTTGGGGTGTCTATGCCAGTGCCTCTAATTGGGACTGGAGGTCAGCATGTGGTTGGAAAGCTGATAGCCAGTGCCCCTTGGGCTTTGGTGGATCGGTGTCTTACCCAGTTGGGAGGATTAGTGTATGTGCTGTTTTGATCTGGGGAGCTGGTGTGTATTACGGGTTGGGCCTTCACTGTGTATGACTACGTTCAGAGGAAAATCTGTGGCTGAGCTACATATTCCAGTGTGGTTGTGTCTGTGGGTCAGTGTGTGACTATGGAGAGAACTGTGGTATCAGTGTATGGATGTACTGGGGGGTAGGGGTGGAGGTTCACTGTGATTTGGGGTTACTCATTGTTGAGGATTCAAGATGTGATTGGAATTGGAATGTGTGGGTCTTTGCAAGTCATGTTATTAGAGGGTCAAAGTGCAGCCAGGTTTGGGTGGTCAGCGTGTGCTTGGGACCAATTGGTTATGTTGAGGTTCAGTCAGGGGATGGATAAAGTTGGGGATGGGGATGAACGAGTGGTCTCCTGGAGAAGACTCCCAGAGGAAGAAAGCCTCACAAGCAGAGACATGAAGGCTGAGCTGGGATCAGCTGGAGGTTTGAGCCATGGGTTCCACATGCAATATGTGATGATGAGGGTGAGAAAAAGGTTATAGGAGTTGGTAGAAAGAGGTAATATGGGGAGTCACTACCTCGTTTGGGGTAGAGACTTTTGGGTGTGGACTTCTCAAACTGGGCTTCTTGGAGAATCTAGAAACCAAAGAGGATTAAGGGGTCAAGTTTGCTTGAATGTTTGGGCAAAAATACTGTAGCAAATGCTACTGTTGTCCTGCCAATACTCTCTGGTACTCACTGTTCCTTATATATGCCAATCACATTTTGCTGCAGTGCCTGCAACTCTGCCTGGGGATGTTGTCTGGCTGTGGGAACAAGTTCTGTCTTTGCCAGGCTATTGCCCTTAGTGATAGTCCAACCCTCATGATGGGCAGGAATCGGTGGACAAACACCCTGGGTTTGGGTCCTCAGTAGTCTGTCACTCATTAATACACCCTGTGTGGGCTTCCTTCCCTTCCTGGCTCATATCTCCACCCCCCTATGGTGCTTCCTGGGATCACAGCCCAAGTAAACGACTTGCCTTCATATTCCTGGTGCAGGTTTGCTTCTAGGGAACCTGACCTAAGAGAAACATTTTTATAATAAAGCCAACAAAGATATATTATGGAGCATGAATTCCGTATGACTTTTCAAGATAAAGCAAAACCATGATAGAGAGTGTATGCCTCTGGCAGCAGGGGTCCCCTCCTATAGGTCGCTAATAAGGGTCCAAAATTCAAGAGCCTGGCTAGGGAGGCATGATGCAGTCCCTAAATACCAGCCTCCTAGGCACAGATGGCACAGAAAAGGGTAGAGCGTGAATCTGGGGGAGGTGGCAAAGGGATACTAGTGAAAACAGCTGTGCACTTGAGTTGGGGGGGGGGGTTGGCATGTGGCCAGGGTGCAGTAAGTGTGCTGCTGTGACTAGGGTTCCTCAGGCTGTTTCTTCTATTCTATTGTAGGATGAGTGGGGAATGAAGGGGGCTTGGCTTAGAGTTCAGTAGCTTTGGGGTGGTCTGTGTCCTGCTGACTTTGAGAGGATCAATACGTAGCTGCTGTGGGGTGGCCAGAGTGGCCCAGTTTTGATCATTATGTGGTGAGTGGACATTAAAGCATGCTTAGGATTGGTGCGGGATCCGCATGTAACTGATGTCAGGAATGGACTTCCCTAGTGGGAGGACTGTGTAATTGGTTTGGGGGGTACAGTGAGTCATTGGATTTGGGGGTCAGGGTGGGGATCAGAAATTATCCAAAGGGGCTGTGAGCACTGCTGCCAATCCGTATGGCACCTTAGTGTGGGTTTTAAAAAATGCCCTGTTCTTGGCAGACACAGACCTGTCCCAGAGGGTGGGCATGGTGCACAGGGTGCCGGCTGGATTTCAGCCCTCTCTTGCCCTGTCATCTGGGTGCCTTTGGGCAGTGACCAACCTGCATGACTCCACACAGCAGCCCTAAGGTTGGTTGGGGTCTCTGAGTCAGAGTCGCCAATAACCCAGCATCCTCCAGTCCCCTCCTCAGCCATCTCCTCCAGCTATCCTGTTCTTCCGAGAGGAGGCTGGGCAGGTTCCTGCCGTGTGAGACCCTGCACCCTGTGAGGCTTGGGAGTTGACTTCCTGGAGTGAGGGTCAGGGTCAGGGTTCGAGTCCTGGCCACGTCGTATATGTGTCAGAATGAGCAATGCCTTTTTAGGTCACATATACTTTGGACTTCAACACTGCTTTATGTAGGCCGTAAAATTAATAGGTGGGAACGAGATTTATGGGCCCCACTGGGCTGTTCTTTGCTTGTTAGGTTAAACACACTGATTTCCTGGTACAAAAGTGCTTGTTAAAATAATCTCCCCCAGAATGTTCAGAGGGGACATATCTGTCTTGTTTGGGGGGATGGGGAGAAGACCTCAGTGCCCCATCTCCACCTCCCGCCTGGCCTACCTGTCATGGCCTCCCCCAGCCCCAGCTGTGTGTATGATGGAATAAATGATGATGTTTCTGGGTGGGGGTGGTCCAGGCAAGGAATGCGCCTCTGTACAGATAATGCCAGAGCCAGACACACACTCCCATCATCCCCGCCCACCCTGAAGAACCACTAGCCTTTGTTCCTGCCATATCTTGAAAAGAAATGCTAGAAGCATGTGGGGTGTGTATGTGGGGGGAGGCACGGTGTTGTTGGACTGGAGTGGGAGGATGGTCTTACAGCCACTTCTGAAGACTTGAAAGTCAGAAATGGAGGCACAAAGAAGGGGAGGCAGGCCGTGCTGCTGAGCACCTCTCACTTCTCCTAGCCCTAAGTGCCCTCAGATGGCACTGAGCTTGCAAATCTATGGGGATGGACTCTGCATCTCTTTCATTTCCCACAATGCCCTGGGTCATGCACCCTCAGAATGACTCAACCACCCTTGGGAGTGAAGACTCCTCGGTGGTTGTATCTAGTGGGATCATGGGTGATGTGGATTATTCAGAACATGCAGGAAACGTCTGTCAGAATCAAGCTGCTCACAGATGCATTGGGCAGAGCTGGGAGGTGCACCTGAGTGGGGCTTAAGTGGGCTTGATCTCGTTAGACGGCACGATGGTGCTGTGAGCAGCTTCAGGGGCACGTCACAGCTCAGAAACAACGGCCCAGGCTGAGACAACTGAGGATGGTGCTTGGCCTTTAGTAGGCCCATGAGTTGCTTGTTAAATGACAGCATGCTGCCCGGCCAGTATGGCTCAGTGGTTGAGCATTGACCTATGAACCAGGAGGTCACAGTTCGATTCCCAGTCAGGGCACATGCCGGGGTTCCAGGCTCAACTGCATGTGGAGTTAGACTGCTTGGATAAGAATCTTGGTTCTGGTACTTCCTGGCTCTGTGACTTTAAGCAAGTTACTAAACCCTTCTCACGTGTAAAACAAGAATAATAAGAGTACTTACCTCATAGAGTTGTCGTGAAGGTTCAATGAAATGCTCTGTATAAAATGTGCATGACAATGTCTGGCACATACTAGTAAGAGCTCTGTACCTCCCTTTTTTATCACAGTCCTAACCAACTTGTGTCACCTTCTTGTTCTGAAATACTGCCACCTGCTGGTAGGTTTCTGGTGCAACCACCACATACCATTGGTGGCCAGAACAGCTGAGCACCCCAACTGGCACCCACCTGACTCCTCCACTTGGACTATTCTCCTCCCCTTTACAATAAGCCATCCTCCTCCTCTCTTTCTAGGTTCTATGCAACAGCACTTTCTCCTGGGACTTCATTGATTATCAGCCCTGCACACCAGGAAGCACAGAGCTACCTCTAACTTTTCCTCTCTGTCCTTCCATCCTCGATTTATTTGATTGCATGGATTTTAGAGCCAAGCTGATGTGGATTTAGATCCTGGTGTCAACACTTAGTAGCTGGTGACATGGAGTGTTAAAATCACTTGTACATTTTTATTTTTGTAAAAATACAGATTTAGAGTCACACAGGATAGACAGTCAAGTGTAGTGGTTACAATTACTGAAGCCCCCTGAGCTTCATGATTGAAGGGACCCCCAATAAACAGTGACTATAGTCATTTTTCATCTTCTGCCCCCTTATCTCAGTCAAGCCCCTGATATTCCCCTCAGCTCCCAACAGGAAACTGTTTGCCTTATGGTCCCTGATCGCACATACCCCCTCGTGGCAGGTTCTGAAGAATTTTCCTTGCTAGTAACCACAGGGAAAAGGGAGCAACATGAATGCAGAGAAGGGAGTTATCAAAAGGTCAAGTCCCTTGTGATGGTCACACAAAAGGACCCGAGTCCCCACTCTCTTGGTTCCATGCTTGGCCCCCATGTATTTCATTGTAGCCTTGCTTGGAGGGGGCCCAGGCTTCTTTGTCTCTGCTGACCACACCCCATGCTCTCCCAAAGCAGCAAGCTGGAGGAGCTTGGCTTATCCAAATTCTCCTGGAGGGGATCTCAAGGAGATTGATGTGTCAATGTGGGAGCTGGACCACAAAGTTCTCTAAGGTCTTTCCTAGCTCTGCGTGCTGGGTCTGAGTCAACCATGTTTTGACTTAATGACTTCCAAATGTCCGCTCCAGAGCACTCGCCTCTGCACCAGTAGTTGACCCGGAACACCACCCACACTGACCCAAGAAAACCTGCTGGGCCCTGATGATGGGCACTTGGTGCCCTGCTCTTGATGGAAGACCAGCTCTCCATTCAAATCCAATCCAAGAAGGTCCAAGGTTAGGAAATAATGCAGGTTCAGACTTTGGGTTGGAGAGACAGGCCTGGGCAATATGACACACTGCTTGTTCCTCTCATCACTTATCTCTGGGATGAGCACAGCATCCCACTGGGATGGAGGCCCTGGGCAGGCCACTTAGCCCTAAAATGTGCTCCCGTGTCTGAGATCTCTAAGTTTGCTTCCTTTGGGTTCTCCTAGATAGACACCTCTCAAACCCAGTCTTGCCCCAGAAGGGTGCTTCTCCCTTGGGCTGCGTGAGTTTCCCAGACCCTCGCAGGCAGCCTGTGAGTTCTCAAAGAGGCGGAAGGCAACAGGGAAGGGCTCCCAGAGGTCTGAGGAGAGGGAGCAGACGTTCAGACATTCAGACAGCCTTCACTGCGGTACAGAGCCTGCCCACAGGCCTGGTGGATTAGAAGGGCTATTTGGTGAGTCCACAACCAGCCCGCAGGGGTGGGGAGCTTTGCTCAGACTTTGTAGACCATCCAATGACTTCTTTTCAAAACAGGGTTTTGATGAGTTAAGTGTAAATGAATGAGAAACACATGGGTTGGATTTCCCTCCAAAGGCAATGGGGTTTGAATACAACTCAGGGAGGGACTGGCGGTGGGGGGCTGGTCTAGGGAAGAGAGACATGCCTTAATCAAACAGGTCTTTTCCTATTTCTGTTAACTTTTGCCGCCACTGTTCCAAAGCTCCCTGTCTCTACATGTCCCCCACCCCACCCTCAGAGGTGTGAGACCTGGGTCTTTGCTTACCTATGCCCCGCTGACCCAGGTTCAAGCTTGCCAGCATCAGACTTAGGGGGAGCTGGACGCTCCCAGCCTCCCTCCGGCTGCTGTCCAGGATGCCTGGCAGAAGCAGCTGGAAGGCTTTTCTCTGGAGACAGTGACTCGCTGCTCATCCTAGACTTCTGAGGTGGGGTGGCGCAGGATGGAGGGGGAGACAGGGAGGGTGCAGGGCCGGCCTCAGTGTGGCACACTTGGACTTACAGGGAGTAGACCCCCGCCTTAGAATGCAGAGTCTCATTAAGGAGGCAACTTTGCAGACAAGACTGTGTCTTCATCTCTATTTAAATTACATGTATTATTTTACTTTATTATATTCACAGCTTTGTTTTGGTGTGACTCTCAAAAGCACAGAAAAGCAAAATAACAAAATTAAAACTACCTATAATCCCCACTCAGAGGTGACTTTGTCAACATTTTGGTACGGTTGCTTCAGGCTCACGTTGTTTGTTTTTAAAAAATACAGATTGAGAGTCACGCAGGATAGATAGTCAAGTGTAGTGGTTATAATTTTGAGTTTAGAGTAGAGTAAGCTACCTGGGTTCAAATCCCAGCTCCATCACTTGCTGCACGGTAGATCAATTTTCCTAGACTTCAGGTTTCACTTCTCAAACTTTTTTTTAGAAAAAGGAAGAGAGAGAGATCGAAATCGATTTGTTGTCCCACTTATTTATACATTCATTGATTGATTCTTGTATGTCCCCTGACCGGGGACCTAACCCAAAACCTTGGCATATTGGGAAGATGCTCTAACCAACTGAGTTATCCAGCCAGGACCTCACTTCTCAAATTTATAACAAAACAACCAATATGACATTTGCCAAGGTTGAAGGGGATAACATATACAGGGTGTCCCCAAAAATGTATACACACTTTGAATGATTATAAAGCCAGTATTTATTAACATACAGTTCATTTTCAAAATTTAAAAGAATCTACAGAATTAATACCTTTTTTTGTCAATGCCTGTTTTCAAACTGAAGATACTGCTGATAATGTGAAGCAATGGAATCACAAATATCAAGAATCATTTCATTCGGTATTTATGCACCCTCAATTCATCAACTGTTGCCAGTTTTGTACTGTAAACTTTATCTTTTATGTGTCCTCATAAAAATTCTAGCAGATAAAATTTTATTTGTTCACTGCTTAGTCTGGCTTCACCCATTATTTCAAATCAGTTAACCTGAAAAGGGGGTGAAAATTAAGTGAGTTATCAGCAGTTAAAGTGTGTATACATGTTTTTGGGACACCCTGTATATAGCACGTAGAGCAGTGTTCAATGCATAGTAGCCACTCAGTAGTTGTTAGCTATTAGTGTTTCTATTTTGTATTCTATCTTTTCTATCTATCTATCTATCTATCTATCTATCTATCTATCTATCTATCTAGATATAGATATATGTATATCTTTTCTCTATATATATGATATCCTCTCCCTATATCATTAATATTTTCTATAATATGATTGAATGGCTGCATTCTTGTTGTAGGTTATTCATCCAGCCTTTTCCTTTAAACATCTATTATATAAATAACACTGTGATGAACATCCTTCTGCATTATAAGAGGGTACAAGCTAGAGTCTGAGTTTTCCCCATGTAAGTTCTTTTTGCATAAGTTGATTTGCATGAAGAGAATTAATTGGAGAATTTTATATTTATGAGGTGGGAGGAGAAAGAAGTAGGGGATTTCTACCCCTATAGTTTGCCTTTTCCACAATGTCAAATAAATGAAATCATGTAGTGTTTTGTGTCTGGCTTCTTTTACTTTGCACAACACTTTTGAGATTCATTCATATTGCATGTATCAATACTCCATTCCTTTTTATTGCGTGTAATATTCCATTATGTGGATATATCATAATGTTTTTATCCATTGATAGTTGATAAACTTTTGGATTATTTCCAATTTGGGCCTATTATGAAAAAGGTTCCTAAAATTTGCATACCAGTCATTGGTGGACATATGTTTTTATTTTTCTTGAGTAAATTATTAGGAATAGAATTACTGAGTCATGTGTACATATTAAGCATATGTTTAACTTTGTAAGAAACTGCCAAACTGTTTTCTTAAGAGGCTGCACCATTTTGCATTTCTACCAGCAATGTATGAGAGTTTAATCACATCCCTCATCAGCAATTGGTATTATCAGTATTTTAAATTTTAGCCATTCAAATGGGATATAGTGTAATCACATTGTGGCTTTAATTTACATTTTTCTAGTGATTAATGTGTTGAGTCTTTCTTCATGTGATTATTTGTTATCCATATGTCTTCTTTGGTTAAGTGTTAAAATCATTTGTACATTTTTATTTTTGTATTTTGTGGGGCAGTAATTATCTTCCTATTATTAAGTTGTAAGAATTTCTTATATATTCTGGATACAAATTCTTCATTATATATGTGTTTTGTAAGTATTTTCTCCCAAACTATGTCTTGTCATTTTATTTCCTTAAACTGTGTCTTTTAAAGAGTATATTTTTTAAATGTATCAAATTTCTTTCTTTTATGAATTGTGCTTTTTAGGTCCTAGCTAAAAAAAAAAAAAGAAAGAAAACTTTGCCCAACCCGAAGTCACAAAGATTTCTTTCAAAGTTTTTTTTTTCTAGAAATTTTATAGTTTTAGAACTTACATGTAGGTCTATGATGCATTTTGAGTTAATTTTTATAGAGTGAGGTATGGATTGATGTTCATTTTTTTGCATATGAATGTCTAATTGTTTCAGCACTATTAATTGAAAGGACTAACCTTTTTCTAATGAATTATCTTTGATCCTTTGTCAAAAATCAATTATCCATATTTGTGATAGTCTATTTCTGGACTCTTCTGTTTCATTGATCTAAGTGTCTGTCTTTTTACCAATACCACTATCTTGATTATTGTAGCTCTATAGTAAGTTTTGAAATCAGATAACATGAGTTTTTCAACTTTCTTCTTCAAAATTATTTAGCTATTCTAGTTTTGTTTGTTTGTTTGTTTGTTTTCCAATTTAATATTGTCCTACAGCTTTTGGGTCTTCTTGATTTTTAATCATTTTTTTATCTGTGCTTCAGTTTGAAAAATGTTTATTGACCTATTTTTAAGTTTGATGGTTTTTTTCTCTTCTGCGTGCAGTCTGCAGATTAAATTGCCAAAGGAATTCTTCTCTATCTCTGATATCATGCTTCCCCCAGTATTTCTATTTGACTTTTTTATAGTTCTCTATGTTGAAATTCCCCACTATTTAAGTACCTTTTCCACTAGATACTTTAACCTACTAATCATAGTTATTTTAAGGTTTCTATTTAATCATTCCAATATTTGGGTCATCTCTGAGTCTGATTCTGTTGACTATGTTATCTCTTAACAAATTTTTACTTGTGGTGAGTGTGTGTGTGTGTGTGTGTGTGTGTGTGTGTGTAATTTGTATTTTTTTTATTTTTATTTTTTTTTGCTGGATGTTAAACATGATGTGTAGAAAAATAGCAGAGATTGAGATAACAAGTACTTTTGCCCTGAGATGGGCATGGCTCTTTCTGTGAGACCATTAATGTACGTGCATGTTTTGGGGGTTGTTGAGTTAATTTAGTAAATATTTGTACTGGGTTTGAAGATTGTTGCTGCTATAGTTATCTTAACATTACCACATCTTGTAAATTCCTGCTACCTTGTGTGAGCAACCCTTTCTTCTGTGCTCTAAAGGGAAATTATGTGTTCCATCTCTCCTCAAATGAGCTTTTCACTCTTTGAAATCCTGTTCATTTGGTAGTCTTGTGACATCAGCTTTAATATAGGTTCAGGAAAAGTCATACTCTTGTAGATTATCTGGCTTTTTTAAAAACCATTTTTATAGGAAAAGCAATGTCCCCTTGCAGTTTTCTATATCCTAAGAAAGAGCAGATTATTTTTTTGCCTTTTGACACCAATCTAGAGAATCATAGGGTTTTCTTCTTTGAACTAAAGATGCAGTAAATTATATTAATCCATTTCCTCTTAAACCATACTCACATTATTTTAATAATACCCATTGTCTAATTTTTTTTTTTTTTACTGTAGTGCTGAATTTGATTTTCTAGAATCGGTAAGTAGTTTTGGTTTGTTACTATATTTTTCATGTTTTGTGTATCATGATTAATCTAGGTTTATAAAATCAATAGTGATATTTCATATATTTTTATATTTTCTGTGAAAGTTTATGTAGCAAGGAAATTGTCAATTCCATAAACATTTGTGTGGTAAAATAGGTCATTGCAAAATTTTTGGAGTCAGTACTATATCAACCTTCTCAATTATAATTTAATTACTTAATTATTGTCTTTTAAGGCTTTGTATTTTTTTAATTCCTGTGGCAATCTGTATTTCCCAAGAAAATAATTTATCTTATCTAATGCTTTAAAGTGTAAACTTGATTGAGTTATTAACCATTGGCTTAGCATGAGAAGGAAAGAGCTTAGATAGATCATCTAGGAGGACCAATACTCAAGAGCAGAAGAGAAATAAGTATTACAAATGTGTGAGGAGCAACCCAAGAAACAGAAAATTAGGAAACTGTGACAGCCTAGAACCAAAGGAAGAAATATTTCTAAAATCTGAAAGTAATCAATCTAGGCTCATATTTCTTTGCCATGTTAGAAGGCAGAAGACACTAGAAATCTGTCCAGTAGGTTGAAAGAAAAAGTTGAGATTCATGATATCTATAGGCAAGGTAAGGTACCATTTGCACATTAAGGCAAGAGAAAAAAATTATTAGTTACATACATATTCAGGAAAAATGCCACATATCTATCTTAATGACAAAAAGAAACCAACAAAACAACAACAACAACAAAAACACCTACTTAAAAACATAATCCAGATAACAAGGAGAGTTTAACAAAAGAGTTTACAAGTGGGGAAGTCATGGCATAAAAAAACAGCTGGTGATTATTGAAGTAATATGGACACAGTACTAAGTCTAAATTATTATCATTACTGTTTTGAAGAAGACTGCTTTCTTGGTTGTATTTTTAAAAGATAAAAATCAGACATCTAGTGGGGGACATCTAAAATACTCTTAATAAAAAAGAAAATAAGTAAGTAAATAAATAAATATTAGACCATTATAAAACTGAGGTAAAAATATCACATTTTGTTAAGAATTGAGAGGAGGCATTTAGGAGGAAGTATAAAGTAAACATATACTAGCGTTTTTGGTTTTTGTTGTTGTTATTGGTTTTATAGGAATATTTTAATACTCTTTTGAAAGATTCATTTTATTACAGTACAATTTACTATTGATAAACATATTTTTGGTGTATGAACCAGAGCTTTGACTAAGGTATACAACAATATAACCACCACCGCAGACAAAATATAGAACATTTTCACTGCCTGAGAAGATTCACTCCTGACCTCAGGAAACAATTACCTTTTTGATCCCTCTAGATTAGTTTTCCTAGAGTTTAATATAAATAGAATTGTGTAATTTGTACTCTTTTGTGCCAGTCTTCTTTTCTTCATTATAATATAGTAATACTTGAAATAAAGTATTGTAAGTTCTCCAACCTCGGTCTTCTCTTCAAAATCATTTTGGTTATCCTAATACCTTTGATTTTCCATATAAATTTTAGAATCAGTTTGTTAACGTCTATTTAAAAAGCCTATTAGAATTTTGATTGAGTTTCTCACTGAATAGGCAGAGCACAGTGAGATTGAGTTGGGAAAATGTGCATCTTAACGATGATCTTCCAATGCATGAATATGATCTCTCTTGCACTTACTTAAATTTTCTTTAATTTTTTCTCAGCAGTGTTTTATCTATTTTAATTTTATCCCCAAGTGCTCAATTTTGATGATACTGTAAGTGGTATTTTTAAAAGTTTAATTTCTAGTTGTTTATTGCTAATATATAAAGTATGATGTATATTTATTTATTGACATTTTATTCTAAAACTTTTGTAAATTCATTATTAATTCTAGTAGGGTTTTTTGTCAATTGATTCCTTAAAATATTTTGTAAACCTAATTGTGTAATCTGTAAATAAAGAGAGTTTTACCAATACTTATCAAAACTATGTTTCTAAAAAAAAACAACAAAAAAAAAACTATGTTTCTTTTGTTCATTTTACTTTCCTTGATGTACTTGCTAGGATCTCCAGTAAAATGTTGACTAGAAGAGATGAGTGAATATTTTTGTCTTTTTTTCCTCTTTAGGGGTAAAGTATTGTTTGTCATAATTATTATGTAAATATAGTTTTTTTTCTTTAAATTTTTAAATAAAGACTTCATTTTTAGAGCAGTTTTTGGTCACAGTAAGATTAAGAAGAAGGTAATATATCCTCTGCCCCCACACATGCACAGTCTACCCATTATCAGCATCCTCCCCTGTCCCCTTAGAGTGGTCCATTTGTTACATCAGAGAAATCTACTTGACACATCATAATTACCCAAGACCATAGTTTACATTAGGGTTAACTCTTATTGGAATATATTCTGTAGATTTGGACAAATGTATAATGACATAACACATCATTATACTATCATACAGGATATTTTCACTACTTAAAAAAGTCCACTGT
The DNA here is from genome assembly GCF_951640355.1 of Cnephaeus nilssonii. Classification (NCBI taxonomy): domain Eukaryota; kingdom Metazoa; phylum Chordata; class Mammalia; order Chiroptera; family Vespertilionidae; genus Cnephaeus; species Cnephaeus nilssonii. Next base: position 43,207,374 of record NC_137086.1, on the reverse strand, counting down.
GCTCTGCTTATTCATCCTGCACCCCCAACCTATGGTAACCACTAATTTTTTTTACTGTCTCCATACTTTTGCCTTCTCTAGAATGTTGTATAGTTGGAATCATGCAGTATTGTGGCCTTTATAGATTGGCTTTTTTCATATAAGTAATATGTATTTAAGGTTCCTCCATGTCTTTTCGTGGCTTTATAGCTCATTTCTTTTTTTAGCACTGCATAACATTTTACTATCTGGATGTGGCACAGTTGGTTTATTCATTCACCTACTGGAGGACATCTTTGTGGCTTCCAAGTTTCAGCAATTATGAATAAAGCTGCTCTAAACATTTATGTGCAGGTTTTTGTGTGGGCATAGATTTTCAACTCATTTGATTAAGGAGTACAATTGCTGGGTTGTATGGTGAGAGTATGTTTAGTTTTGTAAGAAACTGCCTTCCAATGTGGCTACACCATTTTGTATCTCCACCAGCAATGAGCAAGAGTTCCTGCTGCTCCACATCCTCATGAGCTTTTGGTACTGTCAGTGTTCTGGATTTTGGTCATTCTGTTAGGTGTGTAATAGTATCTTGTCGCTTTTATTTGCATTTCCCTGATGATATACGATGTGGAGCATCTTTTCATATGCTTATTTGCCATCTGTATCTCTTCTTGGAGGAGGTGTCTATTCAGGTCTTTTGCCCATTTTTTAATTGAGTTGTTCATTTTCTTGTTTTGGGGTTTTAAGAATTGTTTGTATGGTTTGGATAACAGCCTTTTTCATGCTTTTGCAAATATTTTCTCCTAGTCTGTGGCTTTTCCTTTTATTCTGTTGACAGTGTCTTTTGCAAAGAAGACATTTTTTTTACTTTAATGTTCAGCTTATCAAGTATTTGTTTTGTGGATTATGCCTTTTGGGTTGTAAAAAATCTTCACCATACCCAAGGTCATCGGGGGTATTTTCCTTATTTTTATCTTCTAGGAGTTTTATAATTTCATGTCTTACATTTAGGTCTGTGATCCATTTCGAGTTAATATTTTGGAAGGTTATAAGGTCTGTGTCATTTCTGCATGTGGATGTTCAGTTTCAGCATCATTTTTTTAGAAGAAAAATTTTAATCATAATTTCTTCAAATACTTTTCTGTCCCTCTCTTTTTTTCCTCCTGAGAGTCTAATAACATATACGGGAATGTTATACCCTTGATCCCTTGATATTACCTCACACATCACCGCACTGGGGCTCTGTCCCCCTACCCAGTGTTCCTTCTCTCTGTGATTCTACTGTGTCTTCAAATTTACTAATTTTTCTTTTGCTCTCTCTAATACATTATTGTCAATTGATGGTCATTGGCACCTATTCAATGCCAACAGAAGTCCCTAAATTAAAATAAGGTGGAGGAGGAGAATTTATTCAGCGCAAACAGCTCTATTGTGATACAGCACAGCTGTGGAACAGCTCAAGTGTGATACAATTTGGCTGTAGAACAGCACAGCTGTGAGACAGCTCTGTGGTGTTACAGATCAATTATGATACAGAACAGCTGTGGGACAGCATGGCTGTGTGGTGGCCCTGGGGCAAGGTGGCCCTGGTGTTGCAGTTTGGCCCCTCTTGGTGAGACAGATCTGCTCCACTCTGGCCTGGTCTGATCTCACAAGACAGCTTAAGTAGTATAGCTCTAGCCAGGGAAATGGAGTCTGGTGAAAAATAGTGCTCTCTCCAAGCCAGAGGAGAGCTGACTTATATACAGTAAAGTCTCCACCCCTGATTGGTCCATTCTCATGCAAATGAGGACTCCAAATTCTCACAGTTTGATTGATTCAAAAAGCACTGTCCTGTCAGAATGGAGCTGCTCTGATTGGTCAGTGACGATGTTAATGAAAATATAGTAACACAGCTATAATTAGATGGGCAAGTCTCAGTCCTATTGGTTGAAATATGATTCCAGGAACTCCATAAAGATTGGTTCCAGTGGTAGGATCAGAGTGCAGGCAGGCAGTCAGTGCAGGCCGCAGGCAGTTTAGTGCAGGCTCCTCCCTGAAGTGCAGCCTGAGTGAGAGGCCCCTGTTTAGCAAGGGCTGCTAGGCTCTGTTTATAAATTTGAGCCTAATCAGCCACCAGTAGCCCTTTTTAACAGGTATTTTTTTCCTCAGGGTCAACACCATAATCCTACCCAGTAAATTTTTCATTTCAGATGTTCCATTTGAGTTATATAACATATCTCCCATTTTCTCTACAGGGATTGTAGAACTGAATTTTTAAATTTTCTTTAACATGAAATTAAATTTAAATTAAAATCCCATTTCCTGTAAATCTTAAACTCCTAATAGCTGAGCATTAATTATCTATTCTATACCATCTGAATCTCTTTCTATTGAGTGGTTGCCCCCCACTCCTCCCTCCCTGGTTTAGGGTCACATTTTTCTGCTTCTTGTCATCTCTAGAAATTTTAGATTGGATGCTGGACATTGTCAACGATACATTCTTGAGAGTTGGAATTTTGTTGTCTTTCTTTATAAAGCATTGGGCTTTATTGTAGTAGGCAATAAAGTTATAGTGGTTTAGTTGATCCAGTCCAGGCTTGTTTTAAAACATTTTTCTGGTATGCTTTTAATCTAGGGTTTAGTCCCATTATTAATGAACTAGAGGCCCAGTGCACAAATTCGTGTACGGGTGGGGTCCAGCTGGCTTGGCCTTAAACGGTGGATCAGAGGCAGGCCTGTCAGAAGGAGGAGATGGTGGGAGGTTGGCCAGTGGGCCCATCCTGATTGGGCTCGATCAGGGCTGGGCCAGCTGGGAGGAGGGGCTGCAGGTGATTGACTGGCTATGAGGGTGGGGGGGTTGGCCAGCCACCCTGCCCTCAATCAGGTTGGGAGAGGCCAATCGGGCGGGACCCACTGGCCATTGGGGGGAGGGGCTGGCCGGCCCCACCCCCCAATGGCCAGTTCACTGGCCACAGTGGGTGTCATAGTGACCAGTCCGTCCGGTCGTTATAGCATTCCAGTCACTGGCTTTTTATATATAGAGACTAGAGGCCTGGCTCACAAAATTCGTGCATGGTGGTGGCGATCCCTCAGCCTGTATTGCGAGAGGGTGCAGGCCAGGCCGAGGGACCCCACCAGTGCGCGATCGGGGCTGGGGAGGGACCAAGGAAGGGCTCCAGGGCATGTCCAGCCCATCTCACTCAGTCCCCCAAACTCCAGCAGCAAGTTAACCTACCAGTTAGAGCATCTGTCCCCTGGTGGTCAGTGCACGTCATAGCAACTGGTCGACCGGTTGACTATCTGCCCCCGTGGTGGTCAGTGCATGTCATAGGGAGTGGTTGAGTGGCCTTAGCATATCAGTAGCATATTACACTTTGATTGGTTGAACGGACGACTGGGCACTTAGCATATTAGGCTTTTATTATATAGGACTAGAGGTCCGATGCACGAAATTCATGCAAGGGCCTTGGTCCCGGCCCCCACACACTGCAGCTGTGTCCAGAAGGAAGGAAATCCAGTCTAATTAGCATATTACACTTTTATTATTATAGATTATTTTTCTTAGGGTCTCTACTACATGATCTACATATTCAACCAACGGTATTCTTCCATCCCTATTTGATAACTTAGAATTGTTCAGCTTATGACTCCATGATTATTCTTTCCCACCCTCATGGAGTTTCACTCTACTTGTACCATCTTAGTTTTCATCAGATACAAGACGACCCCTATTCAGATTTCTCAAACACTTTTCTAAATAGCTTACTCTATGTGGGAATTCTTCCCCTAAACATTCAGCTGCAATAGACTCCCTGAGCTCTCACTCCAGTGAGGCTGCCATGCACAGCTTGGGATAACCCTCCCTGTTCTGTGGTTCAGAAGGTTTCTCCAGGCTGAGGCCACTGAAATGATAGGGGTTGCCTCAATTCCGCGTGTTCCCCCCACCCCCCACCCCCATTGGGATCAAAATCTTGACCTGCCTCTTGTCCAATATCTGAAAATAGTTGTTTCATATATTTTTCTAGTTTCTAGTTGTTTAAGGTGGGGTGGTAAGCCCTGTCCCTGTAATCCACCATCCTTGAAAGTAGAAAAGTAGATATTCTTTTACCTCTTGACTTGGATAATTATAGACAAATAAGTTGCAGAAATTAGCTATTTTTTTTATTTACCTGTTGTTTACTGTATATATTACCAAAATACAGAAGTTACAACAAATAACCACTATTAACATTTTGTCATGTATGTTTACAACTTTTATCTATACTTGATGAAATTCATAGATACAGGTTTATAACATAGTGAATGGTGAAGCTTTGGTAATTAAACAAACAAACTAAATAAAAATAAGTAGTATTAAGCCTTTGAATGAAGTTAATAATGTTATTATTTACAGATAATATGATTACCTATTTAGAAAGTCAAAGAAAATAAACTAAAAATGACTGAAAGTAGTAATATTTTTCAGGAAGAAGATTTTTATATGAGAATATTAACTAATTAGAAAATATAATGGGAAAAAGATCTCAATTACAATAGCAACAAATATATGCAATGTTACATATATATGTAATTAGGTTTATAATTGTATGAAGGAAATAAATTGTATGAAGAAAATTACAAAGCTCACTTGAATATTTTAAATAACTAGTGAGAATATTTTGTTCTGATTTGGGAATATTTAATACTGGAAAGTTGTCTCTTTGCCACAAATTAAACTTTAAATTATTTGTAATACTCATCAAAATCCATATGGGAATTTTTTTTTAGAAGTAGGCAAAATGATTTTAAAAATTACTGAATGAATAAAGTTTGAGAAGATCCAGGGGATTTTTGAAAAAGGAGGGTAATGAAATGGGGGTTTTCTACCAAATATTAAAATCCTATATAATAAAACCCTAATATGCAAATTGACCAAACAGCAGAATGACCAGTCGCTATGATGTTCACTGACCACCAGGGGGCATATGCTAAATGCAGGTGCTGCCCCCTGGTGGTCAATGTACACCCACAGGGGGAGCACTGCTCAGCCAGAATCTGGGCTCGCAGCTGGCAAGTGCAGCAATGGTGGCAGAAGCCTCTCCCACCTCTGCTGCAAGGTGGGCAGTAAGGAACAAAGGGTCCCATACTGCGAGAGCCCTGAACTGCAAGAGGGATGTCTGACTGCCAGCTTAGGCCCGATTCCAGGATGGGGTCTAAGCTGGCAGATGGACATCCCCCAAGGGGTCCTGGACTGCGAGAGGGCACAGACAGAGTTGAGGGACACCCCCCACCCCCGTGCACGAATTTCATGTACTGGGTCTCTAGTGTATTATAATTTTATAATAATCACATTAGATGGAACTGGCGCAAGAATGGTCAAAACAGATCAACAGATCAGTGGAACAAAAAGAAAAGCCTAGAGAAGGTCCAAAAATAGTCAAGAATGCATGGCAAGCTAAAAATGGCATTTTAAGTCAGTGGGGAATAGACAAATTTATTTAATAAATAAATTTGAATTTACTATCTAATATAATTGAAGGCAGGGGATATATGAGGAGTTAAAATATAATTTATATCAGAATAAATCCAGGTAGATTATAGGCTTTATATAAAATATGAAGCTTATCAAGGGAGTGAGAAACAGACACTCCCATATATTTTTGGTGGACAATAATTTATATAACTCTTTGGAGGATAATTTGGAAATATCTATAAAAATAAAGGGATGCCCATACACTTTGGCCCCATAATCCCTCCTCTGTTAATTCACCTGGCAATTCATGTAGACATACTGGTCCATGTGCACAAATAAATATCCTTGGACAAGAATAATAATAATAGCGCCATTATTTATGGTAGTGTTACAAAATATTGGAATGGAACTCTTCTTGGCTCAGGACACCAAAGTGAATGTGCCATAGAACCTTTGCTGTCTATAGATTGGCAAAGAAATTTGGCCAAAAATCCGTTCAATGATTCTTGGACTGCTCAGCCCAAGAGCTGAGAAAGCTATTGCCCTCTGGGTCCTCACCCTACCTTTGGGAATCTGTAGAGGAGGCTACTGTCAAGACTAGGAAGGGGGCTTTAGGAAGTTCTTGGATAGCTTCAGAAGTCTTTGCAGCAGGGAGACACAGAAGCCGGTGATTGCCCCAGGTCTGGGCGTGTTAAAGTGGCCTGAGGCCAGTAGCTGACTCTCCTGAGAAAGCCAGATAGGAAGCCTGCCCTGTGACTTTGGTGGCGGAGCCCTGCAACCACAGCTGGTTTGGTTCAGGGATTGTTAGGACATGGGATACATGAGTGTTCCTAAGGCCAGATATGGGCCGTGTGCAAAAGAGAGGATCCCCATGGGGTCCCCCTGGGTCTGGTTCAGTAGAGTTGCTCAGAGGGCCAAGGAGAACTTGGAAGAACAAGGCTGGAGATACCTTCTATGCTAGTGCCAAGGAAAGAGTCCTAAGCAATCATCAGAAAAGGTCAGCAGAACTGTAGGAAGAGGAGATTTGTAGGGAATATCCAACAACCCCACAAAGCTACCTAAGACAAAGTGTCAGCGTGAGCTATCAACTAGGGGGAGAGAACCCAACCAAGTGAAAACAACCTTCTCATCCCTTTACCTTTCCTCACTTACTTACGCTGTCCCTTCCCCCACTCCTACTCATCTTGACTCTCTTGGAAAGTAAAACAGCAACTAGTGGGGGAGGGGGAGCGATGAGAGGAAGAGCAGCAGAGACCCAGTCCCCTTCCTGGCTGCAGGATTCCTACTGGTAGCTGCCCAGAGCTGGGAGGGAGAAGATATAACACTAAGTCACGTTCACATTTAGGGGTTTGGTGTATTACATAGGCAAAAAGACTAAAATTTCTGAATTGAGGCTGCATTTTTTTTTACCAAAATATAAAAACAAATGAGAACTGTCAGTGTTTTCAAACAAAGGCAGGAAATGTTACCCTAAAGAAATACTTTTGAAGGGATGATGGCATCGCAGCATCTTCTTGTGAGAATACTCAAGCATCGCTATGAAGATGCCCACCTGGCTATAGACATTTAGGGCATCGCCTTTAAAAGCCAATTCCCTAACCTCAGTCAGGACTTCACAGATGACTGCAGACTGGTCAATATCTTGACTGCAACCTCATGAGAGACCCTAAGCCAGAACCACCCAGCTTAGTGGCTCCTAAATTCTCATCCCACATAATTTGCATGATAATAAATGTTGTTTTAAGCTCCCATGTTTTAGAGTATTTTATTACAAAGCATCAGGTAGCTGGCTCTTGCAAGATGACAGCTGAGGGCTTTTTGCTGACAGCATTCTTGGCAACTGGGAGAGGAAGTCCTACAGTTCTAAAGGGAGACATGAGGGTACATCACAGTGTTCACCCCAACCATAAAGAAAACACACAGCCAAATGATTAACTGGGTTTAAAAAATATGTGTGTGACCCATATATCAACTCCTGGTGCTACCAGGCACCTCAATGGTTTGGGTTTGCCAGTTCAAGGGAGCAAGGATGGCTGGCTGTGAGGTCCTCTGAGATAGTCACTTCATGTCAACCAGGATGCAGAACTGAGTTCAAATGAACCACATTTACACTGAGCATGACCCCACTGGCTTCATGAGAAGGCGTTGTACTCTGGAGCCCACCCCCTCTTCTCTTACTCCCAACTCCCCACCTCACCCTCCATCCCCAAATTCCTCCAACTCCCAACTCTTCTCCCTCTGTCATGCAGGGAAGTTCAGCTCTTCTGTGCTCTGTCTTATCCCAGAAGTGAAAATACCCCAATCCTTCCAGAACCTTAGCAAAACCGAGAGCCTGCCATCCAACAGGACCCTCTAATCTTAGGGTAGTTGACTTCTATTGTATTTGCAACAAATGGCAGCCAAAAGGTGCGTACCTTTAAATATTCTCTTAAAATAATAGCTTTCACTTGAACATTTATTATGTGTCAGACATTATTCTAAACACTTTACATAGATTTTCTAACTATGTGCCCTGACCGGGAACCGAACCTTGACCATAGGTTGATGCTGAACCACTGAGCCACACCAGCCAGGCAGCCATTCTGTGTTTTAAGCTGAGAGCTGCCAAGGGTACATGTTGAAGACCATTCAGAGTGAGGGTAGTCTTGAAGTGAGGGCCAGACCTTCTGAGTGCTATGAAAGACTACAGCTAGAGGCCCTGGAGCCTTATTTCCCGCCCTTAGGGGCCAGAGTGGGTCTTCAGAAACCCACAGAGGATGGGGCCCTCAGGGCTGCCCTGTGAGGTCCCTGCTCTGCTTGGATTGTTGCTCTGCCACTTTACCAGCTGTGTGACCTTGGGTCAGTCACTTCCCTCGCTGTGTCTCAGTTTCTATATTGGTAAAGTGGGTTAATAATAGTAATATCTATCTCATAGAACTGTTGTGAGGATTCAATGGACTAATTCATACAAGGACTTTAAAACAGTTGCTGACACATACTAGTACTAAGTATCCCAAAATGTTAATTAATATTTGAAATTCTATCTTATGCTTCATTCACTTAAAAGCTATTTATGAAAAAAAAAATAGAAAGAAAAACAAACAAACCAACCACAAAGCATCGATCCTGTCCCCAGCAACCCTTCTCCCAGAGCCCAGATGTCAGTTGAGAAGCTGGACCATATTTGGCCATTCTAGGCCTCCCTCCTGTCATTTCCTTTTCTCAAAAAAGAGGCCAATTTAATCTGAAACACCCCAGCTGTGGTTTCATCAGAGCCTGTTTGGCCTGGGGTGTTGATGGAGTCTGTTTATGGAGTCCGGGTCCCCTTCCAAATCCACAGGGCCTGCTCCATGGCTGAGATGTGGGGTGAGGAAGCTGGCTCCCCTGGAGCCTGGGGCAGACACAGGTTAGTCCCAGAGGCAGCTCTTGGCAGAGTTCATAAAGGGGGGTGGGCTCTTGTCCCCAAAGAGAGCAAGAGCTTCAAGGAGGGTCCATACAGAGCAGTTCTCCCAAAGGCCTCTGGACATCTGAGTTGGTTATTCCATTCTGCCCAGACCAACCCGGGGTGACTCCTAGTTCTATCACTTTAAAAGCTGTTTTGACCTTGGGCATGTGAATCATACTCCTGGAGTTTGTTCCCTCACAACTGAAGGTAACTCTTACAACCCAAATTGTTCTGAGGTTATGATAACATGTTATTAGTTAAACCTTGCTATACGATACCTGCTCATAGGGCTTCAATGAGTTTTCAGTAGACATTATTAATCTCTGTTCTCTTCAAGACTTTCTGGGCTATGGCCTCAATCTCAGAAACAAAACTCTCCTTCTATGTCTAGTCCAAGCCAGTACCCAAATGCTGCTGACCTGGCAATGTCTGGGCTTGGTTTAATATCTCTTTAATGTTCTCCTTGTAGTAAGTCTTCCCCAGGCAGCATTCTGGAGCAGGACAAGCTATTTCAACCCCTTCATTTTATAGAAAAGAGATCTGAGGCCCAGAGAGGAATATGGCCAGTCCAAGATCACAGGACAGAGCCATGAGCAGAACCAGTGCCTTGGGTCTCTCGGGCCAGAGCTCCCTCTCCTGGAGGTCTGGGGTAAATCCTCATTGTCTCTCCATTCTTCCCGCCCGCTTGGCAGTACTGGCTTTCATCATCACTCACTGAGCATGCAAGTTGATTCTTGAACACAGCCAAGGGCACATACACAATGAGCATGAAATGGGGAGAGGGGATGTAGGGGTCTTTCATCATAAGGCCATAGCCAGGCCTTGAGCCAGGTGCCAGGGCAGCGAGGTGGGCAGCAGCCAGTCTTAAACCCTCAAGGCAGGTCTGCAAGACACTTACGTGGTTGGAGGTCAGCTGTCTTGGTCCGGAGAGTCTGACATTTGGGTTCAGTGCCGACCAAAGTAAGTGTGGCCTGGGGCTGTGGGGACACCCTTCCCAGGCCCAGGACCACACCTGGTTGTGCCCCTCTTCCCTGGCCTGGCTTCATCTGCACCCAAACCCTGACTCAGGGCTGAAAAAAAGAAATGGCATCAGCACTCAGAATTGAGGGCTTACCTAGATATTTGAAACATTTAGATCTAACTGTTCTTGGAGTCCATTCTTACTTCCCTCCTCCGCTTCCTCTTCTTTTGCTAATCGCTCCCAAGGCTGATCCCGATAACGGGTGTCAATGGGCCTTCCTTCTGCCCACCAGAGTCTGAAAAGCCACTGTTGGCACTTCCTTGCCTTGGAGGCATCATTTCTCCATTCAGTGTCTGGCCGCCTCTGCCCTCCTTTCTCTCTGTGGATTTAAATTCTGCAGGTCCTGCACATCCAGCCCAAGCCCCATTTCATCAAAGAAGCCACCTTCAAATGCTTTGCTGATCTTGCCCACCTCTGACTGCACTACACTCACTGCCCGACTGGGCACTGGGCCTTTGCACCAGGTGCTACTTGATTAACTACATGGCATGGCATCCTGTGTGTCCCCCAGGGCAGCAGGTGAGCTTCCTGGGGGTACTGGCCTCATCTCCTCCCTGCTCTCCTTACAGGGCAGCTGAGCACAGGGCTCAGCGACAAGAGGGACGTGGCCAAGGGTGCTGTTTAAGAATTCAGAGTCCCAGGCCCCACTCTAGACCTGAATCAGAATCACTGGGCGGGGTGCCAGGGAATCTGCTTTGACAACAATCCTTTCCAATAATAGCCTCCCCCTTGTAGGTTCTAGAACCCCTGTGAGGGGGTCACAATGTACCCCACTCTTCACCTCATGAGTCACATAAGTGGATGATTTGACAGAACCTTATGCCTTCGAGTGGAGTTTAGGAGGAAATGGACAGAGCCATCATGGAAGGAGCAATGAGAGGAAGGAGTGAAGAAGGACATGGGCCCTCACAAGTGTGCCCAGAGCCAGGAGTCTTCAGAGTCTTCAGAGGTCACAGGGATGCCCTGAAAGGCTGCTGAGGCCCAGTGAGGAGGGGGTGGGGCTGCCTCCCCCTTTATGGCAAAGGGGCTTTCAGGTGCCAATGGAGTCCTCCAGGCAGCCCTTAGCTATCCAGGGCTGGCTACCCATTACAGACAAGGTTGGAGGTGGACCTGGGGGAGAGGTACAAGAGGGGAGTGAACAAAGGAGACTGAGTTGGGGATGACTGTGTGAGGAACACATCATTTCCACCTCCCTGGAGAATGGGACCTAAGAAAATGAGCTCAATATAAGATTGTCTGGATGTGAAGGAGGTAAAAGATGAACAGCTTGGGCAACTTCAAGAAGAGATGATTGGAGTTACGCTCTCAGGAGGCAGGGAGCAGAGGGACCTCTCCAAGCCCTCCAAGCACAGAGCCCCAGTTTCCTGTCCAGGTGAGCAGAGAAAAGACCAGCCACACACTCCAGAGTGCTTGCAGATCAACTGGGTTTGAAGCCCTTTGACCCGAGCCTGAGTTCTGCGTTTGGGAAGACTCTGATGCTAACAAGTGGTTCTAGACATGTGCCCCCAGCTGTGCTGGGCAATCAGCTGCTTTTTCTCCTTCCCTGGAGCACACTGTGGGCAAGTTAATAGCTGATGGGTAGGCCCGAACACAGCACAGGAACCATTAGGGAACAGCATCAGTACATGGAGGGGTGTCTGCTCTCTGCCCCATGCCCACCTTCAGCCTGGCCACTAGCCTAGCCAAACACACAATGTATGGGGCTGTGTAGAAGAGCTTCATAAATAACGGAAAAGGAAGGGACTGTGGAATGGTGCTGCCAGGGAGGGCTTTCTGGAGGAGGGCACCAAACTAAGCCTTACAGTGCTAGCCAGGTTTGATGGGTGGATGGAACCTGTCTTTCCCGTCCCCTCCCCCCCGCCCCAGATTCCTAAAAAACAAGCCATAGAAAACCCACCACCCCTCATTGTGTCACTGAGTCCTCATTGCTCAGAAGTCCCTGCCATGCTTGAGCGGAAAGGAAGTGGGAGGGGGCTGGGCTTCTGATTAGGCCCTGGACTTGTTTTGAGGATGGTGGAGGCGGGGCCTGGGGGCAGGGCTGCTGGGTCTCAGAGGAACCACTGCACGGTGCAGAGCCCAGGGGACGGGAAGGCAAGTGGGCACTCCCAGAACAGAACGTGGCTTTCTTCTTCCCCCGTCTGCCCTAGGCAAGGCTTCCTCCTGGCAGGAGAGCAGCGGGCACGGGCTTGGGGTGGTGCCCTGCTGCTTTTGGCCTCTGCTCCCAGGCCGGGAGCATGACAATAGGCACAGTGTTTCCCACACGCTCCGTGCCAGGCCCAGCCAGCCCCTGACAATGCCCAGTGTTCCTGGCTGCATGGCGCTGGGTGTGAGGATGATTCTGCAATGGAGTGGGATAGAGGAGGCCAAGTGGTGAGGCGGGAGACCACCCCTCTCCCCTGCCCTCCCTGAGGGAGGCACGGGGCACGCTTCCCTCAGCACATCCTCCTTCCTCCTGAGGAGACTTGTGGGGTCGTTGGCGGCTTACTGAGAATGTGCTGAGTTTTCTTAGAAATTCCCAAACAACATGTAATAGATCCATGGCCACATCCTGACCCTGAACTCAGACTGACCTCAGATTGACCCCTGGCTGCTGCGGGGAGCAGCTGGCTTGGGATAACAAGTGCTAATCCTTACGCATCCCTTCCTATGTGCCGGGTGCTATTCTGAGCACTTGCTGTGGATTAATTTATTGGTATCTATACAACTTAGCAAGGCAAGCACTGCTCTCAGAGAGGCCAAGTGCAGTGGGGGGTTAAGCCTCAGACTCCACAGTGAGCAGGCAGCAGTGGAGCAGGGACCCAACCCTGCTGCTGGGAAGAAGGGGTTGGCAGCGCTGACACAGGCCGGACAGGTGGTCAGGGCCTCATCTTCTTGGCTTGATGACAACACACCCACACTCGTCACGCAAGAGATGACAGAGAAGGGGCAGAGGAAAACTGGAAATGACCTGGCTTCCTGGGCCTCACGTGGCCCCACACTGACTCTGGGAGCACTGGAGACAGCAGTTGCTGGTGGTTCATCCTAGATGGATGGATATCTATCTTAATTTCCTGGTCATCCAAGCCTTGCTCTTGCCCACCCATCCATTCATTCATTAAGCATTGCTGTGTGCCCAGCTCTTCTAGGGATGGGAGAGGCACAGTGATGGATGAGGCTCCATTGGTGCCCTCATAGTCTGAAGGGATAATTATATGGATCTATCTATCTATCTATCTATCTATCATACATGTATCATCTCTATATCTTTATATATATACATAAGTACCTATCTACCTATCTATTATGTATGCATGTGTCTATCATCTATCTATCTATCTATCTATCTATCTATCTATCTATCTATTTTCTGATACAGTGGACATAGCAAAGCATCTGGAAGAGGAGAGTTGCTAGAGGAAAGCTTTCTGGAAGAGGGGGTATAAAAGCTCAGTCTTGAAGGTTACAGGGGAGTTAGCCAGGCTCAAGGCCATGGACAGTGCAGGAGGGGGCTGCATGGACAGAGACTAGGCTGAGGCAGTAGGGCATTTGGAGAGCAGGGTGTGGGGTGAGTGGAAGGAGAGAAGCTGCAGAGTGAGGGGTAGCTCAGCCACTGGGGGGCCTTGGAGGGCACTCTGGAACATGCTCCCCGAGGCTGAGACAGTTGGCCCTCCCAGTGTTGTTTGAGAGGGTCCCAGGTGGGCTTCCTGGGGTGTTCTTGGAGCCCCTCTCCTGGCCTAGGAGCTCTTCAGCAGTCCACTGGGTTCTGCAAACAGCTGTCCCTGCCAAGGGGCCTGTCAGCCACACCTCCACCACATGAGCCACTCAGATGCTCCAGGTGATGTTCCCATGTGACAGGAAGCCTAGCATGAGTCCTGAGGGTGCTGAGCATTTGGGCAATAAGGGTGACCCACGTGTCTGGTTAAAAAGAGACCTCTTAGCTAAACCACAGGTTGCAGCATCTATTTCTAACTGGCTGGGACTTGAGGCTCATCACAGAATCCATGGACCACAATGGCGGCCCATGGCTCAGCCAGCTGGACAGAGGGGACTGGCCATCCATGGAGGAGCCAGGGCAGTGCCTTCCCATTCCTTCGCTGTAAGGAAGTGTCTATTTCAGCAGAGCATGTTTTCCTAGGAACAACTAAGGGACCAGAGGGAGACAAAAATAACAGTCCCTCTGAGTGGCATTTACCACCCTCAGGAGAGGCCTCAGAAATGGTAAGAATCAGTATCTTTACAAAAATTAATATTTTTAGCAGGAGATTCTGCTGATGCTTCCTTGAAACTGCAGAGAAGGAGTTGCAGAAGGAGAGAGAAAAGGAGGAGCGGAGAGGGAGGGAAAGGAAAGGAGGGGGAGAGGAGAGTGGCAGGACCTGCCTGGGTACTAGACAGTCTTATTTTGTAGGTCCCACCCTGCAGTATATAAAAGAATTAAAATGCACCCACATCCCACATTAAATAGAATTATTTTGCTATAAAATACTTGGAAGGAATTTTTATAATTTTGCTTTTGAAATTATTTGGCTGAAGTTTACTCATTTAGTTTACGATCGGCTCTGATTCCCAGCCATCATCACGCACACTCAGGAATCCATACAAGGCGAGAAAGGCGAAGGTACAAATTGTTTTCAAATGGGAGGAAATTTTCACGAGTACCAAATTGGACAATTAATGACGCTTGAATGTATTCATTAAAAATTTATTATTTCCAATTTTGCTCTTTTGTATTTTGGAGCCACTTCATCTTTTCCCAGTTTGCTCGGGTTTGACGGGTAGAGCTCATGGGTCCTGAATACTGTACGCTGTGGGGTGTACATTCCTGTGAAGAGTTTACAGTAAAGCAGTCCCAGGGAGGGGGAGACCCAGCTCCCAGGCGGAAGGCTTGCCTCACCTGCAGGCTGGGACACTCTGCTCTGGACAGTCCCTCCTCCAGCTGCCCTGCCCGCCAGGCCAGAGCCCACCCACGGGACCCGCAAGGGAAGGGGCCCCTGGTCTGGAGTCTGGGAGAGGAGCCTCAGAAAACCTGGGTCAACCCGGGTCAACCTGTCACACCCAATTGTGAGCCTGGGATTAGGAGAACCTCATCCCAGGCAGGGGGGCCTCTGAGGCCACCGGGGGGACCGGCCGTGGGGCGCCTGCACTTTGTAACTTGGATTCCTTGTAAGTAGGCCTGAGGGGACAGGGAAAGGGAACAGAAAGCGACTTGATAGAGTCCTGCTTTCAGTCACTACAGAGGTTTTATGATCTGAGAGGTAAACTGCGGAGCGCCACAGACTAGTTAATCTGGATACTAACGTACTGAATGGAAATGCAGACCAACCATTTGGATTGGGGTTTTTTACTTTTTTTTTTTTTTTCAAACAAAAAAGAAATCAAGCTCACATCGGGCAATGGCCCTGGGATTTTGCAGCCTTCCAGGCCAGTTGGTCCCCGGCCCCCACAGCTTCCTGAAGGAAACTTTGCACCCCAGCGGCAGTGACCCCACCACAGACAGAAGCCCTCCCGTCCCTGTCCCCGGGGCCTGAAAGCCCTGCTGTGGGTCTGTGCTGTTCAGGCTGCTGTCCTCCAGGTCCACCACCCACCGCAGGGCGGCTGGGGCTCCCTCCCCGGCGGAGTGCGGCGGAGGGAAGTCACATTTGCAAATGAGGTGGTGTGATGGATGGCGTCTCTTCTGGACGTCAGGATGATGGATGGGCTACAGGGCCGGGCCTGACCACAGGCTGGGGGGCCATGCCGGACCACACCCAGCAGAGCCCCGTCACCAGGGGCCCGATGCTAACACGTGGTAGACATACATTACATGTTGAATGAATGTTCTATTGATGAAAACTTCAATATACAGTCAGCACTTCAGATACACAGAGGGCTGGATGTTGTCAACTGTTTTCTGAGGCACTCGGCTACGATGAGTGAGATCCCAATTTCGTAGTCCCTCAAATGTCTCTGAAGCATTTTTCCATTTTTCTAAGTTCCCTCCTTGAGTGCCCTTCCTCTGCACTGCCTCCCCTGCTGACCGCATGTTTAGTCGAGATAATGCTAGGTGCTGTCATAAATTACCCCTAAATTGCTTTCAGGGCCTTTACTCCGCTGAGGTTTCTTGTTCCCTAGGTGGCAGTCCGGTGTAGGTGTTCCTGCTGACCTGTGACTGATTCAGGGACCCTGGCTCCTTCCATCCTGTGGCTCTATTACCCCACAGGGCCTTGAGCCCCCTCCCCACGCCCAGTGGATGGGCAGCGTGTGAAGAAGGCACACCCTCTTTTGAAACCCCTGAGCTGAGAAGTGGCCAGGTGAGAATCAGTCACACAGCACATCTGGATGAAAGAGGGGCAGAACAATACCTCACTGAGCAGTTGATTTTGCTGGGGGGAAAAATTCTGTTCTATGGAGAGGGACAGTGGAGAATGAGCCACCTCACCATCCACTCCTCGAAGGCCTACTTACATCCTTGTCATCGCCTCCTCGTTATCCATAGAGCTAACACGCACACACATGTGCTGTGTTCTAGTCATTGCTCTTGGGACTTTGCATTTTAAATTGTGCAATTATAATTGTGCAATTATAAGATACTACTCCATGTCATCCGTTCCAAGATGCACATTTTTTTCACACTTTGGCCTCTCCGAAATCAGAATATAATCCAAGGCATCTTTTTATCACTATCAGTTAGCGCTCTGTGTGGGAGACCTTCCTCTGACACTCTCTGGAAACATCACAAGAGTTCCAGCAGCTATAGATTTGGAAACAGAGGCCCAGAGAGGTTTAGTAACTTGCCCAAAGTCCACACCCAAGGAGTAGTGGAGCTGAGGTTTGAAGCCTGGCATTCCCCTCCTCTCTGCTTCCAAGGGATTGCAAGACCAGCTCTTGGAGACCAGCTCTGTTTACGAGCTCCCCTCCCCAGATCCCTCCACGGGGGCTGAGAGGACTCTGGAAGGTGAAGGGGAAGTACTTCTCCAAGCCTAAGATCAGGGCCTCAAACTCGTAGAAACCAGGTCCTGGCTGGAGTGGTGGGCCTCTGGTTACAAGGACATCTGCTGAGGCTAGAATGCCTGCTACATTCTTGCCTGGTTGATCATTTAATCTCTCAAAAAGCAACAAGCGGAACTGGCAGGAGACACCAAATTCTGATCAACTAAGGGGTGCGCAGTGGTAAGATAAAAGTGGTAGGGACCTGGGAAAAAAGGCCTTTCTCATCCTGGCATCCGCAATGCCACAGGAAGGGAGCAGCGGGTACAACCAGTTGTGTAGGGTGGACCTTGAGAAGCAGATAGTTTTTAAATAGAGAAAATATACGGGCCCTGAGGAGATGACTCAAAAGATTAATGTGGCCCCATGAAAAATTAAAAACAAAAAAGGAAAACAACTATCACCATCAACAACAAACAAGGAATAAGGTAATGGTGGGGGGGGTAAGCATATAGCCAAGAACACAAACAATCTCACGCCCCCCACACAAAAGTGTTCCTCAGATGAGATGGTACAAAGTGTGCCAGGACTACCCCAGCCAGGATGTGTCAAGGCTCCTGGCCTCCTAAAAACACTCCCATTTTCCTTGGAAGTTGAGCATCCCTGGGAACTGCCTGCACGTGGGGTGGGGGCGGGGGGATCTCCTGACTCCTGGGGATTCAGAGAGGTGAGGAGGGCACAGGTGTCTCTAACAGGTGAGGTGAGTTGGGTTTCAAGCTCTGGGAGAAGTTGCTGATGAAAGCCCTAGATGAGAGGAGGAGACATGGAAACCAGAGATGGATCAAGACTCTCCTGATCATCAAGATGGAATCTGGACGCTAGAGACAGTGAAGCCAACCTCCAGCAATAGAAGGGAGCAGGTTTTTGTGATTTTAAACCATTAGCAGAGCTGCTTGGGCCTCATCGTGTGCAGCACATCGGATCCCCTCCGCCCACCTGGCTCTCCCCCAGGCCCTGCTGTGGGTCAGTGCCGCACAGCCTGTGCGCACACGTGGGCTCCACCTGACGGCCGGTTCCATGTCCTCCACTCTCCATAGGGCTGTTCTGTGAAGGTGGCAGCGGGGGCTCCCCAGTGACCTTCCAGGTGCCCTCACATGCAGAACTGGAAGTTCAGAAGAGTTAACGCCCCACGGGGAGAAGCTGGAGCCGACAAGTGCTCCCACTTTCCCCACCGACAGGCAGCCCTGAAGGGCATTTCATATGGCTCCTTGGGCAGCTGCGTGGAACCCAGCGACCAAGTGTAGTAGAGGCCAATTTCCGCCCTCCTTCCCTCCCCAGTTAATTCCCCGTCCCTCCCCGCTGCTTCCTGGGTGCACCAGAAGCTCCTTTCTGCACCATTCTTGGAAGTTTGAAGAATAGGAAGAATGAGGCACTCACAGGGCTGTCTTCCTGGCCCAATTCCTCAGCACTTGGATGCCCTCAGGCGTCCATGGCATTTTACATATTTGCCCTCACGGGCTGCGTGTAATCTTGTAGCTTGCTTTTTTGAGTTCACATTATATTTCAGTTTTTTCCCCTGTGTGACCACATACATATTTTTTAAATAATTATTGCTTTACTGGCGTCCCTGCGGCTCCATGGAGAGGATTACCACACGGACTTGGCCATTTTCCTGCATCTGGATCCTGGATCGCAGCAGCTCACGAGGCGGTGGGGTCGCCAGGTCTGAGAGCTGGAACATCTTCATGGCTCTTGATGCATACTGACGAAGTAAAGAACTGTCTCTGACAGTGTAGAGGAGAACGGGAAGATGCCTAGGAGCCAGGGTCACTTTGCAAAGAGCAAATAATACCTGGCTGACCTCCTTCTCCCTCTTTCGTGAGTACCAGAGACCAGGGGAGTTCTGTATACTTCATTGTTTCAGCCTGCAACTGTCTGTGGTTACATTTTGTGGACAAAACGAATGAGAATACAGAAGGGATCAGAGATGGCGAAATGATCATTCCCCAGCTACATGGTTAAAAAGTTGATATCCATGCCCTAGGAGTTTGGAGGACTGAAGGGTCATGGGTTTAATTTCCAGTCAAGGGCTCACACCTCAGTTGCAGGCTCGATCACCAGCCCCAGTCAGGGCATGTGTGGTAGGCAACCAATTGATGTGTCTTTCTCACATCGATATTTCTCTCTTTCCTTCTCCTCCTCCTCCTCCTCCTCCTCCTCCTCCTCCTCCTCCTCCTCCTCCTTCTCCTCCTCCTCCTCCTCCTCCTCTCTCCCTTACTCCTTCTCTAAAAATCAATGGAAACATATCCTCCTGTGAGCATTAAAAAAGAAAAAAGTTGATAGCCACATGCAGGGAGGTCTCTGATGGCCTGCTTTGTTCAGCAGTTTTGTTGTGAACACGCACAGAGATGCAGATTGCCTTTGTGTCACAATCCTGGATGAAGCAACTCTAAGAGGGATGAATAATCCACTGAGTTAAAAGATTTAAGATTTGAATAGAACTTTAGAAGTTAGAAGGATGGACTATAACTCAGCAGCATGAAATGTTACATAAGGTGTTTAGTTCAAAAAAAAAAATCAACTGCATATGGACAGGATGGGGGAGCCCTGCCTTACTTAATAGCTGCTCATGTGAAACAGACCCAGAGACTACAGTTGACCTCAAGCTCAATATGAATCATCTGTGTGGTGTGGCTCCAAGGAGACTAATATAATCTTGGGCCACGTTAAGAGAAGTATAATATTAAGACCAGGGGAGGGGGCGTTCCCACCAGGCTCTGATTAATCAGACCACACTGGGAACATCGAGTCAGATTCTCTAAGTCATTTTCTCATGGAACACTGACAAATTCATTCCTCTACAAAGCATTCATTGAATTCCTGCTACATGCCCAACACTGTGCTAAATGCAGAGGATTCGTGGATAAACGAGACCTGTTCCCTGTGCAGGGAACCCACCAGTGCACTATCAGGGCTTGGGAGGGACCACAGGAGGGCTCCAGGGCGTGTCTGGCCTGTCTCACAGAGAACTCATCGGCTGGACCCCAGCATCAAGTTAATGACCAGTTGGAACATCTGCCCCTTGGTGGTCAGTGCGCATCATAGCAACAGGTCGAATGGTCGAATGGTCGGACACTTAGCATATTAGGCTTTTATAAATATAGATTCACTAACCTTTCTAAGAGGACTTGAATCTAGGAAACTGGAGGCTCTCTAAAACCACATTTGGTTTTGTTCCTGTGTAGAGTAGATGGGAAAGGTCTTTGAGGATCCCAGCGCTCCTGTAGGGTCTTTTCACATCTTCCCTGGTTGGGTGAGTAAGAATAGCCTCTCTGAGCCTGTGTCCATATGGGAAAGCAGAGCTCAATTTAGTGACATTCTGGAGGCAGAAAAAGGGAGGCCTTTGAGTCCAAGTGGGGTGCTTGGAGGAACAGCTCAGCCCTAGACACATGGGGAGCTCTGGAGCCCAGATGAAAAGATCTATGGTTCCCCAGGGATCTGAGGATCAGAGAAATAGCCATGGTGCTGGACCAAGGGAGAAAGCAAAGTTTGGACCAGGAGAAGAGTAAGAGCTGAGTTCCCCCTCTTGCCTGGGGACAGGCTGAGACAGTGGGCTGGGTTTCTCATTCCCCTGAGGGCTCTTTCTCTCTACTGCAGGTGCTTGGGGCGGGCAGGGGGCAGGGGCTGCTGTCCAGGCTGTTGTAGGGAAAGGACTAGATGACACAGTAAAGAGGAAGATGTTTCACATGCTCTTTAGAGGCGATCCCTATGGATGGTGGCCACAGAATGTTACCTAGAGAAACAACCTCTAAGAAAATAAAACTTTAAAATGGACTTGGAGAAGTTGGAATTATATCATGGGGTTCTTCTTCAAATTCACCTGAGACTGAGCCCTAAGTGCATGCCGGTTGAAGGAGCTCAGCCTATTGCAGAACCCCAGGAACCTGGAGGGCATTCATGGTGAGATCCTTGCCCACGGGGTTCAGGAAATTATATAGGGTCCAGCACTGACTTCTGGACCCAGGCTAGCACCATGCATGGCTGTGGAGAGACGGTGGTACCCATCAACATTCCATCTGCCCTAAAAATACCCCTTCCCTGCAGGGAAGCAGGACCATGTGGCTAGTTTTTACCAACACATCGATGAACAGTCTCATCACTCACCCTGTGAAGGAGAAGTCTTCTGCTGAGATGACCGAGCTCCAGGCCAAAGCAATTTGAACAAGAGAAGACAGTTCCCCTGAAAATTCCAGCTACAGACTTTGAGTGAGAGAAAATAAGCTTTTGTTGTATTAAGATTTGGGGTAAATATAGTCGATAATCTAAATAATACAAGCATAATATGTTAATTAGACTGGACGTCCTTCCAGACGACCTTCCAGATGAAGCCACGGCAGCGGGGGCCAAGCCCCTTGCATGAATTTCATGCATCTGGCCTCTAGTATTGTAATAACCACTTATGTTGCCAAATCTGGGTACTAGACTCACCAGATACCTAGATTCACTTATCTTATCACTTCATAAGGTATATAAATGCCTAATCACTATGTTATACTCCTGAAACTAATATAATATTGTATGTCAACTGTAACAATAAGTAAATAAATTTTAAAAGGCATTTGGGGGTTGTTTGTTGCTACAGCATAACTTTATTTTTTCCAGTTGGAAAAAATTTCTATTCTTTTAAATTATAGGATACTGGCCAGTTATATGACCTTGGGTTAGTTTCTTCCTCTCTGGGCCGCAGTTTCTTTGTTTGTTTTTATTGATTTTAAAGAGAGAAAGGAAGAGGGATAGAGAGATAGAAACACCTATGAGAGAAAAACTTCCATCAGCCGCCCCCAGCATGCTTCCTACTGGTGATCGAGCCCACAATCTGGCCCTGACCAGGAACTGAACCTGTAACCTCTTCGTTCATGGGTCAATGCTCAACCACTGAGCCACACCGACTGGGCAGGGCCTCAGTTTCTTCAACTGAAAAGTGGGAGCGGTTACACTTGCTTTATAGGATTGTTGTAAGGACTGAATGTGACAGTGCTTTGCTTTTTATGCGATACGTAAAAATCGTTTCATTTCATGTCCTCTTCCATGAGTGAGACAGGCTATGTGGGGACCCTTCAGGTGGGACGTGGCATTCTCTGAAAATCAGTTGCTGGTGCAGCTGGAGCCTCCAGTCCAATGTTTTGACTGGTTTTAAGAGTGGGTTATGTGAATGGCTGCCGCTTCTTCCTCATCTGAGAAATGGGTGAAACTCAAGAAGTCTTCCTCAGTGATGCCCACTTTGCTCCTTTGCCCTCCCATCTCTCCAGGTCTCCGTCAGGAGGAAGCCAGTTGTTCACAGCTGTCCCAGGTGTCCAGTCCCTGTCATTCTGGAAATCCTCCCCAAGAGGAGAGGTAGGGGTCCAGGAAAACTCTGCTCTGGAAATCTGCTCTGAGGCTGCTGCTGTTTCCTGTCCAGCTGTGGGTGCAGAGACTTAGGAGAGACCCCTGGCAAGAGAAGATTCTTATGGGCCTGCTGACCTCTCAGAGTGGACTGTGCACTGGGTGGGAGTGAGAGGTCCTGGGGCTAGGCTGAGTAGGGAGATGCTGTCCCACAGGGCCAAGGGAAAGCCCACAGCTCACCTTCATGTGCCCAGGGGCATCTGAGTTATTCTGGAAGTGAGACAGACATGGGTTTGAGTTCCTTCTACATTTTTTGTGTGGCCCTGGACAAACCACTTATGACTTCCCTGTTTTCACCTCTGAAAAAAGGAGAACACACCTGTCTCACACGCCATCAGATGAAAGGACCATGCAATTCCTGGCACATGGTGTGAGGTCACTAGACACTGGGCAGTAGATTAAACCCTGCAGTCTGGTGGGGCATCCCACTGGGAAGGGCAGCCGCAAGCCAAGGACCGGGAGTGGGGATGGCTGACCAACGTGCTCTGCTCTGGGCAAGGACAGGGACTGAATTCCCCAGGGAAGGCGGGTGGGCAGCTGGAGACAGAGACTACTGGCTGCTTTGGCACGAGGCATCCCTTCCTCACATCCCACTTGACCTTGGAAAGCTGCAGAGCTGGCCTCCTCCCCAGCTATTCCTCGTGCCCTAGATAAATTGTTTCCGCCTGAGCCGCCTCCTCCTCCCCAACCCTCTTCCTGTTGCAACACCTCGGCTGGGCAGTAAACACGGGCCCTATCTGTCTCCACCACTGGCTCCCTGCCCCACAGGCTCACCCTCCTCCAACCCAGCCCTGGCCAGATGTGCCTGTGGCGTGGCTTTCACAGCTGTTCCCTTGACCCTGAGTCAAAGCTCTCCGTGTCAAGGGATTGCCCCTGGGCCTCTCCACCTTTTCCAATTCACCCCTCCCCCATCAGGACAGGAACAGAGGTCCAGGGTCTGTCCTTTCTTTGCACTTTCCTCTCTCAGCCCAGCTCCTTAGCAGCCTCTGAAGACTTCAGCATTTGGCAACCATTTAAAAGATATTCATTGTGTCTTCATTGTGCCCCAGCACCCTGCTTCCCAGAGTCACAGAACTGGTCTCTGCTACCAGGTGGCCACCCCCCGCCAAGGGCTCCAGGGTCCTCCTGACTAGGAGAAGACAGTTTGAGGAGCCCACCCATAGAAGGTGCCCCTGACTTAGCATCTCACCCCTCCCAGGCACCACGTTCCTTTCTACTGTCTCCACATGGCCTCATCTTCCCATGGGGGGGTGTAACCTCCATTTCTCCTACCCTGGCTCTGGCCTTGGCCTCATCCAAGCTCTCCACATTTATCCCCCAAGGAGAAGAGGACTTCTTCTGGTGTTGGATAGGAAAAAACAAACAAACAGAAGACCTTTCTGGCCTGGGTGGGAATTTGAAGATGTTTGTCCAGTCCTTCTGGGCCTCCACATCTTCACTTTAGCACCAGGCTACAACTCCATGGCTGCCCATCCAATCCTCTCTCTCTCTCTCTCTCTCTCTCTCTCTCTCTCTCTCTATCTTTCTCTCTCCAGAATACTAGAAGAAAAGGAGGGGAAGTGTCACACCCCACCTCCTCTAACAGCAGCATTTTTCAACACTAATTTGACACAACTGTGGTTAAGACCACGATCAAAACTCCACATGGGGGAAACAGTGTGAAAAGAAAGATCCTTCTGCTGGAATTCAGTGGCAACCTGAGGATCAGCCTGAGCATGAAAGAGAAGGCTTCCTCACAGACATCAGAGCCCACCCCGCGCTCCCTGCTCCTGGGGTTCAGAACCTGACTGGGCTTCCCTCCCACACTGAGCCTTTCCAGAGCTCACCTTGACTAGCTGCCATCTCTCTGTCGCCCCTCAAATCCCTTCTCTAGAACCCTGGAGATCTTTCCACAATTCACTGCTTTCTCATTCCCCAAAAGTCCCAGTACCTGGAGAGAAAGGGATGTAGATCATTCTTGCCATTCTCTCTTTTTACAGAGGGATATAACTGAAGCCCTGAGGGAGTAGCTGGGAATGGCAGTAGCTAGGACGTTCTGAATATTGTCTATGTGACAGACCTTGAGCTGAGCCTTTCGTGTATATTACCTCATTGAATCCTCACAACCACCCCTTGAGAAAAGTTCTAGTATTGTCCCCATTTTACAGACAAGATAACTGAGACTTGGCGAAGTTAAATGACTTGCCCCAGGACATACAGCTACTACAGGATAGAACAAAGATTCCAACCCAAGTCATCTGACTTCAGTGTTCAATGTCCTAAACCACTAGCTGCACTGTCTCTAGGAAAGAAAGCAGATTTGGGAAGCAATTGGTCTACAATCACACAACAAATTGGGGAGGCAGCTGACCCCAAAATCCAGGTTGCCATCACTTGCTGTCCATCCTTAGGGGTCAGGTCCTTGGTGAACAATAGCTGTGATGGGGGCAGGGCAAGGCCCGCCCTCCTGCTGGCTCTGGCCCCGATCCCTTCCCTCTCGGACCCCAGCTCCCAGCTCCGTCTGGTCTGTGAGAATGTCTGAGCTGGGAGGACTTGGGAGCTCATCTTGCTGAACTCATTGCTATGACTTGCTCAAGGTCACAAGTGAGTTGGGAACAGAACCTAACACCCATACCAGCCCCTCTCCAGCCTGGCTCCGTGCTCTGACCCTGTCCTGATGGGCCAGGTCTTCCCAGGGTGATGTCAGTTCCAAGAGTAGTTTGATGTCAAGACTTGGTGGCAAGTCCCAACAAGTCCTCTGCGAGGAGTTAAGATTAGCACAGGGACCTCAGCTATGACTCAGAGATGACCGGGGTCAGGTTAGCCTGGCTCCCGTTACTGCTCTCCTCTGATTCACCAGAGGAGAGTGGTCCAAGACCTTTCTCTGGCTGCCAGCTTCTTCCCTTTGCTTCTAACCCACTGGGCTCTGCAGAGTAGGGACAGGGCCTTCCCATTCCTCAGCCTCAGGAGCTGCTTGGGGTTTGGAGATTCCCTTCTTTGGGGCCCTCTCTGATGTTCCCCATCATTCTCTCATATTATCCATCCTTCCTGGTATCCCCAACATTCAACCAAAGGGCTTAAACCTACCTTCTCTGCTTCAGAGGGAAAATCCTGGGTCAGAAGCTAGCCTGGTGCAGGGGGCTCTGGTTTCACCATGCTGTGAAGTCTTCAATTTCACTGAAAATTTTTTAATCCTCACGCAAGGAGGGAGAATATTTTTTCCATTGATTTTTAGAGAGAGAGGAAGGGAGGGAGAGGGGGAGAGAGAGAGTAATATTGATGTGGGAGAGACACATCGATTGGTTGCCTCCCACTCGCACCCCAACTGGGGCTGGGGATCAAACATGCAACCGAGGTACTTGCCTTTGACCTGGAATCAAATCCTCAACCCTTGGGTCCACGGCCTCACACTCTAACCACTGAGCAAGACCAGCCAGGGCTCACTGAACTTTTTGAAGTGTGATGGCCTCAATGCAAGTGTAAGGGATGCACCATTTATGTGTTTCATGTCTCTCTCACATTAAAGCCCCAGTGGGGTGAGTACCCTGTGAATTAGCTGTGTGTGTGTGTGTAGGGAGCAAGGGGAAGGTGACTGAAGTGCAGGTCTGCACATCCCGTAGGGCTCCCAGGGCCCTGTCTCCAGAGATCCCAGATCTGGGCTGGCAGCACCAGATGGGTGTTTGGACCCGAAGGCCTATTAGTGTCTGGACCTGCACACCAGGTTTTCCAGAACCAGTTACTCTTCAAATGCATTGCCTCCTTGACCCCATGTGCTCTTTTCAGACACAACCTTGGCTTGGGTCTGAAACAGATATTTATTCACTTCCTAAGCTCCCTTCCCAATCTGCATCCTGGAAGCATCTGCAAAGGAGCAGCAAAGGCCAACAGGCACCCCTGGTAACACTGAACACTCCAGAGGACAGGAGAGCTGGAGCAGGAGGAAGGGAGAGGCCCCGGGATTTCTGTCAGTGACTATCAGAGCTGATCCCTTGCCTGCCCCTGCCTCCGCTGACTTTGATTCAGGTTGGCTCTTTCTCCCAGCGGCTTCCAAGTTCCTGGAATAGTGGATGTGGTGGCAGCCATGACATTCTCTTTGCCTTCTCCCCTCTGCCTTTTCAAGGACGTGGTGAAGACATGACCCCTTAGAGCTGGGAACCGTGAACAGAATAGTTGGAAGGACCTGGGGCCAGAAACACCACTTTGTGGGATTCAATGGAACCACCATTTGATAGGAATGCCACTCCCCAGCCCACCAGGACTGGAGAAGTGACCAGGCCATGGGGGAGAAGGCCTTTGGAAGGCAGTGCCTCCAGTGAGGCAGGGAAATGAGGGGAAGACTGGGGGTGCCCTGGGTAGGGAGGGTGGGTGCCTGCTCCTGCCCCTTGCCTGGCACTGGACAAAGCTGCAGCAAGGCTAAGGAGGGCTGAGAGCCATCCCCGCTTCTGCAGAGACCCCAGGACAGCCTGCCCTGCAGCCCAAAGGTTAATTAAACAAAACAACCAGCCCTGGAGAAGAAGCAGGCAGTGCCCCTTTAGAATGCTGTGGCCCATGCTTGGGCTTGAGCTCGGAAGTGACAAGGAGCTACGCCACTCCATGACAGCAGGGCCACAGGGTAGAAGAGGGCAGCAGATAGTGTCTGAGGTCAGGAAGGGTGTTGGGCAGAAGGAAGGACGATATGGGAACCATGCATCCAGAGGGAAGGGCAAAGTCCTTCGGCATGTCACGGCAAACTCACTACACTGGCATCTCGCCCATGGGCAGGTGGTCTCTATAGTCCCCTGTCAGTGAGTCTGAGGACACCCCTTGGTGGGTGGCTGTACCCTACAAAAGCCAGGCTGCGCCAGGGTGCAAGGCCAGCCATGTGCTGGAGGAACTGTGGCCACACACAGGGTGGGCTCCAGCCAGGGCAAGAGGTTGCCTCTCTGGTTCCTCCCAGGCCTTCAGGGCAGATCTGGCTGTGCCGCTCCAGGCCACCCGCTGTGTGGGGAGCACAGCTGGCCTGCCTGGAAGGGCCCAGCACAATCCGCATCTTTCTCACTTCATTCCTGTTGCCCCCAGGGACCAATGGGGCCAGCCCAGGCCGGTCCAGCCTTCAGCAAAGGACGGCCCCACCCCCCAGCAGCCAGCCTTGTTTACACCCTGACTTTGCTCCAGACCTGAGCGTGGCAGAACGCTGGGGAGAGGTCTGAGGGGACTCTCATAGGCCTGCCTAGAAGGAAACCCACTCCTCAATCCCCTCCCATGGCCAAAACTCTTCCAGTGAGGGCGGCAACAGTGAGGTTTGGGGGATGTCTCTACCAACCTTTGCATCCTTGTCCCAGCTTTTAGTGGGCACATGGGTACTGGACCAGAGGGACAACTAAGATGGCAGAGGCCTCTCTCACATCTGAATAAAATCTCTGTAGCTATTCTGTAGTAGGGCTTCCTCTGGCTTTGTAGACACAACAAATATCCATCCATCCATTTACCCATTTATCCATCTAGCTATCCATGTACTGACATCCTGTGTCTCCCTTTTCCTACTCTGGCTCCTGCCAGACTAAACTTCCTTAATATACCTTTTGTTCCGTGAAGCTTCCATACTTTGACACAAGCTGTTTCCCAGACTTTGGACATTCCACCCCCATCCAAGCCCTCTCGCCTGTCTAGTCTCAGCTCCGACATGACTTCTTCCAGGAAGCCACGGGCTGTCTGATGGTGATGTTCCTCGGTGCCCCCACAGCCCTGGGTTTCTCACATTGTAGCATTTATCCTGCTGCATTGTCATTGCCAAGATGAGCAACTGGACGACTTATTGCATGCCTGCTGCATTGTGAGACCTATGCAGGCTGCTGGGGACAGAGGTGAAGGAGGCACCATCCCCTCTATCCCCAGTTTACAGGGAGAGGCAAGTACCCAAACCACTGGCAGAAAGCAGTGGCCTCCTTCACCCCTGTGGTTGACCCATCAGCACTTTTGCTTCAGCTTCATCACCATCATCATGATTAGCACCACCGCTTTTTTAAACAGCTGCATTAAGGTATAACTAAGGCATGACAGACCTCTGTAAGTTGCACAGTTGGATTATTTCTGACATATGTACACACCCGTGAAGCCATCATCAAAGTCATTTCCATCTTCTCCAAAAGTCTCCTCCTGCCCCTGTAGCCTTTCCTCCCATCCCTCCCAGCCCACTCCTGTTCCCAGGTAACCCCTGCTCTGCTTTCTGTCACTATAGATTAATTTGCATTTTCTAGAGTTTCATATAAATGGAATCATATAGCACATACTCTGTTTTGGCCTGGCTTCTTCCCCTCAGCATTGATTACTTTGAGCCTGGTCCAGGCTGTTGCATGAACCAGTAGCCCGTTCCTTTTTATTGCTGACTAGTGCTCCATTGGATGGACGTACCAGGGTTTGGTGATCCAGGCACCTGTGGATGGGGATTTGGGTGGTTTCCAGCGTGGGGCTCCTCCAGATAAAGCTGCCCAGCATCTGCATGCGAGCTTGCAGCAGCCTTTGTGGGGGTGGGTGTTGTCATTCCTCTTACCACCACCTTCACCCTTGCAGGAGCTCCTCCAGTGTGGGGGTGGCTGCTGCTAGAAGGATATCTGAGAGGGACAGGAGAGAAGTGAGGAGGAGTGAACACAAGCCTGGCTGGCTGCGGCCTGGCCCAGGCCCAGGGGCAGGAGGAGGAGGGGTCCGACTTCCTGAGACAGCTTTACACAACCTGCTCACCCCACTAGGGGCTCCTGGCTGCTCAGTACCAGGGTCTCTGTCTGTACACAGCAGATTATAGAAAGCAGCTGTAGGGGTGTCTTCGCTCATGCCCTGTTCAGAATGAAGAGGTCGCTACTGGAACATTCTATTCCTGTGAGGGCAGAGGATGAGAAATCTCCTTCACTCCGCACATTGACACCTTTCTTTCCTAAAGTTGTAACTAACATGCATGCACCCATGCTCATGGAGAAGCAGAGGGGCTGGGAAGGGAGACCCCTCAGACCCCAGCGCTTGGCTTCCTGGAAGGGAAGGTGGAATTGCCCTGAGGTCTGATGTCCTCACCTGGGAGCAGCTGCTCAGGCCTGACCTCAGGTGACTGGGGAGTTGCTGAGGGGACAGCTGAGATATTGAGGAGTTTGAAAAACCCCAAGGGTATCTGAGGTGCATTTAATCCTGCAGCCCCAGCCCCTCCCTCTAGACCTCAGGACCAGCAATCCTTTGGTCCCGAAACCTCCCACATTGGCCCTCCCTGCATTCGCCCCCCATTGGAGTTACCACATGGACAAGCCAGCCTTCGAACACCTCGCTTGCCCTAGCTCCCTCTACCACAGGCCACCCTCTTCCCCATCTTCAAAGTGAGCCATTTTTGTCCTTGGCCCCCACTCCCAAGGCCCTTCTCACTTTCTCCTCCTTCAACAAGGCTCCTTTGATCAGCTCAAGTCACTCCCTGAATCTGATTTGCCAACTTTATTCCTTTTCACAAGGCCTGTGACCTGAGGTAACTCCCTTGCAGAGCCTCACAGAGGGAAAACAGGATTGTCAGGGTCTTAGAGGCTGCCTCAGTTTCCCTTCTTCACCTGCACCGTGAACTGGGTGGGGGTGGGGGTGGGGTTAGCATTGCTCCGTTTCTGACGGGCTCAGGCTGCTCCTTTAGAACAAAGGGCACAGAATCCCCAGGGCTTAACAAAGAGAGAAGACGCAGGGATAAGCTGTTCTGTGTCTTTCCCATCAGCGTGGGTCCCCAGAAGCCAGGAAAGGGGCAGAGCTGGGGCCAGAACCCAAGCCCCTGACTTCCTATTGGGTGCTCATCCCACCCTCAGATCAAGACTGCACATTTCAATAAATCCTCTCCCTTGCTTAACATGGGGCACGGGCAGCTGAGGGCCAGAGTAAGACAAATCAGTTGTGGGGCATGGGGTGGGGGGTCGGGGGGAGCCAGCTGTGATGGCACTACATAAAAACTGTCAGAATGGGGGAAATACAAGAACTGGGGGTGTCTAAGCCCCAACACAAAGAACACCGTCTGACAGCCTAGGCAAAGGAAGCAGGCCCTGTAGGCTCTGGGGCCCAGGCTTCAGGAACAGGGCCGGCCACCTGGGAGCCAGTTCAGAAGAGCAGGCAGGGGTGACCTGGGCAGTGATGTAGGGGGCACTGCAAACAGCCCAGCTCCCTCAGGGAGATGGCAGACTGGGCCCGAGGCCACCCGATCTAGCTCCCTCTCCATCACCTGGGCCTCAGCCTTCTCTCTCCCTTCAGCTTTGATCCTCTGAGGGCTCCCCACATCCTCCCCCAACCTCTAACAAACCCTCTCCCCAGGTCTCGTCTCTAGGAAATCAAAAGGTCAGCATGGACTTGTGTCTGGGCACCAACACTTCCCCTTTCCTCTTTGAGGCCGGCAACAGATCTTTATTGGGAAATGAGCATCCTGTGCCCCTGCTACAGCCCTGCACACCGCCTCTTGGCCTTTCATATCATCCAATCACCTGCAGCCTCTAAGACCCTTTGGGTGGGGCAGGTGAAGATATGGAAATATTATTGCCTTTGGCTATAAATACCACCAGGCCAGTGGCAGAGGTGGGGGTTGCTGAATATAGCACGGATTTGGTTCCAGATCTTGACCTGTGTGCGTGTGTGTGTAGCAGCATCACCTTGGGAGCTTATTAAAAATACGTGTGCCAGCTCCACCCTGGAAACTGAGCCAGTGTGCCCAGGACATGACGTTAGAAGGCTTGTTCATATTTTTAACATTCACTAGCTGGTTTTAACGTCCTTCCCATGGCCCCACTTTCCCCTGAGTTGGAAACAAAGAGGTTGAGGGACAAGAGAGATTCACAGAGCTGGCCATCAGTCCTATCCCAGGCAGCCAGCCCTGGAGCAGCCCTGGCCCCTCCAGCCTTCCCTGGACCCTCCAGAGGCATGGAGGCCTCCTACTTTCCCCCTCCTCACAGTCAGCTTCAGGGCCATCAGACCCACCATGGCCAGAGTTCTCCCCTCTCAGGTTCACAGTCTTGGTCCTATGGGCTTTGCCTCCACTTGTTTCTCACTCTCATCTCAAAATGCTATAAATCCAACAGCTTTAGACTCGGTAATTGGTCCCTATTTCAGGTCTAACTTGAACCACTTTTGAACACAGCTTTTCTTGTTCTTTTTAATTATGGTTAAGATTCTCCTTCCAGTGATTCTAGATCAATATCCTCCTTCCTCCTCCCCACCCCCCGCCAACTCTCTATACCTCGTGCCCCAAGACCCTTCCCTCCTAGGACAGAGGTGATGGTTTGCATTCTCTACCAGAGAACCTGCACAACCCGCACATCTCTAACCTGGTGGTTAGAGTTTACCACCTTCACCACTGATGTCCTGCATCACTGTGGCCACCCCCACTGCAACAACCACCATCAATATCATCTCCCTAATTTTCATCACCATCGTCATCACTGCTGTTTCCACCATCATGGTGATTTAGGCACCGTTACTACACCATCACCACCTTCACTCGGTCACTGCCACCGCCACCAGGTATCACTGCTTCCTTAATTACCAACACCACAAGCAACATATGTCTGCCATCATTTTCTTCATAAAATGTGCATGGGTGTGGACTGACATCCCATCCTGACCTCCACTTGAACCTGACTTGTGTTCTTGGTCAACGCCTTCACTTTGCACTGCTGCTCTTGTCCAGGAGCTCCCAGGGACTGCCCAGTCTGCCGAGGGTGATGGCATCCTCCCCCAGGGACTCCAGGTCATCGGGGAAGACATACTCTCAAGACCTCCTCACAGGAGAAGATCCTTCATTGGTCGTCCACAATGCTGGAGGCCCCGGAGGGAGATAATCTCTTAGGGAATCCATGGACTAATGGCAGAGGAGTCTCCAGAGATGCTAGAGAAATTGCCTCAGGGATTCCCAGATTGTTGGGGGAGGCATTTCCTCAGGAAGTCCCCTCCCCATATTGATGGGAGAGCCTTTTCAGAGAGCCATGTTCTGACTAAGGTGGACTCTCCTCAGGGAAGTTTGGACTAACAGGTGAAGGCCATCCCCTGGAGGAGGTCGGGGATTGCTGACAGGTGCAGAAGTACCGTGAAGAAAGGGGCAAGGAGAGAAGGGAGATGCTTTGCTGAGGCTGACATTTGAGAAAATAGAGCTAAAACACATACCAAACACCATACTAAAACATATCAGGTAGCACAGTGGAATGGACCTCGGGCCCGCTGCAGCTGCCAGATTTGGGTGGCCAGTGCGGTAAGGCCTCCTGGAGGAAGGGGTTCTGGGCTGAGTGAGTCCCTTGCAGCAGCTCCCTGTCCCCAGGCCCCGGCTTCCCCAGTGATGACCCAGCCCATCTCCAGCCTGGGAGTGGCTGGCAGGCGTGTGCCAGACTCGCATTGTTTCCACAGCCGCTCCCTGTTTCCAGGTTGCGTCCACCCCGCCTTGCGCCAGCCCCTGCCTGGCAGTCCCAAGTTCAGACCCAGGGCACTCAGGGCCAGGAATGTGTGGAGACGTGCTCTTGGCCAATTCCAGTGAGAGTCCTCTTCCCTGACAGGGGAAGGGAGGAAGGCCTGGAAGTTCAGGTGTCAGACAATGAGCTGGCCCCTGATCAGAAGACACCATGATTTGGGGTCCAACACTGTCATTACGTTCAATTGTGTCCAACCATTCTTCCTAGGCCCTCAAGGTTTCACTTTGCCTTGCCCGGTTTCTTCTTCAAAGTCTCACTGGAAGCTTATTCCCTCCAGGAAATCACCCCTGGGCTCAAACTGCCGTGGGTTCAAATTCTTATGTGAGTTTGTAGCCATTCTGTTTCCCAGCTACAGAATAACTCCAACTCTGAGCTCAGTCAGAGCCTTGACCTTGGCCTTATATTGATCCTAACACTGACTATGGACAGAGTCTAACCCTAATGAAAGGTAGCCCCTAACCCTGGAAACTCAACTCCCAACTCTATCTGCTGCCTTTCAGAGAAAACCCATTGGTTGCTAATGAAAACCGGGTAAGAAATTATGGTGGCCTGCCTCAGCCCTCTGCAGTGGTAGTTAGAGCTTTCACTCACAGTAACTGCTCAACAAAAAAGTGTGTGTGTGTGTGTGTGTGTGTGTGTGTGTGTGTGTGTGTTCTTTATTCTATTTTAAATATCCTTTCATCACAATTTCATCTCTTCTTCTCTAGGGAACAGAGAAAATAGGAAAAGGATCTCAGGTTACACGGGGGAGGAATTCTCTGCTAAGCCTGGAGTTCAAAGGAGGACCACAGCCGCCTAGTGGGGCCCGGATGTCACTGCATCATCTGTGTCCCTCCTCCCCTGTTCAGGGATGAGCTGGGAATTTGAGATAATGTGAATGAGAGGCAGCCACTAGGACATGTTAGACCTGTAGAGCTTCTGTTTATCACCTTAGACAGTGACCAAAAGGAATGGAACCCTTCTCAATTCATCCCCACCCCACTCTCAGTCCAGCCCCCCATTTCCACAGCCACCTGTCCCACCTTTCGGCCTCCTCCTGCTTCCTCTCATTCTATTGCCTCTCTCTCTCTCTCTCTCTCTCTCTCTCTCTCTCTCTCTCTCTCTCATCTCCCTTATCTTCAGTCTTTCTCTTTTCTTTTCTCAGCAAAATATTAAGCATCCCGTAAACTGTTTGTAAAGTTAATTTTACCTGACATGATAGGGCTTCACAAGCTAATGCAAGCATGAGTCTTGCCTTTTTGACCAGAAACCCGAGCTGCACTTTCTCTTGTCTCTTTCACAGCAGAGTTTAGCTCATGGCAAAATCCAAAAATACCAGAGTAAGGAAGGCCTTGGAAATTCAGTGCTCTCACTTAACAAAGGAGGGACATTGAGACCCCATAAAAGGAAGGATATTTCTTTTAGCAGCCCAACCTGCTGGTAATGGAGCTATAAGCCTGACCCATACTTTACCCCTATCAATACTGGGCCTTTTCTTCTTTAAAGAAATGTCTCTGGATCCATGCATACGAGTGGTTTCCACTGAATTTGACTTAGTTCCCCTGCGCCAGCAATGATATAAGAATAGAATACAGGTAATTCTGAGAAACATGAAAACATATCTAGACCCGTGGATTCGGGTTCTCAATGTGGGAAAGGGAGAATGAGACCAAGTGAGTTGAGTCGCAAGGAAATAGGAAAATGATGAGACTTGGTCGAAATTTTTCAAAATCTGAGTCTGCTGGACAGTTTGCTAGATGGGTGGACAGATGGACAGACCAACCGAGTTCTGATTAAGATAATAATATGAGTACAGATGTCCCCTTCTCCATCCCTCCCACTCACGTAACCTGAGATTCTCATCGAAATGATCAAAATACTAGAAATGTAGAAATAGGAAGTGTGCAGGATCACTGATCGTATGGAAAAGTGCCATTCACATCCAGAAAAGCAAGGGGGCTTTTTATGTGTAAAAAAATGAAGGAGAGCAGCAAAGCCGATCAGCAGTGGTTCTGCCTGAGGAGCAGCACCCTAAAATGGAAGCGAGGAGAGAGCCTACAGGCCCCCTCTCCCTGATTTGGGGGATGAGGGTGAAAGTCAGAGAGCGCTGAGAGCAGGTGGGGAGCACACCATGTGTACTCCCTCCATATTACAGAGCCGCAGCCTGTGTAAGAGGCACTGGGAGGTTCCAGGGTTTGAGTGACAGCAACCTCCCACAGAAAGCCTGCAGGGAAGTGGAGTTTGCCCTGGTAGAGTGGGCAATGATCCATGGAAGGCGGTTGGGTCCAGCTGTGGTTTATACCTGGAATGAAGGCCAGACCTAACAGGAAAATGGAAGTAGAAAATAGCTTCCCCAAACACTGAGCCAGAGTCCCAGA
This sequence comes from Cnephaeus nilssonii, assembly GCF_951640355.1. Lineage (NCBI taxonomy): Eukaryota > Metazoa > Chordata > Mammalia > Chiroptera > Vespertilionidae > Cnephaeus > Cnephaeus nilssonii. The sequence goes on along the minus strand of NC_137086.1, from coordinate 43,172,429 downwards.
CACGCAGTCCCCTGCTAGGACTGCTCACAGCTCTGCCTTCCTTCTCCCTCTGAATGGATTGTGTAAATTATTACCAGCCACCTCTCCAGCTTAAGATCTGGCAGCAGGATTTGGGCAGCAACCAAAAAAAGTGTGATAGGAGCTCAGAACAATCCCTTCATTGGTTGTACTGGCTGGCCTTGTTGCTTTGTCCTCAGCAGGAAGCCGAAGAACCCAGCTTGGACCAAAAAGATCTGCAAAATAAAGCACCACAATCAAGATGCAGATGAAAAATATACTTTTATCAAATATTTAGTACAGGAAATATTTAGTTTCTTTGTGTTCTCAAATAATTCAATAAAATGCAAACTCTATAAAAAAAAGAGATAACAGATGAGACGATGAAATATTAGAGTGAGATGAAAAGAGTTTAAGAGGAAAGAGGAGTTTGATGATGGGGAAAGAGTAAGGAAACTAGAAATGCCATAGAAGAATTGAAATCTTCATTAGATATGAAAAAGGGAACTTGACACTGAAGAAACTAGAATCAATGAGGTGAAGGGTATTTGAGACATTTTTCCAGAATAACAAGGAAAACAATAAGATAGAATGCTTAAAAGGAAATTAGGATCTTCGTGGACAGGAAGACTCAATATTGTCAAGATGTCAGTTCTTTCCAACTTAACTAAAGATTCAATGCAATTTCAATCAAAATCGCAGTAAGTTGTCTTGTGGATATTGACAATCTGATTCTAAAGGTTATATGGAAAGGCAACAGACCCAGAATAGCGAACACAATCTGGAAAGAAGAACAAAGTCAGAGGAATGATACTGCCTCAGAAACAGACCCCGATCGGTACAGTCAACTGGTGTTAGATAAAGGAGCAAAGATAATACAATGGAGTAAAAATAGTCTTTTCAACAAGTGATGCTGAACTACTGGACATTCACATGCAAAAATTGAATCTAGACACATATATTCAACTTTCTCAAATGTGAACTCATAGACTGAAATGCAAAATGCCAAACTATAAAAATCCTAGAAGACAACATAAGAGAAAACCTAGATGACTTGACTTTGGCAATGACTTTTTAGCTACACACCAAATGCATGATCCATGAAATAAATAACTGATAAGCTGGACTTCATTAAAGTTAAAAACTTCTCTGCATCAGACACTGCCAAGAAAATGAAAAGATAAGCCACAAACTGGAAAAAATACTTGCAAAAGACAGTTGATAAAGGACTATTTCCAAAATACACAGAGAATCTTTAAACTCACAAATAAGAAAATAAAGTTTAATTTCAAAATGAGCAGAAATGGACACCTCCTCCAAGAAGACATACAGATAACAAATAAGAATGAGAAAAAATGCTCCATGTCATATATCATCAGAGAAATGCAAATTAAAGCAACAAAGAGATACCACCACACACCTAATAGAATGACCAAAATCCAGAACACTGACAATACCAAATGCTGGTGAGGGTGTAGAGCAGCAGGAACTCTAATTCAATACTGGTGGGGATGCAAAATAGTACAGCCACTTTGGAAGACAGCAGTTTCTTACAAAACTAAATATACTTTCTCCATACAACCCAGTGATTGCACTCTTTACCAAAATGAGTTGAAGAAAACCTGCATATAAATGTTCAGAGAAGCTTCATTCGTAATTGACAAAACTTGGAAGCAACCAAGATGTCCTTCAGTAGATAAATGGATACACAAACTGTGGTACATTGAGACAATGAGATTTTACACAGTGCTAAAAAGAAACTAGCTATCAAACCATGAAAAGACTTGAAGGAAACTTAAATGTAAAAGAAGCCTATCTGAAAAGACTACATAATGTCTCGCTCCAACGATATGACATTTTGGAAATGGCAAAACTACAGACAGTAGACAGATCAGTGGTTAGTGAGGTTATGCTGGAAGAAGGGATGAATAGGAAGAGCACAGAGGATTTTTAGGGCAAGAAATTGTTCTATGATACTATATAATAATATGATATTGTAATGGTGGATACGTGTCATTATACATTTGTCAAAACCCATAGAATGTGTAATACCACGAGTGTGAAATAATGTAAACTATGGAGTTTGGGTGATAATGAAGTGCCAATGTAGGGTCAAATCTTGTCACAAATGTACCACTCTGGTATGGATATTAATATTGGGGGAGACTTTGGAGACAGTGATATATAGGAACTCTCTGTACTTTCTGCTCAATTTTCCTGTGAACCTAAGAGTGTTCTGAAAAATAAAGTCTATTTGAAAGGGAGAGAAGGAAGAGAACATGATATTATAAAAGGAAAGAACAGGGATTCAGTGTTCAGATAATTGATATTCCTGAGGAAGAAGTCAGAACCAAGGAAACCTATCACACAACAATAGAAACAAAACCTTTTTGAGTTTAAGGAAAACCTGAAAGGGAATAAATACATTGGCTATATCCCCAATGAAATGTCCAAAATTCAAAGGTAAAGAACATCATGATGAAAAAGAAAGTAGGTTACTTACTAAAGAAAAAGGTCAACTTTGGGCTTCTTTTCTGAATACAAAAAATAAGGGAGCAAGATATTAAGAGCTTTGAGAAAGAAAATGTCTGATTGGAAACACAAAACACATCTATGTGTGAAGGGCATTGTCAGATATTAAAGATATCAAAGTATTGCACCCATGTACCCTTCCTAGAAGAAATATATTTATTTAAAGCATATATAAGTCATAATCCACTTGGAGACATAATCCAGCCAACAAGGGACTCAAGAATGGGGAGGGTGTAAGGTCAAATTGACAGCGAGCACTGTTAAATAAAAATTTTGGATCTAAGTAATTTTGGTTAATATGGTTTAAAGAAAAATGACCTTCCCTGTCCAAAACTGGAGAGAAGATATCAGGGACCTAGATGGTCATTTCTATATACAGCTTCTATTCTAGATTCACTAATTCTTTAACCATAAAGAATTCCCTGAGCCATTAATATGCTACCTTGATGTAGGTGGTGTCTACATAGGTATATACATATGTAAAAATTCATTAAGTTGTATATTTAATATTTGTGTATTTTATTGCATAGAAGTCACACCTCCATTAAAAATAAATAAATAAACTGAAAACACCAAAAAAAAAATAATAATCCACTTCCAGCAAAAGCATCAGAACTCCAACCCCTGGGAAGAAATACCAGTAAATGGGTACTCTTCAGTTGCCCACATGACATCTTTGTGTGAGTTACAAAATGGAATCCTCTTTCTCAAGATCCTTTACTACCAGCTCTTAAAAACTGCAGTAATTAATATACATGCCTTTGATTACTATTGTTAAAGTGTATCCACTTAGCTATGGTATACTGTGCAGTACACAGCCCACCCAACCCCTTCCTCCATAGCCTCTGCCTCTACCTTGAGTGGGAGCCGACTGCTACTGGACTATTTTCTTGCCTAATTGGCCGAGTTCATCAATACTGGCCTATTCTTTATTTCAAACTTAACTTCTGGAGTAATTGGTAAATTTCTCTGCACAAGAGAAATTTGCCATTAAGTTCCCCATAGGTTTAGCATAAGATTTCTTGTGCCCGGCTGGTGTGGCTTGGCTGGTTGAGCATTGTCCCGAGCACCAAGAGGTCACCGATTCAATTCCCTGTCAGAGCACTTGCCCGATTTTGGGCTCGATCCCCAGTAGGGGGCATACAGGAGGCAGCTATATGCTGGATGTTTCTATCTCTCTTTCCCTCTCCCTCTCCTCCTAAAATCAATAAAAATAATAAAAGATTTCTTGCTACAATTGCCAGAAATGAGTGGATCATCTCCACCTCTTCAACGGCTCAGAAATCTCTTGTCTTCCTAAATCTATCCCATACATACTGGGGCCTGTTGGCAGGTAGGAGATGAGCCCATTGAGGTCACCCCGTCCTGTTTGTGACCGGGCACCTTAACATAGGAAGCAAACAAGTGCGCATAGTCTCCACAGGACACCCCCCCCCCCGCCCCCGCCCGGGTTTGTCCGGAAAGTCTACTGATCAGGAATGGGGGTGTAGCTCCTCCCACTTCCCCAGTCCCCTAGGTCTGGCCTGGTGCCACCTGTCCCTACCTTACTGTTTGTCCTCTCAGGGCAGCTAATGTCTCCACTTTCTCTTTTTCTTCCTGAATTAATGATACTAACTACAATAATCCAAGGGCACATTTATTCCCATGAGCTGTAGGATTTTGTAGTATTTATTTCCCTTGATAGGTCTAAAGCCACCTTATTCTTATTATAGAAATTAGGTAATTTCTCTCAAGGAATAAATGCAATTAACACATTTTAACAGCTCTCTCTTGCAAAGAGGTCAGTGGCACAAGAGCTTGTGTGAGTCTTCCCTTAAAGGTGAATGTTACAAATTGTGGCAAATAAAACACATGAGATGGGCAACATTTTTGTGAGAAGTTACTCGGCCTCAAACCATGCCAGTTTGTTATATGCTGCTATTACAGAACACAGGGAGACTGCCCATCATCCTCAAATACCATAAAAGGGTTAGGATTGACACTCACCATGGCCAGTCATTTCAGCCCCAAGAAAAGTCATGAGAAGGCTCAGCACACCTCCCAACTTTGAATCAAATGGCAAGCTTTGTGCCAGATCATCTGCGTCCATCTGGTCCCCCAAAATGGGAGGAGAGGAGAGATCTGCCTAAATCTTGTTTGAAAGAAGAAACGGGGGGAGGGAGGGGGAAAAGCTTCCCAGGAGGTGGCTGTAGCAATATCTCAGTGGGAACATTTGGGGTCACCGAGGACTCATTTCAAGTTCTTGGCCTCCTGGAATTTCCTCCTTCTTTCTTATATTAAAACAGTGGCTCTCAGCTGGGGTGATTTTGTCGCCAGAGAACAAGGTCTGGAGATATTTTTGGTTGTCACAACCCAGGGAGGCAGGTATTGCTACTGGCATCCAGTGACTAGAGGCTAGGGATGCTGCTAGGTATTCTACCATGTGCAGGATGGCCCCCTCTCCCTGGGGATTATCCAGCCCCAAATGTCAGTGGTGTTGCGTTCGAGAGACTCTGTTGTAAATGAACCAGAATTACTTGAAGAATGGGTCGCCTCCGATGCGCACGGGCGCCAGGGCTTCCCCTGGCCTCCCTCCTGCAGCAACTCGCTCCAGGTGGGTCTAATTGCGCAGTCTCTCCCCTCAGCACCTGACTGTGGCGCCAAACAAAACCTCTTGTGTCCCAGCATATGTGTGGAGGCCTTTTCTCTTTCTTGTTGGTTATGGTCAGAAACCTTAAGGGCATTCCGGCACCTTCCCACATCACCACATGCCCACTCGAGGGCTGGCAGGCCTCATGCCTGCCGCAGATGGAGAGGCGTTTGTGGCTTTGAGACCATTTACGCTCCCACCATCCAACTGACCTATCACACTTTCTCTCTATCGGAGCTCTCTGGCTCGGAGCAAGCACCCCGAAGTTAAAAACCACAGCCCGAAGGCCTTCCCCTCGTGCCTCCGGGTTAGCCGATCCCCACACTTGGCCCTGGTTTCTGCGGGGCTTATTCATCCATTAGGCACAGGAGACGTGGTGCCAAGGACTGGCAATAATTTATAGGCTCATGAAAATATTTTAATTAGATCTACTTTTAAAATCAGAAGGGAAAAAAAGAATATACTACTAGTAATGATGCATAATAATTGAATTCATCTTTTCACTGGTGCAGTGGTAAGTGTAGGTTTTAATATTTTTTTTATGGAGGAAGAGGCCCATGAAGGCAACAGCACCTAGGATCCGTGAAAGTCACAGCGAGGCACGAGTTTCCTGGAAGCACACACCCTCCACCACAGCCCCAGGGTCGGGGAGGCATGTGAGCAGGTGAATTCGGGTCATGGGAGCTGAAGGAAATCTGGCAGGGACCCCCCTTCCCTTTCCAGGAGAGACTCGAACTTTTAAAGAAATTGTTTATCTACTGAGGCCTGCTGTTTGCACCAGGGAATCTGTTAGGCTTCACTGTAGTGAGTTGACATAACCCTGCATGGCCTCGGTTCTCTGTCTGAGGCAGCCAGCGTCAGAGAGATCTGCCCCCAGGTTGTAAATCAAGCTCAGAGAGCTGCCCAGCTTCCCTCCAACTTCAAGGTGGACTCAAGGGCCCCAGCGGCTCACATGGGCTAGTCCCTCCTCCAGGCACCAAGTGTCTAAGAATTTGGCTTTTGTACTGAGGACACACTCCTTGATGATGAGTTCATTTGTGCCACATCGGGGTACTGCCCTGAGTGTTAAAAAACAACAACAGGCAAACCTCCAAACTGTGCTCCAGATAGGAACTGTCTTCTTAAGTTAGCCTCTGCTCTTCCCATACCAACTTGCATTTTACAGGAAAAAGGCAAGAAAACAGTACATATAGCAAGTGAAAGTTACGAAGAAACAGAGCCCTAAAACAGAGCTGTAAGAAACATGAATGAAGAGTGATAGAAATAGGATAATAAATACAATCACATGCCAATCACAAACGACACGCCTATCCCAATGGAGCACAGAAATTTAGAGTTAAAAGGATGAGTGAAAGGATGCCAAATAAATGCAGAAAAAGGAAAAGATGGCAGAAGTCACGAGACTATCAAGCAAAAATAATTTGATTGGACAAAGGATCCCTTGATAAATACTACAGGACACATCTGCTTCAGTACTCACAAACTTTATGCCCCTATTAACACACTTGTTGAACTTTAAAGAGCAAAATCTGCTGTGTATGCAAGGAGAAATTGACAGGAGCACGGCAGATTTAAGATGCCATGTTCCAATTTGACTAATGAAATAACCACAAAAGCAATATTATAGAGCGTCTGGATGATATAGTTAATAAGGTAGGGTTAATATGCTTATAAGCCTCACCTCCTACAAACAGAATACACCTCCCTTTCAAGCATTCATAATACATTAAAGGCGATCATATTTTAGGCCACAAAGAATGCCTCAAAGTAAAATCCTCAAAGTAGAAACTGTACAGACCATATCCTCCAACCACAACTCAATAAAACCAGATATTAATAACAAAAGTTCAAATAAAAAAATTGCAACTACTTAGGAATTTACATTCAGTCCCCTGAATAACTTTTGGGGTAAAGAGGAAATCAATTCTGCAATCACAGGTTTTTAGAGAAATAATGATAATGACAAAGTCAACATATCCAACTTTATACATACCATATGATCACTATTATGTAAAAAAATTGTCATGGCAAAAGAATGGAAATGAAATGCATCAAAGTATTAACAATGAATGTCTCTGGATAACACTGAATGCCTGCTGGGAGCTGGGGACCATACACTGTTTCTCATTTTGTATTCCCAGCACTTGGGAGGTAAAAATTAATGCCCACTTTTACAGGTGAGGAAAAAGAGGCTGGGAGTGTGTGATGCTTTGGAAAACATCACATACTTAATGAACACAGCATCAGGATTAAGACCAGGTCTGACACCACACACCAAGGACTCTTTCCTCTGCCACACTTCCCTGCACTGGGGGCCTCGTTTTCTCCAAGTCAAACTAGGAGCCAAAGCTGGTTTCTGAGGGTCCTTCCATTCAGTCCTCTGGACTCTAAGAAACAGGAGAGAAGGCAACCTAGCGCTCAGATGGATTTCATTCTAGCTGAGAATATAGGTTTACAACTTGGGAGAATGTAACAATTGGTCCACTTAGATGGGAACATGAATCACATGGTCTGGATAGGAAAGCCCCCATCTAATCTTATAAGACCAACATTTATTGGGTACAAATTGTATGTACTGGCACTGGGCACGTGACAGGTGGCCATCAGGGATATAGAGAACAAGTGGCCATCCGCCCTGGGAGAGAGAAGCTGGGATAGCTCCCAGTAACTGAGTAAAATGCAAGATACACTGTGGCCAGAGCCAGGTGGAGCCTCTGAGGGTTGGAGGGAAGAGGACAAGAGGTGCCCTTTGCAGGGTGGATTGGGACGGAGAGGGGGAGGTACTCCCTCTAGACAAGTGACATGGACGAATAATTAAATTAACCTTGAAATATTGAAGTAATTGAGCACACCTCTGATTGTTCATACCCCTGAATAGCGTTGAGGTTGGTTGCGCTTTCATCCTGCTGGGAAGGTCAGACGTCTGGATTGTCTTGTTTCTGGGTAAGGCCATGCTCTCACCATCACAGGGATCTCGGCTCATCTCCTGTTCACCTTCTCAAAGACACCTGCAAAGAATGGGGTGTTTCTAACATCCCCACCGTCTCCTCTTCTTTCATGTATCTTTACCACCCTTCACATCACAGAGTGCTCTAAATATTGTTAGTGTTGGAGGCATACTTTTTTCCTTATGTTTATTGTTGACACTAGTATAGATGTCCCCATTTGTCCCTTCTTCCCACCTCCACCCAGTCCCCACCCTCCTTTCCTCTGGCCATCACCTCACTATTGTCTGTGTCTGTAGGTGATGCATATATGTTCTTTGGCTAATCCCTTTACCTTCTTTCATCCAGTCCCCTCCAACCCCATCCCCTCTGACAGCTGTCAGTCTGTTGCATGTATCCATGCCTCTGGTTCTATTTTGTTCCTCAGTGTATTTTGTTCATTCAATTCTACATATAAAGTGAGATTATATGGTATTTGTCTTCCTCTACTGACTTATTTCACTTAGCACAGTAATCTCCAGGTCCATCCATGCTGTTGCATAAGGTAAGAGCTCCTTCTTTTTTACGATTGTGTAGTGGGATTAAAAAAAAAAAAAAGCTGTGGTATATTTACACAATAGAATTGAGGCACAATTTTAAAAAATAAACATTTTGGTGACACACTTGCTGGGATTAAAAGATTCCAAACATCTTGTGAATGTGTTGATAGCTGAGAGTGGAGTTGTGTGGGTGCCTCTGGCCCTGAGCCCAGCTCCTGGACCTTGCACTTCAGAGGTGAGACCTTCCCCCAGTCCTTCTTATCTTCTCAGCTGCTTTTGAGGGACCAAGACAGACCCTGTTTCCCCATCAGATGGCAGTGCTCCAAGGGCAGGGACTGTGACCCCGGTGTCTGGGGCACCTGAGGAGGCTGTGTCTATATTCTCCCACACTCGTTGGTGTGGTTTCACCCACGGCTCCTGACATTTTGGAGAACAGACTTGGCATTGCAGCACGAAGGCTGGAACATTAGCTTCATGGAATGTCAGTGATCCTCTAGCGAGTTTCCCAAGCACCAGTCCATAAACAGGCAGCAGGCCAGGCAGATTTTTACTGGTCTACACAGTTTTCCCTGCCCCGCATTTCTTTCCTCCTAAACCTTAGAAACTGGAGCACATCTAAGTGGTCCCCAGCCTCCACAGACATAGCAAGGGGTGTGCCTGGGACTCCTGTGGAGCTGGGCACTTGTGTGGCATTGTTGTCTTGATGTTGAGCCCAAAGCCTGTCTCTTCCTCCAACCTGTCAAATAGCCTGTGATGGCCACCCATTCACCTCTCACCTGCCTATAGCCGCCAGTGCAAGTCAGTTTGGCTCACCTACAGAGTTTTCATAAGCTGTTGTCTCTGCCTGATATACCCTTTCCCTTGTCTATTAGGCAAATCCCTATTCACCTGGTATCACCTCTTGTGGGACTGTTCTCCTGATCAGCTTCCCTTCTCTGAGGCTCAGTTGGATGACCCTGTTCTGTGACCCAGTACACTACCCACCCCTCTCACTGCACACACACTCACTACACATACACCCAGACACACTCAGCCTCTGTAACTGTGTGGTCTAGCTGCTCTGCCTTCCCCAGCAGACCATGAATTCCTTGAAGGCAGCCTCCTAGGCTCCCCCATCACTGTGTTCTCAGGACCCAGCAGGATGCCAGGTAAATGTTCACTGAACGAATGAATTGGTAAATAGATGAATGGATAGGTAGACAGATGGTTGGCTGAAAGGGATCTGGATCTTGCTATTTATGCTCCAATGGATGTGGATGGGCCAAGAGTTTCTGGCTAAGTCCTGCTCAGGATGGTGTGTCCACCCATTTTTCGCTACTTCGTGCTAGTTGAAAGCCATACTCTGAATCAAAGTTGAAAGATTTGAGGATTACATGCTTGTTTCCTCCCCTTTGTCCTCTTCAAGAGAGTGTTATGGCAGCAAGAGGGCCACAGGCAGAATTCAGGATGTGCTTCTGACTGTCTTGGTCCAGAAGTGCTATAGCCCTCTTGATAACTGTCTCCATATCCAGACCTGTGTGTGTATGTGTGTGTGTGTGTGTGTGTGTGTGTGTGTGTGTGTGTGTGTACAGATGGGCAAGGAATATAAGGACATGGAGAGGACCCCACACCATCTTTATCTCCCACGCTGTCTTCAGGCTGCTGTCAACCTTTAATCATCCTTCCCTGCCATTCAGTCCACCTGGTCAGTTGTTTCATTTGCTGTAGTCCAAGTCATCTCAGGGTGGATAGCCACTCTTGGAAGCTTGAGTGCAGATCACAAACATCAACACACACACATATTCACATACTTGTCCATACTCACACTCATTCAGGCACACACATATACCCTCATACTCACTAATGCTCATACACACATGCACACATTCATATATTCCCACAGGTATCTCTGTTTCTAATCAATTGGAAGTCAATGGTGATCAAAGCACATGGCCAGAATCCCTATAATTCCCAGTGCAGCATTCCTGGTGCTTCTGGATCAGGAACAGAGCAGGGCCTCCAACCTCTTACCTGCAGAGGGTCCAAGGGACTTCAGACTCCCACTTCAGTCCCCATTATCTGCTCCCTATGAATGGATAGGTAGACAGATGGATGGCAGAAAGGGATCTGGATCTTGCTATTTATGCTCCAGCTTACGGCTGAGGGTCCAAGGGACTTCAGACTCCCACTTCAGTCCCCATTATCTGCTCCCTATGTCTCCACAGTGATGGAAGAAATGCCTACATGATAGACACAGTTCAATTAACACACATCATCTTTTTATATGTTTTTAATAGCTTTATTGAAGTATAATTCACATGCCATAAAACTCACTTGTAATGCAATGTCACCAATGATCTTAGTAAATTCATAGAGCTGTGCAATAATCACAACCCAGTTTTAGAAGATCCCCATTAATCCCCATTAAGTTTCTCACATTGGGGAGGTTTATCTCTTTTCCTATTTAATTGAGGCTTTTCATCACAAATGGGAGCATATTGTTTGGGGTGGAGGAGAAGTAATGAGATTCTTAGTTATTTATACCTTAGTGTGGATTATTTTAATGGATTGCTTTTATAAATTCATTTAATTCATTAAACAATTATTTAGCATGATTTCCACCATTGTCAAGGCTGATGAGAGCCTGATGTCCCCTGGCTCCTCAGCCAGGAGGTGGGTCATTCTCCAGTGGCTCTGCCTTGACTCATGTCCTGCTCTGAGACAGCTCCACTAGGGAATCCCACATTTGGAACAGAGGTAGATATTAGGAGCCCATTTCCAAAAAGTCAAATTTTCATAGAGACAACATAACAGTTATGCAATCACCATGATGCATTCTGGAAAGCATTCAGTGGGTTAATAAAGGTGCAGAATGACAGATGCTGTGAAATTTAAAGGGTGGAATGGTCTTTCAGGGCAGGGAGAAGGCAGTGGAGTGTGAAAGTCCTTGAGCGTGGGGTGCTGAGGGTCAGGGGTCAGAGGGGGAGGAAGGGGGACAGGAAGTGTGATGGGGAACATCAAGCCCACTTGAACATTGTGGTGAGGGCCACTATCCCAGAGCTCCTCCTGAGGGACCAGCCATCCAGCCATTTCTCCTGCTTCCTTGAGGGTCTCAGAGGCCCTGGGTGCATGGCCAGCTCTGGTGGGCAGCAATGCCTACTCAAGAGGAGGCTGGACAGAAGGTTTACCCAGCCCCAGATCAAGACAGGATTCGCCTCTAGATGTTGTCACATGGCAGATGTGAGCCGTCTCCCTTTGAGCATGACCTGACAAGACCCACTGCCATGGCCCTAGAGTTGCCTCCAGCCAAGCCAACTAATCCTTGCCACTTCTTCCCTCAGTTCTCTCTCTCCTTCCAGGACTTGGTTCCATCTCATTTTATTTTTTTCTGCTATCCCTTGCCCCCACCCTTGCTGTCATTTCCTCTTCCCACAGTACAAGGGAATTTCGGCTGGAATAGTCCATAGTATGTGGTGGGCCTGGGGGGCATCCAGAGGTCGCTGGAGCTGGGAGGGCCCCAGGCTGAGCAATGTGTCACTGCCAGGGCTTGGCAGGGGCTGCAGCCCTGGGGGGGGGGGTTGGGAGGCCTGGGAGTGGGAGACAGAGGGTAGTCGGGAGGTCTGGAACCTGCCAGAGGAGATGACCTAAAGTGGGGGTGAGGAAGACACTTGAGTTTGGAAGGGAGTTCCTGGCTGGTCATTTCCTGTCCAAGCTCCCAGGGTCTTTAGTGGGGTCTGCTGGCTTGTAAAGTGCCACCCTAGCCAAGAATTCTTTCTTTTCTTCTTTTTTTTTTAAACTAAATTAAATATAGAGGGACTGTATCTCCATTTCCATGTAGCCAAGTCTGAGCCTCGGCTGATCCTGGAAGCCAACCAGGTACGTGGAAAGAGGAAGAAGCAACAGCCAAAGTAAATGAAGTGATGCCTTGAAGGCCAGATGGAGGCCATGGGCAGGGATCTGCAGGAGGCCCTGGACTGGGGGAATAAGGAAAGGGGAGTCTGTCTGGCCTCAGAGTAGAGGGACAGCCCGAGCATGGGTGACCTTCATGGATGGAGATTCCTAAGGCTCTTGAGGGGGCTCTGAGGGAGCAGGAAGGTCTATAAGTTTGGCGGAGGGCAGGAGGGAGAAGGTGGTGGACTGGCTTGGTTAGAGGAGGGGTCATTCCGTGCATGTACCTGCTCCCTAGTCTGGGGTCCCTGCTCATTCTAGCCTAGAGCTCACTTTGGCCCATAGCTCCTTACTCTTACTTCCTCTTGCTCCCATCTCCTCATGCTTGGCTGAGTTTTCCCTTGAGGGATGTTGGACCTGGGTCCCAAGAAGGAAAATATGGTAGCAGGGTGGAGGAAAAAGAGAGGATACTCACCCACAGCTTTTCTGCCTTTAACCATCATCCTTCTCTCTATGTCTGCTGCTTCTGGGTTGGGTGGGAGCCTTAAAATTCCACGAGGGCAAAGCCCCCTAACCAATCTTGCTGTATGTACTCCCGGAGCCCTCAGAACCATTCCCCACATCACAGAGTCATCTTCCCTCCCTTAGATACCAACCCCTCCCCAACAGTAAACCCGTCAATGTTTTTTCTCAAGTCTCAGGATCCAGTCCAAGTTCCTAAGTGTGTCCCCAGAGGTCCTACATGACCAGGTCCCCTCTTACCATCCCAATACCATGACACTACTGACACCCCACCTTCCCAAGTTCTTGTACCCACTTCTCACCATTAAGTTTTCTGAGTGTCCTGCACTCTCCCTGACATGACATTGGCTGCCCTCTCCACCAGGACATTACCCTCCGCCATGCACCTGGTAATGTTAACACCTTTTGTCCCAGCACCAAGGACAGCGCCTGGCACAGAGCAGGTGCCAATGAATAATGATGAAGGAATGAGTCAGATGCTGCTCTCCCGCCCTTCCCTCGGGCCTGGGCCCAGTGAGGCACCTCTAGCTAGGTTAGGCTTCCCTAAATTTTATCACAATATGTTAAAATAGCCTGACCACTTATGTAAATGGTAGGATTTAGCATCTTCATTAATGTACTTTTTCATTCAAGTATTTCTTTTCCTCCCATGGTTTCCCTTATTCAAGCTAGATTATAAGGCATCTGTGCCCTCAGGAAGGGCTGTTTTAGTAGAAGAACAGAAATAGATTTTGGAGAGTTCAAAGCATAGACCCTGAGAGGATGAAACAAATGATGAATATAGTAGGGTGCCCCAGACTAGGGCAAAGGGCGAGAAAGGGAGACATGAGGAAAGGAGTGAGGTCCAGATAGGAAGGAAGGCACTGCACCCAGAGGAACCATGTGTTCAGGGGTACTCTGTGTCCACTAATTACCACCCAACTCATCCAGGGTGGAACCCCAACAACACTGCAATATCTCAGGGTATGTGGGGCTCTGAAGGGAAACGTGGGAATGAGATGCTGGGGAAGGAAAAGCTCCCCACACCCATTTAACACTTGATGAAACAGAGCCTATTCAAGATGGAGGGCCATGCAGAATAGTAGCCAAGAAAGCACAGCCCGACTATCTTCACCTCTCATCTACACTTGGTCAGGATCCCTAGGCCCGCTGTGTCCCAACTCTTAACACATTCCTTGGCACATTGTAGGGTCTCAATAAATCTGAGGCAGATATTCTCCCCCTCCCTTACTAACAGAACCTCAAATCTGTTCAGGGAAACACTATGATTTATTACAAGTGTTCAGCTTCCTAGACTCCTGTGCAGCTAGGGTGGCATTAAGACTGTGCTCTGGATAATAAAATGTAAGTGGGAACAGCAAAGGGTGTGGATGTAGAGAGGAGTGAAGAACTGGAGCCAATGATTAGAAAATACTTGCTGAATAAATAAATGTTTAGTGCCCATTGTGTTCCAGGCGTCATCTTAGGTGTTTCGTGTTCATTAATCATCTCATTTAACCATTAAGCAGGTTTTATTACATTTACTTTGAGATTGAAAAAAAAATGATTACTCAAAGAGGTTAAGTGATATATCACTTGTGAAAGGGTAGGGCAGGGTCTCAATCCTGGTTCTTGTGGTTCCAAAGTCCATGTCACCCGTTACATCATGTGTCCTTACTTTTCTCCTCAAGCCTTCTGGGAAAGCACGGGTGTCTGCCTTGGGAAACCAACACTGGAACGAATGTCAGCTTCATGACTTGTCACAGCAGGCCAAGTAGGCTTCAAGGTATGGGGGCAGGTGGGCATAGACAGGCTCTGAGAATCCAGGCCGTGTAGGTTACAAGCAACAAAAACTAAGTCTGGCTGATTTAAGCAGAGGAAGGCTATTCAGGAGACAGGTGGAAGCACAGCCCAAAGCACGGGACAGAGGGGATCCTGCCACCTGCTGGCCCTGCATGCTGGGCACCACAATAGCCACGACTACCGCTGCCCCTTCAAACTGAAGACCATCAGACGAAGTCTCTCCTGTCCTGGGTTTAAAGTCTAGGCAGGGTGCCTCCAATTGGTTCAGCTTGGGTTAGATGCCCATGTCCCAACTGCCCAGAAAGTAAGTGGCTTCAGCATTTGTAGTGAGATATGGGATCTGTCTTGCACCAGGACTCATTCAATTGGGAATTCCTCCAAGCACAGGAAAAAGGTTCAGAGGCTAGGAAGCCAACAACAAAAAAATAAAGATAAATGTCCCTTCACAGGCTCAGCCAGCACAACCAGCAGCTAGTGTAGTCAGTGAGTGTGCGAAGAGAAAGGAGGCCTGCCCCCTGGATCTCCAGCCCAGTTCATACATCTCTGGGGGGTTGGGCAGTGGAGAGGCAGTGAGGCACAGAGCTGGAGCTGGATGTTCTGGCCTCCAGTCCTCAGCCCTGCCCTGGGCTGAGGGGTGCTGTCAGGAGGGCTGCTGTTTCTTCTGCCCTCCAGGGCTTCCAGGCTGGGAAGAGAGAAGTCTCGCCCACAGGAACCTTCCGGAGAAGAGCATAAGGCAATTCTCAGCCTGTGAGTGCTATTAAGACTGCAGAGGAGGGATTGGGAATGTCAGGGAGGGTTTGACACTAAGCTGGGCATGGAGTGTGATAAGAGGAGTTCCGTGTTCTATCTCCTACTGAGATGGGCCAGTTGTCCCCCTGGGCCGGCCAGCTTTCTCCGGTGCCAGGGAGCAAAGGAGGATAGTGGTGGCCTGTTCAGACCCAAGCACAGCTATCATGAACTTCATAGCTGGGAGCCCTCTAGGTGCTGGGGAGAGCATGGACTTCAGACCCTGGTCCTATCTCTTCTCTCTTAGAACAAGTTACTTCATAGGTGTGAGCCTCAATGTCCCTATCATTAAAGTAAGCATAATAGTGGTACCTCCTTCAGAGGTTTGCTGAAGGATTGCAATGAGGTACCAGGTGTAAATGCTGAGAACACTGTCTGTACATAACAACACTATATAAGGGTCAGCCCTGGAGTCGAGGAGGAGGAGGAGGAGGAGGAGGAGGAGGAGGAGGAGGAGGAGGAGAAGGAGGAAGAGAAGGAGAAGGAGAAGGAGGAGGAAGAGGAGGAGGAGGAGAAGAAAGAGGAGGAGGAGGATGAAGAGGAAGAGAAGGAGGAGAAAGAGGAAAAAGGCAGTGCAATGAAAAATATAAATGCTCAATAAATGCTAACTCCTTTCTTCTTTCCCTGATTTTTGTTCCCCTTCCCACACCCAGGTATACAGTGTCCTCAGGACTGCCCCTCCAGGAAGGGGGCTTGCTGTGGTCATAACCACTGCTCAGGTCTCTGAGCAAGTAATGAGGGTATGTGGGGAGGGCAGAGAGCAGAGGAAGGATGTACACCCTCACCTGCTCCTAAGTCCCGCAAAGCCCAGTAGAGGCTCCTCAGCTCCCAGCCCCCTGGGACTGAGCCAGGGCTCCCTGTGCCCGCTTAGGTCTCATCCCTCCTGCCTAGTCCGTTCCTCACACAGACTGGGAGCCCCTGGTGGGAGGCCATGCCTGTTACCTGGTTGAGCCAGGGCTGAGGGTGGAGACTGGTTCTCAGGATGGTGGAAGGCGCTGACCACAGCCTTACCAGGGGTCTCACGCCCCACTGCCTCCTCTTCACCTCCCTGAACCCCCAAGGGGGAAGGGGGCAGGCAGGGAGCTTGGGGCAGGAGGGAACGCACTTTGTTTCACCCACTGCAGAGGCTCCCAGGAGCTTCGGAGCCCTTGGCCTCTAATAGCCTCCAGCTGAGCTGGGGGTACTACCCCACTCTTCCCACGGGCCTCTGGGAAAGCACCCTCTTTCTGACTCCCCCAGGCAGGCACAGCGTGTCCCCAAGTTGCTGGGGTCAAGATCTGGACCCTGCACCCTCCAGTCCCCCAAATGCCGTCCCTAGGCAACCGCATCTCCTCTCCTAACTCAACCGCGGAGCAGGCTTGGGACAGCCCAGCCCCTCCTCGCTCCCTCCCGCCTCTCAGTCCCCAGCACAGAAGCCCCGTCAAGGATCACTGCAAAGCACCACGTGGAGATCTAATCTGGGGCGGGGGCGCCTAGCAGAGGCGGGGTGGAAGGGGTCGACGAGAGGAGGAAATTAATGATTAAATAATGGGTTCCAAATGTAGCGGCTCCGAGTGAAATCCCCAGCCGCAAGCCGGCGGGCTGCACGCTCTCGGCCAGGCTCCAGGAGCCCTGACGAGGCCTGAGCAGGCGGCAGAGATGCTGGTGGAGGCGGGCGGGCGGCGGGCGGCGGGCGGCTCCCGCCACGGTCAAATGGTCCCGGCCCGGATGCGGGGTCAGTGGGGTACCCGTGGGGCCCTGGTGATTCCTGATGACAGGTGGGAGCGCTGCCACTTGGAGTGTGGCTGCTGAGCCAGCGGGGCCCTTGCAAGGGACAAGGCAGTGGCGGCCGGGCCAGGCGGGAGGAAGTCTTGGCCCGCAGCTTGACCAGGCCTGCAGCCACTCTTGGCCTCCATACCTGGCACCCCTATCCCCATTTCATTCCATCCCTTCAACGGCCTGGCTCCCCTGAATCTTAGCTCCTCCTAGAGGCAGCCCACGCTGGGTGAACCCAAGGGGAGGGGAAGGCTCCCCAGCCCAGACCATCATCATTCCCACCTTAAATCTTCCCTATGATCGCACCCCCTTCCTATGTCCCGCTAGGATGTGCGCCCTTCATATGGGAAGACAATTCCCACACTGAAACTCTGGCCTTGCCTAGAGCAAATTCCTTCTCGCTGTGCCTCAGTTTCCCTCTGAAGGAGGGCTGGTTCCTCTATTGCACTCTCCTGAGAACTAGGACCCTTTTGTATGGTTCTCCCTCTGATCCCTGTAAACCCCTCAGGGGCAGGGAGGGTTTGGGAGCCAGCACCCCTGGACTCTGGTTTTCCACCACCAGAGAAGACTGCCATGCACCCTCACCACACCTCCTTCCCGTAGGGGGAGGGCCCAGGTCTGGGAAGCCTGGGACAAGCATCTTGGCCCCAGGGCTCCTCCCCCCCTCCTCTGGAACCCCGCTTGGAGCCTGAAAGTTTCCACACTGAGTCTTTGGCTGCAGACGCTGGAACTTTTGCAATTTCCTGACTTGAAAACTGCTCCCCCATCCTACACCGCTCATCGTGTCCGACAGGTCCTGTGGGTTGGTCACCTCAGCAGGGGGGCTTGGAGCCCAGACTGTTGGGAGCAAAGCCTAGGGCTTCAACCCTGACACTGAGAAGTGCACTCTTTGGCTGGAAGCTCCCATGCCACCACCATCTGCAATCATCTGCCAGGCTCACTAAGGGCCTCCTTGGAGAAGGACCGGCTTAACGGCCCCGGGATCGGTGGGACAAGAAGGAAATCAGTTTCTAGGTAAATGAGATCGAATGATGGGAATAGGATTTCTGCATGAAACTCCATTCTACAGAAGGGATTTTACTCTGGAGTTAGGGGTCAGTGCTGCCTTCTAAGACCAGGTGAGGGGATGCCATATCTGGGCCCAGGAAGTTGACACACATAGCCCTGCAGAGCCTGTGACCAAGCCAGTACTTGGGAAAACTGGAAGGCAGGAGCCCACCCCGGCTCCCAGCAGGTCTGTATTGCTGAAGCTGCCACACGCAGCTTCAGAATGCTGCCCGGCTGCCGGTCGCCCTGCAGGAGCCGCAGGTAAGAGCAGAGAGGGAGCAGGACTGGGCTTTGCCCCACAGGACTGGGCCCTCTCCTTTTCCCACCCCCACAGCTCTCCTGTGTCGTCTGGGGGCTGGCCCAGGCCCACAGTGGCCCTTGTGTCACACACTCACCGTGCTCTGGGGCACCAACCTTGGGTCACTTTTACGGACTTCCATTTTATACTACTCTGGAAAGACATGCCAAATAATCACCAGGCCGAATAAGCCTGAGGCCTTCCTCGCCCCAGGTCCCCCACACCGCCTCATCCAAGATCCACACACCATCCGGGATTGCGCGTGCAGAAGAATTTTAATAAAAACAAGCAATTCACAAGGTCTGGCGGGGCAGGCCGCCTGGCCGTGTAGAGTCAGTGCTATTCCTGGCCTGGAGGCCAGGAGGCTCTCCTAGGAACAAGCGCTCCCAAGACAAATACGGAGCAACAGGCAGGCTTTGTCTTCTCTCTTTGATGATGCAGTGTCCAGGCTGGGACTTAGCCACACAGGAAGTGTTGGGGGGGGCTGGGGAGGGTGTACTAGGAGGGAGGGACCCAAGCTGGGGCTTCAGTCCTTTGGGAAGCTCCCTGAGGGTGGGCATTAGGGTAGGTGTATGTGAGCTTAAGAGAAAGACATTTCTTTTTGGCTTTGCCACCTGTCTGGCCTCCTGTTGTCACTTCACTCAACACCTTCCTACACAGTTCAGTCAGGTGCCTGCTGTCCCCAACATGAAAATCAGTCACTAAGGGCCCCCAAGCCGTGGCCCAGATGGGGTGAAAACAAAAATCAAAAACAAAACTGAAAACTTTTAATCCCTTGGTTCTGTGGAGATGGATCTTTTCCAAAGAGGAACTTAATTAAAGACAGAAAAAGACTAACATAAACCAAGAAATCACACACACATGTGAAAAGTGCTGTGACGGCCCTGGAGTCCTGGCCTGGGAGCGGGGAAGTCTGGGCACAGGGCTCTGGGCCCCCGGAAGCAGGGCCTGCGAAGCTGACCTTGTCACCGCGTTTCCAGAGGCCCTGGGGCTCTCAGCCTTTCTGACCGTGCCAGCCAGGCAGGCTGGTGGCCCCTTTGGGGGAAGCTCACATCTTCCCAATAACCACTTCCCAATAACCATCCAGACCCAATGGTCAGGACCTGGAACGCCACCTTGGGACAAGTCCTTTCATTGCCCATTTTCGGGGCAATGAGGGTTGATGCTCCCTGGTACTAAACAAAGCCCAATCTGGAGAAGTGGCTGGCCTTCCTCTCATGTGGGTCTTTCTTCCTTCCTTCCTTCCTTCCTTCCTTCCTTCCTTCCTTCCTTCCTTCCTTCCTTCCTTCCTTCCTTTCTTTCTTTCTTTCTTTCTTTCTTTCTTTCTTTCTTTCTTTCTTTCTTTCTTTCTTTCTTTCTTTTCTTTCTTCCTCAGCAAAACAGGTCTATTTTTGTGGTTTTAAAATTTGACAAATTTTCTTTTTCCCCCATCAGTTCAGCACACTGTGGCTTTGGATATGAGCTAGCTCTTCCCGGAAAGCTCTCCCAAGCCCCTTTTGCTCCCCTTTCTGATCTGACCTCAGTCTCTTCAGGTTTTGACATTGTGACTTGTCTCCTTCCAAAGCTCTCACCTCACCCCTCAACCTCTTGCTCAGCTTGGGCCGGTGGTTCTCCCTGTAACCAAAATGTATGGTTCCCATGATCACAGGGATGACCTTGCCCTGGGGACACACCTGCCCCCAGTCAGCCTGACCCCAGGTTCTTGCATCTGGGCAAGATAGTCCAAGAGAGTCCCCTTCCAGGTTTACTGGGACCCAGAAGAGAGGTTGAATGAATGAATCAATGCATAAATGAATATCTGATTAATGGTGAATCCTATTTTGCCTTCACTCACTAAGGCCTTTCCTAAGTGCCAAGGCAGAGTCCCTCACTCCATATTAACCCCTTCTTCATAACTCTTTCACATTAGTGTCCAATGTCGCATATTGGTTAAACTAATATTGCATATTGATTCTTTCCAGGCCCTGTTTACCTTTGCATCCTCCTAACATTTAGAACAATATTCCTGGCACATAATAGGTAAATGTCTGTGGAATTAGTGACTGTGGTATAACTTCGAGTTTCCTCAACCTGGGCTATGATCCTTGTTCTATCTTTTGCGTCCATCTGTGCCTCTCACATCGAAGCTTAAGCTCTTTCTCTTTGCTTTCCTCACCAGGACCATTCAAGATTCCCATGGAAGCATTTCTCTTAGGATTCTAGGTGATAAGAGCCTCTGCTCTCTGTGAGCTTCTCAACAACAGTGGCCTTACATTTTTATCTCAGTGTCCCCCATCATAGCATCATGCCTGGCATAACTGTTGGATGAATAAATAGAGAAAGACTGATTGAATGTCTGAGGTAATGAATTAACACTTTTTTTCTCAGAGCTTTTGGAAATCTCATGGCTACAGAATGGTCACTATTCATCAGGATTCCTCTCCCTTTCGTTTTTCTAATTAATTTCTTCTTGCCTATCAGAATTAAGTTCAAAAGACTATTCCATTTCCCTCAGTTACTTTATCAACCGTCTGGAAAATAACTCTTCTATCCTCTCTCCACTTTAAAGTCCCCTCTCCCCGCACAGAAGGCACACTGAGTTCAGCTTGGTAATAGTTAGGATAAGCTAGGTCATGCCATAGTGACAAATAACCCTCAAATATCAGTGACTTAAATAGTAAAGGTCTGGGTGACTCTCCAGGACAGGGTCTTCCTTCTGTACAATGTCTTAGGGTCACACCCCCTTCCACCCCCCTCATATTAATGTCTACTAGTACTTCCACTGCTACCTCAACAAGTAAAGAAAGGTGGAGAGTTGAGCAGGGCCAATTAAATTTTTCCACCAGAAGGGGGTGCACTTCCCTTCTACTCACATTTCATTGACCGAAGCAAGTCATATGACCACTCTTAATTTCTAGCGGGTGGGGAAATACAATTTCTGCTGTACCTTGGAGGACAGGAGACCAGATATTGGGGCATAGTAGCAATCCCTGCCACACAAAAATTGGGGTCAAACTCCGGCCTGCTGAGGCTGATAGAGGTTCAGTCTGTGGCTGAGGAGAGGAGATGAGAAACAGAACAATGGGAATAGCCCCACCCTGGATCTGAACTGGGATTTGGACTTCTCAATCACTCTAATTACCATACCAGTCATTTCCTACAATTTCTGCCAGGAACTTTGCCAGGAGCCCTGAGTAATCACAGCTTCACAGTCAGCACCAGGGAAAACTTTGTCAAACTTCTCTCAGGTCAGTGTTTTTCAACTCAGGTCTGTGGGATTGGGGCCTGGCACCTGGGCCTAAACCTCTTCCCCTAGGGCCTCTGGTCCAAACCTTGTCCCTGAAGGGGATGCTCAAGGAAGGATGCCGGGAAGGAGATGGTTTGCTGTGTTGGATCACCTACCATATCTCCAACCCTGATATAGCCCTTTCAAGCCTCTTTATGCTCCCTCCCTTCACCACCATGCCTACTATCCTTCATCTATTGGTGCCCCTTCCCCTCTGACTTCCTTTGCCAAACCCTAGAACAGTGGTTCTCAACCTTTCTAATGCCATGACCCTTTAATACAGTTCCTCATGTTGTTAGGCTCTATAGCAGTGGTTCTCAACCTGTGGGTCATGACCCACAGGTTGAGAACTGCTAGCAGGATCGCCTAAGACCACCGGAAAACACAGATACTTACATTACGATTCATAACAGTAGCAAAATTACAGTTATGAAGTAGCAACAAAAATAATTTTATGGTTGGGGGTCACCACAACATGAGGAACTGTATTAAAGGGTCATGGCATTAGAAAGGTTGAGAACCACTGCCCTAGGGTCTGAGTCTTTGAGGTGCAGGCAGGGCCAGGGAGAGCAGGCTTGGTCTCTGGTTTAAGAAGAAGGAAGAAGCCCCTAAGTTGTGGGCTTTGATTCTGGGTCAGGGCTCATGCAGGAGGCAACCAATCATTCTTACATCAATTGATGTTTCTCTCTCTCTCTCTCTCTCTCTCTCTCTCTCTCTTCCTCCCTCTCTTCCTCCTTCCTTCCCACCTCCTCTTCCAGTTAAACATATCCTCAAGTGAGGATTTAAAAAAAAAAAAAAAAGGAACAAGAGAAGGGGGAGAGGAAAAAGGAGGAGGGCAAGGAGCAAGAAGAGGAGGCGAAGAAGGCTGCTGTGGCTGGGGCTCTCTAATTAGGGCAAGATAGCTTAAACTTTGCATATGGCATTCACTCCAGGGGCCCTTAAGGATTCTTTAATCCAGCCATCCCTTGATTCTATCCTCATCAGCACTTCCAGCTCAAGCTTCTCTGCTGCCCCTACTCTCTCTTTTAGGGTCCCCAATGGGCTCTTTCCAGCCACTTCTCAAGCACTAAGACACCCCCACCTCCCCACCCCCCCACCCCCAACTCACATGGACAAACTCACTTTGCATCATTATCCTAATACCTCAGATGAAAAGAGAGATTAGAGATCTCACCTCCCAAACCAGCTGCCTGCAGCCCTTCATGGTCACTCCTGCCAATGACATGGAGTCTGGTGAAGCTCCTCCATCACCTTGAATCCATGATCTCTTTCCTTTTACTGGGGTGCGAAGCATGGAAGTATCCTCTCTTGGCTTCGAATACCATATGCTCTGACTCTCAGTGTGCTCTCATGCTCAGAGCGCTCTTCTGTGCTCCAGACAGTCCTCTTTGATGTCTCTACTTGGGTGTATCACAGACACTTCTATCTTAGCTTCAACAAAACTGAGCTCTTGGTCTTGCCCCTACATCTGTTCCTCCTAGTATTCCTCACCTCTGACACAGACACCTCCACTTAATACCAAAAATCCACAAGTTATCCTTGGTTTTCCCCTCCATCCCTTATTGATTGTGCCTCTCAAATATATCCAGAATCCACTCGTTCTGCTTTCCTCCATCTCCACTGCCACCATCCTGGTCTAAACCATGATCATTTTTTGCCTGCTTGACAATCCTAACCCACTCTCTACAGAGCAGCCAGGTATAGTTTTGGTAATGTTACCACCTTGCTTTAAAATTTTCAGTTGGTTTCCGTATTTGTTCAGGATAAAGTTTAAACTCCTGAGCATGGCCCTCAAAGCTTTGCATAGTCTGGCCCACCTATACCTCTCTTCAGTCTCACTCAGCACGTCAGCCAATCGTCATGTTTTTTAAACAAGACAAGATCTTTCCTCTTTAAGGAACTTTGACCTTGCTCTTGTCTAGAATGTTTTGGCCTCCATTTGTCCCCTGGTTAATGTCTTGGCATCTTCCAGGTTTCAAATGAAATGCCACCTCCTCAAAAGGATTTCTCTGATAATTAATCTAAATTAAGTCCTGTTGCTATTTTCTCATATACACCTAGCATCTTTCCTTCATAAAATTTCTGAAGTATTAAATTATAACTTTGTAGATGATATTATTTAATGCTTGGCTCTCCCACTAGATTGCAAGCTCCAACAGGAAGACACTATGTCTAGTTAGGCCGTGACTGTAACCTCAGTGCCTTGAACAGTGTTTGGCACATAGTAAGTGCTCAGTAAATATTTGGTGAGTAAATAAATAAATAAATGGCACTACAGATGGACAAACTGAGGATCAGATTGGCCAAATGGCCTGCGTAGTGTGTGAATGACAAAATTAAGACTAGAACTCAGTTCTCCCAAAGGTACCCTGTGCTCTCCCCCCAGTACTACCACCATATCATTTTTGCCACCACTGCTGTCACCACCACCAAGGGACTGGTTTCCTAGGATGATGGAGATATTGTGGAGAAGAGGCCACAGAAAGAGGTCTGCCATCCTACAAAGCCACCATGCCTTCCTTTCTGCCCCAGCCTTCCCAAGCTCCTCCTTGCACCCCACATGCCCCCCATCATGACCAATGGACCTTTGTTGAAGGGTTCTCTATTTTGAATGCTGCTCCTTCTTCACCACCCCAGAAGCCTTCTTCAACCTCCAAGGTTCAGGACACTCTTTCCAGGGCTGAGCTGTTCTCTGGCCCCTTCACGAATGTAGATCTCCCTCCTCTAAGAATTCTGAGTTTCCAAGGATGAAGCCTGCTGTGTTCCAGGAACTTTCTGGATGCCCGGGATATCATAGGGAGCAAGACAATATCTTTACCCTCATGGAAATTAGGTTCCAATGGGGGAACAAATAAATAAATAATATAATTTCTGGGGGTGACAAGGAGACATAGTAGCATTGAGTTGGCGGGGGTGGGGGGCTGATTTAGAGCCAGGGTTCCTATAAAGCAATGAAATTCAAGCAGAGACTAAAGGGATGGCAGGAAACCAGAGTGTTCTGGGTAAGGGACATAGAAGGAGAGATGAGCCATTTCTAGAAAGGTATCCTCTGCCTCTGACACATGGATATGAGAGCTGGGGAAGGACCTCTGGCGGGAGGTTCCTAGCAGCTGGGAGAAGACAGTAAAGATATCTCCTTCCTGTGGGTAAGATGTCTTCTTCCCTTGTTTTTGTCACAATAGCCTAGAGCAGGTGGTCAACACTGCCTTGTTAATTGCTTTTCAATAATGTCCTTTCTTGGTGCCTAGCCTGAAGCCATGCAGCAACTACCCAGTTCAATTCTCTGTGTTTAGGTTTCAGGGACAATTCTTTAAAGGCCTGACAACCTTCTTTCTTCCACACTGCTACCTGTTTGCTTCCCTCTAACACTGCTTATTATTATAGAGCATGATCCTCTCTGCAGAATTCCCATATGCTCCCCTGTGCAGGCTGGGCAAGAGCTGCCTGAGCTCCTGGTCTCTAGGGCAGGCAGGAAGGCATCCAGCCAAATACTAGCCCCAAGGCACTGCCTTCTGGGGCCTTCTGGCCTCACTCCCAACCCCTTGTTAAATTCTGGCACATCCCAATCCTGCTCTAGGACCAAGGCCTCAGTGGCTCTGGCTGAGGTGTATGCAGGTGAGTTTGGGGTATTTATTGGAAGGTGTGTGCTGTTCATATAATCCCAGCCTGCAGAAGGGTGAAGGGCATGTTAAGAGTATAAAACACTGTTTCCACTCAGAATGGTTCCCAGCCTCACTGGGCTCCCAGGCCCATCCTGAAGGGACTTGGAGAAAAGGACCAGAATAAGTCAAGTACAACTCAAAGATGAAGACTGGGGTAATAGCAGAACAGACATCAGGAAGTACCTGATGGAGGGGTGGAGACACTAAGGAGGCTGGCCTCTCCTGTCTGGAGCCTGGGGGGGGGGGGGGGGGGCGGCGGGGGGAAGGGCAAGATGCCCAGGAAAGACACCGTTTCACCAAGAATAGGTACCAATGGGCCAGCAAGTGCCCAGGGCATGGGTTTCTGGATGCTACTGGCCTGGAGAAACCCTGTGAAGCTGCAGTAGTACAGTGGGGCCTACCTGGGACAGAGGTGGGATTGATGTACTCAGGTTGTGGCAGTATTCTCTAAAGGTAATTGTTTGCCTTTTTTTTTTTTTTAGGTAAATCTTCCCTTCTCCATCCTTGACTCTCAGTTTCACCTGTCTCAATTTGTTTTTCTGAAACCATTTTCCTGTCACTGACCTCCATCAGCACCTCCCCAGGCTCGCTGCCACACCACTTGGGACTCTGCTTCCTCCTGCCTCTCTCTTCTGGGTGTTCTCTTTATATAGTTTTAATAGCATCCCCTCTCCCCTGAGCCTGTGATGGGTGTCCAGCAACATCCTTCGGACATACAGACACATCACGAGCAGGTCCTAGCTTACTCCTCTGTAGTCTCCAGAGCTTCCACATTAAACTATCATTATTCATCTTTGATAGGCAAGGACTTAACCAGGGCAGAGGACAGAGATGAAACCCAGCCCAGCCCTACAGGAATCCAGTGTGCTGGGAGAGGCACAGACCGCATGCATTCTAGTTAGGGTTTCCCAGAAGCAGACCCTGAGACAAGGATTTGAGTGAAATCATTTATTTGAGAGATATTTCTAGGAAATGGGGTGGGACATGAGACAGGGAATGGAGGGCAGTCAACGGGTACCATAACAATTCAGCTACAACTGTGGGCAACTGGGGATTTTCTGTGGGCCAATATAAGATACTCAGTTATTTTACCCAAGAGTGAGGGAGCTGGGTAATTACTGGTTGAGAGCTGTTGTTCGGGAGTATTAATACCCCCATCCTTCTAGCTTGCTACACAGAGAACAAAGCTACCAGTAACTAGGTGCATACCTGGGCTGTGACATCTATCAAGTTTAGGATTAAGCCCTATCTCTGAAACTTTGTAGTTGTGTGACTGAGATGATTACTAAATCTCGCTGAACCTTTGTTTCCTTGTCTGTAAAACTGAGGATAATAATATTTATCCTAGGGTTATTCTGAGAATTAAATGGGATAATGCTTATACAGTGATCAGAATAGAGCCTACGTTATCTTAAAGAAACATTGTTTCTCTCTGTTTGTCTATTTTTCTATCATGTGAAAAAGATTGGTTGGGTTTCCACCAATGTAAGAGGTTATGTTTTGAATGATTCATAACATATGAATTTCAAAATCAGAAACTAAGAGGCTTGAATTTTACTGCTCACAGAGAAACATGAGAGCAGACATGTGTGCATGAAAGTTAGGAAATTGGAATTTATTATCCTTTGTAATGCCAAGATCTTGGGATATACCCTTACTTCAAGAATAGAATAGAATAATATTTAAATGCCCACTTTTTCTGACTATGATCTATATGTGGAAAAAAATTAACCTCTGAGAATATTTAACCATTTACCTTCCCTCATGCAAGTTTGGGCTTTATGTATACATTTTTTACAGAATCCTCATGAAAAGCAGTTCCATTCAAGTAATATATCCCTAGAGTGCCTGGCAGACGCAAACACAAAATTCTTGAAAAACAAATACTTGACCCAAATAGCATTAGATTCCCATAAATAAAGACATTCTGAAGATGAAATTCAGAAGGAAAAATATTCTATCATGATCAAGAGTTAGTAAACAAAACAAGTAGTTGGATTAGACTCCTAAGAATTCAGATAATAAAAAATCTCAGATAGCTACTATAAAATAAATGTTTTAATTATTTAAAAAAGTAAATATATGAGAACAAAATAAAAATTCTCTTTTTAAAAGTTCAGCTGAATTTGAAAAAGAACCAAGTCTCACTTCTAGAAATGAAAACTAAAATCCTGAAAATTAAAAACTCAATGGATGAGCATATTAAGCACAACTGAAGAGATTATAGGTAAATTGGAAGATAGTTTTCAGAATATTACCCAAACTGCAGGACAGAAAGAAAGATAAGTGAAAAATAGAAATGAGAGTTTAAGAAATGTGGAGGGTAGCCCTGGCCAGTGGGCTAAATTGGTTGAAGTGCTGTTGTGTACATTAAAAAAAAAAAGGGGGGGGGGCTGTGGGTTTGATTCCTAGTCAGGGCACATACCTAGGTTGTGGGTTTAACCAGTCAAAAACATATCCTTGGGTGAGGATTTTTAAAAAAAGAAATGTAGAAAGTAGAATGAGGAAATACAACATGTTTCTAGTGAAGTTTTCTGAATGGGAGAACAGAGAATGAGGGGCAGGTAATATTTGAAGATAATGGTTAAGAACTTTCCATATTCTTGATGAAAGACATGAGTCATATTTAAGAAATAACAATCTCAAACAGGGGATATAAGGAGAAATCCATACCTAGACACATCTTAGTGAAATTGCAGAATCAAAAAGTTAATGAGGAGATGTTAAAAGTAGGCAGAGAAAAAAGACAGATTATTCACAAATAACATTTAAATTGACAGCAGACTTTTCATCAACAACAACAGTGATTAGTTAATAATTGGATCATCCTCAAGTAACGTGGGTAATAGTCAGTTATGATTCCATACCCAGTTAACATATATTTCAAAAGTGAGAATGAAATAATATTTTCAACAGACAATAGTATGGTGATTACCAGAGGAAAGGGGGTGGGGGAATGGTGAGGGATAAAGGAAGCCTAATATATTTTTTGAAAAGAAATAGTATTTTCATAAAGACAGAGGGTATATGCTACTCACCGGTCCTCACTGGGGCGGGAGGCAGGGGGGGGGGGGAACTATAGAAAGATGCTTTGCAGGAGGAAAGAAATTAAATTCAGAAGTTAGTAATAGTATGTAAGAAACTATAACAAGCAAAGAAATGTATTAATGTGTAAGTAAATCTAAACAAGTATTGATTGTATAAAATAATAATTGTGATTATTAACTTTGGAGCATTACATAAGTGGGAATAAAATATTGGAAAATAACATATTAATAAAAGTTAGAGAGTGCTTGGAAAGAGTAGATGGGTAGAATGATTTCAGACTTTGTTACATAGTAATGTAAAAAAAGTAAGCCCCATAAAAATGGAAATAAATGTGTATTATCCAAAAAAGATAAATGTGTATTAACCCTAGGATGCCCACCTTTAGGCTTCTTTCATGGGGAAAAGCAAATATTCTTTTGTTTAAGACATTAAAGTTATATCTCTAGTGGACACTGACAAATCTAATATTAAATTGGTATAATTGTTTAATAATAGTTCTCCATCAATATACCAATTTGGAATGGACAATTTCTATCTTGTATTCACTTATATTTTGGAACTTGGTGCAGTGCTTATATAAACCATATTCATATAAAGAAGGAAAGGAAGGTAGAAGAAATAGAAGAAAGAACAGAAGAAGAAAAGAAAGTCTATCTCTAGGCCCTTAACTATCTGAATTGCCATAACCAATGAGTGTTTATCAATGAATCCATGTCTGCCTGAAGAAGAATTTTGTGTTTTATCTATAATTATCCCTGTCTTTCTTAATATTTTATCAATAATTTCAATGAAAGTAATGAGTTAGTCAATTTGACATACATTATAACTAATATATACATATATATGTGCATATATATATATATATATATATATATATATATATATATAATTTATTTCAGAAAAAAAGATAGAGGGAGAATGATTGATCGGCTACCCTGCCTCCTGCATGCCCCCTACTGGGGATCAAGCCCACATCTTGGGCATGTGCCCTGACCGGGAATCCAAACGTGACCTCCTGGTTGCTAGGTTGATGCTCAACCACTGAGCAATGCTGGCCTGGCAGATGGTATAATTATTAACAGGAATAACTAATACATTAGTTGAAAGAACCAAACCAAAAAATCTTGACTGACTGTAGTGGGAAGAACAATGTCACCCACAAAAATGCCCAGGGCCTATGACCTGTTGTAATATATGAATGTGTTACCTTACATGGCAAAAAAAAAAGGACTTTGAAATTGTGATTTTATTAAGCATCTCAAGAAGGGGAAATTATCCTGGATTAGTTAGTCAGGCCCAGTATAATCAAAACAATTTTTTGAACAGTTAGAGAAAAGTATCTGATGATGGAACAGAGTCAGAGAGAGGTTTTAAGATGCGATGCTGCTGAATGTAAAGATGTAAGAAGGAACCATGAGCCAGGGAATGCAGGAAATCTCTAGAAACTGAAAAAGGCAAGAAAATGAATTTTTTTCTAGAGCCTTCAGAGGTATGTGGCCCTGAATTTTAGCCCAATGAAACCCATTTTAGACTTCTGATCTCCAGAACTATAAGATAATAAATTTGTATGATTGTAAAACACCAAACTTGTGATAATTTGTTGCAGCAGCAATAGGAAACTAATGTATTGGCTGAAATTATAAAAAAGGTCTAACAAAATAAAGTATTTAAAAATATAGATTTAATGCAAAGTCCTATATTGATGTCAAAGAAAAAATCCAGATTGCCAAGATTATACTTTATAATGTGTAAAAAGCCTAAGAATTTTAATTGACTACAAGCTCAGTAGGAAATGACCAGAGAAGCACACACAAAGAATGTGCAGGCTTGGAATGGAGACATAGAAGGGCCATATCATCATTGAGAAGGGTCCTGCAGGCTCCACACCCTCATTAATGCACAGTGTCCATCGTGAGTTCAATACTTTTCAAAGGATACTTTGAAAACAGAAGGGACACATGGATGGGGAGGAATCTAGAAAACACCTTTAAAAAGGAAAGAACTGGGTATAAAAATTTCATCAAAAGAAGAGAAAATCTAAGAAGATGCCATTTTCTTAAAAGGATGAGACTTATTATCTGTGGTCCTCGGAATACTCCCACAGAGCTCCAACTGCAGAAAGAAACCGGGACAGTTAGAATTCTGCTTCCATCCTGGGAAAACCCAAGATCCTGCTGGTAAAGGAGAAGACCTCGTGTCCTTGCCAGCAATGCATCTCCACTCTCACCTCAAGGCTACCCCTTACCAAAAAACACCACCACAACGAAATAAAAGCCTGTTTACATCAATAGTGCTTCTCACAATCAATAGCATCTTCTTAGAACTGAGAAAATGTAGTATTTTCTGGGCTCTCATGCCAGTTCTCAAAAAATAAAAATAAAGAATGGAGCACCAAAATGAGCAGTAGTGGTTCATCATAGAGCTTCATTCCTCCTGACCATGAGAAGAAGGAAGCCCCCACCCTATCCTTGTTCCACCCTCTCTGGAGGAGTCTGCACCCATTCCCTCACGAACCCCAGTCCTGTCGGGGAGACCTGAGGCAACTCCAAGAGTGATACATGGCTCTTAGCCTCAGGGATAGGTCAGGGCTCTGCCTTCCTCTTGCTGGGTCCCAGCCTTGACATCTGCATGGGGAGGGGTCAGGGGAGGGGCACAGAGTGATGAAAGGGTGGACAACCAGAGTGGGATCAGGACCTATTTCATGTTCCAGGAAACAAAGGTCCCTTGGGTGCCAAGGTGTTCCAGGTGGGAGTGCAGGGTAGGGGGTGGAGCGGAGAACGCATCCTTCCTGGAAAGGATTTGAAGCCACAGATTAGTAGTTTCAGTCCTACACGTGGCATCCTCTACTATCGCTAATTTTAAGGGAATTTCCATTTCTCCTTTGCCCCTCAGCTCACCCTCCACCCCTGCCCAGTCCTCAGGAAGGGTGGGAAGGGAACTGTGGAAATCCCCTTTCAGGAACATGGGGGTGACCAAGAGAGCAGGGGGCAGTGAAAACAAAAGGAATACTGAAAACTGAGAAGGACCCCTTGGCTTCCTGGCCCCCACTTTCATCCTCAGCCAGAGCATCTTTTAAAAGGAGGAGGGACTACCAGACCCATCTGCAGGTGCTGAATTTTCCCAAGGCCTCCAGCCCACCTCCTCCAGTCGCCCAGCTAGCCCATCCCACTGGAGAGTCAGAACGTCCAGTCGACAGCTGGGTTGTGCAATCAGCAGCCCAGATGTGGCTGGGACTCTGGCTTGCAGCAGCTGCCTCTGTCATCACCCAGGGCCTATGGCCTTCATTTCACCCTTGAGCTGTATTCTAGCAACATTCCTGTCCCCATCCCAGACAGGCCCCACCCCAACCACCATCCTCCTCCAGCAGCTTCAGAGAACACTTGGAGGCTAAAATTTCAGGCCCAGCTCAGCCATACTACGCTGTGCCACCAGTGGGAGAGGTCCTACCCTCTCTGAGCCTTAATAGATATGTGCTGAAGTTTGAGCTCTCAGTTCTTTACTGAGTTTCCTCCTCATTCCTGAGGCCTTCAAGTTTAATGATATATGTATTGGTTCTCCACAGGAACTGGATAAAATATAAAACTTCTGTTACTGCGCTTGGGTATTCTAACCAGCGCAAGGTCACATCTAATTCTTCAGCTACCACTAACACTTTTCATGAAACCTTGGATGTGGTCAATCATTAGTCAATGCCATTGAATCTTTGACTTCAGAACTGGCAGTCCTTCAGACTTAAAATAATATCAGCCTACTTTCTGCTTCACACCATGTGTTCTGAGACTGCCTGGATCAGAACACATGCACTATAGTTATTTGCTAAATAAAAAATGAAATAAAGATTCACAGAGATGAAAAGAGTTGCCTGAGGTCATATAGCGAACCAGTGTCAGACACATACCTCTCCCCCATACCAAAGTATCTAACTTCCTAATCGTAATGATGATAATGGTGATGATGGTGGTGATGGAGGTTGTGGTGATGGTGGTAATGATGATGGTGGTGGTAGTGATAACAGCGATGGCAGTAATAGTGTAGATGATGGTGGTAATGATGATGGTGGTGATAGTGGTAAATAGTTGTGGTGATGATGTGATTAAGATGGTGATAGTAGTGTTGTTGATGGTGGAAATTTTGGTAGTGATGATGATAATGCCTTGTGTGATAGTGAAGACAGAGTCCTCTTCTCTCAAGAAATTCTCTTTAGGAACACAGAGCTCATTTCAATAATTTCAGTTCTAATCTTCAACTTTAGAATGATTCAGAATTTGGGTCATTATTCTAATATTCCTTCTGCAGCAGACATCAAGCCTGATGAGACACCAGAAAATCAGAGCCCCTGCTTTGATGAGCATATAGAAAGATGGCTTCAGCTTCTGCCCTTCTAAATCCACCCCAGCCTTTGTGCTGAAGCCATGCTTCCCAGGAGCTACTCTAGCCAGTGATGGGAGCACAGCAGGTGTACTAATGCTGGCCAATTTCTGGAGATGCAGGACTCTTCAGCCAGGTGATTTTGGCTCAGAGACTCCTTATCAGATGCCTCATCATGGCTGAGACTTTCTTGTCTGCAGGCTCAGACTCTTCCTCCCCTGTCCTCCTTCTTGTCCTCTCTCCTTCATGGGGAACAGGTCTGTACTGCCATCTGAAGGCTCTCCTTGTCTTCTCTAGCTCCCTCCCCTTTATCCTGCACAGGCATTTCCCTCAATATATCTCTTTCATGTCTATTCAGGTCTTATTCTATACTTTAAAAAGACTCATAACCCTGAGTGATCAAGTTGGACAATACCATTCTAGTCCAAATAAAAATAAAAGATAAAACATTTTGTAAAAGAGATTTTCTTCTATGACTTACAATGTCTCTGAAGACGCTTGCAGGGTGAAATGTGTTGCATGTGTTGATAAATGAAGTAAAGTTTGCCTACAGAGGATTAAACCCTTGCCAGGAACTTGAAATAGAGTGGAGAGAAGAGAGGAAGGCCAGGGAACCACAGGGCAAAGACCTTGAGACAGGAATAAGCTTGATGTGTTCAAGGAATGGAGAGCAACCCCATGTGGCTGGAGTGGAAAGGAGAAGCTAAAGCTGAACAGGAGGAGGAGATGAGGAAAGGACTGGGAAGCCAAAGAGAAGACCTGAGATTTGATGAGACAAGAAAAGAGGTGTCACAGATGACTCTTGCTTGGGTAGGAAGTGGCAATATAAAATGGCAGGGTAAGGAGGGTCTGTGGGAAAGAGGCCATCTGAGGCTGCTGGAATCACCCAACCAAGCATCATCGGTGAGAACTGGGGTTGAAGTGGTAAATATGCTTCAACGCAAAAGACGGGTCGAGGAAGAATGAATCCATCTTGGCATCTCACTGGTCATGAGAGTTAAAGAGGAGTTGAGGGGCCTCAGGGGTTTCCAGTCTGGAGAGTAGACTGGTGGTACCTCTGACAGAAATAAGATAGTTGAAAGGAATGACGTTCCAGAGGGAATGTTATGAATTGGTTTTGGTCGTGTGTTTTTCTAGAGGTCATGTCCACCAGAGACTTAAAAATGTGGCCTGGAGAGAAAAGAAGCTTTGAACTGGGGTGTGGGCTTTGAAAACTTCAAAGACAAAGGAGCAAACAAGCTGTCCTCTAAGGGTGACTGAGGGTGTGCTGCAGATGCTGCCATGGAGAAAGCAGATCTTGAGAAATACCCACAGCGGTGGCAGGGGATGATGGGCCGGAGCAGGCAATAGAGAGAGAGAATGAGCGGGAGGGCAAAGACCCCTATACCCAGGGGTCCTGAAGGCTGGATTTGATACCCCATGTCCCTCCATAGCCTGCCAGCCTAAGGTGTGCCATTGTTGGCACCAAGGGAAGTAGGGACAGGCATCTGGGGGTTCTCAAAACCCTTCTCTCGGGTCTTGCCAGAAGAGCGGGGTGACATTCTGGCAGAGCTCTGGACTGCCAAGCCTGCCAGGGGGAGGGGGGGGGGGCCTCCCACAGGCTGCTCCTGTGGTCCAGTGGACACGTCGCCCTCCTGGGGTCAGCGTCGGGGCGGCAGCAGCCTCCGTGTGAGGTGGTGGTGCTGGCATCTGCTTCCCTGGAACTGGGACTAGGAAAACAGATGACCTCAGGCTGAAAGCTTTTAGAATCATTGCTCAGAAGAGGGCGGAAAAGACGAGGCTAAAAATACATGCAGACCCAAATTCCCTGCCTCTCCAGAAAAGTTCCAGGCAGAGTGTCCCACAAATGTGTTTGACGCAGGCCCTGCAGTTGGCTGTTCCTTCACCAGCCTTTTCATCACGCTCCTCTCTGGCTTACGCACCTGCCCTCCACCCAGGCCTGGCTCCTCTCCATCCTCAGGGGAGACTGGGCTCATTCCTACCTTCAGCCTTTGCCTGTGTTCTCCCCTCCACCTGATGCATCCTTCTCCTCCTCCGGGCCTATCTCCAACTCATCTAGGACTCATCTCAGAGGTCCTCTCAAACCTCCTCCCAGGAGCCTCCCAAGCCACTGATGCCAGGTCTAATCTTCTCACTTCTGAGTCCTCTGGACCAAACACCTGAGCCACACAATCAGCCATCGGATAGTCTGTCTTTCCCTTAATTTCTGAAGGTTAGACTGATCTCTTAGAACTATAATATAATCTTCTTAATGGGGTAGAGGCAAGGACTCCTGTATGTTTTCCTTTTCTTCTATCTCAAAAGCACCCAGTATAAAATTAGGCACATAGTGGGTGCTTAATACATGTTGGTGATAAATTGAATAAATAGAATGGCTTTGTTAATTTGAATATACTCAACTTCTTAGTGATAAGGTGGAGAGGGAACATGGAGGGTGTGTAGAATAGTAGGGAAGGACTGGGAACCTTATCCCAATGTGTGTGTGTGTGTGTGTGTGCACGAGCGCGCATTGTGTGTGGAGGTATGCACACATACATACTTGCCCTTGTGCTTTAGGTGTGTAGGAGACTCTATACTAAACCAAAGAGCTAGAATATTTGGGTCTCCTGAGTAATTTGGGGGTTCTCAAGATGGCCCTGGACATTATGAAGAGCCAGTGCCCTCGTCTTTTGTGTCACAGTGCATGGTCTCGCCCTGAGCCCCCTCACTTTGGCTGGAGATGAGGGAGTGCTGCTGGCGACACGCCACAGCACAGGCTTTGGTTCCTTGTTGCTATGGCGACTCCGATTTGTCTTCTTCAGTGGTCGGCGTAGGGACACGAGGAGCAGAGGGCCAATGATCACCAACCACTTCTTTCCACCTGTACCTTTGCTCTTCTCCCAGTACCCTCTCGTTCCCGCTGCTTCCATCCAACTCCTCACTCCTACTCTGGGAATCTCTCAAGTACAGAAGCCCTGACCCTAGCTAGAAACCTGAGCCACAGGAATTCCCCGGTTGAGGGTGGGTGGAAGAAAGGAAGGGAGAGAAGGAGGGAGGAAGGGAAGGAAAAATTAGTTTTCAGATCTAAAACTCCCGGCATAAGGATAATAAAGGAAAAAAGTAAGGAATAAAATAAATACATTGACCTTCTGTGACCCACTTTGACGTAAATACGGCATACCATCGCTCAGTGGCTCACAAAGATATTGGCTGATCTCGGTTTTAACAAAGTGACTATAGATTATAGTCAAAATAGTCAAAAGAAACCTTTTGCGATGCTGGGGAAGGGCATGAGATTCTGACCCCCACAATTCAGCTTGACTCACAGAGCGTGTCGCCTACCCAGCTTCTCCCGGATGTGGGGAAAGTCAGGGGAGCCATCGTAGGCTTCCTCCTCATCTCCCTCCTGTCCTCCCCTCGCTGGGTGAACAGCCAACCTGGTCAGAGCTGGACACTCCCCTGTCCAGGTTTTACAATGGCTGGGCTTACTCAGGTGCCACCTTCTTCTCTCTTTCTCTTCCTGGGACTCGGCCATCCTTGGTCAACCCAGCCAGCCTCCTGCCTCCTCTCACTTCCGGTGCTGTAACCCGGCTCCCTGAGGCAAAGGCAGCCATGTCCTGGTCCCGAACACCTCGCCTGCGGCTGAGTGCTCAAGGCATTCCCAGCCTACAGAGGGGTGGGGAAGTAAATGCAGACTCTGCCACGCAGGAAAGGCCCACTGAGACGCCAGGGGTGCGAGAGCAGACAGCTCCCCTGGGGCTTCCAGGCAGAGCCTCCTGTCCAGCCCCACTTATCTGAGCAGCCCTGCTCTGGGGAGATGCTGGCATTCGCCCAGAGATTAGGAAGCTACTACTGTGTTTCCCTTTTGGATTGTATCTTTATGTTCAAGACTCCCTCGGCAGGAAAGCTGGAAGGAAGAGAAGTGAGCAGGAGGACACAGGTCCCAAACCTCCCCTGGAACCCCTAATGAGGAGCCCCCACAGCAGGGACTCTGCCAAATATGCCATTCTGAAGGTCACACTTTCTCTGTGTCCTATTCATTCCAAGAAGCTCTGCCCACAAGACAGAGAGATAAGGTACAGAGAGCAGCCTGGGAGTTAGGAAACTTGAGATTTCATCCCAGCTCTGCCCCAAGGACAGCCTTCCCCTCCACTGCCTTGGTTTTCTCCTGTGCTGAGTGAGAAGATGGCCCTAGAAGACCCTGAAGGCCCTCACAACCTCTCATGATAAGAACTTTATGATCACAGTTTGATGCCTAGAGCTCATGTGCAGGACAGAAGCTGAAGCAACTGAACGGTGGAGTTAGGAGAGAGAGCTCGCATGTGCGAGCCAACTGCAGACAAACACTGGGCAGAGTTTGATTGAATGCCTGAGTGAGTGGATCAGACCGGCAGTGCCTGGCTTGTGGGCTGGAACTCTTGCAAGGGAGCTGTACATCCATATGCCCTACAAGCAGCAACCGAAGGCTGAATAAATAATACAACTTGCACGTATATGTGTGACTATTTTTCAAATCATCAGTGCTGCTGTCACGAATGAAACACAGATTCGCTCGAAAGTGGTCCTGCACGCAGGCCGCCTTTGCGTTACTACACAGCGGACCTTCTAAAAACAACTGCTATTCACAGTGAAAGAAAATGTTCTCTGGGCTCTTCCTTAAAATAGTTGAGGGGAAGAAGGCAGGGGGTGGCTGAAGCTAGAGGAGAGAATGTTAGTAATTATTGAAGCTGGATGATGAGTTCATGGGGACTATTATACTGTTGTCTCTACTTTTGTGTGTTTGAAAGTTTCCACAATAAAATGTTTTCTAAAAAGTATAAATGCTCTTATGTGGTCATTCATGGAATCTTTTGACATTAAAAAGGGGGTTCTTTGTGAAAAGCTGTTCACAATACATTGTTGATTGAAAAAATGCAGTTATGAGGCCATATGTTAGTATGACTTCAATTTTTTAAAGAAGTGAGTGCAAGTGTGTGTGTGTCTAGAAAAAGGCCTTCTTTTCAGACCCTCCTGAAGATGTGAATGGTGGCTATTTCTAGGTTGAAGAAATGCAACACTATATATATATATATATATATATATATATATATATATATATATATATATATATATAATGATTTCAGAGAGGAAGGGGAGGAAGAGAGAAATAGAGTCATCAATGATAAGAGAATCATTGATTGGCTGTCTCTTGCACACCCCCAGGTATGTGCTCAGACCAGGAATTGAACTGTGACCTCCTGGTTCATAGGTCGATTTTCAACCACTGAGCCATGCCGGCTGGCCCGCAACACCTTTTCTTTTCTTTAGTTTGTTTATCTGTATTTCAAATGAACATATTTTCCTTTTGTTATCAAACCCAAATGTTATTTTGTAAAACTTTATAAGTATTCCTAGGTTCAAGAAGGCTGGGGCCCTCATGCGGACCCTCCAGTGCTGGAGGAATACTGGCTTCAGGGAGATGGGCGTGGGTGCCAGGCCTTGGGCAGCTGTCATGGCGGCCCAACCGCCTTGTGCTGGGCCTAACTTAGGATGGACAGGATTTAAAAATCTCCAGCGGGTGGAAGGGCATTCCAGGGAACACGAAAATAAGTACATCCTGTCTTGAGACAGCGGCCTTCCCAGAGCAGGGGTGAGCCCAGAGGCCAGGGGGCTTTCGGGGGCCGCGGGGCAGGGATGGAGGGGCTGGGTAGGGCACGGCCTTGAGGGGCCATGGGGTTCTGGGAAAGAGGAGCCTGAAAGTCTGCCTGAAACTGGTCCCGGGTGTGTGTGCGAGCTGCACGCGGTATTAGCTGTGGCATTCAGAACAAGGGATAATTGGAACAACATGACCAGTGCTGAGCCACACGCATTTGGGGACATGTGGCTCCGGTTCTGGGATTGTTTGTCATTGCTTATTTCAGGAAAGCAGGAAGACAAAAGATGAAGCGTCAAACGCAACGAAGACTCAGATGTCACCGAGGAGTCAACATGGGGCCGGGACCGCCATCTATCAGCAACTACCCCTGGGCTGCCACCACCCGTGAGTGACCGGGGCTGTCCGTGCGCGCCGCGCCAGCTGCCGGTCCGCCCCGGGCCCGGGCGAGCAGAGCTTTCGCAAGCTGGGGGAGGGAAGCCTGGCACCTCGCCAAGCGTTTGCCGGAAGGGAGCTGGAGGGGCCGCGGGATGGAGAGGAAGAGGCGGCATTACAGGCAAACTGGAGGCAATTCGGGGAAACTCCCAGAAAGCCCAGCACTAACCGCGGAGGGAGCCTGGCGATCCACAGGGGCCTACATGACCTCACGAGGGCCCGGAGGCCGCCGGCGTCCAAAGGCCGGGGGAGCTGATGGCACGGATCTCTGCACCTCTGTGTCCCTATTGGCAACTAACCAACTAACGTGGAGGCATTGGGATGGGGGTGGAGGGCTCAGATCAGGCTTCTCGGGCTCCCGGAGAGGGAGGAAGACAGGGCAAGTAGAGGCTGGGCTGGGCAGGTGGGCTCCGGCTGGGATGACCTAGGAAGGCATGACCATTCAGACTCCCTTTGAACACGGCGATGGAGATGCGACCTAGTGACTGCAAGCATCTCCCTTTCTGAGGGCCCATCATGCCCTGAGACCCAGGAAACCTTGACTACCCGCCAGCGTGCACTAGCATAGCATCTTGGCATCTTAGGACTGAATGCAACCTTCCGCAACCCTGTTCTGACCTTTGTGAGAACACGGAACACAGGGCTCAGCAAACATGAGGTCCATTTACTGTTCCCATCCCGACTCTGTGTTCCAATAAGGCCTGGGTGGCGGCCTTCACCAGGAATGCAGTAGCTTCCTCCTTGTTCTTCCAGCCAAGTCCCTTTCCCCCAGACTCAGCCAAAATAAAGCTGGATTTTATGGAACTGTTTACTAGGAAACTGAGAAACAGCAAAACTGAAGGCAAGTGACAGAGGTTAGTAAATATTACAGAATTCCAGAATTTATCAGCAATCTTATATCAAAGAACCCAACCCAAATCCCCCAGGACTTCTTTTTTTAATTTTTAGAAAAGTGGACCTTATTTCTTATTCTTATTTTATTACTCTAATTCTCATTATTATTTTTGTTAATATATATATTATAATATAATTATATTATTATATAATAATTATATATTTTATATATATATATATATAATCCTCACTGGAGGATATGTTTTTATTGCTTTTTAGTGAGTGAGAGAGAGAGAGAGAGAGAGAGAGGCATCGATGTGAGAGAAACATTGACTGGTTGCCCTTTTGGTGTGTTTGAGACAATGCTCCAACCAACTGAGCCACTGGCCAGAGCGCTAATATTTTTGAGCATGGCCATGTACCAAGAACTTTGCAATATGATCATTACCTATTATCAGGCTCATTCAAAGTGTACATATAGCATTTTATCAGGCCCGGGGCAGGGTCGGGGGGAGTGTTAAATAATGTGCCCACAGTCGCTCCTCTGTTGCAGGGGTGAGAGTTGAAATCAGGCTCGCTGACCTCAAAACCTGATGGTCGATCACCCTCTACACTGCCTCTCTTTGGCCATGTGTCCACACTCCTCCTTGTAACACAAGGCATCTGAAGTGGGGGAGGGCAGTCAGGGAGCATATGTAAACCTTGGGGCCCATTTCTGGCCCAGACCAGCTTGTACAGAGGCTCCTGACACTGGCTATGAAGCAGTTTCCCAGTTTATGGAGACAAATGAATGGGACTGCCTTGCATTTCTTTAACTTCTTTTTCTTATGAACTTCAGCTGCACAGTGTTATAGTAACACCCATCTTACCTCATAGCCACCGGCCTCATAGCTATCATCACTGGTTCATACGTGACCCTCCTGTAAATTATTATTTATGTATCTGTTCATTTCTAAGAAACTGAACACCCACTGACCAACACCCAACATTACAGATAACTTACAGCTACCTATGTTCCTCTCCCATTTTGTCCTCTGACCCC
The DNA here is from genome assembly GCF_951640355.1 of Cnephaeus nilssonii. Classification (NCBI taxonomy): domain Eukaryota; kingdom Metazoa; phylum Chordata; class Mammalia; order Chiroptera; family Vespertilionidae; genus Cnephaeus; species Cnephaeus nilssonii. Next base: position 43,131,465 of record NC_137086.1, on the reverse strand, counting down.
GCTCTCTCAGAGTAACTATGCTTAATATCATGTTTCCCATTCTCTTACTTTAAAAAAAAAATGTAATTTTATCAGATATATATGTATATTTAAATATAAGGGCTTTTTTTTTTTTTTTACTTTTGCTTGTTTTCAAACTTGGAAGATTATAGCAGAGCAACAAAATCTTCTGAGATTTATTTTTTTCACTCTAAATTTGCTAGCAAGATTTATCCAGGTTGTAGTAGGTCCTTTTTCCCCTCCCTTTGATCCTATCAATAAAAACAAAGAAGCAAATAAATAAATAGCTTTGCCAAGATTTTTTTTATCACCTTTGCATCTGATGTATCTTAGATTATCACTTGAATTTAGTTCTCTTCCAAAAAGACACTTCAAAAAGTATCTTCAGTATGGGTCTTCTATGGCTGGTCATCCAAGACCATGTGTCACTAAGAATATTTTTCTTGTGCACTGTCATTCAAATGACAATTTGGTTAGATATCAAATTCTTAGTTCCAAGTTTTTCCTTCAATATTTAAATCATATTATTTCATTGTGTTTTTGCCTCTGGTGTTGCTGTTCAGAAATCTGATATCAGAGCGACTCATTCCTTTGTAGTGGTTCACTTCTATTTCTGTGAAAGCTTTTAAAATGTTCTCTGTTTGTCTTTGATGTTCTTAAAATTTGGTATGGTATATCTAGGGATGGGGGTTTCCTTCCGTTTCCTATTTATACTTTATCAATAATTTTTATCTGAGGTCCTTTTTTAATTCTGGGAAATGTAAATCTATTACTCATCAAATATATTCTTTTTCCTACATATTTTCATCTTCTTCTAGGTCTCCTATTATCTGGATATTAGCACTGCTTTCATCTTCTACATTCCTTCACTTTTCTTATATGTGTATATAATTTCTAGAATATATATAATTTTGGTAAGAATACATAACATCAGATCTACCTTCTTAACAAAATTTTAAGTATCCACTACAGTTTTGTTAACTATATGCAAATGCCATTTGCAATCTTACTACCCTGAGATTTCTTCTGTTAATAGTTCAATGCAGATACATTCTGCCATAACCTCCAAGAAGGTTGTAATGATACACATGCCTCCTATTTTCTGAGACCCTCTACTAGTGCTGGATAATATTGATATTATAAAGATTTGCCAAACTGATAATGAAAAATAATGTAATTCATTGTTGATTTAAATTGCAAATCTCTAAAATTTATATATTAATTATTTACTTCTGTAAAATGCTCAACCTTACCCTTTGTCCAGTTTGCTTTTGAGTTATTTGATTTTTTTCTTATTGAGTTGTAGAATTTCTTTATATATTATTAATATTATATAGAAGAGTTATAGAACTTGTTCATCTTGCATAATTGAAATAGACAAGTGGAACTACATCAAGCTAAAAAGTTTCTTCACAGCAAGGAAAAGTATAAACAGAGTGAAAAGATAACCTATGGAATGAGAGAAAATATTTGCAAATCATATATCTCCTAAGTGTTTAATATCCAAAATATAAAAGAAACTCAATACAAAAAAATAAACAAACAAACAAAAACACACAAATAACCCAATGTAAAACTAGGCAAAACACACACCCACACACAAACAACAACAACAACAATAAAACACACCCACAAACTTGAATAGATATTTCTCCAAAAAATACATACAAATGACCAATAGGTATATGAAAAGATGCTTAGCACCCTTATTATATGCGTTTCAAATAGTTTCTATTTTAAAACAGAAGAAAGATGATTTTCATTTAACTCTGATTTTCTTTGAAAATACAGCTATTTAAAATTTCCATGTAGTTGGATCTTTCACTATTTTTCAGAAGACTTCAGAGTTTTGTACATTACGTAGGAAGGTCTATGCTTAAAAAAAATAAAACTCCAAAGGATCTAAATAAAATTTTCTCTATGCAGATATACAAAGGGCCAAAAAGCACATGAAAAGATGCTCAACATCATTAACCATCAGGGAAATGCAAATCAAAACCACAATAAGATACCACATCATATCCACTAGAGTGGATGTAATAAAAATGACCAATAATAACAAATGGGGGAAAATTGGAATCCTAATACACTGCTGGTAGGAATACAAATGGTACAGCCATTTTGGAAAACAGTCTGGACGTTCCTCAAAATATAAATGTACAGTGACCATATGACCCAACAATTCCACTCCTAGGTAAATACCCAGGAGAAATTAAAACAAATGTCCCTGCAAAAACTCATACACAAATGTTTATAACAGTGTTATTCCTAATAATCAAAAAGTGGAAACAACACAGATCTCCATCAACTAATGAATGAATAAATGAGTAAAATGTGGTGTATCCTTACAATGAAATACTATTTGGCAATAAAAAGGAATACAGTACTAACACATGTTACAGTATGGATGAACCTGAAAAACATTAAGCTAAGTGAAAGAAGACAGTCACAAAAGACCACATATTATATAATTCCATTTACTAGTATTTGAAATGACCAGAATAGGAAAGTATATAGAGACAGAAAGTAGATTAGTGGTTGCCTAGGATTGGAGAGGTGTTGTGGTAATGATCATACAATTCTGGGAATATAATGAAGGCCATTAAATTGTACATTTTAAATGAGTAAATTGTATAGTATGTGAACTATATCTAAAAAAAGTAGCTATTTTTAATATGTTTTTATTGATTTGAGAGAGAGGGAGGGAGATGGCGAGAGAGAGAAACATAGATGTAAGGGAGAACTATCAATCTGCTGCCTCCCACATGCACTCCAACTCGGGATTGAGCCCACAGCCTGGGTATGTGCCCTGAACAGGAATCAAATGAGTGACAACACTCCACCAACTGAGTCACTCCAGCCAGGGCTAAGGTAGCTATTTTTTTTTTAATCTGCCTTAAGAAAAAAAAAAAGAATTTATTTGTTCTGTTAATGGAAAGTCCAGGATAAAAACTCAGCAGGAGGACTTGGTTTTTCACCACCTCTCTCCTTGATATATACACACACACACACACACACACACACACACACACACACACATACATACACACTAGAGGCCCAGTGCACATGGGGATCAGGCCAAAACAGGCTCTCTGACATCCCCCAAGGGGCCCCAGATTGCAAGAGGGCACAAGCTAGGCCAAGGGACCCAATCGTTGGACGATCAGGGCTGGGGAGGGACCGTGGGAGGGCTCCAGGGCTTGTCCAGCCTGTCTTGCCCAGTCAAGATCGGCCAGACCCCAGCAGCAAGCTAACCTACCAGTCAGAGCATCTGCCCCCTGGTGGTCAGTGCACATCATAGCGACTGGTCGAATGGTCAAATGGTCAGACACTTAGGATATTAGGCTTTTATTATATAGGATAATTCATTCTTAGGTTCCTTGTGGTGAGTCACATAATCATCACCAAATAAACCCAGAGGCATGGAGTGTTTTGATAGGCTATGCCGGGTCACATCCTTGACTCCTGTTGCTTAAAGAAGATCTCCATCCACATCATAAGGACCAAGAGCACATGAAAGGGTGGACCCTCAAATGAAGTTTGGAAGCTATTTCAGGAAGAAAAGGCAACAGATGTTGGAGAGGCAAAAGATATTAATAAATATATATACATATATATATAGTCAATATGGGGTCAATTAAATCATTTGAAAATAATGATGTTTTTACCTCTTTGTTTCCAATATTTATGCTACCTAATTTTTATTTTCTTATTGCATCATCTAGGATATCCAAAACTATGTTGAAAATTTATAGCAATAGTATTCTTTGACTTTGATGAGAATACGTTTAGTATTTTACCATTCTGAATAAAATGATTTAGATAAAGTTTGACATTCCTTACCAAGTAAAAATATACAGTTCTAGGCCCATTTGATTAAAATGTTTAAATTAAAAATTAATGTTGAATTTTATTAAATGTGTATTGTTATGATCATGCACTTTCTTATTTGTGTAATGAATTACATGAATAAATTTCTTAATATTGGACAGTTTCTGTATTTCTATAAATTGCTTTTTTAATGGGGGATGAACAAACTGTTTTTATTATAAAAAGCAGCAAGTTGTTGCATCTTTCTATTTCAAAGCAGCTCCTCGCTAATAGAAAAAAAAAATTGGTGGGCACCCATGGAGAGCACATATGAGACAAGATTCCAGGATATGAAATCAAGCCCAGCTTTAGGACTTTACCTTTCCTGGACCCAAGGCACTGACAGTAACCATGTAAGAGGAGGCACCCAAAATTGCCCAATCTACTGACTGCTCTTTCCACGTGACTTCTATAAGGGATGGTCACGGGGGTAACAAACAGGCTGAAGATCTGATGAAGGGAAAGAGGCACCCAGAAGACAGCTGAAGACACTGGTGCAGAGAGCCAGTGACTTTCCTACAACCACACAGGCTTCAAACCCAGGCAGTCTACCACCAAACCTGAGATCTTAGCCTCACCACTATATTTCCCTGAAGGCTTGTCAGTACTGCTCAGAACAAGGGCTATAAATTCCTCAGACTTGACAGTTCAGGGAAGAGAGGAAGCAATCCCTTGCTCTTGGCTGGGTCACAGAGCTCTTTTCACTAGGATTAGCTGCCTGGTTCCTTCCCATACTGTTGCCCAAATAGATTTCCAAAGATCCAGTCCTATTCTCACACCACCCACATTTTTCGAGAGAGAGAGAGAGTTTTAGGAAAAGGAAAAGTATATGGAAATCCCAGCCAGACTCAGGCTGGGAAAGGATTGTCCCTTCAAAATGTTCATGCAACTAGCAGCTCCTACATTCAAAAATGCTAAAACCTACATCAAAATGAATGGAATCAGCGTTCCTTGGAATCCATAGGGCTTTGGTAATTCCGAAAATGTCTGACTTGCCTTAGATAATGAAAGGAGAGAAGGAACATTTAAGATAAACCTCAGTAATAACTGAAGACAACATTGAAAGCCTTTGGGGTTAGCTATCTCTTCCTACCAGAAACAGTGTTGATTTCATATGACTGATTAAGGAGAAATATCATTCATTCGTGTTTTTGATGACTACTTACCCAGTTTCTTCTGTGTGCAAGGCAGCCCAGCTGCTGCGGGATATGCAGTGGTGAAGACAGTAGACATGGCCCTTGATTTGACAGAGCTTTGAGTCTAGTGAAGGATATAGTCAACAAGAAAACAAATGTCAAATTCTGCTATGAGGGCCAAGAAGAGTGTGCTATGAAAGAGAAGGAGCAAGAGTACACACATGGCGGGTATCAGGGTGAGAAAAAGCCATCTCAGCAAAGAGACAGGAAGGCCACAACATGGACAAAGTCTTGGCTATAGGATAGGGCTTTGCTTGTTTAAGAAACTGAAAAACCAGTATAGCAGGAGCATCATTGGGCAGGCAGTGCCTCTTGAGCCATGTTAAAGGGTACAGATTTTATTTCAAGTAAAACGTGAAGCCATAGAAAATGTTTTAGACATGTAAATAGAGTAATCCAATTTCTTTTTTTAATTGTTCTAAGTTCTATGTGTAAAATAGTTAGGAAAGGGCAGCATAGAAAATAGGGAAACTAGTTAAAGGCAAATTCACAGATGAGAAATTCAGAAGTGTGGGCCAGATGGTATCAGTGGAAATGGAGAGAAGTAAATGGACTAGAGATGTATGCTAGAGGGAGAACCTGCTGATGAAGACAATGTGGTAAATAAGAAAAAGGGCAGAATCCAGAATTACAGTTTTCTGGATGCAGCAACTTGTTGGATGGTGATGCCATCTTGAGATAAGAAAGCTTAGGAGGGGTGAGTGTTGAAAGGGTAAATCAACAATTTTACTTCAGGAATGTAGAAATTTAAAAATCTACTTTTCAAACTCTCTTTTCTTTAGGGCCACATATTGGGCCTTACCCTTGAAAGACCCTACTCTGATGGGCATGGTGTAGGCCCCACCAAGGACTTGAGCATAAGAGGGCCCTGGAAGATCTGATCAACCACTTTTTGGCCTAGCCTCGCAATGACTGTCTCCAGCAGCTCCATGGGACCCAAGTACTCCTCCCCCATTTCTCCATCTAAACAGGAGGATGGGGTTGACCCTGGGAGTGACTCTTAGCCTCTACTGGGAAACTGGCTCCCAGTAACCTCCTCCCCCTGCGTCAATCCTTTTCCCCTAAATGCTTCCCAGCTTCCCATATGGTCTCCAGATACCCCGCACCCTCTCCCCTGGGTGCAATCATCATTCCTGGGGTCAGTTCAGTCCTTTGGATCCCTCAATCTAGGGAAGATCATGAGTCCATCTGTCATCACTCACCTCCCTGGAAACTGAGGAGGGCAAAGAGCCAAGCGGGCAGAACACATCTGTATCTCCTTGTGTAAGCCCAACTCTGCTGGTTAATCCACGAAGAAGCCCAGCTGGGAAGTCTACAAAAAATATAGGAATTACTAGTTTGAGCCTCCTGCCCATACATGCTCCCTTACCCATCATCATGCATATTCTGTTCATTATCCCAGACTTAATTCAAAGGTCACCTCATCTGGGGAGACTTCCTAATTCTCAGGCAGATGCAGTCACTCCCTCCCCTCTGCTTCCTTGAACAGACCACAATGGCAGCCCTAATTGCACTGTCCTGATACTATAATGGCCTAGCTACTTGTCTCTTTTTCATTATATCTGTGCTGTCTAATAGGGTTCCTACAAGTCACGTGTGACTGTTTAAATTTAAATTAATTCGATTTCAATAAAATAAAAATTTGTTCTTTAGGTGCTCACTAGTCACATGTGGCCACTGACTCCCATATTGGACATCATAGGTTGACAGCATTTCCATCATTGCAGAAAGTTTTATTGAGCAGTTTTGAATTAAAGTAAGGGCTTCCTGAAAACTGAATGTTATTCATCTTTGTACCCTGGCACCCAGTATTGTATCTAAAACATAGACAGTGCTAAATACATATGGATTGAATTGGTGGATGAGAGAAGTTCTGGACACCAATTGCCAAGAGAAATATGGATAGCTTGTATGGAGCACACTCCAAGGACAGGGACCAGGAGAAAATATGATGTAGGAGAAAGACAGAGTGGACGTCTCAGTGTGGGCAGGCTGACCTTTCCATGTCCGGAAACACTAGAACGCTGTCAGTGCCCTTCAAGAGCACCGTTATGTTGGCACACAGTCACATAGGACTGCTCCTTCCTACCAGCCTCTCCTCCGTGACACCTCTTTTCACCTCTCTGCCAATCCATGCACATCATTGACCTTGCAAATTCCTGGGAAGGATCTCCTGACCAAACCCTGCTGGTCCCACTCTTTACACTCTGTCCAGCATCCCCCAGCACAGTATTGAGGAGCTCCACTTGGCAGCTGTCCGTTTGTGTTCCGGTGCATATGTTTCATGTTTATGACTCTGCTCTCCCTTGCAGGGTGACCAGAAGATCTCTAAGCATCCATAAGACCAGGGTTCCTTAATACCTGGGCTGTCCAGGCGCAAGAACTGTATTTTACCAATCAGGATGGGTAGGGGATTCTCAAAAGTTACTATTTTCTCATTAGGCAAAGGGCTTATAAGAGAAGAATAATCAGACCTGATCTTGTAGGAACAATTTATCCAGAGTCTTGTCCACCATGGAAGAAACAAATCAGGAGCTTGGGGGAGCTCAAGATGATGCTGTTTCCACTCTACAACCTCAAGTGAATTTTATGCAACAGTTTCACCTCAGGGCAAGTGTCTGGGCCCTATGTAAAGTGAGAGACCCAGGCCTGAACCTGGAGGACTTTAATAAGCTGAATCTCCCTTCCTCCATTGCCTTGTTTCTGTTTTTGTTTTTTTGTATCAGTTCCTAATTCAGTCCCTTAAGCACCATCACCTTCTTTTGCTCTATGAGAGTCCATGGGAAATGGAGTGGGCAGTCCTCTGACTTGGCTCTCTCAGGACTCCTAAAAGACCTTAGAGCTATCCCTGCATTTACTGCTTCATAGACACACTCCTGCCATCAGGAAAGACTTTCTGATTTTAGAGTCCTGATCTCACCGTGGGCCCATTTCTCTGTGGCCCCCTGGGCTTATCTGGAATTTATGCACAAAGCTGGTGGTAGTAAGGTTCTCTATGCCCTTGGAGACAGTTCAGCTTCTTCCCCTACTAGGACCTAAGCCATTGTCAACAACAGGTCCATATCCCAAGATGGCAGCCCCATCAATTTAAAGGTTGTAGAGCAGTGGTTCTCAACCTTTCTAATGCCACGACCCTTTAATACAGTTCCTCATGTTGTGGTGACCTCCAACCATAAAATTATTTTCGTTGCTACTTCATAATTGGAATTTTGCTACTGTTATGAATTGTAATGTAAATATCTGTGTTTTCCGATGGTCTTAGGCGACCCTGCTAGCGGTTCTCAACCTGTGAGTCGTGACCCACAGGTTGAGAACCGCTGCTTGTAGAGCCTAAGACCATTGGAAAACACAGATATTTACATTACAATTCATTAACAGTAGCAAAATTACAGTTATGAAGTAGCAACGAAAATAATTGTATGGTTGGGGGTCACCACAACATGAGGAACTGTATTAAAGGGTTGCGGCATTAGAAAGGTTGAGAACCACTGTTGCAGAGGGTGATGTAGTATTTAGAGTGTCTTTAGTCATTAACCTTTCCTTCTACTGGGCTCTCAACATCAGCCTCTTTCACCCAAGGATTATTCCTTAAAGGGAATAGTGGCCATTCTCTTCATTCGCGGAAAAAAAGTCTGGTCCTCAGCCGATCATCTTTGGAAACTGGAGGGTAAATGTACCTTGTGCCCCATGCACAATCCCTTTTCACTGGTTCTGTGTGATGCCCCTTCCACTAGAGGAAAGTTTATTTATAGTCATACTTTTGAAGGCTCAGCACAGTTCATCTGTATAGGAGCACACACCGTTGCTATGAGGGGGCTTAGTTTTGTATGAGAAGTGTCAGGAAAACTTTCTGATCCTTAAATCTGGCTGAATGTTTTCCTATTATATTCATTCATTTGGGTTGAAGCTTGTTCTCCCTGGACCCTTCTTTTTAAACAATGGTCTTTCTGCCTCCCCTGAGAGGATCCTGGGGCTGGGTCTATGGGGAGCTTTGTGGATGCCAGGTGACTCTGTGACTGCTCCTCAAAAGGGGAGTGGGAGAAAGTGACCATCCTAAAGCTGGCCCCTGTGCTCCTCTTTTCTCAGCTGACATGTCTGAGAGTGGAGGCTGTCTTTCCCATGTTCAGGGCAAAGGAGGAGAAGAGCTGGAAGTCATCAGGGTGTTGTTTTTGCCAGTGGAGCCCTTGAAGTGGAGACAGGAGAAAAACAAACAAACTCGTGTCATCTCCCTAGGGCCCTGGAAGAGGTCCCTTTCACAGCCAGGAATGTGACAGGGAGTAAAGTCAGCCAGGAGGCTGCCTGCAGAGGGAGGGATGCAGGCAGCCTGGGCTGAGGATCAGAGGCACAGAACTGGCGAAGGGGCCAGAGCTGGAGGTCCACTGCCACCGCATCCCCAGGGAAGGACAAAGAGCCACCAGAGAGAGGTTTGCCTCAAGGCTGGAAGGGCCCCACAGCACAGAAAGACCACATCTCTCAGAGGGGCCACTTATCGTCTGCTAAAGGATCCAGCTGATGTTCTCTGGAGGCCAGTTTTGTGGCATAGATGTGGCAGTAATCATACAGATTGGCCACAAATTGTCAGGGAGATCCCAATCAGGAAGATAAAAAGGGTCAGGAGTAGATACACAGAGAGCTAAGAGGGTTCCAGAGAGGAGACAAATGCCAGGGAGGAGAACCAGCCTTGGGCTGAGAAGCAGAACTGACAGAGACCAAGTGGACAAGAGTCAAGGTTACACAGAGTTGGTCCAGCCCTCTGGCACACCAGGAGGCCTCTGACAGGCCAGAACTGGCCACATGCACCACACTGATGTTCTTTCAAGAACCTTCACCAAGAATCCAATGGCATGTCCCACCTTCACCTCACTACCATGGTGCAGGACCACCAGGCAGCCCAGGGCCCAGGTCAGTTCTCAGTTCACTGCAGCTACTAGGAATAGGGAAGAGGGCGCAAGGAAAAGATGTGGGATTTCCTACACAGTCTCCAAATTTATGGTCCTCCAAATTTATGGTCCTCCAAGCCACTACTACAATCCTAAAACCACAGGGCTTAGGCCCCACCTGCTCTCCTTTCCCCTCTGTGTCTGAGAGGGTCAAAAGTATGCTCCACTCTGGGCCCGGCCCTGAGTCCCAGCTATGTGAGGAAAGCAACCAAACCTAAGTCTCCCAGAAGCTCTCTTTGTAACACTGAGCTCACTATGAATGGTCAGGTACTCAATAAGCCATTTGCAAAATGGAGACAAATCCAGATCCAACCACCTCACTTGTCATGGGTGGCTAATGTGAAATCGTTGTTTCCAGAGCACCCAGGGAGCAAACTAAAGCATCTGAAGTGTTCCAGGAAAAAGGCTCCTCTTTGGGGATATTCTGCTGAAAATGATGAATCTGTCACCAGCCCGAGATCACACTGTCAGAGCTAGCTGGTCCAACTTCTCCATTTGCGGGTAGAAGGGCCAAGGCCCATCAGGATGAAAGGCAGTCTGTGCTCCAGGCAGAGCCAGGCAGAGCGCAGCATACACCTTTCTGTTCCCTCCCTTCAGGTGGGCCAGAGGAAGGAGAAGCATGGGGAGAACCAGGCCCACCCTCTGGCAGCCTTGACCTGTGCCTGCAGTCTGATGGATGGGTTTACACCTCTCAGATTCTACCTGAGACCCAGAATCCGCCCAAATCTATTCCCTGAGTCTGAAGCTTCACCTTGGGATCCTCTCAGCACCATTTTGAAGCCCAGGTCTGGGCTTTGCTCTTGTTTCTCTTCCCAGAAGCCCAGTTCCTCCCAAGTCTTTAGTCCTAAGACCAGAAGTCCCTTGCTGCTCCAAGACTCCCAACACCTCCCACCTTCCACTCCTTCCAAGAGCCTAGACGCTCACTAGAATGTGAACTGATACAGGCAGGGATTTTGCTTACTAATGTATTCCCAAGCCCTTTGAGCAGTGCTGGCACAATGGAGACACCCAATGTTTGTTGAATGAATGTGCAGATGCTTGAACCCACTATAAAAAAAAAAATGGAGTCATGAATTGATGGAAACAGACAAGAGAAGACACTGTGATAGACACTTGTGTCCTGTCTCCCTTTCCCCTTGCCAGTTTGCCACCTCTCCAAATGAATCAATCCATAACACAGACGACCATCTCCCTCCACCATACCAAGTCCTATAGCGCTTCATCACCTGGTAGACTCCTTAGGCCTCCTCTTCTCTTCCTGGATGCCCACTGTCACCACAGCCTCAGGGATGGTCTCCCAATCCTTCAGCATACAGGCTCACCAGTCATATGGAGCGCACCAGGATCCATCTGGTGGGTCTTCCCTCCCACCTGGGGGTACAGGTGCTCAGACAGATGTCCTCCTGTCCTGGAGGCTGTCAGGGATGGGAAGGTCTGGTTGGACGCAGCTCCTGAAACCTAATGACTGTTGCCAGGGATTGGGTTTCTCCAGCCTTCCTCATAGTGCACTCTCAGCCCCATTAACCTGACTCTCTCCACATTCTTAGCACCCCTTTCTACTTGCTGGCTTCTCAGGGGGTTCAGACCACAGACCAAGGCCACTTCCTGCTGCCAGTACCCAGAGAACAAGAACGCTGCTATCTCTCATTCCTGGACTCCAGGAAATGTCAGAACCTCATGTTCCCCTGCTGCATTCCAGGCAGAACTCTAGGGTTAGCCACAAGAAGGCCACCAAGGTGGTCTGGGCTCCCAGGAACAGCCTGACTCCTTCCCCACCCAGCCCACTCTGACCTCCCATTGCCTCTCAAGCTTTCTGGCTCTACATTATCTGTAGGAATCTTGGCTCAGAATCTCTACAATCCCTTCTTACACCTCATCCCAAGGCCACCTCTTTCTCTCTCTCCCTGATAGGACCCTGAGTACCTCCACTCACTAGGAGGTTCCTCATGTCTCTCACTCTCCTTTTCTGGCCCTAAAAAGTATCCTGCTGGCTCAGAGATTTTAGAAAAGATCTAATGAGCTGAAGCTCCAAATTGTGACCCCCCCCCCCCCCTATTTTAGGGATATCACCTTTGTACTATTCCCTTCACCCAACACAGACAGATCTGTAAGCCAGTGTGGGGGCCACACACTAGTCAGAGATGGACTATCCATCAGGCTGTCCCCAAGTCTCAGATTAACCTTCCCTGAACACAGATTTATCCTTAACTCTAGTCTTCATTTGACCCAAACTGTCCTCTCACAATGACCCCAATCCCTTCAACCAACTCTCAAGTGTGGGATGTGAGGCACTTGAGAGACCAGAAGTCTGAGGACTCTGGAGGCCCCGCTCAGAGTCCACACTGGGTGGGAAAGGGCTGGCCTCCCATAATTCACTGCTTCACAGAAACTCTTCTGCCATCAGGAAAGGCTCTCTGGCCCTGAGCCCTTAGACCTGCTCTCATCCTGGGCCCATTTCTCTGTGCCTCCCTGGCTTATATGAAGCTTATAGACAAGGCTGGTGGTAGCAGTTACCTTTGGGAACAGTTCAGCTTCTTTCTTCACTAGAATTTGTGTGCATTCTAATTGACAGCTTCAAGGGTCAATCAGTGCCAAGTTTGTATAAGGGGATACAGTATTTAATATGTCCTCGATTATTCACCCTGTTCTTCAAACACTATTCCTTCTACAGCTGTGCTCCTCTTGTAGAATGCTGCTTCCATTTACTTCTCCTGAGGTCTCCTTGGGTCTGTCCCTTGACCTGCACCTGAACTTCCACTAGCACTCCAAGTCTCTCTTACATGTGGAAATCACTTCTTTAATTCTTATCTCATCCCTGGAGCCCAGGGCTAGTTCTTTTTTTCTTTTTAATTGATTTTACAGAGAGGAAGGGAGAAGGATAGAGAGTTAGAAACATTGATGAGAGAGAAACATCAATCAGCTGCCTCCTGCATGCCCCTTACTGGGGATCGACCCCACAACCAAGGTACATGCCCTTGACCAAAATCAAACCTAGGACCCTTCAGTCTGAGGGATGATGCTCTATCTACTGAGCCAAACCGGTTAGGGTTCCCAGGGCTAGTTCTTAATTGTTTTCCTTCTCTTTCTCCTTTTCCCGTTGACCTTGTTATCTCTACCTTCTTGACCTTGACAGAATTTTACTCATCTGCACAAAGATGACACATCTCCACTGTCATTTTCACCAACTTCACCTTGTGTTTCTCTACTTTTCCTTCATTTGCCAAAATACTGATGGAAATATGCAATGTAAAAATGCTAGGTACTTTGTGTCTTCTTACTAAATGATGGATATAGAGTCAGGGATCCTAGTCCAAGACAAAGACTGACCTAGGAGAAAGCTGGTCCTTCCCAGTTCTGTGTGGGGTATGAAACTTGGTGTGGAGAGTGGAGATTAAAATTCCATGAACCCCTTTGAGTTGGAATTCAAGCAGGCACTTGCCTCTCCATTGTCGCAGCCTTGCTAATGACAAATGCTGGGTACTTTGTGTCTTATTAAACCATCAACCAGCTTCCCACCTCCCGCCTCCAATTCCTTTCCACTCAGCAGCCAAGGAGATATTTCAGAACAAAAATAAGATCAACATCCTTTATGATATACAGATTTCTGCACATTCTGCCCCCTGACTACCCTCCCTTCTCATCTCGAGTCTTTGTCCTCTTACTTACTACAACCACACTGGCTTTCTTCGGGACCTGCTATGGGCCAACTTCCATGTGCCTCCCTCACAATTTACACACATGCTGTTTCCTGGCCCACCATACTCTCTACTTTCCCCATCCCCACTCTCTACTTCTTGCCAACTTTTGCACATCATTGACATTTCAATGGAAGTGTCCCTTCTTAGAAAAGGACATCTTACCTGACCTTAAGCTAAAGTAAATGTCCTGTTATATGCTCTCCTCATTACCTTTAATATCATGATACTTCAGTCATCATGTATGTAATCCTGTCTCTTTCCCTCAACTAGAATGAGAACCTAGAGAGAGGGGCTCTGCCTGTGCTGGCTGCAGATATTGGGATGACTTAAGTAAGTCCAGGCCTTCATGGGAAAGAGCTCAAAGGATAGTGTCACATTGCCCCTTCTCACTGACTGGTTAGAGCCTGCAGAGTAACAGGATGGAACCAACCTGGGTGGAGATGATTCTCCAAGTGCATTTAGACCAGAGCTCTCACTAGCTTCTACAATACCTTTGTGAGATTAGCAAGCGATACTCCTTCTTCTGGGAGGGTGCAACCCAATAGCAGAGCACAGACCTTGATGAGTGAAGGCTGGTTACATTTCAGCTCCAATTCACCCCTTGGCAGGTGCCTTTTTTCAGGACAGAAATGAGCTAATTTTCGAACTAGCTAAAGACATGGACCCATGTTCTTAGACTCTGCAGCTTTCTTAAGGCCCAGTGGGGCTCAAGAAGTTATGTTCCCTCTTCCCCCTCAGGGCCTTCAAAACCTCTCTCAGCTTTATTTCTTAGTCTAGTTCTGAAAACATCTCAGTGCCTCCACAAGCTCTAGCCGCTTCCCACTTCCTTAGCTCTTCTCAAATCAATGAATCTCCCTTCCCTACACTCTCTCCATTTCTGCTGACACCTGTCATGGGCTTATAGAGAATCATATTTGAGGAGGGGGCTATTGCATATGGACAAGGCATCCCCAGCCCTGCATACCCCACTAGGCTGCCAGCTATGCCTCTATGTTTAGTGACGGCAAGGGATAGGGAGTTCCCATTTGGCCAGGGAGAAACATAGGTGAGCATTCCAAGAGCAGGATCCTGGGAACCAGCAGAGAAGCCAGGACTTCATCCAACGCACCTGTAGGGGGGCCTGTGTTGAGTGATAAAACCACTATAGCATTCCCAGTTCTCAGCAAGGTCTGGATGACCGGTCAGTGAGCAGCTGGACTACAGCTGGGACAGCTCTAACCCGCCCTGTCCTTCCCACGTCTGACCTCCACATGGCCCCATGGATCACACTGCCCCCCAAGCCAGCAGCCTGTCATCAGCATCTTATTTCACTCTCTCCCCATCCTCCTGCTAACAGTGCATTCCACAGCTCATTCTCCCAGAATGCCTGGGGCAGAGCAAAGTCACAGTGGGCTCCTCCCAACTCAGATGGCAGATGATAATCATGCCAAGCTCCATCAAGACTAAGCCTTTGGCACCTTGAGGCCTTTCCCACACATTGCCATAGTGACCCAGTTTGGCCATATGAGGCTGTGGACATTCTTGCTGTCTGTCTATCTGTCTCTAGCTGCTGGGCTTTCTCCAAAGTAGAGGGAATATTGTCTTAGAGCTCCTGGAGACCCAGATCTGTGGCTCTGGTTTAAGGTGGTGTGAGATTGACCTCTCTTTCCTCCATTAGCTGACCAGCCTTTTGTGTGCCCTGCGTGCTTTTTCTCTTATTCTGCCCTCAAAAAGGCAACCAATACTGACTGCAGAGTCCCCTCATTTTCCTTCCACTTCTATCCTAGTTCTAGTTCATAAGTTCTTGTCAAAAAAATAATTGAAAGCAGGGGTTATAATATTCCCAGTTTATAGAAGAATTTGCTCCAGTAATTCCTTTTGCCTTGGGAGCTAGGTTTTGGTGTTGGGTTACAAACAGAAGAAGAAGTTCAGGTCAAGAGTCTTGTTCACCTTAAAATCTGGGTACATCTGTAGCTAACAACATTGACTTTTTGCCATCAAAACCATCCCCATCATCACTATGGACATGACAACCATTATTACCATTGCTACCATCCAATAAACATCATCGCTTTCATCATCACCACCATCTTTATCACCTTTTCTATTGTTTTCACCATGATTAGTATCACCATCACCAAAGGCATTACCACCACCACAATCATCTTAGTTATCATTATTTCTATTATTAACATTGTCTACCACAGTCATTGTCACCATCATTATTACTTTCACAAACATCATCATCAACTCCTATATCATCACTCTCATCACTTTTATCATCAACACCACAAGCATGACATACATCATCTCCTTCACAAATATCATCAACATCAGTATCAGTAGTATCTCCTCATCATCACCTTCATAAACATCATTACAAACTGCCATCCTCACCATCACCACTTCTATCACCAACAATTTCACAACCATCAATACCATTTCTAGTGTCAACACCCATTACCACCACCCAGCATCATTAACCTCATCATCATTTATCCTCTTTATTCAGTTGACTTTCTCTGCAATGGCTTCTATGAAAATAAGCTCTATTCTGAAAATCTATACCAACCACAATCTATGAATTCAACACACAATGGGTTATTCAGGTTGAATTGGTTGTTGGATTTTGCTGCATAAAACCTGTAGCTTAAAATAAACACTTTATTATTTAACACATGATTCTTAGGTCATCTGGGAAGTTCTTCTGATCTTGGCTATTTTAGCTGATCTCCACTAGGCTTCCTCATGTGTCTGTAGTCAGCTGATAGTTATGGTAACAACCTGATGAACAAGGATGGCCTCACTCACATCTGACAGGGCACCTCAGTTCTCCTTCATGTGGCCTCTCATCCTCCAGCAGACTAGCTCAGGCTCATTCACACAGTGGTCTCAGGGTTCTAAGTTTAGCAAAAGGGCAAGCCCAGTGCATAAGGGTGTTTTCCAAACCTCTACTTACATCATGATTGCTAATGTCTCATTGTCTAGAGTAGGTCATAAGGTCAGTACAGATTCAAGAGGTTGGGAAACAGACCACATCCTGATAGGAGAATCTACAATGTCACTTTGCAAGGCCATGAATTTGGGGAAGGGAAGAATTTATGGCCATTTTACAATTTACCACAGAGGTGGCATAAAGAAAAATAGAATACCTATTCTTTACATCAAGAGCATACGTTAGCTAAGAGGGCTCTAATATAATGCACCTTTTTATTCAGAGAAATGCCCTTGAAGTAGCTTCCAGAACTGGAGTAAACTTCCCACCCAGAGTCACTGAGTCCTTCCAGTTGGCCTATTGTAACTTCCATGAACTCCTCAACTTGCCACTCTCATCATTTGTTTCCCAGATTAGCATCTTCTCAGACTTTCTCTAACTCCTTGCAGGGAGTCCTTTCCATCCACTTCCAGGGACTCTCTCCATTTCTACTGGACATGGTTTAGAAATTTCTCAGATTCTCTCAGACCTCAGCCACTTACTCTTCTCCGCTGCTTCCCCAGCAGTCAACTGACTCCTTACATGCTTCTGCCATCTGAGGTTGACCAGCTGCCCTGCCAGAGTCTCAGGCTTCTACTGCACTTTCAGACTTGGAAGAAGCATCAATACATAGAGTGTGGGATCCGCCTTCCTAAGTAGCTGCTGAAGGAACTGGGTAATACAATCAGGAAGGAAGCTCCAGTTAGTCAGCTCCCTATGAGATGAACTTTGAAAGAGAGAAGATAGAAGAGAACTTCAGATAAAATTCTCTCTTCCCTACCCTTCTAACGGACTCTTCTAAGGCATTCTTCTTCTGTACAGCTTGTCCAGAGATATCCTGCCTGGCTGAGGGGATGCACCTACACCTTGACCAGTTGTGTCTCCTAGCAGCTTGTCAGGAAGCAAAGGCCAGTGTGATAATATTTCATCTTGCATTGTTCCTCTATCCTTTACTGCTTCCTTTCCACTTTAGCTCACTCTTGCTGCCCTGGATTTGCACCTCCCAAATAAAGCATTAGCACTTAAGCCTTGCTTCAGGCCCTATTTTCTAGGGAACCCAAACAAAGACATCATCTTAAAGGAGTTCACAGCCAGGGATCTTAGGAGGAAGCCAAGGACATCAGGGGCTAAATAGTTATGCTTTTTAGCAGAAGAAGGCTCTAAATTGACAGAGATCTTTTTGTGGTGTTACTGAGAATAGGGGTGGTAGGACATTCCTCCTCCTCCACCACCACCTCCAAAAAACTACTATCCCATTTCTAGGAAGCCAGGGCTTGGGGTTGAGGGCCCAGGAACTCAACTCCCTGTTATTCTAGCTCCCTGGAAAAGGACCTCTTTTTTTTTTCTTCCTTTGCCCTTCCACAAGTGCTCAGATGCAAGTCCAAGGGTTCTTAGTCGTGCTAAGTATTAAAACCATTTTCTTACATTTGTGTCTTTGCTTTATACCTGAGCCAATGGGCATGAAACTTCCCCAGTCCAGAGATCACTTGGCAGCTCCTTGGTGACCAAGACTTCGACTCCCTCATCAGGCTAGGGTTCGCCAAGGGCAGGAAATATGTGGCTCCCATAAAATCCAGCCCCAGATGATTCAGTGTGGTCACGAGAACAGAGCCCAGTCATGAGGCTGAAGTGGACACTATCTGGCCTCCCCTTTCCTTACTGCTTCTTTCCAGTGTCCTGCTTTCATCAGAGAGCTCACCAGCATCCTCCCCTCAGCCTCCCCTGTCAGAAACTGAGTCATGTACATGGAGTTGTAGCCCCTTTTAACCTTCTGTTTGTTTATGAAACTGGATGACTGAATTTTCAACATGGTTGGGAGATAAAACAAAATGCTGCCTGGCCAGCATGGCTCAGTGGTGGAGTGTTGACCTATGAACCTTGAGGTTATGGTTCAATTCCTGGTTAGGGCACATACCTGGGTTGTGGGACCAATCTCCAGTGTGGGGCATGCAGGAGGCAATCAATAAATTATTCTCTCTTGTTGATGTTTCTATCTCTCTCTCCCTCTCCCCTCCTTTCTGAAATCAATACATATATAAATATCTTTGTGGCATTACTTGTTACATTTTTAAATATTAAAAATGTAACAAGTAATGCCACAAATATATTTATTTATAAAGTGAAAAAAAATACTTTTCATTTGGAGAAATTTAAGCACACACCCCCCACCCCCCAATTACTTTGCATTTGGGTTTCCCCAAAGTCCAAGCAAACCAGAGATAAGTCATGTAACACTTCAGTCCTCATGTTTCAGAACTGAGACTGAACGCATGCATCCCTCTCCAGGCCTAGAGAGGGGTAGGAGTCACTTAGCCTTGGCCACTAATGCAAGAGAGCATCAATTCTAAAGCTGTCTCTTGAGTAGTTCTCCTGCCTTTAAAGACACCTGAGTCTAAAACAGAAGCAGAGAAAATGTTACTGGTTGCCCATTTCTATTAGTGGCTCAACGACTTTTTTAGTAGGTCTCCTTGCTGCTCACACAAACCCTTCTGACTGTAATGCGAACCTGTTTCTACCCCCCAGTTCATAGTAAAACTTGGAGCCCTGATGCCATGCTACAGTCACTGGTTCTGGCTTTTCAGCTGACTCTTTGGAGTTCTGGTTAACATTGAGTTCTACCTAACACTGGACAGCTAAGGCTGGGTCCTGCACTTGACTAGACTTGCTGGGCTCTCACCAGTGTTCTCAAGGGCAACTGCTGGGGCGTGGCATGGGGACTGAGACCCATCCCTAGCATGGCACAGACTGCAGGACCATCCCTAAGGTCACGAAGCACCTCTGGAGGAACAACTCGTATGTTCTCAGGTCTATTATGAGGTGCAGTCCATCTCCCAAGGATATCCTATATAATAAAAGGCTAATATGCAAATTGTCCCCTTGGGAGTTCGACCAACCGGGAGTTCGACTGACCAGGAGTTCGACCGCCCACTATGACATGCGCTGACCACCAGGAAGTGGCGCAGAATGAAGGAAGGCCCTGGCTGGCAGCCAGCAGTAGGGGAAGGAAGGCCCCAGCCGGCAGCTGGAAGGCCCCAATCAGCCCAGATCACTGGCCAGGCCTGGGGACCCTACTCATGCACGAATTTCATGCATCATGCCTCTAGTTAAATCATAAAATACAGTGCCCAGAATGCAGTGAGGCTATGCAATACTCCTTCCCTGTTGAAAGCCTGTTGGATTGGTTTGAGATTAAGGGTAGACACTGCCATTTCTCCACCAGAGTCCTCAGTTCACTTTCCAGACTAATGGCTACCTTCAGCATGCAACAAGGAAGATATCTGAAGACTGTATTTGCAATTAAGACAGTAGGGGAAAGGAGAAGGGAAGGATCATCTGATGAGCCTTTAGTATGTGCATTATCCTAGAGAGGACTCAGAAAGGCCCAATGAGGCATCCCCATTTAGTCTCAGAGGTGATCTTAGACAAAACTCAGATCTCTTCTCTCCTTCTGACAGGAGGAGGGAAGGACAGAGGGAAAGTCTCAGATATCAGACAGTCCTGTTCAGGGGCAGCAGGGGGATTTCTCTGGGCATCACCCCAGCTCTGACCCTGCCAGGTAGGCTGCTTTATAGCTGTAAGTAACATGATATCCCACCTTGGCAAAGACTAACTGATGAGAGAAATTGATTATCTCTTACTCAGGGAAGGTTAATTAGGTCTCCTCTCCCATGTTTCTAGGATGCTCTTGATCACCCCTCCTCTGTGTCTCAGCATCACCCTCGGGTGCTGCAAGAATTCCTGGCATCCCATCTAGGTATGAATATGCCCCAATGATGACAGACCCCCCCAATGGACTTTCCTCATATCTCATCCCTACATTAGTCAAGATAACGGGATTATCCTGATCAGCTAAGGTAGGGAGACCAGCCAGGACTCAGCCTTCATGAGCCCTGCAAGCTATCTCTTAAGAAGCAGCCCCAAAACCCACAGAAGCATCCCAGCCCCCAACCCACCTTTACCAAGCAGTGTTGTGGGAAAACAAAGGAAGGGCCCCTATTCTGCCTCAGAGGCTCATGGACCAACAAGGATTTAAGACAAAAACAACATAGATGGGTAATGGCCAGGCAGAACCTTGACTTGTTCCTTCCCTAGCTTCAGAGGGTAAATTCTCTGGAGTTGGACAGTGAAGGCCCTAGGGACAAGGTGAGGCCTCAGCCGGACTTACAGAAAAGCGTTTCACTGGGGCCAAGACACAGAGGCGGGGCGGGGCTGGACACTCAGGGGACAGTGTAAAAGTGAGTAGCATGGGTTAGGAGGAGGGGGCCGTGAGAATAGGAGGAGGCGGGGAGGCAGATCTGAAAGAAGGGAAGGGGCTGAGTTTGCACTTGAGCTCAGAGTCAAAGAAATTCAGCAGCGCTCACCTCAGCCATGTGTCTAGGCAGGTATCTTCCCTCCCCCAAACCACATGTACCCCAAAAAGGTTTTCTCTGAATAAGAGCCTCTGGGGACATGGGGAAATGTCAAAGGCCAGTACCTAAGAAGTGAGCAGCTAGGGGTCTGGAGACAGTCCTGGAGACACAGTGAAGGAGAGGGGCTCCACTACCCACCCACCCACCCTCAGGAAGCCCCTGGGAAGGGAGAAGCACCAGAACTTCTGCATATTCCCTCAGGTCCCAGTGACAACTACAGCGGAGACAGGAAAACTAGGGAGAGTGTGCCCCCCACTGGTCAGTGAAAACCAGAACTGACTGCCAGTGCAGGGCCCAGGGCCAGGCCAGAGGGGTCTTCAGACCTTAGTTCATCTCCCCAGTCCCTCCCTCTAGGGGCAGCCTGGCTTTAGGGAAGTATGTTGAACCTCCAGGCCATTTGCATCCTGGCCCTGGGGAGGTCTGTGGGGCCTCTTTCTCCCTCTCTGGAATCTAATCTTCCCTGTGGTTAGAGAGCCCCAGGCAGAATGGCCTCAGTGTTCCAGCACTCAGAGGGGCCTCTTGGAAGTCTCTCTCCTTCCCCTGCTAGTAGGATTGGCAAGAATGGCAGGGTGAAGAGGGAAGAGGTTGGCCCTTGAGAAGGCAGGAGCTTAGGAAGCTCTAAAATCTAAATGATCTGAAGAAGGGATCCTTACAGGATGGGGTGGGAGCACCATCCTGAGGACTTCCTAGTCCAGCTGGCTCCAAATTTGAGGGCAACACTCAAGTCTTGCCCAGCCCAAGTGGACGGGGCTCCTTCACTGCAGTGCTGAGCTGCTCACAGGAAGGGCTGGAGGCCACGGTTTTCTGGCCTCTAGATTTCTCTTGCTCGGGTATTCAAGCTTCTGAGGGACCTTAGGAATTTCTTTCTCATCTCCAGGAGAAATCTCACCTTTTTGTAAAGGTTTCCCCAGACCTTCCTAATTACAATGACATTGCCCATCACCTTCGCTTCTTCCTCACCCAAATCCCTCCTGTTGCATTTTAATAAAAGAGCGATGTGCTGGACAAAGGCCACGGCGGAAGACAGCATGGTCCCCATATTTGAGGGCCCCCAGGCTGCATGTCTCTGTCCTAAAAAGCCCGCAGCTTCTGGGAAAGGCAGCCTCGGCCCTCCTCAAAAGAACGAGGCCTGCAGCAGACAAATATACAAAGTAGAGCAGAAATCATAAACACATTTTATTTCTAAATAATTTTAAAACCACTGGCATTGTAGCAAATTGGAATATATTTCCAGAATCGACTCAAAGAGATTTTTTTTTTTTACAGCAACATATGAAAAATGTCATTTAAATATCCTCCAGCAGCTGCACCACATGTTGGGCTCCTAGGAAAACACTTTCATTCCTTTCATCAAAGTCCCTTGATTAATGTTCCACTTTTCTTTGACACTTTTTCCATAGTTTGGAAAAAAAAAATCAAAGGCTGTACTATTATCTGGAAGAAAATTAAACCGATAAGATTTAATGTCTGCTACATTCGACAGTCGTGGCAAAAAAAATATATATCGTTTAGGCCTTGGGCCAAATGCAAATGAACATTAAGCAGAGGGGTACATCCCTGCGTGAGGCTTCTGGGAAGGGTGAGGCTGGGCAGAAAGAGCCTGCTGGGGTGGCAGTGGGGAGAGGCTGGTGTGAAGGTTTGTGGTCAGAGCAGGGGCGTGGGAGCAGCAAGGGACAGAGGTGATTTTCCTGACTGCAGAGTCCAGGGCAGACAGGAGAGGGTAGGGTTGCCAGCAATGCCCACCTGGGGCAGGGCCTCCTGCGATGCGGGGATTTTGTGAATGGGACCTCAAGGGAGGCAGAGGAGAGAGAAGGAGTGAGCAGGAAGGAGGGAGGGGAAAGCAGCAAGTGGAGAGACTAAGCCAGTAGGAAGGCAAGGCAGATGGAGTAAGGGGAAATCACAGCGTGTCTGGCACGGCAGCCGATGCCATAATTTAAAGGTCAACTCAATGGAAAAGGAAGAGAAAAGAGGGGGAGAGGTGGTGTTGAAATGACTGCCTCCGCAGTATGGCACTTAACTCCTCCCAGCCCAGCGCAGCCCTACTTGGGCTCTTGACTTGAGGTCCTCAAGTTCTCGGGTCCCCTTTTTCCTCCCTCCCACATCCCAGTGTGGGCTCTGAAGGCTGCAAACCTCGCTCTGCATCCTGCCTCCTTTTGTCACCTCATCCAAGTAGAAGCCACGCAACCTCCCAAACCTTAGTTACTTCATTCATAAAATGAGGATGATCGCACCTAATCTCCTGGTTTATTGTAAAAGTTAAATTGTATGATGATATAATTGCTGGAAAAACTCATTGGAAAGTTGCAAATTTTCCTGGGCTTCTCTAAAGGAAGTGGATTGAATTTACCTTTGAGGGGGGGAAAAAGTGCCCTTTGTGCTGGGAAAACCACCATTTGGGCAGATATAAACTAGTAATCTTCCTTTGTCCTAAGGTACCCTCTGTCCCAGGAGACAACTGGTCACCCTTAGACTGAACCACTGTGCGGAGGACACCAGCTCACTTCCTGCTTTCCCCTCGTCTTTCCCCAGTTTGTTTTGTAAATGGGTGTATCTTTTCGCAGAATCCATCTCTCCCCTCTCTCTCCGCTGGCTAAGTTGCTTCTTGGGGAGGAATGTTACAGTTCCCTGCTTGGATTTGGGCTGCCTTGTGCCTATAAATTATGGCAAGTTCTTGGGGAGCTATGGAGGTTTTTGTTGGAACGGTTTTTTGCTGGAGGACTGAAGAGGAAACCCAAAGGGCTGCAGGAAAGACTTGCAGGCGTGGGTTTCAGCTCAGGCAGAGGAGGCTGTAAAGTAACTGACAGGCCCCCAGACAGCCTACTGTGGTGCTTGCCATCAAAGGGTGAAGAGCCTGAACTGAATCGCGTGGAGTTATTCCATGCAAGGGCCATGAGACAAGCCCACACTGCCTGTCGGCTATGGTGAGACAGAACACAGGATGGGAGGGGTTCTCGAGGCCACTCTTGTGCTCCCAGGCCCAAGGGTGCTGGGACAGATCTCTATTCTGGGCTAGAGTGCCCTGCTCTCCTGGATTTGGCCCAGTGGCTGACTAGACTCCCACTGATCCCGCCCTTCCTTTCCATGATCCCCAACTATTCAATGTTTCTAATTTAAAGCGATAGCTTAGACTTGACTGCATGGTAGAGGTGCCTCCTGGTTCTCCTACCAAGGCATGGCTTTCAAAGACTTCAGTTGTAAAGATGGTGATGTGGCCGCGGTGATGTGGCTGATAATGGGGGAGATTGAGGGTCCTCCTTCAGAGCCCCCATCACTGGAGCTGCAGGTAGGCAGTCATGTTCCAAGCCAGGGCACTGGGTAGTTATGCTCCTTCCCCTGGTCTCTCAGGGCTGATAAAGGCCTCCTCTCCTTTGTACAGACAATGCTGGGACACTTCAGCACACTAAACTGAGCTATCTGGGTAGATGGTGGAAGGAGCCCCAGCCTGATGGCAGGTGACAATAACATTGTCTATGGTCCCTTCTCCTTCCCTGCAGTGAAGACTGGGCCACCTCTGGTAGAAGGCGGGGCCTGTCAGTGCTGGGAATCTCCAGTCCACCCTGAGCTCTCCACAGCCTGGTTCTGTGTGTGCTGGGACCTGGCAGGGATGGGTAAGAATGCTCAGGAAGACATGCACAAAGTGGGTTGCTTCAGGGAGAGGGTGATGGGCCTTGGCATAGACCCTTGACGTTATGCCTGATGGGTAGCCAGGAAATCTAACTCAAAGGCCTTTGCCAGGGCTGTGTGAGAACCCTTGGGGAGAGCAGCACACCTTCACGGTGACCATCAGGGGTTTCAGGGGACCCTACATGAGCTACCTCTGGAGGAAAGCCTTCAGTGACCCCTGGCCTGGCCTGTAGTCCTAGAGCAGATGAAAGAACCTAAAGTGAACTCACAGGTGGTGAGCTTCCTGTCTCCACAGGTATGTGATGATGGCAGGAGGTGTTGTCTTCTAACAGGGAAATTTCTTTCTCATGTGAAAGGTTGACATGGGTCCACCCGCTCCAAGATCCTATGGACATGGCCCAAGAAAATGAACACTGTGTTCCCATTAACTGATCCACACACAGGGCACTTTGCCACCAGCCATCCAGGGGCTGAAGGCTAAAACCAACCAAGATTGTGAGAGACAAACCCAAGTTTCATTCATAATCTTGACCTAGCCAAATGTAGCTGCTGGCAATTCCTTACAGATAATTATAGAGACAGCTCACATTTGCCTAAAATAACTAAAGAATTAAAGGCATAAAACCGTTAGCTCTAGGCCCTGGCCAGTGCACTCAGTGGTTAGAATGTCAGCCTGTGCACTCAAGGATCATGGGTTCGGTTCCTGGTCAAGGGGAGGTAACTGGGTTGCAGGTATGCTCTCTGCCTCTAGTTGGGGTGTGTGGGGGAGGCAGTCAGTTGATGTGTCTCTCTCACATCAATGTTTCTCTCTCTCTCTCTCTCTCTCTCTCTCTCTCTCTTTCTCTCTCTCTCTCTCTCTCTCTCTCTCTCTCTCTCTCTCTCTCTCTCTCTCTTCCCTTCCTTTCCTCTTTCCCTTCCACTCTCTCTGAAAAGCAATGGAAAAAATATCCTCATGTGAGGATTATTGGGAAAAAAAAACACTAAAAAATTCATTAGCTCCAGGGTAAAAGGAGAGGGGCGGATAAACAGAAGAGGGGCAAAGGGCAGAGGCAGTATGTCCCCCATTGGGACAGAGGCTTCCCCAGGGGCTTCCCCACCCACCACATTGGGCCAGGAAACTCACTGAGGGCCTTTGAGAGAGCTGATGTGTCCCTCTCAGGAACACAGCTGCTGGCTGGGGCTCCTGGAATGGGTTATAGTCTGGGGACACTGCACCCTTGCAGTAGCCCAGGGAAGGGCAGCCCATGGCAGCCCCCAGCTCCCAGCAGCATCTGGTCCCCTCTCAGTAGCCCTGACCTCATAGCCCCCGCACAACATTATCCCACCCTGGGTGTCTGGCCGCTAGTGTGGCTGCCAACACTTCTCTGGGCAGCATTTTCAAGAGCCAGATGTTCTGGGAACATCAGCCTTCTCTCCCTTGGAAGAGCTTGCACCACCCGTCTCCAGCCTCTGTCTCCTTCCCAGAGCAAGTAAGTCCCCCTGATGCCCTGAGGTCCCCAAAGCCAACTCATGCCACTCTGCTCAGTTTCTTCCAGCTGTTCCCACACTCCAACCTGAGTTGCACAGTATGCGAGACCCAGCCTGGGTGCCGGGAACGTGGAAGCGAGCTGCCTTCCATAGACGCTCTATTCCATAGACCCTCTATTCCATAGACCCTCTACTGAAGATGCTGATGGCCTCTTAGGCCTGTGCTTTCCAGGGACCTGTCCCAGGTCATGGACTCTGGCAGAGACCAAAGGCAGTTGGGGCAAGAAAGGACAGCCAGAATCAGCTTGTCTGGAATAGGGGTGCTCAGACTGTGTGGGGGTGTTGGCCAAGGAGACATGGAGAGAGGTGAGAAGATGCAATGGCTGCAACCCTGGGCTCTGAGCTCAGAGTCTCTGAGAGTCTGGTCGGGTTCAGTGAGGAGGCATATTGAAGACACTCACACTGAGCTAAGTGGGCCTTACAAATGGGCTCTAGCCCAGGGTCCAGGACTCGATCTCCAGTCTCAGTTGCCTCCTCTGAAAATTGTAAGGGTGTCCCCTGCCCTGTCCCTTCCATGGATATGGTGAGGATCACACGAGTTCTAAAGGCCACTGTGACGTAAAAGACTTAATTCTCCAGCTCACCCTGACATGCCTGCAGGACAGGAAGCCCACTCCCTCCCAAGTAGATGCAGCCTCTGGAGTTGGCATCTTCACTGAGAAGGTCACCGGAAGTGCACCGGGAAACGGGGAAGGAAGGAGGCTGCTGCAGCTCAAGGCTTCATTGGGAGACTGTGGCTCCATTAAAATCAATACCGTGACTGGGCAGAGGACAGAGCCCAGAAAGCCAGAAGGGGATGGTCTCTGCCTGCAGAGCCTTCCGTGAGCAAGTCCCTCATCCCTGCCCAGGCACTTCCTTGGCCTTTACCTGCTCTGCTCTCACCCCGTGTGCCAAGGCTGGGGCCCCATCGCCCACTCTGAAGGGCACACATCTGAGAAACTGAATGGATTCTGCTTGCTGAGCAATGGGGGTGCTCCGAGCTGCCCCAGGCAGGCTGAAGGACATCCCTCACCCCAGGAGACAACCCCCAAGGCTACAGTGGCCTCACTGTCCCCTCGAGGAAGTGTCCCCTGGGAGCGAGGGCATTTGGGGCAGGCCAGGGGACTGGATGAGAAGCAGGCGGCAAAGTCAGGCAGCTGCTTCAGAACCGCAGCAGGAAGTCACAACCAAGATTCATCCTGGAAAAATGTAACTAATGCTGCACAGCTGGGACCGGCTAATCAGAAACACAGGCCCAGAGGTGGCAGCAGGGACAGGCCCAGAGGGCAGGGCCGACAGAGAGGTGATAATTGGCAGCAAGGTCTAGGTCTGTATCCCCCACCCTCTTCGGCTGCCGTTTGTACAGACTGAGGTTGTCACACTGCAATCTGGCAGGGACAGCTTCTCCGCCTCTGCTCTGCCTGCCTGGAGGGGGGTGCATTGCTCATCCATCACCCCAACATCAGCTAAAACAATAGCTGAAGCCCTGCCCAGTCTCTGGAGGATGGTGCAGAGTGTGGTGACCTTTACCCCTCCAGGCCCCTTTCTAGGTGACAGCCCTCCCCAAACCCTTGGGGCCTGTCTGCCTCCCCCAGCACAGCCTGCCCTCAGGAGAGGTTCTGTGAGGGGCCTTTCAGTCCTTAGGTTCCCTCTCCTTCTGCCACGGGCTCTGTTCCCTGGGAAACCTATGATAGGGAAGGGATTCTGGGCTGAGGCCATTGGAAGAAAGGTGAAGAGTTGGTGTGGGCCGTTTCACTGAGCTTATCAAGCACTCATTAAGCTCCTACTGTTTCCTGTATGCCAGGCACTGGGTTACTAGCCGAATGTTAGCACCATCTGTCCTCAGGAGGCTCACGGTTTAGCTGGAGAAAGAAACAGGGAAGAGGGGCTTTCAATGGAGGCAAGGGCAGCGACAGGAGAGCCTCGGGCAGCTGAGGGCTAGGAGAGGGACTGCCAACCGCGATCCTCCGCTACTTCTATTCTCCCCTCGCCTGCCCTCCCCAAGCTTTCCTTCTGTCCTCAGCTATGTCTGCCTCTGGGGAACCCACAGAGCTACAGCGAGGAGGATGGAGAGACCTCTGAAGGAGAAGAGGCCAGGCCCTGCCATCCCCCAGCCCACAGACTGTCCCCTCCAAAGGCACTCTGCAGACCCCGAGCTTCTCCATGTGCGATCACTGGAGCCAGAGGACGAGACAGATGGCAAAGGCCTGCCCCATTGGCACCCGTGCCAGCTGCTCCTCTGGGCATCACCGGCTTCTGTTGGAACATTCCCAGGGGTGTAAACACCCACCGGTGAAGACATCCAGACACCCCTTTCTGACAGCTCCGATGGAGCAAGAGAGCTTCCCTGCCGTTCGTGGCCAGAATCCGCCTCCCTGAATCTTCCAGCCTTGGGTCTGAGTTCTCTGCTCTGGAGCCCCATAGAAAAATGCTTGAAGAATACAGCTAATGCGGCAAAAGCTACCTGGGGACCAGGCTGCTCACAGACCCTTTCCCGGCAGGCTCACCCCTCTCCCAGCCCTGAGGCCTCAGGGACCTCCTTCTCCCCCACCCTCCCTGCCCCTCCTCCCTACCTCTGACCCCTGGGGCCTCACTGCCCTTGACCTAACACTTCACACCTCCCTCGCTCTGGCCCAGACAAACCCTGTACTGCAGCCACAGGCCATGGGGCCCTCAGTGTCCAGCACAGGAGTTGCCCATCTTCAGGATAAGCATCAGGCCCTTCAACTTGTCTCAGGTTGTCACTGGCTTAAATTCTCCAGTGTCGCTTCTTGCTGGTGGGACCCTATTTTTCTCTGTAATAGAGGCACTGCAGGGGGCAGAAGTCCTGGAGCCCCTGGGCACACTGATGCAAGGCACAGGGTGCCCCTCTCCAATCTTCTCACAGCCCTGCTCTCCTTCCCTGTCACCCTGCCTGCAGGCTCTGAAGTGTGAGATGTGGTGGCCAGCACCCCTCCCAAGTCAAAGCAAACAGAGGGAGAGAGGCAGGGGTCTGGGATGGAGGTCTGAGAAATGGAGGTGGAAGGAATGGAGGGGGGCGTGGAGGGAGATCTGGAAGGCATGCATGGGGAGGAGGGGGTTGGGCAGGGCCTCTGGGAGCTCACTTGGGAGAGGCCGGGGTCAGAGGGTGGGAGCGGAGCAGAGAGGAGGAACCACATGGCAGCGGCAGGAGCTGGGAGCTGCCGTGTTGGAGGTTTCCTTACTGCCAGAGTGTTTGCCATGGAATTTCCCAGCCTAATAAAGAAGAATTTAAATAGACCACAAGTTGCTTAGTGTTGACTGTATAAATAATCCAAGTCCCCAGCTCCCTTTGTTCCACAGGCTATTTGTGTCAAGAAAGAAGAGGGGCAGGAATCTGACAGAAGCCACCGTCCCAGATCGAGGATTTGGGGACTCTCTGTTCTCCTCGGTCAGGGCCCCAGGGAGCAGAGGTTGAGGCCTGGGAGAGGGAGGTTTGCATTTCCCAGCCAAGACTTCCGTCTGTGAGTGCACACACATAGGCACGCAATCCCCACACAGACTCACGTGCACGCATGTACACGTGCACGTCGGCACATGTGGCACTGTCCCCACACTCCCTCCCGTACATGTGTGTGGTGTGTACATATGCACACTTGCCCACACAGGCTGACTCACATGCAAATTCAGCTCAGTGGTTAGAGCATCAGCCCTCAGACCAAAGGGTCTTGGGTTTGATTCTCAGCCGAGGGCCCGTACCTTGGTTGCAGTTCGATCCCCAGGCCTGGTCAGGGTGTGTGTGGGAGGCAACCAGTCGATGTGTCTTTCTCATCTTAATCTCTCTCTCTCTCTCTCTCTCTCTCTCTCTCTCTCTCTCTCTCTCCAGGTACAAGGTCCTGTCCTGGGTCAGGTCCCAGCCACTTCCCTACCCATCCTGCTGCACAGCCACCATGGGGCACGTGGATTGGGAACAGTGATCCTTTCGAGTCCTGCTGGGTGTGTGGCACAGTGTCTTTGGTCACATGAGTCACTTCCAAGGAGGGCTCTTGTTGGAAAAACAGCATGAAAACCAAGTTCAGAATCCTCCAAACCCCACGGCTGGCCAGTGACCAAGGTCTTCATCCCCTCCTCGCACATGTGCTCAGTCCTGCCACGTCCAGCTATTCCGAAGCCTCGGGGGAGAGTAGGAGACACAGCCCGTGCCACGAGGCCAACCTGGAAGTTTCTAGCCCCTTAGTGATAGGCATGGCAGTAGAAGGGCATTGCAGTAGAGCACTGGTACCATCCAATCTTCAGTATGCAAGAGGGAGAAGACGGGAGGGGAAGGGAAAAGGGGGAGAGGGGAGGAGAGAGGAGGCAGGGGCAAGAGGGCCCTAAGGGCTGACCTGTAACTGCTTCTGCCCAGTGTCCACTCCGACTGCTCTATCCCTGTGCAAACCAGAGTTAAATGTTTTCATTTCACTTTCAAATGTGCTCAGCACACACACACACACATCACACAGGGCAGGGGAGAGTGAGGTCTTGGGGGATGGGAGTTGCCTGGTCTCAGGTATTCCCAGGTTAGAAATCCCTCTTCCAGTTCTAATGCTGCCTGGCCCCTGAGCCCTGGGCCTTTCCTAGCCTCCTCAGTGCTGCCCCCTGTAGGCTGCCACCTCCCTGCAGGCACTGATCAGCCCAGAACAGCAGTTGCCCAACCCTGAACTCTGCAAGGCCCAACAGAAGCCCCACGAAGGCAGCAGCAGGAATGGGCTGAAAAACAAGTCCAGGATGTAGGCGCTTTATGCGTGGGATCAGAGTGCTTACCTCGGGAAGCCACAATTTAATCCCATGCTAAGAATCAAGAACAACCAGTGAGTGAGAAGTAACCAGCCCAGACAACCCCCCAAAAGTGTCACCAGCCTGAAATTAGGAAGGGAAGCGCCTCAAAAAATAAGGCTCCAAGTAGAGAGGAAGAAAAGCCCTGTGGCCTAGAACTATTGGGCATGTTCACTCACTAATTCATCCATCCGTTGGTCAAATATTTATTGAGCCCTAACTGGTTTGGCTCAGTGGATAGAGCGTCGGCCTGCAGACTGAAAGGTCCCAGGTTCGATTCCGGTCAAGGGCATGTACCTTGGTTGCGGGCACATCCCCAGTAGGAGGTGTGCAGGAGGCAGCTGATCGATGTTTCTCTCTCATCGATGTTTCTAACTCTCTATCCTTCTCCCTTCCTCTCTGTAAAAAATCAATAAAATATATTTTTTTAAAAATATATTTATTGAGTACCTACTAGATGCAAGTACTATGCCAGACACGGTCTTCATAGAAGTGTGTGTGTGTGTGTGTGTGTGTGTGTGTGTGTGTGTTTGCGCGTGCATGCGCGCACGTGCATTTGGTTTTAGGAATTATCCACACACACACCTGCCACACACAAATATAGACAAAAGCAGGATCCCAGGGTCACCCTCAATCCAAGCCACATCTCAACCCTGAGTTCTGAGACCAGCAGGTCCTATACCTCCTTTTTCTGAACCAGTGCTGGCTCCTGGGCCCGAGGGAGCACAGGGAAATCCCAGTGGGAGACATCCCTACATCTTTGCGGTCCCTGACCAGCTTTTCTGAGGTCCATTATGCCCGATAACCATTTTGCATAATACCTGCTGCCTCATTTCCATGACGCTCCGATGCTCCCTCTGGTCCCCTCACAGGCAGGGGTTCCAGAGTAGGAAGGCCGGCCCAGCCATGGCTCCCTTTCCAGGCTGGCTGGGGGCTTGAGGAGGCTCAGGGCTGCCAGCAGATGGTGCGCACTCCCAGGCTGTCTGGGAGACGGACGGGAAGGGAAGCGGGGCTGTCCACATGCCCAGAATCTCTGGGCTGTCACCAGGTCCCCTTGATCCTCCTTCCAAGAAGGAAGGGGGAAACATGTCTTTCCGGGCCCTAATCCTCTCCACATGGGCGGGCACCAGGAAGAGCCAGGGCCCCATTGCAGGCACGCACCTCCTACCCTCATCCTGCCCCCTTCCCGGCATACTCCCACCAAAGGGCAAGTAAAGCAGTGCCAACCGATAGACACCTGGGCGGAAGGAGCCAGACAAGAAGTGGTTTACCCTGAGCTGAAGCGACCACTGAACTTGAAGTCCTTCCAAGGGCATCACAGGCAACGTTGTTCAGGAAAGCCTCGAGGGGGCTTGTGGGGCCCTTACAGAGCTATGTAGTGCAGCAAGAGGGGCTCAGCCACATCCCTGGACACTCAGAGCAGGACCCCAGGTGGCCCCCCTTTCAGCAGTGAATGACCCCTGGGCCGGTCCCCTGAGGAGCTCAGGTCAGGTAGAAACAAGAGCAGGGGAGTGGGGGAGCCCCCCTTGATGGAGCGCTGATGGCCAGTGAGGGAGTTAGGAGGGCCTTTGTAGGAAGGCTTGAGTAGTGGGACCCTCCTCTAAACCAGCTGATTCCCTCCCAGGCCAGTTTGCACAGCCAATGTTAGAGCTCTTTCTTGCTACAGCAAGAAAAACTGCCTGCCATCTCCATGGGTTACAGGCCAGCTCTGGCTCTTGCTGTTGATCTGGGCCACATGGACCCCAGCCTATGGCCTGGCATTAGTGACCTCCGTGTCCAGCCCCTGGGTGTCTGAGGACACAGAACCAGCATGACAGACAAGCCCAGGCACGCATGGACAGCGGATGTGGGCTGTACCCACAGTTGCAGGCCCTGGCAGCCCCAGAATAGGGAAGGGCCCACATCTTAGCCTCTCTAGCTCACTCGGGGCCTTCCCTGGATGCCGAGCTGGCCTGCCTTCTACAGCCACCATGACCACACAGCCTGGACCCCGAGGGCAGGGAGGACCTGCCAGGAGGCTGAGAGGGCCTGGCCCTACTTTGATTTCAGGCATCAAAGTCCAGGAAATGCAATAAACTCTGAGGAGCACTTGCTGTCTGGAGTCCTCTGCAGGCGCAGGCCCAGAGCCCTCCCTGCTCTCCAAGGGCCAGCCAGGGCCCTAGCAGGTTGGCCAAGGGCCCTGGGCAAGGAGCTGGAAAGGCCACCTCCATCCGCAATCAATTCAATAGCAACTCTTTGAATCAGAGCTAATGCTGCTGACATGGCATCTTCCTTTTGCACCCCCCACCCTGTTTCTGTCTGTGTTCTCCTCCAGCCCCACCCCTACCCCCCACCCCTGACTTTTATTGTCCCAGACATTTGCGTGAAAACAGGAACTCTGTGCTCTGGGCTCCATCTGCTCCTGCTTATTTCCCACTTGGAGCTGCAATCCCTGGTCACACACGCCCCCTCCCAAGACCTCCCCTTCTGCTCAGGCTGCCCCCAGTCAAGGACTCGTGGGGTTTCTGATCTCTGGAGTAGGTTTGGTGTGGCCCAAGAAAGTGGCCTGCTCTTCAAACCCCTGCGTGACCTTGTGGACACAGTGGGGTCAGAAGCTGTGCCCCAGGCTGGTCTCTGGAGCCTTAAGACTAACAGCCCCTGAACCCAAGCCGAGTCCCCATGCTCATCCTGTCCCACACCCCTCTCAGCCCCAGAGGCACAGAAGAACTCCCCCATGACCCTGGGAAGAATTTGGGGAGTCAGGGAAGGCCTTCCAGACACCACCAGCGTCTCATGTGAGGAGACCGGTGTGTACAGGGTCCATGATCTCCCTCCCTAAAAGGCCCTCAGACCCCAGTATTCAGGTGTCACATGCTTGAGTAAATGCCATCTTGGGTTGCTTATAGGAATTAAAATGGATGTTTACAAAGAAAACCATGTTGTTAAATAAATGAATAAATAAATAGGCTACTTAGTTTATGTGACATTTTTGTAAGAAGTTCACAAATATTACCTCACTTTTACGAATAGTTTTCAAATATATTTTATTGATTTCAGAGAGGAAGGGAGAGAGAGAGAGAGAGAGAGAGAGAGAGAGAGAGAGAGAGAGAGAAAGAGACAGAGAGAGAGAGAAACATCAATGATGAGAGAGAATCATTGATCGGCTACCTCTTGCATGTCCCACACTGGGGATCGAGCCCACAACCCAGGCATGTGCCCTGACCTGGAATTGAACCGTGACCTCCTGGTTCATAGGTCATTGCTCAACCACTGAGCCACGCCAGTCGAGCACATTTAGAAATATTACCTCACTTTTTCTCACCTACCTCTTTATACAGGTGAGGAACTGTGTGAACTTGTCCAGGTCACACAGCTGGTAAGAGTGCAGAGCCTAGCCTCCTCCATACTTGCAAACAGCTGGTGCCTACTCACCCCGCTGAACCTTTGCTCATGATTTGTTCTGGAAGGCTCTCCTTCCCATCTTTCAAAGCCGGTTGCCATCTTCCTCATGAAGTCTAGGTGCTTTTATTCCCATTTTAAAGATGAGCAAGCTGAGACCCAGCAGTCACGGTATTTATGGTGAGATCTGAGAGGGACTCGAGTGCCATCTAAAGTTGAACTCTCCAGTTACCTAAGTCAAAAACCTCTTTGTTGGAGATTTTTCATTCCAAGGTACCCCAAATCAGACACCGGGTGAGCAGGGCAGGAGCCAGATCAGCTGTTCCGTGTGTGGGAGAGGCAGCCAGGGCCCCAGGAGGAAGGGTCACCATCGGTTGGCCTCAACTCTTTCCTCTGAAGACCCCCCTTCATTTGCAGCGTCCAATCTGGCCCTGCTACCCAAGGTTTCTGCCCCTTGGTTTCTGCCAGCTTCTGCACCCAGGTAAACACCTCGGCTGTGCCAAATCCCACATCAAGTCAGCAAATGAGAATTTGGCAGTTGGGGCGGGGGCGGGGGAGGAGGAGAAGGGGCTGTTTTTGGGCCGGTGCTGTCAGCCTAGCCTAGGGGGATAGGCACATAGGCACAACCACATGGACATGATGGGAGGGACAAAGCCCTGGCCTGGGGAGGAGTGCTGGGGTCTATTTCCAACTCTTCGTTGGGGCAAATCATTTGGCCTCTCTGGGCCTCAATTTTCTGTTATGTAATATAGGACCCCAAATACTCCTCCAGCCCAGACTGGATGAAAAGAAAACAATTGCAAATGACCAACAGACCTGGGACAGAATTGAGGGAACACACAAAGGTTAGGTGTCTTCGTGTTCACAAAGGAGGTGGAGCAGTTACAGGAATGCAGACAGGGACTCCTGGAGGGCTTCCTGGGGGAGGTGAGCTGAGCACCCAGATCTTGGAGAAGGTGACAGGAACCAGCTCTGCAATGTGTCCCTGGCAGGGCCCAGCTGCTCAGAGCCTGGGGAGCGGGTGAGGGCCTGGTGTGCTGTGACAGAGGCAGGGGAGGGGGCCACCACCCCACAGGAAGCCCCAGCTTGTTGTTGGGTAACTTCTCCTCCTGTTTTCTGGGAACAAGCGATTTGGAGAAGAGGGGGAGGGAGCCCTTAAAGGCTTCCAGATGGGGGGCCCTTCTGCCCAGGCCTGCTGCGGTGCCGCCACAAAGTCTGTGCAGCACTTTCTAAGAATCCCAGCAAATGTGCGCCACGGTGGCTCTGGGAGGTCTTCTGAGCCATCCCCCTGCCTCTGTGATCCCCACTGTCCTGGGGCTAATAGGAGGCCATATCCCATCCTTTAATGTGACTCCTTCTTACTCAAAGGCTGCAGAGACAGTTTTGTCTCATCTTTGTCTCCCTCTTCCTTGGCACGCCGGCATCCCTCTATCAACCTCATCTCCCTGAAGGCAGCAGGTTGAAGGGAATAAACGGCCTCTCCCCAAACCCGGGGAGGCCATTGGAAGTTTAAGAGAGGAGAGAAAACAGAACAACCAGGACCGCTGTAAAGAGGAGCGGGGCTGGGGAAGGGATTGCAGAAAGGAAAGGGGGATGTAGTTTGGCTGAGGGCTGCCTCAGGCCCCTTCCCCGTGCACACAGCCAGGGCTTGCTGAGGGTGGGCTCCCACTCTACTCCTGCCCTTCCCGGGTTATTTCTCAGGGGCAGTAAGGAGTGCCTCCAATCCTTGGTCCTAGCCCATCCCCACCAGCAGCCACACCCTGAGCTGGGGAGTTGAGGGTGTACACCCCCATCTGGGGCAGCTGGCCTCACCTGAGCTACCCAGGAAAGAGGCCGGAGGGATGGAAAAGGCTGGGGCAGAGACATCGGTGTCAGGCTCAACACTGCGGGACTGCCCTCCCCATCTCTGTGCAGCCTTCGGATGGTGGGATGGAGCAGGGGGGTAGAGACGGGGAGGTGGGGGGGAGGGACTGGTAATAAAAGGAGGCTGAAAGGAAGGGTCCACGTCTGGGGCCAAGTACAGTTTCCCATCTAGGTCCCATCCTGGGGGAGGGAGGAAGCGAACTCTCTGGCCTGGCTACAGTAGGGGCTGGCCTGGCTCAAGGAAGAACCCATCTTGTCAGAACTGTGGGTCTCAGAAGGAGTAGCAGGCTTCACCCAAAGTCTGGCCCTCCCCAGACTGTTGTAACACAGGCCCCTGACAGAAGGCATCTTTTATGAGTCCATTGGAAATCCATGAAGCACACACCACAGGGGTGAGGGACAGAGGAGCAGGCACAGGGTGGGGTGGGAGGCAGACAGGCAGAACCAGAGGCAACCTCCATGGGCAGGGCAGCTCACTTTCCTGGCCTCCCACACATAAAATGTGACGTTGACACTGATGGGCCCAGGACGAAGAAGGCACCTGCCCTGGACCCAGCTGGGGGCCCTGTGCCCCGCCATGGGGCTTCTTCTCAGAAGAAGGGGGCACAGGGCCAAGGGTGGCAAAGCTTCCTGGCCCTGCCATGGCCCTACCTGTCCTTGAGAGCCCGGCGAGATCTCAGCCTTGCCTCTGGGGGCCTCTCCTGACTGCTCATGTCCACACAGGCTCCTCATCACGGGTGATACCAGCTTGAAGTGGAAAGAGCCAAAGGGGGCCCTGGTTTATATGACCCCAGCCTCTACCCTCAGTCTGCCTCCTGGGGCCTCCCCAGGCCACCACCACAGCAGCACCTGCTCCCTCAGCCTCCCCCACTTCTCTGCACAGGCCTCCTGATGAGCCCACACCAAGGGCTTCCTCAAGGGCCAGGCTTGGCTCTCTCCGCTGCTCCCTCTTCTGTGGAGCCTTCCTGAGAAGTGTCCTCGGGCCTCTGGGTGCAGGCCCCTCCCCAGGGCCCCCCACTGTTCTCCCCCCTTGCAGGGCTCCTGGCCTTGCAGCCTCGCCAGAGCCAGAAACTCAGATCTGCTCCCTGTTCTTCATTCGACTTCTGACTCCTTGGCCTACTTCTAGATAAATCCTTCCTGAGCCGAACCCCGCTGTGTCCCTTCCTCCCAGGCCTCAGTTTCCCCCTCTCCAACAAAAGTTGGAACAGCAGAAACTCCTAGTCCCGGTGGGCTGGTTGACTCTGTGAGTTCCAATGCAGTCAATTTGAGGGGCAAATGTATGCAGATGAATATGCAAATGGGCATCTCCAGGATTTATGAGTGGCCTTAATTCCAAGAGGAGGAGGTAGGACAGGTGGAGAGGGCATTTCAATGAGGCAGCCTCAGCCTGGCTGGGCCCACTAAATCCTGGCCGGTGTCAGCGCCGTAAAGCACCGTGATGAAGGGCAGGCGGCCCTCGGGAAAGGACGGTGATTTATAGCCCCAGGAGCTTCCTCCCTGCAGTCGCGCAGGCAAGCGCCAGGGGACAGGGATGAGGAAGGATTTATGTTGCTTGCTTCCCCACCCCAGCGGCGGGCGGTCGGGAGAGCAGTGGGAATGTGGTAGAAGGTGACTTTCACCTTCAGAGGCAGCGCAAGGCTGGCAGAGCAGCCCGTGTTTCTACCCAGGATGGGCAAAGAGGGGAGGTGGAGGGGGCGTCCCAGCCTGACCCCTACCCTGCCCTTAGCCACAGTGGTCTCTTCCAAGCTGTCACCTCCTTCCTTGGACCCTAACTGTGGCTGGTCAATGCTTCAGGGCCTGGCAAGGTTCAGCCCTGGAAGACTGGAGGGAAGTGGGCTCATGGGTATCTCCTCTGATCAGAGTTCTCCCGAAGTCTAACTTCACTCTCTGGTGCTGCAAAGAGAAAGAGCGGTACATGGTGGCCTATACTTGGTGGCCAAAAAAATTCCAAGAGGAAGAGGTAGGACAGGTGGAGAGGGCATTTCCCTCACCTTCACTAATGAAGGTGCTTGCTGTGTCCTCTCCCTTCTCAGGTCCCTCCCAATCCAGCAGGTGAATGCCCTGGGGTTGGGGGGGACACAGGACACTGCAGGCGGCCCTCCCTCCACACTCTGCTGAATTCCTGAAGTCGCTGATAAAGTACATTTTGGAAAGGTACCCACTGCTTCTCCAGTGCTTCCCTGGAGTGTCTCAGAAATGACTTATGTGTCACTCAACCAGGGAGTCCTACTGTGTGCCTCTGGCTGAGGCCCAGAGGACAGAAGACTCAGAGGCAAAACCCCCCACTGGGTAGTTATCAGGGTTGCCCAGCCCCCAGCTCTGAGGGCCACTCCAGCCCCCCCATAAACAAAGTTTACGTGGCCTGTTCTCATAATGAAAGGAGCCAGGCTAATGGTCTCTCAGGTAAAGAAAGAAGCACGTCCAAGGAGCAGTCTGCCTCCTAGAGTCACAGACACTTCCGGGGTGGCGGGTGGTGCTTTAACAGGGCACAGGAAGAGGAATAGAGCTCTGATATGCAACAGAGTAGTGGAATGGCCTGTGCAAAGGCTCAGAGGCCAGATTCCAAGGTTTTCTGTGACCTGATCACGCTTACAGATTATACTGGTCAAGGCTCATCTGTGGCCATATGTGACACAAAAACCACCTCAGACTAACTTAAACAAAAAGGGGGGGGGGTGTTGATTTTTCACCCAAACTCAACAGGTTGAGCCAGAGAAGCTCAACTCAACTGCTTAAAGGATGTCACCAGAGACCCGGTTTCTCTCTGTGCCTTTGCTTTATCCTCAACTCAAGGTGCCCCCGCCCGACCCAGCACCTCTAGGCACAGTGCCAGACCTCCTGACACCACACTGTCCAGGAGAAAAAAATCCTGCAACAATAACAACCCCCTCTTCACACCTCCTTCCTTTCTTGCTACAGCTTTACTCTTGAATAAATACAACAAATGTTTCCTTGAAGCTCATTGGCTATGACTGAGTGAAATATCCACCTCTGAACTAATCACTGAGACCAGAAGAATGTGATTCTCTCATTGGTGAAGACCAGATCATGTGCTCTACCTGGCATGTGGGTGGAGGGTGGCCATGAAAGGCACTGTACCAGGAGCACCTGTCCTACACGTGGACCAGGATGGGCCCAGGATGAAGAAGGCACCTGTCCTGCACATGAATGTGGGTGAGAGGGTCACCTGGGATTGGCTTCAAACCAAGTAACAAGTGACCTTCAAAAGAAAGACTCTGGGAGAAAGTGATGGGCCTCCAACTCTCTTGAGTTTCCTTTCTCCTGATTTATTTATTCCATATTATCTAAGCTGGAAAGACAGAGCATTAGCTCTCAGAAGTGCAACTCTCATTCCTACATGGAACAATCCTGTGTGTGTATGTGTGTGTTTGTGTGGCGGGGGCGGGGGGGGGAGGGGAGGGAGAAGGCTGTATGTACTCAGTCTTCATTGGTAGCGTCATCTCCCATTGGAATACAGTATAGGGAAATGTGGGGATTGAAAGAGCATCCTTCCAAATACTAAACAGTCACAGCCAAGAAAAAAGACCACACATAAAATGTGACGCTGACACTGAACCCAGGACCCAGGAAGTGTGGCTCCGGGAGGCCTAGGCACCTCCTGTGGTCCCACAGCCAATGTGCACCTGGAAGGGAATGGTGCTGGGATTTGGGGTACCTGCTATGCCCAGGCCAATGCCAGCTCCTCTCCCCCAAGGAAAAGCTAGAACCCCAGCCTCTGGCACGTGCAGGGACAGACTGAGGCGGGTGGGGAAGTCTGGAAGGGTCTCTGGGCCTCCGACTCCACAAATCATCCTGTCTTAATGTGAATGGTGATTGCCAAGAGCACAGCATGTTTCCCTGTGTCAGCAGCTCAGTGACTAACGCCCCAAGATAAATGGCTTTGTTTTGCCTTGTTTAGAGTGATTCTGTCATCCTTTCCACAGAGGGGACTCACCAGAGCCCTCCCAAGTGCACACTGGGGCTAAGGAAGCCTGGTACTCAGGGCCTAGGTGTGTGCCAGGGTCACTCCGTGAGCAATGAGAGGTAGGAACAGGTGAGAACCTGGGCTCAATGTGTCTGAAGCGGATCAGCTATGAGTCCTTAGCAAATGACCACAGAGGAGCTGAGAACAAGTTCTACCCTCCAACCAGTCTGAAGTCAAGGTTGGAGGGACCCTACTGAGCACCCAGCACTATTGGGAGAATTTGGGGGCCTGGGACAGGAGAAGAAGAAGAATGGGCAAGTGGGACAAGGGAGAGGTTACACTGCCATCTTGTGCCACGTGGGAATTAGTAAGCTTCCTGGGTTGGTTTGTTTGCTTGTTTGTTTTGTTTTTGTTTTTACCAGCGAAGGCTCTGAGTTTTGAAAGGAGAATTGGCTGTGGACCCAGACCAGACCCATGTGGCTGGAAATCTTGGCCCTAATACTTACTGCCTATGGCATCTTGGATGGCATTGCCCCATTTTATAGATGAGGGAAAAGAGGTTTACAGTAGCTAAGCAATTTGCTCAAAGTCACACACTAGCTCAGGGCAGCATTCAAACTTAAACTCGGACTGTCTAGCTTCAAAGTCAAGAGTATTGAGTGAAGCAACAATTAAAGGAATAAATCTTCTGACCACTCACCTGAACCCCCAACTCCTCACCCTTTCAGAAATGTGTCCTTGCTTAGCCACTGTGCAAATTGTGTGGCTTATATTTCCATCCTTCCGCTCTCTGACCACACTTCCCATTCCCCGGGTGGGTGGGGCCCGTGTGGAGTGTGTCATTTCCAGGCTGGAGCACTTTACGTCGGTGTAAGGACCTCCAGGGCCCTTCTCCCCATCACAGCAACCAGCGCTGTTCCAGAGAGGCTGTTCCATCAGCCTGGATCCCACATGAGGACGACATGGACAGGCCCCCAGCCAACCCACAATGGACAATGGAGTGTGAGTGGGAAATAAATCTTCATTGCTTTAACCCCAAAACCACTGAGATTTGAGGTTTGTTACTGCGGTACCACATATCCCATCCTGACTGATACTCTCCCCTTTCTGGGAGGAGCAAGCAGGTGGGTTCTTCTAGATGTACACAGAGGGAAAGAATGGGGAGCCCGTTTTCACCAGCTACACCATCTTGTTTCAGAGAAACCAAGTGGAGTAGGGAAAAATAGGCCTTAGAAAAAAACAAGGATTCCAAGAGCCCCGAACCAGAGAGCTTTCAGACTGCAGGAGGGTTATCTGGCCCATCGGAGACCAGGAGGGCTGGGTCAGCGAAGTCTCATGTCACACAGCCCAGATCCAGGCTGGAGCCAGGAGCTGTCCAGGCCCTGTGAAAGAAGAGTCGGACCTTGGCCTTTTGAGGGGCTGGCTCACCACCCCCAGGCCAAGCATCAGCAGGGTCTCATAGCACAGATAGGCGTAGATGCAGATGGGCATCTTGGCACACAGGCCCAGGGCATTGGTGCCTAGTCACCTGAGCGCAGACTGCCTTCCCCAGGCACGCTGTATGGACAGTGGACAGGGTCCTCAGTGGACCTGCAGCAGGGACTGGGCTGCAGGACACTGGAGGGGTCTCCTGGAAGCGGGTGGGAGCCCTGAGAAAGAGTGTGGGCACTAGCCATTCTCTTAGATTACTTCCCCCTCCTCCAGCATAAAAAGAGTTCCCCCAGCCCACATTTTTGAAAGACAGCTAGAGGGAAAGTGGTTCGACTGTCAAACAGCCCCCTTCTGGATAAGGTGGTGCCTAAGCTGGATTTGAACTGGGAGAGATCCTGGAATCTGGTGACCAGAGGGGTACCTGTGGAAGGAGAGGGGTCAGGGGAATGTAGAGAGGCTTTCCCATGAGTGACAGCTGCCTGACTGGTGTGAGCAAAGAGATGCTCAATGCATCAGTGGCCCCCAAACATCTTTCCACCACTATCCCATTTCTTTCCAATCAGGCATAGCCTTTCCTCTCTCTGCACCTGACATCTCCCCAGTCCCAGTTCCCCAGAACCACTGCCCCTCCCCCGACCCCCAAAAACCTGCATGAGAGATCTCACCATCTTTCCTATGCAATGCATGAGCTCCTTCCAGAAGACCTGGAAGGGCTAAGCCATTCCCTGGAGAAGCTGTGAATTGGGGAGCCCTCTAGCCCTTTCCTCCAGCCAAGACTAGCAATTTGGAAGCTACCTTAGAAGTTACTTTGGAAACAAACATTGACATCACATCTGTCCCCTACTGTATCCATCACATCAGCAGAAGAATGTAGAAGAAACAGCTTTTGAGATTAGACAAATCTGGGTTTCATTCCCAGCCCTGCCATGTGCCAGGTGTGAAAACTTGAGCGTGGGGCTTACATTCTGTAATTCTCAGGTTCCTCATCTGTAGAATGATGACAACATGAGTCCCCACATCATGAGAGCACTCACTAAGGGTACAACAAGGGTGAAAGAAGACACAGCCCTTAGCACAGGGTCTGTCCTCCATGAGGCACACATAGCTGCTTAATAAATGCTATTTAGTGTCC
Organism: Cnephaeus nilssonii; assembly: GCF_951640355.1. Lineage (NCBI taxonomy): Eukaryota > Metazoa > Chordata > Mammalia > Chiroptera > Vespertilionidae > Cnephaeus > Cnephaeus nilssonii. The sequence continues at coordinate 43,088,767 of NC_137086.1, read as the reverse complement.
GGGTGCTACACTGAGTGGACAAGGAGAAGAGCGGCTCCTGCGAGCCTGAACAAGCAGTCTCAAAAAGGCAGAGAGAGAGGTGGGGGACCGTGCAAGGGGCCCAGGAAGTACCCCAGAAGCCTTGTCAGCTGCAGCACCCAAGTACTGAGCACCCTGATGCCAGAACCCACAGACAGGGAGGAGGCTCCAGGGCCGGAGTCCTCCCAGCCAGCAGCTCTGGCGCCAGCCCAGCAGCACCTCGGGCGAACGTCTGAGCACATTTGTTCAGTGTCCAGAACGGTTCAGAAAGCAGCCTGGGAAAGCTCTTCCTTCGCTTCATCCCATCCATCTTTGTCATCGCCCTTTTGTTTTCGCTATTGCATTGTTTGTTGCCTCTTTTGACCCTCAACTGCTCCTGGGTATTTCAGGAGTAGTTGTTAGGCTCCCCTGTCCAGGCCAGTGAGGATGGGAGCAGGAACAGGAAGGATGGCCAGGCCCCATTCAAGAGCTCAGAGAGACCCGGGAAGGCACTGGACAAACCAGAAAGACGGGGCCCTTAGAGCTGCTTGAAGAAGGCAGGGCCCTTCCTTCCTGGAAGATAGCTGCCCGGAGGGCAAGTTGACCCTAGAGGGTTCCAACAGGTGTCTGTCTTTCAGCACCAGTCTCATCTGCATGTAAATAATTAATAAGGGGTTTTCAGGTCAAGGTGTCAAACCTCCCCCCTGCAAATCAACATATAGGAATGACTGTTTGCTAATTTGGAAGAGCTGTATCTGTGTTAGAGAGTAAAGACAGGCAAATGATGGAGAGCAAACCGAAGTGCTAAGCAGGAGCTGCAGGGCCTGAACAGGGGCCTGTCATTGGGGACAGGGTTGCTATGCCAGGACTGGGCTGCCTGCGGGGAGCCAGGAGCCCTGAGCATACGGCCCACCCACCAGGGGAGGCCGGATTAACTGTGCTCACCCCCAGGGGCAGGAGTCTGGAAACACGCTGTTTATCCCACGCCAGAAAAACAGATGTAGCCCAAGCGAGACACTGAGTCCCCACCCTGTTCCTATGTCTGTGTGAAGTTCAGAACTACTCCATCCACATGGGGGAGACCCCTAGACAAAGTTGTTCACGTAATTCCTCATTCACAACTCAACCCCACAGAGCTGGGGTGAAGGTCATCACGAAGCCACCCTGCAGGGAAGGGCATTGGGAGAACACCCCCAGGAAAGGTGAGCTCTCAAACAAGGTTCTCTGCCAAGAGGATGGAAGGGGAATGTGTAGTTTCCAAGCATGTAGAGAGAAAACGGTACAAAAAAAGAATTCAACGGACAGTAGGAATGGAGGGGAAATAACGAAGCAAAGACAAAGCATGATAAATAGAAACGGAAATCATAGCACAGAAGCAATTTCAAATATACTAATATAATCAATGAATCCAAATGGGCTGAATCTTTATTAAAAGACAAAAATTTCACAATGTTTTTTCCATTTAATTCATATACATGCTACTTATGAAAGAAACATCTAAAGCTGAGATAGAAGATATAAAGATATGCATACCACACACACATGCTCATAACACACCGGTGAAGCGCTACTACAAAGGGTCAAATATTAATTAACAGAAGAAAACAATAATTGCATGGAAATTAAAAAGAACATTTCCGAGTCTTAAAAATAATTATTCACTAAGATGATTTAACAGCCATGCCTTGTATATAACGAACAACACAGACTCAAAATATGTAACTGATGCAGGGAGAAGTCGACAAAACCACAGTCAGAACATGTCGCTCCTGCAGAAACGGATAGATCATGCAATCAAAACTCACTAAGGTTTGACTAAAACTATTTGAATAATAAAATTATAGAAGATTTGGTGCAATAGAATTATAGAGTACTTTGTACCCAATAAACGGACAGCACACATATCCTACAAGTATACATGGGTCATTTGTGAAAGTTGATCTGAAGTGCATGTCAAAGGAAGTCTCATTAAATTCCAGACTCAGTGGGATGCAGACCGCATGCTCTGACTGCTGCACTATAAAACTCAGAATAAACCATTAAAAGAGAGCACCTCAAAAGCCCATCTATTTGGAAACAAAGAAGCAAAACAATCTCACTGCTAAATAATTTGTAGTTTAAAAATAAAATCATATAGAAAAATTATAAACATTTGAGAACCAAACATTAATGAGAGCATAGCATCTCAAAAAAAGTGTGACACTGTCCCTAGAGAGAAACATCTAAATCTAAATACATTTATTAGAAATCAGAAAAGATTTAAAATAAGTAGACTGAGAAAGCCTGAAGTGGGGGGAGGGGACAGGCTAGAAGAGGTCAATTGGGGGGGGGGGGGCCAGAGGGAATATGTAATACTTTCAACAATAAAGATTTTAAAAAATAAATAATAAATAAAATAAGTAGACTGAGGATTCACCTCAAGAAGTTGAAAATGGAATAATGAAGCAAACCAAAAGGAAGCAGGGAAGAAAAGGGAATAATGAAAACCAAGAATAATAAAATAAAAATAAATACAAAAAAATAAAAAAGAACAATTAAATAAGTGGTTGGCAGGGGGGAAGCTCTAGTAAGGCTGGTAAAAATATTATGTTATAAAAATAATGACAACATTATTATTATTATAAACAATTAACCAAAACAGTAGAGCTATTTTGGGGACTTTCAGTAGCTACTTTGGTTTACATATGCTTTTCTACTTTCTATATTTTCTGATGCTTTGAAATCTGGGGCCTTGCTGACCTGGAAGGACTGCCCCTCCTAGAGCTAGACAACTCTTAGAGATAGTAAAGGACTCACCTGTAAGCACCTTTCATATGGAAACCAACCAATCTAGATCCCTTAGCCCAGTGGTTCTCAACCTTTCTAATGCCGCGACCCTTAAATACAGTTCCTCATGTGGTGGTGACCCCCAACCATAAAATTATTTTCGTTGCTACTTCATAACTGTAATTTTGTTACTGTTAATGAATCGTAATGTAAATGTCTGTGTTTTCCGATGGTCTTAGGCAACCCTGCTAGCGATTCTCAACCTGTTGTAGGTGCTTAAAGGTTGAGAACCACTGCCTTAGCCCAATCACCTCCTTTATCCACCTGCCCTAATCACTCCAGGGTCAGGTACCAGACAACCAGGGATAGCCCTTATGCTCCAAAGTCTGAAATTATTCAGACTCTCCAATCTTAAACCTGCTTATCTTGCTTGTCCATTCCTCCCCACAAAACCACAATAAAGGCTCTTGCCCATGTTTTCCCTTCACCACCACTGCCTCCTGACTGGACTTGGTGCTTCCCCACGTAGGCATGTGTTGTAAGGCATGCACCCTTCTCTTGGGAACTGGGCATAACAAACTGTCCTTTCAGTAACAATCATCCCCTGATCTGTTGGCCTCACCAAACCTAAATATAACTAAAACCTACATTTTAAAACAACTTCCTCATCACTATTCCAGAAGGAGAAAGGAGAAGAGAGAAATGTGAGAGATAATCAGTATCTTTAATCTTAGAAGCCAAAGGCCCCAGGCCTGCTGGAGTGGCTCAGTTGGTTGAGCATCATGCCATGCACCAAAAGGTTGCCAGTTCAAATCCCCGTCAGGGCACAAGCCTAGGTTGCAGGTTTGGTCCCCAGAGCATACAGAAAGCAACTGAAGGATTTTTCTCTCCCACAGTGATGTTTCTCTCTCTCTCTCCCCACCCCCTTCCTCTCTCTGAGCATGTCCTTGGGGGGAAGAGTAAATAAAAAAATTTTTTAAAGATTTTTTTAAAAAGAAACAAAAGGTCCCATGGAGGACAATGCATTATTAATGAAAGAGAACCATACTTAAATATCTCCTAGTGAAATTTTAGAATGTCAGGAATAAAGCTTAAAATCATTAAGTATTTGAGTGGGGAAAGTTTACATGAATTGAAATCAGACTTCTCCTCTACACACCTAAATACAAAATAGATATATGATAACTATAATAGTATCTACAAAGTTCCAAGGGGAAAAGACTGCATTCAAGACAGGAAAGCTATGAGTCATTTGTAAGGCCAATTCAAACTGTTAATCATTAAAATGTATACCACACACTCAACCATCCAGAAAAAGTGGTCCAAAGTAATGCTCCAGCTGAGCAAGAAACAAATAGGAGAATTAGAAAAACTCACGGTTAATTTATTTTAAAAATTTATATTAACACGATTGAAAAAAGTAATAGAAATTTCCCAAATAATTTTGTAAGAGAAGGGACATAAATGTAAGAAATCTATATATATAAAAGCCAAGCGACCGGAACGCTGGAATGACCGGAATGACCGGTCGCTATGATGCGCACTGTGGCCAGGCAACCGGCCCAATCGGAGGGCAGCCCCTCCCTCTGGCCATGCCCCCCCCCACCAGCCCGGCCCAATCGGCCCCCATGGGGTGTGGCGGTGCTGGACCCCACCTGTGCACAAATTTGTGCACCAGGCCTCTTGTAAGTTTATAGTAATCTTTATCTAAAATGTTATTATATCAAGAAAAATTGGAGGTAGAAGTAGGAAGGAAATTTTAACAGCATGAAATCTTCTTACACAGGGGGAATAAATACATTCTATATTCTTTTTGAGATTGGTAAAGAATAGGATATATATGTTGTGTGTGTGTGTGCACGCGCACACATGCACAAGCGCCTGTGCACACACTTAAAGGAACCAGGAGTAGGTGACTTCCTAATTTTTAAATATAAAGAAACTTGCAAAGCAAATTTGTACAAATAAGGAAATATAATAAAACATGAAGAGCAGAAAGCATTATTATCATATCCTGGCTCCAGAGCCCCCAAATTAAAATGACACTGGGAACTCCATGCAAAGGACCCTGTCTCTCATTGCTGGGCCTACTTTATTTTCCCCGTTTGCAGTAATCCACACCCTCTGTTTTCCAGTCTACCTGTATAGGAAGATGGCCATGGCACAGGCAGCAGCCAATGGTGTATCCTCGTATATACAGAGAGTGGCAAAGCTGAGTGAAAATCCTTAGTTCCAGTTCCCATCATGAGGGGTGGATTCTGATCAGCCAAGAGTGCGTTAGATGCCCATCTTTGGAGCAATCAAGTGTAGTCAGGGGCAGGGTTTTACAGAACTCCCTGTAAAGTGGACCACTTTCTGGGAAAAGGATGGATAATCTACTAGGTACCCAATACCTAAGAACAAACAAAAAGAAAGCAATAGTCATAGCAGAGAATGTAGATTTTGTAGCAAAAGATCACTAAAGGCAGGGGAGAAGGGAGAGGTTTCTTACATTGGTATATTGTAAAAACTAAAAGAGAGTATAAGAACCATAAATCTGGTCCTACCTATTTGGCTCAATGGATAGATGGTTGGTTGCAGACTGAAGGGTCCCAGGTTCGATTCTGGTCAAGGACACATGCCCGGTTGTGGGCTCGATCCCCAGTAGGGGGCGTGCAGGGGGAAGCCAATCAATGATTCTCTCTCATCATTAATGTCTCTATCTGTCTACCTCTCCCTTCCTCTCTGAAATAAATAAAAACATTTTTTAAAAAGAACCATGAATATGTATGTACTGAAGATAGTATCAAATATACAAGGAAAAATGGTTAGAAATTAAGAAGAAATTGAACAAAACCACAGTCATAATAACAGGTTTAATATGCCTTATTATATCTGAGAGATTAAGTAGACAGAAATTTAATAAGAATATAGAAGAGTTAAAATTATTATTAAAATTTTGACTTATTAAATCTATATGATTCTGTGTTTCCTAGAAACCAAAAATACATATTAATTTCAAATGGCCAAGAAATAATTACAAATTTGATCATATCTTAGGCCACAAGGAAAATCTCATTAAAATATCAAAAGCAGAAATAGTACTATGTACAAATTCAAACCACAATGCAACAAAACTAGGAGTTAATAGCAAAAGGAAAAACAAAGAAACAAATAAAATGAAGCACTCTGGAGAGGGGGAAAACTTTTCTCAATAGACCAAGAGTCAAAGAGAAAATCAAAACTATAATTAGTGATTGTTTAAGAAACAATGGGGAGCTATAGCAAAGAGAAAACACAAAGCTCTAAAGAACAGAATACATATAGTTTTATGTTTTTCTCATTAAACAGAAGAAAGAAATTAAGTAGACCAAGTATTAAATTCAAAAGGCAAGTAAAAGAGCAAAACAATGAACCTATGAAAAGCTAGAGGAGGAATTTGAAGATAATGTTAGAAGATGATACATGAAAAATAATAAAAGCTATAGATCTGAGAAATTCTAGAGTATGATGGATCTTTGAAAAGACTATAATCTATAATAATAAAAGCATGATATGCTAATTAGACCATACATCCTTCCAGACTACCTTCCGGATGAAGTCAGGGCTGCGAGGGAAGCCCGGGTCCCAGGTGCCAGAGGGAAGCCAGTGCCAGAAGCCGGAGAAAGGAAGGCCTACTCTTACACGAATTTCAGGCATCGGGCCTCTAGTTAGTATAATAATAGTGACCATTTTGGGGCATTCAGCTAAAGGTGGAAAACTTTAACGTCTGATACATTCATCTCCTAGAAAAGTATAGATTCCCCCCCCCCCCCCCCCCCATTTCATAGATGGGAAACCTGAGGCTTTCAGAATTAGAGTTTTTCCCAGGTCTGTTCATTCCCAGAACTTATGCTCTCAGTCATTATACAACTGCATCTAGCAAGGCAAATCAAGGAGAAAAGAAGTAGCCACAGACACACAACATAGTGGAGGAGAAAATCATGCAACCACTTAGAGAAGAATCAAAAATTAGGAAAAATGCTACATACAATGTGATGACTAGGATAACTGGTTTTTCTCTTTACTCTTTTTTTATTATTGACAAGTTTGTTGATTTCAGGTATTTAGGATCATACACTTCATTTCAATTTGGTATCCTTTCTTTTACTCTTTTTATGTAGAAATAATTTCAGAATTAATGAAAGATTGCAAGAACAGTGCAAAAAACTTTTTTCCCTAAACCTTTTGAGAATAATTTGCCAACAGGGTGCTCCCTTACTTCCCAGTAATTGAGTTTGTATTTCCTTAAAATAAAGACATCCTCCCACATAATCACAATACAATCATCAGAATCAGAAAAATAATACCGATACTTTACTACCATTCAATCCATGGACCCCATTCAAGTTTTGCCAACTGTCTCAACAATGTGCATAAGCAAGCGGACCCAATCCAGGATCACGTGTTGCATTTAGTTGTCATTTCTCTTTAGTCTCCTTCAATTTGGACCAGTTCCTCAGTCTTTTCTTAACTCTCTTAACCTTGATGCTTTTGAGAATACAGGCCAGTATTTTGTTGAATGTTCCTCAGTTGGGTTTGTCTCATGTTCTCTCATGATGAGATACAAGTTATATATTTTGAATAAGAACATCACATGCTATGGCTCCTCTTTAAATCCTATCAGAGGTCACATGATTCCAATTTGACGTTGATCGCTGAATTAAGGAAGTGTCTTCTGCCAAGTGACTCATCGTCCCTTTTTAGTCAATAAGTACTGTGTGGAGAAATACTGTGAGACTATGTAACTATCCTATTTGTCATCCACCATGATAAAGTCACCTGATATGTCTTGACTGAATTGCTCATTACTGTAATGGTTGTCAAGTGGTGACTTGATTATAATGGTGACAACCAGTATAGTAATTCCATTGTCCCTTCTACATCAGTGACATTCTACTCTTAAGAAAGGTTTTTCTCTTCTCTCCATTTACATATTCATGTACTTATTTACATCAGTGTGGACGCCTGGATTCCTATTTTATTCAATGGCAAAAATCTGTTACTATTCTCTTGTGTTTTGTGAGATTATCCCAGATTAGGCTGGTAGGAGTCCTTCTATCTGGTTTCTCTGTCCTGCTGACCTGGACCCATCGTTCTCTGAGCACATCTTTACCTTCTGGCACAACAGGATGTCCCAGGCTCAGCTTGTACTTTTTCAGGCCCAGTCCTGAAATTTAAAAACAAAAATCCCTGGTTCTTTTTAGTAGAGAAAGGTACTAAAACAAAGATCTGGCCCAGCTGGTGTAGCTCAGTGGTTGAGGGTCGGCCTATGAATCAGGAGGTCATGGTTCGATTCCTGGTCAGGGCACATGTCCAGGTTATGGACTCCATCTCCAGTGTTGGGTGTGCAGGAGGCAGCTGATCAATGTTTTCTCTCATCATTGACGTTTCTATCTCTCTTTCCCTCTCCCTTCCTCTCTGAAATAAAAAAATATATATATTTAAAATAAATAAATAAAAAGATCTGATATTAGTGTGTCCATTGCTTTAGAGTTGAGAAATCTATATCTATCTATCTATCTATCTATCTATCTATCTATCTATCTATGTATCTATCTATCTACTATTAGGTTGCCCACAACGATCCCCACCTCCTGGTCTTCAAATCTTTATATAGTCCCCTCCATTCAAGTATGGGCTGGACCTAGTGACTCACTCCTAACAAACAGGATATGACAAAAGTGACGTTTTGTCATGTTCAAGTGCAGGTAACAAAAAGACCATGACTTTCATTTTGAGCCTTCTCTCTTGCTCTCTCACTCACTCACTCTGAGGGAAGGCAGCTGCCATGCTATGAACTACCCCATGGAGAGGCCCACATGGCAAGGGGCTGAGGGTGACTCTGGCCAAAAGCCAGCGAGGAAGTAAATCCTGCAAACACCTACATTAGTGAGCTTGGGAGCAGGTCTTCCTCTAATAGAGCCTTGAGACGAGACTACAGTTCTGGCTGACAGTTTGATGGCAACCTTGTGAGACCTTGAGGCAGAGGCACTCAGCTAAGTCACTCCTGGATTCCTGATACACAAAAATTATGAGACAATAAATATGTCTTATTGTTTTAAGCCACTAAGGTTTGGGGTAATTTATTATATGGCAATAGAAAACAAAATACACACACAAATACATACATTTATTTCTATATCTATTTTATATATCGAAAACCATGGGATCACACCCATACCTCCAATTTTAATTCAACTTCACAAAATTAATTCTATTTTTCTTCCTTCCCATAATTGTAACTCCTTTCTCAGACAGTGAGAACCTGACTCTCATTATTCTTAATATACTTAGTGGGCCACTCCACCCACCCCCAATTTATAACCAAGAAGCTGAGATGGAAGACTTAATGGAAACCAGGAAAAACTTGAGATGTTGCCTCCCAGATATGAAAAACTTAACCTCTATCAGGTGTTGACATTATACTTACCACTGGGTTAACTGTTTCACATGCATTGTGGATTCTCCCCAAACACACTGAAGTACAATTATGTGCACCTTAGAGATGTTTTTAAAAATTTACCATTATCACAGAAATACTAAATATGAAGAGTCTATATTTGGAGTCATCACTTCAGAGCTTAAAGTTTAACTAGTTTGCTAATTAAATAGATTATAAAGCTAGAGAAACTAAAACAGCCTGGTACTGAGAGAGGACTCAACTAAACAAATTAATGGAAAAAATATGTACTCCTATCTTGTTCCTAACATAGAATTACAGGTTTATTTTTTTCTTATACTTTATTTCTTCCATGATTTACTATAATAAAAAGCATAGGGAGAATTTGTTTATTGTATCACTCTTTTTCAAAAAAAGAGTTATTGAATCTATCAAGTTTACTGTTTCTTGTTGTAACTCATTGTTTTCTCCATTACTTTTCCCTCTTTATTTCCTTTGGTGTGTTTTGTTCTTTTATAAGTTTCTTGAGTTTAATGCTTAATTTTTAAATTTAATAATGAGACACTTCTTGCCCAAAATGAACTTCGTATTCTCTTTAAGTTTTGAAAAACTCCTATGGGGATGTTTATCAGAATTTTATTAAAAGCATAAATTAATTTGTGGTGAAATTACATTTTTACATATTGAATCTTCCCAACAAGAAGCATGTCCCCCATTTATTCAATATTCAAGTCTTTCAGTAATGTTTTATAGTTTTATTCCTATGGGCTCTGCACAGTTTTCAATATTCATGCCAAGGAATCTTTTTTTTGGGGGGGGGGGGGGCGAGGGAGAGTGTCTTAAGTAGCTATTGCTATTTTATAAGAAAGCTCTTAACTTTGCTAACTGAATTCATTTTGCAATTGATTCCCTTATAAGCTCTCTTCTGCAGCTTCCTAGACTTTTCAAGGTAGACAAATTTATTAAATGCAAATTATGGTAAGTTCATTTCCTATTTCTTAGTTTCTTCTTCCACTTTCTTAAATAATTGTATTAGCTAAAACGTCTAGAACAATGTCAACTGATAACAGTTATTATGGCATCTTCGTTGTGCTTCTGACTTTAATGTAAATGTCTCTAATGTTTCATTTTTTTAATTACACTTTTTATTTTGAGATCATTGTAGATTCACATGCAATTGAAAGTCACAAAGAAACCGCATGTATTTGTTTCCCAGTTTCCCACAAAGTTGTATCTTACAAAATTATAGTCACAACCAGAATATTAACATTGATCCAATTTACCCATCTTATTCAGATTTTCCCAGTTTTATTTGTATTTGTGTATATGTGGGGGGGGTGTTCTGCAATGCTATGAAACTTTATCATGTCTAAGTTCTTGTATCTGCTGCCACAGCAGATACAGGACAGTTCCACCATCGCAAACACCCTTTGTGCTACTCTTGTATAGCCACATCTGCCTCCAACCTCTACCATGCACACCCTGGCAACTACTAATCTGTTCTCCATTCCTATAATTCTGTCACATCAAGAAAGTTATATAAATGGAATCATACAATATGTAACCTTTTGAGATTGGCTTTTCTCACCTTAATTTCACCATGATTCTCTAGCAATTAATCCAAATTGTATCAATAGTTGGTTCCTTTTTCTTGCTGAGTAGCATTCCATGGGAAAGATGTACCATGGTTGGTTTAACCATTCACCCACTAAAAAACATCCAAGTTGTTTCCAGTTTGGGGCTATTATGAATAAAGAAGCTAATAATTTTTAACATCTTTTCATGTGTTTATTTGCCATTTGTATATACTCTATGTAAAATGTCTATTCGTGTCTTTCCCCATCTTTTTTTACTTTGAGTTTTAAGAGTTTTTTACATATTTGACAATGACTAGTTTCTAATTATGTGACTTGAAAATATTTTCCCCCAAGTCTGTGGCTTGTCTTATCCCCTCTATATTGGCCCTAACAGAGAAAAAACTTTTCATTTTGATGAAATCCAATTTATCGGGTTTTTTTGTTGTTGTTGTTGTTTTGCCTAGCCCCAAATCCCAAGATTTTCTACTTTTTTATTCTAAAAGTTTTATAATTTTACTAGTAGCCCTGTGCATGAATCCGTGCATCAGTAGCTCTCTGCGGGGCCTGGCTGCTCCGTGCCGCTGCCCAGAGGCTCTCCATGGCCCAGAGGCCCATCCACAGCTGGGTGCAGAATGCTTGCCTCATTGTCGGGGTGACAATGCAAGCGTTCCGCGCCCCAGCCTGGCCAGAGGCCCATCGGCGGCCCGGCGTGGAACACTTGCCTCCGCTTGCCTTGTCACCACGGCAACAAAGCAAGCATTCTGTCAGGCTGCTCACACTGCCTGCTCTCAGCAGGGCTGAGAGGACTGGGCGCTGCCATCTTGGCTATGGGTGCCACCATATTTGTGACGGAGTGACAGTTAATTTGCATATTACCTTTGTATTAGATAGGATGTTTTAGATTTAAGTCCATGATAAAGCATTTGACAAAATCTAACTCCATCTCATGATGAAAACCCTCAGTATAGTAGGAACAGAGGAGGATTACCTCAACTTTATAAAGAGCATCTATCAAAAACCTACAGCTAATATCATACTTACTGGTGAAAAACTGAATGAGTTTTTCCTAGGATCAGGAGAAGGCAAGAATATCTGCCCTCACTGTTTTTGTTCAGTGTAGTACTAGAAGTCTTACCCCTGCAATAAGGCAGGAAAAGGGAATAAAAGGCAAAAAGTTTAGAAATAAAACTGTTTTTATCTTCAGATGAAATGATTGTATCTAAAGAAAATTACAGGGAATCTACAAAAACCTATAATATGTGAGGAGCTTAGTAAGATTACAGGATATACAGGATTCAAGGTCAACACAGAGAAATTAATTACATGTCTATATACTAAAAAATATATACAAACTAAAATTAAAAACATTATACCATTTACAACCACTCCAAAATATGCAATACTTAGGTATACATTTACCAAAACATGGATAGGGTCTGTATGCTAAAAATTACAAAATGCTGATGAAAGAAATCAAAGAAAATCTAAATAAATCTGAAGATATACTGTGTTTATAAATTGGATGACTCAGCATAATAAAGATGTCAGTTCTATTAAAATTGATTTATAGATTTAATGCAATTTCTATCAAAATTCCAACAAAAATTCTTGTAGATATAAACAAGTTTTTTCTAAAGTTTTTAAGGAAGGCACAGGCCCTAGAATAGTTAAAACAATCTGAGAAAGAAGAATGAAGTGTGAGAATCACACACTCAGTTTTGGGCTAAATAATTTCAAGTAATTCTTTTTAAAGAAAGAATGTGGATCACAGACTTTTACCCACAAAACTAAAACATGGAAACATTGCTAGGCTTTCTTTTGACAGTTATTGTTACAGATGAGAAGTTTGAAGACATCCTAACTTGCAGATAATCTATTATTTCATTCCTTGATTACTATATAATATGATTTTCTTATTAAACATAATTATTTCCATGATATGTCAAATGAGCTCTCTTTTTATTATCGTGCCTAAAATATAGTAAAACACTTCTGGACACATACTTGAATTCCCTATTGTCTTCTAAGAAGCCAAGAAACAATTTTTGTTTGAACTGATCATTACTTCTTCCAGTTGTCCTGGTTTTCCTTCCATAGAAACATCTATTGCCCAGCAGGCGTGGCTCAGTGGTTGAGCATGGATCTATGAATCAGGAGGTCAGGGTTCGATTCCCAGTCAGGACACATGCCTGGGTTGCGGGCTTGAGCCCCAGTAGGGGGCATGCAGGAGGCAGCTGGTCAATGATTCTCATCATTGATGTTTCTATCTCTCCCTCTCCCTTCCTCTCTGAAATCAATTAAAAAAAAAAAAACACCCTTTACCTAAACTGAGCCTATCTGTCTTTTTGCATCTATAATAACATACCCTTGAAATGTCTGGGTAACTTGTAACTTCCCTTTTTCTGGACCCCTTGGGGCACAACCTAATGTGCTGGGTGCCAGGACAGATACCACAAATTCCTTCATTGTTATGTTAATTGCTCCTGCACCCACCTAAGTCTGTGTCTATCATTTTACTTTTTATCCAATCCCAGGGGTTTCCCTGCTTTGCTTTCTCCCGCCTCTCTAGTCTAGCACCAATGGATTTCATATAACCCACCTACGTCCCTTTCCTTTGATTGCAATGTATAAATACAGATGTAACCCACCATTCTCCAGAGCATTATCTCAATTCGTTAAGGTTCTGCTTTAGGCATATGTCAACAGTTTGGCTCAAATAAACTCAAAAATTCAAAAAAATATATTTAAAAAAAGAGAAAGAAACACCTATTATTCATTGTTCATATCCTTTTACAAGTCAGGAATCTGAATTCCAAGCAATGCAAACTAACTCTGGATGCCATAGTAGTGAAATAATTCATTAAGACGATATTGAGAATCTTACTGAAATATCAAAAAGACTGAGACCCTATTTCAGGCTCAGAAATGGGAAGCAGAGAAGGAGGCTCAGCAGCAGCCGGAATGACAGCCGTGTTATACTAGAGAACACATTCAGCGAGGACTCTGGGATGCTAGCATTGAACCCTAGGGGCTGCTCACAGCATCACCACGTTAGCACAGGGCCCTGGGCACTGCAGCTTGTACTGAGGTTTCTGCTCTCCTGGACCCAGTTCTGCCATCCTCAACATGACTTCTGCTCAGTCCCTCCATCTTTATGCTACAAGCTTCTTTTCAAAACCCCAGATGTATGTGCCTGACTGGCTGGCAAAGGTCAAGTGCGGGTACCCTCACAGTCATCCTAAGAAAATGGGATTCTGGCCTTTTCAGAATGCCTTATATGTGAGGCAGTTCTGCCACCAAGACACCTTACGTGGGGAATTGCACAAGCTTAGAAAAGGAGTTCCATGAGGACCTTGTTTCTCTGTCCTTCGTTTTCCCACTCATTATTTTCATCTCTATATCCATTCATGCTTTCTGGGAGAACCAGTCATGTTTGCGTTCCATATCACTATCCCAATTCTCCATAGTGTCAATTCTGCTTCTCACTTCCTATGGTGTGGATATTAATCTCTTTCCATGTTCTTTTCCATTCTTCCTTTGAAGCTACACTTCCTGGGTAGGTTGACTGTCAACAATCCCTCCGGAACCTGCATTGCCTCTCATCAACAGGTGGAGATGTTTTCCCTCCCCTTCAATCTGGGCTGCCCTTGTGACTTGATTTCACCAACAAATGCAGCAGAAGTGATATCGTAAGACTGCCAATCCTCAGTCTTAACAGGGCTGGCAGCTTCTACTTTCTCACTTTGGGGATCCAGCCGCCACATAAGAGAGAGGGTCTCACCCTTATCTAGCCACCAGGTGCCAGATGTGTGAAGTAAAGCCATCTTGAACATTCCAGCTCCAGCCCATTTTCCAACTGAATGCTACTACCTCATGGAGCAGACCTCACACCACATGGAAAGGGAAAATTGCCCAACTTTCTTCCCGCAGAATTTTGAGCAAATAAAATTTGTGATTTAAGACACTGACTCTTAAGGTAGTTCGTGTAAAAGCACTGGATAACTTGATGCATTCCCACATCGTACCTAGTTCCCCTCTCAGCTCACTTTGTCATCTTTTCATCTCATTTCATTTCGTCTTCCCCTTCCCCGCCTCCCATGTCCAGACAACCTTACTCTATTTTGTTTGCATTTGGGATTAAATCTTTGAAACTAACATGTTTGTTGTCTGCATGTCTCAGAAGAAAATGCAAATGAGAAATTATTAAAAAACTAAAGATATGGAACCAATAAGGTCAGGGTAAAGGTTTTTCAGCCTAAAGCTCAGAGAGCAAGTGGAATTGAAAAAAAAAATGTTAATCTAGCATGGATGGTCATGTTTACCAGTTCCCCCTCCTTCTCAAATTCATCCTTCAAGTCTTACCTCCTCCATGAAATCTCCCTACCCTCCCAACCTGAAGGGCCCTCTTCTTTTCAGGACAGTAGTACCTCAGACTTGACCAACTCCCAGCCCATCAAATATCTGGGTGTTTCTCTAGACAGTCAGCTTTGGAAGAGAAAACATCATGTGGCTATGACTTCTCTATTTAGATCACGGCACTGAGCAGTGAGGGCATTTATAGATCCCCATCCGAGGCTGAATTTTTTATTTGCTTGATCAACTCTCAGCAAATGCCTGGAGTCAGTTCACATGTCCTCCTCCCAGCTCAACTGTGAGCTACGGCGGGGGGCAGTGTCTGGCTCTTTATATCTGTGTTTTTAGTAGTGTCAAAAAATGTTTATTGAATGAATGAATGAATCCAATGAATGAATGTTTTACTGATAGTTCCTGCCCTCATTAGGTGATGTAAGCCAGCAAGGTGTGGTTAAACTACAGTAAGTTAGTGGCTCTCAAGGTGTGATCCCTGAGCAGTAGCAGCAGCATCACCTGGGAGCTTGTTAAAAATGCGAATTCTCAGGCTCAACCTGGGACCTCCTGAATTAGCAACATTGGAGCGGGGCTAACAATCTGGGTTTTGACAGTTCCTCCAGGTGATTCAGATGCAAGCCCAAGTTTGAGAAGCACTAATGATTCCCCTCATGCCCAAGGCTAGCTATATACCTTTCCCTGAATTTGCACACTCAGAGATATTAGTGAGTGAAGTAAAGTAACCACAGGGAGAAGCAAGACTAGCAGAGGCTCAGTCAGGATCTTGCAGATGGAGGCCCTCACAGCCTGATGGCAGGGCTTTAGGCAAATAATTTGTTTTAAAATAAGTCATCTGATATTTTAAATCCTGCTAAGAATCACCTCAGACAGGAACCCAGGGCTTCCGCCACAGTAAAAGGTATCCAGGTTACAAAACAGGAGGGTTGCTGGGCCAGAATAACCAATGGAAGACAAAGAACAGCACCATTGAAATAAAGGGAGTGGACAAGATGACATCTGAGGATCATTCATTACACCCTAGGCCTAACAGACAAGCAGAGATCAGATCCTTGTTCGGAACTGTCCCCAGCTCGGAGTGCCTCCCACCTCCTCCCCACTACCCTTCCCTTCGTGCTCATCCTGCAGGGCAGAGTGCAGCCAGCTCCAGGGGCAGATTTACGACTCACCACCATGAATAATGCAGCAGCCCAGCTCTCCAGGCAGAAGCTTCTGGGTAGCCCATAAATTACTGCAGAGTCTGTGCCAGCCTGCTTAATCAGAAGTCCCCAGGGCACCTCAGCAGAGAGAAGGAGGGCACCCTCTCCACATTCAGTACCCCATTAATAAGGCCCCAGGCTACAGCAGCCAACCCCTCTGCTAGCCTCACAGCCCCTCAGCATGGCCCCCATAGAGGAAAGACACCCCACCCCAGAAGAGATAGCAGAAGGAAATAGAGGAGAGAGGAGACACAGTCCTTGATCCCCAAAGCCCCAGCACATACACATGCACAAGTGCTTCTGCTCCAGAGCTCCGGCCACGGTGCGAGGTTGTGCACATCACGCAGTCATTGCATAAGGGCCACAGCAGGAGGGACACGCAGGGCTGAGATTCAGCCTGGCCATTGCCCACCGAGCCCTGCACTCTGGCTCAGGACTCTGCTCCAGAACCTTTTTTTTTTTTTTAATATATTTTTATTGATTTCAGAGAGGAAGGGAGAGGGAGAGAAAGATAGAAACATCAATGATGAGAGAGAATCATTGATTGGCTGCCTCCTGCACGCCCCCACCACTGGGGATCGAGCCTGCAGCCCAAGCATGTGCCCTTGACCAGAATCGAACCTGGGACCCTTCAGTCTGCAGGCCAACACTCTATCCACTGAGCCAAGCCGGCTAGGGCCAGAACCTTTTTCTGATCTATTCAAAGGTGTCGTCTTTGCTCACAGCTTTGGTGCTGGGTACACACTTGGGTTCTCATTTCCTTCCTAGTCCTACCATTCCCAGTTCACAACACTGGTCCTGCCTCCTTCTAGAACCTCAATCTCCCCAGTAGTTTTCCCTAGCTCTTGCCCATGAGCAGAAGCCTTGTGCCACCTTTTCCAAGTGATATCTGCCCCACAGTCCCCATCTCTATGCTTTAGGAATTGGAATTCCATAGCTGACACCTGCTCACACATTGCTGTGGTCTACAGATACATGGAGCTATGCCGTGACTTTTCTAGAGTCAGGGTCATTCCTGAGTTCCCCGATGGACAGGTCAAGCAGCCCCGGGCTGTAACCAGCTGAATGATTGAGTTTTCCCTAGTTTATTTGCATTCCAAACACTGCACATTTCCCACCAGGACACTCAGGCAAGCCTGAACCATAATCTAGTAGAAAGACCTTCTCAAATTAAGGATGATTCATGGATCTACTGATGATTCTTCTCTGCTGGAAAGGAGACTATTGCTCATAATAAAAAGGGTATGTTTGGGGAGGGGTATGCACAGGGGAACAGGGATCTGAAAATAGGGTTAGGAATTTTAGAAATGTACGAAGTTCCTGAACCATGTCTCCTATCACATGACCCATTTGGTGTCTCCGGAAATCCCACAAGAAAAATTGGACCAAAGCAGGGAGACACAGCTTCCCCAGGGAGGCGGGAAGGCTGGAAGTCCACAAGCCGAACCTCCCTGGGAATGGTGGTGCCCTTGGACTTGTGGTTTAATGAATGAACCAGGTCGCCTGCTCTGGGAAGAGCCCCTGAGGCCCTGTAGGTCATAGGGGCAGCCCACCCTGGCCACCGCAGCCCACTTCCTGCCTTGGTCACTCTCCCTCCCCCAGCCACCGCTGACTCCAAGCATTACATGACTCAGTACCCAGAGCCACCACCACTGAGTTCATCGGCACCCCTAGAGAGACCTAGGCAACCAGAAGTCCCCAAGATCAACAACACCCATAGGTTCCACGTGAAATAACCCCCCTGTCCTAGAAATAACCCTCTTGCCCTTAAAAGGTGCCTGTTCTGTGGTCACGCTGATGGCGACAAGAGCCAGGCACTCAACAGATATTCATTGCATAACCACAGTGGACTAGGACTCGATGGAGGAGCTAGGCCTATGGTTCTTTCTCTAGCTACAAGTCAGTCATGTAGTGATGCAACACACACAGCTGATGCCTACTGTGTACTGGTTGTGCCTGGTATGCAAAGATGAATAAGGGGGACCACTTGGAGACCACTGCCGGGTCCCAGATACCCTCCTAAGCACTCTATAAACCCTTTTAAACCTGACATCAACCTTTCATATCATCCTTACTATACTGGAAACTGAGTCACAGAGGGTTAAGTAATTTGCCCAAGGCCACATAGCAAAGTGACAGAACAGATTTTAAACCCAGACCGCCTGGTCCCAGAGGTTTAGCTCTGGATAGCAGCTCACCTTACTCTTCCTAACAGGTCATCTCTCTCAAGAGCTCATCATCTATGAGACAGCTGGCAAGGAACTGACTCATTCAAAGACTGAGCCCCTTGAGCTAAAAGTGTTAACTCTGCAGGTCCCTGGTGCCTGAACTGGGTGTCAAAGAAGAATTTTCCAGGGCAGCAGGACCTTCCCAAAAAGGGAACAGTCATTGAAAAATTCTCAGAGGAGTAAGAGATTGGCATTTCTGGAAAATGGCACGACACACTCCGTGGCTGTAGTTTATGAACAGGTGGGCATGAGGCTGGAGAGGCAGCCTGAAGCCAGAGTCTGAGGGGCCTTCCATTGCCATGCTGGGGCATATGGGTTCTGTCTTGTGGGCAGTGGGGAGCCACCTGAAGGTTTCAAGCAGGGTGGTGACATAAACCTCCATCCAGCCAGAGGCCCTGGCACAAAGGGTAAGTGGGGGGGCCACCTGTGTCCTGCCTGTGGCTGAGGACCTAGCGGCTGGCTCCCCCAGGGCATGGCCTGGCCTCTGCCTGCCCTGAGCCCAGGGCGGGGCCAGGGGAGCCGGCTGGCTGTCTCCAGATGATTAAGAAGCTGGCAGCAGCTCCTTGGTCCAGGGAGGCTCCAGCCAGCAAAGCACAGTCTTCCCTCTTTCCCTTTTGGCACCAGGAGGACCTATTGATGTTTATCAGCCCGTGTTTATTATTCTTAACGCTGTTCAGGATGTTCCTCCAGGCTGGGGAGGGTGAGGCAAGCCAGCGGGGAGAGCATGGGGCCAGGACCTTGGCCTCGCTGCCACCCAGGGTGTGTGTCAGCTCGGCCAGCTCAGCCTCCTCATGGACAGAGAAGTTGAGGCCAGAGATGGATAGAGATTTGCCCAAGGTCACAAGCAAATGTGATGCAGAAGATTTTCTGCAAAGAGAACTGAGAGGAGTTCAGCTCTCTGAGACCGAGCAGCCCTCTGAGCAGGGCTCGGTGTTTATTAAGAAAACACTCTTCCCTCGTCCTGGAGGACTGAGCAGGAGTTAGCTAGGGGATGGCAGCTGAGAGGGGTTGGGAAGTTGGTAGGCGGGTGCACTGAGCAGAGAGAAGAGCCTGGGCAAGAACCTGGACTAGGCAGATGACTCCGGAGCTGGATGTGCCCAGAACAAAGAGTGAGGGTGGCCAAGGCAGAGACGGCAGCTGAAGCCACCAGCAGTGCTGGCTCCTCTGCAAGCCGGAGAGCTCCCCGAGAGGTCCCCTGTGCCTGGCACTGCCACCACGCTGCCTTCATTCCTCTAAATGACACTCACGCTCATCCCTGCTGCCTCCAACCCCACCATCAGAACTGCATCTCGCAGACTCCCATTTCCCCACGAAGGCATTTGTGTAGGGAAGATGGAATGCAGTTCTGTCTGATCCCTGGGAGACTGTGTCTCTCTCCAGAGAACGGGTTTGATGGGTGGAGGCAGCAGCTTGGAGTGACAGTTAGCTCATGAGGGCTCAGCCAGAAGCCTGCTTGTAGGAAGGTACGAAGGTACTGTCTCTCCAGAACCTAAGGCAGGCAAGGCCGAGGGCTCCAGCCCAGGGTGCCAGCCGAATGACCCCTCTAGGCAGAATCTAACTTGCCCTCCCTCTCCTCCTCAGGGCTCCAGGAGCAAGGTGCCCCACTCCCTCATCCCAGCATTGTGCCAGTCCAGCCCCATGCTAACTGGGGTCCCTGGAGGAGAGGGCATCCTCCAGCCTCTGTCCCTTCTCACTCCCTAGGCCTTCTCTGCCCTGAACCTTCCCAGAGTTTATCCGCCTCAAGAGAGCCCTCCCCAGGTGCCTCCCCACCCCTGACTCTGAGAACACTTGCCTGATGAGAACTGCAGACTCAAGCCCAGGGTTGCCTCGTGTTCCATCACACTTATTTCTCTTGTTTGTGGCCCGTGACTGGGCGCATCCTGACTGATCTCCATTGGCCCTGTGGAGATGGAGGCCTGTAGCATCTCCACACCAGGCTCTTCTGGGCCCTTTCTGCGCCTACTAGGAACAGGGACAGAATCAGGGAGGTATCTTTGATGGCCTTCTGCCTTGAATCAGTTCCAAGAAGTTGATTGTAAGTTCTAGAACCCAAATCTATTGTCCTCAAGGCTGAGGTTTTATTGTCCCCATAATAAAGCCTAAGTACTGGGTGGTTAAAGGGAGGAAGAGGAACTGTGTGGAAGCACCAGCTGGATGAGAGGGAGCTAGATAGACCCACCCAGGGTTCTCCGGACGAGAGGAAGAAGACCACAGCAAGAATGTGACCACTGAGGCAACTGACCAGAGCAGAGGGCTCATCAATGAGCACGGGGTTCTGGGGTTGCCTGTCCCATCAGCACTGGGGACTGGGGACTAAGCCCTTGTCTCCCTGGGGCTCACCGTATAGTGAAGGCATCAGTTGGTCCAAACGATTTCTAAGAGGCCTCCCACATCTGATAGTTAGGATTCTCTTTTGTTTTAATATTCATGCTCTGTGATTGCAATGCACACAGCAATATAATAGGGGAATGCGTTTCTAGCCTCAATACCTCAAATCTAGGATTCTAGAAACCCACATTAAAAAATACTCAGGGCCTTTATGAAGTGTCTGAAATGGCCAGCATAGCTCAGGGTAGAAGAGTGAAGTCTCCCTAATAAGCCAAGGTGGCAAAGATCAAACAGCCAACCCACGCGTGAAGCTTCTGTTAGTCATCTGTGCTCCAGGCCAGTTGTCAGTTCAGGCCATCAGCTTTGGAGGCCAGAAGAAGGCAGAGAAAATAGGGCATAGTTCAGAGAGGAAGCAGACTCAGCACGAAGTCTCATGTGTGCCAAGGGCTGTCACAGAGGCAGGATTGATTCATCACTCCATTCATCTCTTCAGCCATTCATCATTCACTCCTTGAGCTCGCTCTGGCTGTGCTGGTGCGCCAGGGTCTGTGCGGCTAGGGAGGATTAGGTGAGTAAGACAGTCTCTGCCCAGAGGAGCGCACAGCCAGGCTGGGGGCATGGATGGGAAGCAGCAGTTAAGGGCCACCAAGGCTTCAGGAGGCTTAGGTTGGTGTCTGCTCAGGCCGGGATGGCTCTGAGGAAACAGCGTGCAGAAGCAGGGGCCAGCCCTGGGCCTTGGTGAGTGAGCAGGTGTGGAGCATGTGAACAAGAGGGAAGTCAGGAAGCCTCAGACCTGCATCCCAGGGGGCCTAGGAGCCACACTGAGGGGAATGGACTTTAACAAGAAGACAGTGGGAGGCCACGGAAGGCTTGGCAATGCAACTTGCTCAGGCCTGTGCCACCAGGTGAGGGGGGCGGTGCCCTTAGCAGGGGAGGGAGGAGGGGAGAGATGTTAGTGGGGCATGCACAGGCCTCGGTCACTGGTACAGAGGGGAAGGAAAGTGGGTATCATCCTGCACACCAGTTTTCTGGTCTGGACAACCAGGGAGAGGGTGTTAAGCACATAGGAGCGGCTTTAAGGGAAGATGAGAAGTTCAGCTTTCCCCGAATCACGCACGGCTCTTTCCTTCAAGCATAAAAGGTCTCATCGACAGTTGTGATGATTTATTGTTCCTCCCAGTGTGCATCTATTACCCTTTGAATTCTTAGTCCTATATAGCCAGAGACAGAGACAGGGAGAGGGACCCAGAAAGAGCATAGGAGGAGCAGATCTTTCCTCCTCTCCCCTTCTGCCCCAGACCCTGCCTCTCACAAGGGTGAGCCGGTCTGGGTCCTGCACACACCTGCATCCCCTTCCCCACCTCCTTCTCACAGCAGCCCTGGGAGGCTTGTGAAATGGAGGCCCCAGGAGGGGCCGTGACTTGCTAGAGGTCACACTTCCAGGCAGTAAATGTTTCCTGATGCTCACAGCAAGGTGGCCACCGAGGCCACCTCCCCTCTTGGTCAGCAGAAGTATCAGGAGATGGAGGGGGCACCTGAGAGGGCCTGGGACACAGCAAAGCCTCGTCTTGGTCTGTGGAACTGGGTGGCCAGGGAATGACTCTGATGGATGCATCAAGGGTCTCTACCCCGGTGAAAGGTTGAGAATATGCAAAAAATGTCAGTCTGAAATCTTGAGGAAGTGCCTCCTGACCTTCTCCAGCATGGTGTGGTTTGAGTTTTCCGGAAACCAAGCCCCCAACTCATGGTTCCTCTCTCTTTTCTAATAAATACGTGGCCCTGGGCCTGGCTCCCTTCTCTGCTTTGTCATGAGGGACCCGTTATTTATGACTCAGGGATGAGTCACAGACCTTGGCAAGGAGCTCCCGGCTCGGGGCCCAGTGTATTTTTCCACTCAGTAGCAAGCGAAGGGGGACGCTTGTAAATTCTCCAGTCGGAACGACTGTGTAGGTATCTTCACAGTGATGCTCCTCCTGTCTCGGCCATAAATCTTCTCCCTGTTGCACGTTCCTGGTGGTCTTTGGCTGCTGCTGGGGAGAATAGTGGGGGCTCTTATGGACTCTGGACTCATTCCCACCCCGGCTCTAGGACCATACAAACAACCACATACCCACTAAACTGCCACATATGCTATGGGGATTTCTCCAAAGTGCCTTGGGGCACAGTGAGTTGACAGAGATGAAGGGGTCAGAACACTGAGTCCCACAAAAGATAAGTGTGAAACATGGAAGAAATGAGCAATAGGATATAGCGGTGTTTGAGGTCCTCCGTGACCCCAGTCTACAGTTATCAGATAGGCACTGCTCTGTGCTGAGGCTGACCCTCATGTATCCCAGGACCACCCTGGAGACCCTGCATTCACTCCCAGCATTCCTGCTTTGCTCCAGCTCTTCTCCCTCTCTCCAATCGCCCACTACCACCTTCAGGGCCATTACTCACACACTATGCAGGTAGTGGCCAGACCATGTGGTGGATAATTTCTTACTTTCTATTTATTTGTCTTCTTGGTTCAAATAGATTTTAAGCTTCTGAACAGGAGGTCTCGTGTCACTTTTCAGCATTTATGTGATGATTAAGCACTTGATTTGGGGGGTTAGTGGGAGAGGTGTCAAGGACTGTAGAAGGAGCTGAGATTTTTACCCTACTTGCAAGCCAGCAAGTTATCCAGCCACTGTTTCATAGGTACCAGCAGAAGACACAGACTCCTGAGTGAGAGGCAAAGGACAGTTTACTACTCACAGCAACAGCAGTATCCAGAGCACCAGCATTTGCTCCAGTTTCAGGAACCATGACTCTTATACAGTAAGGCAAAGAGGGCCAGGTGATGCCTGCACACACCATTGATTGCATTACAGGAGAGAACCTTTCAGCTTAGGGAGCCTGATCTTTTATAATAGGCAGTACAAATGCCTAAACTTTGACTCCAAGGATGACATTTTCTTATTGTGTGAGGTAGTACAGAGATGACCTCTGCTCCAGATGGAAACACCTTCTCTGTTCTTAGACTGTTAACCATACAAACAATCTTGAAAAAGTAGTCAGAAACAAAGGGATCCTATGTCTATGCTGGCAAGGTGTGCAGAAACATGAAGGACCCAGGCAGCATTGTGTCCCAATGGGGGCTCAATCAATGTTTTCATTCATCTCATAATGACTATTTCTGGCATCCTTCAAAACCCCATCATAGTGCATTAGCCCAGTGATCCCAAACTCTGAATTGCACATCACAGCCTTGGCGAGGTTGAGAGGAAGAATAGAGGAAGTACCTAATTTATGAAAGCACATTGCAGCAGGCTTTTTTGGTGCCCTGCCATAGTCCTCAACAGTCACCTCTGCAGACTGAAGCCTGACTGCTCTGCACACCTGGACTGTGCACAAGACAGGCCAAAGGTGCTCTGGAGGCAGCCCTCAACCCGAGAAAGACTGGAATATTGTAGATAGATACCCCAGCTTCCTTCCCCTTGTTTGGTACAACTCTGTCTCCCAAATTCCCAAGGAGATTGAGCCCCAATTGCCCACATTGATAGCTGCTCAGTAGGACTCTTTTATTGGCTTCTTCCCTCCATTTCTCCCTTTAGCACTCCCCTCTGTAGTTTCTGGGACCACTTCCCTACTTGCACTCAAATTTTTGTCTCAGGACCACTTCTAGGGGATCCTACCTTAAGACACTTAACTAACATAATAATACCCTATATTTGAAAAATGAAATATGTATTGTCCTCACCATACAGGGTAAATCTCACCACACTGAGCCTGACTCCTAGAGACATGCAAAAGACACCAATTATTCCTTCCAAGAGAGGGCAGATCAAGGGAGAGCATGAAGGGAAAAATGGGGCTAGAGAGGCCAAGACACCCTACTCTAGACCCTGTGCTGGCTCCTGGCAAGTCTCTCAGCCAATACAAAAGGGAGATAGGAAGGGACCATTGGCCAAGGGGGCATTCGCCTGTAATCTTCCCTTCTTGGAGCTTTCTCCTTAAGATCCAGGTCTACCCCTTCTTAGCCTTGACACTTTTATGTAAGGAATTTCAATCACACAGGCTTGAGAATCTGAGAATAGCTGTGAATAGGATCCCTGGGGCACTGACTTTACAACAAACCTCAAAGCTTTGAGCTAAAGTGAGGAATAACCAAGAAGAGGATGCGGTTGGGGTGTGGTAGAGCAAAGAGCATCAGACGTACTAAGGGAGCTGGTCAAAACCACACACCTAATGATTTGGAGACATCCCAGGAGTGGGTTGGGTGTCTCCAGTTCAGCCACAACCCTGCATAATTTACATCCTGCCCAGGACCACTCTGCCTGTCTTCCTCGCCAGCACATACACTGGAAGTGTTCCTCTCTCACCCTTCAGCAAGCAGATGGAAGCATCATAGGAAACTTGTAGCATGAATTACCACTTATCATTATTGTTTGTTATGATCACCCCTTGAATTAGAACAGCTCTTTATGCTCTTCAAGCTTCATCATGTTGATCAGATGTCATTTGAACCGTCCTCCCTCCCAAAAGATAATTAAGAAAATAATATTATCCTCCTTTTATAGATAATAAAACTTCGACTTAAAAAGGGAAATTTAACAGAAATGCTCTCATTTTACAGATGAAGAAACTGAGGCTCAGAGAGGATGCTCACCCAAGGTCATATAGCTTGTTAGTATTACAAAGTAAGAGGAGCAACTTGTTAGGGGATAATAGTAGTAGTTACCACTACTGGGTGTTTACAATCTGCCAGGTCCTGTGTGCTGAGTAAATTGAGCTCACAGTCTTTGTTAATCCCCAAAACCCTTCCAGGTAAGTGCTATTATTACCCCATTTTACGTTTGAGGAAGTCAAGGCACAATGGAGTTAGTTCTCTGCCCAGAGGAGAAAGGCAATGTCTGCGAATGATTTTGGCTGGGTGGGCATGGATGTGTGTGTAGTTAGCCTTCCTGTCTTGCCAGCTCCCTCCAAGCATGAGCTCAATCAGACCTGACAGCCAGATGTCTGGGCTGGTGACGTCAGGGCTTAGGACAAGGGGTTGGGGGGCAGCCAAGCTCTGGTTGGTAGCCCCCACCCAGACAGCTCCCCATGTGCTGGGCCACATGGACACCAGAGTGAAAGAGTATGCTGTTCCTCCCTGCTGAGGACACCCAGCTGATGGGCCCGGGGCTGGTCTTTGCACAGCAAATACAACCTAGTACTTATGGGGCCCTTGGAAAGTGCCAGACTCCATCACCGTAGCTTCATTCCAGTGCAGGCAGCTCCACCAGAAAGGCCCCCAGTGACTGCCCGTCTCAAAGGCTCCCAGCTGAACAGAGAACGGTGTCTCCCTCTCCCCCCATCAAAGCCCCCTCTGTTCAGCCCACAGCCACTTGACCATCCCCTTCTGCAAAGTTGCTCAATGGTCTCCTCCCAAAGAGACATCTTGCTCCACTCCCAGGCCTGGCCCGTGGCTCAGAATGTACACCCAGGCTGACCTCACCACTTTGCTTCAGGAATGATTTGGTTTGAATGCCAGGCAGTTTGGGGTCACTGGCAGGGAAAGTCAATTGTCACATCCCTTTCCCTGAGCCCTGACACTTGCCCTCAGCAGCAGCCCTTGCCGCCTCCTCGGCATCCAGATGTTTGGTGTCCCACAGCCTGGCCAATGTCCAGCAACACCACGGTGGCACTGATGGACCGTGTAGGCACAGAGGCTTCTGCTGGGGAAGATGGAGGTCAGTTTACTTAACTCAATTATAAACAAAAGCAATAATTAGCCTTGGCAAGAGAGGGGAGGGAAAGAGATAAATCAAGCCCAGGCTGAAAAAACACCTGTGGAAAGGACTCCTCAGCCCAGGGGACAGCGGCTGCATTAAACAAACCACAAGTGACCTTGGCTCACAGACTATTAATTTGCTGATGGTTGATGGGTATACACAGCCTAAAATGGGAAGAAAGCCATGGTCAGGCAGCAGCTCAATCACTCTGTGTGGGAGCATTTAGTCACTGAATTAGCAAAGGGGACCAGCCCTGTTCTAGGGGTGAGCCTGAATGGAAACTCTGTTATAGTGGGGGACATTTAATGGGTGCTGTTCCCTCTAGAGACTCTGAGATACATTGTGAAAGGGGGTTAGATTCACACTCAGATAACAACAGTGCTCTGCAGAAACAGGTAGGTGTATGTATTGGTCTGGACTCTTGGTTGCAACTTGAACCACTTTAGGAAAAAAGATGGATATTATTCACTCAGAGAATCCAACCAATTCACGGCAAGAGCAAAGATGCAACTGGATTTGGAAAACCTTCAAGCACCTCGAGGCTCGCTCTCTCTCTCTCTCTCTCTCTCTCTCTCTCTCTCTCTCTCCCTCTCTCTCTTCCACTCCCTCTCCCTATCTCTATCTCTATCTCTATCTCTATCTCTATCTCTATCTCTCTATATATATATATCTCTATCTCTATCTATAGCTATCTCTCTTACATCCATGCCTCTCTCTGTGTTAGCTTCCTTCTCTTACTGAACAGAGGCTTCCTTCACACAAAGGAAACATGCCCTCCAACAGCTTTGAAGTTTTACATCATACTGCCTCTGCCTCATTTTCTTTCTCAGTTTCGGTTTTATAAGACACATCAGGGAATGACTCTAAATAGCCTGGATCGAGTGAAGTAGTTGATCTTGAACGAATGAATTAGAACCAGAAGGAGAAAGAGCTGCAGTTGACCCAGCTTGGGGAAGTCCCTCAACTGTGACCATAAAGTCAGGGCTGCCAAAGACCAGGGCGGTCCTGTCTCTTCAGCCATGTGGGTGGTAGGGACAGCAGAGAAGGGTGCAAGCTCCAGATGGAAGGAAAGATGCTGCATGTTAGTACCAGGACTGGACACTGCACTCTGTGGACAGTAGCAATGAAGACCCCCAATGGCAGCATGCGCAGCGGAGGGTGCAGAGCAAATATGTGGCTGAGTTGGGTGAAGAAGTGGAGAAATGAAAGTGAGTATTGAAGGATAAGTAGGTGTTCAGCAAGTGAAGAAGGAGAAAAGCACTCCAGGCTGACAGAAGCAAATGACAAAAAGTATAGGAGCCTAGGAGCATTTGGGTATGATAAGAAATGCGATTTCTGGGTGATGAATGAGAGCTGAGCCTGAAAAACCTGATGGTCCCATTATGCAGAACCTTTAATGTCTTGGAAAAGGGTCTCAACTGTATTGCCCAGTGAATGAGGCGTGCACTCTATGGAGAGTAACTGATGGAGCCACTGAAGTTTTCTGAGGCAGATGACATGGTTGGTCATTCATTTCACAAACACTTCCTGGATCTTGTTGTTTCCTGGGCCTCATGCCTGGTGTGAGGACAGGGAGAAGGAAAGGGCATGGTCCTGCCCTCAGCGAGCTCCTGGGCAAGTGAGTTAGGTGCAGAAATGGACTGTTACAGTTTTTGTTCTGGGACAGACAGAGGCCAGGGGCTGGAGTTATGTCTCAGCACCCACAAGAGGCATGGGAAGAAGGAAGAAGGGGCTTCCCAAGAGGGGTAGACACTTAAGGCCAAATCCTGAAGGCTGAAGAGGTGTCTGCCACAAGGTTGGGGGAATGAAGAGAATGGGATGGGTGGTAAACCCAGGCTGAGGAACAGGCTGTGCAGTTTTCAGAGCTCAGACAGTCATTTGGAATGACACAGCAGGGATGGAAAGAAGCAGAGCATAGTCAGGAGGAAAAGCAGCAGCCAGCCAGGATGTGCGCTGGGGAGCCATGGAAGGTGTATAAACAGGGGATGGACATTTTAAAAAGAGTCTGGCTACACTGTAGAGAGGCAAGTGCCAATGGGAGACAAAGGACAGCTAGCAGGTGACTGGGAAGCCAGGAGGGAAGTGGAGAGACCTGAACTGAGGCAGGGGATGGAGAGGAGGAGACTGCTTTGAAGGATGATTACACAAGGACTGGTGGGGAGAGCCTGGGGAGGGGGGGGGGTACCATGCACAGGAGCAACAGATCTGTGAAGAAAAGGAGGTTTGGGAAGAAAATAATGAATTAGGTTTTGGGGGCATATTGATTTTGAGGTGCTAGTGAGACCTCCAGAAGGACTTGCTCACTTGTGAGATGGAAATGTGAGTTTAGAGTCAGGAGGTACTTCTGCACTAACCATATAGACCTGGGAGCCCTTACATGGGGGAGGTAAGGTTGGAATCCACGTAGTGCTTTATGTCCATGTGAAGAACACGGACAGAGACAAGTGAGTAGGCCTGAGAAGGGAACACCATCATTTAGGGGCAGACACAGGAAAAATTCCCATGAAAAGTATGAACAGGACCCATCAGAGATAGTTGTCCCCCAATATCTGCTCTCCCCTTCTTGCATGACAGTGGAATTTCTGCCCGACTAGAAATCGCAGTCCCCAGCTAGGTATGGCCGCATGTTAGGGACATGAGCCACACTGGAGAGACAGTGCAGCTTCCCAGTCCTGTCTCTAAAGGCAGCTGCCTGGCTTCCCCATCCTCAGCTCCCCTTGCCAACTCACAACAGTATCTGGAGCAGCCATGCAGGACCAAGAAACAGCAGTGGCCCATGGAAGATGGTGAATAAACAGAAGGAGCTGGGTCTCCACACCATCACACTGCCACTCCAGTCTTTTCCTTGAGGAATAAACAGGGTTTCATCTTACTTCAGCCCCCTCTTGTATTTTTAGGTCATTTGGCTCAGGGGGTAGCATGGAGGTCAAGGAGGAGGGTGATTAGTGTAATCGTCTACTGTGGAGGTCAAAGGAGAGAGGTCAGAGAAGGACTTGGCAAGGAGGCCATGGTGACTGCAGTGAGCACAGACTTGGTGGGTTGGAGGGCCTGAATCTGAGTGGAGCGGGTCACGTTGTTAAAGGCAAGCCAAGTAGAGAAGTGAGTATAGGCAACAACTTCAAGAAGGTGAGTGACGGCAGAGCCGGGGATGGGCCAAGGCCAACTGCAGCAGTGTGTAGGCAAGGATGAGAGGCGTGCAGAGCTAGCAGATGAGGGGAAGGGTGAAAGGAAGCCCATAGTTGTGGGACTGCTCTTGAGGAAAAATAAGTCCTGAGCTAGAGTGTGGTGGTTGGGTTATTCAGGCAGGGATGGAGGTGAGAGGCATTGTCAAAAGATAGGGACATCAGTCACAGGGCCCACAAAACACCCCCAGATCACGAAGGAGACCAGAAAAGAAAAGAATTGCCAAGACAATGAGCATTGGCAGAATCAATGGCTGTGTGGGGCTAGACAGGAGGAAGGTGTGGACAAGGTCTAAGTTAGAGTGCTTCATGATGGGTTTGGAGAAAAGAAGGCAGGCAAAGTGCCATCATCAACACAATGGGAAGATCTACAGTCAGCCAAGAACTGCTTCTTGCACATCACAGCTTTCATGGAGCCATCAGTGCCATGTCGAGGACACTGGCTCTGTCTGCTGGACAAGCAGGGCCAAGGCTCAGGGCCAGATCAGGGCTGGATGGAGAAGGGGGAAATGCAGAAGAGGAAGAAAGGCCAAGAGAAAAAATAAGGAGGAGCCGTCTCTTGGTCTTGGGCTTTCCATCTCTGGAACAGGAAGAGTGGGACTGGAAAGGTCTGGGTCACGAAGAGGTACCCAGTAGACGCCGGGGACACGCTGGGCCTGAGACTCCCCTGGAGAGTAGGCAGGAGACAGAGGATCGCAGGCTCTGGTTCTCACGTCGCCAGGGCTGAAGGGAGCATGGCTGGAATGCATCACAAGCCAGCGTCTGTCCCCTGGGGCAGCCAGTGGGGAATCTCCAGTCCTGAAGTCATCCCCACCCGAGGAGCCTGGACCCCGGCATGGAAAAAGGGTCCCGCAGGGGCGCCGGCGTCGGCGGGGATGAGCTCATAGCTGCTTCCAGCCTCTTCCCCTCTTTTCCAGGCATCTCAGATTTCTGGATGTCCAGAGCATCTGACAGACAGGAGCAGAGGACAAGAGGGGGCTGGGATATAGGCCCAAAGTGAAATGTGGGAGGCCAGCAGCATTCCCCTCAACCCTGCAGACCCAACACTATGGCTGGGGAAATAGCTGTCCAAAAGGTTCCCTGCATGGGGAGTGGGGCTACCCTGGTCACCTGACCATTGGATGGCTCTCTAGGAGGACAAGAACAGACAGATTGCAGTTAATGATACTGCCAAAGAGACAGGGACACCCAGCCAGGTGGCACCTGGGAGACTGGATCAGATATCCCTAAAGTACCCCACCTAAACTCCCTGTGAGTTTACCAACTATAAAGACTGGATTTTCTATCAGCCTGTCAGGGTTATTGCCACTGTCAATCACAGTCATCATAGGCCAGAAATGGCCTTGAAGGTTGAACACTAGGTCCTTAACTCTCTTCAAGTCATTGTCTCCACTGTGGGAACCTGAGGATGGAGGGACAGGGGATCTTATGCTCAGGGCAGCTAATCTGCAGCTGGACAGCTCTCCCTGGCATTGGGAACTAGAAGCCTCGTGGTAGTGTTGTTTCACCTGCAGGGAGAATTTTCATGGGAAGAGAGGGAAGAAATGAGCTACCAGTTACTAAATCCTTGGTCTGTTCTAGGCACTTTACCTGCTATGTGCCCAACATATAGTAGACATTCAATAAATAAGGGGCTGGGTGCATAATGAATAGCAGGGGGTGGATCTAACACCCTGACTAACGGCAGTCATTCTGCCTCCTAAGGGAGTGATATGATGCCTCTTCTAACTAGATACCTTAGTGTGAAACAAAGTACCTTGAAGAGCCATGTGATTTTGCAAAGCAGGTCTCAGGGAAGAGAGATGGGAAGCAAAGGGAAATAATTTGCTTAGCATAGGAGAACAAAAATTTGACAGCTACAGGAGAGAACCCAGGGGTGCAGGAAAGGGTGCCTGGGAGTTGGGGAGAGGGTTGGAGCTGGGCAGATGGTAGCAGGACTGAGCCTCCAGAGAAATACAACTATTGAGAATGGACAGCACAGGTGATGGGTAGACTTTTCAGAACAGGAAGGGGTAGAGATCACTCTTTAAGCGACTGCCTGAGCGGCACTTGCAGGGATCCAACCTCTAAAACATTATCCCTGGAGCATAAGTAAAAGCTGCCATATATGTGGCCCCCGTACTTAGGGAGATGAAGGAGTTTGTGGGGGTGATGTGTCCATTAAACAAAACTAAGGACCCAAAAGTTTTTGAGAAAGGTATAGAGGTAGGGATTAACACAAGGGATAAAAATACTTATCTTTGCTAATGTGTAACTGTTCACAGCTCTCTGTGAGTTCAGTGGTCAATACTTGTAGCCATCAGAACTCTCTAAATGGAGCAGGCTGCCTCCTACATGAAGTTCACTCCATTCATCATAGAGGTTTGTTTTGTTTTGTTTTGTTTTGTTTTGTTTTGTTTGTTTTGTTTTGTTAATCCTCACCCAAGGATATTTTTCCACTGAGTTTTAGAGAGAGTGGGAGAGAGAGGGAAAGACTGAGAGAAACATCGATGGGTTGCCTCCTGAATGCGCCCGACCAGAGCCTGGGCAAGGGAGGAGACTGCAACCAAGGTACATGCTCTTGTCTGGAATCAAACCCAAGACTCATTTGTCCTCAGGTGACACTCTATCCACTGAGCCCAACCGGCTCGGGCTAGAGACTTTTAAACACTCTCCCATGACACTCTCCTTGTTGGTTCCCATCCTGCTGACCAGAATGTTGACACCCAGAGTGACTGGAAGCCATGTGTTGAGGATGGCAGAGTTACCATCAGTGGGCTTCCGGGTGTAAAGAGAGTTCATGTGCAAGCGGGGGGAGAGGTGTAGCATTCCCTCCGCTTATTTAGCTAGGTAGCATTCTATCTTTGGTTATGTTGCAAGTTATCTCAGGATGGCATTAAAAGCCCTCCATGCTCTGGTTCTAACCCATCTTTCCACCCTTACCTTCTACTGCTTCTCTTTATGAACCTTGTGCTCCAAAAACACTTGCCCAGAATCTGTTGGATTTCTGGAAAGCCAAAAATACAGGGGGAACTGAGAAGCAGTGGCCAACAGGTTTGTGGACTTTGCCATGACCTGTCTTGCCTCTAGCTCCTCGTGTTTCCCTTCTCTAAATTGTTTTCCCTTCACCCCTGAGCCACTCCACATTGACCAAGGCCTCCCTCATGACCATACCAGCTTTCTATGATGCCTCCCCTGCCTTTATTACCTCCTGTACTCTCTGAGCAAGCAGTGCCTATCACAGTCATTAAAGAGTTTGCAAATATACCAGTTTCTCCTCTTTCCATCTTCACTGCCACTCTCACCGGAGAAAAGTGCACTTCCCTGATTCTTTTATATATAAAATAATGTGTGTGTGTGTGTGTGTGTGTGTGTGTGTGTGTGTGTGTGTGTGTGTTTATTGATTTCAGAGAGAGGAAGAGAGAGGGAGAGAGGAATAGAAACAACAATGATAAGAGAGAATCATCAATCAGCTGCCACCTGCACGCCTACTGGGGGTCCAGCCTACAACCCAAGCATATGCCCTGACCGGGAATTGAACCAGTAATCTCCTGGTTCATAGGTAAACATTCAACCACTGAGCCACACTGGCCGGGCATCCCCTGACTCTTTTAAAGATTAGTCTTGCTTTGGCTAATAACATGTAGGCAGAAATGACATGTATCACTTCTGAGCAAAAGCTTGAAACACAGAAAATGCTTCACTGTATTCCCTTTTCCCTCTGCCACAAGAACTGGCAAAGTTACAGATGCCTCCATCAACCTGGTCGCAGCATGAAAATGATGTGGAGCAAAGCTACAGACAGTCTGCAACGTACGTAGAGTGTGAGTGAAAGCTCTGTTGTTGAAAGCCATATAAATTTTGGATTTTCTCATTACCACCCCATCACCTAGCCTTAGCTGACCAATATAGAAACAATTCGTTTCTCATATTCTATTCTTACTGCCATGGAAATCCTAAAAGCACATAGAATTGGATCCTCCGTCAGCATGGTCCATGGGTGACTATGAGAGTAGAACCACCTTCTAACAAATAGTGTTAAAATTAAATTTTTTGCTATGCAAACTCCCTAAGATGTGAAGGCTATTTGTTGCTGCAGCATAACACAATCTATCCAGACTGTTGTCTTTAGATGTCTTACATATGTGTCTATCTTATGATCTTGATTAATATTCCCATATTGATAACATTGTGTCTGTCATCACTCCACCCAGCATCACTGTCTCTATTACCAATGGCATCATTCTCACCATTATGAAAACTGCCTTCTTGGCCATAATACTCCAACATCCCCAGATTATAAAATCAACATTCCCACCACCACCACCTCCAACATCAATGCCATAATCACTCCCATCATCACCACAATTACCACCACTATCACTTCCACCGTCATTGCCATAATTATCAGTGCCATCCACATTACTATCACCTACCCTTGTATCACTTCCATCACTGCCATCATCTCCAAAATAATCACATCTCTCACTATCGTCACCATATCACCTCTACTATCATTACTGATATTCCCTCCTCTAATATCTCCATCTTCACTGCCACTATCACCTCTATAATCACAAATACAATCACTTTCATCATCCCACTATAATTATTTTCACCATTACTTCCTATCTCATTATCACTTTCACTATTAGGAGCACCTCACTGCCTCTGTCACCTCTCCCATCACTTACTGTTATATTCATTATAAAACTCCCACTGTCATTGCCACTTTCTCTACCTCTACCAGCTCCATCATCACACTATCACCTTCAGCTTCACTGCCACCACCAATGTTGGATTATTTGAGTTATTCACAACACTCTCCTCCCTCCTTACTCTCCCCTCGAGGAGGGGTATTGCTTAGGTCTAAGAATATCTTATGAACACTGTGCTAGTTAAGGAGATAATATGCCAGACTGAATGTCTAGCCCACCTGGGTGCAGTAGGAGGTCTGGGGCCTGTTCTCCCAGTGAGAAGACCCAATCATTTCTCCTTCTTTTTGGTGCTAACCTTCACCCCCCTCCCCCACTCTTCTCTCTCTCCCATGTGGCATCCACATGGCCCTGGAAAGGACTGAACAATAAAGCAAATGCAAGATGTTTCTGTGTTTTTGAGCTCCCTTTTGTGGCTTTCTGGTGAGTGTAGACATATCCAAGACTTGGGTTTGGACTTAGAGGCGGTAGATGGAGCAGGTCTTTCAGCTGATTTTGGTTCTGAGCCATTTGGACTGACTTATTTGGTCAAGAAGTTCTCCACATAATCTAGTATGGCTCACTACAGTTCTCATTTTTATATTCTATTTAATTCTTTATTTTTATCAAAGTAATACATGTACATATTTTTAAAGTAAAATGTTCTACAAGGTTTATAATGAAAACCATAAGACTTCTGCTTCAATCCTGCTCCCTTCTGAGCCCTCCTTTCCAGAGGCAAGCACTTTGAATTGTTTTAACTCTTTCTTCTAGTGTTTCTGTCCATATTTCTAAATGACATGATAATGCTGATATTTCTTACATTTTTCAGTTTTAGGTTTATCTATCGACCTTTTTCTATATAAGATGAGAATACAGCTCTCTTACACCACTATATGTGCACACACACACACACACACACACACACACACACACACACACACGTGAGGTTAATCACACCTATATTCAAGTGCACCACTATTACTATCATTCACAATTGATCCACTTTACCTTTCTTGTACAATCTTTTGGTTCTTTGGGAAGTAATAATTACCTTGTTTTGCCATTTGCTTACCTTTCCATATATTATTTACTAATTTATACCAAACTCTCCAAAGGAACTGAACATTTCCTTTGAATGTACATTACTGTCCGTTTCATTTTCATCTTGGAGATCTCCTTCCTGGAGCCCTCCATCCTCATGGCCAATATGGACTGACTATTCTCTACATATTTTGCATAACTGTCATCATAACATTTTACTTCACTATCATTCTCAGACTTCCCTTTGCCCCTATCCTGATTGCTAGATCCTTTGTCTCCTTTCTCTTCTTCAGTTCACTTCCTACTTACTAGTAAGGTGTATAATGTTTCCCAGTATTCTCCTGGAAAAACAGTGCTTAAGAACTAATTTTTAAAGATCGTTCCTGTCCAAAAATATCCTTATTTTTATTGTCATACCCAATTGCTAGTTTGGCTGGATATAAAACTCTGGTGTAGAAATTATTTCCCTCAGAATTTAGAAGCATTTTCTATTTTCTTCTACCTTATATGGCAATTGTTTATATAGATGATATAATTCAGAGTCCCAATAATTTATAAATAACCTTTTTCCCCATTCTGGAAACTTTTAAGGTTTTCATTTCATGTTTTGAGATTCTACTGCAATGTGTCTTGAGGTAAGATGTTTTGCTTTTTCAGGTTTCAATGTACTCATAGAAAAAAATTTCACTCTATAAGTTCATAATCTGCAATTTCTAGGAAATATTCTTGTACGGTTTCTTTGGTAATTTTACCTCCTTTCTTTATTTTAATTCTCTCTAGGACTTATATTTTTAGATTCTGTTCCTAGACTGACCATATAACTTTTTCTGTCAATTTCCATTTTTTTTATTTGTGCTATTTTTTAAATTTGTTCTGACTTTATCTTCTAACCCTTCCTTTGATTTTTTTAAATCAAATATGGATGTTTATTCGTATTTCCAATAACTTCCTTTTTCCTGCTTCTTTTTAAAAAAAAAAAATCACCTCCAGTTCTCATTTAAAGAGAGGCATCATCTTCTGTTATGAGAAAATATTAATCACAATTACTCTTCATTGTTTCCTCTTGTTCCTTTTCCTCTTTGTTTGTTTTTAATCTCTGCCTTTCATGTTGAAAGCCTTCCTGAAATATCAATTCTTACCTGTCCATTCATATGGAAGTGTGAGGAACTAAAATTCTGATTGAAAGTGGTGGAAGTAAAAGAAAGTTATCAAGGAGCTTCATGGTAGGGTAATTGAGTGGGACTTGCAGTTTCATTGGAAAGCCAAATATTAAAATTTATAGGTCTTGCCCTTGCCGGTTTGGCTCAGTGGATAGAGTGTCAGGATGTGGAATGAAGGATTCAATTCCAGTCAAGGGCACATGCCTGGGTTGCAGGCTCAATCCCTAGTGGGGGGCATGCAGGAGGCAGCTGATCAATGATTCTCTCTCATCACTGATGTTTCTATCTCTCTCTCTCCCTCTCCCTTCCTCTCTGAAATCAATAAAAATATTTTTTTAAAAAAAAATTGTAGGTCTTTTCTCTTGGGAAAGTCAGTTTCCCCAAGAAAGTTTTCTCCAATATCTTGCCTTTGTGATACTGACCTGGCTTTCAGTGTCCTGGAGATTGAAGAAGAGATCTGAGAGACTCACCTTTCAGGAAACAGGCTTATATTTAATTCCCCGTTTTCATATTGGTTCCTGACCTCTCCTCCAGTTGTACCAGGTGCCTCTATGTTCAGAACTTTTCAGGTTCAACATCTCATAGCATAAACCTTCTATATTCTGCCAGCATGGGAGGGGATGATTACTTTGATGCATAGAGTAGAGGAATAAATCTGGAATAGGAAGGTTCTTACTGCTTTTTAAAAAATCTTATAACCAACTCTTCCATTCTTCACCCTCATTCTGAACCCTTGCCTTCAGAAGTAACTGGTGCCTCCAATTCCCAGGCTTTTCTGGGATTTTGTGGCTAGAATTGTTTTGCTACCTATTGGCTCCTGACATTTACCCAAAAACTTTGCAGGTTTGGGTTTCAGTTTTCTGTGGTCTGCTAAGTCAGGTACCACTCATCCATCCACCAATTTCCAAATTCTTAACTTCTCTTGTGTGATGCTATTTTCTCTCCCATTCTCTTTTTTCTTGTGGGTTTATGCCTTTTTTAAAATCCCATTAATGGCATTTTAGTGGGACTTCTGGAAGTAGCCAAGATAAACATGTGTGTTCAATCAGTGATGATTAAAAAGTCTAATGTTCTCTATTGGAGTTTGGGACCAAAGTAACAGTAAATCTTAAAGCATTATTCCACCTTGCTTTGCCTGAGTCCTCTGTGCCTTTATCTTCTGAAGTGGATAACTGGTTGAAGGTAGTCCTGATCACAAATAACCATATTTCACCAAGATTGCAAATCAAGTGTAACACAATAATCCCAAATAACACAAACATCATCACTTCTAACGTAGCTTCTAATGCCATTACTACCACTGTTATCATCATCAATACTACCCATACCTTCACTTCATGGTGGCCTCCATTACCACTTCCACCACTGCCCCAACATCTCCTTAACCTCCTTCTTCATCATCTACTCCAAAGTGTCTATCACCACCATCACTTCTGACATCACCACCACTTCCCCCACCATCATTATCTCATCATTATGAATGTCCAACACCATTTTCACCACTTCCACAATTTTCACCACGTCTTCCATCATCTCCTCCAGCATTATCACCTCTAGAACATTTTTTAAAACTATATATTGACTATATTCTTCTCCATATGAGTTGCAATAGTGATTTTCAGTAATGTGGAAGAGTGATTTCTACCTTTGAACACACAGCATTCTTCTTTTGGAAAAGGGAAGCGTGGAAAAGAACCTACTGGTTTCTCCAGCTCAAACCACATACATGGGAAGAGGGGGAAAGGGATTATCCATTGAGCCCTTTCTAGGTAATAGGCATTATACTAGGCACATTAGTTGGAGCATTTTCTCTGGTAAGAATCACTGCCTCAGTTTTACAAGAAGGAAACTGAGATTCCCAGATGCTAAATAACATATTCAAGGCCACACAATTAATGAGTGGTGGAGCCAAGATTCCCAGCCCTGTGTGACTTCAAAGTCCATATTCTTTCCATTACACTATACTGGCGAGAAATCTCAGGAGCTCAGTTTAAGCACAATGGGTTATGACTCTGAGCAAAGAAAGCCATAGTTATGGTCCCTGATCCCAGGGAGATCTGGTCCGATGAAGCAGGAAGAAGCCCCTTTCTCAAAAAGACTGTTATCTGATGAAGAAGATCCAATCCCAGGCTCAAAGAGCCTGTACTCTGCCTGAAGACCTCACTCCAGCAACTCTTCACAGTGCCCAATCCCTGCCACCTCTCCCTGACCTTGGATTCCCAGAGGGAGAGGGAGGGAGTGTGGACATTCAGTCCTGGGAATGCCTGGGGTTGGGAGAGCTGAGTTATTTTGGGATTGTTTACATTTGGAATCTTCCTGATCTTTGGTCCCAGAAAAACACCCACATGTTGGAAACTCATCCGAGTTATTCACTGTTGGGGTTTTTCTTCATCTCCTTCAGCTTTTTCTTCTTCTTGGATGGAAAAAAAGTCTGCTAGTGATTAGTCACAACCTGTGAGGCTCAGCTTTTGACAGCCCCACTGAGAAGAGAGAGACAAAGAGGCTCATAGAGGGGCCTATGGCAGATGCTGCTGGGGAGGAAATGTGGTTCACAGTATTGACCTCCAGGATGAGAGATGATCTATTCACCTCTATCTGCCAAAGGACAGTCACTCCCTAAACGATGGCTGTTCCATTCCAAGCCCTCGACCTAACTTTACTTGGGAGCACAAGCCAGATCATGTATTAGAAGGAGACCTAGGGGGTCAGGACCTGTGCAAGCAGCCAAAAGAAAGAGGGGAGGGGAGCAGGTGCCAAGCACAAAGGATGCCTGCCCTTTGGACACCATCTCCACTGACAATTCAGAGTGCCACATTTCAGGGTGGAAGTATAAGCTGTGACAATCCCATACCTCCTGGACAGCCATAAGTTCTCTGGAGGGTTTTATTACATCTTTGGACTCCTATAAATCCCAGGGTGTGAGCAGGCCTCCTGCTTTTTTGTGAGAAGGCTAAGGGTTGGGTGGGGTTGAGCACTGTCCACAGAGGCCAGGACAAAGGGAAATTGTTTGAGCTGAAGAACTAAGGCCTGGAAGTCAGATCTGGATCCAATTTTAAAATCTAAGAATTGTGAAACATGGTGGGGAGGGGGTAATAAAGGGAATTTGGGAAATCTCTTTTGGTGTAGGTCTTTTTAAAGAGGTTTCAAGGCAACAAAGGGAAAATCAATTAATACAATAAGCAACAATACAACAGGATGGCTCTGCCATTCCTAAGCAGTGTGGGACCCGAAGAAAAAAAAAATTTTTTTTTTTTTTTGGCCAGGCTCCTGTCTATGTAAACCATTTGAGTCATTTAAAATTAGTGTGTCAGCGGCATTCTAAAAGCCCAGTTCTTGTGTGATCCCACATAAAAAATATTTCAAGAGCCTTGGCTGGGTGGCTCAGTTGGTTGGATTATCATCCCATACACCAAAAAGTTGCAGATTCAATTCCCAGTCAGTACACATACCTAGGTTATGTGTTCAATTACTGGTTGGGGAGTGTATGGGAGGGGAGTGTATCAGAGACAATGGATGGATGTTTTTTCTCTGATATCTCTCTCTCTCTCTCTCTCTCTCTCTCTCTCTCTCTCTCTCTCTCTCCCTCCCTCCCTCTCTTTCTAAAAATCAATAAAAACATATCCTTGGGTAAGTATTAAAAATTCTTCACAAGCCAGACTGCCTGCCTGGAACCAAGTGTGGCTATAAGGTCCAGAGTGACTGCATAGGCATGGATCCCATTGCTTTGTTGGTGCAACTGGTCAACCCCACACATGGGATAGAGGGTTAGAGAGTGCCTGGAGGAGAAAGATAGACTGGAGCCCACACAGGTCCCAGTCCCAGCTCAGGGTACTGAGACTGGAGGAAGTGACCTCTCAGCAGGGTACCTCAAGCTTCTACAGTGGGGGATACTGAGGGGCTGGGGTTTTAGTCCTGGCTCTGTCTTTTACCGGCCATGTGACCTCAGGCCATCCTCTGTTGCTCTCTGGGCCTCAGGTTCCTCATTGGTAAAACAGAGAGAGCTGTTGTGAAGAGTCATAGCCCAGCATCCTGGTTATGGTCCTGGCCCTCCCTGCAATAGGTGAACTTGCCTATGGCCATGCGGTCCAGGTCTACAATCTTGGCCCTTCTTCCAGAGACTCCAGGATGAGGTTGTACACTAGCCAATACCG
This sequence comes from Cnephaeus nilssonii, assembly GCF_951640355.1. Classification (NCBI taxonomy): domain Eukaryota; kingdom Metazoa; phylum Chordata; class Mammalia; order Chiroptera; family Vespertilionidae; genus Cnephaeus; species Cnephaeus nilssonii. The sequence continues at coordinate 43,047,938 of NC_137086.1, read as the reverse complement.
CTTCTCCTTACCCCAGTACCAGCCCTGGGGCCAGAGCTCTGTTCTTCTTGAGAAGAGGGGTATGTGTGAGAAGAGGCTCTGTGGGGGAGGGCAGAAGGCCAAGGTAAAGGCCTGTTATCCAAAACAGGTACTTGAAGCCAGCAGGGTTCAAGCTGCAGGTCACTCAAGGGAGGTTCTTGAGGATGTTATACTAGCAAAAACACTGTCAGCTTGGACTGAAGGGGACATAGAGGAGGAAATAAGAGAAGGCGGTATGACAATGAAAGCAAAAATTCGAGTGATGCAGCCATGAGCCAAGGCATAAGGACAGCATCCATCCTAAAAGAAGCAAGGGAATAGATTCTCCTCTATGGGGTCACAGGATCAGGAGCTGAGAGTTATCTTGGCCTTGTTGTAGGAAAAGAAGATGGCAGCTGAGCCCTCAGAGAAAAATATTCGAGCCGCCCTATTGATTCAGTCCTATATGTGACTGAATCCTGACAGCTACCTAGTACAAGTCCACATTCTGGTCTACAAAGCTGCCCTGTGAGTCAGCTTGGGAGCAGCCAGGGTCTGGGGACCAGGTGGGGTGTGGGGATCAGGACTTAAATAAGCTAGGCATGACCTCTCTCCTGACTTCCTCTTTCTCTCCTATTACCCACCCCCAATAATACACTTAGGCGCTTCTTAGAAAATTCCTCTGATGGCACCTGCGCTTGCCTGTGGAACTTGACTAAGGTCCCCTATGACCCTCAGCTAGAACACCCAGAGATAAAGGCAAAGGAAGCCCTTGGCAATGACCCAGCAAGGACTCCCCAAGAGCCTGTGGAGACACTCAATGAGCTTTCCATCCCCAGAACTCTATCTTGCCAGGTGGTTACTCTGGACATCTGCCCACTCTCCTCACACTGCAGAGCCCTCTGAATCCTCAGCCTGGAAGGCTGTCCCCTGCCTGCCTAGCCCACACCTCCACTTGGGAGCATCTCACTCGTCCATCTATGGCTACTTGTTTTAAACCAAAATGTAGCCTGTCAAAGAATTTGTTTCTCTTGCTTGAAAATTTAAATGAAAAGTCTAACCAGTACATAAAAATCTACTCCATTTAATTATTGAACACTTAATGTACCAACATTATCCAAAAGAAGAGACTCATGTGCATTGCTGACCCCAGAGCAAGGGCTGGAGCCACAGGTGCAATGCCATCCCTGGCAATGCAGCCCCATCCTGGTGATGTAGTGTGGGACAGGTACTGGCACCATCCAAAGAGGAGAAAGAGCTAAGTGCCTGCAGGTCCAGAGATGTGAAATGAGGGGAGAATGGGTCTCCATAATTGTGTGTCAGATGTCAACCAGGCCTGAGATTCGCCAAAGAGGGGGAAAGGGTGGGAAAGATTACTAAGAAAGCAAAACAGATGAAAAAACTACACTCGAGGCCCAAAGTATGGGGATTATGGCCACAAGGACGGTGGGCCTTGGCCTAGGTTGGTGACACCAAGGCCAATCAATGTGTTTCTGCTCAGAATATCGTTATCATTTATTAGAACAATATTCTTTCCGGTCACTCTCAAAACTAATAACTCCAGGGATGGAGTTGTGCATTAATTCTGCCATTTTACAGATGGAAAAGCTAAAGTAAAGTGATGATGTTTGTGTCCTTTTTCCTTATTAACACTTCATGGCAGAAACCTGAGGAGGAGCCCGGGGAGTAGTTTGAAGTCCCCAGAGGCTACTCCAAGCCCTGCATTTTGGTACAGCCCTATCCTTGCCCTTCTGAGCCAGGTCATAGAGTCTGACTCTCAGTGGGACAGGAGGGGACATTGGTCACCAGGAAGTAGCCCAACCCTGTTGGCCAGGTATCGTTACCCACAGTGACCAGCCAAACTTCCTAGGCCTGGGCCTATTGTCCAGGAGAACTGGCACCTTAGAAATCAGCCCTCACTCTGTCAGAGAAAGATTAGCCTCATCTTGAGTACCTGTGTCCAAGCAGGCCTGTTCCATTCTGCTTAGGCCACTTTGTGCTGGAATCAAACCTGGGCCCAGCCTCCACCATCGGACTGAAAGCTCCGTAAAGGCAAACTCTGATCTCTCTTCCTTCCACTTTCCATGTTTACGCTCAGGACTGTTTCTTGCTTTTTCTTTTCTTTTTAATACCCTGCCATCTCCCACCCAACCCCAAGAAAACTGGCATTCAATAGTTGCTACTTTCTCCTTCCAGATACCCATCTGTCAATCCTGGATTTTTCTTCAGAGACCCACAGAGACCCACCATGTGTTTGCCACTCCAAGAATGGGTCTGAGTCTCCCCTTTTCCCAGGTGGAGAAAGCAAGTCTCAGAAAGGTTGGGTGACTTGCCTGTGAGGGTGTACTTAGTCCTGGACCTCTGGCCTCCCAGCCCGGGGTCCATTCTCCCAGACGACCTCGCCATGGCCCCCTGGCGTCCACCCCAAGTAAAACCTAGGAGCAGGGACAGGAACTGGGACAAAGAGGAGGAGGACACTGGGGCCTAGGCCTTGACCCCAAGTTCCTATTTATAATCTCTGTTCCGGAGACGGCCACTTAAACACACATTCCTGATAAGTGAAAAATCTTTGGCACCAAGCAAAAAATAGCCTGTGGCCCAGACCACAATTGCACAGCTGGAGCAGGGTGAGCAGGGGCGACGCGGGCTCAATGGTGCAGGACTGGCTGCTGAGGGGGGAGAGGGGTGACAGGCGGAGCCGGAGTTGGGACAAGTGAGTGGGACTGCAAATATAGCCGGTTAAATATAACTCTGCCGACCTGGACACGATGCCAGCGTCCTCTGCAGAGAGCTTTTCCCAAATCGGCTCGGATCTCCTTTTCCCAAAGGAAGTGAGAGCCAGAGGCCTGGAGGGGAGGAACTGAAGGGATCTGGTGGTGATGGAGCCCAAGGCTCTGGAGAAGTCTGCAAACAAACTGGGGACCAAGAACAGCAGTTCTGCTGGTATCTTCTAGAAGTGCCAGTTTCATGGGGCAGTGAGGCCATGCCTTGAGACAGAGGGTATCTCATTCCCAAAATAGCTTGTCAAGACCTTATACACCTTTCAATTCCAGGAGGACTGATACTGAGACCTCTTCTCCAAGAAGGCTCAGGCCAGGGCAGAAATGGAAGTGAGAGATGTGGGAAATTCTGGAGTCCAGAGGCCGGAGTGATTCCCAGGGGCCTCAGGGAAAGTAGCATGGCCCCTCCTCCCTCAGGGCCCCTCTAGAGCAGGATCCTGCACCAGCTGCCCCGGAATGATGCCACGGGCTGCGTGGGTTAAATACTCTTGGCAAATTTTCTCTGCTCCTAACAATTCCCTCTAAGGTCCCTTAGGTCCTTTTGGCGGGAGCTTGGCTCTGAGCTCTGGATTTTGGAGAGAGAGAGAGAGAGAGCCACCCGCCCAGCTTCAGGAGTTTCTACACAGTAGCAAATAGGGTGGAGAACTCCAGGTCTCAGGCCCTCCTCCCTGTGTGGAGGCATCCCCTACATTTCCGGGAGGTCCCAGAAAGGGTCTCAGCTCACAGTTGGGGAAGAGCCTCCTCCCCTGTCTGCTAGGAATGACTTGCATCACTTCCACTCACACCTCATTGGCCAGAACTTAGTCTTAAAGGCTGCCCCTAACTGTAAGAGAGACCCTGCTACCACTGTACCTGAGAACCCCCTCCATGCCCACGTGTCCCCACATCCCCAAGGTTAGCAGGCCCCAGCATGCTAACCTGTACTGCTTTCCTTCCTCTCCTCCCTGCGGTTGAGTCATTGGGTCCCATGGAGAAATGGAGCATCCCTGTCTCCACTACTGAGCTGCATGGCCTGAAGCATCCCTTCCCGAACCCCAAACCACACCAAGTACAGCAGGTTCTCTCTATCAAGGGTACGATCCACACTTAGCACACTGCTTGCCCTCCCTTCCACATCCTTCCAATTGAAGGGAACCCCCCTTGGGTGTGTGATCCTGTGGGAAGCAATGCCCACTCCCCACTTCAGAAGATGAGAGTGCCAAATCCTCTCCTCACTGTCCCTGACAGCCGGGGCCAAGTACCCTGCACAGTTCAGCAAAGAATATGCCAAAAGGAACCCCTCAGTCCCCGAGGCTGCAGCTGTCCGGGCTTCTGCCACAGTGTGGGGGACGGAGCTGCACACTTGGAGCACCCAACTCTGGGGTCCCGTGTGGGGCCCTGGCCCTTCACTCCTCAAATATGTCCTGAGAGTTCACCCTCTGCCACATGGTATGCCAGTTACTGCAGGTGCCAGAGGGAAGGAGACGCAGGAGCCGCTCCTGCAGCTGCTCACAATCAGGTGTGCTGAGTGATGACGGAGGCCAGCAGGAAGCCCCACCCATGGGAAGCAGGCTCAGGAAGCCTCTGGAGGCCATGGAGGCAGAAGGGTTGAGAGATTTCAGGCAGGGGCCCTGTGTGTTAAAGATTCAGAATGAGAGGCAGGGAGGGAGTCTATTTGAGGATGTGGAAGAACAGTGTGGCTGCTGTTGGGATGAAGGGGAGAGAGACAAGAAATGTAGAGTAAGGTTAAGTGAGGGAGTAATAGCCAGATCATGCCTAAGGCAACTCCTATGCAGGCAATAGGGAGTCATTGAACAGTATTAATCAGTAGGTAACCTGATCTATTTATATGTTCAGAAGGTCCTTTAGCCACAGCATGGAGAGTGGATGGAAGGGTGCCTACACAGGATGTTGGCAGACCAGATAGGAGGCACTTGTCAATGTTCAGGTGAGCAATGGAGGTAGCCTGGACTCTGATAATGGAAGGAGGATATATAGAGAGGTGGTCAGTCTTGAGACATAGTTAGGCAATAGAATTCATAAAACAAGGTTAATACTTGGATGTTGGAAGGAGAGAGAGAGAAAAGTAAAACATTCACTCATTCATTCATTTATACATTCATTTATCAGATACCCATGCAGTTCTCTGCCAAGCACTGGGGATAGAGTAGTGAGCAAGACAATGAGGTCTCTGCTCCCAGGAGTTTACATGCTAGTGCAGATGTACAACAAACACAGAAACGAATGTGAGATCATGTCAGGTAGTGATAAATGCTAAAATGGCCAGAAAACAGGGTAAATGGGAAAGAGTAGTTTAGAAGAAGGGCCTGCCTCGGATAGGCTGTTCTTTGGAGGAATTTGCAGAGGACAGAAAGTGCAGAAGCTGAGAGAGGGAAGCCAGCAGCCGTCTTTGAGGAACAGAAGGAAGACCAGCGTGACTGGGGTGCAGTGAGTGAGTAGAAGCTTGGAGAAAATGAGGATGGGGATCAGGCAGCAGCCACATCTTGTAGGCCACAGTGACTCATTTCAATTTTGTTCTAAATGAAATGAGGAGTCACTGGAGGGACCTGATCTGAGTCTCTCTCTCTCTCTCTCTCTCTCTCTCTCTATATATATATATATATATATATATATATATATATATATATATATATTTCAGAGAGAAAAGGAGGAGGAGAGAGAGAGAGAGATAGAAACATCAATGATGAGAGAGAATCACTGACTGGCTGCCTCCTACGTGCCCCACACTGGGGATAGAGCCACAACCTGGGCATGTGCCCTGACCGGGAATCGAACCGTGACCTCCTGGTTCATAAGTCAACGCTCAACCACTGAGCCACGCCAGCTGGACTGAGTTATGCTTCTTAAAAAGATTTTCAGCAGCGTCATGCCTATATTAGTTTGCTGGGGCTGACATAGCAAAGTACCACAAACTGAGGGGCTTAAACAACAGAAATGTACTATCTCCTGGTGTGTTGGCTAAAGGTCCAAGATCAAGGTGTCGGCAGGCTGGTTCCTTTTGAGGGCTATGAGGACACGTCATCCATCCTCTCCTCTAGATTGAGGAGGCTGCTGGAAAGCTTTGCCTTTCCTTGGCTTATAGAAAAGCATCACCCCAACCTCTGCCTTCCTCTTCATGTGGCATTCCCCCATGTGTTTGTGTCTTTGTCCAAATTTCCCCTTTTTATAAGGACACCAGGCCTATTGGATTAGGGCCCACCCTAATGACCTCATCTTAATTAATCACATCTGCAAAGATCCTACTTCCAAATAAGACACATTCTGAGATACTGGTGTTAGGATTTCAACAAATAATGTTGGAAGGGGACACAATCCAACCCGTAACAACTGCATTCACTCTTACGCTTGGTGAGTATAATTTGGTACTAGAGATCTTAGGTAGTTACACTGTCAGGTATCCAGTGAGGAAGCAGTGGGCGGCGATGGTCTTTACTGAGGTGGTAGTACTGAGGGGGAACCAGTGTGGAAGGAAATGGTGAGTTCAGTCTTAAACACGATGATTTTGAGTTGTCAGCAAAAGATTCAAGAGGAATATCCAGTGGGCAACTGACATGTGCTGTGGGCCACAGGAGAGACGTGGGGCCCAGGATGTTGATTTGGGAACCAGGAGTGTCCCAAGCAGTAATTAAAGTCAAGGAATTAGGTGAGGCCATTGGGAAACATGTATAGAGGAAAGAAAACCAATATATGGGGCTGGGCCCTGAGGAACAATGACATTTAAGGCCTGGGCCAAGGGGACTCCAAAGCAAACTGAGGAGGGGCAGCAGAGACCAGGGGCAAATCAGGAGAGTGATGCCTTGTGAGCCAGGGGAAGGCAGAGTTTGAAAAAGGAGCAAATTGACCTCTACTTCTGGTACAGGTGAGCTAAGTTACTTGGATCAATCCTACCTACTAAGAACAAAAAGAGTGATGGTGAATTCCTTTTAAAAACATAATCTGAAGAGCATAGAAGAGCTCACAAGAAATTGGGAGTTACCAGGCCAAATCTAGAAGAAGGAGAAAGGTAAGGGAGTACCCCAACCCTGAAGGCACTTGCCAATCTCTACGAAAAAGCTTCGAAGCCTAGCTGTAATTTTTCACACTCTCCTGAAGGTGCGGGGCGGGGGGGGGGGGGGGGGTGGAGGGGGGAACCCAGGGCTTTCCCAGGCTCTAACAGGCCACAGCCACACTAAACTGGAATTCTGAAGAACTGCACCCTCAGGATAAGGGGGCACTGAAAGGAAAATGGCCACTCACCTTCTCCCCACCCCCCGCCCCGACGGCTGTGTGGGCGCATGTGTACACACGTGTGCCTCTCAGGATTATGCAGAGAGTTGCCTTGATGTGTCCTACAGATCTGAGGAAGGGGAAAAAAATTAATGGGGGAAGTAAGGAAGGGAAGAGAGAAGGGAGAAGAAAGAGAGAGTTTATAAAACAAACACAGGTCCCCACTGGAATCACTGGACCAAATTTATATCACTGGGGGAGTTCAAGGAATCTCAAACTGTGACATTTTATTTAATTGGGATCATACTTTTAGTCAGTTTTTTCACTTTATATGACTGAGAAGATAACATTTTTAATCCTGTTCAAAATGAGATCTCAAAAACCAAAGGGTATATGCTATGGATATGCTTTCCAAAGAAAACCTGAAGTAGCTGTGTTAATTTCAGACAAAATAGGCTTTTAGGAAAAGGTCTAAGATAAGGCGATCCATTCACAATCATAATAGATTTCGATCACCAGAAAAAAAATACACAAATGTAAGCAATATGCACCTAATAACTTAGTCTCTAAAGTGTATAAAGTAAAAATTATCAGGACTTCAAAAAGTTGACAAATCCACAATCACGGTGGGAGGTTTTAACACATGCTGTTAATCGTTGATAAAACCAAAAGAAAAAAATCAGTAGAGATATAGCTATTTTGAAAAAATAGGATTAACAAACTTTACCTAGTGTACATATATAGAAAACAGCACTCGACACCTACAGAAAATCCTTTTTTCTCCTTCAACCACCCTGGGAAAATTTATATAAATTATCGTAAACTGGGTTCCAAAGCAAATCTCAACAAACATAAAAAAATGAAATCATAAAGAGAATGCTCTCTAATCCTAATGCAATTAAATAAGAAATTTATTCTAAAAAGACAACAGAGCCCTGGCCAGGTGGCTGTCAGTTGAAAGGTTGTCCCATACACCAAAAGGTGGTGGATTCAATTCCTGGTCAGGGCACATACCTAGGTTGTAGATTTGATCCCTGATCAAGATGTGTATGGGAGGCAACCCATCTATATTTTTCTCTCATTTTCTCTCTCCCTAAAATCAATAAAAACGTATTCTCAGGTGAGGATTAAAAAAAAAGACAACAGAAAAATCCACTTATGTTTGGAAATTAAGAAATATATTTGTAAGTAATTTAAGTGTCAAAGAATAAATCATAGGAAAACTACAAAATATTTTGAACTGTAAAATAATGAAAATATTATGTATGAAAATTTGTGATGCACCCAAAGCAAAAAAGAGGAAATTTTACTGCCTTTAAATATTAGAAAAGGAAAGAGGCTGAAAAATAATGAGTTAAGCATCAATCTCAATAAGTTAGAAGAATACCAAAACAAATCCAAAGATAATAAAAGGAAATACTAAAAATTAGAGCAGAAAATGATGAAATAGAAAACAAGTATATAATATAGAGGTTCAACAAAACCAGTAATTGAATCTTTGAAAGGACTGATAAAATTTAAGAAACACTGGCAATGATTGAAGAAATTAGAGAGAGAGAGAGAGAGAGAGAGAGAGAGAGAGAGAGAGAGAGAATGAGAGGAGACATGAATAACCAATAGCAAGCAGGATGAGAAAATAGACATCACTGCAGATTCTGTCAAGATGTAGAACGATAAAAGAATGCTATAAAAATTGTATGTGCATAAAGCTGTATGCTACTGCGAGGTCAAGTAAAATGCCATGAGGGCACTTACCATGATGCCAGCCCTCTTAACTGTCTGTGTGTCCTCCCTGCCAGATGCCCTCCCTGCCCCAGGCAAGACCTCAGGGCCCCTGACTTTCAGGTGGAGGCCCTTGCCTCTCAAATCCTAGCTCAAGGGCTGAAGGGTCTCGATGGATCTCAGACACTAACTTGCATTAGTTCACACAAGTCAGGATACCAATCAGATGCCAATTTGTTCTCCTGTAGCAGGAACTGTCCCTTCTTCAGGTCTGGAATACACCTCCACTCCAGGCACCCTTTCCCAGGATCAGGGTGGGGAACAGAATAGCAGAATAGCTAAGTACAAGTCATCAGAAGCTAAGCAGCCTGGGTTCAAATCCTTGCCCTATATTTTACCTTCAGCTCTTTGAGTTTCAATTCCTCATTTATAAATTCAGGATAACAACAGATTATTGTGAAGATGTAATGAGTTAATAGGCATAAAGAGTTTAGAATAGTGCCTGGCATACACTAAGCACCCAATAAATGTTAATAATAACAACTACTACTATCTGAGAAAACAAACTCTGACGCAGAAGATTGCTTAGTGAATGTGGAACCAGAAAAGAGATGTGGAAAGGTTTGGAGGAAAATTTTACTTCGCTCTGGGGAAGCCTAATAAAATATCTCAACTCCACAGAGAGACCAGACCCCTCCCCTATTTCCGGATCTTCCCATCCCTGAACATAGATAGAAAACAGCAAACAGCTCTTATTTCTCTGATCTTTTTCATCCTAATCTCACCATTTCAACCCACCAGCCCCTTTGTAAATAAGCTAAGCATCAATGAGCTAAGTTCACAATTTCTGTAGCTGTGAACTCAGAGTTGTTTCTTAATGCCCCACTCCTCAATTTTACATAAATTTCACAGAATCATCCAAGTGGCTGGGTTGTTCTAGTTATCTTTTGCTGCATAACAGACCACCTCAATCCTCATGGCTTAAAACAGAGGTTGGCAAACTATGGCCCACTTCAGTTTTTGTACAGCCCACAAGCTTAGAATGGCTTCTTACATTTTTAAAGAGTTGGGAAAACATCAAAAGCATGCTATTTCATGACAGGTGAAAATGATATGAAATTCAAGTTTCAGTGTACATAAAGTTTTATTGGAACACAGCCACGCCCATTCATTTGTGCATTGCCAATGGCTGCTTTTGCAGGGCAACAGAGACATAATGGCCCACAGAGCCTAAAATATTTAGTACCATGAAATTTGCCAGCCCCTGATTTAAAACATCAGCTGTCATTTATTTTGCTCACAGATCTGCAGCTTGAGCAGCACTCAGTGGAGACAGATTATCTCTGCACCTTCCGTAGCCTGTGGGCTGGCTTGAGGCTAGGAGTGACTCACCATTGGGGGAGGAACTGTCTGAAGTCCTGCTCACTCACCTGTCTGGCAGTTGGTGGGGCTGCCCGCTGGGACTCAGCTGGAACCTTTGGTCGGATCACCTACAAGTGACCTCTCCATGTGGCTGTTTGGCTCCCTCACAGCATGGTGGCTGGCTTCCAAAAGCACATGTCACAAAAGGCAGGAAGTTGAAGCTGCCAGTTTCTTAAGACCTGGTCCCAGAACTGGCACTGGGTCACTTTCATTATAGTTTGTTGGTCAATCTGTCACAGAGCCCAGATTCAAGGGGAGTCTATATAGACCCACCTCTCGTTGGAAAGGATGTCAAAGAATTTGGCAGCCATGTTTTAAACCCACCACAGTTGTTGTGAGATTTGGGAGTACACAGCGGGGACTCCATAAAGGGTAGATGTTATTATTGCTATTAATCAACATCAGCATCACCATCATCTCTGATTATGCTTTAATGAAGTCTTTGCTCATGGGGGCCCAGGAGGCACCGTGGCTCCTCCCTAGGTGTTGAGTCACACAGATTCGGATTACAACTGCTCTGGAGCAGAGCGCAGACTTCCCTCTACGTTTCAGAAGCTCCTCAGGTGATTCTAATGTGCAGCTTGAGTTGAGGACCACTGAGCATGGGGGCAATTCTAGTATTTGCTGTTGGCCCACATACAGTAAATGGATCCATTTCTCCAGCCCTTTCTGTAAAGACTTGAGGAGGAGAATCTGGTTCAACTCTAAATTCCCTACAGAGCCCAGGCCAGGGCCTGGGGCACAGCAGGGTCTCAACGGGTACCAGTGGGGTGGCATGCATCTGAGGATCTCAGGATTCCTACCTTCCAGTTGGGCCACCCCATTCCCTGCAAGCATGTTCTGAACTGACCCAGAACAGAGGTGCCTAGCCTTTGTCCAGCCTTCCAAGTCCCTTCATTTCCCTGCCTTTCCTTTTGGAATGGGCCGTTTCTGAGACAACACATTGAAAGAGGCATGAGCTCAGAGCAAAGAAACTGTTCGGTTGTTGCTTTCCTTGGGCAGAGGTGCAGCACTGAGTGGAGTCGCTGGTTGTTTCAGGGGATGAGGAATGGGTCTGGATGTGACGGGAGTCGTCAGCCATCCTTGTAAAGGCCCACACACAGCCCATGACCAGCCATGTCACATCTGAAGGGCCCTTGCCACAGGCCCCATTCCACGTCAAAGCCCAGATTCCAGATGCCAAGCTCCAGAGTCAGGGCCGCCATCTGCCACAGCTCCCGCCAGACCCCCCAGCCTGAAGCCATGTGCAGGAGTCCTGTCCGTGGGGAGCTGGGCCTCCAGTTGTGGAGCACATGGACTGGCAGATCTGCTTCCACCCACTGCAGGCCTCACCAAGGCGTTTGGAGCTCAGAGTTACTAATGCGTGTTTCTCCATTGGAGGAGGGGTCAGGCAACCTTTCATCAGCTGGGCCTTGTGAGGTCACAGCCTCACCACAAGCCTCATCCACATCAGTCACACCGAGGAAAAACTGCTTCCCAGTCACACTCATCCCTGATTCTGGTCACAGCCATGTGACCTCAGACTGACCACAACCATGGCTGTAGACTGACCCTGACACTGACGGGGACTGATTCCAACCCTGGCCAAGACCAGCCTCTGACACTGGCCACAAAACTGACCCTGTTCAAAGGCTAACTCAGACCCTGGCTGAAAAACCGAGCCTGAGCCTGACCACAGGCTGATCTCCAAACGCTGAGTAGAGTTAGTGGAATGTATCAAACCATAGCACAGCTTCATGGACCTACAGGTACACCAATCTGGCTACACTTTGAGTGACAACCATGGGCCAGGAGGCGGGTCTGTCTTATGCAAACCTTGGGCCTCCTGCAGCAAGTAGGTCCTGAGTAACTGCTCCCAGAAGCACCCTCTAGAACACCTGAAAGAGTCAACTATTTGCCAAGCGCACCAGCTTGCTTGATCTCTGACCCCTTGCCCTGGAGCTTCCCACCAGGCAGGCCTTCTTCCCTTTGCTTACTCTAACCCTGCCAGGTCCAGTCCTACCTGCCTGATGGAGGCTGGTCTGACTCCACCTAGGTTTTCAAAGAGCTCTGACCCGCATGATCCTCACAGGAAGTGTCCTCTGGGGGCCACTAGGGAACATCTCTCTCCAACCACGAGTAGACACAGGATTCACCCCTTGCTTTCCCCAACATAATTCAGTGAAGGCAAGTCTGGAATCATTTAAATAAAAGTTCTCTGTCTTCTTGCATATATTGTTGCTGGGAAGAAGTTGAGGGTCAATCCGATTTTGGTTTCTCTTTATAGGTAATCTGTCCTTTCTCTTCCAGTGAGTCAGGAGAGGGGATACAGGGCAGAAGGGGAAAGGAGAAGATTATCCTTTGGGACATTGTGTAGACTGTGGGTGGGGGTCTGATTGAGGGTGCCTTGTCATCTATCTGCACCTATGCTCCAAGCCCAACCACTCTTCCCTCTCCAGTATTCCTGAACCTCGAGTCCCTGAGAGTCCATTCACACAGCCCCTATTCTCAGAGCTAAAGACCTCCCCTTTCTCATGACAAGGGGCCGTTCCTCATTCCTGCATGACTGGTCAGGGGACACATATGAGTATCTGCTATGCAGGGTGTGTGCATACTTGTGCTCATACATGTGGATGTACCTGCATGTGTATATAAATGTTTGTGTGATTATGTGTATATGCACACTTGTGTACAATTACATGGATACAGATGAGTGGGTGTGTGTAAGGTGTTTAGAAGTGAATGTGTATATTTGATATATGTGTGGGTATACAAGAGTTATGAGAATATTATGAATGTGTTACATATGGGGTGTGTCTACATGTGTGCTTTTGTGTGTGTATATGTTTTTGAGAATATGTTGCTTTCCCATCCCTGATCAGCAGTGTGCTTTTGGGGGCAGGCACCCTGCAGTGGCCCTCACCGTGTTTCCTGCACAGTCCTGGGACTGGGTGTGGCAGATTCCCAGCAAAGCTTCAGGGCTTGGGTCCAGTGGGACAATATCCCAGGTCTCTAGAGTCTGTGGCCAGTAGTAGCCTTGACAGAGCCAGAAACCTGTCAGCAGTTCAGTGCCCATGGGTGGCCTGAAGGAACAAGGATACCAGGAGCCTTTGGGGTGGCCTTCTACCTCAAAGTTATTACCACAACACCAAGTCCAAGATCATGAGGCAGTTACTGCCAGTTCACACCACCTCCAACTACTGGTAATTCCATTCTTCTATCCCAAATTCCTATCCCCGGGTCCCAGTCCCTCCACATGCAAAGCACTAGCCCCTGCTTCCCTATCCCACCACTAACTCCCAGGTCCACCTGCCCACTCCGCATGCCACACACACTTTTGCAGAAAAGAGGAAGAGGGAATCCATGTGTTTCAACCATCAGGAAGCTCATGCTTCCCATAGCCGGGATTCTGAGCAAGCCTGAGGGGGGAATCAAAGACCACTGGGAGAAAAGATCCCTACCCCTGGGTAATACTTCACCTTCCATCTCAGCCCGCCTGCCCTTGAAGTGAAACCTGAAACTTCTATGGGTTCTGCTGCACCCAGTGGCTGGGAGAGATTGTTAGATGGGGAACTGAGCCTCTAACTGGTTCTCAAGGCTGTAGGGAGTCTAGGCTCACACACCAATCCACATTACTCTTTGCACCAGGTAGAGGGAGAAGCAGAAAGTGAGGCATCCTGGGAGGGCCATGAGGCATCCTTGATGGAGTGTGTAATTTAGGTCAAGTCCCAGCCAAGCTGCTTATTAGTTTTATGACCTTGGCAAAATTTTCTTTAGTTTAGTTTTTTTTATATATAGGGTGACAAGATAATTCAAAATCTAAATTGGAACACTCTTAAGAGTGAAACAGGGCCCTATTAAAATTATACCCAGACAACAGGTATGAACCCCAACATTCCAGACAAACGGGGACATGTGATCACCCATGTCATCTACAATAGTGATGGTGATGATGATGATGATGATGATGATGATGATGATGATGAATTTCCAAGGTGAAGAGCCCCAGTAGATTTTCAGACAATTCACTTTGCCCTTGAGCCAGGGTCTAAGAGTGAAGGGTGAGAGGAAAAGATGCAGACAGTCCCTCCGCCTCCCAGTCCTTCTGCCACGGGGCTTCCCACCCTTCGGCCTCCTGATTGCCCTGACTCTGATGCCTTTAGCAGTCACCCAGGTTTGTCTCCAGGGGAGTGCAGGTTCAAAGATCAGACACAGGGCTGGTGGCCACTGCTAGAAGTGGGACCGGCCCTGCAGGCTCTGCGTGGCTGGGTTACTTTGACTCCTCAGCATGGGGAAGGGGCCTTGGGAAGGAAAAATCTATAGTGTGGAGGGAGAGAACTGCGTTCGGCTTTGCCTTCCAGCTTGGAACCGGAGAGGGAGAAGGAGGAACCAGGGCAAGGAGCTGGAAAAGGAAGGGGGAGATGAAGCTGGGGAAAAATAAACCTGGAAAAGAACCTATTTTAAAAGTCACTCGTTTGGGTTCCAGCTCTCCCCTACCACACCCCAAAACCCAGGCATTGGGCCACAGGGTGTGGTGACAAGGTGTGTGTGGTCAGTGACGGGAAACCCTTAGGCATCCACAGCAGCTGGGGAGAGGCCAGATGGGGAGAGGGTGGGAGGGGCCAGGAGGAGGTCACCACAGCCAGTCCTGTCCCACCATTAGAGTGCCATGCTCCTACACCAGTGTCTTCAAACTTTTTTGATAGCGACACATTTTATGCCACAACACAGAACACACAAAGTTTCCAAAAAAAACTTGCCCTTTATTAAGTCAGTGCATCCTATATTTTCAATTCTACTCTTATTTTTTAGACTAGAGGCCCGGTGCACGAAATTCGTGCACTGGGGAGGGTGTCCCTCAGCCCAGCTTGCACCCTCTCTAATATGGGACCCCTCGGGGGATGTCCAACTGCAGGCTTAGGCCCAATCCCTGTGGAATCAGGCCTAAACCTGCAGTTGGACATCCCTCTCACAATCCGGGACCGCTGGCTCCTAACCGCTCACCTACCTGCCTGATTGCCCCCTAACTGCTCCCTTGCTGGCCTGATTGCCCCCTAACTGCTCCTCTGCAGGCCTGATTGCCCCCAAATACCCTCCCCTGCTGGCCTGATCACCCCCAAGGCTTTTATTAGTATAGATATGACCCTGCACAGAAAATTTTACTAACCCTGCTTTACAATAAGGGCTTGACGATTGAATCATTAGGACCAGACACCAAGATTTCCTTTCTTTGAATAGTGGAGGGAATACTTATCTTGTCTTTAAGTTGCCCGGAAATTAAAATGAGATAATGACTTAGAAAAGTATAAAAGCACCATATAAAGACAACTGTCTTTTTAATGAAGTGGCAAAATGAAAAACACTTTTTATTCTCCCCTTCCTTCCTTTACAGCTTTTATTTAAACTTTGAAATTTATAAAAATTTCACTCCAATTTTCATTTCTTTACATTCAACATTATTTTGTATTGGTTTCAGGTTTTATATTAGTTACAGAATAGTGGTTAGACAATCATATACTTTACAAAGTGTTCCCCGATATTTCTAGTACCCACCTGGCATCATACCATCATTACAACACTATTGACTATATTCCCTATTTAAGTGACAATGGGTTTACAGGTTCCTTTCAGTCTTTCTTTTGTGTTGCTTGTCCTTCCTTTTCTTTCTCATTTCTTCCCTCATTTTCTTTATATAGTATCTCAATTGGCCATCAAAGCTCAGTGAAGGCACTGGGACACGCTTCATCCATTTTACAGACCAGGAAACTGAGGCCAATTCCAGTTGGCTGTGGAACTTGACTCAGCACACAGGAAGCCCTCAGAGCCATGCTCTTTGCGCTTCCTAAGGGGCAGCGGCCCAGCAAACAGAACAAACCTTCCAGTCAGGCTTCCGAGCCTTTCTCAAGCACCTCTTCATTGCGGATGCTCCACATTCTTTCCTCTCCCCGTCCCCTGCCCCCCATTCTTTACTGCCCCCCCTTCTCCAAAGCAGGTGGAAGGCTTCCCACTCACTGCCTAGGCATGCTCTGCTATGGGGCAGGGTGTAGCGAGCTTGCTTTTGGGTCAAGGCAGAAGCAGAAGTCACTGCCTCTGAAGTGTGAAGGCCGCCTGAGCGAGGCCCATTAGCACTGGGAGCTTCTCTGAATCACATCAGTCAGTCCAGTACCCTGCAGTGCAGCACCCCTCCACTGAGGTGGCACCACCCCTCAACCCCCGCCTCAGACCCCCGGGAGCGGCTGGATGCGCCCGGCCACGCCACCACGGGGTGCCGATCGCCCCAGGGACCCCCCCGGGAGCGGCTGCATGGGCCCGGCCACACACCCCCGGGGTGCCGATCGCCTCAGGCACCCCCAGCCATGCCCCCCCTGGGTGCCGATCGCCGCAGGCACCCCCGGGAGCGGCTGGATGGGCCCGGCCACGCCCTACCGGGGTGCCGATCGCTGCAGGCACCCCCGGCCACGCCCCCCCGGGGTGCCGATCGCCCCAGGCACCCCCGGGAGTGGCTGCATGGGCCCGGCCACGCCCCCCGGGGTGCCGATGGCCCCAGAGACCCCCGGAACTAAGAGGACTGGGCGCCGCCATCTTGATCTTCTCAACGGCCAGATAGGCCACCCGGAGTCCCGCCCCCCAGCCTCCCCCCGGCCCAATCGTGGGCATAGCGGAGGTGCGGTCAATTTGCATGTTTCTCTATTATAAGGTAGGATACCGATTGCAACTCATAGCATTGTTTTATAATCCACTTTGTGTCTTAACCTGTGGTTCTAAAAAACCACTGTTCCAGACTAGTACTTCTCACACCTCAATGAGTCTGCCTATAAATCACCTGGGGTGGCTAAATACAGATTCTGGTTCAATAGGTCTGCGGTGGGACCTGAGACTCTGCATTTCTAACAAGCTCCCAGGTGACGCAACACTGCTGGTGTTCAGATCTTGGAGTAAAGCGTCCCAGATCACAACTTCCACACAGCACCAATTTCAGCAAAGGGATTTAGGGGTCATGCACACAAGGTGAAGGGGAAGGTGAAGGGTTATCCCACTGACAGCTATCCATTACTCAGCCTCCAGGCAAGGCTGCAACTGAAATGTAGCAAAGGCTCGATGACATCTGATGGCAAAGAGCTGCCCTCCAGGGCCCTGATCTGCAATCCACACCAGGGTACACCTGCCAGTCAGCATTAGTTGGTGGGAAGGAAGGAAGGAAGGAAGGAAGGAAGGAAGGAAGGAAGGAAGGAAGGAAGGAAGGAAGGAAGGAAGGAAGGAAGGAGGGAGGGAGGGAGGGAGGGAGGGAGGGAGGGAGGGAGGGAGGGAGGGAGGGAAGAGAGAGAGAGGAAGGAAGGAAGGGAGGAAGGAAGGAAGGAAGGAAGGAAGGAAGGAAGGAAGGAAGGAAGGAAGGAAGGGAGGGAGGGAGGGAGGAAGGGAGAGAGAGAGGAATAAAGAGAGGAAGGAAGGAAACTTGTAGGTTTGGGGACCCTCACTCAGCATTCTAACAGGCAAGGATGACAATGTCACAAACTGAACTCACTGATGATCTAACAATAAAAAGCTGCCTGGTTACTGTTCTTTTCTCTGGGTGGGACAGTAATGTTTACCTTGCCGTCAAGTTAGAAAAAATTATGCAGCAATTGGTTAGGGCAGCAGATCCCAATAGAGCACGAGAGAACACTAGCTCCGCGAGATTAGCCATCCTCATCCCCTAGAACTGCCCTGAGCATGGGGTAGAGAGCGGTAGAGCCTCCCATGCTTCCCCATCTGATTCTGAATCCTGCCTGCAGGACCAGAGTCTCAGCTGCGGCTCCGCACCTCTGCTCCCCAACCCATAGGCTGATGGTTTTTTAAGATACAAATCCCCTTCACTAAACGAATGGCAGGAACTTAAGTACTAGGCTGAAGACCTAATATGAACTCAGCTGGGTGGGAAGAGCCATGGTAGGTTCTTGAGCAGCAGGGATATGGCGAGGCCTGAGCTGGCCAAGGTGTGCAGGATGGCTATGGAGGAGCCCGGATCTGGGAGGCATGGGGTCCAGGCTGGCAGCAGAGTGATTCTACAGAGGTGGGAAGGGGTAAGGTGGGGGGTGAACTTCGTCATTCTCCCCCTATGCCTGCTTCCATGATCTTGCTGCCTGGGACGGTAATGTAGGGCCATGGGGCTGGTCGGATTTTCCAGGCCTTGACATTTACAGCTGGTCCTGGCAGCGCTGGGGAAGCTGACAATGAGGGGCGGAAGGTGGATGGAAAAACTATTTCAGGTACTAACACACACACACACACACACACACACACACACACACACACACACACAGTTGGGATGGCTGCTGGCAGGGTGACTCTCTCTCTGCTTCCCTTCTTTGCTCCCTACATGTAAGTGAACCCCAGCTCAATGCTTTTATTTCCATATCTCCTGCCAGACCAACTCATTTAGCCCAAAATTGTCGTCACATCACATGAGAGACGAGAGAGAGCCCTGAGGCAGGCTCCAGGGCACCAGCTGCCCCCCATTAGGTGGTCAGCTGGCCCCTTCAGGACAATGACTCTGAGTTTGGGGGAGTCCTAGGGCTCTTAGGGTGCTTGCAGAATGGAGGAGTGCTGGGGACTGGGCAGCCCAACACCAGCCTCCTCACCATCACCCTCACCCAAACCCCACTTTAGCCAGCTCAGCTCTGCTTTCACCTGCTTTAATAACTGGCAGTCCTCCTCCATTCATTCAGGGAAGGGGATGTATCTCTTAAAAACCCGTCATCCTATGAGTTGGGTGGGGGTTGGGGAGTGGAGGTGCTGAGCAGCAGCTGAGACTCTCATCCTCCTGGGCAGGGATCAGAATCAGATGGGGAAGCAAGGGGAGGCTCTGCCGCTCTAGCTGATGCTCAAGGCAGTTCTAGGAGCTTAGGATAGTTTTCCCATCGTACACCATGCAACCTGCATCAGAAAGACATGAACTAGCTCACCTGTCCCTGGTCACACCACCAGAATCTCCCATCTCCCTGGGGTGGCAGCAATTCCAGCACCTATTGTTTCTGGTTGGGGGGAGCCTTCATAGGGCCACACTGTCCCATGCCAGGACACACCATTCGGGGTTACTTAGTGAGGCATCAGGGCAGGAGGACGGAGAGCACAGACCCCTGGGATTAGAATCCTTTCGTCACCAGCCTCTTACAACCTGTGTGAACTTGAGTAAGTTTTCCAACTGCTCTGTTAAATGAGGACAAATAATAGTAACTGTCTCGTAGGATTATGGTGAGATTAAATGAGTAGATATTTGCAAAGCCCTCAAAACAGTGCCTGTCTCCTCATACGTGTATAGAAGTGAATGTTAAATAAATTCATTAGATTCTTTGTGGCTGGTGCCCCCTGGACCAGGATGGGTGATTGTTTCTAGGGGCAAATCTGAGTTCAATCCTGGGCCATTTTCTATGACCTTGGATGTGACCCTCTTTCTGACACTCATTGAACGATGATTGGGGTTGGCAAATTCTGCAGGAAAGCCTGCTGAGATCAAAGCCCAGCTTTCCGAAGTCCCCTTTCTGAGTATCTGTCTCTCTCACGCACCCCTTGTGGCCACTCCACACATACAAAAGGCGAACTCTGGGCCCTGAGCAGTCCACTCCAAGGGGCCTGGGGGGAGGGCCTGGCACGGAGGCCACAGACGAGACTTGACTCCCCTGGCCGACGTGGACATGCATCGGGACCCTTGTCCTCTGTGCTGTCACCATGACTCACTTCCCAGCCTTCCCTGCAGGGGCACCTCCTGTGGCCTCTCACCCTCCCCCAGCCTCCTCTCCTAGTCCCAGCCGTTCAAGGCCACAGGGAGGGGCTGGAGGCTTCAATGTCTTCCAGGTGTGGGGGAGGCCCAGCTGGCCGGGCAGGTGTGGGGAGGGCAGAGCAGCTGCAGAGTGTCTGGAAGGCATTTGGGCATCTAATGAGCGAGGGATCTAATTAAAACATTGGAGGAGGAATCTGGGCCCAAGCCATGTGGCGCAGGAAGTGCAGGCCGGGGCCTGGCTGGGCCTGGGTTACGAGGGACAAATGCCTGAGGAGCAGGGGTCAGGGGGGTATACAGCTGGAGTCCTGACCCCACCCTTCCCAGCCCCAACTCTTGCTCCAGGACCTAAATCACGTGGATTCGAACATGGCTGGGGACTTGGACACCACTCCACTGCTCTCTGCAGAAAGAATCAGCTCTGGGCTGAGGGCCGAGGATGAGGAGGGGGTTGGGGATGAAGACTAGAATGTGGCCCAGCTGAGTCCAAGGTGTTTCTGGGGCCTGAAGATGAGGGTGTGGGGTCCTGCTGAAGAGAAAGGCTCACCAACCTGATACCTCATTAAATTAGGCATTGCAGTGAGCCACACTGAGGACATCAGTCTCCGCATTATTGCCCCATCACCACCATCACACTGTCACTGTCAGCACTGTCACCATTACCGGCAACTCTCTGAATGCTGGTCATTGGTCACGATGCCCTTGAAACCCCCCTCTGTGGAATACCCACCTCCTTCCTTCCCGGGCCCTGTGTCCAGCCTCCTGTTTCCAATCTAGCAGACCCCAGCTTCCTTGTACACAGTCCAACTTTAATGTATGCTCCCACCCCTCACCCCACCCCTGCCAGTGCCCTGGACAGCGACCCTCAGACTTCAGAGGGGTTCATGAGAGGGGCAGGATGGTGCAGATCCCCAGTGTCCGCCAGGGCTTCTGATTGGGCGCACTCTCACAGACAGACATGGCTCTTGACTCTGCCCTTCCTGAAGGCCTCTGTGTGCCCCAAATCTGGTTTTCCCTAGAGTCTAGAGCAGTGATGGCGAACCTATGACACGCGTGTCAGCACTGACACGCGTAGCCATTTCTGATGACACACGGCCGCTGAGGCGGCCGCATGCCGAGGATGAAACATTTGCTGCTCCTGAGGATGAAACATTTGTGAAATAATGTTTTTTCCTCAAAGTGACACACTACCCGAGTTATGCTCAGTTTTTTGGCGAAGTTTGACACACCAAGCTCAAAAGGTTGCCCATCACTGGTCTAGACAAAGAACTACCCATGGAGGAGAGATTTCCAGATAATTGGCTCAGGACCCCAGTGATCTGAGTGAGGGTCTCTCCAGTCTCCTCCCACACATAATCCCACCACTCTCCCACCCCTAGGCTGACCCTCTTCCTCCCCCACCTCCCTGCCCCTCCCACCGTTCCTTCCCATCTGCTCCCAATAACTCCATCTAGTATCTCCCAGCATGCCTTTCACCTCCTGGTCCCTGCAGGAGGACCGAGGAGACACAACGCCGCCCCCCACCCCCCATTCTGTTCCCCGACTCAGGGTGTTAACGAGGAACAGGTTTTCACCCCAGCTGTGCGCTGGGCCTTGAGACGGAGTTTCCTCCCTCCTGCCTTCCCCTTTATTCTCCAAATGGCCCCATTTCCCCAGCAGATGCTGGGGGCTGAGAGAGAGGCAGGTGGGGAAAGGGAAGGCTCTTTCTAGAGTGGAGGTGACAGGGAGGCGAGGAGAAGGTGGGAGCCTCGTGAGGAGAGAGGGACACTTCCTCTGGAGGTGCAAGGGGAAGCGAATGAGGCGGCTGAGAGGGGCCACAGTCCAGAGGGGAGCGGGGAGGTCAAGCAGAGGTCAGGCCCACAGTCCTTGGGGGACAGTCCTAGGAGATAGCTAGATACTGGGGTCCCTCCCTCCCATCCCAAGCCTCCTCTGCCCTTAATCTTAATTCCTGCCTCACCCCATCCTCCCCATCCCACAAGCCCTAGGACTGTAGTCTCTCCCAGAAGCCTTCCAAGGGCGCCCCCACCCACTGGCTCGCTCCAGTGGGACTGCCCCTCCCACCCCACCGCTCGCTCTGAAGCAGCCTTGCAGCGCACAGGGACACTTGCTTGTCCAGATCTGTGTGCTTTCCCAAGGGCAGCATCAGTCTCAGCTGTCCACCCTCCTTACTCCTGTGGTCAGCACACACTCAATAAATTCTTGTTGACTAAATGAGTACATGAATAAACAAATGAAGGGATGGCACTCATACAAACTGGCAGCCTAAGAGGCAGAGCGTGGAGCCCTGGGTTCTGCTCTCCCCTCCGTGGCTGTGCAGGCTCCCGCAGCTTCCTTTGCTGTCTCTGGCCTCAGAGGATTGGACTAAATGAGCTGGGAGTGAGGGTGCTCCTGTCTCCCCAACACACTAGGATCTAAGGGGCTGTGGCAGAAAGGTGCATGCAAGAACTGCTTTGCAAGAGCAGAGAAGGCAAACACAGCTGTGGGGGGCACAGAAGTTGGGGAGTTTCTGGGAAAGGGGTTGAGCTGAGTCCTGAAGACAGTAACCTCGGTGAGAGTGGGAAGGGCTACTCCTGCCCACCCAGCTTCAGGTGCGGTCCAGGGATGTCCAGGATGGAGAAACTCCCCAGGTGCCTGGATTACTGATGCATCAGTGCCTGCGACCATCCAGAAGTTCTCCTTGACATTGGACCACATTTCCTCCTCCTGCTTGACCTGCTACACGTGCAAATTCAAAGGGGCAGACAAGGACAGTGAGTGTGGGAACGCTGCCACGAAACAGCCCCTGTGCACATCCCACCACCAACCATTGTGGGCAGGTGGGGACTTGTGAGAACTGGGCATCTTGACCCTCAGCCTCTGTGAGATCATTGAAAATAAGTATTGTCTCTCCCCCAACTCCTGGCACAGAGCCCCTGAAACCCTTGTAAATTCCTAAGTGACAGGGCACTTGGAGCATCTTTTGTTCTATTGAGGCAACTCTGGGTGGGCTCCTGGATGATGCGTGGATGGGGGCTGATCACCAGAAAGACCAAGCCATGGGGAGAAGGTTGGCATTTTCAGCCCCACCCTCCATCCACCAGAGAGGGGAGGAGGCTGTAAATGGAGTTGATAATCAATCATACCCACATGAGGAAACCTCCATAAAATCACCTGAAGTGCAGCTTTCAAAGAGCATTCAGGTTGCTGAACATAGTCGTGTACGAGGAGCGTAACACACCCATCTCCACGGGGACATGGAGATGTCCCCCAGACCTCATCACACACTCAATAAATTCTTATTGACTAAATGAGTACTCAGCGACCCCCAGACCTTGTCCTCTGCTCTTTTTCATCTGGCTGTTCATCTGTATCCTCTATCCGTTCCTTTACTAAGCGGGTAAGTGTAAGCAAGGGTTTCCCTGAGTTGTGAGCCACCCTAGAAAATTAATTGAACCTGATGAGAGGATCATAGGAACCTCTGATTTAGGGCCAAATTGGATAAAAATTTGTGGGTAACCTGGAGACCTTATACCTGCAATTAGTATTTGAAATGGGGTTCAGCATCTTGAGGGACTGAGCCCTTTAACCTGTGGTATCTGATGTTGTCTCGAGGTAGGTAGTGTCAGAATTGAGTTAAATTGTAGGACACCCTTGCTTGGGTGAATTGTTTGGTGTGGGGATAAAAACCACACATTTGGCGACCCACCCAAGGTGTTAGAAGTGAAGAGTCCCATGTGGGTGGTAGAGGAAACACACGGGAGAAACACACAGTAGAGGCAAAACTGGGTTTTCCCTACCTACGAAGTGGACCAAACTGAGTTTTCCCAATACACTCTCTGGCATTCGCTGTGCCCGTGTGTGTATCACCGAGTACGGCCAAGTCTGGAGCAGGGCAGAGGCTGTGCCTGGGGTGCTTGGCTAAGGGACCCTGTTTGCTAAGAAGGCCTAAGTGGACCCCACAGCTGAGACCCTCCTACCACCTCACCTGGTGGGCACAGTCATTTCGCAAAGGTAAAAATGTCTGTTCCCAACCCTCATCCTGGTCCCCCAAGGCCTTATCCCCACCATCTCCATCCTCCCTTCTCTCATCCTCAACAGCCCCCGCACCCCTACATTCTTAGTGGACGAACTCCACTTGTCACGCCACTGAGAGGGTCTTGAGTCTCAGCTGGGACCAACCTCACTGCCTATGTGTCTCTCTGGCCTTTGCCATTTTTCTAAAGGTCTCTGAGGGCAGAGGCTGTGTCTCCATCATTTGATTATGGGTGTACTAAAGGCAGGGGCTCTGCCTCCCCCATCAGAATAGATGCTCAGTACAGGCGGTGGCTATGCCTGCTCCACTTTGAGCTCTCTACGCTGGAGACCAGAGGCTCTGTGAGAGCAAGGATTGTGCCTCCCACATCGGCCTGTGGACTCACAGCAGCAAAGGCCATGCCTGCCCCTTGGGTGGTTTGTGTTCTAGGAGTTGCCATGCCTCTTTCTCCAATCTGTGGGCTCCCTAAGGGAGAGGATGGCCTCTCCCATCAGACTTGTGTCTCCCCCATCAGACCAGTGGCTCCTAATGGAGCAGGCCCAGCTGCACCATTCACAGGGCCCAGTACAAAATTAAAACACAGGGCTCCTCGGTCAGAAACCATTAGGAACTTTAAGGCAGTGATAGCAGAGCATTGAACCAAGACCAGGGGCTCTTCTCTGCATGGGGCCCTGTGCACAGGTCATGTGCCCATGAGCTGGCCCTGCAAGGGAGGGACCATGCCTCCTCATCCGACTTGATGGAGGGCAAGGAGCCAGAGGCCAGATGGGCACAACGCCAAAGGGAATGGGGAGAGGCCTGGAGGTGAGCAGGGCGGGCCCAGGCCTGGAGGAGGGACATACAGGGTCGCCTGGGGGAACAATGAGACATTCACTAGCAGCCCGGCTGGCTCCTCAGCGGCCCGCACTGGGCTCAGCCCTGCATTTTGTGCTGCACTCACTGAGCAAGCACTGGCAGAGGCTCAAGTGGGAGAAAGTTGAGGCTGCGGAGGTGGCCGCGGTGGAAACGTCTATTTTTACCCTGGCGGGCTGGAGGCAGGTTAGCGGTGGCTTTGAGTGAGTACCAGCGCAGCCACCACAGGGGCCAGTGAGGGCCTGGGCTGGGACAGCCATGAGGAAGCACGGAGCAGGGGGGGCAGTCCCGGGCAGCAGACGGCCACCCAGGCAGCCCACCGAACAATGCCAGAGGCCAGGAGGCACCCCCATGCAGGAGGCCCAGGATGCACTGTGTCTATCCCTGGCTCTGCCATCAGACATGCACTCTGGTCCCTGCTGCCAGACAAGGTCAGCCTGGAACGGAGCCTGGTCCCCACACCCACACCCACTCCTAGTTAAGGACCACCACCTGCCTCGCCCCAGGTCCCTGAGGATGCTCTGGGCCATCAAAGTCAGAGAGGGTAGAGGGAGGAAGAGAGGGTCTCAGCTAACTCAGATGGGAACACCTGCTCAGTTACCTTCATTTGGGAGTGGAGGGTGGGTTGGCCTTTAAATAAGGAGCCAGGAGAGGCGGTTGCTGAGCCAGTGAGTGAAGTTCAGATGGGGAACCTCGGACTCTAATACCAGCCTGGCACACTGCTTGGGTGGCATCTACCCAGCTCCTGGCTGAGGCTGGGTAGCCCCACCCCTTGCCTCCAGCGGCCAGCATCTGAGGCCCCACCTGTCCTCCCCACAAGGTGGACGCCGTGTGCTGAGGTGTTTACATTACATAAACCCAACCACGATCGTCAAGACAATTTGTGGCTCCCCCTGAGTAATGAAAGCTCAAACGCCTTCTTACGCAGGGCCGGCTGGGCTTCCGGCCACAAACCCTGGATCCGCTTCTGACTCCTGGATTCCTCTGGGTCCCTGCCAGCGTGGGGGGGGTGGAGAGGGACACCCCCGCCCTGCCCATCTCCGCCTGCCCTGCTGGGCTGCCCTGAGGAGACTGAGCCAGTGGAAGATATGGGGCCCCTGCCCAGGAACGACCCCAATGGGGCCTGGGGCTGCCATGCGCAGCCCCCAGAAGTCATGCACTCCCACTCTGGGCTGGCTCCCTCTTCATTTAATGACAGTCTCCAATCCTCAGGACCTTCAGTGCTGCCACCCTAAGGCCAGGGCCCTAGACCTCAGCTACCCTGATCCATCACCTCCTTGGCATCTCAGCAAACACGTCCATAAAGTGCTGGGCTTGACACTGAATAACTGGTTTAATCCCAGACTCCATTTCCCCTCCTCCCTCCCTGCCATTCCCTCCAGGTGGGAAGGTTGGGGACAGAGCTCCTTGGGGCAGAAGCTGCCCTGGATGCTGGGGCAGGGGGCAGAGGAGACAGCTGGAGAATGCTCATGGCTGCACTGCTAGTGTCTACATGGCCCTGGGGATGGAGTGCCATCTACATCATTGTCCTGAAGGATCGGACCCTCAGAGGTGTGCAGGGCGCAACCTGTACAGCCTTCCTAGACAGCCCTGCCAGCTTCTGAGGAATTCGGGGCAGATCTGGGCCCCCCTGGGGGCATAAACTCACTCTCTGTAGGTCTTTTGAGCAGCCCCGAGGCCATCCCCTAACAAGTCCTGCCTGTGCTATGGGGCCTAGCAGATTTGGATCTAGCTCATAAACCACAGAGGTCTGAGACAGCCGATAGGAGGAAAGAATGGCCTGGCCCCAGCCCCCAGCTGGGGAAGGAGGGGGGCTAGGGGGCTGTAGACAAATGGGTTTTACACTTTGAGTTAATGAGGGTCATGCAGGGGCACCCACTGGCAAGAGGGGATAAATGAGAGGAAGGGGGGTAGGAGGAGGAGGAGGGGAGTGTTCCGAATGAGGGAGGTGAGCGGAACAGTTATGCAGTCATAAAAACCTCTTGCAGACACACACACAAAGAACAGGTCAGCCCCACACAAGCTTCCTGAGCCCCGCTGAGTGCCAGGCCTGATGCTGGAGGCTGTGGGGCAGCGGTCTCCAAACTCTTGGAGAACAAACCGCCATCAGTGGAAAGTCTGAGCATGCACTCCCAATGTATAGCTACTTATCTCTCCATAAATTACATCCATGCACGATTGCCAAGCGTTAATATCTCAAAGCGCACTCTATGTTTAGGACAAGGTTCACTGGAGCAGGTAATGGATGTACGTCCTAATTTTAACTAGTCCTCTCCATATTTCAGCTTGTGTCACTGACTTCTTGTCAGGTCTGATTAAATCCTTGTTCTTTCACTTCCTAATGTAACTTGTCAGCCGAGCCCTTGCTGGGGTAGGATATGCGTGAGTCGGTGCTGCTGGGTATTCCTCCTTTGCCTTGTCAGCTTCTCTTCAATCTGCTATTCTCTTCTGTTTGCATTGTTAGCTTCTCTTCAATGGGTGTTTCACAACAGGAATTTTTCTGTGCCAAGTGTCCATTTCTTTGAGGGGTACTTTAGTTAAATCCAGATAATGTGATCTGTAGTCCCTCTTAACCAGGCTAATATCAAAAGTTAATACACCAAAATCTAAACAAGGGTGATCCTGCATATTAAGAAAGAGTAAGAGCTTTGATTTAGCATTTTCTTCCGGTACCCCGATGAAGTATTGTGTGCCTCCAGAGGTATTTAGAGAGCACCACTGGGGTCGGGGGAAAGCACAGAGATGGAGAAGACATTTTACATTCCCTCAAACACTTAACCGAAGGTGGGAGAAAAATATGTAAAAGAAATATTTTTAAAATTGAGCATCTACCTGTGTCACACTCTGTATTCCTGGCCTCTGGACCTCACAGTAGTTCTCTAAAGGAGATATGATGACTCCGCATTTGAGGTGGGGAGCAGAGCTGCCCCCCGCCTCACTGATGGTGGGGAGAGAAGCCAGAGAGCTGGGAGTCAAGTTCAGGCTGACCGAATAACTGCTGTGATGATAAGCAAAGGGTGGTGAGGGCTCCGAGGGAGACAGAAACCATGAAAGCAAGGGCTCCAGGCCTGCCCTGGTGGAGAAATCAGAGGTGGCTTCGTGAAGGAGGCAAAGGAGTTTTTTTGCAGTCAGTGGCATTCAGACAGCCTCACTCATCCAGACTGCACCTACACCCCCCTGGGGGTCCTCACCTGATATTCTTCCACCATCACCACCACCCCAAAGCTTTCCTGCAATGTCTCCTGGAAAATCTGCAGATTCTCAGGACTTTCACCTCAGGGCAGGAGATCATGAGCTCCCTGTTCCCACCCTCTGCTCTGTGTGTTCAGTTCCCCTTCCCTCCCCTCCCCTCCACCAGCCTGCTATGGGCAGGTTGAAAGTCCAGAGTTTCTTCCTCCATAAGCAGCATGTATGTGGATGGCTGTAGGGCAAACACAGTTAGCAGGGACCCACCCACCCACTCCAGACCCCATCTTGACCTCTGGCCTCCAGAGATATCTTAGACTGGCCCAGATTTCAAAGACTGCTCAGACACTTCAAACAGCCTCCCAGAATGGCCAGGGGGAGAGCCCTGTGGGCAAGATGAGAGAGAGAGAGAAACATTACCTAAAAGTCCACCAATAGGGCCTGGCTACATAAACAAACCATGGCTTATCCAAATGATAGACTACTATGGAACCATAAAACCCTCATTCAGTTCAGTCAGTGATGCGGATGGATAGTCACAATATCGTGGTTGCAAACCACTGTGTACAGTGAGATCATCATCTTTAAAAATACCAACATATTTCATACTCACATGGAAAATTCTAGAGATACCCAAGTGCCAACAGTGAGTCTGGGCACTTGGGATTAGTGGCTCTCTTATGCTCTTCCTTTTGTAAGCCATTTTCTCACATATATTACTTCTGTGATAAGACAAACGCCAATAAAGCTATTTTAAAAGATAATAGTCACCCTTGCCCATCTGGAACAAGCGTGTTGCCTGAATCCCCAGCAGGGGTGAGACTGGGCGGGGAGGCGTGTGAGCACTGGAAGCATTTCCCCAAGTGGCCCACCATGGAGAGAAGGCAGCGGCGCCATGCTAGCCTGAGCGGGTGAGGGCGCCCACTCAGTCCTGGGAAGGGCAATGCAGGGCGCCCTAGGCATGAACTGCGATGGCACTTGCTGAGATGATGAGCCACATAGAGGATGCCGGTCAACTCCCAGGCACCGATGTGGCCAGACCAGCAAGCCCAGTTCATTCCCACTCCAGGGCGTCCACACTTGCTCTGCCCTCTGGCTGGAACCTGCTCCCCCGGGGTTTACATGGCTCACTGGCTCACTTCCACCAGGTTTGCTCTGATGTCATTGCAGAGGACTTCTCCCCAAACCCTATGGGAAAAGCTACCCCTCCCCCCACCCATAGCCACTTTTATCTCCCTCCCCCTCACTTTATTTTTCCTCCTCAGATTCACTGATTACTACCTGACATTGTTTATCATCTGGCTCCCCGGCATGGAGCTTTTACAAGGGCAAGAATTCTGTGCTTAGATCAGAGCCTGGGCACGAAAGGTGCTCAGTAAATATTTGCTGAGTAAATGAACACATTGAAACTTCTCGGTGCCAGTGCCACCTCCACACACCATCACCCCTGCCGGGCCTCCTGATTCCCAGGCCTCCCAAGGAGGGGCTCTGGGTAGCCTGGAAGCCACCAGTTGTGAGACTGGGGAACAGGAGGGGGTGGCTGGGCCTGGGGGGAGGGGAGGAAGCAAGCACTCTGAGTCAACAGGGCTGGGGTTTACCTTTCATTAATAGCTGTGTGGCCTCCCCAAGTCTGTTTTCTCACCTTTGAAATGGGGCTCAAAATAGCTACTTCTCACAGCGGAGGATTAACGTGACGACACGCCTAGCACGGTGCCTGACAGACGCTGGCACTCAGCAGCCAAGCGCTCTCTCTCTAACCAGCCCGGAGGCGGCAGCGGGACCAGCCTCCAACTTGATCCTCGCCCCTGGTCTGAGCCAGCTCTGGAGGTGGGAAAGGCTGGGCTCTCGGGAGCTCACTCAGGGATGCCCCCCTCTCTGGGGACAGGAGAGGAGAGCTTTGGGTTCAGAGAGCTGAATGAAGGTGGGGTGGGGCCTCCCCGCCCTGAGGCCCTTGGGCAGGACGGACACTGAGACTCCTCCAGGGCGGATACCGATTGGCCAGGGGCTGACACAGATGCCCCCCCCCCCAACACACACACACACACACACACACACACACACACACACACCACCCCTCCCGCCCTAGCTTCCTCCCTCCTAGTCTCAGTGGTAAAGGTTTCCCTCAGGCCATTTTTCTCATTCTTCTGGCAGCCAGAGCCTAACTGTGAAAACCCAGCTCTCCCTGGCCAGGCCTAGGTTATGTAAGAGGCCCAGAGGCCCTGCGGGTGGGGCAGGCAGAGCCCCTACCTCCAGCCTGAGACCTCTTCCCACATGGGGCCTCTCAGCTGCCCCTTTCAAGTCTCTCTGTTCAGGGTCACTAGAGCCATTCCTGCCTCTTTCTTCCCTACCGTCCCAGCCTCAAACTCCCTGCCCACCCACAACACCCTCACTCAACATATAATCTCCGCCAATTCATCCATCCTCTCAAAACCAGCCTTATCTGACCTGGTCAGGATTCTTATGGCATCAAATATGCCCCGTGCCCTCCACCCCTGCTGTCCCCTTAAAGTGACTCAGTCCCCTCCCTGCCACTTGCGTCTGGATGATGCAGAGGAGCAGGCTGCTGTCCCCAAGGGCCACGCCTCAGTCTGAGAGGATGCTCTTCATTCCCAACCTGGGACAGACAGAAAGGCCCAAACCGCCCACCGCCCAAGGGAAGGGTATGAGCAAGGAGAGGCTGGCCACAGGTCCCCCAGAAGGCTTCTCAAGGGACATTCTTCACCCCACTCCCACCCCCCTGCGCTTCCGCTGCTCCAGGCATGCTCACAGGCTAAGACCCTGACTGTGTGGGTCTGAGGGAGGGAGGTCCAGCTGCAAGGGATAAAGTCAATGTTCCATAGCCGTAGGCCTTGAGAGCCTTGGTGCAGAGGGGTCCACAGCTATGTCTCTCTTCCCTGGTCTATCTGAGACCCATGCTACTCTCCATCCGTGCGCCAGCGCTAGGCCATTAGGGCTTGCCCGCCCCTGGGCCCAGTGGCCTCCCGGGGAGCCTTGCCAGCCTCCACCTCGAGGTGCGTGTGTCATTTCCTGGTTCAGCTCTCAGAGGGCAGCTCTATTTCTGCCACTTCCACGTTCTTGGCTGACACCTTGCTGCTGCCCCGAGGTTCAGTGGCTGTGGGGATCCAGGAATGACTGCAACTCTTTCCTGGACCCTGGACAGCAGGAGAGGGGAATGAGGGTGTAGATGGAGAAGGGTCCCCTGCCCTGCCCCGTTTTCCAGGCCCAGCCACGTACTTCCTGGTCCCCTCGTTTCAGTAGCTGGCAGAGAGTCATAATTGAATTTGCAGGAGGGCTGAGAATGAAGAAAGAAAACCCTTCACGGGCCTGGGATTAATTTATCCCTGATGATGGCCACATTCGCACGCTCCGTTCTGCTTAGGTTTCCAAAGCCTGTTCTGGCCAACAATGTGAAACACACACACACACACACACACACACACACACACACACACGGAGGGAAAGCGTGTGTGCCCTGAGTGCATGTTGCCTGTGTGTGTGCCTGTGCCGATGCCTGCACTGGTGACTGTGTCTCAGAGAGCACGGTGATTCCTGGGGGTGTGACCATCTGCACAAGTGGGTCTGTATGGGGTGGGGGCTGGGCGTCTCTAGGATGCACATCTGGTGACATGTGGGATCACTGAGGTCATACTGCCTGCTATGAAAGGAGAGCCTGGATGTGGTGGCCGAAGCACGGTGGTGTGGTGAGCCTGCCACGTGTCATGGTGGCAGCGTGGCTTCTCTCAGTCCCTTCCACATGCAGACAGCAGCAAGCCCCAGTCCTTCCTGAGGAAGAGATGATATGGAGTCGCCATCACCCTCACACGGGAGGAGCCCTCCAGAAAGGGGAGCCACCTCGCACCTGCCTGTCTTCTTCTTTAGCACTCTCCCTGCGCCCCAGTACCCAGGCCAGCACACACAGCCTTTCCAAATAAATTGAGCACCAGGAGGAAGCTGCCAGACTCCAGCCCAGGCTGATGGTAGAAACAAGGAGAACCAGCCAGGCTGGGCCCACACTCAGCCCCTCTGCCCTGGAGCGGAACCAGCCACTGCCCCCCAACCCCACCCCACCCCCAAACACACACAAGGCAGCCCTGCAGAGTGGAGGGAAATGGAGCCTGTGGTGAACTCCTGGGTTACGAGGAAAACAGGGTGTGAGACTTTCCCAGCGGGATCAGGGGGTGCCTGAGGACACGCACACACAGGGTGATTGTCTCTGTCTTCATCCCCTACGCTCTCCAACTGGATAAGCCTGGGAGCCGGAACGGGGGGAGCAGAGGGGAGCCAGCTCTGGAGGAATGATGTGTGAGGTGCTGGGCTCTTTTCCGCCCCCGACGCATGGTCTTGGTCTGTCTCCGTCCTCACCGTGTATCTGTTTCTCTACATCTGTCTCTTCTGGTGTCTCTTTTACACACACACACACACACACACACACACACACACACACACACACACACACCAGGAAAGACAGAGACCAAAACAAAGGCAGCAAAGCGGGGTAAGAAACCCACTTGGGGCAACCACAGGCCCAGGAGCCGCACTAGCTGTCCCAGAGGAAGGAACAACAGAAATGGAGACCGGAGGGAGCAAGTTTCCACTCGTCACGTCAGTATCTCAGCTGCCACTTAAGGACCAGCGAGTGCGTCCGGCTGAGCGCTGGCCCACACCCTGTTCTCTCCCACAAGCAGAACCGGTTTCCCGGGCTGTCCCCATGTCCCAGTCACAGGTGCCCACCTGGCTCCTGTGGAAATCCCATAATCCTACATTTATGAAACACACGGAGAGAGGATTGAGACAAGGTTTGTTCCCTGGGGATGGAAATGAAATGGGGGGGGTAGGGGGGAGATGGGCCCAGGGGCGAGCCAGGCTGAGCTCTGCCTGTCCAGCCTCCCTGTGGCCCACCCTGGGCTGTCCACAGAGCCCTGGAGAAGGAACAGAACATGGAGCCTGTGTGTGCACACAGAACATCTATCTCCAAGGCCCCCGCAGAGAAAAGAGGCTGGGGACTGAGTCTTCTAGATATAAAAAGCTTACCAGGTTTTACTGAACCGTTTTTTAACAGATGAGAGTGATTCTCCATGTTGTGGCGAGAATGGCTCTCAACTGTTGAGCACTAACTGAATTTCAGAGCATAAAAATCCCACTTGAAGTGGCTCCGGGGGCCCGGGTGTTTAAAGAGAACTTGCAATGAAACACTTGTTGAAACCCCTTCAGTGACCAAAGCAGACATCTCATTAAGCTTGAGATGTGATTCTAGCCCAGAGGCACAGGCTAAGGTCAGGGGAGGAGGGGGCAGTCAAGCCCGCTGGGTTTCAATAGTGGACGGGACCAGGGCAGGTCGGAGGAAACACCCCGCAGGAAGGGGGCCACGCTGAGACCCAAGCCACGGGCAAAGGCCAGGCCTGCAAATGGTTCGGCTCAGCAAGAGCAGAGGGAAAGGCAGCAGATGAAGCAGGAAAGGCAAGCAAGCAGTGGCCTCTGTGGGGGCCGGGCCATGTGCCCGTGCGCTTCACCTCCCCCCTGAGGAATGCCAGGTCCCGATTTGACTGCCTGTGGACAGTGGATGGGGGAGTGGAGAAGAAGAAGGCTAAAGGAGTGACCCTTGGCTTTCAGTGGTGTTGACCTGCTGGGACCTGATTATAAGTGGAGGTGATGGTAATGGGGAGAGAAGTAACTTGATCCAGAGAAGATTCAAGAGCCTGGACCTGTGGGATCAGGGGAGAGGGTGAAGAGGAGGTAGGACTCAAAGTTGCCTCCACACGCCCAGCTGCCCAGCTCCAGTGGCTGGGTGTGTGGAGGGAACAACAGAGCAGGAACAGTTTTCATGGGGTGCAGGATGGAGATGTTGGGTGGGAGGTCTTGAGTGTGCGGTGCCTGTGAATCATGCTGGGGAGGTGCCCACTGGGGAAGCAGCTGGATAACACAGCTGCAGCCCCGAGCAGACCGGGGCTAGAGGTAGGCACTGTGGGGTCAGCAGCCTCTGGACAGTAATGGAAGCCACAGGAGTGCCCCAGGCTGCCGAGGAGGTGTGAGGGTGGGGAGAAGAGCAGCGGGGGCCGGAGAACAGAGGACACCAAGAATGAGGTCAGAGAGAGGGGAGGAACATCGGGGGGCCAGGGAGGACCTTGTACCACGG
This sequence comes from Cnephaeus nilssonii, assembly GCF_951640355.1. Classification (NCBI taxonomy): domain Eukaryota; kingdom Metazoa; phylum Chordata; class Mammalia; order Chiroptera; family Vespertilionidae; genus Cnephaeus; species Cnephaeus nilssonii. The sequence continues at coordinate 43,013,895 of NC_137086.1, read as the reverse complement.
AAGCCAGAGCCTGAAAACATCTGAAGAAGCAGAGGACGTTCAGTGCTGCCAGCTGCTGCCAAGTGTTGGGGAGGGTAAGCGTCCACAGATTTAACAACCAGGGCTACATGGGGCCCTGGTGTGAATTAGAAAAAGGTGCTCTTTCCTCAAGGTAGTTTACTTCTATCAGAAAACTACTGTAACACACTGCTTTTATTAGAACAAAACGCTTTACTGCCATCTGTGGGAAAATTGTTATAATAAATAATAAATGTATGATGCCTTAGATGTGGTGCCTGTACACGGCAGCCCTGCTTATTGGCGACTGCAGTAAAATCAGTCTTCAGGGGAGCAGAACGCAATTGACCAGGAAGGGTGCTCTGAGCTGTGGGTAGCGCACTACCCAACCAGAGATGGCTTCAGCAATGAGGACTTTATGAGCCCACATAACAAGACCTCTGGAGGGGGGTGCGGGGGGCAGTGCCAGCGCTGGTTCTTTCTCAGTAGCCCCCTGGAGCACCAGGCCCTTGCCATCCTCTGCGTGTTGGCTTTCTCCCTCGGGCTTGTCCCTCAGCATCACAAGATGGCAACCATGGCTCCTGTCATTGCATTTCTCCCCAACAAGATTAAAAGGCAGGTGAAGCTGCGTCTCCCTGTGCGTGTCCTTTGTTGTTGGGAGGGGGGATAAAACTTTCAGAGAAACTTTTATCCTGCCCCCTAACCCCCATAGCTACCTCCACCTCCCCCTCTCTCTCATTGGTCATAAAGGAGTCACATGCCTCTTCCTAAACCAATCACTGGCAAAGGGCACTGGCTTCACTGTGATTGATGTGGGCTAATAAGACACTTCCCCCTAGGGCTATGGCAGACGCCTTTCTGGGCACATGGCCATAGGGAAAGGTGAAGGGTATCATCAAAGAGGAAAAGAGAGGGGATGGCTATTGGGAAAGGAGACCCACAGAGTCTGCCACCTGAATAAAGTCGGACCACAGTGGGTGGAGGAATGAGAGCGAGGTAAGGAGACACGGAGACAACAGGTGTAGATGATGCTCTCTACAACTTTGAGATGAGAGACATGGGGGGCAAGAAGGACATGTCTAGAGGCTGCTGACCCCACAGTGCCTACATCTAGCCCTGGTCTGGGTCTGCTTGGGGCTGCAGCTATGTTATCCAAAAGGTCCAAAACTGTGAATGGTACCACCACGCATAAAGCCAGTCAGTTGGGAATCATTTGGAATTTATCTCCCATCCCACACACCCCTGTCCCCTTCAGCCCTAACTAGTTAATCCTACAGGTCTGCCAAGTCTAATCACTCAGTATCTCTAGAATCCACTCTCTCCATGCCACAGTTTTACAACAGCAGCACTATCAGTATTTCAAACTGGATAATTATTGGGGGCGGGAGGGCTGTCCTGTACATTAAAGGTTGCTTAGCAGCTCCTGGAAGCCAGTAGCACCCCCCAACCTTCACTCATGACTATCAAAAACATCTCTAGATACTACCAAATGTGCTCTGGGAGTGGTGAGGGGAATTTCCCCTGGTTGAGAACCACTGCTCTGTGCTCATGTGCAAATTTGGTCAGTCTTTATGTACACTCTGTTCCCTCTCTCTTTTCCACCCTTGCCCTAATCCTGCAACCCCTGTTCATCCATCAGTGTCTTATAATTGACTAGAGGCCCAGTGCACGAAATTCATGTACAGGGGGTGGGGTGGGGAGTCCCTCAGCCCGGCCTGCACCCTCTTCAATCTGAGACCCCTCGGGGGATGTCCGACTGCCTCTTGCAATCTGGGACTGCTGGCTCCTAACCGCTCCCATGCCTGCCTGCCTGCCTGACTGCCCCTAACCCCTCTGCCTGCCTGCCTGATCACCCCTAACCACCTCTGCCTGCCTGCCTGATCGCTCCTAACTGCTCCCCTGCTGGCCTGATCACCCCTAACCACCTCTGCCTCACCCTACACCTGGGACCCAGGATTTCCTCCTCCAGCCAGCCACAGGCACCTGGGACCTAGGCTTCCCTCCCTCTGGCCAGCTGCAGGCACCCAGGACCCAGGCTGGCTTCACCCGGGCCAGCCACAGGCACAGGTGCCCGGGACCGCGGGGCAGATGGCTTGTCCCTCTCCCGGCTTCAGGAGCAGGTGCAGGGCGGACAGCTTGTCCCTCTCCCGGGCCGCAGCCCCAGCCGCTGGCGCCTGGGACCGTGGGGCATGCGGCTTGTCCCTCTCCCAGGCCGTAGGCATAGGCGCAGCCACTGGCACCCAGGACCATGGGGTGGGCAGCTTGTCCCTCTCCTGGGCCGCAACCTGGCTAGTCCCCCATTCCTCTCTCATGAGTTCATTTGTGCCTGGCTGGTCCCCATTCCTCTCTCCCCAGTGTTGAGTGTCTGAGCAGTCTGGTGCAAGGGTGTGAGGGCATGAGGGCATGATGACCATTTGCATATTAGCTCTTTATTATATAAGATGATCTACTTGTGTCTCTTATCTCTTTAGAGGCCCAGTGCACAAAATTCATGCACAGGGGGGTCCCCTCAGCCTAGCCTGTACCCTCTCCAATTCGGGACCCCATGGGGGATGTCCGACTGCCGGTTTAGGCCCAATCCTCTCACAATCTGGGACCGCTGGCTCCTAACTGCTCACCTACCTGCCTGCCTGATTGCCCCTAACTGCCCCCCCCTGCTGGCCTGGTTGCCCCTTACTGCCCCCCCTGCCGGCCTGGTTGCCCCCAACTGCCCCCCCTGACGGCCTGGTTACCCCTACTGCCCCCCCCTTGCCGGCCTGGTCGCCCCCAACTGCCCCCCCTGCCGGCCTGGTCGCCCCCAACTGCCCCCCCTGCCAGCCTGGTCACCCCACACAGCCTGCTGTTCAGTAGTTTGGTCGTCCCTCACTAACCCCCCTGCTGGCCTTGTGGCCCCAAGCAGCCTGCTGTTCAGTTGTTTGGTCATCCCTCACTAACCCCCCTGCCAGCCTTGTCGCCCCATATAGCCTGCTGTTTGGTCGTTACTGTTACTGTGATGGCATCCTAGACAATTTGCATATTCCTCTATTATTAGTGTGTGTGTGTATGTGTGTGTGTGTGTATATATAGAGGCCTACATATGTGTGTGTGTGTGTGTATGTGTGTGTATATATATATATATATATATATATATATATATATATATATATATGATATGAATAAAAGGCATGAATGAATGAATCACTTCTGCCCTGCCTTTCAGATCTTCCCCAGTTGGCTGTTGGCCTAATAAACTAGCCTTTAAAATGGCCCTCAGCAACTGGCCACACAGCGTCTTAAGCAGTTGTTCTTCACCATTTGTGATTTTGAACCTTGTTGAGGACAGGGGGATATCACTAGACCTTCACCCCCTCAAAGGCCATAAGACGTATAACCTGAAGCCCACCCATGTGTACCCAGTGGATTCCTGTTTCTCAAGATAAGCCCTAAGCTAGAATTTTCCCAGTCCAGTTTTATGTCCTTCTGTGTTCTTCCTTGCCTCCAGGATGAAGTTCTAACTCCAAAACTGCACACACAATGCCCTTCAACACCTGGCCTTGCCCTTCCAACCCCTCTTCCCTCCCATCTCTGAGCATGCTTTCCTGCAGACTCCCTCTTCGGTGACCATGTCCTGAAGCAGCCAGGCTCTCTGACAGCTCCAGACCTACCCTCTACTTCTGTGGCCCAGCATACCTTGACCCGCTTAGCCACAGGGGCTGTCCAACATTCCACTCAGATCCAATTTGTTATTTAAAAAAAAAAAAAGTTTTTATTGATTTGAGAGAGGAAGGGAAAGAGAGATAGAAACATTGAGGAAAGAGAAACATCAATATCAATCAGCTGCCTCCTGCACACCCCCTGCTGGGTATTGAGCCTACAACCCAGGCATGTGACCTGACCCAGAACCAGTGAGCTCTTGTTTAATGGGTCGATGCTCAACCACTGAGCCACACTGGCTGGGCAGATCATATTTGTTCTTGAGGTTCTCCTGCCCTCCCTACCCCAGGGCAGTGGGTGCCTCTTCTCTGCTGCTCCCAAAGAAGTAAAAATAACCATAGTTTCCTAATGCACTTTTCAGAAGCCTCGGAAGGTTAGGAGTCATATGTAACTCACTGCTTTCGGGCTGCCATGTGGAGGATCTCATAAATGTTTGCTGTTCTCCTCACCATCCACTCCCTATTCCCCTTCGTGTTGCTTGGTGGCCTATACCAGGGAGCAGCTTTCACCCCAACTCTAAGAATAAAGAATAAAGCCAGTTTTAGACGGTAGCCCACCCTGATGACAGAGCAGAGAGAGAATACAAGCTCTTGGTGACATAGTTGAGAACTGAGATTTTGCTTCCATAAAGCCATTAAGTTCCCTTTACTAGTTTGAGTAATGTGTTCTATTACATGCAACTCAGGACAACAAGAAAAAGCAAATGAATGAATGAATGAAAAAAAATTAATGAGTGGACACAATCAGTATCCCCCAAAACTCTCTTAACCCAGCTGATAGCTGCAAGGCATGTGTTTATTTCCTCCTGCCTTCCTGTACCTGGAAGAAAAGAGAACTTTCCTTCCAAGCTAACCCCTTTCTCTCCTCCAGAAACTGGTCCCATGAATTATCCCACATTCTGTCTTGTGTCTTTGATCTTCCCTTCCCCGGTGGCTTCCTCCTCTCTACCTTCAGATATTCTCGGGTCTCCCCAGCTTCTCAAGCTCTCTCCACACCTCCTGAGGCCACAGCCCTGCCTCTTTCTCCCTTTCTCCTACAGTCTCCGCTGTAGGAGGCTGACTCTCAGGGCCTTGGCACAGGCATGCGCAGTGGGTGCTCAAGGAAAGTGCATCACCAGACTGACCTTCTCAGAAGAGCCTTGGACCCTGGACCCTGCTCCATGTTCTGGGTGAGGTGTTGCCACCTGGCTCCAGGGTTCTGTTGTCAAGGTCTCGGGACTTAGACACCCAGGTTCTCAGGCCCATGCAGAGCCTGGACACTGAAGGCCACCGCCAGCCTGACCTCTCCTGAAGAGAGAATCACTCAGCATTGGAGGTGTAGCTCCCTCTTCCAGGAGGGCCCAGGTCATCAGCCAGCCCTGTGCCAATCACTTCCAGTCCTGCCAATCAGGGGGGACCTGGCAGGGCCCCTGTCTAGATCTCAGAGTGCAGTCAAGACAAAGGCGTCTGGAAGGATCACTTTGGGGCCTTGGGGCCTGGGCCAAGGGAGCGGGCTCACAGCGGGAAATAGGAGAAGCTTCCTGGGTAACAGGAGAATGCGGCCAGCTGCGCTCCAGAGTTCCAGCCCCTCGGGGGAGAGATGTTTTCATGCTTTTTGCTTTTTCTCTAAGTATGTTCCTGCTGCTCCCGTAGATTAAGCTTGATTCCTGCAGGAGATGTCAGACCCATGGCAAATGCTAAGCTTCAGACCACAAGAAAAAGGTGTGTTTGTCCAGACCAGATCTTGAAAGAAGAATGAGGAAGCAGAGGGAGGGAATCCCAAGAAATCCCAAGACCAGCAGCCCGTCCTGTCTAGATAACTTCTGGCCCAACCCATTCCTTGGGGCTCCATTTGCATAAAGTGGAACTCCTTCTCAAGTGTGACCACAAGGTACAGATAACTACTACCTAAGCAAAGGGCACCTGGAAAGGGAAGAGGTGATGCCTGAGTGAGGAAGGAGGGGGAGGCGTAAAGTCCTGGAGACACAGAACACACTGGGTCTTTAAGCCTCAAAGCCCACCCTGCCCCCAAGCAGTCTTGCCAAAGGATTCACAGTTCCACTCAGAAGGCTGAGCCAGAGATGTCACACACTCTGCCCCCACCCCACCCATGCAGACACACGCCCTACACCCATGGTCGGCAAACTGCGGCTCGAGAGCCACACGCGGCTCTTTGGCCCCTTGAGTGTGGCTCTTCCACAAAACACCACGGCCTGGGCGAGTCTATTTTGAAGAAGTGGTGTTAGAAGTTTAAGTTGAAAAAATTAGGCTCTCAAAAGAAATTTCAATCCTTGTACTGTTGATATTTGGCTCTGTTGACTAATGAGTATGCCAACCACTGCCCTACACAGTCACACCCCATCCACGTTCTAAAGAGATACACACACCAACACAGCTTTGAGGTTCCAACCATTTTATACTGAAATGCACATGGGCTGATCCAAAAAGGGTCGAACTGGGGGAGGAAGAAATGATGAAAGTGAGTGATCTCAGGGCTTGATGTTACCAACTCTTGGAGCATGTGCCAGTCCACCTGTCTGTCTGCCCACCCTGGCAGGACGGTCAGGCCTGGAGGTCTGGAGGAGCTCAGCTGAGCTGGGCAGAGGAAGCAGCCAGTCCTGGGCCAGGCAGTCCTCAGCTGAACGGCTTCACCAGCTTCATGGCAGCATAGTTCTAGAGGAGAGAGGAGGCAGGGACACGTGATGACAGCTGCAGGGTCTCAGGACTTAGACACCCAGGTTCTCAGGCCCATGCAGGGACGGAGCAGGGAAAGGAGGCTCATCTACTCAACCACCTGCCTGCACTCTGCCCTCAGCACCCTTACCCCTCACTCAGCTCAACACCACCCTCCTGGTGCCCTTGCCAATCACATAAGCCCAGACCTTCCTGAAACTCTTCTGGAACCCTCCCAGTTTGGGGGGGGGGGGGAGGACAGCTGCCTAAATTGCCCTGTCTTCTCCCCTATCAATCTAGGGCCCACTTTCATGTTCCAACCACAGCCAAGAGGATTCTGACCACCAGGGCCTGCCCTGGCCTCTTCGTCAGACAGGTGACCTAAAGGCATGACCATGATCCTCGCCCCCTCCCACATGGACCCAGGGCTCACTGGCCACCACGCTCCTGTCCAGAAAGTAGAGAGAGAGAGAGTTGGGGGGCTGGGTGTACGGGGATGACCCGCGATGCAGGCCAGCACCTGGGATGGGTCACCCCTGATTAGACCCTGGCTGCTGTAGGACTGAAAGGAATCTCCCGCCCCACTCCTCCCCCACAAACCATGAAAACACATACAACACAACACAGGGCTCCTAATTGGGACAGTATGTTCCCCAGCGCCGGCCCGGGAAAGCCAGCCCTGGAAACAAAGCCTTCCCGCCAGATCCGCTGCCTCCCCACGCTGGCCCTGCTCCCGCTGGCTGGGGGCAGCAGGAGGAACCAGACAGGCTGCCCTCCCTGTCCCCCTCCCAGGGGAACTTCCAAGAGGGTGGGAGACTAGACCAACTGGAGGGAGCAGCCCCTCAACGTAGTCCCCTCTACCAGGCCCTCTGCCCTCCCCCCAAGGCCAAAAAGTCAGGTGAAGGTCTTGGGCCACCAGGTGATGGGGCAACTTGGCCGGAGAGCAGCAGGATTTGCCCAGGTTGTAGCAAAGGCCTGTCCACAAAACCAGTCTGCAGCCTCAGGCCCGGGCTGCCCCTCCAGCCCTGGACCTCTCACCTATGATTTGCCCCCCCGAAACGCCAGCCCTGGGAGAAGGATGGTGAGGTTGGTGTTTTAAAGAGGACAATTTTCAGAAGAACTCAAAGGAAGGTGATGGCCGCTGCTGGGGGCCTCGGAGACAGGGGAGGGTTCTGACCAGGGCTAGTGGCAAAGTGCCCCTCTGCTCTGCCCACAGGGCCCGGGGTTAAGGCTGCTCCAGGACAAGGAAGGAGCATGGGCTGGAAGTGACTAGAAATCTTCTCTCCTCCCCCAGCCAGGCAACGGGGTGCCTTCTCCAGACCCTGAAGGCCTGGCCTGCTGCCCACGTGCCTCACAGGGAAGGGCCTGGCTGGCCAGGGGCAGGCACTAGGCACAGAAAGGGCGGTGGGGATGTCACTCTGGCCCTGCCCCTGCCCTCCCCTTAGCTCTACAGGAGAACACTTGACTTGATATGAAGCCCACCAAGGAAGATGAAAGGGCTCCCCTAACCACTATGCTAGCACAGCAGGTCAGAGCTGACCCAGGCCAACCCGCCCATCCTTATGCCGATGGGAGGACCCTGAATTTCTGGACCTAGACCCTCCTTTGTCACTTAGGCCCAGACAGTTCCCTCTGGTGGTCTCCACAGTCCATGTAAGAGACCGAAGGGATGGCTTTGTAACTGTTTTAACTACAAGAGGTGCAAGCTGCTAATATAGTAAGTCCTCACTCAACATTGTCAACAGGTTCTAACACTTTAAGTGAAGTGACATATAACAAAACCAATTTTTACCATAAGCTAACTGATAGAAACAAGAGTTAAGTTCCTCTGGCATCACATCAACATTACAATGAAACTAGAGGCCCAGTGCATGAAATGCGTGCACAGGTAGGGTCCCTAGGCCTGGCTGGCAATCAGGGCCGATCGGGACCTTCCTTCGTTCCGTGCCACCCCCTGGTGGTCAGCGCACATCATAGCAAGCAATCGAACTCCCAGTCTACCGGTCAAACTCCCAAGGGACATTTTGCATATTAGCCTTTTATATATATAAATAACTTTAAATTACATTCTCACACATGGAAAACCTGCTGGTGCATGGGCTCTCGCCAGTCACTGCAGGAGAGAGCTCTCCACACACCTCCTCCTCCTGCAGGACTCACAAAGCAAAATACACACAGGCAAGTAATTCCCAGAGCAGACTGCCTGCTGTGGGCATACTGCACTTGACCAGACTGAGGCCTACGGTGTCCCTGCATTAGGAGCCATGCACAGACTGCCCTGCAGCCCTAAGCCAGTCCCTTCCCTTCTCTGGGTGTCTCCTTCTTTGCCATTCAAATCAGGGTGACATGGCCCTGGCCAGCATAGCTCGGTGGTTAGAGCGTCAGCCAGCACATCAAAGGGTCTAGGGTTTGATTACTGGTCAAGGGCACACATCTGGGTTGCATGTTCAATACCCTGAAACCAATTGATGTTTGTCTCTCATATCAATGTCTCTCTCTCCCTCTCCCTCTCCCTCTCCCTCTCCCTCTCCCTTTCCCTCTCTTCCTCTCCCTCTCCCTCCCTCCCTCCTACTCTCTCTAAAAAGCAATGGAAAAACTATCTTCAGATGAGGATTAAAAAAAAAATCAGGATAATATGGAGTTGATTATGCCATCCTGTTTTCATATCAGTTTGAAATTTTCATTTATAGAAGTTTAAAATTGTTTGAAGAATATTAAAAGTCAGGCATCAGCCTGGTAACGCTGTGGTCCCTTCAAAGTTTCAAGTTCCAGAGATATTGGGGAGACAGGGTAGGGGGCTGGAGCATCTTCAGGGTTCCCCTGATGAGCTATGAGGACCAGGGAAGCCAAGACCAAGAATACAGCCCCAGATCCTCCCGTTTTGGGCCGTGCCCCATGGAGCTGGGGGGCAACAGCTGGCTTCTCACCAGGTGAAAGGGACCCCCAATGTACACTGTACCAAGTGAGAGGGCCACCTCCTCTCTGTCCACACACATCTTCCCCCAGGCCTACCCTCTGCAGGAGGCGGGACACACTGTGTCACGGTACTCAGGTGGATGCTGAGACTCTCTGCTGGCCCCAGCTCCTCCCTTCCTCTGGACCTCAGCAGGTGCCACCCGCACAAACAGAGGGACCTCCTTCTCTGTTCTGCTATCTACACCGTCCCTTCCTGACTGAGTCCCACACCCTCCTCAGGAAGGTTCCCCCCACTCCCCCTACTCAGGGGCTCACCTACCAACCCTTTGATTACATAGTCCAGGGGTTTGCTGAGGACAGCTATGTCTCCCCATCGACAGCAAGAACTGTTTCCCCTTTTGGACTAAGAGTCCCCTAAGGGTAGGACTTTGTCTACCAGACTGGGAACCCCCAGAGTAGGGGTCATGTCTCCCTCATTAGACCATGGGCTCTGCAAGGACAGAGGCTGCGTCTCTCCATCAGACTGGGGCTCTTCGAGGGCAAGGACCGACTCTCCCTGAGACCAGGCTCTGCTGGAAGTCAAGAGCTGTGCCCCCCACATCAGACCAGGAGCTCCCCCAAGACAGGGCCTGTGCCTCCCCTGCCGGGCCTGCTCACCGGGAAGGCATAGACGAAGATGCCCAAGAACAGCAGGAGGATGAAGAGAATGATGAAGAGGATGATGGCGCACCGGAACCGCCGCCACAGGATGAACTTCATAGTCTTGTACGGGGAGGTGAACCAGAGGAAGGAGGTGTCAGGGCGCCTGGAAGTGAGATCCCAGAGGTCAGCAGGCAGACCTACCATGGCTGCTTTCTCCAAGTCCTGCTCCCAAACCACCCTGACCCTCCACAGTCAGCTCCCAGGACCCGCCCAGCCTTGAGACCACACTCCTTGCCCCAGAACTCACCTGCACTCCCTTGTCCTCCAAGCCTTTGCTATAGTGTGAGCCCCACCATGCTGCCCTCCTCTTCTTGGTGCCACCAAACCCTATTCACCCTCAGGGGCCCTTCTCTGCCACTCTGTCCAGGACACCTTCCCTGCCACCCTCTTTCCTTCCCAACCCAGGACTTAAAAGACTGGAGATTTGGGAGCTGGGCGGAACCCCAAGGGACTGTCACATTAAGTGAGCCATGGCCCAATGAGCCCCAGATAAGCCAAGCCACCTGCCTAGAGACACATGGCTGGTCCACGGGAAGTGAATCCAGGCAGCTGAGTTTCTCTCATAACCAAGAACCTCAAAACCTGCCCCAAGGTCAGCCTCACAACTCAATGAGCTTGCAGGATTTTGTGTCGCAATAATGGCCTTTTAACTACACGCCACTGGATCTCCTGGGCCTCTCTTGTCTTTCCAGCCAGATCCCAGCCATCCCAGGATGGCTCTCCCCCCTCTGCCAGCCCCATGGCACTTGGAGCAGCATGGTAATAAAGTGGGCCGTCTCTGCTAAGTCTGACTTGAGCCCAACCGGCCACAGGGAAGGACCTAGCAAACACAGCCCTGACACCACCTCCCCCAGCCGTAGTCTTTCAGCCCCCAGTAACTGCCTTCAAGGCGTCTGCATCCACTTTAGGGCCTATGAGGTAAGGAAGACAAGGACTGGTCCCCCATTTCACTGATGGGAAAATAAAGGCTGACAGACTGTTTGAAAGCCACACTGACACCAGGAGAGCCATGGGAGACAGTTTGGTCAAGGGAAAAACCTTGATCAGGCCCCCAGAGCCAATCAGATCAAGTGGGAGCATTCCAGCCTCACCACTTTCCTTACTCAACTTTGCTAAGACTGTTTCCTCACCTGTAAAATGAGATGATAATAACAACCCAGCAGAGAAGGTTCCATAACACAACATGCACATGCCACATGACAGCTTCCTCAGCACACAACCAACAGCTACCCAACCGTGCCTGCTTCCGGAACTAGCTGAGGAGCCCAGTGTTCCTGGAATGACGTCTGTCACCTGCCCCCTAACACTGTGTGGCCCTCTCTGGGCCATGTGGGCATCGTGACCTTTTTAAATGTTTCATGACCTCTGCAATAGATGCCTCCTAGATGGCGGCTACACCTCCCAGCTCCCCTGGGCATCAGGGATCAGGGGCTTGGCACTGACTTTGGGTCCTCGAGTTTGGGGTTCATGTTGGGCTCATCCCGGCCCTGGCCAGCAGGTCGCTCCTCGTGCTCACTCTCTGCTACAATCTCCAAGGTCATCTCCAGTTTGCCCTGTGGAGACAGAGGGACAGAGGCTCTGCCCAATGGCCGGGAGAGGAGCCATTGATGTAGGGGCCTATGATGTAGGGAAGACAAGGACTGGACCCCAGGACAATTGTAAGAGCCACTTTATTTAATTTTTTAGTTCTATTGGGTTGATCTGATCACAAAAGCAGTAACTGCTCCTTGTAGAGCATTTAAAAACTACAGAAATACACAGGCACACCTTGTTTCATTGTGCTTTGCTTACTGCGCTTTGCAGATACTGCATTTTTTACAAATTGAAGGTTAGACCCTCCACCAGCAAAAAAGATTGTGACTCGCTAAAGGCCCAAGTGATGTTTAGTATTTCTTAGCCATCATGTATTGTTAAAATAAGGTATGTACATTGTTTTTATAGACATAATGCTATGCACACTTAACAGACTACAAGATAGTATACACATAGCTTTCATATGCACTGGGAAACCAAAAGATCCGTGTGGCTGGTTTTATTGTGGTTATTTGGAACCAAACCCACAATATCTCCGAGGTCTGCCTGTGCAGACGAAGGAGCATGTCAGCCGTACCTCCACTGTGTGGAGACACGCACTGTTAACACTGTTACGCAGCAGAGCTGGTGTTCTCTGCAAGTGTATGAACGACCACACTGTGTATACATACTTCTACGGCTTGCTTCTTTCACTTAGAAATATATTCTGTTTTACTGTATAATTACATATTCTTTAAGGTTTGCTTCGTAATGGCTGTAAGACATTCTATGGGATGGTTGGCCATAATTTGTTTCGTAAACTACTTATTTTGGTTCATTTAGCTTGTTTCCGACTGTGCGGTACTATAAATAATGCTGCAGCAAATACCCCAGAACCTTTGTTGGTTTTTTTTGTTTTTGTTTTGTTTTTTCATTTTAGCTGGTTATTTCTTCTGGAGAGATTTTTAGAAGTGGGATGACAGAGGACAAAGGCATAAAAATTGTTAAATCTCTTGCTGTGTGTTACCGAATTGCTCCCACACGTGGTAGAACCGTGAGCACCCCAGCAGAAGTAAGCGAGGAGCCTGTCCGCATCTTCCCCAGAAGTGAGCATTTCTGGTTTCAAATCCTAATTTAGTGGGCAAAAAGCTTTCACATTTTAAAATATGCCTTTATTTAATTACGATGGGGAGTCAACCTTTTCAAATGTTTAACACCCATCTGTGCTTCTTTTGTGCATTACCTATGCATGCCCTTTGCTCATTTTTTTTTGAGGTGTTCATTATTTCTTGTGAATTGTTATGATTCATTCTACAACAAGGGTATTTTTTTTCAAGGGCCACGTTAGGAGCTGGCTGACTGTCTATACTTCCAAATAAAGTGTCAGGGATTCACTTCCCCTGCAGAGGAAGGACAGTTCAGTCCCCTGTCACACCCCTGAGCAGACCTCTGGGCAAGAACAGTAGGACAAGGAAGGTCCCTTGTAGGGTCCTGCTCAAGTGAGCAAGGCAGGACCCCTGTCCTCTACAGGAGCCCAGGCCAGAGGGGTCCCAGCACACAGATCACTGTGAAGACCCAGAAGCCGGAGCACAAACAGGGTCAGAGGGAGACAAATGCATCTTTAGATTTAAATAGGCTTCCCTGGTATGTGAGCCTCAAGGGGAGGAAGGCTGGAAACTGGGAAGGGAAGCCGGCTGGCGCCTTGGAAAATGGGGAGAGGGAGGACAAGAGAGGGGGGCAGGCGCACATACGCTCTGGTGCCCCCACTGGCTAGTGGGGAGCAGACTTACCGCTAATATCTTCTTCTCACCCTCCTCTGCCACACAGGGCCACCAGCCCTTCACTGTTTTCTGTTCAAAAAGGGACACGAACCACTCCGGGTGGAAAGTGTCATCCAGCAGGTCCAGGGAGCACTTCTCCGCCGTCTTGGCGGGCTTGGGCATGCGGTTGAGATCCAGCTGCAAGGAGCCTGTGACAAGGAGGGGTTCCTTAGCCGAGGGTTTCTCAGTCACTGGCAGCGAGTCCCACCCAGGGGTGGGCAGGTTCCACAAAAACTCACAGTTACCTCCTCAGCCTCCATCCATGGGCTTAGCCATGAGTCAGATCTCTCAAACTCCAGCTCCCTATCCATGCCCTCTTATTCCATCCATACAGTTTCCCATCCATCTACTCACGAATCCATATGCCCACTAACCTACCCATTGACTTGCCTTAAAAGAGCTCAACTATTCATCTTACTATGCATGAATCCATTCATTGTCTACATCTATCATCCATCAATTTTAAATTGTTTTTATTGTAGAAAAATCTATTTGACATAAAATTTGTCATTTTAATTCAAAATTGATCATCCCTAAAAGAAATAGCTCACCCATTAGCAGTCATTCCCCATTCCCCCTCCTTCCAAGCCTGACAATGATGAGCCATGTAGAATTTCCTATTGTGGACATTTCTTATCAATGGAATCATAAAATATGTGTCACTTAGCATGTTTTCAAGGTCCATCCATGCTGTAGCATGCATCAGTATTTCACTCTTTCTATGGCTGAGTAATATATCTTTGTATGGGGAGACCACACTTTCCTGGTTAACTTTTATAGTTGTGATGGGGCTGTTACAGTCCGGTCTGTTGGCCCCATATAAGGCTGTGTTCCTCCCCGCAAATCTCACTCCTTCGGCCCTGTGCTCCCTGCTTCCTAGGTCAGGGTTCAGCACACATCTGCCCCATCAGAATCCTGTGTGTGGCCTGGGGGATGGAGACATGTTCCCTCGTTTGGTCATCACTCAGGCACAAGGGTGAAGAGTGTCTTGAGCCCCTCGCTGGCTGGGCTCAGTCTGCATCTAGCCTGAGAGGTGGGGCAGGGAGGGGTGGAAGGCCTCCTGTCAAGCCTGAGGCCAGCCAGCCAGCGATGGCCAGCATATGTCTGCACTGCCTCAGCCTGTGTCTCCCTCTCTTCCTTGCCTGAGTCCTACCATCCAACGTGGCTCAGTGTCAATGCCACCTCTGCTGCTAGACCACCCTGCTGACTGGCACTGCTCTGCATCATGGATCTCACTCAGCACCACGGACCAGGGACTCTGAGCTCCCTGCGGGCAGAAAGTAGGTGCACCTCCTGCCAGCCAGCCACGAATGGCACACACACACACAGTGGGGGCTCTGGGGTCGCCCCCAATGTACAGAGCGGTGCCGAGAAGCAGTGCTCACCCAGAAAGTCGTCAAAGGAGAACTTGTCGTTGTCCCAGATCTGGAATACCACTCGCGCTGGGATTTTGCTCTCAGTCTTGTCCAGCCTCCAGAAAGCGTCCTGGCCCAGAGGAGGAGCAGAGAAGGAAGTGAAAAGAGAGATTAGAGAGAGGCTGGTTTCTTTCCAGCCTAGACGGCTGCCTGGAGGAGGCAGTGGGGAGTGGGGTAGGGCATCCCTTAGGGACTTGCCAGAGCCAGGTTCTGGCAGGAAAACTCATGAGACCCCAAAGAGCAGGGTTCAGGTTCAGGAGGGTACTGTGCAGGCTCCCTTCACACAGGTGGCTCCTTGGATCCTCCCAATTCTCTGATTCGATGTTCTCACTCCCATTTTACAGATGATGAAACAGAGGCTTGGAGAAGTTAAGCGTTTGCCCAAGATCTGACAGTTAATAATAATAATAGTAATAATATTGCATTTCTTATGCACCAGCCCTTTACCACTATGAACTCATCTATCTTTCCAATAACCTAGAAGGAGACACGCCTTGGTGCTGAGGAAACCAGAGCAGGTACCGTGTGAGTCATACCCCTGGGAAGTGGCAACCTAGGTCCACACCAGGCAGGCAGGTTTTAGAATCCAGTTCACACCTGGAAATCCTGCTCTGCCCTTGTGACCTTGGGGACAGAGTTGGCTGGGAACTTGAGGTACCCCACCCCACCCCCAACACACTGCTGTAAGGAGCTGACACTGGGGGGCAGTGACCCCAGCTCCTTCCCCACCATGCCAACCCACCCACCTTCTCCCCCTGAGAGCCTGCTCTGGGGTACAACAAAGCCCCTGGTGCTGGCAAGTTCCCCGCCCTCCTGCGCTCCCCATCCCACCTCCCTCGCACCAGGCAGCCTGAAACAGTGTCATCTTGGGTTTCTTCCCAAGAGGCCTCACCTAGCCACTGAAGGATGGGGACTGGGCATGCCAAGGCCTGGGTTTACCTTGGGACACACTCAACCCAAAAGACTGCCCCTGGGGCTTTCCTGCTCATGCCTGTCCTGTCCTCTCATTGTAGCCTCTCCCGAACAGTGGCAAGGACAGGGAACATTCTGACCAGCCTGCAGGTCATGGCAGGGGCCTAGACTGAGTCTCGGAGAGACAGACTCCACAGGGAGTTGGGGAACGCTGCTGACCACACGTGGTTTGTCTGGCCCTGGGTGCCTCATATACACAGCCTCACTGCCCAGTCAGGTCCGTGCCTGCTGTGTGGCCACCCCAAGCCATGCAAACCCACAGAACCCCTAAACCGGGACCATGACCTGAGCAATGGTCACCTTGCAAAGCACCCGGCCTCTGTCTGGACTGCTGCCTGACTTGGTGAAGGGGCTCAGGTCCCCAGCTGGGCCCTTGCCCCCCAGCCCCTGTCTGGTGCCTCCCCCTTTTCCGGGCCCCGGCCCTCCTGCAGGTGCCTGCCTCCTCTGGCGGGGCTTTTATGGCCAGCACCGCAGGCCCGCCTGCACAGGCCGCCAGCAGCCTCCATTCCTCCGGCCGGCCTGGTTTATGGGCTCAGTAATGAGCCAGAGGTTCAAACAGCCCCTGGTGGGAGCAGCTGGGCTGGGGCTCCAGCCTGGGGAATGGCCCCCCAGGTCCCAGGCGCTCATTACGCTCCCGGTCTGGGCCCTTTTACTAGCTGTTTATTTGCAGGGTGGGTGCCTGACGCGCAGGCAGGCCCCGGTGGGTGTGCTGGGCTCCAGGTGGGGAGCCGGCCAGGGCGACCAGCGGTGGTTCAAAGCAGCCGGATGAAAGGAGACCTTGTACTTTACGACAGTCTCGTCTGGTTAATGGGGTCCCTGGAGGGCCTGCCTGCCAGAGGCCCTGAACCCCTCGGCAGAGGGCTGGCTCTGCGGCATGACCGAGGAGCCCAGAGGCTGCTCAGTGCCCCCACACAAACCCACCCCAAGACTCGGTCCTTTAGCCCAGACCGGCTCCTTGGTGCCCCACTGTGTGCACACTCCACTTGCCTCCCAGGGCCCTTTTTCCACAGAAGGACCGCTGGCTCTGCCTGGGTCAAGCCAGTTCTCCCTCACGCCCTGGGTGACCTCAGAATCCCGTGGACTCTGTTTCTCAACCTCCTCCAGCCACCCTCTCCGGGAGCCCGCACCACACGGAATCCCCCTTCCCCAGCCCTGCCCACTCCTGCCTCTTCTGGACTCCTCACTCCCCTCCCTCCTCTCCACCCCGCAGTCCCCATGGCCTCTCATCCTCTCAGGGCTAGCCCAGGCTATGCCACCGGGGGTCCACCCAACTCTCCTTTTCCTTGCGGGTGCCTGTAATTCAGAGATGAAACCCCATCATGGCCAGAATGGACCCACCTCAAATTCTTACCTAGCAACCCAGCTGGGCCCTCAGAACTTCCTGGTAACCCTTCTCCATACCAGCAATGGGCCTGTTCTCTCTCCCTCTCCTGCTCTCTTTCTCCCTCCCTCTCTCCCTCTTCCTCTCCCTCACTCAGCATAATAGCTACTTCTAGCCTTTTCCATTTGCCTCAAGTCACCTGCCACAGTACCAGGAGATTCTCTCTCCTCCTACTTTGTAGAAAATGCAGAAGCCTCTGCTTCCTGCTCCTTCTGGCTGACATCCCCACCTGTCGAAACGAAGGGGTTGTCCCGCCTCTTATTTGAGCAGGCCAATCATGTCTCAGCCTCAGTTTCCCCCCACACCTAGCCCCTTTTAGAGCTTGGTGAGCACCAGAGCTGGTGTGCAGGATGCCTCAGCCCTCCCTTCCCCATTCCCAGGCCCCACTCCGTCTGTCCACAGCAAACTGTTTGCTTGGTTTAGAGCCCTCCCCACCAAAGGCAGCATTTGCTTTGTTATGGAAACATCTTGTGATAGACGAGCACACTGAGCAAAGGCTAACAAGATCAAAGCTACACATAGGCTAGGCAAACTCATTAGTCAACAGAGCTAAATATCAACAGTACAACGATTGAAATTTCTTTTGAGAGCCAAATTTTTTAAACTTAAACTTCTTCTAACGCCACTTCTTCAAAATAGACTCGCCCAGGCCGTGGTATTTTGTGGACGAGCCACACTCAAGGGGCCAAAGAGCTGCATGTGGCTCGCGAGCCGCAGTTTGCCGACCACTGGGCTAGGCCTTCCTTGCCTGCACAGAACCAGGGCTGTAGCTACATTCTACTTTCTGGCAGGCACTATGCAGCAATCTCTGGGTGAAAGAATTCATTTAACCTTGTTTAACCCGTATGTCCTTCTGTGTGACGGCTTCAGAGTGCTCCACAGCACATTCCGGTTTCTCAAGAACGCATACAATCCTGTGTGTCGAGTCGGGAGGGGGTCGTGTGGAAGGGACGTAATGAAGAGAATTAGGAAGACGAGTCGGCTGAGGCACATTATTATTTCCCTTCTTTAAGCCACTCAACCACTCAGGAAAGAAAGGGGAGTCGGAGAACCTTTGCAGCTTGAAGCCTCGAGCTACCTCTGGAAGGAAATCGGACCAGCAGAACCGAAATACCAGAGAGGTATTTACCATGTCGAATAGGAGAGAACCTTGATTCTAGGTGCCCTCCACCTCCAGTCAGCCTGGCCGCGAGGCCCTCACTGCCCACAGTACCCTCCTCACTGTGCTCTGGGTTTGCTTGCTAAGGGCACGTGTAGAGCCACCAGGAAGGAGTGAGGGGACAACTCTTTACTTCTATTTCAAGAGGAAAGCCCAGATGAGACCTCCACTGGAAGACGCTGAGACACAGAGAGCAGAGGTCCTGAACCCACCCCTCCCTCTGGCTGATGCAGACAGCTCTCCTGGGTGCCTTCAGTCTGGGGTGAGAAAAGGGAGGTGGAGAGAAAAGGACAAAAACTTTGACACCTGGAAGGGCAGAGTCACTCCCTAGTGCCTGTCCAGCTTGGACAATAACCACAGGCACCAGGTGGGGAAACATAGGAAACTAGGTAGCAGGAGGAACCTACCTAAGCAACATCCAATCCTATGGACAACCCAACCCATAAGCCAGGTAGGCACCCCTTGGGAAGCTCTACAGCAAGCATGTCAAACTTGCAGCCCGTGGGCCACGAGTTTGACATGCTTGCACAGGTCTGCCCCAGTACCCTGATGGTGGCCATACTGGTTTCCCGCCCGGACCCCATGACCCTTCCTCCTGCTTGGTTTATTTTTTTTATTTTTTATTTATTTATTTTTTTTCTCCTGCTTGGTTTATCTAGGATTTGGAGAAAGGCAGTGGTTTTAGGATTTGGACTTAGCTACATATGATGGTTGTGGCACCAGTGTGGGGTGGTTGTGGGATGGCGGTAATGCCAGCAATGGCAATGATGATGAGAGTGGAAGAAGTAGAGGGATGGTGAAGATGGTGGTGGTGGCTTTGGCAGGAATGGAGCAGTGAGAGAAGCTATGGCAATGTCATGAGTGATCGGGACAGTGGTAGTGGTGATGTTGGCAGTGAGGGGACAATGGAGAATGTGACATTGGCAGTGAGGAGACAATAGTGTGGTGACGGTGGCAGTGAGGGGACAATGGAGAATGTGACACTGGCAGTGAGGGGACAATGGTGTGGTGACATGACAATGGTGTGGTGACATAGACAGTGAGGAGAAAATGGTGAATATGACACTGGCAGTGAGGGGACAATGGTGCGGTGACACTAAAAATGAGGGGACAATGGTGATGATTATTCTGCAACTAGAAGCCCGGTGCACGAAATTCGTGCACAGCGGGGGGTTGTCCCTCAGCCCAGCCTGTACCCTCTCCAATCTGGGACTCCTGGAGGGATGTCCGACGGCCCGTTTAGGCCCGATCCCACCGGTGGGATCGGGCCTAAACGGGCCGTCGGACATCCCTCTCACAATCCAGGACTGCTGGCTCCCAACTGCTTGCCTGCCTGCCTGCCTTCCTGATTGCCCCTAACCGCTTCTGCCTGCCAGCCTGATCACCCCCTAACCACTCTGCTGCCAGCCTGTTTGCCCCCAACTTCCCTCCTCTGCCGGCCTGGTCACCCCTAACTGCCCTCTCCTGCAGGGTTGATTACCTCCAACTGCCCTCCCTTGCAAGCCTGGTCCCTCTCAACTGCCCTCCCTTGCAGGCCGGGTGCCTCCCAACTGCCCTCTCCTGCTGGCCATCTTGTAGTGACCATCTTGTGTCCACATAGGGGCAGGATCTTTGACCACATGGGGGCAGCTATATTGTGTGTTGCAGTGATGACCAATCTGTATATTACTCTTTTATTAGATAGGATAGAGGCCTGGTGCACGGGTGGGGGCAGGCTGGTTTGCCCTGAAGGGTGTCCCGGATCAGGGTGGGGTTCCCTTGGGGCGTGGAGCAGCCTGAGCGAGGGGCCTGTGGTGGTTTGCAGGCCAGCCACGCCCCCTGGCAACCCAAGGGGAGGCCCTGGTATCTGAGATTTATTTTCCTTCTACAATTGAAACTTTGTAGCCTGGAGCGGAGCCAAGCCTGCTGCTCCCTCCGGGGTGGCAGCCATCTCTGTGGCAGTTAATTCACCTTCTACAATTGAAACTTTGTAGCCTTAAGCGGGTGAGCCCGGCCAGGGTGTGCGGAAAGCTTTGCTTCCCCTGTTGCCGCCGGCAACCCTGGCCTGCTCTCTCAAGCTCCATTCTGCCGCCATTTGTTTGAATTTGTTTACCTTCTATAATTGAAACTTTGTAGCTTGAGTGGAGGCTTAGGCCTGCAATGGTTATGGAAAGCTTGGCTTGCTCTATTACCTGGGAAACCTTGCTCACTGTGGCTGTAGCCATCTTGGATTGGGGTTAATTTGCATACTCGCCCTGATTGGCTGGTGGGCGTGGCTTGGCTGGTGGGTGTGGCTTATGTAGCGGAGTGATGGTTAATTTGAATATTACCATTTTATTAGAGAGGATGATGGCAGTGCTTGTTCCAACAGTGGTGGGCAGCGGGAAGGGTATGACTATGGCATGCCAGTGCTGGTAGTGCGATCATGCTGACATTAGAAAGCCCAGGAGCTAACACCTTTGGGGACAGGAACCACACTCACCTTCTTGGTGATGGTGCAGACTTGCTCAGCTGGAAGGTAGTCGAAGGGGAAAATGAACCTCCAGTTAAAGCTGCCTTCGCCTCCCAGGGACCGATAATGCACGTCCGTCTTTTGCTTGTGTTCCTCAAAGCCAACCATCCAACTGGACATAAACATTTTTAGAGAACATTTCCAATTAAGGTTTCCACCACAATATGCATCCTCACCTTAGGCAAATGAGGCATTAAGAAGGTAAATGAACTTGGTAAATGATAAAGGAGAAATCATTCTCAAGAAATCTCCATGATGTACCAACTATGCCACAAACTTTTAAACATTTTAAACTTTCTCTCAGCGGACATCCTCAACCCAAATATTAACGTGGAAGAAGAAATCTAGTCGGGAAATAACTCCCCAAAGGCAGAGGTCACATCCTTAAACCCTCCTTCCTTTCTTTTTTTTTTTTTTTTAATATATTTTATTGATTTTTTACAGAGAGTAAGAGAGAGGGATAGAGAGTTAGAAACATCGATCAGCTGCCTCTTGCACACCCCTACTGGGGATGTGCCCGCAACCAAGGTACATTCCCTTGACCAGAATCGAACCTGGGACCCTTGAGTCCACAGGCCGACGCTCTATCCACTGAGCCAAACCGGTTTCGGCCCTCCTTCCTTTCTTTTCCTCCCAGTCCCTATACCAGAGCCCCCTTCCCAATCGGGCACCACCGTGGAGCTGGGATAGGTGGCAGGAGGATGACTCCCTACCCTTTCACATAAATGTCGCTCATCTTTTCCCCTGTGATGCTGAGGTCATCCAGGATCACGTCCTTGGTGTTCCAAATAATACAACGCAGGAAAAACCTGTGGAGAAGAAGAATTATTCAAATCACATGGATTTCCCACCAGTGGGTGGGAAGTCTTTGACTGAGAAGCCAAGAAGCCACCTTGCCCAAGAAGACTTTGATGCTTGCCTGGCTGGACAAGACTGGGATCCTGTGGTCCGGGTGGTCCAAAGCCTAGCCCAAGCACAACCTCCTTGTCCCACCCAAGCTGGTGGGAACCATCCCACCACCCTGCTCAGCTCTAAGCCTGTGGCTGGAGCAAGTCACCTTTTGGCTCTCCGTGGGGTGATGTTGAAGGGAGGTCCAGGCCGCCCCAGGGCCTTTGGAAACAGGTCAATCCACATCTGCAGCTTCCCCTGAGGAGACATGACCCTGTTCTCTCACATCCTTCTCATTCAACCAACATCTATGACCATTGGCTCTTGGGGCACACGACAGAGAAAATTCAGGCCGGCCATGGAGAGGCTCACCACCCCATAGGGAAGGTGCCATAAGTGGAACCGCAGGGCCAACTGCAAAGGTGAGCCCACTGGCCCACAGTCTGATGACTTGGGTCTGTGCCTGGGGGATCAAGGGTCAGAGAAGGCTTCTCAGAGATGGTGCTTTCTGAGCTGAGACTCATTGTGCCAAATGGAAAAGGGGAGAGGGCATTTCAGGCCAAGGGGATGGCATGCTCGAAGTCCTGGGGGGTCAGAGAGCCTGTTTCGTCATAGAAAGGCTCTGAGGATTTCTACAACAGGAAACCATCTACCTGCCGCCCTTCAGCTCCCTATCTCCGCAGGCCACGTGTTTTTTCTGCCCCCATCTTAGAGAAGAAGGAGCAGGAGTTGCGGCAAATTCTTCAGGGCCACAGAGCTAGAGAAGGCAAGAGCTGACATTTGGACATGGGCTGTGTCCCTCTGGGGAGCTGGTGGCCACAACACCAAGGGGAGGAGAGCTCAGTTCCAAACAGCAGAGATGGAGTCCTCTCCTGTTCTCCAAGGCACCTTCATGGCTGCCTCGGCCCTTCTTTGCCTGAAACCCTTTCTTTCCTCCTGAGCTCACCCACCCTGGGCCTGCTGTCCCTCTGCTCACCCTCCTGCGTGGCAGGACACCCTTGGCCCTCCTGATGACTGTTCTCTGTGGCTGCTCTGCTGTTCTGTCTCAGCGTGCTGGTCACCCTGTCTGAACTCCCCACGGCAGCCCAGCACGGGGCCAGCCACCTGAGATGTCACTGACTGATGATACAGGAGGGCACCCTGAGGCCAGGCTGAAGCAGCAAGGCTTCGGAATGACTCATGGGAAGTCAGAGGTCTGGCCTACACGGGGATGAAGGAGGCAACTCAGCCTCATTCCCCAGGCCCTAGGGCCTGCAGGTAACCTGAGGAGGCCAGGCCCAAGAAGTGCCTTGGAAGGCCAACAGTGGTGACCACTCAGACTGAGGAGGGACACCCTCAAGAAGGGGCTGGCCAAATACTGGGATCCCCGGTGGTGCCTCTGGGATGTCCATGTTGTCCTTGGGGTGGTGCTAGCTTAAGGTTGGGGACTCTGGGGCCTGATGGTTAACATCCTACCTGCTCGATGTCTGGCTGGAGGGGGCTGTAGAGGGGCCGAGACTCCACATGCTCAGGGACCAGGCCTTGCTGCTGGAGGACGTGCAAAGCCAGACGCTCCTCCACTGGGCCCAGGTGTGGGTTCGGGACCCTGCCAGCCTCTGCAGCAGAGAGAAGACAGAAACGTTGCTGGGGCTCAGTGAGCAAGAGATAGGGCAACCTGTAGTCCTAGGGATGCCCCTAACCTCAACAGCCTCACCCAAGCCCAGACATACTTCTTCCAGTCCTCACATCTCACTCTCTGTAGGGAAAACCTCGCTGTCCATGGGCTCCAGGCTTAAACTCCAGATTGCCCACCGCCATCATTTCTACCAAGCCTCTTCTATAAAGCTCTTCTTCCTCTTTCCCACCCATTCAAATCCTGCCTGCCCACCAAAACCCATCCCTTCCCAGAAGCCCTCCCTCCCTGACTACTCCAAACTCTGAGCCTCAGTAACCTCTATTCCCAGATTGGGCATCTACATGCTCGTAGCGCTGTTCTCTGGTTCATGCAAGCTGTTCTATTAGTAGCAGTAGCTAAAATAACAGCACTTATAAACAGGAACCAGGCACTGTTCTTCACAGACAGAACAGGTTGAATCCTCATAATAACCCTAGAAGGTAAGTGCTACGATTATCCCCATTGTACAGATGACAGAAATGAAGCACAGAGCAGTCACCCAGCTGGTCAGCAGGGCAGCTGAGACCACACACTCACTTAGGAAAGGTGCATGACTGGACATGAATACTCCCCTCCCCCTCGTGCTTTCCAGGGGGAGCTCCGCCCTACCAGGGGCTGATGCTGGACCGAGTGAGGACTCAGGGATGGTTCTGACCCTAACAAGTCTGGCCAACCAGCCAGCAACTTAAACTTGGAGCTCCCATGAGACACCTTGACTGGGGGTCAGAGGGTCTATATATCTACACACACATACACAGAAAGGTATGTATACTCAGGTGTGCCCGTGTTCAGCCCCATGCACGCGCACGCGCGCACACACACACACACACACACATTCATTCATCAAACCTGTCCTGTCCCCTTTAATAGGTGTCACTAAGGAAGCAGCAGGGCATCACAGAAGGACCACGGGCCCAGGAATCTGGCTCTGCTCCTAACTGGCTGGGTGACTTTGGGCAGGTCATTAACCACTCGAGGCCTCAACAGCCTCATCCTCAAAAACAGGCTAATGTGAGGCCTCACCAACTCCAGCTTTCTGGCTTTCCTTTCCTACCAATGTATGACCATGAGCCCTGGCCCCTGGGCTAACGCTGCTCACAGACTAGCAGAAGGAAATGAGACCACCCCTAAAACAGATGCACAATCTAAGGAAAAGAGAATGGGGCAGGGCCTAATGCTGGCTCAGCCATGGCCTGGGAGTCAGCAAAACAGAACGAGAAGGAGGGGGTTTGGGATGGGGCAGTCAAAGCCACTGTTCCCCTTTTCTAACTTCAGCACCAGCTCTGACATCAGACATCTCTGAAACCAGCAGGAGCGAGGGGCCAGCTGGGCCTATACACACCACCAGGGTGTCTGAGCTGCTCCGGGTGGGCAATGCAGGCCTCTGGGCACCTCAACATGCAGGAAGCATGTGGTGGGATTCTCAGGCATGAGCATTAGGCAGACCCTGGGGCAAGGTGTGGACTGCAGGACTTCCTGCCTGCCCTGCGGATGCTTTAGGTTCAGGATCTGTGAGTGGGAGCTCAGAATGGGCCATCAGGGACAAATGGGCTAGTGCGACTCAGGTAGAATACTGTTTCTCAGGTGCGCTGTACCCCAAACTCAAATCAAAGTCTGACTCCCCAAAGCCAGAAGCTGACTGATCCTAACCATGACCCTGACCACGGCTTCAGACTCACCCCTGCTCTTGCCTTCAGAAGGGCCTCATCCTGGCATTGGACTGAGCTCTGACCTTGGCTCCACCTTGACCTCTTATTTTTACAGCAGGGTCACAGGTAAGTACTGGTCCCCAGAGTACCAAGCCCATCTGTGCCGCCCTGCTGGTGTGGGTTGTGTCCATTTGGCCCCTTTATGACAGGGAAGGGCCAACAAGAGAGAAGGAGACAGAGAAGAGTCCACAGGTTTCCTGGTCAGGGGGCAGCTCACCTATTTCTTCAATGGTGTATTCTTTATCCTGAAACATCACGCGGTCTGCCTGGTACACGGGGGCTTTGACTCTGTGCTGCTGGCAGAACAGGTGGAGGAGCTGGGAGGGGCGGAGCTGGTCCCTCCACTGGTTCGGTCCAGAGCTGAGGCCCAAACACAAGGCAAAGATGAGATGCTCCAGGACACTGATGAGGGCAGGGGGCGTGCAGTGACCTGTGTACCCACATGCACAACATCATCCACCCTTCCCTTTTACAGTGGGCACCCCATCTGGTCGTTCACTATGACTGGGGATCTCCACTTTACAGATAGAGACACTGAGGCCCGTAGATAATAGGACTTGTTCAAATACATACCCACAGAATTGGAACTTAGATGTTTCCAATTTCCACATTTAGAGAATCAGACCCAAATAAGAGCCAAGTTGGTAGGAAGTGGGCGGGGGCTGTCCACACATGACTTCACCTAACATAAATCCCCTCAGGGTCCAGCTGGGGCCCATGTGTCCCACTGTCTGTCTGCCTCTCCAAGCTCTCCTTTCCTCTTTCCCTCTACGGGTCCTTAAGGAGAACGGGATCATAACAACATGATGAAGAGCAAGGTTCTTAGAGTCAGACAAACAGATTCCAATCCTAGTTCCACCACTTATAAGCTATAACGTCTCTGGGCCTCAGTTTCCTTATCAGTGGAGTCGGCACAAGACCCAGTTGGACTGAGTGAGAGAACACCGGTGAGCTGGCACACAGTACATGCTCAGTATTCGGGGGGTGGGACTGTTGTTAGAGAAGCAGCCTGCCCCTGTGCACCTACACACAGTAGGTCTGTGGGAGCCCACAACGAGCCCCAAACTTGGACAGCAGCCTGTTCTCCAGGTCGATGACGGTCTCCCCAATCTTTTCGTCCTTGGAGAGGAGGTCATAGTCATAGAGAGTGATCTTCAGGTCCTTCTCCAGAGGCAGGGTGCAGGTCAGCTCGAACATCCTGCAGGGGTGGGCGCAGATGTCAGACAACACCAGCTCCTTCATGTCAAGAGAGTAGCAAGGCTCGAGGAGGATCCTGAAGGCCATCCCCACCTCTTCTTCCCCTCCCGGAATGGCCCTGCGGTTCCTCCCTCCTTGGGTCTCCAGTAGCTCCTAACACACACAACCCACCGCACTCTACTGGTACTGGGCTGTGTGTGTGTGTGTGTGTGTGTGTGTGTGTGTGTGTGTGTGTATTTTCCCAAATAACCTGGGCTGGGCACACAGCACCCATCTGATAGACCACAGAATGAATGAGTCAATTGAAACAGAACATTAAAACTGAAGTTCCCCGCAGGACACCAGAAGACCAGAGAAGTGAAACGCCAGAGCAAGGAAGGTGCCAGAGCTCTGGAGTTCACCCAGGGGATGATGGCCTGGGACCCACTTTCAGGACTCTGGGGGCTTCGCACCTGCTTCCGGAGTAGGATGGAGAGAGGATTGTGAAGAAATTTTTGGAGAGAGCTCCTGCTATGCTCTGAGACCCCCACCCCACATGGGGGTCAAATGTGGAGGTGTTGGCCCTTCTCCCCAGTGAGTTCTCTGCGGAGGGAGACAGCCTGGCACTGACACACATTCACACACTCGAGGAAGAGAAGGAGCTTGTGGCAGCGAGGAGAGAGGGGCTCCACTTGGGAGGAGCCACTTTGTTCCCATCTTGGCTGGACCACCACAAGGCCAGACTGGAGCCAGTTTGAATCCTGCCCCTCGGGAGTTGAGGCTCCAACAGTGAGATTGTGGAGAGGCCCATATGAGAACCAGGAAATGGAGGCCACCAGCTGAAGGGACATAGTATCTGCCACATCCCAGGAGCTGCAGTGGGGGGACTCGGGCTCTCTGGAAAGCACCCACCAGAAAATAAATCAGCTTTAAACATCTGACACCCAGAGGGCACCAGGAAGCCAAGACAGTGAGATGGGCCCTCTGCTCTGATAATTTCCCGAGTCCTGGCCCTGCAGGAATCAGAAACCTCAGTGCTAGCCAGAGGGGGAGGAAGAGACGCCAGGCAGAGAGGCAAGCCACACACATCCACATGCTGTACACAGCTGTACCCAAGGTAGACCAGCTGGGAGAGTGGCGCCACTCCCCTCCAGCCAACCAGGGTATTTCTAATTACACATGAATGGACACTCTAGTTACCAACTTGAGACCGTGGGCTTATGACAAAATGCATTGTCTAAACATGAGCAGCAAGTTGCCTGAGCCTGCCTGTCACAGTTTCCACTCAGGGAATGAGGAAGGCAACCCACAGAATAAATGTTTACAGGACACCAGCAGACAAAAACAAATGTGCTTTGATTATATCTCTTGAGTCGTGCTTGTTCAACACATGGGTTATAGAGAGAGAGACTTTCTGCTGTGACCTGGGGTAGGCTTGAAACCCCAGGCAGACCAGCCTGGCCTTGCAGTGGGGAAGGTGGTGAAATGAAGTGGGAGAGGTGTGTTTCTACACTCACTCCCCGACCTGGGCCTGGTCCCAACCTCCACCCGCCCCCTCCACATGGTAAACAGGCCTGATCTGCTGATCTGCTGCCCATGAGCCTGTGCCCCCAGGCTGGCCACTGGAGCTCACCAAGGAGAGCTCCCGCCCCCATCTTCTCTGCAGCCCTTCCTCCAATCCCAGCTGGTGATGGCTCATCACTGCCAAAGACTGTTTCACCTTCAAAAATGGCACTTCCCCAGGCTTATTGGGTCCCTGCTGTTGGGCTGAGTGACCACAGCTAACTTGGTAGCTACCAGTTTGTAAATCCAATGTGTCACTGAACAATATCGGAACACCCCGCCATCTCCTACAAGGGCTAGAGAAATAGCTGCCGGCCGCCCTCTGTGACTCTCCTTTCTTTAGCCTAAATAAGCTCACATCCAAAGAGCAAGCACAGCAGGATGTCTGGGAGCTGCTCCCATGCAATGGGACTGATCTTTCCTTTCCTTAGGTTTCAAGAAGCACCTTACTCTCTTGAGTTCACACCCTTCCTCTATCTAACCACTACAAAGGTGCAGCCAAGAGGGTAATCACTAAACGCAATGAGGGATCCTGGATTAGGGGGAAAACTGTCAAAATCCTAATAAAGTCTACAGTTTAGTAAGTAGTAATGCACCAATATCAATTAACTAGTTTTGACAGATATACCATGGTTTGGTAAGATGTCAACAGTGGGGGAAATTGAGTGAAGGGTAAACAGAAATTGTACTATCTTTGTAACTTTTCTATAAATCTAAAATTATTCCAATAGAAAAGTTAATCTTAAAAAAGAGAGAGACTAACTAGAAAATGCATGCTTTAGATTCCTATTTAGATTTCTGATCTTTGAGGTAATTGTTTATGGGTTTAACTAGGAGTTTCTGCCAGGACTCAAGCCTTTAGTGCACAATGAGGAACTAGCTGAGGTTATCCCCCTAGATAGCCAAGACTTAGAGAATACAGCTCTGCTCCAGGAATCAGGGACTTCCCAAAGGCAGCCACGTCTCCCCCAAGGGGCTGTGGGTTATCCAGACTGGCACCTCCACCCCAAGACCCAGGCTGCCCCCAACTTACTTCCCAAACACAGGCTCCAGAGTACAGGGGATGTAGTTATCCTGGTCACTCACCGATTTCTTCCCTATGGAAATCTTGACGTAAGGATCACACTGAAAGAGGAGACAGAAAGATTTTAGTGAAATCACTTCCCCGGCATATCTCTGAGGCCTCTTCAGCCCTCTGCCTCCCGATGGGACTAGGTGGCCAGCCATCAGGGAGCTGTCATCCTGACATCCTGCCAGGCCAGGGACCTGCACGCCATACCACTTGGCCCTGAGGTGGGCTTCTAGCCACAGTCCAGCAGTGGACATGGGGTACCTGAGTCCTCCATACCCCCAACCCACTTCCCCACTGGCAGAAGGTGGGTGTGGGCCAGGCTGATATCCTCAGAAGCATATCAGTTTGTATGACATAGGTGATTGGGTCCTCTCTGTGACCTCTGCTTCAGCAGATGGAAAAGGAGAGAGATGGCCAGACTTTGTCAGCCAAACCCAGCCCCAGTGGCCTTCCCTGAATGCTTCCTATGAGCAACAGAATTCCCTCCACTAGCTGCCAGGAGCAGGGGCCGGAGAGTGCCCACAGTCATTCTTGGCATCAAGAAGTCCTGAAGCGCATGAGCTGATCATTGGTCACTACCACATCTTGGAGGCCCCTGGTAGTGCCTGTTCTGGGGATGGCTCCAGCAGCCATGACTTCTCACCTTGAAAACCTGGGCTCCAAGGGTAGGACACTAGGCCTTTACCCACAACTTCAAGGACACATGCCAGGCCTACATCTAAGGGGTCAGGAGAGGACCCTAGCCTCATACCTCTGAACTCCAATCGCCCCCATGCCTGCCTCTCCTCTTCCCTCTTTCTCTTTCCAACTTAACTCTGCCTCTCCCCCACCACCTCCCCAAAACTCCAGACTCCTGCCCTCCTTCAAGTTCCCCTCTTTCACTCAGGGCCAGGACTAGAGAGAGGTGATGAGGTACTTGCCTCAGGCATAAAATTGAAAGGAGGGCCAAAAAAACCCAGTCATCAAGATAAGCAATATTTTAATGAAATATTTAAAAAATTAAAACCAATGCCAACAGTCCATGATCAGCAAAATATCAAAAGTTTAAATAAATACAGGATCAGTATTACTGATTTTTCTTTTGGCCCCAGGGTCCATCATGGCACAGCAGAACTGCTGATCCTGCGCCACTTATCTCTCTCCCCCACCATCGAAAGTCCTACCAAGACAAGTCCCAGCCTACACCTTCAAGGTTGCCTCTCTTTATGCCTTATCCTTGTGCAAATGTACTCTAAGAAGTCTTCTGGAGAACTTCTGCAGAGGTTTCTGATGCCTCCTAAAATATTATTTTCTCCTCCCTCCCAGCCTATCCAAACTTCACCAGTCCTTAAGAATCCTATTATTTCAGGAAGCCTTCCTCATTATTCCAATGTCTTGTACTGCCTTAGGCCTTTTCTGAACTCCTAGGGCACTTGGCCCTTGATAGAACTTTAGCCAGCCACATCTGTTTTGTATATTTGTCTGGTTTCCCTGGGTTGCTGTGAACTTCCTAGGGCAGAGGTGTATCCAGATTCTGTAGCCCTTTGTACCTCTGAGTGCAGGTGAAAGCTCTAGAAATGTTACCTTCCCATTGGGGTCCTTGGGCTGCAGGCCAAATGCCTGGATAATATAGATGCGGACCAGGCACTCCTGGGGTCCCTGGGCAGCCAGCTGGTGGAACTGTCTTGGGGGTATGGGGACGGATGGGTCTTCTGGGAGGGGATAAATTTTGAAAAGGCCCTAAAAAGAAGGAGTCGTCAGCTTTTATTTTTATCATCATTGTCACCAACACAATCCCCATTATGATCATGACTTTCATCTCTGCCAGAGTCATCACCACTGAGATCAACCAAGTCCAATGACATCCCATCACCATCATCAGATTCCACATCAGCAGCACCACCATCACTGTCACCACCTCCATCACCCACATGGTCACCAACATTAGCACCACAGTCATATGGATATTACTACAGTACTGTCCCCTTCACTGACTGCTGCCCCTCCAGTCTTACATCTCCCTGACTACAAACATGTCCTCAAGGCCTTACCTTAAATTCCCCAATGACAGACGGGTCCTCCATTTCCTCCTGAGTCTTGCCCCGGTAGAGCTTGAAAGTGTTACAAAAGTCAGACAGGCCCTCAAAGGCCTCCACATTCTCCAGTTGTGTGTCATAGACCTGCCACATGCGGGACAAGAGAATGGGACAGGAAAAGAGAGAAAGAAGAGGGATAGCAAAGGCAGAGGAAACATGACAGTGTTCGAGTGAAGGAAAGGAGAGGAGAGAAGAAAATGAGAGGGAAAGGCCACAAGCAAATTAAAGGAACATAGGCAAAGAGGAGAGGAGGTGGGAGAGGTGGCGATAAGAGATCGGGTCAAGGATGAAGAGAGGCAGGAGAGGGAAAGAAGTACAAAGGCAGAGATAACAAAGATGCAAATAGTAAGGCGGGGGGGGGGGGGGGCAGAGAAGGGAGTAAGAGGAAGACATTCATTTAGTGCCACTGGGGAACAGGGTTTTCTGGTTAATGCAGTATTCTAGGTATCTGAGAGTCATCTCATACACAGGTGGTACATTTTTTCAAGAGAATAAGATTATAGTCAAACAAATGCATGAAAAGCTAACTGATGTTTTGTCTGAAGATCAAGACAGAACTGTGGAAAATTCACAGGTCAGCATGTCAAGCCATAGTGCTCATTGTCCTGATGTCCAAATGGCAATGGGATCAAATACCGGGCCAAGTGGGCCTTTTGAGCACCACTTTAAATTTGTGAACTCAATTTATTTACTTCATTCCTCCCAAACAGCCAATGACTTTTATTTGTTAGGACAGTATTTTGGAATTGCTTAGATTTAAACAAAGCAGTGGTTTTCTGTTTTAGAAAATAAAATATAGTTAATAAATAGTGATATTCAACAACCTAGCAGACATGCTAAGTTGGTTATATCTGAAAGTGACAAGATACTTCAGGTAAGTTCCTTTCTCATAATGTTAAATATTATTTCTCATGTAGGACTAGCTCAAGTTCTAGCTCTTCCAAGAAAGCATTAATTATGCAAGTGACATAGGTTCATTATTACAAAATATAAAATAGGAATAAATATAAAGAAAATATTATTATTGCCTTATATTCTGATTCCCAAAATATAACAACTCATTGTTTGGCTAACATTTGATATGCATCATTTTGAATTTTTTTCTTGTTCCATTTACACAGTTGATTCATTTCAATCAAAGGTCCAGTCTTTTGATTCTTCAATCCTACCATTTTCTCTATTCTAGTTCCTTATTTCTGATTTTATTATTTTCTTCTTTCTATTGTTTGAAGTGTTTTTTTTTAATCTAACTTTATCACTTCAAGCTTTGTTTACTTTGCTCCCTCTATTCTGATAAGAAAAATACTTACTGCTCTGAAATCGTCTCTGCTTCCTACTGCCTTGGCACTGCCCCATTTGTTTTTGCTGTATAATGTTTTCATTTTCTTGGCATTCCGTAATCATAGTTTTAATTTATTATTTGATCCAAGAGCCAGATGCTTCATTAGTTTTCATTCTTTTTTTTTAGTTTACATAAGTTTTTAAGGTTACAAACTTCCTCTGAACTGCTTTAGCTATAACCAGTAAATGCTAATGCGGAGCATTTTATCATTTCCCAGATATTCTGAAATTTTGGTTTATATTTTCTTTTTCACCATTGCTAAAAAAAAGGGGGGGAGGGCCTTAAAATTTTTTTTCTAGACAAAAGTGCCACTTGGGGGCTTTTGATCTTGTTTGTAAGTTCAATTTTATGGTATGATCAAAAAACATTATCAGTGGCATTGGCACTTTTTGGAATTTATTAAGGTTTTCTTCATGGCCTATTACATGGTCAATTTTTATAACTGTGCAGTCTCTATTTTCAGGCTGCAGGATTTAACCAAGTTAATAATTATGCTGGTTTTCTATATCCTCTCACATTTTTGTCCCCTTGACCTGACATGAACTGAGAGAATAAAATTAAATCTCCCCCTACCTTCCAGGGTGTTTCCATTTCTTCTTGTATCTTCACAACAGAAATTGTGTAAATATTGATATATTATTTAGCACATAGATAATCTCAAAACTATCATCTCTTAGAATTGACCCATTTAACGTTATTAGGCGCCATTCTTTGCCTCACTTACTTTGGTGACTTGAATGCACTTTCATCTAATGTGAAGATTGAAGATTGTGACTTCTGCTTTCTTTTGGTTTGCATTTGCCAGGCACACATTTTCCCCATTTTTTTATTTTCAGCCTTTATGGATGTTTTTATTTTAGAGTTAGGTTTTGTTCTGAGATCTGATTTCAATTGTTATTAGTAAGTGATTGATATGGCATATGATAAGTTTATTCTGATTTTACACTTATATTTATATAGTTATATATTTATAGTTTTCTAGATTCAGCGATTATTTTTTAATCCTCACCCAAGAATATTTTTCCATTGATTTTTAGAGAGAGTGGAAGAGAGAAGGAAAGACAGAGAGAAATATTGATGTGAGAGAAGCACATCGATTGGTTGCCTCCTGAATGCACCCCAACCAGGGCGGGGCCAGGGAGGAGTCTACAACCGAGGTATATGCCCTTGACCAAAA
Source organism: Cnephaeus nilssonii (assembly GCF_951640355.1). NCBI lineage: Eukaryota > Metazoa > Chordata > Mammalia > Chiroptera > Vespertilionidae > Cnephaeus > Cnephaeus nilssonii. The sequence continues at coordinate 42,980,530 of NC_137086.1, read as the reverse complement.
CTGAACCCTGGACCCTTCAGTCCTCAGGTCGATGCTCTATCCACTGAGCCAAACCAGGTAGGACAGATTCATTGATTTTTGTTTAATCTTTGCCTGCATGGTCTGGTGTGTGTGTGTGTGTGTGTGTGTGTGTGTGTGTGTGTGTGTGATTCTTCCGATATCTAGGATGACTTGGATTTATATTCTCATTTATATAATAAAAGCCTAAGCAACCGTTATGGCAGAACAACCAGAACGACCTGTCACTATGATGCGCACTGACCACTAGGGAGCAGGCGCTCAATGCAGGAGCTGCCCCCTGGTGGTTACTGCGCTCCCACAGGGAGAACACCACTCAGCCAGAAGCTGGGCTCATGGCTGGCGAGTGCAGCGGTGGTGGCGGGAGCCTCTCCTGCCTCTGCGGCAGCGCTAAGGAAGGAGCAGAGAGCTGAGCGGTAAGGAGCAGCGAGCAGGCAGGCAGTAAGCAGCAAGGGGTCCCAGACTGCAAGAGGGATATCCAACTGCCTGCTTAGGCCCAATGGGAGCAGGCCTAAGCCAGCAGGCAGACATCCCCCAAGGGGTCCCGAACTGCGAGAGGATGCAGGCTGGGCTGCAGGAACTGCCCCCACCTCCCCAGTGTACAAATTTCGTGCACCAGACCTCTACTATTATTATAAATTTATATATAGTAATAATGCTCTTATTCATCTTTGTCTTTAGGGACAATATTTATAAATTACCTACTACAGCAATGATAAATTAATTAAGTTGCATCTCCTGTCCTCTCCATCACCCAATATTAGGCAATATTATCTTCCTTAATATTTACTCCTGTACTGTTTGTTTATAATTTGCCGATTTTAAATAATATCTGTCAACACTATTTGTTCTATAATATGGCAATCATTGTCTTACTTTGTATCACATCACCTTTTTTCTTCTCCATCTAATTTTTGTCAGTTTTATCATTTCTACATTTTCAGTATATATATTAATATTCCATTCTATTACCCTAACCCTTCCATTTATTTTGATTTTAGGTCTAAGGTAAAATGTGATCACAACTAGTCTTTTTGTTGTGGTTTTCCCAGTTATCTCCTAGTTGATTAAAGTTCATTCCCCAGAAGTTCTTCAGGATGAGCTCATGGGAATCATATTACCTGTTCCTGAATATGCATGCCTGGGTGTTCATAGCCTTTGTGCTTGAAAGGCAACGTGGCTGAATACAAATCCTCAGTCACCCTTTCTTTCCTCGATGATCAATGGATGGTGCTTTATTATCCTTGGGTATTAAATGTTGTTGTGGAGAAATTAAAGCCACCTTGATTTACTTCTTATTTTAAATGACAATATTTTTGAAAGGAAATGTGCATGACTACACCAAAACATTCTTTATCTCTAAAGTCCAATAACATATACTAGGATTTGTTTCAGGATTGATCAATCTGGGTCAATTTTTCCTTACACAAAGTGGACTTTCTAATATGTATATTCAAGTATTCTTTTATCTCAGTGAAGTGTTATTAAACTGTTAAGTGTTTATTTGTTTTTTTTTTTCATTTTTTTTTATTTGTCTTCCTCTGAAGCTCCAATTATGCAAATGTTGGATCTCTTTCTCTGACGTCTACTAGTATGTGTCATTTTTTCTTTCTTTTTTATAACTCTTTATTTGCATTTCCTTGTGCTTACTTTCTCCATTTCTGTCCTCTATGCCCCTTACCATGTTTTCCAAGGTGGACATTACGCCTTGGGCTCCATCCAATTTCGTGTTTCCTTCTCTTCCTTTCCTGAATCCTATCAGCTCATATTTCATCTCTTCTCATCTCGATCCCTTGAGTTCTTTCATTCCTGCTTTGTATTCTGACTTCCCATTTCTAAAGAGTTTATAGCAAAATATGTCATCTTGTCTGCTCCTTGGCAAACTTTTTCTGGTGGGTACATATCTTCTTCTTTTGGTTAAGTTATGATTTAAATTTTCTCTTCCTTTTTTCATAGCATTTTAAAATTAATGCTGTGTTATTTCTTTTATTATTACTTGTCACGAAATGTGTTGGATTTTCCTATATGAATTCTTTCTTTTGTTCCACCACAGATGCAGACAGCTTTCTGCAAATACGACCCATCTGTGTGATTCTTGTGTAGCTCTACCTTCTCAGCTTCTGTGAACCAAATAGGCTCTAAGAGGCTTTTGTAACCAGCCTGAGCCTGTCTTCCAAGTTCCCATATCCATTGTGGTGAACAAGGGATATAACTTTTATATTTTATGGTTAAACCTCAATTTCAGGAACTATATTTTTTAACTATTTGTTATGAAATTTCCAAGCACACACAACAGTAAAGAGAAGAGATAATAAGCCCCCATGTACTTATAATCTGTCTTAAATAGTTATCAGCATTCTTTTATTAGGGAGTCAGGGTTTCCTGAGATCTGCTACCACTATGACCTTTCATCATTTCCATGCATCTTCTCTTAATTTACTGCCGAGTGGCTTCTACCCAATCTCAGTTGCCTTTGGACAACCCTTACATGTATTTTGGAGTCTGCAAATTTTATTTGTTTCCAACTTTTACTGAAAATGGAGTTTGTGGGTTTGAATGATTTCCAGAAGGAAAGGGGGAAAATGCTGACGTATGCAGCCATGTTCATACTGGAAGTTCCAATAAAATACTTTTTAAATTTCCAAGTGGTTGGTCTTTTTGTTTAGACTTTAGTTATTAATTTCTCATCTTATTACATTTTAATCTGTCTTGTATGATTTCTGCTTTTGGTAACATATTACTAAACTAATATATGATCAAATTTTGTGAGTGTTCTCTGAGCATTAGGAAAAAATGTATTCTCTATTTTTTAATTATTTTTATTCTCTATTATAAAGCTACTTTTAATGTAGCTTAAAAACATTTACTTTGCTATTCATATCTTTTACTTCCTTATTTATTTCCTGCTTCATCTGTCTAGGAGAGAGGTACATTAAAATCCCCACTGCAACTTTAATTTAGCTTATATATTCCTATCATTTTTGCTTTAAGTATTTCTAAGATTTCTTGTTCTATGCAAACATATTTGGGGATTTCTTTCATTCAGATGTACATGTTTTATTTATATAAAATACTCAATTTTGTTTCCTTTGCTTTTCACTTTAAATTCTATCCCTTTTTCTTTTGTTTGCACTGATCTTATTTTGTTTGCCAAAATATTTACTTTTCACCATTCTAAGTTTTACTGCTTTACACATGTCTTTGAAAGATAGTACATGTCTTTGACTTCTGGTATATTCTAAGAATCCTTATCACTTAATAGTTATGTTTAATTTCTTTTTATTTATTAGGAAAATGAATATATTTTATTCTTTTTCTATTGTGTTTTCCTATGATTACTGGGATTTTTTTTTATGCTTTCTTGCTGTATCTTTTGTTCTCTATCTTTTGCTATTGAGACTATGAGTGGTTGTATTCCCCCCATGCTAACGATTACCAAAATATATTTTTCTCTTTACTCACTGTGTACTCCATTCTCTCCATATTGCTGCAGGTTATTTTTCAGTCTCATGTTGGTGGTGGTGGTTTTCTTCTATTTACTTATCCTTAAAGGACCAGTGTTCTTTCACATCTGTCTCTCCCTCCCCCTCCCCTGCCCAGTAACATGTTGAGTGCATAGTTTCAGAGAGCCCATTTTCTTTTGGATACTGTCAGAGATCTCAGAGAGGTCAAGCTGGAGGCCTGGTGCCAATTCAGCATCCGGCATCTGAGGGAGCAGCAGGGGTGGGGGGCGGGGGGCGGTAACATAATGGGCCACCCTGGCAGGAGTTCTCTTGGTTTTTCTCATTTCTTGACAAGGCTACAGTAAAAACACGCCAGACCTAATGTGTCGAACCTTTTTCCTGGTACACAAATAGTTCTGTCTCTTTGCCCAACCTCACATACCCAACTACCAAGTCAATGAAGAGCTTGCTGCCTGAAGCCTCATCTCTGTGCATCCAGGTCTCCAGACACAATTTGCTATAAGCCTCCAACATATCAGACAATTCTTGATGCCTTATGACAATGATGGCGAACCTATGACATGCGTGTCAGCACTGACACGCGTAGCCATTTCTGATGACACTCGGCTGCATGCCGAGGATGAAACATTTGCTGCTCCTGAGGATGAAACATTTGCGACTAGAGTCTTGGAGTTAGTTTTTTCCTCAAAGTGACACACTACCCGAGTTATGCTCAGTTTTTTTGGCGAAGTTTGACACACCAAGCTCAAAAGGTTGCCCATCACTGCTTTATGAAATCGCCCTCCAGAGTACACACTAAAGGCTTTCAACCAGCAGTTACCTGGACGCCCCAGACACCCACCCTGCCAACTAGCCTCAAATCCCAGTCATCAAGACCCTTTAGGGTGCTCCGTGGGCCTCTCCCATGTGTCTGACAACCTTTGCAGTCCTTCTATAAATATGGCAACCAGATATATCAAGTGGAAATATAGGACACCCAGTTAAATTTGTATTTCAAATTAATAAAAAATAATTCTAGATAAGAATGTCTCCTGAAACATTTGAAGCATGCCTATGTTTACCTGAAATTCAAGTGTAACTGGTTATTCTGAACTGTATCTGGCAACCCTCTCTAGGACACTACACAATTCCTTTGGGACATGAGTTTGAATCACCTCTGGTTATCTTTTTCAAAAGTAGCCTATTTTTTTAAAGTGTAATTGTATTTGTGGAATTTCCTCAAAATACCAGAATTTCTCTGACTCATTCTTGACTTTTTGTTTGTTAGTTTGTTTGTTTGTTTGGGTGGGCTTCTTTTCTTCTTTCCATAGAAAGAGAGTATACCATATTTTTATATTTACTGGGTAATTTCTGTCCCAATTGTAGGTGTAGGGTAATCACAGCAACAGTCTTAAGCTGACTTTCCTTTTTCCTTTTACACACAATTTTATCATAGAAAAGTTCAAATATCTTCAATAGCTACAGAATAGTATAACAAATCCCTAAGTACCCATCTCTAAGCTTTAACAATTTTCAACATTTTGCAATTTCAATAATTCTTAATACTTTGAAAATCTATCAGAGGGCCACCCATACCATCCATCTTCCCCCTTACTATTATTTTTTTTGAGCATCTTAAAACAAATCTCAGGCATCGTTTCACCCATAAATACTTCAGTACTTTCTAGCATTCTTCCAAAAATACTTTCTGGGTTATCCCAGCCCACGTTGACTTCTTGCTCTGAATCTGTAGGTGACCTTTCTTACCTCAATTAGTTCATCCGGATTCTTCAGCCTTCAGGTACCAAATGAGGAGACAAACATAAATATACATACGTTCTCTTTTGGTTGTGTCTCCCGTGCCCATCGCATGTGCCCAGGGCTAACAGACAGAAAAGAACATTAGAGAGGCCTCACCTTTAGAGTGTCAAAGTCCTTCTCCAAGTAGGAGCCACACTTTTCCCTCTCCCCGATCGAGGCATAGAATTTGCTCCACCAATCGATGAACTCCTCCTCCTGAGCAGGTAGAAAGACACCCATCATTTCAGACACAGAACTTGCCAAGCAAGGTCCTTCTGGACTGAACAGCTAGCAAGGCCTACAGGTTGGCCTGGACTTCAAAGCACCCCTGTTGGGGTGAGTTTAGGGGAGCAGAGAGCTGGAACTTCCTGACTCTCCAGGGGCCAAGACTGCACAGACTGGAAAAAAAAAAAAAAAGGTTTGAATACCTGCTTGGTGCATTAAGAGGCAGAAGCTCTAGCCTGGGCCCTGTCCCCCATTCATTGTGTGGATCTGTTAAGCTCTCAGGTCTCCCTTTTCCTTTCTGGGAAGTGGGCATAAATCACCTGAGGCTAAAATGTGACGGTTACATAGGGTAACTCTTTGGGGGAAATGTCAATAATGTCTTATTTATAAATATAATGCAGTAGACCCAGGATAACTCAGACCCCCAAAGAGCTATCTTGCACCCGCCCCTACCCCAGCAAAAAAAAAAAGAAAGCATCAAATACCAGAACTCAGCCTCCGCAAGGTCAAATCAAGGTCGAATCCTTGAAAATCAACAAATACTAAGTGCCCATTATTCAAAAAACATTATGCTACATGAGAGAAATTTGGTGAGAAGAAAGGAAGGTTGTGACAACCCACTCTCTGCCCTGTCCTTCCTCCAGGTACTCACACTTGTAGGGAAAGGTAGACAAGCCTGTTATGTATGGTACACACAGGTCTCCTGCACATTCTGTGCCTACACGACCATTTAGCTCTTGTGTCTAGAACACACCTCCAGCTGCGTCCTGTCTATATGTGTGTGTGTTGTCACCCAATGAGTCAGCAAGCTTCCTGAAGGTGGGATGGTCACTCTTCCCCAGGCCTCCCCACAAAATCTCCAGGGGCCGGGCACATGGTCTGTGCCTGTGAGTACCATTAAAGCTCACCAGTTCAGTGGGAATGGCCAAGGACAAGGTGTAAGGATAGCCCATCTGGGACTCACTTTCCTCCTCCATATGAGGGGGTGAGTCAGGAGATCTCCCAGGACCCCCCTCTGATTCTATAAAACGAACTGAATGTCTACCATCGAGTGTCTGGAAGTGTTATTGGCTCCCTTTAAACCAATGCTCAGTCCTTTGAGTTCTGGCATATTAAAGGTGAGCACAAGCTGAAGAAAGGCTGCAGGAACCTGAACGGGCACAATGGAGAAAGGGTGGAATGAGGTTCTCAGCATCTGACCCATCCTTAAAGTATAGCCCTAACACCCTCTGTGTGGCCAGAATGCAGTTCCCAGATACACAGCACAGAGAGCGGGTGTCAGAGCGAGGATGGGTCTGCAGAGAGCCACTATTTGAACAACTCACCAGGAGGAGCTTCTGAAGCCAGAAGAGAGGAAAAGAAGGTCAGATGTGTTAAGACATAAGGTAGCAGAGCTTTCTCACTTGTAACCACTCTTGAAAAAGCTGGCATAGGGCAAGACAGACCTTAGCCCTGATGTTTTAAGTTCAATTTAAAGAAAAAATACTATGGATATATAAACATATACAGACATATATGTCAAACTTAAACCATCACCAACACATGGAACACTATATTTATACAGACATGCCCAAGGGATATATATGCTAAAATGTACATATACAACCCCCCCAAATATACACATGTACACATATGAAATGGTTAGAATGGAATTTCATTTAGCTTTTTCATTCTTCCTCAGTATTTATTTTCTTCTCCAGCCCAGATACTTAATTCTTAAAGATTTGGGTGGATGACTCAGGCTCAGAGTCAGGCATAAAGAGGCAACAACCAGTGTGTTTTGTATGAAGAAATGACATTAACACGGCAGTTACAGAAAAGTGATTGCACTTTCCTCAGTCTTGAAAAATCAAGTAAATTTTTAAAAAGAATATGGAGACGGAGAATATGAATGATACCATGAACAGTATCAATTAAATAGACAAACATTATGTAATCTAAACACAGAAAATATACCTTCTTGTCCAGCATCGTTGGCGCTCTTAGAAAAATTAAAAGCCACAAAGCAAATTTCAATAAAGTCCAAACATGAACCATTATCAATCACACTCTCTAACCATAATGCAATAAAACTGAAAACTAATGAGAAATTTAAAAATTAAAAATCCCAAACTATATAAATTTAAAGGCATACTCTTAAAACCCTTCTAAGTCAGAGAGAAAACCACAACTAAAATCAGATACATAGAAAATATCAACAGTGAGAGGACTATGTTCCCAAATTTGTGAATGGTAGCCAAGTATGAACTCAAAGGAAAATTTAGTCTTAAATGTTTTCGCTTTTATACAGAAGGAATGAAAATAAATCATCTGATAACTCAAGAGATTAGAAAGAGAAAAGTAGGAAGACCAAAAATTGAAAGTGACAAGTGGAAATTAATATAGTCGGAAGAAAAAGGATATTACAATTAATAATTAAACCCCAGAGAAAACTTTTAAAAGATCGATAAAATAAGCATTTATCAAGTCTAGTATTTAAAAATGGGTATACCATTAGAAATCAGGAAGATAAAATAAAAAGAAATTTGAGGAGAATAGAAACATTAAGAGGTTTACCATATCCAAATCAATGAAAAAAACCTTGGAAAATCTAGATGAAGTGGATGATTTTCTAGAAAAATATAAATTGCCAAAATTGATTCAAAAGTAATAGAAAACGAAGAAATCAGTAACCCTGAAGGTGAAAGAGATCTCAAAGAACTACTTAAAAACACACACACACACACACACACACACACACACACACACACCCCAAGCCAAGATGGTTTCTTTGGGGGGAAATCCTATCAGTCTTAATAAATCATTCTTTGTTCCATAGCATAGAAACAATATGAAGTTTCCCCATTCATTTTGGGGGGTAGAGGGGGGAGAGAGGGAGAGAGGGAGAGAGGGAGAGAGGGAGAGAGAGAGAGAGAGAGAGAGAGAGAGAGAGAGAGAGAGAGAGAGAGAGAGAGATCCTATTCCTGAATGAAGATGTAAAGATCTTAAATAAAATACTAACAAAGAGATTACTGCAGTAACTCTGACATGGTCAAGCTGAACTATTCCAGAATGTAGGAGTGCCTCAATATCACTGAGTAAGGAGAGAAAACCCACCTGATCATCTATAACAGAAATCTGGCAACTGTGGCCCCCTGGCCTGCCATCTGGTTTTATAATTCAAATATTACCTATGGCTGCTTTTCAGCTACAAGGCAGAGTTGAGTAGCTGTGACAGACACTTTATGTCCCCAAGCTTAAAATATTTACTATCTGTCCATTTAAGAAAAAGTTTGTCAACCCCTAATTCATAACATGCAAAAAAGAAGCAGGGGTGATAAAATGTTTCAGTTATTCCTAAATGAAACTCTCAGTGAATTAAGAATTAAAGGAAGTTTTCTTAGCATAAGAATATCTTAAAGGAATAGCCAGCATTGTGCTTACTAGTATCAGGCAATCACTCGGGCCTCATAATCAATCTAGTAGCTGTATTTGATATAGGCATTCACTCCTCTGTCCTTGAACTATCCATCTCCCCACCCCTTGCCTTGGAGAGCACAGTGATCCTCCCATCTCACTGGCCATGCCTTCAAAGTCTTTGCTAATTCCTCCTTGTCACTCATCCTCTGATCATCTGAGTGTCTCGGTGCTCCTCCCTGATCAGACCTCTAGTCCTCCCCATCCACTTTCACTCCCTTGGGGTTCTCCTCGGGTCTTACATCTTCAAATCACACACACATTGATGAACCCCATGTTGAGCTCTCTCCAGCCTGGATGACGCCTTAGAACTCCAGCTGCCTATTTCACATATATATCCTACAGTAGGTATCCCACTGGACATCCATTAAATTTCTCAAATGCACCATGTCCAGAATCCAATTTCTGATCATCCCCCACCCACCTGCTCCTTCCACAGTCTTCCTCTTGTAAATAGATGCCAACTTCTTACTTCCAGATGCTCAAGCCAAAAAACAAAGCAGTCACCTTGGACTCCTGTTCCTCATGCTCCACATTCAATCCATCAGTAAATCCTCCTGGCGTCATCTTCAGTACATATTCAGAATCAGACCACTTGTCCCCTAGTTCGCCATCATCTGGATTACTGCATCCGTCTTCTAACTGGCCTCCTTGCTTTTACCTTAGCTGCCAGATCTATCTCAACACAATAGCCACACACATTGGAATATGTCATCTCTCTGTACAAATCCCTCCAATGATTTGCCAACTCCCTCGGAATAAAGTTAAAGCCGTTACAAGTCCGTCATGGTGAGGCTTTCACTCCTCCCTGATCTCATGTCCTCCCACTTTCTTCCTTTCTCACGCTGCTCCAGCCACAGTGGCCTTCCTTGTCCTTCAAAATTACAGCACCTGCATGCTCTTCCCATGGCAGGAAGTCTATTCCCATGATAGATCCATAAGTGCCCTCTTCACCTCCTCCAAGTCTTGACTTAATTATAATCTATTTTACCCTCCTACCCACCATATTTTAAATCACGACTCCCTCCCAGCAAGTGTTATTCCCCTTTCCTTGCTTTTTCTCCTCACCAACCAACATCATCTGACATCGAATATATTTTACTTAGGTTTTTGTTTATTGTGTCTCCTTCCCCATAGGGCAGAGATTTTTTATCTTTTTAACACTATGTCCCCAGGACTTAGAACATTGTCTGGCACATATTTGAAGTTCAGTAAATAGTTGGTGGATATATGAATGCCTAATTAGCAGGAGGATGGGTGATCCTTGGCTTTTAGATTTCCAAAAGCAGATGACATGCCATTAAAATAATAGGTTTAAAAGGATGTTTGGTCCAGCCAGTTTTCCCACCAGAAAGAGGCAAGATGAAAATGTAGACGGCGGGGGGTGGAGGGGGGGCGGAGGGAGGGGTTGGGGGGGGGAGAAGCAAGAACTAGAGATTTGCAATGGTTTCTGATAAGGCACCCCCATACCCTGCCCCTCTAGGTTAGCCCAAAGCTATATATGGAAAATATTGCTCCATAAATTTGGGGATCTAGTAAACAGCAGCCACCAAGAAGTTGCCAGAGGAATTAGGGCATGGAGCATTTAGCAGAAGATGGCTACCTTTGTCATTTCCTGTGGATCCCAGAGTTCATGAAAGAGCTGCCAAATTGTACCATGCTCTCCAGAAGGGCTTGAAAGTGAGGCAAGAGAGAGAACAAGGGAACCTGAAAAGCTCTTATGGCCAATATGACAAGACTGTGTGGTCTACGTGCTCAGAAATCAATGGAAATCAGATAGATCCAGAGAGGACACATGCCTGTGACCAGGAATCCCTCCCTGTGGAAGTCATGACATGATGGAAGCCCAATACAGAATTTAGCTGCCCCCCGAGGAGAGGACAAGGAGTAAAAGCCCAAAACTGACTAAGATTAAATCTTCACTGTTGAAGAATACCAGGACTTTTCTGCCATTGAAGAAAATGTGAACTCAACAGAGAGATTAAATTGAATTATAAAAAAATAAGGTTTTAGCACACTCACAGGTGTGACTTGAAAATATCATTCTGCCCTAGCTGGTTTGGCTCATTTGATAGAGCACTGACCTGCGGATTGAAAGGTCCTGGGTTCGATTCCAATCAAGGGCACATGCTGGGGTTAGGGACTCAATCTCCAGTAGGGGACATGCAGGAGGCAGCCGATCAATGATTCTCTCTCATCATTGATGTTTCCATCTCTCTCTCCTTTCCCTTCCTCTCTGAAATCAATAAAAATATATTTTAAAAAATACCATTCCTGCCCTGGCCGATTTTGTTAGGTGGTTAGAGCAGCAGCCCAAGCACTGGGAGGGTTGAAGGTTCAATTCCAGGTCAAGGGCACATACCTCAGTTCAGGTTTATTCCCCAATTTGGTCGGGGCTCATGCAGGAGGCAACCAATCAATGTGCCTCTCTCACATCTCTCTCTCTCTCTCTCTCTCTCTCTCTCTCTCTCTCTCTCTCCTCCACTATATCTAAAAGCAACAGAAAAATATCCTTGGGTGAGTATTTTAAAAATGTAAAAAAAAAAAAAGAAAGAAAGAAAAGAAACAATATTTCTGCTATTTCACTAATCTGCCTTCCAATGAAATTATCTCAAGCCTGCTTCTTCCTGCCCTTTCTCAGGAAGTCCAAGAATAAGTTAGCTTAGCCATAACAATGAGCCCCATGGAAAGAGGACAGCCCTTCCAGGTCTTAACCCAGGTGTGCCAAAGCCAACCAACCCTCTGATGTTACTGTAATCCCATAACCCAAAACTCCAAAAGGGTCACATGTTTTCTCATTCCAAGTGTGTTCATGACCTCATTTTGCAATAACTAGGCATCCACTCTTGGACCATGGCAAGGGCAAGAAACAAATGCAAAAGGCTTGATTGTTGAAGTGTCATCTCGGGCTTTGGCAAGAAGTCTGATCATTAAAACTTTATTTTCCCATGTTCAAGGTTCAAGGCTCCTCATCGTTCAGCCGGCCAAGCAAAAAAGTCTGATCAAGGCACGGACTGGCAGCCTCTCCAATTTCAACTAATAACCAACATTCAGTTCCTGAGCAACCAGAGCCATGTAACAAAGACATGCTTCTCCAACCCTGATCCAGTCTAATGGGCACTCTAATCCCTCCGAAGACCCAAATCAGCACAGCACATTCCGAAGGTTTAATTTCCCGTTTTCATTCAGTGGACCTAACACATTTTATGAATATGGGCAGCAAAAGTGACAACAATAATCTAAGCCTGCCTTTCTGAGAAGGGAGGAAAGTGTAGGAGAGGGGTCATAGCACTTGTGATGACCACTTGAATCAAAGAGAGAAGTTCTTGGTCAAATGTATTTATCACCAAAGTTATAATGTTAAGCCTTGGGTCACTACGTTGAACTGTACACCCACCTCTAAAAAAGAAGTCCATTTTTTTATTTTATTTTAAGCAGGCCTTCGTTGCCTATGTCAACCCAGAGATAGACATCTAGACTGTGTTGAAAGGAATTTCTCTCATAGCACAGATCATTATCATCAAGATGGTAATGACATAACAACCCAACACTGGGGTTATTGTGAGGCCCTGAGTTAATGTCTGTAAAGATATTCTGAGACCAGTAACGTTTACCATGATAAATGCTCTTGGTGACATGGCCAATATCATCACTTTGATCCCCAATACTGCTGCTCCATAGCTTAACATTTGCATAACTGACATAATGACATGATGATTCCTCTAATTCTTTCATTAATGTCCTCAGGCTTAAGAAACTGAGCCTATTTGTTCATGTGCACACTAATACAAACACAGACGTAACATACAAGTACTCATTTCTACATGCAGATCAGACAAACTCCCAGATATGCAGATACCCCAATTTCAAACCTACCTCACCCCATGCATACTAAGCCTCTCATGCCCCCCTCAAACCACACAAACATATGCCCACAGCCAACTACCATGTTGATTCAGCAGAACTCCACACACCCATAACAAAAATCACTTAATTATTTCCACAAGTGGAACACTGGGCTTTCAACCTCTTGTTGACACTTTCGCAGTCCTGCCCCCATGTCTGTCAAAGGGGGATCATTGCTCTGCTTACTCTTACTTCAAGCTGGACCAGCAGAGGTGGGAGGGAAGGGAAGACCTTTAACCAAAATGCTGAATTGCTTCCAAAAGGCCCAGTGAATAAATGTGCCTGAAATCTAGCAAAGTCAAGCAGATGGTGAGCAGAGAAGGGTCAATTTGACTATTGGCCTGTTCCAGATGGGGGACCCAAATGGGGTGGGGAAGCCTGTGAGAAATCCCAGCTCACTGTCCCTTTCCCAACTCAGGAGCCTAAGATGGATATATGGGTCCAAGACCTGGTACTCGGAGGACAGCATGACCACATATCCCCATGCAGAAAGTCCAGAAAAATGGAATCTGTCCAGTAGGTTGAATGAAAAGGATCCCATCAGAGTCTTCAAACTTAGGAAGAAAGCAATGAGACATCACTAATTCAGAATCTGAGATGATTCCAATAGGGCCTGGGCCAAAGCTTACCTTACCTTCATTCTGCTTATGTAGACAATTTTGCTTAACAAGAGTTCCAACAATCTGCTTCAGAGAAAAACTATTTTTGAAGGCCTTCCCAGAACTGCAGAAGCATTCATCAAACTATAGACACCAATCTTAACAATCTTAAATTCAATTTTAAAAATATTTTGGGGGCACCTACTATGTGCCAAAGTCAACCAACTTCCTAGTTACTGTGTGTGTTTCCATACACAAAAATCACATTACTTTTTAAATACTTGTATTTTGAACTTGCTGTTAATTCATTATAGTTTCCCCATGCCTCGGTGAATGTAAGAGAGGTGTGGAAGACACTGGGTGGGTGAGTAAGCTTCATTGAGCATCCTCAGGAGGACCTGCGCTCAGCAACGAGTTCCAAGCACCCAAGATAGGGGGCAGGGGTGGGAGAAGAATGGTGACAGGACCAATAGGGGTAAAAAAGGCATTAAATTAGACCTCAGAGAAAACTTCTTGTACTGTAGATTTCCAAGGAAAGCTGAGACTTTCCCTCTGGGAAGAGAAGAACCTTTTTCCTCTGGGTGGGAACACAGGTCCCTCATCGACCAGGGGAAAGACCTCGCAGGAAGAGGGGAGCATGGCAGGGTGGAGACGGAGGCAGGAACCAATGGTTGGAGGGGACCGGGGCCTCCTCCTGCCTGGTGAGGCCCTGGAGTTTGCCAGACAAAGTTTCACCCCGGGCTGTCCCCCCTGCAGTGTGCATCCAGGGAGGAGGGGTGCACCCCCGAGGAGACCACAGGAATGCCAAGCAGGAGAAAGGCGCCATGAGCCAAGGGCTCCGGCAACAAGGATCCAATATCGGCGGGTGACTCCAGCCCCCGTAACAGGAGAGACCGTAAAGTATGTGCTCTGCTTCCCAACCAGCAAACACAGCAAATAACCAATTACTCCAAATAGCTAACAGATTTCGGCTCTGATTTCCCTCCCCTTGCCTCCCCGGTGCCTTCACTTGTCATTTGATGGGCGATTTGTATTTGCGCTGAGAAAATGAGAGAAGGAATGACTCACAAAGGAAGGTCCAGATCACACGCAGTGACAGGCATCAACCCTCCCTAATCAGAACTAATGGGAGTGGGGGGGAGGCCAGGCTGCACTGGCAACACATCTGAACGGGAGATATTTTTAAAGAAGTACAGTTTTGTTACTTTCAAGCACATATAGTAATTCTTGCTAAACCAATATTGCCAAAAACATGTCCTTAAGAAACCCATTTTAAGAAGATAAGTATCTTCCTAATTAGCACAACTGATATATACCAAAGTACAGGTAAAATCACCGACGTTATTAACGTTCAAATACTCTGCTTCAAGCTCTTGAGTTCAGAGGTGCAACCATGAGACAAAGCGCCTTGGATGCCTCTGAAAATGCTTCCTCACTTAGGAGCCACACCCTGTAATTGATTCCTTTGCTCAGAAAACCTTTGCTTCAAAGTCTTTGGATAAATTGTTGTCAGTACTCAGGAGCTGCACTGAGGCATTCCCCCTGAAACTTGGAATTAAGGGAAATAGGTCTGTCCTTCGGGAATTAGACCGTGAAAGCAATGCATCGTGGCTCAAAGCAAGGAGAGGCAAAATCACCTCACGGGGAAGAGTGGCTCCTACACTGAGCCTTAACCCTAAGTGAGTAGATTGTATTCATACATCAAGAGAAAGAATATGTTCGAGAAAAGAAGGGATTGGTCAGTCCTGAAAACAGAGGGAAAGAGGAGTAGGGGTTTACTGTTGAGAGACATTCACATCGGCACCATCAGGGGAGATGGGGTACCCGCTTAAGGACTAAAGCTGTCCCCACCTTTAAAGGTAGATGTATTCACCCATCTTGGTTAGCTGCCATCAAATTTCAAATCACTGGATCCTCTCTCCTCATTCTGATTCCTCACTCATTTCCAATCCCAATTTGGCTTCCCAATTGCTAAGCCTATAGAGAGACCACAGCTGGACCACTATCCAAGGTCACATCCCCTAAGCAGAAATATTTCTCACTGTAATCTCATCAACTGGCAACCTCAGTTTGACTTAAGAAACATGTATCCAGCCCTAAGAAAACTGACCCATCAGGTTAAGGTCTGAAGCCACAAGATTAAGGATCCACTGAGGCAAGACTGTGGACCTGTTGGGAGAGAGTCCTTTATTTAAAAGATTCCTACATAGGCCCTGGCCAGTATTCTCAGTGGTTAGAGCATCCACCCGAGCACTGAAGGGTCATGGGTTTGATTCTTGATCAAGGGCACGTACCTGGGTTGTAGGTTCGATCCCCAGTCCAGGTTTGGGTGTGTGCAGGAGGCAACCAATCGATGTGTCTCTCTCTCATAGATCTCTCTCTCTTTCTCACTCTCTCTTTCTCACTCTCTCTCTATCTCTCCCCTCCTTCCATATCTCTAAAAAAAAAAAAGAAGAAAAAGAAAAAAATGATTCCTACATAGGAGTTCATAGGCAAGGACCGTGGCCCTGACCTAGCTAGCCAACACCTGGTGGCCACAACAAACAGGAAACAAACTCTTTAGCCCAGGAGAAAAGCTTTCCTTCCTACGTCTCCACCCTGCTGGAGTCCTAACTGGCCAATCAAAAATATAGCAACCTTTGGCTGAGTCCTTCCTTTTATCTAAGTTGGAGATTAGAGGGAGCCCATGCACTAATGGGCATAAGCCACCTGAGCTCCCAGGATTTGACAAGCAAGGACTTCCCTCGGTAAGAATAGACAGAAAGAAGAGATTTCGGTTCAAAATAAGGGGATCAGTATGAGGATTAAGACAAGTGGTTTGTTAAAGAACTGAGGAAAAGAACAGAAGAAAACAAATGACTCGTTTATATGCATAGGAAGTCTGAAGAGGATATCACAGACAAGAAGTCAGTTTGCAATCCTGAAGGAAATATAATCTGCATCATCTACCAATTTAACTCCAGTCATCTACCAATTTACAAACTTGTGTTCAATATTTTAGTTCTACCTTTCTAAACTATGTTTTTGAAGCATTGCTTTTTAAGTAATCAATTTTTCTAGTAAATAGTAACCCACAGTTACCATTTCTTTTCATAGGTCAGACTTCCTCCTAGTATCATTTTTTTTCTTCATGAAGTAGAGCCTACAGAAATTCCTTTAATTGGAGTCAGCTCATTGTAAAATTTCTACATTTAAAATTATTGTTTGAAAATATTTTTATTTCACCCTTAGCTTGGAAATACCAGCTTCACGGACACCTATTTTCTGTCAGCACTTGGAAGGCATGATTTCACTATCTCTGGCCTCCGTCATGCTCTCGTCCTCCTAAATCTGAGGGCTGTTGTTTGTTTTTCTTTTAAATCGTTCTGGATAGTTCTCAATCTTTTCAAATATTACATATTCCCCATTTGCTCTATCAACAGATACAAAAGAACATTTAATAAAAGTTAACATCATTCGTGATAAAAATTCTTTGCTAACTAGTAATCATTTCTCATTGGTGAAACTTAAAAATATGCACTTTTAAATTAGGAACAGATAAGTAAACTCTCTATTATCAGTACTTGGAATATTAAACTGAAGGTCCTAGCCAATACAATAAGACAAGAAAATTAAGCAATAAAAAAGAAAAAGAACACAGAAGAATCAAATCTGTGATTAATCACAAATTATATGAGTTGCTACACAGAAAACCCAGAAGAATCCTCCAATCAGTAGAATTAACAGGGGAGTTCCATAAAGTTTCTGAATATAACACCAGCATATGAGAATTAATTTCATTTATATACAAGCCCAAAAAATAATTTCAAATGTACCTCAAAAAGCCCAAGTAAAAATAACAATAAACTAGCTAGAACTAAATCTAACAAAAACAGTACCAGAAATTAAAGATGATCTAAATAAATGGAGAGACATTAAATATATCATGTTCATTGTTAAAATATTATAAAAATGTCAACTCTCCACAAATTTACGCAGGAATTCACTGTAACTCACTCACAAATCAAAACAGGTTTTTTTAAAGAAGTTGACAAGCTGATTTCAAAATGGAGGTAAAAAAGCAAAGGACAAGAATAACAATAACACTCCTGAAAATGAACAAGGTGAGGTATTTCCTTTACCAGATGTCAAGGTTTATTATAAAGCTATAATAAATAGGACAGTGGGATATTAGTACCAGGAAAGACAAATAGACCAGTGGAACAGACTAGAGAACCCACAAACAGACTCACACTTAAATGGAAACCTAATACATGGCACAGCTATCATTTATAGATCAATGAGACCAGACAGGTCATTCTATAATTATATGAATTCACTGGTTATCTATCTATGAGGGAAAAAATAAAAATCTAATCACTACTTCACACTTTACACACACATACATCAATTAAGAGGGATTAAGGACTTAAGTATGAAAAAGCAAAACTCTAGAATTCTTAGAAGAAAATGTGCACAAATTTGTCCTTTTAAAACAACTGTTGAAGCAAGAGAGAGAGATATAAAGTGATAGCCCAAGACATCCAATATATATATGAATTTCATAGGAGGAGAGCTTAAAAATGACTTAAGTCTACAAATTAAAGAAAGTAGCCTAATAGAATTTTCAAACAGCTGGTTCTTCATATAAAAAACAACTATAAAGTAGATGAAATGCTATTAAGCCTAGTAAGAAAGATAAAAACACAAATCTACAAAATTAGGAATGAGGGGAAAAACAGAACATATATTGAAGGCCTTCTTCTATTGTTATCATATGTATTAATAGGCAATATCTGGGAACTTCTAAGCCACTAAATTGACTAAAAAGTAGAAAGTAATCAAAGAATCCCCTTCCCGACAGGTGCTGGGCCCAATTTTACAAAGGAGTACAGAGTTGATGTATCTTCCACAATTACACAAGATATGCATTCCTGTGATTGACTCATATAATTTGTGATTAATCTCAGATTTGATTCTTCTGTGTACTTTTTTTTTCCTTTTTTATTGTTTATTTTTCTTACCTTATTGATGCATCTTATACAATTATATAAGATATAATTCAGAACTCACATAATATAACACCATTTTCCAGAAAAGATCATGGGTATCCTATTTACCAGCTAAACCATAAAGACAATTCACCTGGTCACCACCTTTTTTTAAATATATTTTTATTGATTTCAGAGAGGAAGACTTCAGTTGCAATAACTATAATACCAAGACCAACTGACTAGTTTGGGTTTACTCCAGGAATAATGCCCCACACCAGGGATCGAGCCCACAACCCGGGCATATGCCCTGACTGGGAATCAAACTATGACCTCCTAGTTCATAGGTCAACACTCAACTCCTGAGTCACGCAGGCTGGGTTGGCCACCACCTTTTAAATTACATAACTGTTAATCATTTTTTAAAATTTAGGTTGATTTATATCATTATATATTTTGTACACAAGCAAGACTATTAAAATATTTGTATCATGTAATTTCCCACTTGCATAATTCAAATTCATAAAGAGTGGCACAAATGTATTTTCAACCCTTTAAGAAATAACCATTTTAATGCCATAGAGACTATTCAAGAGCACAGAAAATGAGAGTCTACCACAAAAAAATATTTTATGAAACTATTATAACCCTGATATCAAAGCCTAGAAAAATAAACTAAACATAAGGCTTATTAATAGAGATATAAAAATCCTAAATAAGTAACAGCAAATCTAACTCAGTGAAACCTTTCAGAAATTCTAGTCACAAACTTCCTTTTAATAAATTAATAAACACTATCCATTCTCTAACTAACAGTCCACTGACTGTGGTCCAGAGCCAGCTGAAAACCTGCCGCTCATCTAGAATGTCCACTGCAGCTCAAAGCAGAGGACCTGTATGTTGACCAAGAATCAACTGTGCTTGTTCTTAAACCAGTTTATGCCAGTTGCACTAATATGGTAATTAGATCAATGCGTATTACAAAAACATATAAAATTTGAATTTAAAAAGAAAGGGCATATATCTATGGAACCTAATTTAATGCTGTTTTTTTTTTAATGATGAAAGTTAAAGATAAGTGGGATTTTTTAAAGGTGGGAGGAGGGGATCTTAAACTTTAAAAGGACCAACACAAATTTTTTGCAGGTATTCTTAAGATCTCATCAAACTTCAATAAACCTAAAGGAAAATCATAGGTAATGCACTTTGGACGTGGTTTATACCAGAAGAATGACCATACTCAAATAGCAAATCCAAATTCAAAGAGGCCTTGGCACAGGTCAAATAAGTGACAAATGAAAATACATGGATACGGTTAGAAATTAAATGTTTATGGTACATATGTATGACTTTTAATGAGTCCTATTGAATCAAGTTTTTCAATTAGCCAATTACCTACCTTCCTTGATCAATTAGATAAGAGGACTTTAGTTGCAGTAACTATAATACTAAAACCAACTGACCGATTTGGGTTTACTCCAGGAATGCAAGACAATTATACATTACATCAACAGAACAATAGGAAGCAAAATGATTGACTTGATAAATGCCAAATAGCATTAGGTAACATTAAACTTCTGTACCTATCAGTGAGAAAGTGGTGATTTTAAACTATTAGTAAACTAATAATAAAGAGCATAACTTAACAAAATCAAGAATATCTATTTGAAACTACCAATCATTATCATAATTAATGGGAAAATGGTAGAGGTCTTCTCATTAGAATCAGTAACTAAATATGTTTGCTCACTAGCATCTCAATTATCAAATGTTATTTGGAAAAAGGAATGAAATATAAATTAGAAAAAAGGTGGCATTTATTATTGTTTGAAGAAAACAATCTTACCTACGCGAAAAACCCAACAGAATCAATTAACAACTGTCAGAACTAATGAAGAAGCTTAATAAAGATTATACTTCAAAGTAAACAAATAAAAATATTGTTTTCCTATATTCCAGCAATAACCAGTTAGACAAAGTCATTTAAAAAAAAGTATTCCACTTAGCAACAAAGGCTAAAAAATACATAGTAATAAAAATGGGCTGGACCTATATAAAGTAAATTAAAAATAACCCCTCTAAATAAAATAAAATAATAGTAGAAATTAGGAAAAAAATGTCCAATGATAGGGCAATAGTTAAAACTTTATGGGTGTCCATATAATGAAATGACATGCTGCCATATTTTAAAAGAATGTAAAGATATGGGAAAACATTCACAATATATTTTAAGTAAAAAAAAAAAAAGCAATTATTAAAAAGTATAATATGATTCCATTTTGTTAAAAAAAAATGTGCATAAAAGATACCTAAAAATACAGGCACATTATAACCTTAACAGTGCTTGTCTCCAACTGGTAGGAATACAAGTGGCTTCAACTTTCTGCCTGACACTTATTTGTGTTGTCTATAGCCTCTACAATGGATAAATCAGAAAAAAAATCTAAAATGGAGATTGCCTTCTCCTAAAACACCCACTACAGCAATGCCTCCCCTGACACCATGAATGGAATTGAACTTTTGGCAGGTCCTCTCTCTTCTGCATCCCCTGTGGTTCAGGGGCTCCCCTTGGCCCTCAGCGTGGGACTTCATGAGTGTATGTGGAAGGCCAGACACCAAAGTCCTCTTCCTGGAAGGATCCCCAACCACCAAGAATACAGGTAGGGAAGACGTGGCCCTGCTGGGAACTGCAGGAGCAGACCGTGGGCACCCGCAGACCTCTCAGAAGAGGCTGCTGGGGACAGCCAGGGTTCCTGGGTCACACACACCCTTCATGCCTCCTGGAGGGCAGAGAAAGTCAACCTGCTGCTGCCCACAGAGGCTTCTCGGGTCCCGTGTCCCAGCAGTCAGGGTCTAATCTAGAGACTTCCCTGTTTCCACTGGTTCATGCAACCCCAACCACACCACACCCCCAGTCCTCATGCAGTAAATGGGATTAAGGAAAATCCCAGCATGCACTGAGATATAATTCAGGGATGTCTGTGTCTTTAGCTTTCTCCCCACCTGCTCCATCACGGCACAGGGCAGATAACTGTTTTCTGTGGGGGCTCAGGAAATACTTCCTTTCCTCCCCTCCACTCCCCCTTCCTCATCCCGTCCCCATTCCCAGCCCCCCAGGGAAATCAAGGAACCCACAAATAGGTAAATAATACATACATGAGGACTGGATGGAGAAGATGCCATGTTAGTGGGGGCCGAACCCGACAGACCGTCTGCAAGCTACAAATTAAACACGCTGGTTAGCAACACGATTAGACAAGCCACTTCAGGGAAGGCCAGAGAGCCCCGAGGAAGCAGTGCCCGCGACCGAACACCCTCTGCTCTCCCTCCAGGGAGGCTGTGCAGTTGTGGGAGGAACATGTGCTTTGGAGTTCAATAAGCCTGGCTTCAAATCCCGGCCCCATTGCTTTACCCATTGCATGCCCTTGGCCAAGCATCTGACCTCTCCGAGTCAGCATCCCCATCTGGAAAGTGGGCGCAAAGCTCCCCTCACATGGCAACCGTACATGAGGATGAGAAAAAGGCCAGGCACACCTCGCACAGGTGAGGCACAGGAAGGTGATCAGCCAATGCCTGCATCTTGCCCACCTTCTCACTGCCTTTGGCCATTGACTCAATGCCACTCTTACATGCCCCTCTTCCTTTTAAACCTCGTCATCCCTGATGGTTTCTTCTGACAGCTGAGCTACACCAGCACCTGCTTGGGCACAGTTCCTAAGCTAGTACACGTTTCTGGGTCTTCCTTCCTCCAGGACAAGAGCCAGGGCATCATGCGGCTTCCCAAAAACCCTGTACAAGAGCAGCTCTAAGAGTTTGATGCCCCCTGTGCTACAGAAAGTTTCCCGCATCCTTTTCTGGCACCAGATCCTTGCCTGCCATCTTCTGCGACTGTGAATCGATGTTTTATAGGGTGAGTCCCAAGGTCCAGGGTCCTTGGGTGTCAGGACTGGAGGTGGGTGACTTTTGCAGAGGCCGTTACAACAGCCCCGGAGATGGGCACCCGTCTAGTGGACAAGGCCAGGAGATGCCTTGCAGGCAGGGGCAGGGGGCTAGCAAGCGCCAAGAGGTGGAGGAACAAAGGAGCACAGCACATGCAAGAGAGAGGGAAGGTTCAGGCCAGGAACATTGGGCTGGACCCAGGGCTCCCAGGGTTAGACCCTCTCTTCCTTCGAGCCTGAGCAGGGGGCGCTGGGGAGTCCAGAGGAGGCCAGGCCCAACCGTCCTCCTTTCCTGGGCAGGAAGAGCCTGGGAGACATGCTCACTTGGGATCAGGAAGGGCTCAGGAACGCTTGGCCAGTGAAACCTGCTAGAAACTGGGGGGACCTGGCAACTACAGACTCACCCCTGCCCTGTGAAGAGGCAGCACTGAGGGAACCCTCGCCTCCCCTGGACTAGCCCTCAGGGCTGGTCAGAGCCAGAGCTGGGCAGGAAAGCGGAAGAGCCCGTTGGCACCCAGCCAGGCCACTGGATGGCTCTGGGGGGGCTGGCCACATGTTGGTGGGTGTGGTGTGAACTCCCACCGGGTGAACAGACTGGGTGAACTCCATGTGAAACCCCCAGCTGCCCAGAGATGGCCGGGCCAAGTAGTAGCTCTGCCCCCTCCTATTCTCATCCTGAACCTCACAGAAGACTTACTGTTATTTTTAATACGGTTCGTTTTTAGAAAGGTGAGAGGGAAACCGGCAGTTCACCGGAGCAAGAGGGAGAAAAAATAAAGCTAAACATAGTGCTCCAAAGATCTGGTCCAGCTTCCGAAATTACACGTTCCCCTTTGGGACTCGGGCATAATTTGCCGCTCCGGTTCTAGGAGCACATTTCCACCTTCACGGCGTCCCAAAGACTATAACTGGAGCAGCCAGCTCAAAATTAGCCCAGGCCAGGCAGGCAGGGAGCAGCCAGCCCCAGCACCCCACCCACCGCGCCCCACGGTGTGGGGCACAGGTCAGCATACCTTGGGAAGCTTCTTGCATGCTAGCTGGGGTTTCCTCCATAACCCCCAAGCCCATCACACACACACACACACACACACACACACAGTCCCACTACCAAGCTCTTGCCCAGCCACTCCGCCCACCAGAAAAGGCTTCCTCTCCCCTCTGCTGTTCCAACCCCACCCCCTTCGGAGAAGCTTTCCTGATTACTTTGGCCACACTGACCTCCAAGGGCCAAGAGAGCCCATGATCTTGGTGTCCTTGCTCTTCAAGTGTTTCATCACTTTGATGTCACTCTGAGCATCTCATTTTAAATCTGCTAACATGTCTCTCACCTGTCTCCCAACCACAGTGAAAACATCCCCAGTGTGCTCCTTCTCTTTATCCCTCCTCAACACACATGTATTCCCCACTCCCAGAAATTCTTCTCTGGAAACTTAAAAAGGAGACCCCCCCCTACCCAGAATGGTCTCTCAGGATTATAGCCAAGAGTCACCCTTCACCAGGTGTCTCCAGGGGCATCTAGTGGTTGGAAGTGGGGTGACATATGGGGTGAACAGAGGACACCACCTCTTTGAGCTTCAAGGCCCTCTCTAGGGAGGAACAGGTTCGGTGTGTTCCTGCACACTGATTCTCTCCCCATCTTCATAATCAGAACACCAGAGCTAGCTTAATGAAAAAGCAGCTTAGTAAACGAAGACCCCAGTTTTGTTTTAAAGATAGAGTCCAATTCAGAGTCAGAGACATAATCGGAGACAGAAGGAGAAGCCCAGGAGAAAGGCAAGGCTAGAGAATAACGGGTTGGTAGCAGTTCATTCAGATTGCGTTCTTGGTTGAAGGCAATGCCTATTTGTTCATTTTTCTTTATTTTCCAAATTTGATAACATGAACGTATATTTAAACTCAGAAAAAAATAAATGAGATCCTTTTTTTAAGCCAGAGCACTAGATGGATAAAAGACCTCCATGCCCCCTCTCTGAGGATATACCCATGCCTGCCCTCAGAAAGTTAAAGGTCATGGCCACGATTCCTGCAATACCACTGAGACTATACACACACTGGAGAGTTTGCACACACACCTGCTCTCAGCCTCCCCCCACCTCTCACACACTCATGTACATGTGCCACACACACACACACACACACACACACACACACACCCAAGGACTACATCCACCCCAGGCTATGGATCTGAAATCTATACAAAGGACAGCCACACAGACCAAGAATCAACCATGGAGTTAACCTGCGTGAGCCTATCTCATCCCAGCCCTCATGCCATGGAGAAGAGTTCACAGGGTCAGGCACCCACTCATGAGGGACCATCCTCACCCCCAGAGGTGGGTGCTGACCTACGAGCTCTGGAAGGCGGAGTAGAGATATCTGCTTTATACATACGTTTTAGATCATCTCTAGAATTGGCCACTCTTGACAGAAACCAAAACATTTCTAGAACCTTGAGGAACATTCTACCGTGAGTGTCAGTCCAATGACTGGAGCATCATGAAAGTCTGAGGTGATGTTTTCCAACATGTGGCAGGCTCATCCCAGGAACGGGCAGATGATGGTGAGAAGTTATATCAGCAATATCAGCAGAGAAGGTGCAACCAAGGAAGGAGATGGAGAGACCAAGACAGAAGCCAGATGTGGCAAGAGCATATGTGAAGTTGAGGAGGTACCCTGAGCTAGGTCCACAGCCCAGACCTGGTGAGCATAGCAACAGGGGCCACATCACAGGAAAAATGAAACAGGCTGCCAAGAAATACAGTTGAACAAGCAGGAGCCAGGAGAAATCCAAATTCTTGTCCCTCCCATCCTCAGAGGCCAGGGCCCTCCATTCTATCTGCACTAGGGGAGCAGCGAGGGGAGGAGAGCTCAGCCAGAATTATCTGGCAAAGCATTTGCTACTGGAACCTCTGCCTACTGGATCAGCCTCGGAATGCCCAATCCTCCCAAGTACAAGAGGATGTGCAGGGAAGACAGAGGAGTAAAAGATTTCCTGGATCAGCCAAATCGAACCAGTAGATCTCAGAGGAAAATGCAATACAAAAGCAGTTTTCCCCTAACCCCCCATTAAACCCCATTAGGGCAGGGCTTCCTAGACCCCAGGAACGGTTTCCATGCTGGCCTCCGGACCCCTTGAGAATAGTGTCATGAACCCTCCATCAGAAGGGAAGATCAATGAAGGGAGAGTCCAAGCCTCCTCCATCAGAGCAGGTAGACTTCACACCCTCCTGCCTGCCCACCTGAGACCCTGTGAGCCTGACTCCATGTGGGCATGCATCCAGGAACCCAGATCCCAGATCCCCTCCCTCTGTCTGGCTAGCAGCTCTAGCCGGAGTGGCTGTGCTACCACAGAGGACAGACCCTATTCTGCCTCAGACCCCCGCCCCAGTTCACTGATGTCAACACCAGGAGGATGACCAGACGGGGCCTCCTCACTGTCTGCCTCTGTCTGTGCTTGTAGCCAGCGGGACCCAAAATAGTCCCTCCTCCCTGCATCTGTAGACATTTTGAGGGCAGCACACACAGAACGGAAATCCTGCTGGGCAAGCCCCACGCTTCCCTGCACAGACTCAGACAGCCCGCTGAGAGGGTGGGAAACGGGAGCCAGGATCAGGCGGCCTGGAGTTTGGGGCTAATTAGCTGCCTAATTCGGCTACAAACACCCACCCAGGCCTGTAAGCACCAGCACCCAGTACAGCTGAATCCTTGTAGGGCCAGCTGAAATGTCCTCTTGGGTTTCCCCAGTCAAGAGAAGCTCCTGCCTAGACCCCTTACAGAGCGTGGGCAGGTCATCCATCTGTCCATCTGTCCACCCACCGTGCACCCACCAATCCAGGCAGACTTCATTGGATATCTCCTGCTAAGTCAGGTCCTCTGCTAAGCATTAAGGACACAAAGAGAAATATGCCCAGTCACTGCCCTGAGCCTAGTCTAGGAAGGATGCTGCCATTTACAGAGACAAGCAGGACCTAAGGCAGGTGCAATGATCAAGATACAGACTTGCAGGAAAGGGGGAGGAGCCAGGGAAGAATTCTGGAAGGAGATGACTACAACTAAGTTGAGTCTTAAAGAATGACCAGGTGTCCCCAGCAGAAAGGATGGTGGGGCAGAGCCCTGGAGAGCCACAGACACAGGACAAATGGGGAGCTTGGGACTTCTGAGGACTCTCAACATCAAAGAAACTATAGAGCAAGACCTCTTGTTCTGGCAGCAGTGAGGCCCACGACACTCCCTGGGAAGTGAAATGATGAGCAAGTGAAAAAGAAGAGGATATCAGCCCATAATGTCAGAGGGAAGCCCCTATCAACACACCTCCAGGGACAGCTTTGAGGATCCTGAGCCCAACACCAAGTTTGCTCTCCTGCTCTCAATGCTAATATTGGAATGATGGTTTAAAGAAAACAAACCCTCTGAAGTGCTACACCATCCCATCCTGGGGTGAATAAGCAGGCTGTGGGCATGAAGACACAGCTGCTAACTGTGTAGACAGGGAGGCTCTGCCCCCAGGCAGCCCCAATGCTCTGGGAGCCCCAGGTGCCAGGGTTGTGACGAGCATCATGCAAAGCTGAGAGGAGGTGACAACCTAGAACAGATGGCCAGTTCGAGGCCTATGCTCGCTCGCGGTGAGGCCTTTCTTCATCTCTACTATAGGAAGGACTGGGTGGTCTCAGCCCGACAGGACCCAGAGCCACCCCAGGTCCCCAGGTGGGGAGAGTGCTTCCCCTCAGTGAGAGATGCCACACAAACCCTGCCATGCTGTTTGGCATGGCTGTCTGACTCACCAGCTGGCCCTATGTTGCTGAGTGCATAGCAAAGGGACACCACTTACCTGCAGCAGGATGGGACATCCTTGGAATAAGGCTCCCCTCACACCCCACCCCCTTCCTTTTCCTGGACATGGAGGAATGCAGGAGGTGAAGAGACTATTGGTTGGACAAAGACCCCTCTTTCCAGGCCCCTCCATCTGTATGGTGTCCTTCCACCCAGGTCCAGAGGGAGACCTCTTGTAAAGGCCATGTGATAGGGAGGGAGAGCAGAAGCAGTGGGAGAGATGAGGAAGGGAGTGGGGAGCAATCAAGGCCAGCTCTTAGCCGGAACCAGTGTCTCTCCCCTAGGACCCAGATCATCCTACCTGGATGGGGATGAGGGGCTCCTTATCATCAATGTCAATGAGCACATCTTCCCCAGGACTGAGTAAGCTCACATCATCTGTAGGAGAGACCAGTGTCCAGGCCTGAGAGGGGCTCCCTCTGGGATCTCGTCCCTCCTCAGCCACAAGACTCAGGGAACTATGGGACAAAACCCATCTCTCTCTCTCCATACTTCTCAATCTTCCTCTTTCTCCCACCCAGTTCTTCCCTCTTCATCTCTGTCCCTCCCATCTTCCTTCCCATTCCCTGTCTTCTGAATGTCTCTCTTCCTCCCTTCCCATTTCTCTCCTCCCTCCTCATCCCGCTGAATCCCAGCATCTCTCTCTCTCCCTCAACCACGTCCCACTTTAGCCCTCACCTCTCAGCCCCCACAGACACGTGTACCTGCTCCTGGTGCGCCCAGCCCAGATCCAGACTGTTCCCTGAGGGAGACGAGGTCCCTACCCTTCTGGTCAGCTGAGCAGAAACCACCCCTCAGTCAGGTCCCAGTAAAAGGAGAGCTTTAGGACAACTCTCAATGGAAGTCCCACCTGCCCAAGCCCCCTCTGCCAGGCCCTTCCCATCAACAGCCCCTCCACCTACCTGGGCCACCCTGTGGAGATGGACTCTCTCCTGAGTAGGGGTCACACAGGAAGCTCTCCAGAGAGCGGATGGTACACTGGCCGACCACAGGCCGGCGGCCAAACTGGCGGTTATCAATGACCTTGATTATGATGGGGGGACAGTAGAGCTCCTCCCTGGGCAGCATCTGGGCAGAGGAGGAGGGAAGTTCTGAGCAGTGGCCTAAACCCATCTCTGGGAAGTCTCAGAGGAGGGGGGACAAGCCCAGGGAGAGAGAATGACTATGAACCCACATGTAACCTCCAGTGGCCATGACTCCAAAGTGGTGGCTGGCTGAGCCCAAGAGCTGGCCAGAGAAGTAAAAAACACACACCTTTCCTCATGCCTCTTGAATGTTCTACGTGGAGGCTAGCTTTTCCCCCACAGCTTTACCTTCCAAACACATCAGCTCAGCCCAGAGTGAAAGCAAGTCTCCTTTCCCTGAACCCTCACTGGCTGGGAGGGGAAAAGGGGAGAAGTTGGCCCAGGACTCAACATTTCTTGCAGACAGTCCCCCCCAAGTGGATACTCAAGAGTTGGCTTATAGTCCCAGATTCTTCTCCCCACCCCACCTCCCCAGCCCCAAAAGCACTTTGAACACAACTTGAAATAATTTATATGCTCTCCTTCGGTGGCGGGTTTGGCTCAGCCAAGAGGAGGCTCCTGTTGACAGCCACTGGGCCTGGAATTTCTATAGTGCTTTCATCTTGCAAACCATGTTCCTTTCCTCAGGCTTGCCTTGATCCGGCCACTAGGCCCAGGCAGCCCCGGGAGCTGGAGAGGACTGGGGGCCAGAGGGCAGTAGGGTGAGCCCATCTGTGGAGGCCCAGGTGGGGAGGCCAGTCAGGGAAGGTTTGGAAGATCAGAGCCCTGGCGGGCCCCTGAGGGGAACTTCGGAGGACTGAGACCTGCCCTAAAAGAGAGAACAGCCATGATGATGGGTCCTTAGGACCTCTGCGGACTCGGGATCTGGGTAGGAGGGAGCAAGCTTTTTCCATCGGTGTTGCTCACACACTTCAACTCTTCCAGTGAGGAGAGCATGAGCATTTCCTCCCACTTTCATAGACAAGTGAGGTGGGAGAAAAGCCATGACCACACAGGTTCCCAGAGGAGTCAGAGCAGACTCCCAGACTGCTTGGGGTTGCCAAGAGGT
This sequence comes from Cnephaeus nilssonii, assembly GCF_951640355.1. Classification (NCBI taxonomy): domain Eukaryota; kingdom Metazoa; phylum Chordata; class Mammalia; order Chiroptera; family Vespertilionidae; genus Cnephaeus; species Cnephaeus nilssonii. The sequence continues at coordinate 42,951,272 of NC_137086.1, read as the reverse complement.
TCTAGCCACCAGGACACTAGAAGAGGACCACAGGAGGTTCAGGCTCACCACTTCCATGAAGAGGGTGCAAATGTCAAAGTTGGGGTTCTTCCGGAGGTTCCTGATGACACAGGACTGTACCGTCTTGCCCCCACACTCAACCACAAGGCTGGGGGAGGAGACATTGGCCAGCTGGTAACTCTTCATGTTCCGCAGGCCCCATGCCAGGATCTGGGGACACAAAGTGAGGAGAGCAGCTAGAAAGGCCATGGGAAGGCTGGGCCAGGAAGGGGAAGGTCCAGGCTGCCCTCCAACCCCCACACTGGAGCCAGGCTCACCTCGATGGCGGTACGCTGGAGAACTGGCTTGATGTTCTGGGGAACCATGTAGATGTTGGCCTCCCTCTGGGGTGGTGGGTAGGGAAGGTCTGTGTCCTCCGACTATGGGGACCATCAGGTGGAACAGACACATGGGTGGGAGAAAGACCAAGGCAGAGAGACAAGAAAGGTGGACAGGTGGGATGGAAAGAAGGACGTGCATGAGAAAGACAGAAACAGAGAAGCAAGGATACACAAGTGGGCAAAGAGCAGGCAGAAATGAGAGAGCAAAGTCAGTTTTTCCAGGCACGATCTTCTCCAGGATCTCAATTCAAGCACCATGGCCCAGGGTTTAGGTCACCCCTCCTCCCATAATGCAGGCTCTGATGCACCAATGAGCTGCTCAGGGTCACCCCATCTCCTACACATGCATGCACCTGTGCACACACATGACTGCCCTTTTCATCCTGACACGTCCACTTCAGCCCCTCTCCATCCCAGAGGGGACCATGTGCCCTCACTGGCCTGGTTCTCCTGCCTCCTGGCTCACACTCTCCCAACTCACCACCCACCCTGGAGTTCCATCCCTACCCTCCACACCCACACCCACACCCAGACACCTGTCAGCCCCTAACACCGCCTCTCCTACCTGTCTGCTGTGAGGACAGAGCACTTACACTGGGAGTCAGAGCATTTCCCAGCAGGAAAGGGGTATATAAATGCCCATCATCTACAGGCACCAAAGGGCACTGCTGGGGAGGCTCCTTCACCACCACAGACCAGAGTTGAGCACAGCATATGTCAACTTTGACCTTCTAAGGGTTTGCCAAAAAGATGTGGGCAGGAATCCCAATGATCACGAAGAATTATATGGGGAAGCAGACGGGGCAAGGAAAGCAGGTACCACCATGGCTTAGGCAACTACCCCGTCTCACAATGGTTGGAACACAGGCTGTGGGTATGAATCCTGGCTCCACCACTCACTGAGTTAAGTAAGTTATTTCACCTCTCTACGGCTCATTTTTTTACATCTATGACATGGTATTAAAAGTTATCAACCTCTAAGGGTTAGTGTGCAGCTTGAAGAAGTTAAAACAACATTTAGAATAGTGCCTGATTCATGTAAACTCTCAATAGTAGGACTGCTAGCCCACGTGGCACCCTTGTGACAATTAGAGAAACATGTCTCTTTCTTAAAGACCTTTACATCCATATCAGAAAATCATACCTCACTAGCTTATTAGAACAAGACACTCTACTGCCACCTACTGGAAACTTGTTATAATAAATACAAACCTATGATGTCTGCCTGGAAATTGCACCTCCTTGGACACAGTGCCCTTGCGCAGTGAACAACCTGCACATCCCCACATGGAGTTCCTGACCCCCAGGAAATGCTAACTGTAATTAAAAGGGCTCTGCTGGGCGCTTTTCAGAGCTTGCCTCATCTAATCTCATTTAATAAACAATGGAATTATTGGATTCATTCTCCAAGTGACTTGCTCTGGGTTCTTTCTCAGAGGACAGTGTATCCACCTACAGATGTTCTGACACGGATCCTTGGAGCAGCAGGAGAAACACACCAGCTCACTCCAGCCTCAGCACTTCGTAACCAGCCCCAGCTGTCACTCCTGCCCAATGGCACAGCCTCGATGCTATGCTCCCTGGCCTGGAGTGTTAAGTAGTTCATTTCTAGAATCAGACTAGACCTTGGTTTTTGTGCCCGTCGTGCCAGCTGTTTGACCTTGGGCAAATTACCCAACCTTTGTGACTCAGAACCTCATGGGAAGATCTGGGATTACAATACCCTTCGAAGTTGCTGTGAGAATTCAGGTGGAGACCAAATAGAGAGAGTGTCTGGCACATAGGAAGTGCTTCATAGATAGTGGTAACCCTGGTTCCCGTATTGCTGTGTGGTGGTGCCACCCAACCTTGGTTTGTACCATTAACCTTGATCTCCCAGGGTGGCTTGAAGAGATCTATCTGAGCCACCGAAAGCATCTCTCAGAACACTGGCTTCATAACTGTCCCTATGTCACCAGAGCACAAAGTGAAGACATTCACCGTTTTCCTGCAGACCCACAATGCAGATGATGATGTCGGAAACACCTACATTTTAGGCTGGCGGGGAGACAGATGCCATCGGGGCAGGGGGGGGGGGTGATGTGCAGGGCTGCCACAGGTCACAACTCCAGGGACTGCTGTGCACATCACAGTCTGCATGAATGGTGCCCCAGGAGGGTGCAGGCAGGGCCTGGACAGCCACCACAATGGCCTGGCTGCTATGGGGACACCTGGCCGAGTGCCCACCCTTGGCACTCTAAGCCACCAGCTGCAGTGGCTGCACATCAAGGGTTGCCTCATTAAGGGAAGGGTGAGGCCTGAAGGCCTGTTCGTGGCCTGTCTGTGGCCTGCTTGTGGGTGGGCCCAGGCCAAAAGCCCAAGATGCAAAGGGGCAAAAAGAAGGTATCAGGGAGGGAACCACGCCCAAGCTCCCCTGGGTGGGGAGACAGAAAGATAAGCCTTTCTCACATGGTGGCAACATTCTCCTGAAATCACCCAGGAAAGCTCATTCATACATTTCCTCCCAGACAGTCTTCTCTAGGCCCCCAACTCTCGGCAGTGTCCCTTTGATGCCTTTTGTCCCTCACTTCCATGTTGCATCTTTCCTTCAGGCTCCCTTGAGCTCCAGTTGATGGCATTCCTCTCTATATGCTGAGGACCAGGCTCCCCATTTCCAGGAACCTATTGAGGGAGGAGGCCAGGGAACCAGAACCTCGAGAAGGACAGACTCCAGTACCGTTTGGAGGAGGCCCTGGAGGAAGAAGGCAGGTGCACACAGCTGTGGAGCGCCGGGCCCGCAGAGGCAGCAGGGAGAGACAAGCAGAGACAGTGGTTAGAAATGTGTCTGTGGAGGAGCTTCCTCCGCACGAGGCCATCATTCTCATCCCAAGGCCATCTCATCTCCTCCACCTCGCTGTCCCCCGGGGTCCCAGAACATCCTTGTTCCCTGTCGTTTGTTGCCACTCCCCAGGACCCCTGCCTCTGTAGGCCCCCCCTTCCACCAGGCCTGCAAGCTGCCACATTGGCCCTCTGTGCCCCCTCCTTTCTGTGCATACTGGTGAGGTTATCACGGAGCTTCTACGCCTAAACACTCTCTGGCTCCTTAACCCAGTCCCCCCACCCCACCCCCACCCCGCGCGCCACTAGTTTTCCCCACTATCTGCTAGATCTTTTCCATCCCCATTTAAAGATGGTCCATCAGATCCACCCTGCTCTGTGTCCTCTCCAGCAGCCTCCCTCTCCTCTCTCTCTTCCTGAAAAGGACCGTATCCATCCACTGCCTCTCACTTCCATGCAGCCCTATGCCCAGAGCATTCAGCTTGGCTCCCTGCATCCTCTCCCTGGAAACTTCTATCCCCAAAGTTAATAACGACCTGTTTGTAACTCAACCCAGAGGCCATCCCTCACCAGCTCCTATCTTTCTTCACTCCCTCAGTAGCATGTGGCCAGCTGATCTCGGCCTCCTTCCTGAAACCATCTCTCTGGTCCCACACTGGCCCTCCACCCCTACCCTCTGCTTGTTGAGTCCCCTCCTCTGCCCAGTCATCTCCTAGGCTTTCTGCTCCCAAACAACTCAGCTAAACTCTAGACCCACGTTCCCAACCTCTTTTGCTCAGTTCATCCTTGTGTCCCACTGGCCTCTCACACTGAACTTATCCAAAATTGGATTCCCTACCTTTCCCATCAAAACCCTCTTTTCAAATGTCATGTCAGAAACCCACCTCACCATCCACCTCAACAACCAGGCCACAGAGTCCCATACCATCCTCAGCTCTCCTCTCCTTGTCACCATGTCTGAATGATCACCTCGCCTTGGCGATTCTGTCCCCTAAATCTCTTGCATGTGCATCCATCCTGCCTGGATTCGCCAGCATCCTGCTAAGTGGTCTTGCACCTGGTTTTGCACATCTACTCCCTGCAACAAAGGTATGCTGTGCAGCCAGGAGACACAATATAACAATGTCACTCTACTTAAGACCCATCAGAGGTTCCCCACCCACTCAGGATGAAGTCCAAACTCCTTGACGTGGCCGCCAAGACCCCTCCTCTTCTAGCCCTTGACTTATCCTGTCTCACCTCTCACCAGATAACTTTCCCTTCCAGACCGCCAGAGAGATAAGCCACACCGTGAACATGCTCAATGCCTGCCCAGGCAGGTTACAGGAGACACCATGCTGTCTTTACCTGTGAGGCCTGAAGCTCTGGGTCCTTCTGTCTGGATGCTCTCTGCCCACTTCATCTGGCTACCTCCTACTCGGCTTTAGGTCTCCATTAAATCTTCCCTGGGGGCCTGAGCTTAACTTAAGCACCCCCATGGCTCCCATAGCAACTTGATCCTCTCCAATTGAAAGACACACCATCCTGTGCCATCCCTATGTGTTCATTTGTCTGTGTCCCCGGTTAAACCAGCTATTCTGCACACAGGGACCGCAGCTGAATCCCCTGTCCAATAAATAAAGGGTTATGAATAGATAGCTGAAGGGAGGGAAGGAGTGGGGACAGAGGGATAAATGGGTGGGTGGATGTGTGAATAAAGAACTGGCTCCAACATACTCTCCCCTCCTTGTCTGCTCCAGCCTGATCCTTGGGTCTTCACCAAGCCTTCCCTCCCCTGGGCCTGCTTATGGCTCCCGCTATTTGAATGGGTTTCCTTTACCCTCCTTCTGAGCCCAAGACATCTTTCAGGGCCCAGTTAAGCTCTCCATCCTCCAGAAAGTCTCCCCAACCACTCCAGAAAATTCTTATAAGCCTACTTTCTGGCTTCTTTGAATTCTAAGTGACCTTATGTCCAGTTTCCCAAGGAACTAACAGGTTTCTGACATCTCACGTGAGAGTCCTGTTGCCCAGCCAGGTGGCCAGCTCTTGTGCACGAGTTTCTCAGCTGTTCTCTAGTCCAGCCAACCTGAGGCACCACCTCTCTCCAGGCAGTGATTCTCCACAGGGTGGGCTGCAGTGGCCCTATCAGAACTGGGGACGCACATCAGCATTAGCAGGCAGGGGTGGGTGTAGACCGAAAGTGCCCCCAGGACATCCTGATTCACTGTCCTGTGTGAGACAGGGGACCCTGAGGGACACAGACCTTGGGGCAGCCTTAGACTATAAGCCTAATTCGATACAGCAACACTTGACCAAGCCCTTCCTTGACCACCCTCCCCACCCAGCCCTGAATGCAGGGCAGACCTGAGGCTGCTCTGCTAATGGGCCTCTACAGGGGGGCGGGGCTTTTGGCTCTCTCCCCATCAGAGCAGAGTCCACCTTAATGCCCCTTTAGTCTATCCATCCTGCTGGTCAGTTCAGTGCAGGTTAGCCCAGGCCCTGAACCAAGAGGGGGACTTCCTCCCCCAGTCCTAGGAGCCACCACACTAGACAGACATTCATTCCTAGGGCAGGGGGACATGTTGGCAAGCCCACCCAGCCACCTAGGTCAGTCCCACCACCAGTAGCCCATAGACTCCCACCTCACCCAACAGGGCATAGTCAGGGGACCTGTAGACATTCAGATCCTGGCTCCTCAGGGAGCTCCAGGCAGGGGCAGCCAGGCGGCTGGGAGGGCTCCATTGTCTGCCTGCCCCACCCAGCTCGTTAGGAACAACATGTTGCTCTAATTACACTTGGGAGGAAAAACAGTGTTTTAAATTAAGGCCTGGGGGGGGGGGAGGAGGTGGGGGATGGGGGACCACTGGGTTTATTTTCTTGATTGCAAAATACCAAAGTTTTCCTTCTAGTGGATTTGGGGGTGCAGGAGAGTACCTCGCCATACCCCACCGCCTGGATTTGGAAGGGCTGAGGGAGTAACATCTGGTTGGACCCTGAGCCTCCTGAAAACAGCCACAGAGCACGCGGTCCCTCCTACCAGGGCATCCCCTCCACGGAGCAGGACAGAAGCAGAACCACGGGCACCAGTCCCACCACACCCCCTTCAGTGGTCAGGACCTCAGCCCCTGCTCCCACCTCAGGCCCCCAGGTGGGTCTTCCCCGGCACATGCCACATCCCAGCCCCGGTTAGGAAGGAGTCAGCCAGCCCCTCTCCTGCCACGTGTGCACGCACGTGTGTGTGTGTGTGTGTGTGTGTGTGTGTGTGTGTTCATGCGAGTGTACACACTCGCACACACACTCCAACGTGCATGTGCACACTCTCCAGTTCTCAGGAAATCTAAAATTGCAGTTTCTTTGAACTCATTCCCCTTGGCAGCACGGACTGCCTTTGTTCTCCAGACAAAAAGGAAAAGAAACGAGACAGAGGGCTCAGAAGAGGCGGGAGAAGGAGGGAGAGTGGGAGCCAGGGCCAAGGAGCAAACAGAGGCAGAGGGAAACTCGAAGGGAGAGCTGGAAGAGGGGAAGGCGAGCAGGGCTCAGGAAGAGGGGGAACAGCGGCGACACAGAGACAGGCTGGGGAGCCAGGAGAGATGCCTCCTCCACCCATGCTCTCTGCAACGACCCAGGTCTCCCAGGCGTCACCAAAGTCTCAACCACAGGACCCAACAGTTCTCCTTCCCTGCCAAGAGCCCCGGAAAGAGACCCTCTGGATGGGCGTAAAGCCCGGGGAGAGAGAAATCTCACCCAACAAACTGGCCCCAAGTGATGACAGCCTCCAGCCCAAAGCATTGACACCTGCCCTCCCGCCCCCACCTGCCAACCTGTGCGTCAGAAGCAAGCTCAGTGTCACCTCTTCCAGGAAGCCACCCCCACTGTCCTCCATCTGCTCTGGGAGCCCTCAGTGCAGACAGATGACATTTCATCTCATTCACAGACACTGTCTCCCACACAGCCTTGGGCTGCGCTGGCCCAAAGGCACTCCCCACCGGAGAGGCCATCCTTAAACCATCCTAGAGTCACCGAAGCCTCCTAGCTGGTCTCCCCTCCTGGCCCTTGTTTCCCAACCTACACCCCTCCAGCCAGACAACTTGCTAACCACCCATCTGTCCACTCTGCTCTAAGAACCTAAGCTCCTGGCCTGGCTTATCACGGCCCCCCGGGCTGCCTGGAGTGATCCTCACAGGGATCAGGCTGAGACCTACATGGGACTGAACGAGGGATACAAGGCAAGAGCTGAGCTCATGCAAAGACAGAATAACCCTGCACAGTTGTAAAGCTTCCTGCAGAACCAGCACAACAGCAGGACCCCTGCCTCCACCTAGTACTAAAGGATTCTTAAAACCAAAGAGGACTCAGGACTTGGCATGAAGCTTAGCCTTCAAAGAGCAGGGGAAGTGGATGAGCTACGGGCCCTGGGGATGAGGGGGTCACAAGGTCATCTTCTGGGGTGGTTCCCTGGGTGAGTTGTTACTCCATTTATCCTCAGGGGCCTCAGATCCTCTGAACCTGATGGCTAGCCCAGCCCTGTGCCCCTTGCCCCCCACTCCACAGGACTTGCTCTCGCCTGGCCCTGGTGACCCACACACACCCTGCCTCGCTCTGGGGCCGGCCCGGCAGCAGGACACTTGGCCCTCTTTGGGGTCTGGCCCCAAAGCTGCAAATTTGGATTTGCTTCCTGACAAGGAGACCACAGCCTGATCCTTGCTCTCGGAATCTGAGCCTTCGCTGTTATATATTACAAATCCAGTTAGTTATTAAGGATTTTAACTTTTTTTAATAACTCGTCCCTGGGCTGGGTCTTCTTTGGAGCAGGCTGTGGGTTTTGGCCACAGACTGCTCTCAATTGAGAGAGGGCTCCGTGCTGCTTCCCTGGACAGGACTCTGCTCCCCTTTCCAAATCGGCAGTCTTTCCAACGGCAGCCAAAAGCAGGAGGCTGCCTGTCAGGCGCAATTACGGCCAGCTCATTTGGCGGACCCCACCTCGGTCTGGGAGCAAAAGGAAGTGAGGTAAGGGGCGCAGGGCCTGCAGATCCCACATCCTGACCCTGCACTTCAAGTCCAAATTGCACTGCAAATGTCAAATGGTGTTCGCTCCCTGCCTGGGGATTCCCTGACTGCAGGAAGTAGCTGCCTTCTGCCCAACCCCCATCTGACCAGGGCTCTCCTTCCTGTCTCTCCGCCCAGGCCTCTGCCCTACTCATTCATGAGGACCCGCTCCCAGATGTGCAGGAAGCCATAGGGAATGCACTCCTCATCCCCATGGCAAAGGACAAACCCCAAACTTCTTCTAAAACTCTGAGTCCCCAACCCACCTAGCCCCTAAGCCATCCAGGCCCTGAACCATTCAGGCCCTAAACTGGTGCTGGTCCCCTTGGGCCAAAGGCAGGTTTCCCACCTTCTTCCTGCAACAATGCCTGGCTGATGCCCCCTCCACCAGAAAGGCTTCCTTGCCTACTCTGGCCTCTTACAAACATTTTCTTCTTGAAAACATGCCACCTGGTCCTCGGCCAGATGAGACTACGTACTGCCAACCATGAGATCTAGATGAATCTGACCTTCAACAGAACAGCAAGTCCTCTGAGGCCAGAATCATTCCAGGACTCACCCCAGGCAGCCCTGGATCCACAGAGTGAGGGGAATGAAACCAGGTAGGTCTCTGTGTGTCCATTGGGGAACCAGGAACCCTGAAGGCTCCAGGGCACGTGTCCAGAAGATGGCCTTGACCTCCCCTCTGTCTCTGCCCACCCCTCCACCCCCCAGCAACCGCCACAGCCATGAGGGTCCACCTCACCTCTTCCAGGATCCGTGATGTATCCTGTACCTGGACCACATCATGGGGCGTTCCACATCCAGGAGATGGTGAAAAGAGGAGAGAAGGGGGGATAAAAGTTCGCCGTCAGTGACAAATCGCACTAGGCTGGGCAGAGATCAGCACACCAGACATCGCCTATGAGGAGCCAACAGAGACCACCTCCCATCCCCGGCAAGTGCCATGTGCTTCTAGCCACGCCCTCCATGTGGTCCCTGAGAAAGAAGGTGTGATGGACGTTGATGCCAAGGAACTGGTAGGAGAGGAGGCCAAAACATAAGCCTAGATCCCAGGCGTGTCCGGAAGTGACCGACAGGAGAAAGGAAAATGGCAAACAGGTGGTGGGAAGGGCCCGGGCCTGTGCGGCAGCCCAGGAAGCAGACAGGCCTCAGGTCCCGGAGCTGCCGCTCCTCTCCGAGCATGTGAACTTGGGGAGCCAAGAAGAAACAACGGGTCCCCCAGGGTCTGGCAGACTGAGATCGGGAGCTTGGACTTGACAGGAGAGGGATGGGGAGCGTGAGAAGGGGGGAGGGGGGAGAAGCAAAGGGTGGAGCGGGGCAGGGGGCAGGAGGGCCTGCATGGTAAGAGCTGCCTACAAATTGTGTGGGCTGCCTCTAAGGGGGAGGCTCCAAACAGAGCCCCAATGACCACTTCCCAAAGCTGCAGCTGAGCCCGGCCGAGAGTAGTATTTTGAGAAGCCAATTAGCCTGGGCACCACAGCGAAGGGTCTGCATTTTCGACCGTGACGCCCAGAAAGGAGAGCGGGGACAAGGGAGCCTAGTGGAGGAAAGAAACCGGTCACGGTGGGCACAGTGAGCTGGGAACCACGGTCTAAACCAGAGCTTCTGAAACGGAGGATGCGCCAGAACCCTCCGCGGGCTTGTGAACAGGCTGCGCGCGGCCCCTGCACGTTTGCTTCAGTCGGTTTGCAGTGGGACCCAGGAAGTACTTCTCACAGCACCCCGTGATGCCGCGCAGGGAACCGCTGGGCTAGCCCAATGGTCGGCAAACTCATTAGTCAACAGAGCCAAATATCAACAGTACAACGATTGAAATTTCTTTTGAGAGCCCAATTTTTTAAACTTAAACTTCTTCTAACGCCACTTCTTCAAAATCGACTCGCCCAGGCCGTGGTATTTTGTGGAAGAGCCACACTCAAGGGGCCAAAGAGCCGCATGTGGCTCGCGAACCGCAGTTTGCTGACCACTGGGCTAGTCGATGGCTCTCAGCCCTGGCTGCACATTAAAATCCCCCGGGGTGGCTTTGAAAACCACCAATGCCTGGGCCACGCCGGGAAGATCCTGCTTCCTTTGGCCTGGGGTGGGGCCTGAGCACCGGGGATTTATAAGGCTTCGCAAGGATTCTAACCTGCAACCAGGCTAAGAGGCACTGGGCTGGATGATCGTGAGGTCCCTTCAGTCCGAGAGTGTGATCTTCTCAGGGAAGATGGGCAGGAAAGGCCTGAGCTGGGCCAGGACCCCGGCCCCCCATCCACCCCACCCCTGAGGGCCCCCTGGGCCCTCCCTCTGCCTGCTGCCCTTGCTAGCAAAGAACAGAGCTACAAACACAGGGAGGCCAGCAGGGAGTTTGAAGAAGAAAAGTTGCGAGCAAGACTTACCTCAAAGCCAGGAATGTGGTGGATGGCCGGCTAGAGGGAAGGAAAGAGCTCGCTCAGGTGCTTGTCACTCAGGGCCCCCTCACCTGCCCTTCTGCCCTGGCCAGGCAAAGCCATCGCCAACCACAAAACAACACTCAGGGCATATGCCGGTGATCAGACAGTCCAGGGGTCTGCACGCTCTCTTCCTCGGAGGCCTGGGGCCCCTCAGAGCTGCCTGGGAGTTGGAGGCAGGGTGCCCGGGAACCAGGCTGGCATAGGCTGTGTCCCTCTCCAACACTTCACCTGGAGCAGCCCCACTTCTATCTGGCTAATACATTGGGGTTCACATCACACGAAGAGCAAGTTTGGTGATTTAGTTCCAATGCAAACCTCTGATTTTACAGCAGGGAAGGGGCTGGCCCAGGATCACAGCTGGGCTGTGGCACAGCAGTGTGGAACAGGGGTCTTGCACATCCCTGTCCTTGGAGTCCCCCCTACCCCCCCTCCACCACCACCACCACCATCACAATTAAGCCCCTGTGCCCCAACCAGAAACAACCTCAGGATATGACCCCGGGGAAATATATCCAATGGCCAGAGGACTCAGAGATTTCAGCATTGGACCCCAAAGTTAGAGCGTGTCCTGATTTGGGGTTCAGAAAAGATGGCTGAGACCAGCCTCATCAGGAGGCCTGGCTTCCCTGCAGTGCTCCCCACTGTCAGGCCCCCGGTGGAGGGAGAGGATGGCTCAGCAGCCCCCTGCCTTCCACAGGCTGACCCTGCCTGTGTCCCCCACACTCCCCCACCAGGTACTCCCCGCCTCCTGGATCTGGACGTGGCCCAGCCTCACCTTCTCTCTCTGGATGAGCTCAAAAGAGGCCAGCAGCTCACCTGCCGGCTGGCTCCCCCGAGTCAGAGGGAACCAGGCCAGCCGGGGCATCCGGTCCAGACTCGGCTGACAGATGCAGCGTCCCATAAACTCGTCTGCACCCTGGACAGGGAGTGGAGAAAGAGGAGTCAGCATCCCCAGCCCAGCGCTCCGGTGGCCTCAGAGGGACGGTCAGACCCACATATGGCCTCCTGAACCCTAAAGGGCAGCCCCTGGTGCTGAATGGCAAGCTCTGCCCCCTTAAAAGGATTTGAGAACAACGTGCAGTGGCCCTGGTCACTGCTGCTAGATGTGAATTCCCGTCATGGTGGGGAAGAGCCTCTGCATGTCCAACTAGCAGTGCCGTGTTTTAATTTAATCAAGCTCTGAGCCAATTAGAGACCAGAGTGGCAGGATCCTAGCATTTCTCTGACGTCCTCACTGACGAGGCATTTGATAGTTCCAAGGACTTTTGTTTCTCCTGTTCATTGCACCTTTACATTCTACCACCTTCCAGATAGAGAAACTGACCACGCTCATTGAATTCTATGAGTCTTGCTGAAATGTTTTGTCCTTTGCTCGGGCACTTTCCATGGCTCCTCACTGCCTAGAGGAGAGAGTCCAAACTCTTCCCCTGGGATGGAAGGCCCCCTACTCCCCTCTCCTGCCTGCTCCCCTCTCCTGCCCTGTCTTTCCCTCCTGGCACACCCTCTACGCCAGCCTGCTGGCCCTGGCTGCTCTCTCACCACTGGCCTCTGCATGGGCCGGTTCCAGCCATACTGCCCTCTACCCTTACTAGCCATGACCCACAGGCCTGCCCAAGCTCAGCCTCCGACATGGCCCTCTGTGACCCCGCTGGCCTGTGGTCAGCTTTCCCAAGGGCAGGGGCAGGGCACAGAACATGGGACTCAGCCAGCTGGTGCTGCAGCCCTCACAAGCCCTGGCTATTTGCTCAAGGCCCTCCTCTGGAGAACCCAGAACAGGACTGGGAGGTTTCCCCACCTGCAGTCACCTCCCTGCTGGGGACATCCCGGAGAGCCATTCTGGGGTAGCCACCAGCTGCTGCATAAATGCCCAGATCATCAACTGACAGTCCAGCAGCAACCACTCAGAGTGGGCGCCAGCCCAGCCCTGGGAGGGCTCCTGAAGGCTCCTCTGAGCAGGTACAGTCCTACCGATGGGTCACGGAGAGGCTGGGGTAGGGGAGTCTGAGCAGAGCTCGGGCAGCCAGGACAGCAGGAGCTCGGGGTATTTGCCACAGTACGGACTTGCTTGACTATATTAACAATGAGCACAGCCTCTGCTCTCCCCCAGGTCCCTGGAGCCCACCCACTCAGAAGAGGTCATGGCTGCACCTGCTCCTTCAGCCCAGGACCTTCCTGGTCCTCCTACCTCCCCCTCCTGCCGCAAAGGCGCCAGGCCCTGTGCTCTTCTCCAAACAATCCCAAATAGACTCCAGTTGCTCATCCCCCCAGCCCACTCCCAAAGAGCCAGCTTTTCCTTCCAGCTTTTCTCCAGCCAAGGTCTGCACTGCCCACTGTCAGCTGGCCCCCACCACCTGGAGGCACCCTAAACAGCTTCACCTTCCCCACCCCCAACTCCACACCCTCTCAGGGCACCTGACATTCAGTGGCAACTCTTTCTGGAAACATTTTCAAAACCCTGCCTCTTCCCTTTTCATCACACCGCTGTCCCCAACCTAGGAGGTGACCTCTCTGCCACATGCCCCATCCGCTAACATAGAATTCTCTCTCATCTCTGCTCTTTTTAAAATGTTACTGTGACCTGTCACTGCCCTGCTCCCCTGGCCTCATTCTCTGTTCTCCTCCTTCCCTGCCTGCCCTCCTCTCTCCTCGGTCTCCCACTCGCCCCAAGGCTGCCTCCTCCCAACACACACACCAGATCCCACCTTTCCTCCAGGGCTGCATCTTCCCCACAGGCTTCTGCACATCCAGCCCACAGTGCACTCTCCCTCCTGGGAACCTTCTACAGCCGTGATGTCCAATACTAGAGCCACTAGCCACCTGCGGCTCTTTACATTTAAAGCTTAACTAATTCCAACTACATGAAATTCAGAAGTCAGTTTCTCGGTTGCATTAGCCACATTTCAACTGCTCAACAGCCACATGTAGCTAGTGGCTCCCAGAGCATTTCCATCAGCAAAGGACACTCTGTGGACAGCTCTGTTAGAGGGCCTGGCTATGCCTCAGAGCCACATGGCACTCAGAGACCCACTGTCTCCCTGGAGCAGTGGTCGGCAAACCGCGGCTCGCGAGCCACATGCGGCTCTTTGGCCCCTTGAGTGTGGCTCTTCCACAAAATACCACGTGCAGGCGTGCACGTACAGTGCAATTGAAACTTCATGGCCCATGCGCAGAAGTCAGTTTTCGGCCTGGGCGAGTCTATTTTGAAGAAGTGGTTCTAACGCCAAGCCACACTCAAGGGGCCAAAGAGCCGCATGTGGCTCGCGAGCCGCGGCTTGCAGACCACTGCCCTGGAGGATTCTCTGTTTGTGGGTGCGTCTCGGCTCCCACCTAGACTGGGAACCCAAAGTGAAGGGCTACCCAGCCCAGCACACAAGTGCTTAATCAATGTCTGGAGTCAACACAGCACTCTGATGAGGAGCAGGGACTGGCCTGGGACCATGTACGCAAGTTAGAGGCAGAGAAAACCCCGGCTTGTGAGCCACAGCCAGCACCTTCCTTTCCAGACCTGTCCCCTCTCTGCGTGGGCACAGCTCAGGCGCTAGCCATCCAGTTTTCACTCCTCTACGATAGTTCTGACCACTCTGCAGTCTGTGGGGCCAGGGAGAGGCCATCAGTCCCAGCCTCAGGGTGCACCCATCTGGTTGGGGAGCTATTCCTCCCTGGGCCCTGGAGGAAGTGGGCGGTGAGGGGACGCAGGGGAAGGCAGGAGGCTCACATAGGTGTCGTTGTCGTACAGCTCCACCACGATGCTGGGCGGCTGCTCGGCGATGGTGGCCGGCTCGCCGAAGATCTCGATCTCATAGAAGATGAGCGTCTGGTCCCAGGTGGGGTTCAGGGTGTTCTTCGCCACCACCGTCTTCTGGCTCTGGTGCAGGAAGGAGACGATTGCGTAGGGATCTGCGGGCGGGGGGAAGGGACGGGAGACAGGACACAGCAGAGACCGTGAGAACTGGCTGCTCAGGAGTCACTCGGGCCACAAAGCTGGAGCAGAGCTGTGCCTGCCCCGCTGGTGCTACAGCGCCAGGTGGGCGCCCACTTCCCGGGCTCTCCCTGACCTCCAGGAGCGGACGGGTGGGCCACCACGGGGAAATGGAGCCTGGATCCAGGCCAGAGGGCACAGAAACCCAGAGACCTTCCCCTTCTGGGCTCCTTCTTGGGCTGATCCCCAGGGGGCAAGGTCCAGTTAGAAGAAGTGAGTCCCTGGATGGCTCATTCATTTGTTCATTCAGTCATCCAACAAGCATTTATTGAGTGCCTTCTGTATGCCGGGCTAGAGGCTAGGGGCTGAAAATGCAATTGAATCAAAACCATCATTCATACAAACAAACATAAAATTACCATTTTGATCAGTGCTTTGAAGACTAGAGATAAGGTGCAGTAGCGTGTGTGAGGAAGAGACCTGGCTTCTTTGAGGAAGGGAGAGTAGAACAGAGATGTCGGTGCCATCAGCATGGCGTGCCTAGGGCTGCATTTCAGCAAGCTCACTCTGGCTGCCACACCGGGGGGGGGGGGGGGGGGCGGGGGGGGGGCGGGGGGGGGAGTGAGTGCAGGGGGACCAGGTATGAGGCTCCTGGAAGAGGCCAGGCAGAGACAGTGGTGGCTTAGATGGGCAGGAAGGCACCAGAGAGAAGCACATGGACTCAAGAGCTGTGGGTGGTGTGAGGGGAACCCTAAGGCCCCTGAAGCTTCCTGCTGTCCCCAAACTCCTCTCCAGCATGCCAGCCCCAGCCTTGCTGGCCTAGGACCCAGCCACTAGTCACTCCCTCTGCCTAGTCCCACAGGGAAGGTTGGAGTCACTAGAAAAGATTCTAGCGTAGTGGTTCCAAATGTGAACATACAGCGGAACCGCCTGGAAGGCTGACACAGGCCGCTGGGTCCCACCCCAGAGACTCATGCTTCAGGTCTGGGCTGGGGGCTGAGAATCTATTTCTAACAAGTTCCCAGGTGGTACTGATCTGCCCTCCAGGCCACACTTTGGAAACCAATGCAAGAGAAGGACCTATGAGACTGAGTGCGTGTAATTTACGAGAGGAGCAGAGGGCCTGGAGAAGGGGCGCCCCAACTTCTCCCACCAGGGCATCAGCCTGGGGGAGGGGTCCAGTTTGCTGCCATTTTATAAGACCCAAAACGCCAAATGCTGAGGGCACATGACAGGAAAGTCTAGAGTTGCAGGAGGCTGGCAGCTGGGTGCTAGATGTTTTGAGAAGGTGGAGCCTAAATGTTCTAACATATGCCCTATCCCCTTCGCACCTGCTCCATCCTGCAATACCTCGCATCCCCTGAGCCTCACAGTCCAACCCAATGCCGCCCCTAACCCCACACGTGGCCTCAAAAGGGCATCAGACGTAATGGGCTCTGCCCTGCTGGCCTCGGAAGGGTGCTGGGATGTCCAACTGCAATCCTGGGGCTGGGATGGGGAGACAGAATTTCCCCCCAAACGGGAGGTGAGCAGGATAAGCTCCTTGGCCTTAAGGAGACCAAATGGCCCACCATGGCCACTGCACAGGAGGTGGCAGAGAGTGACGACAGAAGAGGTGGGGAGGCTGAGGTGGGCAATGGGAGGACTCCCATTATGGGATGGAGGGAGCAGGGCCTAAAATTCTAGCTGTCACCCAAGGGGCCAGTTTTAAGGGAGAAGAGGGTCTAAGTTAGGAGGCAGAAGCTGTGGGATGGATGAACAATGACAGGTTTGGCTAACAGGAGGCAGCCACCAGCCTGGATGAGCTCCTCAGCCTCAGGCACAAAAGCACAATGGGGTAAATCTTGGAGGACTTCCGGCAGGAAACTGGTTTGGAACCTGATTCTATGGGTAGAAGAGGGCAGTAGGAGGCTCCTGGCAGGGGAGAAATGCTACCACATCTCACTACCTCTACGTGGTGGGAGCCTGCCTGTCATGGGGCTCCCCCTTCCATGCACCAGCCTGGCAGGCCTGGCCCAAGCCCTTCCCTTCCTGCCCCTGGCAGGGCCCAGCGGCGTCTGTGCATTTAATGAAACCGTCTGGCTGTGATACCATCAGCTCCAAGCTCGGCAGAGAACCTCTCCCTGGTTCCAGTAAGGGAAAGAGGGAGCGTTCCGATAAATAAAACCATATTAGAGAGCCGGCGAAAAAGCCCCTTTTGTTCCCACCCCCTGTGCTTCCCAACGCTTTATTTTTATAAGCGTGCGAGCCCCAGACCGACCGCGTTTACACAAAGATCACAATTGCACATTGTAGCGGCTGTGCACACTGTATTGGTGTTGGCAGCACCCCCCACGCTGGCCCCTGAGCAGGCCGGCTCCTTCCAGCAGGCCCATCAGCACAGCAATGAGCTCAGCGCGGGGGGACGGGAGGGAGCGGGGGGACGGGAGGGGGTGGCTTTCAAACAAAAATCACCCAGACCCACACACGCGCCCCGCCCGCCCATGGGAGGAAAAAACACACAACAAAGGCATTGTAAAGAGCAGGCCTGGAGGCCTGGGGCCTCAGACACTGGGCTACTGTGTGCTGGGGCCTGGCCTCTCCCCGCCACAGGGGCCAGCCCCTCCAAAAAAAAGAAGCAAGTGGGGGTGGGTGTTGCTGAAGCAAGGTGGTCAGATGAAGGCAAGCCAGACAGATGCACAGACACATCCCTCTTCCAGGAAAGCCAAGAGCAGGGAGGAGCAGATCCTAAGGAGAGGCGAAGGAAGGGTGAGGACCATCTCTTCCCGGTCCACCCAGCCCCGCACTCTCCGCAGGGCCACCACTCCCACAGGAGAGGCCAGCGCGAGCCCTCAGGCCTTACTGCGAGCCCTCAAGCAGAGTGCCACCAGAGCTGAGGTGGTGGACTGGAGCTCCCTGAGGACCACAGCTGCCCTGGGAAGCTCCGGCCATGATCACAGAAGGTCCTGCCGGACTCCATCCCCAGGAGAGGCCCCGGGCAGGTGATGCTTCTCTGGACCTGGAGTCCTGTGCCCCTACTTGGCCACTCAGACCCTCCTGGAGCTCCAGGGCAGACACTTTTGCATGCCCCATACACTAAGCTTTCCTCGTGGGCCTTCCACCAACCAGCTCAGAACACCCGAATAGGGGCCAGGGCAGGTAGCATCACCCCACTTGCCAGAGAGGGAGCTTTACCCCAGGAAGACTAATGGCCCGGACTGGACACCATGACTCCTAGTCCAGTGCTCCGGCTGCCATGTTTACAGGGTAAGGGTCCTTAAGAGAGCAGACTTCATCATAGTAAGGTACTGCAAATGAAAACTGTAAGACAGCAATATTTTTGCTGTAAAATTAAGAAAAATTGTGTAGATTTATAAAACCCAGTGCTGGCACATGTTTGATGAACTAGGTGTACTCTCCTTCATTGCTGGATGCAATTCAGCAACTCTTCAGGAAAGCAATTGGGCAGCATGCCCAGGAAAACATCACACTGTTTATACCCCGTTTCCCATATTCCTGGGCATCATCCAAATTAACCAAAAACCTATATGTACAAAGATGTTCACTCTAGCGCTATTTGTCATCCATCATTCACTCAGTATACAATGATTGACTAACCACATGTGGGAGGTAAGCACGGTGCTAGGGATATGAAGATGAATGAGACACGATCCAGGCTCTTAAGAGCATGACTACCGGTTAGAAGTGGTAACTAAACAACAGTTACAATACAAGGAGATGTGCAACTTAATAGTGGAGTGTATAAGGTGCTAAGGGTGGGGGGATACTCGGTGTGGCCTGGTGACACCAAGTCCGTCTTCCCAACGGTGGTCCCCTACCCTGCATCTCAAAAATGTGGACGTTCCCAAGGCAGACCAAGGAAAAGAGGGGGTGGAGGCGCCCAGCACAGGTGACCAAAGGCTCCAAAGAGCACAGACGCTTGGGAAACAGCAAGGAGTTGATCTGGTTAAGGGGAGGAAGAGCGGGCGCAGGGCAGGGGGACAGAGGAGGGAGGAGGCGGCGGCAGGTCACGCACGGTCCTGGATTCACGCTGAGCAGTTTGGACTGAATCCTATGTAGATAGATCAGGGTTTCCCAAAATGTGTTCTTCGAAATGTGAGTTCTCTGGGGAGCTAATGAGTGCTGAAACAATCACACAGGCCCCTTCCGCGGCCGCCGCCTCGGAGCCCCTCAAGGCCACGGCGCGCTGTAAATCTCCGTGTGCAGCGTTTCCCAGCCTCTCCTGCTCAGGAACCCTTTTTAAGTGGAGCATTTCACAAGCCTCCAATGCACTTTGGAAAACAGCTCCTTGAGCTCAACTAGAAAATTCCCCCGAGCAGAGCCAGCCTTCCCTGGAAGCTGTGCTTCAAAAGAGGGGGTGGACCCTGACTGGAGCCCAGACACGGGGAGCCCAAACATAAGAATGTCCCAGCCCCACCCAGGACGGAGTCTGGATCTGGGGGGACGAAAGCCCTGGTCCCCACAGAATGGGCTGCCTCAATGGTGGGGCAGCCACGGTTCATCAGCCCTCACTGAAGACGGGCCTAGCAGCACCATCCTCAGGACCACCCCACCGGTTCGGCTCTGACTCCCCCAGAACCACGAGGGCAACAAAGAGGACACAGGGGCTTTTTTCCTTGACAGATACCCCACCCCCACATCTGGGCTGCTCACCATCGCTCATTCTCGTGGTTAGCCAGGTCAGGCCCCCTGAGCCCCCTTACCTGAGGGGCTCTCAAAGACGGTCTCTGGGTCCCTCATGCTAAGGGCCATTCTCTGGACTGTGGTGACCTCAAAACAGAGTCTATCTTGGTGGCAGTTCTGTTAAACAGAGCTTATGGTTCCCTCAAACCACAGCAATGTTGGTACTCAACTGGGGGAGAGCAAAGCAGAATTCCCTGGGGGGCAATTGGGAAAAGCAGACAGCTGCCCCCCCCCCAATTCCCAGGGAAGGGATGCTGCCCAGTAGGCCTGGTGTTGAGGACACGTGAGCCCTAAGTCTGCTCCATCTTTTCCAGTCAAAGTAAACCTAGTGCCTTCTCCAGACGGTCACCCAGAAGTGGCAGCCCCAGCCCAACATCCAAGAGGTCATCTGAATTAAACATCACTTTACATGTCTGATGCCCAATCGCCACACGGGCCACACACCCATAACCACATGCCACCCGCGCCCCTCCCGTGGCCCAGAGAATTGTGCTGGACGTCCACTCAGCCCCACCCAAGGCGAAGCCCTCGGGCAGCCTGGGCAGCAGTATCTCCACGAGCCTCCCTTTCCTGACTGAGTTTACTATTATTCGAACAAATGTTTCCTGGGAAATTCCTGTGTGTTCCCCCAAACCCTCGGCCAGGGAGGAGGAAGCAGACACAGCCGGGTCTCCAGGCAGTTCCAAGGCCCACAGACCGGGGACAGGCAGGGAGCACAGCTCGGGGCCACTGGAGCCCACCCCGGCCCCGGGGCAAGGCCCAGGCCACCACCGGTCAGAGTTGCAGAGGGTTCCAGACCCCCGGCAGCCAGGCCAGACCGTAAGACTCGAGACAGACTCTGCACTGGACCCTCCCCGGCCCCAGACACTCCGGATTCACACAGGAGTTTCCTCTGAGAAATGCCAGCCGGTGGCCATACACAGCCTCCGGCCGCCAGCCACCCCAGGGTCAGTTCCAGGGGAGAAATTGCTTTGGTTTAGGGGTTGGGAGTGAAAATAAACACTCTGGGTTTTATAGGTTCACCCGTGTTGGCTGCTGTTTTCCTTTCCAGCAGCTGCTCAATCAGGCCTTTCATTCAGAAGCCAGTGGCCTCTGAGGAAGCCCTGGGCAGTGCCCTCAACGCTCAAGGGATGTTTACTTGGGGGAGGGGGTGGGGCTAGGATGGAAAGTGTGACGTCTCTGCAGGCCGGTCCCAGGCTGACGTGGCCTGCTGGCCTGCCTGCCTGCCCGCCTGCCTGCCTGCCATCTAGAGGTGCACACTGACTCCTAGCGCGGGCTCCATGGAGGAATTCCCTCCCTGCAGGGTCCCCGCCAGCCCAGCCCACAAAGGACCAGGGCCTCCCCGCTGAGCCCCACCCCACCGCCCGCCTCACACAAACCTGCCACCTGCACCCCCACCTCTCCTATCCTCCCCAAACGAAGAGGAAACAAGGTTGTGAGTTAGTCCACTTCTTTTTTCCCAGGGCACGTTCTCAGTGTCGGAAAGCCTCCTGGCACAGTTTCCCCGGGAGCTGCAGCTGCCCGCCCTTGGCCTGCAATCCCTGCCTGCTGGCTTTGCCTATGCTTTGCAGAGGGCACTCTCGGGACCCGGGGCCCGGGACCCAAACCACAGAGGAGAAATTGCTCTATCCGCCCTGAGCCTGGCTGCCGCGGGGCTGGAGAACAAGTCCCTGAGAAGAGGGGATGCAGGGGCACAGCTGCTGGAAGGAAGAACCAGAGAGGTCCCACGTGGGGCAGGGGCAGGGGCGGGGGCGGGGCTGGGAAGGAGGACGGGCACGTGGCTCTAAGCTGCAGGGCCATTCTGTGAACAAATCATTCTCCAAGCAGAGCTCGGTGCTACTCGAGCATTTGGAGGGTGATATGTAACTCAAGCAATTAGTTAAGCCATCTGAGTCTCTGTTTCTTTATCTATAAAACAGAGTTAAACATCTACTTCACAAGAGAGGTCTAAGGGTTACATGAAATCATGTGAGTGAAGCACCTGGGCTCATAGTGAGCACTTCATTCAGTGTCCGTTCTTCAGACAGGAAGTGCTGCAGGCTCACGGATAAGACAAGGCCTCTCCCTGGAGGAGCTCACAGCCATCGTGGGAAGCATGTGACCGAGATAGACAGCAATTCGCCTATGCAGTGGGTCAGGGCTCTGAGCGCGGTGCTAGATGGTCAGAAAGGAACAGCCATTTCGGCTTGGGGAAGAGTCAGAGGGCATCTGGGCTGGGTCGTGAAGGATGAATAGGAGTTCGCCGGGTTAACAATAGGGAGGGAATGCATTCTAGGTAGAGAGAACCCTGAGTACGAAGGCTAGAAAGATGGCAAAAGTTGGTGGGGCCAGAGCTAGTGGATAGAGGGCAGTCCAGGAAAACAAACTGGCAAGGTCCATGCGGTCAGATCACAAAAGAGTTGTCTGCCAGGCTGGAGAGCAGAGGATGTATCTGTCAGTGTCTACATTTGAAATCAGGGGAGTGACGTGACCAGATCGCCTTCTGGGCCAGTGCAGAAGGAAGCAGGGAGGTCAGGAGATGACCAGGGTGTCCAGATACGAAGGGGCAAGGTCAGTTCCCAGGGACATCTTTGAGGAAGCTTCAGGAGCCAGAATCAACAGGACGGGGTGACGGGCTGTGTCCATGCTGATGGGACACCAGGACCCAGGTGGGAAGTGCACAGAAAGCCTGGGACGGGGGGCGGGGGCTGGAATGTCACAGGAAGTTCCGTTTGGACAGGGTGAACTGAGGTGCCTCTGAGGCATCCGGGGGGAGAGACCAAGATGTGGCCGGACATGAGGGGCTTCTAGGAACTGAAGACCTAGAAGCTTCCCTGACATGAGGGGTCCCTGGAGCTGGGAGGAGGGGCCCCAGTGCCCAGAGAAAGGACACAGATACACTCTTGGGAACGCCAGGCTCAGAAGGCAGAGAAGCACCTGGGTAGGAGCAGGCAGAGCAGGAGGCGGCTACAGGAGACCCCAGAGAGAGGGCATCCTGGGGGTCCAGGCCAGAGGAGCTTTGAGGAGGGGATGGTCAGTAAAGCCAAACCCTACAGAGGGGTCAAGCCAGCCACCTGACAACTAGGAGGCCACAGTGACCTGGCAACAACAGCCACCTCCACAAACGCAGCAAGCACCACTCCCACCTCCAGGGGAAGCCCTGGGCCTGTGCCCCATGGTCCGAAGGCCCCGTGGTCCGAAGGCCCCATGGCTCAGTTCCCAAGGCTCAGCTCTGGTCCCTGGCTCTCCTCCCTACCCCCACCTACCAGAGAAAGAGTCCTTGTCCATCGCAGGCAGGTCCCGGGCCTGGTACATGTAGCAGCGCAGATGGTAGCGGTTCCCGTCTGCACCAGGAAAGAAACAGAGACGCCAAGTGAGGGGCTGGAGGTGGCTGCGAGCCGGGGCTAGAGGAAAAGGTGGAGTCCATCCCTGGGAAGGGCAGGCACAGGGGCTGAACGTTAGAAATGGCACATGTCACACTCTGCAGAAGTGAGCCACTCACAGAGTCAGAACAGACCACAGCTCAGAAGTAGACACCTGAGTGATGTATCCTTGGGCCTGGCGAGAGTTGGAGAAAGGGGATAGAGAAGGAAGAGAAGGGAGGGAGGCTAAATGGATGACAGGAGAAGCCAGAATGCACCAGATCGCGAATGCCTGATTTGAAGCTTAGAGGTGACACACCATACATAGACGGGCATGTGTGTGTGCAGGCGCGCACACACACACACACACACACACACACACACACACACCAGAAGACACTGACTCACCAAAAGAACACAGACTCCGTTCTCCACAGCCCCACATACACACCTGAACATATAGCCCCATTCAAACAGAAACAAAAGATCACACACCCAACCATATCACCCCATAGACACCTCGAAGCATCACTTACAGTCGAAGATGCAGGAAATTGTGGGTCTGTTCACGCCAAAGCTCAAGGTGGAGACGGACATGGAATCCTCACTCCTGTCATCCACCACACCGCCCTGGAGACACAGAGCTGGTCAGGACAGATTCTGACCCCACGCCTGATGGTGACAGGGAGGCTGACCCAGAGAGCCCGGTCCCCGGGTCAGGAGACCTCTAGACAACGCTTCTTGGCTGCTGAGAGCTGGCCCATCAGCCTCTAACTTCACCCTAGGGTAGCTCATCCTCTCCTACAGCCCACAGACTCCAATGTCAAATCCATGGGGAAATTTTTCTTCCTCTCTAGTAGAGACCAGACAAGTCAGAATGGAAGTTTGAGTTGTTCCATTCTACGTGGTTGGAGTTTGATAGAAGGTGGGACTTTAAGAGGATCTGCGGGGGAAATCTAGTGGTGATCTGCCCACCAGGATGAGTTAAGAAGAGGCAAAGTCTGGAGGCCCAGTCTAGCATCTCTGTCCACCCATGAGCCTGGGTTCTGGGCTCAGGCTGAGGCCGGAGGCAGGGATAAGAGCAGGAGGCAGTGCAGGTCTACACTGAGGCTCAGAAACCAGTCCGTGCTTAAAGCTATATGGTCATTCCCCTTCCCCATTGTCCTCATTAGCACTGGGGTCTAACCACTGGGCAATCAACCACCTTCCCTGGACCCCATGTCCACTTCCTGATTCAGGGATGCCCCATTGCCACCTCAGCCACACTGCCACTCATCAGGGTTCTGTGTGGCTTGGGGGGCTTGATGACCCAATAGGGACCAAGGCCCATACAAGAATAGGAAATGCTCTACTCACACCCAGCCCAGCCTCCCAGCCTGGGCTTTCTATGACATCAGGTCCACCAAGTCCCTCTCCCCTCTCCCACACCTGCTCCTTGCCCAGTCCCTCTTCCTAGCATACAAGCACACATACCCTTGAAAGGAAACCCTGGCTCCCCGTGGATGGCCTGTTCATCCCCCCCCCAGGCCCACCCAGAATGGCCACTTCCCAGAGCCGTTCTCCTGGGCAGCCGGGATCCCCACCTGCAAACATTTCCCAAGAATCTCAGCCTCTCCCAGGGGGCCCTGGAGCTACCCAGTCCCCAGTGCCTCCAAATACACAGCACAGGGCCGCTTCTGTGCCTCCCCTCTCCAAACCACGCCCACTCTCAGGCCCCAGCCCAGACCCCTGTCCAAGAAGCCTCTCTGGATGCTGGCCCTCCCACTTCTGATCTGCCCACACGCAGAGCCAGCACAGCGTCATTACCCAAGTCACCATTGGCTCCTCAGCCCAAATCTTTCGGTGGCTCTCACTACCGAATGGTCCTCGTCAGACCCGATGACCTGGCCCATCTTTCCCATCTAACACCAGGGCTTATTTCCCTCAAACCCAGTCCTCAGCTTCAGGCCGGCCATGCTCCTCAAAGATGGTCCAGGCTCCCGTCTGCTCCCATCCCAAGCTCATGCTGTTCCCTAGCCAGGAGAGCCATTGATCGTCCCCGTCCTGTCCTGGTCACTCGGGGTCAACAAAGAAATGCATCCGAAAGGTAGGCCAGGCTTCCTCTGCTCCATCCTGAAAGGGGGCCCATAAAACACGCATACTGGAAAGATGTGTTCATCGGCCCTCCCAGGGGACACCGAGGTTCTACTACACCTGGGCAGGCTCTAGCTCCCGCCACAGGACACCCCCCAGAACCAGATTACTTGGGTTCCAATTCTGGCCCTGCCAAGTGCTGGCTGTGTGACTTTGGGCAGGTTGCTTAACCTCTCCGAACCAGTCTCTGTAAATTCGGGATAATCCCACAGTATCTGTCTCAGAGTTGCTGTGATTATTAAGGAGAAAAATTACATGTTCTTAGCATACCACTTGGCACATAATAAATGCTCAATAAATGTTTGCTATTATGAGAGAAATGGGGCACAGTCAGGACAGGGGGGGATTAAGTCATAAACGATGGAGTTAGCAATTGTGCTTAGGGGTGGTATTCATGCATCCCATAGCTGTTCCACATTATTCCGGGAGCTGGAAAAGTGGACACTTCAGGAGCTACAGCCCTCAGTCTCTACACACACACACACACACACACACACACACACACACACACCACATACACGGGAGCAGGATAAGAGGGAGGGTATCACGCTACAGACAGGGAAGGCTACTACAGAAAGACCCAAAGGCCAGCAAGCCTGGATCCTCCCTCCCAGGCAGGTGTGGCCCCCAAGCATCCTGCATTCCCACGAGGACAGGCGTCTGGCCTGGCTGTGTGCTGGCATCCCGCCAGAGCATGCACCAAGTCCAACAGCTAACGGTTCCCAGTTTCGGGGTCTGTGAGGCTGCACATAGGGCTGGACCTGGGGGGCCCAGCAGGCCACCCCAGGCGTGAGGTGCAGGCACGCCAAGGAAAGCAGATCAGGACGCTGGAAATGGCTTGGCCGGCCCCCCGGGTGCAACAACGCATAGCACATGCAGCTCAGTGCACTTTAGTGGGGGGGAGGGGGAAAGGTTCCGCTTGGGGTGGGATTGAAGGTCCAGGACTCTATAGCCCCTTCGCCTTAGCCTGGCAACACACGTGTGCCCCCCTCCTCCCCAAACGTAGGTAGCTGGGGCGAGCGTAAGGAGCGAGGCCGCCTCTGCCGCACTCAGCCCCAGAATTCCTTCTCTCCCTCCAGGTGCCTACAGGGACCTCCCTGCTTGCGGATCACTGCCAGTGCACATCCCCACTCACCTCACACCTCCTCTAGAGGGCCTCCCCAGCCGCCTCCATCAGCACCCCTCCCACCCCGGCTTCTGTCTGGGGCTTTGGCAGCACTTTCTGGGTCTCCGTCCAAGGGCAGGGCCACCGCCTGCGATCAGAAAGGGTGTCCCCCTCCCTGGGATTTCCACAAAGGCTAGGCCAGGTATCTCAGGCCCTGAGAAGCACCATTCTTCAGAGGGAGAAACCAATGTGTCCTCCAGGAATGCCCCTCACACTGCCAGGGGTCCTCCATCTGTCCTGGCCCCAGAGGAGGGGCCCACTGCCAACACCCCTGACCACCACCCCGCCCTGCCACTCCACGGGCCCTCTTCCATCCCCACCCCACCCCTGCCCCCATCTGCCACCCAAGTGTGGCCCTGCCGCCTCCTTCCATTCTCCCCCTAGCTCACAGAGACAGACGGCGCTTGCTGGGAAGAAGCAGGGAGAACAGGAGGTGGGCTGCAGGACACCCACTAACCAGGGCCCTACAGCTGCCCCGGTTCCCACCCAGGGCAGAATTCCACCCTCAGAGCTGGCCAACGTCTTTCAGTCTTCTGACCCTCCCAGGGCGACCTGAGCTCTCCACACATCCGCTCAGATCCCAGGAGCAGAGGGGAGGCCAGCTCTCCCTCCCAGCCCAGCCATGGCCTCAAACTGAGTCTCCGGGAGTCAGGAACTCCCTGGAACACACGGTGTGGGTCAGGGAAGGGGAGCTGGCGTGCCTCAGGGAAGCTCAGTTCCCGAAACTCAGGTTCCTCATTGTAAAGTGTCCATTGTGGCAACACCCAGTGGGAGGACTATAAAAAGGCGGGTATCTCCAACCTTGGCACTATGGATATTTAGGGCCAGGTCATTATATGTTGGGGCTGTGCTATGTGTTGTTGAATGTTTAGCAGCTTCCAGGGCCTCTACCCAGTAGATGCCCATAGCATCCCCCACTCCTTACCAGACATTGTCTAATGTCCCCTGGGGAATGGGGCGGGGAATAGAAAATTCCCCCAGTTGAGAACCACTGGTGACTCTTAAATAAAATGCACCCACTGCCCTTGGCAGGTACCTGGCACTCAGTAAATGGTGTTAAGGGTGTCAGTTTAACTCCTTCATCTCTCCAGTCCCGTGTTAAACAATACTCTCCCCTCCTTACTGTCTGCCCTTCCGCTTTCTGTAATTTGGGAATCCACCACCTTCCCTCTCCCACGGGACCTTTGCACGGGCTGTTCTCTCCACCTTGGAATGTCCTCCCTGATGAGCGAACTTGAGCTCTTCCTTCGGCTCAGTCATCACTGAGGCCTAGGCACCTCCTTGACTGCCTTGCCTGCATCAGCGTCCCCTACCCAGCCTCTCCTAGCTTCTCTCCTGCATCCATCTCTCCGTGTGCACACGCAAGACATGCACACTCCTCTCTCCCCTGCACCCAGCCCAGCGTCTGGCCCTGGGTAAGAATCCATTGAAGACTTATCACGTGAATCCCAGCATTCCCCACCCTAAGCCAGGAGTGCCCGGGCCTACGGTCCCAGGGGAAGGGACAGGAAAGTATGCACTGGACAGCACCCTCCCACCCTCGGGAGGCTCCAGGCCTGACACCACTACAGGAAGGACAAGTGATGTGCATCACTGCACCCCAGGGTGGGGCCATCTGTGGGGTGAAAAGACCGACGTGGGCCCTTGGGAGGTCCCATTCAGGAAGTCTCCCTGGAGGAAGGGCACGAAGAAGGGTGCTAGAACTGGGAGCGCAGCCACGTGCTGGAGACCCACCCATGAGCTGAGGGGAAGGCTGGCTAGAGGGGTGAGCTGGGGCATGGGGGAGGCACAGCCGGGAGAGGGAGGGCTGCCTTCCTCTGCTCTCCCTTGGAGCCCAGGCAGAGCCAGGCTGCAGGGTCGCTGATGCTCCTTTTCCACCCGGCGACCTTCACTCCCACTGCACACGCACCCTCTTCCTCGGCCCCAGGGCCAGGCCCAGGGCATTGGGTTTCCCACAGTCACATTCCTGCCTCCATAGCTCATGGCAATGAGACTCCCGGGCTGGGGCTGGGGCTGGCAGCCACGCGGTCTGCGGCCACGCACGCTGTCTTGGGGCTCGCTGTGTAAGGGATCCTGCCGCTCGCCCAGGGGACTGGGTGGCCTCCAACTGCTGCTGCCCAGCTGGCAGCCAGGGCTCCCGGGACAGCCTGAGCTCAGAATAGTAAGGAACACTCTCCCTCCCAGATGCCAGGGGCTCCCCCAGGGGTCCCCAGAGCCAGAGGCCCAGCCCACCTCAGCCTGCTGATGGTTCTGCCCCAGGACCTCAGCGTGGCCACCACACTGGGAGGAGATGGGCAGGTCCTACGGAAACAAGCAGTTTCAATGCAGGGGACTCCTCAACTGGCCTGAACTGGACTCGCAGAGCAGCGTGAGACCTCTCGCGTGTCTGAGATTCCTTCTGCACCACACGCTGTCTGTCACATACACACCTCCTCCTTCTGGTAATGGCACGTTGCCCCACACAGGTCTAGAGGTTGGGCCAGGATCTATAGAGCGGAGGCAGGAGGGGGACAGAAGGGGCAGAGCAAGAGGACACGGGCTTCGCAGTGGGATTCCCCGGGGCTGAGCAGGCAGGGGACAGAGCCACAGCAGCCACACGCACGGTGGTCAGGAAGGAGGCCACAGAGCCTTGGAGGTATCCTGGGCGCCCACCAGGGTATCCCCTTCCCTAGCACAGTCAAGCAGATGGGCGGTCAGCTGCCCTCCTCGCTTTATGGGGAGAACTCCATTCCTATGCATGATGGACCCAAAGAACAGGTGACAGAGCCGTTGGGAAGGGAGCTACTACTGAAGGCCCCCATCTCTTCTCTTATGTAAACAGGATCAGGACCCCACCCCACCCCCAGAGCAGCGGGGGCTGGGGCCCACTCACAGGGCTCATGAGAACAGATCGTTAAATTTTCAGCCATTTTGCAAGGCGGTTGTTAAACACGGCCCTTTGTAAAAGCCAAATCCCATAAATGTATAACTACAGAAATTCATTCAAAAAACAAAGGTGATAAATGTTCAAACTCATTACCTCCTAGTTATTTTACTACTTTCTACTGTTGTCCTGCTCCTGAGGCTATGTCTAGTATATCTATAGGGTATATAGTACCACGTGCTCCTACTGCCCACACCTTCCCATATCCACCTGCACGATGTCACATTGCTGGCATGAAATGGGCCATGGCAGAGATATTTACACCATGGGAACCAGCAAGTGCTACCAACCAGGCTGAATTTGTTGTCTGGATTCTTTTCCGGAGAAGAAGACCCGCACAGCCCTAGGGTGACCTGGCAGGATCTCTTCTTCACCGTGGTCTTTGCTGGGACATCCAAATAGCAACACAGCGGTGTAGGGTAGAGTGCTACAAACTGCACAGCCCCATCATTGTCCACAAGACTGTTCACAATACTCACGTCAGAAAACAGCTAGAGTGTTATCTGTCTTCTCTGTGCCTCAGTTTACGCAACTGTAAAATGGGAATACTACTAAAACCCATCTCTTGGGATCGCTGGGAGGGTTAAGTGAGATAATATGGGAACAGGGAAGAGGGCAATGCTTGACACATAGCAAGTGCTCTAGAACAGCTGGCAAACTTGTCCATAAAGGGCCAGAGAGTAAATCCTGCTTCCTCACGGAACTCAGGACCTGAGCAGGGCTCTGGGGCAGGAGAGAGCCAAGTGCCAAGGCAAGGCCTTGGGGGGGGGGGGGGCGTCCAGGGCCCACGTCACTGCCCTGGCTGCCCTGGTCTCGGTTTCTAGGGAAACTCCACACCGGCCAGCCGGCTAGGCCAGAGGAGGAGAACCCTTTAAAAGAGGGAACTCGGGAGCACACAGACCTCCCTTCCTCCTTGGGGCTGATCGCAACCTTAAGTGGAATAGCAGCTGAGGGTGCAACCCCATTTAATTCACAGCTGGAGCCAAGGCTTGGAAGCAGCTGCTAAACTCCTTGCAAAACTCCCGGCCGGCCCCTGGGGAGCGGGAGTGGAATCAGGAAACCTGGAGAATCCACGATGCCACGTGTGGGCTGGCGCGAGTGTCCGCCTGCATGTGTGCGTGTGTCCCTCCAGGGTTTCCACGTCTTCGCATGTGGAGGCTGCAGGGTACGCTCTAGCAGGTTCTATCCCACGACAGAGCGCCTCGGTCATGAGGATACTGTATGTCCCAGTTTGCCAGGAATGGCCCTACCTGTGTTCTGCCATAGTTCCTAATAGTGTCCCAGACCAGATAGTGAGTGCTAAGGTCACCCTGGGAACGGTGGGCGCAGACCTCATGCATGTACAATGACATACATCGGGGCACCAGCACAGCACTCGCTGTGACACACACATTCATGTGCTGCCGCTTTGTCCCGGCTACAAAGACACATACCTGGGCCCTACAGACATCATATCCAAACTTTGAGCTAGACTGAGCCAGGGAGTGCACAGTTAGAGGAATTACCCAAAGGTTTGTCCATGTGGGGGAGCAGGAGGGGCAGGGAGGCCCTGCTTGACAGGGCTGGCAGCCAGCCCTTAAGCTGCCCTGCTAGCACAATGCCAAGTCCAGAACAGGTGCTCAATTTGCATATTCAATAAACAGAACCCAGGGACACCGGGAGCCACCTCTCAATAAGAGCCAACCCTGTCACGGGCCTTGGCTACTTAACGAGGCAAACCCCTCTCACCTCCCAGGCGCTGCCCTTGCTCCAAGTGCCGCTATGGGCACAATATCGAGGTGTCCTGGGCACAGCCGGGCTCCATCCAGGTCCAGAGATGGCTCCTCCCCTCCCCACCCACATCTCTCCTCCTTTCCACCAGTTCAGATCTCAAATTACTCTCTCTGGCACCAGCCTCTCCCTGACCCCCTCTCCTAGCACTTCTGGCTCCCAGCGGCCCTTCCCTGCCCCCGGCCGGGGCTGGATTCCTGTCTCTGTAGGTCCTCCCCACTTCTGGCCAGGACTCGGGCCTCTGCCAGCCAACTTGGAGGCTTCCTGGGTGGGCCTTGGTACAGCGCCCCCCCTGCCCCAGGGAGGCCAAGCGACCTGTCTACAAGACAAGAGGGTGATGCCCACACCCAAGGGCTCTAGCCAAATGCCAGGGCCCTCCCTCCGACCCCACTCAGGGGCATTATGCCTGAACAGGAGTGGGACGATCCCAGGGAGAGAGGGCAGAAGAGCCACTATTCTGGCCGTGGTTCCAGACTGACTCGTGCTGTGCCACTGGGCAGACCCCTTCTCAGGCCTCAGTTTCTCCTGGGGCAACAGAGGGCCTCAGAGCTGTTCTGGAGCAGCACTGTCCCAGGTGCTCACCAGCCGTGGCTACTGGGCCCTGGAAATGGGGCTGGTGTGACTGGGGAACTGAATTTTCTTATTTTAATTACTTTAAATGTAAATCTCAATAGCCACATATGCTGGCTAGTGGCTACCATATTGGACAACGTGATCCTGAACCTCAGTCTCTGCAACTATGAAATGGGCCTAATAACAGAATCCAGCCTCCTGGGGTCACTGTGAGAACCGAATGAGACAGTGTTTATCAAGCTCTCAGCCTGGTCTTTGGCACATGGCAAAATGGAATTAGGTATTTCCTACCCTCTTTCGGGTCCTAGATTCTCATTAGAATTGAAGAAAACCATGGACCTTTCACCAGGATTTCCCATCACAGACACACATGTGCTCATTGCACACACAGGCCACACACGTGCACGCATCGTACACATTGCACACACCTGCACAGATGTATCACATGAGTACATGCAATTTGCATGCATATTGTGTGTACACACATCACACATGTGATTACACATCAGACACACGTGCACACACATGCATACCCACAACTTTGCATCCAATTTCCAAGAGGCTCCGGCAGCTCCAAAGCCAGGTGGAGAGCGCCTTTCGAACATGAAAGCTCCTTCCAGCTCTAAAAACTCCCAGGCTATGAGAACAAATTGCCGAGTCTCCATCTCCTTCCCTCCCTGCCCAGGATCAGGCATCTCAGAAAACCCTTCCCGACACTCAGGGCCAAGCTCAGAGACGGGGCTCTGGAAAAATCCTTGTGTGTTGGAGGGCAGGCCCAGGGCAAGAGCGACAGGATGGATTCTGTGAGCTCATCCCGGCAGCCGTCACCAGAGTTCCCAGAGAGGCCGGTGGCGTCAGGAGGGGTGACTGGGTGGGAGCCCGCGGTGGCGGCAGCAAGGGGTGTGGGGCAGGAGAGGGAGGCTGGATGGAACGCGCTATAATAGCAGCTTTGTGCTCCGCTTCCCAGCTCCCTGGGAACGCCAGGGAGATTATGAAACCCGGTGTCTTTGGGAATGCCAGGATATTAGCTGGAAAAAGAATAATACGAAAATAAAATAATGCTCACGATGGAGACAGCAGACGATTAGCAGACGGAGCCAGGGCCTCCTGCTCCGTGGAGGGAGCCAGGCTTGGCCCCAGCGGAAGGTTTCAGGGAAAGGCTGCCCGTGCTAATGAGCAGACAGAGCCTGCCTTCCAGCGAGACGTCTTCAGGAGGGGAGCTGGCAAGCGAGGCCAGCTTGCTGGGGAACACGTGGGCCTGGGGAGGGGTGCTACTAGGCAAGGGGGCGCCACAGGCCTGGTCCTTGGGCCCAGACACCCAGCAATGTCAGATTACCAGGAGGGCCACCTGGCCACCACCCGCACGCAGTCCTTCCCTAAACTCCTTCAAGCTCAATGTCCTCCTCCAAAAAGTCACTCTGGAATGACTCTTATTCGGCACCTCTGCACTTCAAAGGTGCAAATTCTACTGGGTTTACGCACATTCACATGTGAAGGTCTCTCTTCCTAACCAGACAGGCATTCCCCAGGGGTCAGGCCTCCACCATCCAATCTGGGGATCATCTGAAGCAAAGAACACATTTCTCCCTCTAAGGAGCAGGGAGAACATGTCATCTTTCCCTACCTCCCTGTCCAGGACCCTGGCCACACACCTTCAGCCAAGAATGGACACACCCTGCCTCTCTCAGGGTACCCAGTGGGGGTGGGGGAGGAGGGCAATGTGACCACCTCCCTCACCTTCATGATGCTCTGTGCACGTTACATCCTCGATGCCCTAAGGTGGTCCTTGGACCAGCAGCATCGCATCACCCGGAAGCTGGTTAGCAATGGAGGCTCTCAGGCCCCACCCAGGCACTGAACGCAGAGTGTGCATTTCAACAAGATCCCCGGGTGGCTCCTATGCTCCGAAGGGCTGAGAAGCACCTCTTTACATGCGTCATGTCCTTAATCCTTACAGCACCCCTAGGCTGCAGTGACTTTCCTGATGAGGTAACAGAGTCACTTAAAGAGATAAAGGACCGGTCCATAGCTAGGAAGCAGAGGACGCAGAATTGGAACTAAACCTTCACCGTGACCCACCACACTCCTGCCAGGTGCATCCGCAGGCATCGGTGGCCAGTGGGAAAAGACCAGTGCCCGGGATAGTAGCTGGGTCCTGGCACCCAGGAAACCAAACCGCCTGTCTGCAGGTTGGACTTTTGCCCTGTGCCTGGCCGGGCATCAGTACATCCCAGGATGAAGAAAAGCAGGCTCCGGGATAGGAGCCCAGGCTGGGCTTGGAAGGGGAGTGTGAGTGCAGGTGTGTACACATGTGTATGTGTGTGTGTGTGTGTGTGTGTGTGTGTGTGTGTGTGTGTGCACGCTTGCTT
Source organism: Cnephaeus nilssonii (assembly GCF_951640355.1). Taxonomy (NCBI): domain Eukaryota; kingdom Metazoa; phylum Chordata; class Mammalia; order Chiroptera; family Vespertilionidae; genus Cnephaeus; species Cnephaeus nilssonii. Next base: position 42,917,739 of record NC_137086.1, on the reverse strand, counting down.
GTGTATTGGTGCAGATGGAGGTTCTATTCACTGAAGTACAGAGTGGTCAGATAGCTCCTGTCAAATGGGCCTATGGCCCTGTCCCGATGCCGGCCACAGCTAAACACTATCCATCCCGTCAGCCTGGTTCTTTCTCTAAGTCAGACTCAGACAGCTTTACTGGGTTTGCTCATCTTCCTGCAGCCCCAGAGCCCATCCACGTACTTTCCCGCACCTCTGGCCTGTGCACTCTCTCCTCCCGCCCAACACCTCACAGCTGACGCTCAGCCCCTGGGCCCCCTGGCCTCCCTGCCCTGGGCCGCCTGGCAGGCGGCCGCCACATCCGTCTTTCCCACACAGCAGTTCACCGTGTGTGTCAGACGTGCCAGGGCCAGCCGTGAACTCATCACTGCCCCAGGCCCACCCCGCCCCGTGGCCTGGCCATGGGAATCGCCCCATTGTGCACCCAGCAGAGCCTCTGAGCCCATTTGACCCTTTCCTCCCCAGGCCCTGCCACTGCACTTCCACTTGGTCCACAGCTCCCATCCCACGTGGCCACTGCGTCCTGGTCCCTAACCCAGATCCCTGGTGGTCTCCTGATGGGAGGCTCTCCCTCCAACCAGCCCCCACGGCTCCTTCATTACTGGTCCCAAAGCCCAGCTCTGACCAGCACATTCCGCTTAGCAGCCCACTCTGGCTCCTGCTGCTCACTGAATAGGGTCCGTGGTCACCATCTGTAGCTCTTTGCCAAGCACTATCTGGGGGTTTCTTTTCCTGTCCCCCACGTGGTGATGCTGTCAACCACAGAAAAAGTGCCTGTCCCAGGACAGCCAATCAGAACACTCTGTTCCTCGCCCAGGCTCCGGGGCCAGTCGGCCACACGGGACTGCTACTGGCGCTACCAAGAAAGTGGCATTCTCCTCTCCTCACGGTCTCTGTTGTGAGCAAAACAGAGGATGCCGGGAGGGCCGAGCTCTTCTATCCAGCAGGGCTTTGCTGGTTATAAAGATGCTGTCCGCCTTTTGCCACAGGTGCCATCTTTGCTATCACATGGACGGAGCCGGTGTGAGAATGAGACCAGACAGGAGACCACGTCAGAAACATAGTCCTGGGACACTGTGTGGACCCACTTCCCGCCAAACTAATGCCTCATTCATCTCTTGGGCTCTGTCTAGCTATCTGAGCCCTGAAACGCCTCTTCTCCCTCAGGCATTTGAGTTGAGATTCCACTAAAGAAAACAAGTCCTGGATCCTTAGGTGCCTGCCCAGCCTCCTCGGCCCTGGCCCTGACTATTAGGTCAGCCACAGTCTTTATGCCCCGAACCCCCAGCTGGAGCCACACTACCACTGCCAGGCCCTGCCCCACCCCACTCTACTACCCCTACCCCGCCCCACTCTACTCCCCCTGCCCCGCCCCACACTACACCCCAGCCCCGCCCCACTCTACACCCCCTGCCCCGCCCCACTCTACTCCCCCTGCCCTGCCCCACTCTACTCCCCCAGCCCCGCCCCACTCTACTCCCCCTGCCCCGCCCCACTCTACTCCCACTGCCCCGCCCCACTCTACTCCCCCTGCCCCGCCCCACTCTACTCCCCCAGCCCCGCCCCACTCTACTCCCCCTGCCCCGCCCCACACTACACCCCAGCCCCGCCCCACTCTACACCCCCTGCCCCGCCCCACTCTACTCCCCCTGCCCCGCCCCACTCTACTCCCCCAGCCCCGCCCCACTCTACTCCCCCTGCCCCGCCCCACACTACACCCCAGCCCCGCCCCACTCTACACCCCCTGCCCCGCCCCACTCTACTCCCCCTGCCCTGCCCCACTCTACTCCCCCAGCCCCGCCCCACTCTACACCCCCTGCCCCGCCCCACTCTACTCCCCCTGCCCCGCCCCACTCTACTCCCCCTGCCCCGCCCCACTCTACTCCCCCTGCCCCGCCCCACTCTACTCCCCCTGCCCCGCCCCACTCTACTCCCCCAGCCCCGCCCCACTCTACTCCCCCAGCCCCGCCCCACTCTACTCCCCCTGCCCCGCCCCACTCTACTCCCCCTGCCCCGCCCCACTCTACTCCCCCAGCCCCGCCCCACTCTACTCCCCCAGCCCCGCCCCACTCTACTCCCCCAGCCCCGCCCCACTCTACACCCCCTGCCCCGCCCCACTCTACTCCCCCTGCCCCGCCCCACTCTACACCCCCTGCCCCGCCCCACTCTACTCCCCCTGCCCCGCCCCACTCTACTCCCCCAGCCCCGCCCCACTCTACTCCCCCTGCCCTGCCCCACTCTACTCCCCCTGCCCCGCCCCACTCTACTCCCCCAGCCCCGCCCCACTCTACTCCCCCAGCCCCGCCCCACTCTACTCCCCCTGCCCCGCCCCACTCTACTCCCACTGCCCCGCCCCACTCTACACCCCCTGCCCCGCCCCACTCTACTCCCCCTGCCCCGCCCCACTCTACTCCCCCTGCCCCGCCCCACTCTACTCCCCCTGCCCTGCCCCACTCTACTCCCCCTGCCCCGCCCCACTCTACTCCCACTGCCCCGCCCCACTCTACACCCCCAGCCCAGCCCCACTCTAGTCCCCAGTCCCGCCCCACTCTACACCCCCTGCCCCGCCCCACTCTACACCCAGCCCCGCCCCACTCTACACCCCAGCCCCGCCCCACTCAACTCCCCCAGCCCCACCCCACTCTACACTCCAGCCCCGCCCCACTCTACTCCCCCTGCCCTGCCCCACTCTACTCCCCAGCCCCGCCCCACTCTACTCCCCAGCCCCGCCCCACTCTACTCCCCAGCCCCACCGCACTCTACTCCCCCAGCCCCGCGCTGCCCCACAACTGGGTACCCAGCCTTGGCCCAGGGTTAAGACTCAAACCTCCTCACCCCAACCAAATACTCCCATGCACACGCACAGCTGGCTGCACATGAACTCGCTCAGATTCCATCAGCCAACACAGCTGGTGGGACCTGCTCCCAGGGTCACAACCCAAAGCCCCCAGCTCAGGGGGCGGGCAGTTGTGGCTGGATTTTGGAGGGGGTGTATCTCATCCTGGACATCTCACTCCATCTCCAGGAACCCCCAGGCCAACAGAGCAGGGAACAGGACATGTCCCCACTCAGACTATCCTGGCAGGGCCTGCTCATCTTTTTGGGGGAACACATCATGCAGACCCTGGATAACCTTGAGCTGACCCGCCCCCCCCCCCCCTCCACTGGCTCCAGAAAGTGTGCACTGGGCAGGACAGCTGGGCTGGGGCTCAGTTTTGGAGGCACATCTCTCCCAAAATTCCTAGGGGTACAGTGGCCTGTCCCAGGAGACTCAGGTCGAACCAAGGAATGCTGGGGTCATTAGACCTCTCTGGCTATGCCCATGGGCTAGGTCAAAGCCTCCCCAGCCCAGCCCATGCCAGCCTCTCCAAGAAGAACGGGTCCCTCGGCTCCAGGCACACAGCAGACCATCAGGGGCCCGAGGCCTCTCTCCCTGCTCCCCTCCTGACTCTGCACAGAAGCAGCAGGTCTTCTGGTGCCAAAACAGGAGCCGTTTTAGGGTAGAAAGACTGAGATTTGTGTTCACTTTCTCCACATGCAGCCCCGGAGGACCCGAAGCCGCAGTACCTGGTCGATGCTCCGTCCAAAGTTCTATCCTGGGGCCCCTGCCTCCTCTGCATCGGCCCTGAACATTCCTGGGAACCCCAGCCGCACCCCACCCGACCCAGGCCCGGTGGGCAGGGGACATACCAGGGCCCCCTCGAGGGCGAACACAGCTGCAGGCCCCGTCTTCTCCAGCGGCTCCATGCGGCGGCGCCAGCGGCGGCGGCGGAAGGCGTCCGTCTTGCGGTACTCCATGTGAAACTTCCAGCCGAAGAGCGAGGCGTACTCCCAGCCCTCGCCCTCGGCCTCTGCCTGCCTATGCTGCGAGGGGAGAACAGGGCCGACTCAGAGGCCGCTGCTGGGCCTGCAGGGAGTCCTGGGCTCAGCTCCAGCGGCGCCCTTCCTGCCCTCCACAGTTCCCCTCCCACCTCACACCAGCACCCTCTAGATGGGAAAACCTGGGAGGGCTGCCTGGAGGGGGGGGGGACCCTCTGAGCAGCTTCTGCAGTGACAAGAACGCTGGGTCTGAACGCCAGGAGGGAAAGATACTCCCTAGGCTGCGGGGAGAACTGAGGAGCCAGGAAGGGAAGGTAGACTGAAGTGGGGATGACTGAGCTTCAGGTTTGTTTGTTTGTTTGTTTGTTTGGATTTTGGGTGGATTTCGTGAATCCAAGGTTGTCTTGTCATTTCCTTTCTCTTCTTCACATCCCAGCTTATAAAATGGAAGGGGTCTGCAGTGCAGAGGCAAAATGGAGATCTCAGTTCCCAGCCCCAGCTCTTCTTCCTCTGAAGCTGGGCCTAGGTCAGCCATGGAGGGACCCCCCCCCCCCCCCCCCGCTCTCCCCTTTACCGAGCACGGAGGGGGGCCTGGAAATCCTTTCCTCTCCGGCTCCCAATAAAGGGCGGCCTGTGACTGCCCTAGATCTGGGCCATGAGCTCGGTGACCAGGGCCAGTCCTAGGGGCCAGCGTCGCCCCTGTCTAGGAGGGACAACGTGGTGAGGGAGGGAGGCACCCTGCCTGGCGAGCCTTCACCTCTGTCCCCGGGGTCCCTTCACAGAGAGTGAAGTCTGTCTCCTTCACGGCACCACGAACAGCTTGTTGCCCAAGAGCCTTGCCTTTCCCTGGACCCAGTGACATCTGTCTCTAGATTCCCTGTGCCCAAAGGGAGGAAGGGACATGGGTCCTGCCAAAAGCTACTCCTGCACTGGGGAGACCTGGTTCTTGGGGTACAATTCCATGTGTGCTTGGGAGAGAAGGACACAGACCAGAGGCCGGGGGAGGCGGTCTCTGAGGCTGTGCAGACATGAGCATCTGTGGGACTCTGGAGCAGGTATGTGCATATGCAGTGTGAGTGCTGGGTGTGACACTGTGTGTGGTAGGTGTGGGATGTGCCTGTGCTGACTGTGATCTGTGGGGGGGGGAGGGGTGTGATATTGCATGTGTTAGGTGTAATATGTGATCTGTGTGTGTGTGTGCTACTTGTGCTCTGTGTGTATCTGTGTTTGTGCTGGGTGTGATGTGTGCATGTGCTGAATGTGATCTGTGAGCATCTCGAGTGAGCCTTACACATGTCCTTTGTACACCTGTGTGTGTTTGTCCCCAGCTTGCCTTCCCGCACCAAGACCTCACTCCCACCCACCATCCACCGGGCTCACCTTCTTCAGCGCCTCCATCTGGCTGAGGTCCCTCCTGCGCAGGCGGACCCAGCGCCGCCGACGATGTGTGTAGTACATCTTCTCGGCAGGGACCCAGTGCCTCGGCTTCCGGTCCGGGGGGATGGTGATACTGTACTCCCAGCCTGGGGGAGGGACACCCATCACTCATGGCCTAGCCACTCTCCATCTCTCCAGAGCTCTCTCTTCATTGGGGGCATGCTCACAGACTCACTAGCGGCCACTGACTCCTAGCCTGTAGCTTGCAGTGAGGGCTAACCCAGAAAGTCCCCAGGCCAAGGCGCCCTGCACTCAGCTGCCCCCATCAGCACACCTTGTGAGCTCGCCAGGGTGGGCAGGGCTCACCGGGTTCTACGTGCCACCCACCTTGCTCGTCAACGGCCCGGTTGAGGTCCGTGGACCACTCCTCATCTTCCCACTTCCAGCCCAGTGGGCACTCGATGTCCTCCTTGGGAAGCACCTTCTCCCCGTTCTAGGCAACAAGGGACAGGCAAGCATGAGGAGAGACGGGCGTGATCAGGGAGGCTTGAAAGATGCCCCAGGTGTGACTCAGGTCGAGTCCTACCCGAGCCGGACCTCACACTGTCCCTCTGGTAACCAGAGCACAGAGGCTGGGGACGTGGGAGCAAGAGAGAAAAGGTCCCACCCTTCTCTGAATCACAGGTCCCTCTCAGGCCCCCATTTACAGGATCCAAGAAAGCGGAACCCACCTGCCTGGAGCACCCCCTTACCACATCCGTGTAGTTGTCACTCATGTAGATCCACTGGCCTCCAGGGAGCCGGGTCTGGTTCTCAAACACCTCCTCCACGAAGCTCAGGTGGCCCGCATCAGTGTCATAGAGCAGGCTGTGGGCGGGGCACAGTCAGCGCCTCTGCTGAAGAGACCCCCGCCCCCATCCACCCACAGCCTCCAGCAGAGCAGCCCAGGCCTGGGCCCACCTTCCTGCATCCGCCTCACCCCAACCCACAATCAGACAGGCAGAGGGGAGAGAGAGAGGAGGAGTCAGAATCATGGGGCGGGAGGTGGGGAGAAGAAAGGAGACCAGGGAGACCAGAGACTCACGGGCAGAAGAAGACATCGCCCCCAAGAAAAAGAAAGAAAAGGAAAGACCAACTGAAGACACTACGCCTGGGGGTAGTTGAAACTCAATAGATAACGATAGAGATGGGAAATGTTATCAAGCTGTATGCTTAATATTTGAGTGCGTAACTGTAATGCAAATTACACTTCAATGTTTTTAAAGTTTGAAAGAAACAGATGCTGAATGTCAACCAAGCTGGAAAAGCGAGGAGAAAGAGACAGAGGTGTCAGTGAGGTGGAGAGGGATGACGCTGTTCCGAGAAACACTGAGGAAGAACGGGCCTCGGGCATGAGGCGCGCTCACACGCCGAGGAGGAAGCGGCTTTCTGTGGTGTCTTGGAGGAAAGGCTGCAACCAACAGAAGCAAAGTCGGACGCAAAGGCTGATGAAGGCCAACTCTGATTTAATAATAAAGAGCCTTCCGATTGTTAGAGCCCTTCAGAGAGGAATGCTGCCTAGTGAGCCCCAGTGCTGGGGAGCTCAGGTTGGAGGCCCCTACGACCAGGGCAGAGGTGGGGGGAGTAGGCAGAGGAATGAAAAAGGCCGAGGCCTTTCAGAAAAAGGGCTGAGGCAGAGGGATCCCCAAACCCTCCCTGCCCACAACTCACGTCTTCTCTGGACACACGAACCAATCTCCAGCCCAGGCCCAGCCGGCCGAGGGGCGGAAGCTGTCCTTGGGTAGCTTGATCTTGCCCGTGACATCAGAAAACTTGGGGTAGGTAAGGCCCGTTGTGCCCCAGTTCCCGACCAGGGCCAGCTTGGTCTGGTTCTCATACTGGAGAGCAAGCAGTAGAGAAGTGAGTGGGGACTGGTGGCGGCTTAGGGGGTGAGGGAGCATGGGGAGGGTTGCAGGCACTCACCGTTTCAGCGAAGACGGAGAGCTTGCCCTCGGCAAACTGGTTGAACTCCTTCTCATCCACAGAGAGCCCGAACCAGAGCTTCACCCGTATCTGCACCGGCATCCGGACTCCGGGCACATCCTCCATGGGATACTGGGTACCAGAGGAGAACAGAAACCCAACTAGAGGGGGGCCTATGGGAGTGGGCATACCAGCCTGACACCCCATTAGGTGTGTGCCCTGTCGAAGGACTTATCAGAACTTCATGCAAGAGATGTGTGTGATTATCAAATGCCTTCTCCGCACCTGCCAAGATTCCTTCCCATCAAAGGAGAAGACTGCATCCCCCCCCCCCCGCCCCACCTACGTGCTCTCTACAGGGACCAGCATCCCCCATTCGCTCCTCTCCCGCCGCAACCTCATTTCTGTTCTCTTCTAGAAAGCACTGTCCAATGGAATGTGCTGCTACCATGTTAATGATTTCTATCTACGTGGCCCAATATGGCAGACACTAGCCCATGTGGCAACTGGCCACTTAAACTGAAGCCAGTGTGACTGAAGAACTAAATTTTTAGTTTTATTTCATTTATTTAATCCTCACCCAAGGATATGTTTTTATTGCTTTGAGAGAGAAAGAAAGGGAAAGAGAACGAGAGACAGAGAGAGGAGCGTCGATGTGAGAGAATCAGGGATCAAACCCACAACCCAGGTAGGTGCCCTGACTGGGAATTGAACCCGCAACCTTTAGTGTCTGGGGCAATGCTCCAACCGACTGAGCCAGCCAGCCAGGGCTTGTTTCATTTTAATTAATTTAGATTTAAACAGCACATATGGCCACCATATTGGAGAATGCCGTTCTAGGACGTCTCTAAAGGAGATACGATGATCCAGGTCTGGAAGGTGAAGAGGTTAAAGCCTTTCCCTTCGTTTTCAGTTGGGTTTGTTTGTTTGTTTGTTTGTTTGTTTGTTTTTCAGGGGGTTCTTGGCTGGATGTTAGTGTATCATCTGATACCTCCACCCTTTCAAGTGCTTATCAGCCTTGTTAACCACTATTCATTGGTCTTTTTAGCCTGAAACTTTCAGAAGCTCTGCCAAAATGGAATAACCACAGTGTCCCAACATAGGAGGTGTATTCTCCCCAACTACTTCACCATTGGATTGCAATCAGGGTCGGATATGGCCTGAGGGGCAGAAGTGCCTCACCCTTAGAGAAACACATCACAGTGTCCCTTAGGGGAAGTAACGTTTACTGCCTGGGCTTCATGTACCTGAGCCTGGAGCAGTAACTCCTCTGACAGGGAGCAGACTGAGACAAGAAAGTCATTTTCATGGGTTGGGAAGAGGAAAGAGAGGCCGGGGTAAGAGGTCTCCCTGAGGGAAGAGGCCTGGATGCTGGAGACAGAGCCCCCCGTTCAGGTAAGAGGCTGGGGAAGGAGTGCCAGGCCAAGGCAATGACGCTCTCACCCTTCCCCCAGCCTCTCTGCTTTTGGTTCGTCCTCAATGAAGCCTGGAGGAGCCCATGACCCCACGTGTCAGCCCCTTGGAAACCTCCCCGTGACTGTTCTCTTCAGCTGTCCTCTCCCTGGGGTAGTTAGCAGCCTTTTCCCCTCCAAACCACCAGCCCCAGGGAGATGGCAGGAATGCCTGACCCCCCCTTCCCCCTCCACCCCCAGTCTCTCCCCTGCCCTCCCCCAGACGGGGCCAGCCTGCCGGACCCAAAATAGCAACAGCAAATAAAGAAATGTCTAGTTTGGGGCTCCTCTCCCTCTCTGCTGGTGCTCATTTTTTCCAACTTTGGTTTAAGTTAAGAAACACCAATGTTTTCTTGGTCTCTGCTTGCTGCCAACATTTTTGTAGAGCTTGCTCAGGAGCTACTGGCAGGGCTCATAAACTCAGTGGGGAAGACTTCGAGAAACAATTCTATATCTTTTTTTTCCCTCTGCTTGGAATCAGGGAAATTTTTCAGTTTGCATTTCCCCAAGGCTGCAGGGCCAAGAGGTCAAAGCCTGGAGCATGTCCCCCAGGCGTCCTCCCGCAACCCCACCTCCACCCCAGCCAGACAGCCTCCCCTGGGTAGCCCCACTCAGATGTGGCAGCTCCTTGACTTCCTGTCCCTTCTGTCCTACCAGGCAAGGAGCTGGCTCAGGTTAGAGAAAACATCGCAAGGGGAACGTGCCCTGGGTGGCCTGTGAGCAGGTGGGAGGGGAAGCCCACCGCCTAACACACCTCCCACCCTCTTTCCAGGCAAAACTGCCTCTCATCTGAGGTATCAGTTCCCCACGTGCAGACATCTGCTCATCCCTGACTGTGGGTTGACCTCCAGTCATGGTGCTCATGCAGCCTCCTCTCCCCAGGGAGCCAGGGAGCTCCCAAGGAAAAGGGGAGGGGGGGAGACAGAAACTAACATTCATTGACCACCGAGTTCCAGCAAGACCCGCGACCGGTGTCACCTAATTCAATTCTCAAAACCTATGAAACAGGCAGCCTGACCTTCCGTTTACAGGTGAGAAGACAGCCAGCAGTTCAGAGAGCTCAGGAAATCTGCCCAAGGCCACACAGGATTCCAGCCAGCCCCGCCACCTGTCCACTCACACTGGGCCTTTGAAACCTATCCTCCCCACCCACCCCAGGCCAGGACAAGAGTGATTGGCCAATAGATGAATGAGTTGACCAACAGCCACTCAGAGGTGTGAGGCTAAGGTTAGCCAACAGTGACTTGGAAGAGGTGAGGTGGGGGTGGGTCCTGGTGTGCCGGGAGGAGACACGGGGCAGGGGAAGGTGAAAGCCAGGCAGTGTGTAATGCCAGCAGGACCATCTGGAACCAATAGTAAGTGGTAAGGGGTTCGCCGGCTTCCCAAGGCCACCCCTCCTCTAGCAGGGCAGCCTCAATGACAGCCATCCCAACAGGGACCCTCCCCTTGCGCCAGGGCAGCCATGGCACAGGGAGGAATTTCCCCCAATTACGTCCTGACCACCAGGCCGCAGTACCCAGAGCAAAGCAGCCTTGGCTCTATGGCCCCACATTAACCCAGAGAGAGGATGGAGGGTCCCCAGGTACCCACTCACTTCCCTGTCACCCAAAGCTGGTCAGGTCAGTCCCCTGAGAGAAGATGGAGAGGGAGCAAGGATGGGTGTAGAGGAGGAGAGACAGAAAGGGAGCGGGGGTGGGGTGAGACTGGGGGGCAGGATACTTGCTCCCAGCTCTCTGGTGGGGCAGAGCCATGGGCACACCTGGGTGCCCAGACACCAGCCTTCCCACAGGGCGGAACTTGAACCTCCCTGTGCCATGGCTGCCCTGAGGCTCCAGCTGGAGTGGAAGAACCTCAGGCAGGGACGGAGGCGGGTCTGCGTCAGGGCCCTTAGAGGCTGGAGGGCAAGCACGGCCTCAGGGGCCGGCTCCGCTCTCCCTGCTCACTCTCTGGACCACCATGGGGTCTAGGGAGCCCTGTGAGAGGGAGGAGAAGGGAGGGAGTTTTACCTAAAGTCCTCTGCCCTTTCCAAGAGCGGAGTCCTAGGACTCGGAGGCAGAGAGAGAACCGAAGGGGAAAGGGAAGAGGACAGGGACAGGCCTCGGGCTGGGAAAACGTGGCCATCACTTGAGGAGAAAGAACCCACTTTCAGAAAGATCGTCTGCAGCTTCCCGCAATTCTTGCCGCAGTAGCTGGCGCCCCGCCGGGAGAAGAGGACCTCGTGGACGGGCACCCGCTGGTACGCCACGCGCTTGTCTCCCTGCAGCATCCAGATCACGATGTCGGGCAGGCTGTTCTGGGGCTGAGAGAAGGTGGCCGTCGGGGTGGGGACAGTGACACGCCCGGGCCCACACCCCACGGCCCACCATGAGCTGACCACCCTGGCTCAGGGGCCGCACAGGTCTCTCCCCCGGCCTCCACCCCTCAGATGCCCCCCCTGCCCCGTGGCCTCCCAGGTTCAGCTGGGCACCTCTGATTTCAGCAGCCAAGAGTCCCCAGGACAGGGGACTGCCCCCGGCTCACACGAGGAGCCTTCCCAAAATCACTGAGCTGAGTTCACATTTTCTGGGAAAAGACACTCCTGCCTGGAGCCCAGAGCTTACATTCTTCGATTCCCCACGCCCACCCCACCTCCACACACTGGTAGATGGGTGCTCCCAGCATAGACATACGTGGAGGATTTCATCTGACCCGGAAGATGACATTACACCTAAGATGACCGCCTCCTTCCTCACCCGCTTCCTCACCGACCCCTTCCTCACGCCCAGGAGCAGCAGCGAATCCAGAGCAGGGGCCCTGGGAGTGGACTCTCCATGGGCCTGGGGGCAGTGGGCTCTGGAAATGGTGACTAGCTCAGAACAAAACTGCCAGGCCCCTGGGCCGCTCGGAGCCTCTGGCTGTGAGGGGCGGGTGGCTGGTGGGGTACGGTCCATCTATACCAAGGTTGGGGAGCAAAGGGCACCGGGGGGAGGCGGGGTCTGCCTCTGAGCAGGCCTCCGACCCCTGCAGCACTTGCTCAGCATTTCACAGGCCTGGTTCGCGTCCTCCCTGCGGCAGCCCAGGAGGCAGAGAAAGGCAGCCGTGTGCCAGGTGAGGACATTCAGGCTCCACGAGGCTAGGAGCTGGGTCTTTCTGACTCCAGAAACGTGTTGCTAACCATGATACCGGGGGTTCTCAAAGTGTGGTCCCCGGAGCAGACATGCAAATTCCCAGGCTCCATCCAGATATGTGAGGTAGGGGAGGGCGAGAGGAGGGCTGTGACCTGTTTTAATGAGCCCTTCCGGGGATTCCGATGCGCACTCAAATCTGAGAAAGATTCTCTCTGGGCTCCCATACATCAACAGCACCTGTTGGACCTGAACCTCTCCAAGCCCTGTCGCAACCTGTGCTGAGTTCCGGGGTCGGTCTGGGCCAAGATTCGGGGAGGCATGCCTTGACCAGCCCGAGAAGATAGTCCGTGGCCACTGGGAGGGGTCGGCCTGTGGCTGAACAACACGCGTTCCCCGTGTAGTTGGCCAATGCCCGAGACCCTGCTCGGGAACGGACTCTCGGGGGCCCACGTTCCAGGTTGCCTTCCCCTCCTGAGTCTCCTTCCCCCTTCCTGGGCCTCCCTCTCCTTCAACAACCCGCTCCTCCAGAAGCCCCGTGCGGCCCTGCCCTTCTCTGCTCGCTCCTGGGAGATCCTTCCTACCATCACCATCGCCTCCCTGGGGGCCCCACGTGGCTCTGGTCAGAGTGGGCAGCAGCTGGTCTGCCTCTGATATGAGTGGGCCTTTGTCCTCATTCTAGACAAATCTGTGTCCCGTCTGGGCACCCGAGGAAGCGGGTGGGTGCATCTGACCTGAAGGGGGTGGTGCGGGTGGGGAAAGGTGCCTGTGGAGACAAACTGGAGCCTCTTCTCTCTGATTAGATGTGACAAGGCTCAGAGTTACTGCACATGCAGCCTCCTCGGGCCTGGGCTCAGAGGCACCCACGGGGGCAGGAAAGTCAGGGCGCTGGCAGGGAGAAGGAGTTGGGTCCTGGGAAAGCAGGCCCAGCCCTGGACCTAGAGCCAGGCGCCCTGGGTTCTGGTCCCAGCTCTGTCTCTGAAACACTTGGTCAGTATTTCTTCTGCACATGGGGGGCATTTATGGAGCACCTACGACCCACCAGGCTCTGTGCTGGGCCCCACAATATCCAGTTTCCCGTTGCTTGCTCTCTCCTCCTTCCACAAATGGGGGCACTGAGGCTCAGAGAGGTTAAGTCACTGGCTCAAGGTCACTCAACAATGGAGCCAGGGTTGGATCGTGGTCCAGACGGTCCCATGTCCCTCCCCATTCTGATGATCCAGGCAGGAAGGGAGGTGCCTTGCGGGGTTAGCTACCTCCTCCGCCAGGGTCCGGAGACGCAGGAGCCAGTCCTCAGCCTGCTCCAAGGTAGCGGGGAGCTCATAGTGGCCAAGCTTCAGGTCCAAGGCCGCCTCGGTGATCTGACTCAGGTGACGGGTGCGCAGCTTGTACAGGTACTGGTCCAGGTAGGTGGCGGAGGGCCTCTCTTGGACACTGCTCAGGGGCTGGCTGTGAGGGACAGATGGGATGTACCTGATGAGCAGGAGCCCGGTGCATACCCAGGTCCAGGCACATACATGCATGAACACACATGGTAGGAGCACAGGCCCCCACAACAAGCCTCCCACCCTCAGCCCACCTGCTGGGCACCGTCTCCAGCCTGACCCACCTGCACAGTCATCTCTGTGCAACCTGCTCCGTCCTCACCTCCTCCAGGAAGCCTTCCCCCACCACACTGGCCCACGTGCCACTGTTCTGAAGTCCCGTGGGGGTGGGGGGCGGGCCTGGAGCGGGGGTCCCCCCCTGCCCGCTGCATCCTCCTAGAGCAGAGGCCTGAGCGCTAAGTTGCCCTTGGCTGAAAAGAATCCATTCTGTTGTACGCACACTTTCTTCAAGAAGGAAATTTATGGATCCCTGACAAGCCACTGCAGACGCTGTGGGGAGGCCGGCAGCCAGCAATACAGATGTGTCGACTTGGGGCAGCCCCACCACACCCCTCCCAGAGCCCTCTGGTTAGGAAGCCTTTGGAGAGGGGGGCGGGGAGGGGGGGCAAACCGTCCCAGAAACACAGCCCTAGGTCCCAAGTGGGGGGTTGGATTTAAACTCCATCCTGTTTGGAGGCAAAGAACTCTGACCCCCCACCCATCCCACTGGGCTCCCGATAGTCCTTCCTTCCTATGGCTCCTCCTCCCCATACCGACCCTCCAAGGTCAGTCAGTACGCACAGGGTCCTGCAGGATGCGGTGGGGAGTGGGGAGCTAGCTCCCTGCCCTCCCTCACCAGCAGGACCCCTCTAGATTATCCCCGCTTGAGCGCATGGGGGGGCTGCCCCACCTCCACTGAGCCCTTGACTCCCAAACAGGACATCAGTCAAACCCGCTCAGCCAGTTCTGCTCCCACCGCTTGCAGCCCCCCCCTGCCCCCCCCCCCCCCCACCTCATACTCCCCTCCCAGCAGCGTCTCGACTCCGGCTCCCGGCTGATTTATTTTTCTGCCAATTTCCCCGAGCTATGCAGAACCAATTACCGCCGGAGCGCAGCGGCACCGCCGCCGCCAGATACACCGCTCTGGCAGGCCCTCGGCGCACTGCATTTTTCCTGTTATTTTTTTTAATTGAATTTTTAGGGTGGGGGGAGCAGTACGCAAACTCCATCTCAGGAAACTTAAGCCCCGGGACCTGTCTCAGGTCACGTACTGCACACCCTGTGGTAATATAATATTCACTGCCCCGAGGGTGCCTCGGATGGGGCTGCCCCAGGCCAGGAGAGGGACGGCCGCCCTCCCTCCAGCCCCAGCCCACTGGAACGTGGCGGAGGGGCATGCTCGCTGGGTAAAGGGGGGCCTGGGCCAGAGTCCTGCCTGGGAAGGAGGCCTGAGAGGGCCTGGAGGTGGGGGCAGGCGGGTCTGGAGCGGGATAGGCATTGCTGAGCCAACCTGAGTGATTTATGCTCCCAGCCTGCGCAGGGAGCGGGCGGGACTGCCATGCAGACCACCAAAGGGAGATTTTCACGGAGGCCACCAGCCCAGCCAAGACTCCCCAAGAAACAGCTGGGACCCGGGACTGCCCCGGACATGAGCCGCCTCAGACCTCTCCTGCCCCAGAAAAGCCCAAGGCAGGGCGTATGGAAAGCAGGGGAGACCTGGGAGAAGAGTGTAGAGGACACTGTACCCCCAACCGGGGCAGCTTGCTGTGGCCAGCCCTGCTGACTTGAAAATGGTAGGCAGGCGCGGCGCAGGCTGACAACAGCTGAGCTGCTCCCACGTCGCTGCCTGCCCCTGCCCCTGCCCCGGCCCCGGCCCCTGCCCCTGCCCCGGCCCCGGCCCCTGCCCCTGCCCCTGCCCCTGCCCCTGCCCCTGCCCCTGCCCCTGCCCTGAGTGGTGCCGCCAGGGAGACAGCAGGGTCCAGCCTGAAAGATGAACTGGCCACGGGGCCAATCATTCCACTCCTCAGGAGCAGCAGCCCTGCTGGTCCTGCTGAGTCCAGCCCTGCCTTCAGGGAGCCTCCACTGAGCAGCCTCGGAGTCAGGAGTACTTCCTGGAGGAAGTGGCCTGTCAGGCCAAAAAGAGCAGGAAGGGTGTTCTCGCAGAAGGAGCAGCATATGCACAAGACGAAGCCTCAGAGGCAGGAGGGAGCACGTGCAGGGGCTCTGAAGAGGTCAGAGGGCAGGGTCACTGGGGCCCGCAGGGCAGGGAGTGGGGACAGAGAGACTGTCCACCCGGGTAAGAGCTGGGGCTTCTCCTAACGGGGAGACACCTCAGGGCTGGCGTGGAGCAGCAGGGCACCGTTTTAGGAAGGTCAGAGAATGCACTGGATGTGCTGCAGGACATCCAGCGGAGAGGTGTGGTGGGCAGTCGGGTTAGCGACGAGATGGGGGCGCTGGGCCAGAAGAACAGGGTGAGCGTCACTGGCCGTGGGGGCAGGGGGGCTCCCAGGGAGAAGAGGCAGGAAAAGGGTCCGATGGAACAAAGGACATTCATGGTAGGGCAGGGGCTGAGGAGGGGTGAGCAGCCAGGGTCAGCCATGGCGAGCTGGCTCGGGACCCGGACCCGGCTGCCCTGCGGCGATGATGCTCAGCACGGAGCCAGAGGTGGAGGAAGCCCCGTCGCTGTGGCCCCGGGGCTGGTGGTGGCCTCGGTGGTGCCTGAGGGCGTCAGTCTGATGACCGGCCGCCTCCCCGGAGAGCCGTTCCTGTGTCCTCCGAGGGTGAGGACCTCCTCCAAGCTCCTGACCTGGGACCAGTGCCCCGAGGCCCCAGGCCCCCCTCTGTCCCGAGGACAGTGGCTCGAGGGGGCCAGGCTTTAGCAAAAGCGTTTTTAGCCAAATCCTCCGAGAACCTGCGAGGGCAGCAAGGGCAGCCCAGCGCGGGGTCCACTCGTCTCAGATGTTTCAGGCACCTCAGACCTGCCAAGGTCCACACAACGCGTGAGTCATGCGCGGAGCCCTGGCCCACCTCCGCACCCCAGCTGGCAGGCCAGGCCAGGGGGGCACAGAGAGGCCCGCTGAGGCCCTCCCCATGGTGGCCATGTCCCTGTGTGCCCCTCCAGCCGCCCTCTGCCCTCTGCCCTCCAGATCACAGACGGGCATCCCATAGCCAGCCCTGAATTCATCTTCCCCAAAAGCTGCTTCTCCCGCTGACCTCTCTGGACGGGCCCCGCCATCCACCCAGCTGCCCTGGCCAGAGCCAGGGGATCATCCTCCACCCTCCTTGGGCCCCCACAGCCAATCGCCCATCACATCCTGTCCTTAAGGAGCAGTGCAGCACCAAGGGGCTCGGCCACCTCCTAGGGGTGTCAATCTGGCCAAGTTCATTAACCTCTCCAGGCCTCAGTTTCCTCACCTGCAGAATAGGGGTCATTCTACTTCCTGCCCTACAAGGCTGTTACGATGAGTTCACATCTGCAAAATTCTTAGGACAGCACCTGACACAGAGCATGCTCTTTCTGAGGTGGCTGTCATCTTGATGCCTCCTGCAGAGTCCACGCTGCCCTCTGCTTCCCCCCGCCCCCTGCCCTCCCAGAGTCCCTCCTGAGGTGATGCCTGGTCCAGTCTCCCATCCCCACCACCAGCCCATCCCTTGAACTGCAGCCATAGTGAGCATTTGGGCCATGGGGACCGCTGTGCTCCCAGACAGTTCCCAGGGCTGAGTTCACCTTCGGGGGGGGGGGGGCGGGGGGGGCCCTGAGGCCTGCCTCGTGTGGACTGGAGCTGCCCGGTGACTGTCCCCTCCCAGAGGCAGCAGGCCTTTCAGGCTTCTCCGCCTTTGCCCGGGTGACCCTCTCTCCAGGGCTGACTCCTGGTCCTCCCCCTTCAGAGTTCGCGTCGGGCATCCCCTCCCCCAGGAAGCATCCAAATTAGAATTGAGTTACATGCACCTGCTCTGAGCTCCTCTGGCACATGCCTCCAACCAAACACACCTGACATCACGTGCTCACTCTTGCATGAGTCACGTGAGGGCTAACGCTGCCCCTTGTCAACCTGCCCTGCGTACAAGCCTTCAGGAAGGGCTGGGGAATGAATGCATGACCTGCCTGCAATCCCACCACTGGTGGGGGGGAGAGGGAGGCGATTCTTTGGGGAAATGTTCGTCCTGGTCCTTCCCAGCTGAGGTACCAAGGACTAGGAGGACACGGCATCGGGCGGGATGGTGACCCGCGTCTCAGCATGAAGGCATGGGTCACACCTTCCACAGGGGGTGGGCTGGCAGGACTGAGAGAGGCACACAGAACACGTTTGCATATGTTCACACTGAACTCCGTAGGAAGTAGAAAGGCCACGTTTTCCTGTTAGCCTTTTGCACTCAATGTCGAGTGTGACTCGACACGGTTAGCATCGGTAGCAGCTTGTATGTCGAATTGTATTGAATGTATCAATAATTTGAAATATAAAAAATCCAAATAAATAAGTTTGTATGAAAAGAAACTCCAGTTTTTTATTCTACTGCCGCGCTTTGTAAAATCTGGGGTATTTAAAAAATTAAATCCCGAGTAGAATAAAGGAATCGAGGAAAAAGCAAGCGAGTGCAAAGGGTTAGGTCCATGTAACAGCTGAGAAAACGAAGGTCTGAGAAGTGAAGCTGCCCGAAGCCGCAGGGCGGGTGAAAGCGACAAGAACCTGCATCTCCTGACATTGCTGCTTCTTAATAATAGTCACAGTCACCATGTGTCAAACATGGGGCCGGGCACCTGGTTTGTGCGCTCTTATAAATTAGTTATTCTCCGTGACGGGTTCAAGATGAGGAAACCAAGGCCAGAGCAGGTGGGTGGTGAGCCCCAAGTCGCGGCCGCACGGGGAGGAGATGCGGAGAGGCACCGTCTCCCGGGCCTCAAAGCCCCTGTTCTCCAGCACCCAAGGCCCCCTTTTCCTGACAATCAGCCACATCAACAGAAGGCCAAACAGAAACCCTGGTCCCCGACATGGCCTTGGGGGAAGGAGGGACGCCGCCTCACTCCCCCCAGCCAGCTCCTCCTGCAGATTCCATCAGGGAAATAAGAGGTCGGGGATCAGAGACACAATGCTCCCCATTCAGGTGAGCGGCCGCCCAGGGCCCACAGCTGCCGCTGCTGCAGGGCGATTTATGACCTGCTCTAAATGTCACCTTTTCAACTCCCCGCGCTGGCTCCGCCACCTCTGGACTCAGCGTCGCTGGACTGCTGGCCAAGCAGGGCCGGGAGACGTGCCGCCGCTCACCGCCACCCACGAACACTCCCGGGAACGGGCCTGGCTGAGTCAGGAGGGTGGGCGTGGGTGCCCGGCACCCCTACCTGCAGTCTGCGATGAGCTCATCCATCAGCTGAGCCACCAGGGCGTCCACGTCCTCGGAGGAGCACTGCGCCTTCAGGGCCAGGTGGACTTGCTCCAGGCCGGCTTCCTGGGGAAAGGCGGGCAAGAGTCAAGACGGTCACTGTGGGGCGAGGGTGCCCCGTGGACCCCAGCCCCAAGCCCCGTCGCCACACCCAGTCCCTGAACCAAAGGGGAGAGCCGTTAGAGCAACGAGGAGACCGGACAAATCAGGGTCTGTCCTGGCTCCAAACATTCCAGGGCTCCCACACCCAACGGACCCAAATTCTGGACCTGGGGCTCCGGCCTGGAGCCCATGTGGTCACAAGGAGGTTAGGTGCTGCGTGCAGCTCCTCACAGGCCCCTTCAGGCCAGGTCCGCCGTCTCCCGGGGGAGTGACTGCTGAGCCACTCTGGTTCCCTGCCTAGGATGCGCTCTCCTTACAAATCCGCCACCCACCCAGGCTCAGGGCATGGCTTCCCTGTTTGGGGAGCACTCGGAAACCTCCAGTCACAGCGTTGCCATCCTACAAACTCCCACAGCTGGCCGGGTCGTGCCGGGGGTTCATCTGGCGTCTTCCATGGAGCGCATCTCCAGCCTGTTCCTGAGCCTCAGCCCTGAGCTGGGAGGCAGCGATCTCCCACAGAACACGCACCAGGCAGCACGGTCCCTCAGCCCCCGACGCCCTCCCCACCCCCAGCCTTCCTGGCACGTGCTCCTCCCCGGGACCACCAGGCAGGACGCGCCCTGGCAAGAACACAGTTCCCAGCCTCGGGGACTGTCCTAGGAGAGAATGGCTGACCCAGGGGACGGAGTGTGGACTTAAAAGGCATCGACTCCAAGTCCCCCTGCACCTCGTAGTTTGCCAGGCCCAGGGAAGGTGTGGGCCGCCACGGCCCTCCACCTGGGCCTGTATCTCTCCCAGCCACTCCTTCCCCTTCCTCTCCCACCTTCGCTCCTCGCTGCACTCATCTCCTCACCCACAGATGTGCCCAAGCCTTTCACACCCCTTCCCTCCAGCGTTGTGCCTCACGTGCTCCAGCCGTGGCCACACCTGCCTCCTCACATTCCCACGGGGCCACGTGCCTTGTGGGGGAGCCTCCACGACATGCACACACAGGAACGGCCTGGGGCCACCGCCAGGGCACCGGCTCCTGCCCTGGCCTCTACACTTCTGCCCACTGGGATTCCCCTCCACTCTCCGGCCAAGCACCAGGCCGCCACACCCACCCTCCACAGGCCAAGCCCAGGTATCATCCAAACCAGGATTTACCACCTGCCACTCCTGACTTCCTAATTCCCAGTCCTCCCCATTCCCTCATCCAATAGACCCCCAGGACCTCCTAGCCCAAGACCGAGGGATTTCCACCCAGGCCATCTCCTTCCCAGTGCTGGTCACTCTCCCCTGGACCACTCCCTTCCCCGGCTCCTGCTCCCACCCCTCGCGGCTCTGAGACGCCTCCCTGGCCCTCTCCCTCCCGCAGCTCCTGCTACTCCTGAAGTTTAGGACTTCTGTGTGGGTGAGCCCAGGCTCCCCTCACTAAACTGACTCCCTGAAGGCAGGTCAGCTTCCTGTTCATCTCTAACTTCTATCTGGAAGTTTCTAGCATAAGTCCTTTCTGTGATAACGGTCAAAGGCATCTGATAAAATAATGAATGAATGAATGAATGAATGAATGAATGAATGAGTGAGTGGGTGCCAGGCTGTCCCGCTCCTCGCTCAGCCTCTCTCGGCTCTTTTTCGGTGCTGTCTTCTCCATCAGACTGAGGGCTCCCCTGGCATCGTTCTCACTCCCTGTCCTCTCTTCCCCCACAGCCTGGGCCTGTGAGGACCCAGGGACCCAGGCACCATGAAGGTCTGTGGGCACAGCTGTATGTGAGTGTGTGCACCCGCGGGGGCCGGTCTGACGACGCCCACTGCGGGGGTGCAGGCACGGGCTGCTTCCACTCACCAGCCGGTCAGCGATCCTGAGCAGCTGGTTCTGCGCCTCGATCCTGTGGCTGATGTCCTCCCAGTAAGACGACAGCACCACCACGGGCTTCACGTTGCCCCAGGGGAGGTAGTAGTAGTGGCAGCCTGGCAGGACACAGAGGGCCCGGTGCTGAGCCAGGGGTGCAGGGCTGGGGGAAGGGGGCCAAGGGTGGGATGGATTCAGGCACCTGCTCCCACTCCCCACGCGTGTGACAGTGTTTCCCAGAGTCCAGACAAGGTGCCCACGCTCCCCCTCTGTGCTGAGGACAGCTGCTGCTCTCCCCGGGGCTCCTTAACGCAGCAAAGCAGGGGGGCTGTCTGAAGGACACTGGGAACCCGCATTCTCTACATTCTCTATGCCACGCCCCTCAGTCACCAGGTGATAAATGACCCCACAGGTCAGAATCAAGGCTCACGATAGCCAGTTTGGGCAGGCCAATCTGTGGGTCCTGGCAGCAGGGACCCCTGGAAGGTGATGGGGGAGGAGGCACAGGGGGAGCCAGCAGAGGGTCCCCCCCAACAGGCCCTCCAGTGGACCTCTGGCAACTTCGAATGGGAGGCAGGATGTAGGGCCCGGCCCCTCTCCAGGATCTGGGCTCCATCCAGGCACGTGGCCTCTGGCCTCACCGTCAAAGACCGCCCGGCTGTACTGGGTGGTGGAGGCCAGCGGCAGGCAGGTGTTATCGAACTTGTTGCCATAGTTCCCGATGCTGACCTCGAACTGAATGGCATCGTCGACATCCTGCAGCATGGATGCCGAGTAGAAGGCGGCGAAGAGGGAATATTTGCGCCTTCGGAGGTACTTCTGGAAGCAGAGAGGGCGGCCAGAGCGTCACCGGGAGGAGGAAGGGAGACACCGGGGCGGAGAGGGGTCACATGTCTGGCCGGCCCTGGCTGTGACTGGCGCCCAGTATAAATCCTGGCTGGACGGATGGGTGGCGAGTGGTCCAGCTAAGCACCAGCGCCCAGATTCGGTTACTAACTGAGCAAACTCATTCCAGGCCTGTGTGCTTGGCCACGTTCCTCGAATAAGGTTACGCCTCCAAGGCCATGCTGCTCCTTAATCCAAACCAGCAGCCATGGCACCACCACCCCAAGCAGCCTGGTCTTCTGCATCTGCTGTGGAGGAGGGGCAAAGGCTCTCAACCACGTGCCCTGCCCAGGGCTCCCGGCCCACCACTCAGGGTCCCCCCGCGCCAGCCAGCCCTGCAGTATCCACAGGCCGCCATGGGCTTGGGACCAGTGGGTCCCCTTGTCCCCTCGGGGCATCAGGCACAGGGCTAAGGACACGGGAGGCGCTCCATCACAAGAACCAAGGTGACTGTACAACCCCCTTCGTGGGAGGCAGAGGGAAGAGTCACACGAGTGGGTGTGGATCATGTAAATAGTGATAACACCTAACCCTGGTTGAGTGCTTCCTACAATGGGTGTGAATTTAATCCTCACAGCACACTGACGAGGTAAATGTAATCATTACCCCCACTTTACAGACAGGGGAACTAAGACAGCCGGTAGGTGGTCAGGCCAGGACTGAAACAGCACCTGCTGACCACAGAGCCTGAAAGTGCAGACTCCATACAGCTGCCTCTTGGACACAAGGCCCAGCTCTCCCACTTGTTGTTCTGATTCATTTGAGCTTCGGTTTCCTCATCTGTGAAATGGAGATACTAACAGTAGTCATCTCGTGGGTGCCGGGAGGACTCAGGGACATCGGAGTGTCACCAGCACAGTGTCTGACACATGGTGAGTGCTTAACAAGTGTCAGCTATTCTTACATTACTGTCATTGAATAGCCTCTCGGTTTGTATTGAGCTCTAGAGTTTTAAAATGCTTTCCTTCATCTTTTTTGAGTCTCTGAACATTCCTCGGGGAGGCAGGATAGTTATAGGGTTATTCCCACTTCCCAGCTGAGGCACTGAGGCCCAGAGAGGTGAAGGCACATGAGCGTGGGTGGAGCCGAGCCTTCCTCCACCAGGACACCTCCAGGCCAGCCCCCCTCGACCACCACCCTCATGCCTCAGAGAGCCGCGCCCCTCACCTCCACCACCACCCTCATGCCTCAGAGAGCCGCGCCCCTCACCTCCACCCGGAGAATGTCGTCGGCGGGGAGATCCTCCACCTTCTGCTCGCAGTGCTCCACCAGCTTGGTCTCCAAGGACAGCAGCACCCGGCCTCGGTAGGCCACACCTTCCCCCTGAGAGCGGAGGTCGGATCACTAGGAGCAGGGGGCATGGAGAGGAGGAGGAGGAAAGGGGCCTGATCTGGCCCTGAGGCTGCTCATTTCCAAGGAGGTCCCTAGCCACCCCATCACCCTGCAAATAAGGAAATGGCCCAGAAAGTCCAGGTGACAGGCCAAGCCTCCCATATGGTCAGTCCCAGACTCCAACCCAGCCAGAGGGGAGAAGAAACCTGAGACAGGTTGGGGGCAACGAGGGGGGGAGACCTGGGCCGCTCGGGGGCCAGGAAAGTGGGGCGTCAGGCTGGCCCTGAAGGAGAGCAAAAGAGAGGGGAGTAGGAGGGAGGAGGGGGCCAGGATGGGGCCAGGCAGGAGGAGGGCTACTGGCCCTGGGCCTGCTCAAGGCCTGTCAGGCCCTTGCAGGCCAGGTGGCCCCCGGTACCTCCAGGCCAGGCGGAAGACCTGGGCATCTAGGGAGTGTGAGGGTTTGGCTGACTCACCTTGCCCATGTTGAGCTCTGCATAAGGGTCCGGGAAGCCGGTGAACTCCCTGGGGCTGCCGTAGAGGTTGACGTAGCAGGGCCCAAAGGTGGGCAGGAAGCCCAGATGGTCGTCCACTGGGGGGACAGACAGGGTCAGAGGGCTGGCCACCCTCAGGCCTGAGCCCACCCCTGGGCCTCAGTTCCCTACCCAGGTGAGGCACAGCCTCATACATGCCTAAAGAGCAGTGACACTGATGCATCCCTCTAACCCTCACCACAATGCTGAGATGTGGACATTTTTATTATTTCTATTATCTCATTTTATAGATGAGGAAACTGAGGCTCAGGGATGCAAAGGAGCCCATGACTCCAATGTGGCATGACCCAAAACGGTCTGAGCTCAAGGTCCATGCACCAAGCCAGCACGTAAATCTGGGGCCAGGATGCTCCCCTGCCCCCCTCTCAGGCGACCCCCTCCATCCTTCAGCACCTCCCCAACCCATACCTGAGAGTGGGGAGGCACAAAGGAAGCCCCGAACCTTAGGAGTGGAGAAGCCGTCTCCCAGGGCACCAAGGAGCGGGCCCAGATACCCTCCCACAAGCAGCCCCTGGGCACATACCTCTCCACTCCTGAAACAGACCCTAACAGCCCTGGCTCGTGCTGGCCACCCCTCCCTCTCCCTCACTGTGCACAGAACCGCCTCCCAGTGGCACAGGCTGGAGGAGCGTTAGAAGAACTACACTAACATCAGGGAAAAGCTCGTCTCAGCATCCTTTCTGGGGCCCTCTTTTGTTCATGTCATCATTTTGCAGCGCGCAGCCGTTTCCCAGGATGGGACTTCACTGGCTGTACTCTGGGAATGTTGGGGGTGGAGGCTGGGGTGGGGGAGGGGAGACAAGAACTATCTGGGGTGCTCCAATCCACACAAGGAGTAAGGTGGGCACCAAACAAATGGCCTCAGCAACGAAGGGCTTGAGCCAGACCTGAGCTGTGATCCCCGAATCCCAGCCAGTGGTGAGACGCTGGTGGGGGGACCGGGTGGGGGCAGGGACGGGGCTTGAGAAATAAGAAATTCCTGACCAGAAGGCAGGAACAGCATGCCTCCCCCAGAGCCAGGGGCCACCCTGTGTCCATCTCCCTCCAGTCGGCACAGACGGGGTTCCGGCACTGGGACAGGGGTGAGAAGCCCAGGCCGATGGAACACGAGCATTGCTGATTATTTGTAACAATCGTCTCAATTATGAGTTACCTTTCAAATTTCAACCTCAAGAGTTTTCGGCTCACCCTGTCCTCCTACTGGTCCCCAAGATGTCCCCTTCCCCGCCAAGGACACCCATGCAGGCCCCACCCCCTCCCTGCTGAGAGAGTGGGTTCATTTGAGCATCAGATGGAGCCCAGCAGATTTAGGAAGGGGTTTGGGGAGTGGGAGGTAATTGCCTTTAAAGCAATTTATGTATTCAATCAAAACTGAGAGGTACAGTCAAAGGTAAACTAGGGGACCCTGGTGGAGAATCTCAGACCCACTTCAGGCAAATCAAAACTTCCCAGCAAGCAGCACCCTCTTCCCTCCAGCGGAAACCAGGCCCACCCCTCATCTTCCCCACGGCACGTACTGTCCGAGGCTGGAGGAGGCTTGACCACACCTGCAGGCTCCTCTGAAGCGTAAAGAAATGGAAAAGGGGTTAGGATGGGCATGGCTCGGAGGAAGTCTGGTTACGTGGACGGGAATGTGGATGGAGAGCTGGCAGACAGACAGAGGGAAAGACAGCTCCCGTGTGGGAAACAGATGTGGCCCCGCCCTGCTGTGAATTTATCACCAACTGAGTCATCAAGGAGCCCCCCACCCTCGAGCCAAACACAGCCCCCAGCACCCTGGTGAGCCCTCAGGTCCCTCCCCACGGGTGTCTGCCTGCACGTCTGTGTGCTCTGTTTGCCAATTGAAAAATTGGACCCAAAACTCGACTCAATACATTCAAGAAGTAACACAGAGAAGAAAATGTGCTTTTCCATATTATAGCCAGAAAAGTGAGGGAAACAAAGTACAGACACAAAGAAAGGGTGGGGGAGGCACGAAAGGGCCAGAGCTAGGCAGCCAGGCACACCCAGTGCTCCACCCAACAGGCAGGTTGACTCTGGGGACCCAGCTCCCCGAGATGTGGCATTTCAAGGCACAACATCTCCATCTAGTGGCCATTTCTAGTACTGCCACTGAGGGCACCGTGTTGCATTTTCACAACAGCAGACGCTGGGACCTGGCTTCTGGCACCTGCCTCTGCAAGTGAAACACAGCGACAGACACTGTCCATCAGCTGAAGGTTCTCCACACTTGGGCATGTCCCTCAATGCTGGCCAGGGGTGTCTAGAAATAAAAGCAGCAAGGAAGGAGATGTTCTGGCAAACGTCCAGGTTCTTGGAATCCATCCCTCACTTCTAGGCAATTACAAGATGCCGCCAAAAGAGTGAGCGAGCGCCCCTCAGTCACCTTCCACAGTCCTCTCTGATGTTTGTCCTTTCCCATACTCCTCCTCCAATCAGCTAAGTGTAACTTAGTTTGGGGTCATGAGCAAGCCTGGGGATGTGGATGGTGAAATCCTGTTTATTCTCATTCATTGGTCACCCTTACCTATTGATCTCCTTAAGAAAAATAATGCCTATGACTATTTTTCCATGGCGCATGACTGCAGGTAAGAGCCAAGCATTCAGCAAAACATTGTGAAAGGAGAATGAGCAGAGACACAGAGAGAGTGTGTGTGTGGAGAAGAGAGGAGTTTGGAAGTGTGGATCCAAGTCAGGGCTGACCTCTGAGCACAGAAGGCAGCCAGGAGGGCGAGGCCCAGCTCCAGGGGGCGTGGGACCCAGCCCCTCAGCTCTCCCAGCCAGGCCTCAGCTAGGAACGCCGCCTGGCAGAAGTCAGCTGCAGAAACCACAGTTCATGGCCATGTCCATATCCACAGGCACGGGTTCTCGTCAGTGGGGGAGCTTCCAGCAACAGCGAGAGGACCCACACGGACCCGGCTGGAGCCCCGAGGAGAGCAGCGGCCAGGCCCCGCCCTGGAGCAAATAGATTCCGTTTTAAGCTCCTTCCAAAGGATCCCAAACAGGCCCAGCCAGTTATCTCAGGCTAATAAGGCCAAGGTCATACTTCCAACCTCCATGTGCTCGGGGCAGAGACAAACGCGCCTTCCCACCCACAGACTGACTCTGGATCCTGGCTGCCCAGCCCAGACACAACTGACCCCTAAACCCACCAGCCAGTGGCTAGGAGGACCCAGAGTGGCCTGTTTCCCAACGGTACCTTTCATCAATTCCTCCATCCATTCGTTTGTTTGTTCAGCAGACCAGCCCAGGCCCAGTGCTGGGCACTAGTAGGACATAGCCCTGCTGACAACTTGGGCCAATGATTCTTAACGTGGGGACAGGGTGCTAGGGCTCCGGGTGTTGAGGACCACCCCAGGGCCTCTCCCCTGTGTCTGCAGACAGCGCATAAAGTTAAGGGCAGAGTGACCAGTGAAGGCACCCAAGACAATGCCTCTATTTAGTCCTCATCACCCGTCTGCCAAACACCAAGTGTTTCGGCGTGTTCTCCCTCGGACCAAGGAAGCCCCAAAACACAGATGAATACTCCCAGTTTTGTGGCCTGAGCAGCCAAGCCCAACGCTCTCACCTGGCGAAGCACAGGGGGACCAGAGCAGGCCCTCCCAGCCCAACGAGCCACACATCACAGCCCCCGGACAGTCCCCGGGGGCACCCGTGGCTGCTGGAGACGTTGAGGCCGGTACCTGCGGCCAGCCCTGCCCCTCGGCACACCCCACACACCCACGGTTTGGCTGCCTGACACCAGCCTGCGCCAGGCAGGAGGAGACACGGAGAACTGCTGGTAAATCATTATCATCTACGTTCCAAAGACAAAAAGAAAGGAACTTCGGATTTCTTCGCTGTGGAAAAACTGTAGCCTACAAGTGCTAGTTACGTAGCGCGGGTTTTCATATGTATAACATTATAAGAGAATCTCTGTAGGTTTTACGGGTCTCGTGCATCCGTTCCCTTTTAAAAGAACTGCAGCTGCCCTGACTGGTTTGGCTCAGTGGATAGAGTGTTGGCCTGCGGACTGAAGGGTCCCAGGTTCGATTCCGGTCAAGGGCATGTACCTTGGTTGCAGGCACATCCCCAGGAGGGGGTGTGCAGGAGGCAGCTGATGGATGTTTCTCTCTCATCAATGTTTCTAATTCTCTCTCCCTCTCCCTTCCTCTCTGTAAAAAAATAAATTTTTAAAAAAAGAACTGCAGCTTCTGGGGAAAGCACTCTTTTTCAGAAAACAAAACTCTTACTAAGTGTTTTGGCGCGCAGGGTCCAAGGAACACTTCAGTGTGCCAGGCAAACTTGTGGGCAGAGGGCTTAAGAGGCTACTGTTAGGTCCTATCCTCACTGGAAATAAACACGAAAACAAAAACTCCAGGTTGGACCAAATAACCTGGTGAACCATGAGGCAGAGAATACAGAGAAAGAGCCCGTTTTTACCGCTCAGTTTAGTTTGGGTTTTGAGAGCCGTGGCAAAATAAAATACAGTACATTGTTGTGCTATAAGCCCCCCAAGGTGAAGGAAAGCACAAAGAGCTGAACGGAAAGGTGCGGTGGCATCTTCTGAGGTGGCCTCAGGACAAGTGGGAGGAGGTTGGCAGGGGGCGAGGCAAGCGCGAGACTCCAGGGCCTGGGCAAGCGCCATCTCTGCGGGAAGGGACACCAGAGCAGCCGTGCAGAAGGGCTCCGGTGTGAGCAGTACGTTTAACTCGTTTACTGCTATTGAACAGCTCACGTGAAACGGGTGAGCTGCTTGCGGGAAGATTCCCATTTAGTTCCAAAACCATCTGTGGGAGCCGGTGGTCAGCCTTTGAACGCCTCCCTGAACCACACGGGGTTGCCCACGGCCTGAGCGCCATCTAGTGGCCAAATCAGCATCTTTCTCAGGTTTCCATTAAAATAGTCATCATAACCCTGAAAAAATGATCAAGGCCATCATCACCTCCAGAAGGAAGCCTGAGGGGAGCCAGGGACCTACACTCCCCTTAGGCGGCTGATGGCAGGCACCACTGTAACCTCATGAAACAGCAGCTATCGGGAGAGGAGTCGGGAGGTTACTTTGTGCCTCTCCAGGGGTCTGTCCCTGGATTCAGAGACTGGGAAGCGCCAGACAGTAAACTGGAGACGTTTCTTCCATAGCAGGAGCTTCGGTCTGCGACAGGGGCCAGAGCACCCTATCTCCCCCTGCCCCCACCTCAAATCTTTCTACAGCCAAGACAGCCACCCCAGAAATGATCTGAACAGCATTAGAGAAGGGGGCCACATCCCGGGGCAGCAGCTCCCACAGTTAGGAGGGTGAGGGGCTGGGGCAGGAGGAAGCCTGGTAGCAGTGCCTTCTGGGAGGCAGTTTTTGTGTGTTTCACTCGTTACACGTATCGGCAATCAGAAGGTTGAAGCTGAGTGAGGAAACCTGGGAATTCATTGTACAGCCCTTTACTTTTGTGTGTGCTTGAATTTTCTATAATTAGAAGTTCTTTTTTTTTTTTTTTTTTTAATGTTTCAGAGAACCTCAAGGGATTGGTCAACTTCCAGGGCACTAGGTGGAATCTTCTAGAAACGGGGCACGTTCACCTGTCCTCCAGGTAAGGATCTGACCAGATGGATGGACAGGCCTCAGAGAAAGACACCAACACTCTTGTTAGCGTGAGTAACGAAGTGGGGGAGGAACCACAGTGCCGACCAGGAGAGGGAGATGGCACCTGTGAGATTCAGGAGCGCGTTCCCCTGAAGATCTCAGGAAATAATTTTGAACCCTCAGTCGAGTGCAAGAAGACAGAGCTTTCATGGAACAAAGCAAAACTTCTGGGAGAGAGCAGACAAAGAGGGAAAGGAGCAAAATATTAAAAGGAATGACAAGAAAAGAAGGTGTGACAAAAAACTAAAAATGTAATTGCCAATTTTAAACCACATGAGATACTAGTCTAGGACAAAGCAGAATTAATACAGGGGAAATCAGGGAAATCAGGAAAGCCAATGCTGATGATACTAAACCTTACTTTAGGGTTTCTTGTGCAGCAGACACTCTAAGAACTTTACATTTAAAATCTCACTGGATCCTTACAACAACCTCCTGCGCCCGAGGTTGGTAAGAGGAGGCTGGAGCAACTCACGCAGCTACCAAAAGCAGAACTGGACCTAAGCTGCTGGCTCGAGAACTCCAGCTCTATCCCTGCCCACCCTGCCTTCAGCCATCCAGGCTGTAATGGTAGAATAAAAAGAAATTATTCCTCAACTCAGATTTAAGAATTCACCATGTCCTGGCAAAATTCAATAAAAGGAGTGCTGCATCTAGACAGAGGAAAGCAATGTTTTAAACTGCAGTAAAAACGATACATGCCGACAAGCAGCATCTAGTTAGAAACAACACACTACCTACAAAGGAATCAAATCAGACTGCTCTCTGAAAACACCCCAAAATAGATTAAATATTTAGATATAAAAAATAGTTAAGTATAACTTTGCGGTTTGCTGAAGGCCAAACGCATGACGTATGGGACCAGAAACTGTATCTACATTATTTAAGTTAGAAATACTGAAAATAAACACAAGAAGTTAACTAGAAAGCTGAAATAAGAAACAACAAAATACGTATAGAGCTAAAGAAAAGAGTAAGAAGATAGAGAATTAAAAACTAGAAAAAAATATTAGAATTGATAAATAATTTTAAAAAAACTGATTTTCGAAATGTCCAGGAAAAGCAGGGAGTAAGAATTTTCTAATAAGGCTAATCATGAAAAAAAAAGACAGAAAACGCAAACACATAATCATTAGAAATACAAAAGCAGGAAACACCACAGATAGAGAATTGTTTAAATTATTGATCTGTACAACACTGTGTAAATAAATTAGAAGACCTCAATGTAATAATGTTTTTCTAGGAAAATATAAATCATCAAAACTGACTATAGTAAAAGCAACAAACTGAAAATAACAATGATTACAAGAGAAACTGAAAAGTTTTTAAAGAGCTAATATTATGCTCACTCAAAAAGGGCACCCAGCCCATATGGTTTTATGGGTGAATTATTTCAAACCTTCAAAAGACTATATTCTCATTTTATATAAACTGTTCCAGATGTTAGAAAAGGCTTAAATTTGTCCAATTAATTTTGCAGAGCTAAAATAACCTAGAAACCAAAACCTAAGAAATAATAAGCACACATTAAAGATAATAGAAAATCAAGAAACAAGCCCAAGGATTGGTACAGCCACTATGAAAAACAGTATGGAGTTTTCTCAAAAAATTAAATATGGAACTACCATTTGACCCACTGATCCTACTTCTAGGAAAATATCCTAAGAAACACGAAACACCAATCAGAAAGAATGTATGCACCCCTATGTTCATAGCAGCACAATTTACAATAGCTAAGATCAATAAACAGCCCATCAGTAGATGAGTAGATAAAAAACTGTGGTACATCTATATACACCATGGAATACTATGCAGCTGTAACAAAGAAGGATCTCTTATCCTTTGAGACAGCATGGAGGGACCTGGAGAGCATTATGCTAAGCAAAGTAAGCCAGTCAGAGAAAGACAAGTGTCACATGATCTCACTCACATGTGGAGTCTAATGAACAAAATAAACTGTTGAACAAAATATGTCTAGAGACAAAATAGATCATAGAGCATGGAACAGACTGCAGAATCTCAGAGGGAAGGCGGAGGTAGGTGGGTGGGTGGGTGGAAAGAGATCAACCAAAAACTTGTATGCATATATGCATAACCCATGGACACGGACAACAGGGTGGTAGCAGGGGGCAGGGGCAGGTTAGAATGGGGTCAATGAGGGAAAAGGGGGATATATGTAATACTTTCAACAATATGTTTTAAAATAAAACAAGCCCAAGAACACATCTAGTAATTTAGTAAGGGATACAGGTGGTATTTCCAAATGTAGGGAAAAGACTATTCAATATACAGTATAGTGTTAGTATCACCAAAGGATGATTTTGAAAAAAATAATGTTAGCTCCTTTCCTTATACACTAAGGAAAAATATAACAGATTTGGCTACATAGAATTTTTAAATTTCTGTTCATCAATAACTATTAAATGGTAAAATAAAGCTGACAAAAATTAATCCGCATAAATGATGGGAGAAAGTTAACATCCATACACATACAGAACTCTTATAAAACAATGAGAAAAAGACAAACATACCACCAGAAATTTGGACAAGAACATGAACATACAATTTATAACAGAATGTAATAGAATAAAGTATATAAATATATTTAATTATTAAAATATTTTTAAATTTGCCCCGACCGGTGTGGCTCAGTGGTTGAGTGTCGACCTATGAACCAGGAGGTCACGGTTCGATTCTCCTGGTTGCAGGCTCAATCTCCAGTGTGGGGCATGCAGGAGGCAGCCGATCAATGATTCTCTGTCATCAATGATGTTTCTATCTCTCTCTCCCCCTCCCTTCCTCTCTGAAATCAATAAAAAATAAAATATAAATAAAATATTTTTAAATTTGCATTGGTCAACTTTATCAGTTTTCAATGAAATGAAAACTAAGGCAACAATGAAATTCACCCATCAAATTAACAAAGTTCTGTTTTAATTTCATTATTTTGCTCTGTGTTGGTGAAGGTGCAGCAAAAAAAAAAAAAAAAACAACTTCTGCAAGTGATTAGAATGTAAATCAGTCCAATCTTTTTGAAAGGCAATTTTGATATATACCAAAAGCTTTAGAATGTTCAAATCCTTTGACACAGCAATTCCACTGCTAGGCATTCCTCCAAAAGGAAAATTGTGAATTGAATAAAGAGTCAGCTACAAAAATATTCAATATAAAGTCAGTTGTTTATAATGTGGAAAAATTAGAAAATACCTAAACAATTCAACATTACTAGTTAACATGGATTTTGGTACATTCATATGTGGAACATGTGTACCCATTTAGAATTATATTGTAGAAGAATATTTAACAACAAGAATAAACATCTATGCTGTATTGCCAAGTGATAGAAAGCAATGTTCAAAGCAATTGAAAAATTTTTCAAAACAATGTTTTTCATGTATATAGGTACATACACATGCATGTATGTGTATATATACATGTACATGCATGTAGGTGCACATACATACATACATATAGAAAGGTCCCAGAATACCAAGTTAGTTCTTGTCTGGATAGAGGGTAAGCTGGATACAAGGTAGGCTTATGGGTAATTTCATGGGTAAATGTTATAATCTTCTTTCAGATGGTTTCTTTAACATTTTACAAAATGACCATGGACTACTTTTTAACAGACCAACGAAACTTATTTCAAAAGAGACGCTGCGAGAGCACAGTCGGCCAATACCGAACCCCTGGGTGGTGTGGTGCCGCCCCCATGTTATCTGCAGGAGTGAGCTGTCCTCTCTGTCCCATCGGAGGTGCATCCCACCCTCCGCGGGCGGAGAATCCTAAGTGTCCATAAGCCCATCTCTCGTTGGTCAGAGCTTGGGAAATGGCAGCAAAGACTTAGCATCTTCCCTTTTCTGCAAACTCTCCAAACCAGAGGTGTAAGATGGGCAGGGGTGGAACGAGGGAGAGCATGGGGTACTAGAGGGCAGAAGGGGGGGGGGGCTTACCTTCTATTTCTCCTCCGGGGGCAGAGATCTTCGACATACTCAGGTAGGTGGTGGCCACGATGTCATTGTGGGTAAGGCGGTCCCTAGAACAGGGGACAGAGAGGGCCTGAACAGGGGGAGACTGAAGACACAGCCCACCCAGCAGGAAATGGCTTTGGTTGTCCATCGTTAGGGGTCCCAGTCTTCACACTGGGTATTTCACTGAAGCCTGGTAATCCAGGGAAGAAGAAACTGGGAATAAAGTGTTGCTCAAGCCTCCTCAGGTAGAAACTAGTCCGTTTCACAACCATCAGCACCATTATCAAGCCAACACTGGGCTGCCAGCCTGGATGTCTGTGGGGACACTTCAGGTGACAGGGAGGCTGCTCAGGGAGCCAGACCCCCCAGACCCTGGGAGAGCCAGGCGCCAGGAGCTCAAGAAATATCCAGACCCAGGAGAAAACCAAGGAACCAGGAAGACACTACCTCCAAGACCACGGTCTTAAATTAGCCAACACAAATGCACTATTCCTTTTTGTGCGTGGGGAGAGGGGAGATTTGAATATATTTTAATTGATTTCAGAGAGGAAAGGAGAGGGAGAGAGAGAAAGAAACATCAATGATGAGAGAGAATCATTGATCAGCTGCCTCCTGCACGCTCTACACTGGGGATCGAGCCCACAGCCCAGGCATGTGTCCTGACGGGGAGTCAAACTGTAACCTCCTGGTTCATATGTCGATGCTCAACCACGGAGCCACGCCGGCTGGGCCACTATTCCTTTTTGTACCTGACTTTCTGTGTGACAACACACTTTTAACCTCCTTCATCCCTCAGGATGCTCACAACGGCCTTAAAACTGAGACTTAGAACCAGGAAGGTCCTTGTCCAAGGTCAGCCTGGGGAGGAAGGGCAGAGCCAGAACCCAGGCCTGATGTCCTGTCTCCTGCTCCGTGTGCCATGGGGGCCTGTCCTGCTTCCCAGGAGGGAGGCTTCTCTCCTCCCAACCAGCATAGGGGACTGCGGTACGAGTTCAAGGAGACTTACTGATTGGTGAACCCATTAGTCAACCATGTCCTGGGCAGACCCACACCCGCCCGCTTTGGTGAGAATACAGAGTAATAGCTGGCATTTACTGAGCGCCTGCTGAAAGCCAAGCACTTGCTAAAGCCCTCACGGGACCCAGCTCATGCCCACACAGCAGCCCTATAAGGTAGGAACTACCATCAGCTCCAACCTCAGATGAGAAAGCTGAGGTTTAGAAGATTAAGTAATTTGTCAAGATGGCAAAGCTGGCGTTTGAGCGGGCTATGCCCGACATTTGATTACAGCAACCTGCTGCTTCCCCGTCAGGCTACACCAGGGTCTCTCAATCCAGTGATTTGGACCCCCCAGGGGACAGTTGGCAATGTCTGAGGCATTTTGGTATTGGGGGGGGGGGAAGGCTGTAGAGAGAGCCCCCGGTTGCTGCTAAACATCCCACAATGCATGATACAGTTTCCCACATAAAAGAGTTTTCTGGCCCAACTATCATCGTGCTGAGGCTGAGAAACGCTGGGCTGAGCAAGAGTTATCTCCTCCTGGAAGTTTCCAGGGTGCATTTTCCCTGGGTTTTGTTTTGGGTGTTTTTTTTTTAATTTTTGTAGCCTGAGGCCCTCTCTCCCTGCTTCCCGTCCTTTGGCCCTGGGCGCTTCAGACGATGATACACAGTCCCACGTGACAGACACCTGGGCCTGGTGACGTTTTCCTCTTTTCAATCTAAACCCCATCCGGGCTGCTCCCTTCCTTCCTCTTCATATTTCCCGGGAGGGGATTAAGCCTGGTTTTAACTTTTTCCACCAGGGCGGCAGCTACACTAGGAAGAGTGGATTGTCAGCACTCATCTTTATCACTTCTCCCGGTGAACCGTGCTGACATAACCTGGAAAGTTAAAATTCCCTTTTTACAACGGGATTATTGACACCAGATCACCGACAGTCGGGGGCGCTTTTAACCTGCCTCCAGGACCCGCCGGGCACTTGGAGGGGAACCTGTGGTCTTACCTGAACCTGCTGAGGAGGCAAAGAGAATGGGAAGAGAAGTTTTGATTTTAAGGGGGCCGGAGCGGGGTAATTTGGAGGGTTTTATTTTTTAATGAAAAAGAAATTCTTAAAGAATCGGATGGAAGTTTAAGTTACAGAGAAAAGGCCATATGGACTAGATCATATTTCCAGGACTCAGGTAGGAACACAAGTTGATCTGCATTTTCTGGGAAGAAAGCACTGCTCTGGATAGGAACTTACAGCAGCAGAATGCTTTCTGGCCAGAAGTTGGGTTTTGGGGCTTGGGGTTGCTTTTGGAAAATACAGCAAGTCTGAAAATAGACTCACAATAAAAATGCCACTCCAACCCAAACCAGAGACGCAACCACCAGATTCCGTAATGTGTTTGGATTGTACAGTACGCCGATGCCTTCGACACAGCTCACAGGGGCTCAGGCAGGGCCTGTCCCCACGCACACGGGACCACCGTCCCATGGACACCCACGCACACATGCATCCACACGCACAGACACATGCATTCACGTGCACAGCCGTGCACAGCCCATCGCCCCAGGCAACACAACGCACACACATGCGCACACGCGCTGCGAGCTAAGATGAAGAGATCATCTGTGGACATAAAGCATGTCTCCCCCGAAACCGCTTCCCCACGGAACATACCGGCGGTCAGGGCCCAGAGGCCTCTCCCTCCCCGCCCTCCTGGCTGCTCCCTTCCTCTCCTCTAATTCTCACAAGCTGTTTGCTTTGGGCCCGGGGGACTGGCACGCACGGTAATGGCTCTGTGGCCTGGGGGTTTTCCCCAGTCTCTCATTATCCTCCTGCTGGGGGTGCCCTGGGCCTGAGACCAAAGGACAACACGCTGGGAACCGCACAGCCAAGGCTTTTGGGGGCAGAGAAAGGACAACTCTCTCTGTTTGGAAAGGCTGGTGTATGGAAGGTCCTGGAGACGAGGGTATGGACCCCTAAGGGCCCTGGAGGTGGGAGAGACCCCCTCCACACAGCAGGAGGCAGCACGGCCACTGGGCTTTGGGAGCAGCCTGGCCTCAGCTGCTCCCAGCTGTCACCTAACGCAGATTCCTCCATCTCTGCAAACCTTCCCCCTCACCTGTAAAGAAGGAGTCAAGCCCTAGCTGGCTTGGCTCAGTGGATGGAGCATCAGTCCACGGATTGAAGGGTCCTGGGTTCGATTCTGGGCCATGGCAGTACCTCAGTTGCAGGCCCAATCCCTGGCCCTGGTCAGGGCACGTGCGGGAGACAACCAATTGATGTGTCTCTCTCTCATCGATGTTTCTCTCTTTGTCCTTCCCCCCTCCCTTCCACTCTCTCTAAAACTGGGAAAAATACCCTCAGGTGAGGATTAACACACAAAAAAGGGAGTCAAGCTGAAGGTCAGGTGAGATTGAGCATGTAACGTGTTTGCTGGGCACGGCCTGGCGGATAGTAGGTGCTCAACAAGTGGTAGATGCCATTCCTTTCCAACATGCCCGTGTGGCTACTGCCCTCACCTGCTGCAGGCCCCCAGAGGCACCTCCTGCTTGGACAACCCTGCCACTTCTCAGCATGGGGCCCTCCACCCCATTCTACCTACCCAGGGGGCATCGCAGCCTACCCCCCCCCCAAAAGCTCTGCTGTTTCAGCCTCCTTGCCTTTGCTTATGATCCCCTCTTTACTGGAATGCCCGCATCAAAACCCCACCTCCTCCAGGAAGCCTTCCTGTCCCCTCCTGACCTCCGGGATCTTAGGCTCCTGGAGTCCTCCCAGTCCTACCTGGCTACCCTCCTATCTGCCTCTGAGCAGGGCTACGAGTAAGCTTCCCAAGAACGGCCCACACCCTCTCCTCCTCTGCCTCCCCCAGAGGAGACTGAGTCACCCAAAACACACATCCCACTGTGTGTAGATTGAACTGAAGGACCCAGTGACCCCTGAGGACAGCCACTCTGAGGACAGCTCCCTCTGAGGACTGCGGCGCAGAACTCACCAGTCCATGATGCGAATCCTCATTTTCTCACACATGGAGGGAAACTATAGAGAGAAGAGATACATGTTGGTGTGGAGTCCTTTTGAAGAACCAGGAGTCTGGGATGCGGGTGGGGTGCTGGGGAGGCCAGGAGCCTGGGGCCCCCGGGTGGGCCCTCAAGGGCCGAGGCTCACCATGGCAGGTACCGTGATGCTCTGGTTCCACTGAGGGTTGGCCGTCTTCTCCAGGATTTTGCTGCAGAGCTAGAAGACACAGAGGCGGATGGAGCGCCGAGGGGACTCTGGAGCCCCTTGGGGACCACCAGCCCAGCCAGCCGCCGTTCTCTGTCACACTGGGCAGAAGGCCCTGTGTGGTGGGCTCAGACACAGGGAATCTTTGCAGAGACAAAGCTCCGTGGTAGGTCAAACCCAGGTCCGGGGAATAGATTGCCTGAATGCCACAACCCTTCACTCTCAGTTCATATTTCTGGCTGCAATTCCCCCTCTCCTACCTCCCATTACAGTCATAACCCTGAATGGGGGGCCCCTGAGTCCAGCCTGGCTTTCCCATGGGCCCATCACCTGCCCCTTTGGAAGACTGTGAGCCCTAGGAGTTTAGAGTTGGGGGGAGGAGAAGGGGATAAGAGAGCTGAAGGGCCAGGCCAGGGCCACGCACCAGCATCTGAGAGTGAGAAGAAAATTAAGTGAATATACACACCCCAGAAGCCATAGTCTGCCTCAGATTAAGCCCTGCTCTTAAGACCTGGCTTTCCATAAACACGAAACCCAGCGGAGTGGAAATCGGACCCAAGCATTAGCTCCAGTGCTCTGCTCTGCTCTGCTCTGCCCTTGGGTTCCCTGAGGAAGCACCAGGCCCCTCAGCCAGCTCAGGGCATCCTATGTCCACATGGGGATGAGAGGTCAAGCTCGATTTCAGAGCTATAGATCCTGGTAGGTTTGCATGTTCTAACAGTAATAGTTTGCATGTTCATAGTAAAATGCTTTTTTCAGAGCATTTACTATGGGCCCTGCAGTGCGTGAGCATTTTACAGGCATTATCTCATTTAGCTGACCTAGATCCGGGGTTTCGGTCCCTTCATGTGACGATGGTGCAGCCAAGACTGCCTCTATCCTTGGTCCACCCAGTGCAGGCCCTGTCCCCACCCTCCTCACCTCCCAGTGAGAAGAGCCCAGGCTGAGGCTGGGCAGGGATGGGTACCAGGATCCGGCCCTGTGTGATCAAAAGGAAAGAAGAGAGCCCTACCATCTGGCAAAACAATAGGCAGCATGGGACACAGTTCTCAGGAATGGGTTCGCACAGGGTTGTAAAGCACAAAAAAAGATGCTCAACCTCCCTTGTAATGCAAGAAGCACAAATCAAAGTAATGAAATACCATTTCTCATCCATCGATTTGTTTTGTAAAAATCTCTAAAGCCTGGCAGTCTTCTATTGGCAGGGCTTTGAGGGACGCTCGACCCCTAGAATTGGCTACTATCAAAATCACAAATGCAAACACCCTTCGGCCTACCCCTTCTACTGCTAGACATTTATCCTAGAGAAACACCCACACATGTGCAGAATGGCATCCGTATGAGGTTATTTACAGCCATGTGGCTTCTACTGGCAAGGATGTGGAATAACGCATGTTAAAGGACCGGGTGAATAAATGATGGCCCATCCCCACGATGGAGTACCGTGCCACTCTAAAAAGAATGAGGGCTGCTCTGTTACCAAACAACCTCCAAGTTATCTTATTAGTTGAAAAGCTAAATACTGGGGATGTCACATGTAACACGTAGACTATAGTTAACACTGCTGAATGATACATTTGAAAGCTGTTAGGTGAGTAGTTCGTAAGGATTCTCATCACAAGGAAAAAAGAATTTTCTTTGGCGGGTCTCTATATGAGATGATGGATGTCAACTAAACTTATGATCATCATTTCACAATGTAAGTCACATCATTATGCTATATGCCTCAAATTTATACAGTTCAGTGGTTATATCTCAATAAAACTGGGGGGATTAAAAAGCAAGGGGCAGGACAGTATAATGTGCAAACGTTTGTATAAAAAGGGTAAAAGCTAAGAATTTATGGTCAGATGTGCTTGCATTTGCAGAATAAAGCCAGAATGATGGGAGGAAGCTAACTACAGTGCTTTCACCTGCAGGGGAGGGAAGAAATGCCGGACTATCAGGTGAGGGCTGAGCAAGAAGGAGAGCTTTCATGATGGATGGTAGAGATAGATGATAGATAGATAGATAGATAGATAGATAGATAGATAGATAGATAGATAGATAGATAAGATAGATAGATAGATAGATAGATAGATAGATAGATAGATAGATAGATAGATAGATAGGCTAGGTAGATAGATGATAGATAGATAGATAGATAGATAGATAGATAGATAGATAGATAGATATGGTAGATAGATAGATAGCTAAATAGATAGATATAGATAGATAGATAGATAGATAGATAGATAGGCATGTCTATCTATCTATTTATCTATCTATCTATAATAGATGATAGATGATAGATGATGGATGGATACATAGATGATAGATAGATAGATAGATAGATAGATAGATAGATAGATAGATAGAGTAGATAGATAGATAGATAGATAGGCTAGGTAGATAGATGATAGATAGATAGATAGATAGATAGATAGATAGATAGATAGATATGGTAGATAGATAGATAGCTAAATAGATAGATATAGATAGATAGATAGATAGATAGATAGATAGATAGATAGATAGGCATGTCTATCTATCTATTTATCTATCTATCTATAATAGATGATAGATGATAGATGATGGATGGATACATAGATGATAGATAGATAGATAGATAGATAGATAGATAGATAGATAGATAATAGATAGATAATAGATATAGATAGACAGATGATAGATATAGATAGACAGATAGATAGATATAGATAGACAGATGATAGATGATGGATGGATACATAGATGATAGATAGATAGATAGATAGATAGATAGATAGATAGATAATAAAGATAGACAGGTGATGGATGGATGGATACATAGATGATAGATAGATAGATAGATAGATAGATAGATAGATAGATGTAATAAATGTACTACCTAATTCAAAAATTAGATGAACAAAATTTTAAAAGGAAAAGAAAGGACTCTCTAATGGTTAGAGTCTAACCAGACACAGCCGAGAGACCCTGCCAGCACGGTGCCTCAGCTCCCTGGAGCAAGAAGGCCAGGTTTGTCCCTACACTCCCAGGAGCGATGCAGGAGGTGACGGACCTCCGACACATCAAGGGAAGCACTTCCACTTGGCTGCCCTGGCCACCAATGGGGTAACAGCTGGTCTCATGGCCACACCCAGGCCAGCACTGCCTCTGGCCCTAAAGTCCCCAACATCCTTCCCCACCCTTTCCACTCCCCACACACTCAGCCAAGGCAGCACCAAGCTTTTCCTCCTCCTTCGCTCCCCTAAGCCTTTAAAAAAAACAAAACTCTTTTACTGGATGATGGAGTATAATTAGTACAAACGTTCTGGAGGGCTACCTGGCCACCTTTATCAAATACTTAAAAATAAGTATGCCTTCTGACCCGGGTCTAGAAACTTCCCTATGAAAAAGCAATCAGAGTGTGGATGAAGATTCCAGTACACTGGTTTATCACAGCATTGTTCATAAAAAAGGAAAACTACAGCAACAAAAATTATCCAAAAATAGGTTAATAATATGTTACATTAATTTAATGGAACAGTATGCAGTCACTAAGAAATTGTTTTCAAAGGCTATTTAGTAATCTAAGGAAATGGGAGATAAAAGCAGTGTACCAGACTGCACAGGTACAGTTGATTCTCACTATGGGTGGTAGTTACACGTTCTTTAGTTCACCAAGAACACAGAATTAGCGAGTGCTGACCCATTGCTCTGGGGGAAATGCAGGGTTAGGCTCCTGCCAGCCTCTGTCACAACGTTTGTGCCAACTAATCAATACATAACTTTGTGTTCCAGGTGTTTCTGTTTAAAGACACCTTATTTAATAAATCTTGTTGATTCCTTAACATTGAATTCATGGTCAACAGCACAATCCCTCTCGCTGGAATGAAGCATTTCTAACATAGATTTTCTCCATAAGGCATGTCACAGCCTTCCTGCACTTAGGACCACTGGAAAGCAATTCAGCACTAGCCTGGGACTGTTTTAAACGGTGAAATCGCCAATACAAGGCAAAAAAACGTGACACCACGTAGGCCAAGAAGGGACACTTCTTTGCAGGCTGAGAGCTGAAGCAGGAAGGCAGAGCCTCTGTTGCATTGTTCCAACTCGGCTGGCAACGTGCAAGCTAGCCAGCCCCACGTCGTCACCACCGGCACCCGTGCGCAAATGATCGCGAAAGCACCGTGAGTACTGGCTTTGCAGTTACAAATACATTTTAGCGAGAAGGCGAACTTGCAAATACAGAGTCTGCAAATAATGAAAATCAACTGTAACTGGATCTAACTTTTTTCCGGGGATGGAGTGGGGGTGAAGCCAACAGGAGGAGTGCGAACTGCAGAGAGGAAAACATGGCACAAATGTTAACAGTATTGTCTCCAGGGTACCGTGGGGCACAGAAATACAGTTATTCTTTTGTTTGTGTTCCTTGGGTTTCTCTGATTATTTTCACTTTTTTTTTTTTTTTACAATTAATAAGTTTTATTCTTGCATTTAGAAAAAAAGGTTGCTTTAAAGTGTCCTTCTCTGCCCTCCAAGTATCTACACACACACACACACACACACACACACACACACACACACATAAACACACATACACACACACACACACACACACACCTCTTTCTCTATCTCTATCTCTATCTCTATCTCTCTCTCTCATACTCCCCTAGTAGCTCAGCCAAATCAGGTAAGCTTCACATCTTAGATAACAGTGCCATCAAGTGTCAATAAGAGGAAATGCAAAGAGTGCCGGGCTGAGGTGGGTGGGTACACAGAGAGGACAAAACCCCAGGTCTGCTCAGAGTAGGCTGTAATTAATGAGAAAAAATGACACACAAGCTGAGAGAGAGAGAGACAGGCAGAATGAGACAGGCAGTGAAGGGAGCAGAGACTGTGGGGGAGGCCACAGAGAGTGTGGGGGAGGTGACTGTGGGGAGAGAGGAGCACAGAGGCCTGGGGGCCCCCAGGCTAAAGCTTTCAAGAGGGAAGGTCTCAGCTGGCTCCTCCGAGATAAGCCCCTTCCTTCCAGAGCGAAAGTGCAGGGTGCAGCTTCTCACACCAGCCCAGCCCCCAATCGGCTTTACCTACACCAGGTTCCCTACCTCCATCACCACCCTCAGACATTTGCACCTGCCTAGAAAAAGAGCCCAGGGCCAGCCAAGGAGAAGACCTAGGGAGATAAAAGTACTGACCGGGACCCAGGAGCAGCCAGGAGCCAAAGACAGGTTGGTCTTGGCTGTAACCATCATCAAAGCATCCTACCATCCCTGGGAATGTGAAATAAAACCATCTCAGGAGTTTCCGATCCATCTAATTGGAAAAATGGGTCCCAGTCCTTAGATGAAGTGTCCTGCAAGACTGTCCAGCATCCTTCCTGCCTTCTTGCCCCAGTGCCC
The DNA here is from genome assembly GCF_951640355.1 of Cnephaeus nilssonii. Lineage (NCBI taxonomy): Eukaryota > Metazoa > Chordata > Mammalia > Chiroptera > Vespertilionidae > Cnephaeus > Cnephaeus nilssonii. The sequence continues at coordinate 42,875,398 of NC_137086.1, read as the reverse complement.
TGAAGGCTGGAAGAGGGCATCAGAACCTGACCCCAAGCCCAAACCCAAACTGCACTTGGGTAAGGACCTGCAGTGAGCATTTACCCCGACTGCGAACGAGTTTACAGTCTGAGTTACCTCTCCCACGTACATGTGCATTGAGACCCTGTGTTAGACTAGAGGTGGAGGAGCCGGCTGGAAGGGGTTCCCAATGGCCAACTTCAGGACGGCTCCTACATCCCCACAATAATGACTGATTTGAACACATAGAATTATGGGAATCTGCCATTTGCAATCCCAAGAACATGTTCAGGCAAGGAGGTCAGAGGTTGCAGGAAAACAGGATATCCACACAGCGCCAAGATATCACCCACAGATTACCTGCAAACTACTAAGAGGAGCGTGTGCTTTGGCTAGGGAGAGATCTGGAAACACCACCGTAACTAAGTAATCAAACAATCATCACCGACCTTGGGACAAGCTGGCATTATCGCTTCCTGGTGTGATGCAATCTGATGTATGGAACATCCCCTATGACACGTTCCTGCCAAAGTATTTCCTCTGAATCTAATCTGGTCTCCAGACCTAACTTCCAGTTTACAGGAAACACACGGGCCAGGGGAACAAGTCAAACAACACCAAAAGGAAACAATGAGACAAATCCAGATCATAACAAATGGCCTGGGCTCTTCAAAATTTCAACGTCATGGAGTGAGAAAAATGGGGTGGGGAGGTGTGAAAGACGCTTATAGGAGAGACTAAAGAGGTTTAACCACCAAATGCAAAGCACGAATTCCATTTGGGGGATAATCAGAGAAAATTCTTATATATACTGGTATCTAAGAATATTAAAAAATAATTATTAATTTCCTAGATGTGTGGCAGTAACACAGCCATAGTAGGGGATTTTAACACCCCATTGACATCAATGGATAGATCTTCCAGACAGAAAATCAACAAGGAAATGGTGGCATTAAGTGACACACTAAAAGTTAGATGGATTTGGGAACGCAGATCGGTGCAGCCACTGTGGAAAGCAGTATGGAATTACCTCAAAAAATTAAAAATGGAACTGCCCTATGACCCAGCAATTCCACTTCTGGGGATTTATCCGAAGGAACCTGAAACACTGATTCAAAAGAATATATGCACCCCTCTGTTCATTGCAGCGTTGGGGTGGGGAGTGAGTGTCTCTTTAGAGAGAAAGTAAATGCCACAAAACGTTAACAATTGTTTAATCTAAGTGGAGCCCATGTCAGTGTGCAAATGTTCACTAAACCATTATTTCCAACCTTTCTTTAGGTTTTAAAACATTAAAGAGAACTAAAAAGTCTATTATTTATACATAAGAAAAAAAACCTAGAAATATACCCACTGAACATGAACTTTGCATAGTGCTCTATGGGTAATTTTATTTACTTCTTTCTATATTTTTCAAAATTCCTTGATAAACATGTGCATCAATAACAAAAGCAGGTAGTCTGAACATCAGTAAGACGGTGAAGGAAATATGCATATGCAGGGCCTTCCCCAGGTCTGAAATCACACCTGAACCTCAGCAGTGAGCCCCACCCCACCCCAGGCTCCATCCCCGGACCTCAGGGGTCCCTTTGGTGGTGGGATGGACATGCAGACCCTGTGAATGAATCTAAGAAGAGATGACGGGAAAGGAAAATTGCAAAGTGCTGTGAATGGGAACCCACACCACCTCCATCACCACCCTTGCCTTTTAGTGTTTATTATTAATGTTTAAACTTTCTCCAATTGTCCTAAACGCCTGGTTGCCTCTGGAGCAAACGGGGAGCCAGCTGCAGGGCCCCGCCCACCATCCACCTTGCTCACTCAGCCCTCTCCTCTGCCCTGTTCCAATTTCCTATTAACACCCAAGTCACCCGACTCAACCCGCCCAGCCCTGGTAGAACTCTTCGAAAGGTTGGCAGGGCCTGGGAGGATGCTGACCCCAACCTGCCAACTCCCTAAAGTTGGCACAAAGCTTAGCGGCTCCTCCGCAGGGGGCCCGAGAACCAAGCCGGGGCAGAGTCCACTCCCACCTGATATGTCATTTTTCCACATCCCCAGGCCTTTCCGCCACAGTGTCTGCTCTGAGCTTATGGAGTAAATGAAAGTGGGCTCTTGTTTCCCCACAAGTCAGAGAAACAGATGCTAACAAATACGGGAACAGGATGCAGACGGCGCCTTGGGGCCTGAACTAGTCCATCAGACCTATGGGGGTTTTGGAAGCTGGACATTGAGAGGTGCAACACCTTTTGGGGGGGAGTCAGGAAGGGCACCGGGGTGCACAGGCAGGGGCAAAGGTGAGAGGTGTGACCCCGTAGGGAAATGAGAGACAGACAGGGCAGATGAGAGAGGACACACTGGCTTCCCAGTTATTCTTATTGATCTCAAATAAACGTTTGTTTGCCTCTCACTTGGAAAGGCCCTTTTTAAGTTAATAATACCCACACCAGGGGCCCCACCCAACTCAGTGCTCCCAGCCGGGCTGCAGCGCTGAGCCAGCCCAATAGAGACACTCCCACAGAGACTGTGTGGGCTAATGTTGACCATGGAGATGAAGAAAGTTTGACTGGGCAGGACCTGGTCAGCCAGGTTATTGATTTTCAACTTCATTGTACACACAGGGCTACGTTTTAGAGTAATTATTCTGGTGACTTTCTTTGGGGAGAAGCTGAATGTGAGCTGTGGGGCAGAGAGAAGGGATGGGCCTCAAGACATGTTTGAAGTCAGAGCCAGGAGAGGCATATTTGGTGTAGCAAGGGTAGAAAAGGGGGAAGAACTGACGCAGGCCCACGTTTTCCGCCTTCCATGGCGGTACCTGGTGAGGATGGAGGCTCCCAAAAGTGGGCAGGATGAGGCAGAAGATGCCTCTTTGAAAGGGCCCAAGAGGCAGTAGATAGAAATGTGCAGAAAGAGCCCTGGAAGCCCGGGGTTGGAGGGAGGGTCAGAGTTAAACAGAGCTGTGGGAGTTCTCCTGCGGAGAAGGGACATCTAAAGGCTGGGCATGGCCAAGGAGAGCCTGTAGGCTGGGCAAATGCTGGGGGACTCCATCCTATGTGAGGTGGGATGGAGCAGAAATCAACAGGGACGAGAGCAACAACCCTGCCTCTGGGCAGGAAGGTGGGCTGCAAGGCAGAGAGGAACGTCAGAGTGACCCAAGGGCCCCCTCCAAAGTGGCCTTTCTCTGCCCAACTCCCACCACAAATTTTTAAAAATAATCATTATGTCTTTATTACATATTTTTAATATATTTTATTAATTTTTTACAGAGAGGAAGGGAGAGGGATAGAGAGTTAGAAACATCGATGAGAGAGAAACATCGATCAGCTGCCTCCTGCACACCCCCCACTGGGGATGTGCCCGCAACCAAGGTACATGCTCTTGACCGGAATCGAACCTGGGACCCTTCAGTCCTCAGGCCGACGCTCTATCCACTGAGCCAAACCAGTCAGGGCTTTATTACATATTTTTTAGTTTCCCTATCTTTACGCCTTCACATCTAGTTTTTATGCAATTGCTTCATTTCTCTCCAAATAGTCTCGTATGCACCCACTATCCATCTGTCTGCTCCGTGTCCATCCACAAACATGTGTCCATCTCAGAGACCCAAGCGCACCCATCTACATGCGGGCGCTGCTGCCCAGAGAGCCAGGCCTACGCGAGTGCCGCCCCTCGAGTCCCACGACCAGCCTCACCTGTGCACACGAGCCCCTGTGGGCGTGGCCAAGGGCAGCACGTCCGCACCTCACTCTGTCCCGTGCTCTGCCCTCCCTGAGCATCCTCGCGCTTCTTTGCTCCTTACCATTCTCCCTGCGAAGCTGACCTCCATGAAGGGATCCACCAAGTTCTTCTTGTTGCTGTCAAAGCCAAAGAGCTGCTTCACGTTGTCCATCACGGCGTCGTCCACTAGAGAGGAGGACACGCTGGTCACTCACTGCCCACCTGCTGCCCCGCCTCCAAAACCCCGACCTTCGGCCTGCCCGTCTCCAGGCGCTCTTGGCAAAGAGAGAGATGCTGAGGATCCCGCTCAGCCCAGGGACTCCAGGCGTGAGGGCGCCCAGGAGGGAGGATCCCCCGAAACACTTCCTCACCCAGCCCCCCCACAGCTTGTTCACTAACACTGCCACCCCACCCCTGAGCATATTTCAGAACAGGTCCACCAATTGATGGGTTAGAAATCTACATCAGTGAGGGCAGTAAACTTCCGGAAAAGGACTGGAAGTTGTTATAATAATATCTCATTATTGGCATCCGTTTGACATTTTTCTTTACATCCATTAGCTCAGTGATTTACCTAAGGTTAACCAACAAGTCAATTCTGGGGTTTTTATGAATTTTTAATCTATGTTGCTCCAAATCAATATTTTACTAAATTAGCCATGTTTACATATGTATGTACAGAGAGAGAGAGAGATGTGTGTATTTGTGAATGTAAGCATATGGATGTGTTATCTATAACGTATATGAATGAGAGAGGAGATTGACAGTTAAAGATCATAGTCTTGCTAATGTCTACACGACTACAACAGATAACAATTAACAAATATTTACATCCTATATACCCACCCATTTTGTTTTATTTATATTTAAACACTGCAGAGAATTAAACATAGAGCACCTTCACCTTCAGCAAAGCACACATTTCCATTTCCCCAACTCCCTTTGGACTCTCACCAGCTTCACTCTGCATAGTTTAATCAGTAAGTGCAGAATGTTTTTAAGCACATATTTTTTGTTTTTGTTGTTAGTCCTCACTGGAGGATATTTTTTCCACTGATTTTAGGGAGAGTGGAAGGGAGCGGGGAGGAGAGAGAGACACATCGATGTGAGAGAGCGACCCACACTCCCCCAACCAGGGCGGGGAACTTACAACCCACATACGTGCCCTTAACCAGAATCAAATCCAAGACCCTTCGGTTTGCAGGCTGATGCTCTAACCACTTAGCACATCAGACAGGGCTAAGCATATATTTTAACGACCATTTAATACTCATTATATATTTAAAGACTTTCCCCATGATTTTGGTTCAAATAAACCTGTACAGAAGGAACCCATTTCATTTATTGCTGTCATTAGCCAAAGCAGAAACCCTCAATTAGCTTTATGCAAAACTTGTAAACAGAGACCCAAGTAGCAAAGTTCTCACTGACTCATGAACCACAACTGGCTTTTGCCACCAACACACGCTCAAAGCAGTGGCTCACAGACCACAGAACAGTTGAACCACTTCGGGAGCCTTTAAAAATTACCAATGAGGCCCTGGCCGGTGCGTTCAGCGGTTAGAGGATCACCCCCGCACACCAAAGTTGTCACAGGTTAAATTCCAGGTCAAGGGCAGGTAGCCGGGTGCAGATTTAATCCCCCACCCCCGGGGCACAAGTGGGAGGCAACCAATCAATGTGTGTCTCTCATATTCATGTTTCTCTTTCTCTCTCTCTCTCTCTCTCCCTCCCTCCCTCCCCTTTCCTTCCTTCCACTCTCTCTAAAATCAATGGAAAAATATCCTCAGGTGAGAACTAACAAAAATAAATAAATAAATAAATAAATAAGATGAAAATTAAAAACTACCAATGTTTGCACCCTACTCAAACCAAATCAATCAAAGGTGTGGCCCAGGCATTCCTACGTTAAAGCTCCCCGGTGATCCTAGCACCCACAGCTCTAGAATACTCAGTATACATACAGTATGTCCTCACTTAAGGTCATCAATAGGTCTGTGCCTTTAAGTGAACCAATATATAATGAAACCAATTTTACCATAAACTAATTGATATAAACAAAAGTCAAGTTCATATGGCATCGCATCAGCATTGTAACAAAAGATGTTGAACAAAATGACGTTCGAGGACCTGCTGTAATTTCCCCGCCATTTACTGAGCACACGGGATGGGGCCAATACAGGGCTAGCCACGGTGAGAAACCAGGCAGTGGCCACCCTGGCCTTCCTGGGAGGACGAGGACATGGCCACATAAGGCAACCCACTGCTTCAGTGCCAGAGACCAAGTGGTTTCCCGGCACCTGGGACTTTCTGGGCTAAACCAGGACAGTCAGAGGCAAACTGGATGCTCATCCTTCATCCGTGGAGACACTGAGCTCTCCCAACACATCAGTGTCTGCCTCCCCACTCCAGGGTCTGCCAACTTGCAGGCTGGGCTTCCTCAAAGAGGAAAGAAAATCAATGAGATCCAGCCCTGAGCACAGAACAGAGAGTCCGATGGTACTGACTCCCTGGTGAGAACCAAGAAAATGGGTCCACAGAGACTAATCAGCCAAACCAGGCCGAGGGGGTGCAGAAATGGAGCCCATGGCAGCTATTCATCTCAAGATGTCTTGCATCTCTGTGACTCCACCAGCATTTCTATTTCTTTTCATTCATTACTAGAGACCCGGTGCATGAAATTTGTGCATGGGGGTGGGGGGGTCTCCTCAGCCCAGCCTGCACCCTCTTCAATCTGGGACATCCCTCTCACAATCTGGGACCGCTGGCTCTTACCTGCTCACCTGTCTGCCTGCCTGATCACCCCCAACTGCCCCCCCTGCCAGCCTGGTCGCCTCTAATTGCCCCCCCCCCCGCTGGCCTGGTGGCCCCTTACTGTGCCCCCCTGCCAGCCTGGTCTCCCCCAACTGCCCCCCTTCCAGCCTGGTCACCCCCAACTGCCCCCCTGCCAGCCTGGTCACCCCACACAGCCTGTTGTTCAGTCATTTGGTCATCCCTCACTAACCCTCCTGCTGGCCTGATTGCCCCACGCAGCCTGCTCATCAGTTTTTTAGTCGTTCCTCACTAACCCCCCTGCCAGCCTTGTCACCCCACACAGCCTGCTGTTCGGTCGTTACCATTACTGTGACAGCATCCTGGACAATTTGCATATTCCTCTATTATTAGTATAGATGACTGCTTTTCTGTTAAGAACAATAAACACCCTCGGGAAACCTAGAGAGGGGTTGAGGCTTCCCCAGAGGACAGCGCGGAGGGCTGGGCACTGATCTAGCAGATTCCGGGAATAAGGACACCAGGCCAATGGGAGGCAGGGCGAGAGCAGAGGGGCAGCCCCTCCATCCATTCCCTCCAGGGAGCTGATGCGGCCCAGCAGGGTCCCCATGCGGCCCGGCCTTCGGTCCCAGGGAAGGCCCACACTCACTCTGCGGTAAGTCCTCAGCCCTGAAGATCTTCAGGCAGAAGTGCGCCCCTCGGAGGGCCACGCCGGTCGGCCTGAGCAGGTTGCCTTCGATGTCCTCCTTGTCTTCCGAGGGGTCCTTTCTCTCCAGCTACAAAGCAAACCAAATGTGATTCCCGACTCAACGGTGTTTTCCCTTCCTCTACCAACACCGCCGAAAGGGCGCGTTCTGAAGAGAGGCAGGTCGCACCGGCCGCTCACCGGCGTGGACCCCAGGCCGGTTCCCCACCTGGGACTCGCCTCCTCCTCTGGACAGTGGAGACAATGACAAGGAAAGAGACCAGGAAGAGAAGGTGGGACCAGGGGGCAGAGGACACGGCACAGTGCCAAGCAGGAGGGAGAGTGGGGAATGGCAGGGGACAGTGAAGATGGAGACAGTGAAGATGGAGACGAGCGAAGATGGACGGGAGCGGGAGCGGAGGGAGGATCAGCAGCCAGGGCTCTCACACTGTGGGGCTCTCACACTGTGGGGCTCTCACACTGTGCCACTTTCACACTGTGGGGCTCTGACTCTCCGAGGGAGCTGAGGGTGGAGCTCAAGAGAGAGACAAGTTTAGAAACAGCCACTGTGAGGAATGAGATAAGAAATACACTGCACTTGTGGCAGCGCCCATGGCAACCAGCACCTCCGGGTGACTTCTGTCACCAAAACTGACCACAGAGTGGACAGTGTGTGTTAGGGACAGCGGGGGACGGGGTATGTGGGAGACCCGGGGGTTAGTAAGCACATAGTGAGAATTAGGATCATGGGGAGAGGGGAGAGTGTGGCAAGGGGGAGCTGATGGACTGGGAAACTGAGAGGGATGGGGGGCTGTCACCCCATGAGGAAGAGCAGTCACTCAGCAGGTGAGGGAGGGAGAGGCGGAAAGAGACTGGTGGGGAGAGCTGTCACTCAGCAGGTGAGGGAGGGAGAGAGGCGGAAAGAGACTGGTGGGGAGAGGGACCCCCGAGCTCCGATCTTAGAAGAAGATCAGATGTTGATGGCTCTTCTGTGAGGACACGTCACACTTCGTGGCAAAGACAGGAATCCACACACAAGGACCCTCCGAGGCCAGCTCTGCAGGGTAGGTCCCAGCCCAGAGGACCGAGAGAGGGGAAACGCCAGGGACGCAGCCGCTGCGGGAGGAGGCAGTGCTGGGCTGGGAAAGGCTGCTGGGCCCGAGTGCACTGCGGTGAGGACCAGAGGCAGCTGCTCTCCAACCCGAGGCCTGAGGAGAGCTGGAGCCGAAAGCAGGGGCCTCCTTCTGAGCTGGTTCTAAGAGGAGTGACTTCCTCAGGGAAGACCAAGGTTCCAGATAACAGGAAGTGGAGGAAGCATTGTTTTACAAAAGGATAATAGATTCGGAGATGCCACGTAGAAGGAGCAAGAAGCACAAAGGTGGAGAGACGGGCTACAGAGGGACAGGGCTGGAGTGCCCGGGGTGAGAAAGCAGGGCCAGGTGCCCGGGGTTGGGGCTTGTCTACCTGAGCTCCATCGGCCCTCGGCACAGCACCCTGCATTCTCCCTCCCCTAAACTTTCCACTGTGGATTCTTGAGCTCTGTCATCAGCCAGCTCCTCCTCCTTGACATCCTCATGGGACCTGCCCTCGGCCTCCTCAATTATATGAGGCTTCCTCTGGGAAACCCCACCTCCCACTACCCCTTCCCTGGGGATCGCTTTCCCCCTCCTCACTCTCCCACTCCTCCTGGCCAGCACAGGCTGCAAAGAGAGGGCCACCCCCGGCAGCTGCCCACCCCACCCCTCCATCTCTCCTTCCTGGAAGTCGGAACCACCCACATGCACCTCTCTCCCAACGTTCTCCCTGCTGTCACAGGTCCTGTGCTCGCCTTGCCTGGATGAGGGCAGCGCCTGCCTCACCGTTTGCCTATCTGGTTTCCAATTCTCCTACCGGGGAATCCACATCCATGTGGACAAGTCCTTCGCCAGCACAGTTCCTTGTCCTCCACCAACAGTGTCTTCATCTCCTGTCCCCTTCAGCTGCTAGAGGCCTGGCCCCGTCTCCAACTTCCAACCATGCAGAACCATTCCTCCAGCAAAACCTTGGCCACTGATGCCCCCCTCAGAAGACAGCTTGCAAGCTATCCGCCTCCTCCAACCCCACTCACAGAGCGAGACGCCAGCACACAGCGTGGCACACAGCAGGCGCTCAATAAGTGTGCATTCCGTATTCTCTGTCCTCTGTATCAGCTCTAGGCCCTGTCCTCCTGCATCTCCCTGCCCCGATGCCCTGGCCACCTCGGCCCTGTGCCTCCTCCAGGCCTGCCTAAGCCACACCTGACACCTCCACCATCCACCTCCCTGTCTGCTTCTGGGCCACTGAGCCTTATGAGGCTGTGCCAAGTCCCCAACCCAGAGTGGGGCCGGAGACCCTCCGTTTGTCTCTAATGAGCGCCTCATTCCTCTCCCACAACTACTACTCCAAACCTTTTCTCCTCTCTCCAGACACACAATGATGCTGCTATCTCCCCAACTCTAAACCCTTTCTCCTTCTACCACCTCCAACATATAACTGTTCTTCCTGAAATGACCTCACATCTGCAAATATATATATATATATATATATATATATATATATATATATATATGCAAAAGACAGATGATTGCCAGAGACGGGGGAGGAGGGAAGAGTGGAGGAAATGGGAAGATGGTCAAGAGGTACAAACTTCCAGTGGTCAGTCGTGGGGACATAAGATACAGCATGGTGACTATAATTAATAATGTAAAATTGCATACCAGAAAGTTGCTAAGAGACTAGATCTTAAGAGTTATCACCACAAGAAAAAAGATTTTTCTGTAACTATGTGAGGTGACAGATGTAACTAGACTTTTTATGGTGATCATTTCACAATATATACAAATACCGAATCAGTATAACATATAACGTGAAACTAGCATGTCACATGTCAATGAGACCTCAATGAAAAAGCATTAAGAGAAGAAAATATGAATGTATATCCTTCTGAGAGGATTTGCAAAGAGATATTAATAACAGTTCTGAGTGATAGAATTGATTCATTTTTACTTATACTTTTCCACATAGTCTACATTTCTCATAATTGCTGTGTGTTCTTTTAAAGCGGAAAGACGGAAGTTGTTTGTTTGTTGGTCCTCCGCTCCCAGGTAAGGTGCTGTGAGGAGGACCAGGGACAGGTACTCACAGGCGCCTCGTTCCCAGGCCCCAGCACACACAGGCTTGCTTTCAGGTAGCCTCTGGCCCCAGCGGAGAAATCATCCGGGTCTGAGAGCAGCAGCCACTTCCTGAGATAGGCATGTCCTGCGTGAGACAACGCCCATTGGTGATCGCAGAATTGGGAGGACCCAGGTCTGCACCCACATCCGGGAGCCGAGGGCGGACTACACGTGGATGAGGTGAAGGACCCGTCCACTGGACATGGGGGCAGGACTCAAACTGTAGAATAAAAGGTGCTTGGAGCTTGCAAGTAGGTTTGAGTCAGAAATGTCCATAGGAACCCCAAACCAGACTCGGGGCCATCTACCTCTCCCCCTCAGGAGGTGACCCGGGCAGAGCAGAAACCTGGCTGAGGAGAAATCCTAGACTTGTCACCCAAATGACCCGACCCACCCCTGTCCAAGGTGACCCCAGCCTCCAGCCGCCTTTGCTTGGGGCCTTCCAAAAGGAGCATCCCTGGCTGACCTGCTGAGACCCTCATGAGGGCTGGGTCTCCCTGGGGGGCCGGTTCCACCTGGAAGGTGGAAGCCTGCCCTCCCTCACCTCCAGGACCTAACTCCACCTCTACATTCTAAAACCCCCCAGGAGGAAACTGAACGTCCCAAGTGGGTGTCCCCCAAGCAGCCTCCAGTCCAAAATGCAAGGACATGGCCAAGGTGGTGAGAAGGTGACTCACGGGGCTCTCTGTAGACGGCACCCACATCTATCTGAAATTAAACAGAGAAAACACACATCAAACTCTCGCCCCTGGAGTGTTACATAAAGTGCGGTGCATCAGATCATCCCATTAAAAACCATGTTTTGAAAGGAGTGCCCTTTTAGTAGCTGGATGGGATGCTGCCGATTCATGAATCGCTTAATAAAGCCAGTTAGATCTTCCGAAAACAATCATGTTTTGAAGAACGTATGGAGACATGGGGAGATGTTCTTCCTTTGATAATACACAGTAAGAAAGAAAGCAGAATATTTTATTGTTGTTAATCCTCACCTGAGGATATCTTTCCCACTGATTTTGAGAGAGAGAGGGAGATACATCAATTGGCTGCCTCCCACAGGCGCCCTAACCCAGACTAGGAATCAAACCCACAACCCGTCCTTGCATGAGCCCATGCTCTAACCACTGAGATACACTGGTCAGGTCAAAGGTGGAATACATTTTGATTAAAGTTTGGTCAAGTACATATTGTGCATGGAAAAGAAAGAGGAAAGGAAATACAGCTGTGACTGTGCTCTTCTGGGTGGTAAATTTGGTGGGTTTTATTTTATTTTTATTCTTTCCTGTATTTTATAACTTTCTATTAAAAAAAAAACACCATAGATTAGGGTGATGTTGATGGTGGAGAAACGGGGGGCAGGAGCAGGGATATGTGGGAACTCTGGACTGTCCTCTCAACTTTGCCATGAACCTAAACCTGTTCTGAGAAATATTTTTTTTTAATCATGGATTACTTTTATCATTAGAAAAAACACAGTGTTTTACCTTAACTGTTGGGTTCTCAGAACAAGAAGTGTTTCAAAGATTAGCGACTCCAGATATAATGAGGACCCATTTGTTACAGAACGACAGGCTCGAGCCCATGCCTTGGCAAACTGCTCCTCCAGGAAGCAAGACTGAGTGTTCTGCCTGGTGGGTTACTGCCCAGAGGGAAGGGGTCACGTTTTATTTGGAGAGCAGGGAGGTGACAGGAAGCCTGTGCCCTTCCTTTCCATTTGACAAACGCTTGAAGACACGAAAATGAGAAAATCCGTAAGAATTACATTACAACAGCATTCAGGGAGGTCGCCATGGCTAGCTGCCTGCCCTGTGTGCAGCCTGTGAAAGCAATCCTATGAGCCGAATTGTACATTTCTCAGTCCTCCACAGGGGGAGGGCCTGTTCACTTCCGCCCTGTTTGAGACAAATGAGGGGGGCAGGCTCCCCTGGCTCCCCACTGCCCCACCGAGTCCCTCGCTGCACCCCTGGGTGACGGTGAGCCCGGCACAGAGCACCGGCTTCTCTCTGGCCCTGATGGCCAGACCAGGAGGAGCGCGGCCGAAACTCACATGGCACTCTGCCTGTCCAGGTGTCAGGACAAACACAAACTAAAGATAAGAAGCTGAACTCCCCTAACAGAAGTAAGGGAAGTCTCTTCCCTCTTTTTGGCAGAAAATTTACCTTAACAACTTGCAAGTGTAAGTACTTTCTCTGAAATGGATCGTTTTTTATTTTTTATTTTTTTATGTGTTTATTGATTTCAGAGAGGAAGGGAGAGGGAGAGAGAAATAGAAATATCAATGATGAGAGAGAATCATCAATCGGCTGCCTCCCGCACACCCCCTACTGGGGATCAGGCCCGCAACTCGGGTATGTGCCTTTGGCTGGAATCGAACCCAGGACCCTTCTGTCCACAGGCCGACACTCTATCCACTGAGCTAAACCAGCCAGGGCGAAATGGATCTTTTCAGAAACTAAATAAGCCTTCCCTCAGTTTTGTAACCCAGAAGCATCTTCCCCCGGGTTCTCCCCATCTCTGTGGGGAGAGAGGGGGGGGTCTAACTTCAGGGCCTGCCTTGCTCCAAGTGGTAAAGCTACCTCCTCTCATGGAAATGTGAGCTTGTTTTCTGTTTCCTCTGGATAAAGGCAACTAACAAACACAGACGGTCACCCCAAGGGCCAGGTCGCGTGAGGACACACGACGGGTGACCCGTGATGTCAGGCTCACTCACTGGAGGACGTGTTGCTGTTCATCTTGAGAACCTGGAGGGGCTGGGTTCTGACTGCAGGGCGACGTCGAAAGACTTCTGCCCTTACCGTCTCTGGGTGGATTGTCGGGGACGCACCCTGCACTCTGGTTCCATGATTCCTCAGCAACACAGTGCCCTTTCCCTTCTCCCTTTGTGGAGAGGACTTCCGGGCTGGGAGATCCTGTTCTGTTCATTCTATTTCGCCAACACCGACCAAGACAGGATTTCCGAAGCGCCAACCCTGGCACTTTACCCACAGAGCCTCCACTCACACGGAGAAGCGAGGACTGACCGCTTGCAAAGAAAATAACCCATACCCGGAACTCCCCGATGAGAGCGTCAGTCCTGCGGGAACGGGAGTCCACCACCTGGAGGGAGAGATAAATTAACTCTCATTTACAAGTAAATGTTGCCCAGACAGGGTCCAGCCCCACAGCTCTTCCCCCCCGAACTCTGCTCCAGAGATTGTGCTAAGCCGTGTTTAACCCGCACAAGAACCCTGTGAGTAGGTGCTATTATTCTCCCCATTTCACAGATGAAGAAACAGAGGCAAAGAAAGAGAGGTTACAAGACTTGTACAGAATCACACAACTCCTAAACGGCAGCGGCAGGGTGAGAACGCAGTTTGGCTCCAGAGCCCATACTTTTAACCACTAAACTGTATTGCCTTTGAGAGGAAAGGAGAAAAGAGCTGCCGGGGCCCAGAGGAAAAAAATCTTGGCCAGAAATGGGCACATGGACAAACAATCCTATATAATAAAAGCCTAATATGCAAATCGACCAAACGGTGAAACGACAGGTGGAACGACTGGTCGCTATGATGCACACTGACCACTAGGGGGCAGACGCTCAACACAGGAGCTGCCCCCAGCCCACAGGCCCAGGCCAGCCAAGGTGGGTGCCAGCAGGGGCCCTACCCCCACCCCACCCCCCATCGCCTCTGCAACAGCGGTGGCAGGGGGCAGGGGCTGGTGAGTGAGTGAGTGGCATCAGGCTGGCCAAGGCAGATGCCAGCGGGGGTCCCCTGATCGCCCTGCCAGTCACCCCACAGATCAGCCCTGATTGCCGGCCAGGCCTAGGGACCCTACCCGTGCATGAATTTTGTGCACCAGGCCTCTAATATAAGATGAAAATCAATGTTCCCGCTACAAGAATGATTTCAGGTCCCTGACCCGAGATACCTGGGGTGCTGAGCAGCGGGCTCTCCCCTCTCAGCTGCTGCCTCCATCTGAACTGCGGGAGGCATTTCTGTGACCAGCAGCTTTGAGGTGAGCCTCTGCACAGCACTCATGCCCTGGGCTTCAAGCCTTCTCTGTCACACATGTGCATGTGTGACGGGCATGTGTGTGTACACAGCCCACAGAGGACGCTCCGATCACTCAAACATACCGTGATGAAGATGGGCTCATCGAACAGCTCCGCTGGAGAGTCAAACACATTGAAGAATAGAGTCTGTTGGTTCAGGGCAAAAGGGAGACAAGTGAGTGCCTGCCGATCCACAGGCCAGGGAGAGAGTCAACCGCCCACCACAGCCCTCGGGCTAGTCCACACGGAAGTCCCAGCCCGCACTGAGCACTGGGACTTGACAGATTCTGGGAAGATCCTCCCCTGACTCCACAGAGGTCGTCATCTCAGGGACAGGGTGACAGGATGACAGGGATGTGGAGCTGTGGGAGCCCACGGCAAGAATAAGAGCTAAAACCATCTTTCCAGTTCCTCAAATAGCCTGTTCACACCTGGTCCATCTCTCCACCCAAAGTTAGCGCCGTCGGTAAACACTGAGTGGCTGGCCGGGCGTCTGCTGTGTGCTCCCTACGCAGAGGGCCCACCAGGTCCCAGCCCTAATCCCAGCGCCTCCCACCTCATTGAAGAGTGGGCTGTTTCCCTTGTGGATCCGCGTCCGCCTGGTCTGCCCAGCAGCAGTGACCTTGACCACAGGCTTGATGTTCACCCCTGGCAGCTGGCGCCCCTCGATCACCTGGACCCTGATCTGAAAGCCAAGAAGAGGCATGAGCAGGAGGAAAGCAGAAGTGGTCAGAAACACACACATCCCACTCCCACCCCCAAAAAATCAGAAATCTCAGGGACCATCCTTACTGCAGGTTTTGGGAAGGGAATTAAAGAGGAGAAATCCCGCAGGCGTGGCTCAGTGGTTGAGCATCAACCTATGAACCAGGAGGTCACGGATCAATTCCTGGGTTACAGGCTTGATCCCCAGGCAGCTGATTAGTGATCCTCTCTCATCATTGATGTTTTTATCTCTCTTACTGTCTCTTCCTCTCTGAAATTAATAAAAATCTGTATTTTTAAAAGATTAGGAGAGCCTTGTAAAAACAATCCCCACCAAGGTCCCTTGCTCCTATAAATCCCACGTTTCCACACAAGAGCTGCCAGGCTACCCAGGTAAGCTACCGGCATTAATTCCTAGCACTGGGTCAGGCATCCCTCCCCAGGTTCCTGCAGCGCTGGCACCTCGGGCCCTTTGACGCTGATGTTTTTAAGTGGCTTGAACATTCTGCAATGAGAATTATTGATCGGCTGCCTCCTGCACGTCACCCATTGGAGATCAAGCCCGCAACCCAGGTATGTGCCCTGACCGGGAATCGAACCATGACCTCCCAGTTCATAGGTTGACGCTCAACCACTGGGCCAGGCCGGCCGGGCTGTTTCCTATTTTTAACTTTAAAAGTAGTTCTGAAGAGTTAAATATCACTAAGTGCAACTATATCAAAACGGAACATTTTGTAGAAAAGCAAACAGATAAACAAAGGACCAAAATTAAAAGGCAAATAAAATGGAATGGATTTTTGGATAAAAATATGTCAAAGGGTTAATAGTTTCATTATCTGAAGAGGTTAAACAAATTCCAATTTCACAGACTCCCAGAAAAACCATGGCACGAAGGAAGGGCATGGATGCAGGGAGAGGAAACATAGCCAGACAGCTTCTTAGCTGATGCTCACACGGCATGTCCACGGACCACACCTTGAGCAGCAGGCGCTAGCGAGCCAGGTAAACTGGTTGGTAAACAGATATGCTGGATCTCTGCAGTGTATATCCCCTGCCCCCCGCTTTTATTTTTTTTAAATATATTTTATTGATGTTTTACAGAGAGGAAGGGAGAGGGATAGAGAGTTAGAAACATCGATGAGAGAGAAACATTGATCAGCTGCCTCCTGCACACTCCCCACTGGGGATGTGCCCGCAACCAAGGTACATGCCCTTGACCGGAATCGAACCCAGGACCCCTCAGACTGCAGGCTGACGCTCTATCCACTGAGCCAAACCGGTTAGGGCCGCTTTTATTTTTTTAAGAGCAAAACCAGGGCTGGGCAGAGGCTTATTCTGAGGCCCCATGATGTGACTGCCCATTGGGCACCTTCCCCGGCCCCGGAAAACCAGGCTTCCCCCAGGACCGCTTCTAAGGTCTCCCCTGAGTCAGACAGACAAGCAGGCACCGGCACTACAGCCGCGGGCCCACTAAGGAGGAGACCGCGGCCACAGACGGCCCTTACCTGGAAGTCCTGCGGCTTGTCCGACAGCACCTTCCTGGGCGCGGGGGCGCTCCTCCTCCTTTTATTCCCAGGGTGGTACGGGGGAGGGTGGGAAGCTGGCTTCTTGGGGGTGGAAGGAGCCCCCGGGCCTGGGGGGCCGCCCTGGTCCAGGAAGGGCTCTGCCTCATCCCCCGTGAGGCCCTGGTCCTCGGTGTCCTCCTCTCCTCCTGTGTCTGGGAGGAGAGGGAGCTAGTGAGACCTGGTCCCTCTGGCCCTGCCCTGGGGACCCAGCCAGGGAAAGGGGAATCCACAGGGCATGGCACCAACACTCCCCGCCCACCCCAGCCCCTCTCCATCCCCCTCGATGAGCCAGGATGGATGAGGAAGGAGAAGAGAAGCTTCCAGCAGCTGCACGTGGGGGGCAGTCAGTCCAGTTAGTCAACAGGAAGGAGAGAGGATGGCCCCCCGCCCCCTGTCCTGCAGGGTGAACCCCTCGGCCCCCCGCGGCCCACTCTCGTGAGCTGAGACGGCAGCTGTGAGATGGTTACGGGTGACAGGGTGGGATCGGGACAGCCCTGGCTGTGTCTCACCCGTGGGGGCCAGCCACTTCTTTCCAGAGTATCTCGTGTCCACAGTGCTGTCACTGAGCAGGGACCAAGTCTCTGCCCGGCTCTGTGCCCCACCTGGCGCGTGGGCGGGCACAGCCCCGGGAGGGGAGGAGGGAGTGGGTGAGGGAAGCCAGCCTAGCTCCCCTCTCCCACCCAACCCTGCGCTCCCTGCCACCCCGGTCCCACACGAAGCTCAGGAGCAGAGGCCACGTCTGTGGGGGACTGTCCCTCTCACCACCTTCCAGGCGGGACCAGGAAGTGGGCACCTCTAGGAGCCTCCCTGAGCAGCGTGAACCTAACTCTGTCAGAGCCACCTCAGCACATCCGGGGCCCTGCAGCTCCCCACCCTCTGTCCCCAGGAGCACCCCTCCTTCCCCCCTCAACCTGCACCCCAGCCGGAGTGATCTCCCCTCGCCAAGCTCAGACAGTGCAGGCCTCAACGAGACGGGCCCTGCACTGCCCCCTCTCCAAGAGCCCACACAGGGCTGGGCTCCAGGCCTGGCCTGGGGCACACGGAGACAGGGAGGGGCTCTACACGGAGACGGGCTGCGTCTGCCTCCAGGCCTCTTTACCAGGAGAGAAGCTGTAGACTCTTTTCCCACCTGTGCAGCTTCCTGCCCACCCAGCAGGCCGGGCCATCCAGGCCCCTCACTGGTAAGCCAGCCACCCTGGGCTGGGTCCTCCCTTGACAAGCCCAGCAGAGGCAAGTGGAGCGAGCTGAAGCAACCGTGGGGCTCAGTGTCTGCTCTTTTCACAAATGATAAACTACAGGCCCAGAGAGGGAGAGTGGCCAGCCCAACGTCACACAGCCACTGGGTGTCAAAGGTAAGACTGTGACTCATGTCCCCGGACTTCAACCGGAGCTCTTTCAAGGAAATTCCAGCCCTTTTGACACATGTCATCACCCAAGGCCGGCTAGGTCCAGGAAAGGGAAGCACTGGGCTCTGGGGAGTGGGTGGGGCCTCAGGCATCACCTGGGACAAGGCCCCGTCCCACAGGCACGTCCTCTACACTACAGCGCCCACCCAGGCGGAGCACACACTGTGAGCACCCGCCCAGGCACAGCCCCCTCCCTGGAGCCGGAGGGGGAGGGCGTCCTCACACTAATCCGAGTGGCACCTGGGAGCATGCCTCCGCCTTTTTCCTGCGTGGCAGAGGCAGTTCTCAGGAACCGCCCACCTCCCCCCCCCCCCAACACACACACACACCAGTGTCCTCCCTCCCCCCCCCCCCCAAGGCTGCACAGGCTGCTGAGCCCCACTGTGGCCCCGCCCCCATGCCCCGGAGCCTGGCTGGGCTTCTTCCCTGGGCCTCTCAAGTTGAGGGGACTCCTCACCAGCCATCATATCCTGGTCAGGCAGAGTCGGGGAGGGGTCCAGAGGAGTGGTGGGTGGAAGGAGGGGCACAGCTCCAGGGAGCGGCGTGTAGGACACCTGCAGGACCAGTGAGGCCTGAAAGAGAGGGGGAGGGGCAGCAGGTGGGTGCACTGGCCTCAGACCACGGCCCTCCACCATCTTTCCTGTTCCTTTCATCCCTCCACCGAGGAAGACGGCTCTGACGAGGGTCAGGTTTGCAGGAGGCTGTGGCAAAGCCGCCCCCTCGGGGTCCCTCAGCGTAAGAGCACAGAATCTGAAGTCAGGTTCCAGCACCCAGGAGCTGTAGCCTCTCTGTGCCTCAGTTTCCTCCTCTATAAAACGGGGGTAGTAATAGCAACAGCACCTTCCCTAGGGGTCCAGTGAGGATCAGATGAGTGGACAGAGCACATCATAAGCTTCTATAAATGAATCAGCAGCCCAGCGGCTCCTAAGAACTTTTCAGCTCTCAGGCCAGGCCTGACCTCTCTGCTCAGCCGAGGGCGCTCCCCTGGTCTCCACAGACAGCTCAGCCTGTTCTGCTCGGCCCCAGCTCCGAGACCGGCTTTCTGAGCCCGCTTCTCTCCCAAAGGCACTGCGGTCCCCACCTCGCCTCCCGCGGCTCCAGCTTTGGGCAGCCAAGAGGAGAGGGACTGGTCACATCGCTCAAATGGACAGGGGGAGGCTGCCTGTGTCCCCACCCACCTGACCCCACCAGGAGGGCTGCACTGCTCAAAGGGCCCTGCACCTGAAGGAAAGGCACAGTCGCACAAGCTCCCCAGCCTTGCAGCTCCTAGGCCAGTGGGGGCCTGGCCAAGCCTTCCCTGCAACCCCAGGCCCAACAGCCCTGCTGGGGTAGCCTTTCTACCGATCCAAGTAGTAAGTGCTCCATTTAACAAAGGCAAAAGAAAGCCAATTGCTATAATTCTACCACTATTTGCATTTCAATATCATTATCTCTCATAGTTTTTAAACAGTGTACAGCTCTGTTATATATAAAATGCTTTTCTTTTACTCAATGTTAGACGGTAAGCACATCCCCAGGTTTTGACAAACTCTTTATAAATGTAATTGTTAAAGATGCATAATATCATCTGAGCAGCTCTAGTATAATTCACTAGGTATCTCTCTCAACTGAGTAATAGCAGGGATTTCCAGAAGGTTCTGGAGCAAAAGCTGATTCTGAGACAGGAGATGCTCCAGGACCTGCATGTAAACCAGCTCTGGGGCTTGAACCCTCAGATTGAGGTCTGAGCAGGGGCAGCCAGGCTAAGTAAAGGCAGGGCTGCTGGGAGGGCGGGGCTCAGAACCCTGAGGAAGGAGCCGAGCCAGCTCCACATCCCAGGAGACCCTGCAGGAGGCCTGGGAAGGCAATGAGACCCTTTTACTAGTAAATATCCGGATCCGAGGCATTGCCTAGCCGCCGCTGCAGGTTCCTAAACCACCACCAGGTGTCGCTACGTGCGCAACCAGGGTGCCTCGCACTCGCATCCCAGGAGCCTGCAACCCAAAGAAGGAAAAAAAAGAGCAGCCTGGGGGGGGCTGGGGGGGAGAGCGTCCCCGCCCCAAATACCCAGACCCTCCCCTGCCCAGCCTGACTCCTGGAGACTCCAATTCAGGCTGGGGTGGATCTGGACATCTCTATTTTTCTCCACTTCATCAAAAGGCAATTATCTGTGCTCTTTGGAGAAATAACGAATTGCAGGGTGAGGCCAGAATTGGTAGAAGACAACCCTGAAACATTTTTTATGCCAGAAACCAAGGAAATAACCAAAAAATGATGGAAACATGTCAAAAGGACAAAGAGTCAGTGGCTTCCACCGGCCAAATCTGGGACAATTTAAACATGAAAATAAATGATAATTGCATTAAACCATTGACTACAAGAAAAATACATGATTCCAAATGGAAATAAATAAGTAAATAAAACAGGAAGGAAGCTTTTTTTATAGTGAAATGCCAACTGATTCACACACAAAAAAATAACTGATTTAGAATACCACCATTTAACAATCATCAACACAATAGCCCTGGCCAGTGTGGCTCAGTTGGCTGGAGCGTCATCCATTCACCGAGGGGTCAAGGGTTCAATTCCCAGTCAGAGTATATACCCATATTTCAGGTTCAAGCCCCAGTTGGGGCAAGTGGGGGAGGTAATCAATCCATGTTTCTCTCTCACCTCTCTCTCTCTCTCTCTCTCTCTCTCTCTCTCTCTCTTTCTCTCCCTCTCTCTCCATCATTGTCGATCATGGTTTCAGGTTATAAAAGTCAAAGAAAGACTGAGGAATTCTCCCAGAGGGAAGGAGACCAAAGAGTCAAAACAACTAACACAACACATGATCCTTAATTGGATCTTTTTGCTCTAAAAGACACTGTTGAAAAGGTTGGTGAGCCCGGCCAGAGTGGCTCCGTTGGCTGGAGCATCGTCCTGTACACCACAAGGTTGTCAGGCATGTTTGCAGGTTCAGTCCCCAACTGGGGTACTTATGGAAGGCAAACTGATCTCTTGAAGGCGTGGGACCCCACCTGAAATAGCTGAGGTCCCCTGACCCTGGGACCAGATCCCCTTGAAGGACACCCTTTCCTATTTCTCAGGGCTCACCCTGCCTACCCACCCCCTTCCACACCACACGGGGGCATCTGCATCTCTATGCAGAGCTGGAGCTGCAGGAGTGTAACCCCCCCTCTCCCCCACACGGCCCGGATGTGAGCACATGGGCTCTGGAACAGCCTCTGGAGAAGCAGGGAGGAGCAGCAACCCCAGAATCCCGAGACCCTCCCCGGGGTTTCCTGCGGACCCTGTCTCCTCCGCACGGAGAACTCCACATCAGCCTCCTGAAGAGCTGGCAATATGCTGGTGGCTCCAGGCGCCTGAATGAGACTGACAGCCCAGAACCAACTCCACCGTTCACATGCCTGTCAAGGAGCCACAGGGACATCCCTGGCAGCTTCCAAGGACCTAGAACCCAGGATCTAAAACACATCTCGCCACCAGGGGGCAGAAGCCAGGGGCCACTGCTTCAGAACCAGAGGTGGTTAATACTGGAGGCCTCTAGCTCCGCTGAGGATCTGAAAAAAAGGGGGCATGTCTGTGGGACCCACCCCCCGTCAGGACATCCCACCCTCACCGTGACATCATGCTTCATCCCCTCTCCCCAACTGCAGACATAACCAGAGCTGAGCTTTTCTTCCTGTGGGAGTGTGAGCTCCATGCTTTCCCAGGCCACATGACCTTGGCCTACAGCCCCCAGTAGGACCCTCTTTCAGTCCCGCCACATGACAAGCCCATTCCTCAGGTCTCCAACCCCAGCACCACCATGCAGACATCCTAGCAGTCAATCCTGTGTCCACCAACTGGGGGCAGGAACCTTAGTCACCCATGTCTGCCATCTTGGGGTCACGGTCAACAATATCACAGAATTCGGAGGGTCCTGTCTGGCCCCCAGGCTAGGAAGGCCCAAGAAACCAAAGGCAAAGACAGGAGACAACTCATCAGATCCTCCCACAGGTCACACAGCCAGGCTCCGGGGTCCTTCCCGCCCGCCCTGCTCAGCTCCACCTCAGGTCCCTGCTTCCAACACGCTTCCTCCTGGCTCCCGACCCGCCACACCCCTAGGTTCCAGGTGCACTCGTCACCGACGGGCTTTTTCTGATCTGACTCTGGCTGTCAAGGCTGAGGCGATGCCGACAGTGCCCGTGGTGCAGCCAGACCCTCATTAGCAAGCTGCTCTCCCCTAAGACATTTGTGAGCACGTGACTGCTTTCCTCCATGTGTGTCCGCACCCCCGTGGCTGCAGGCTCCCCCAGGACAGGGGAGTGTTTTCCTCTTCAGTCTGGAATCTGAGGACAGAGTTGGCATCTTCCCACGGCCCGCAGCCCCATGTGCCCATCTGAAGGGACTTAGGAGAGGACACTGAGTGACAGGCAAATGGACAGCAGCCCCCGCCCCCTCTCAGCCCTTCCAGGGTTTTCCAAGGGTCCCGCGGGCCCTGTGTTCACTCCTGTCGCCCCATCAGCGGGCTCCCTCAGCCCTCTGAGGCAGTCTGGGCTACAGCCACTCGGGGAGGGGAGCCTGGTGTGCTTGGCCCGTTGGGCTCAGCCCAGAAATCGGCTTCGATGAAAGGCCAGTGAGAAGCTACAGCTTCGGGCAAGGCTCTGTCCCCCCTGCCACATCCCCCGTTTTCTGTGCCTCCCACTGCAGTGCAGCCCCCGTCCCGGGAGGGAAGCCCCAGCCAGAGGGCCTTGGGACCTGCCTGGGGCTGCACCGTGACTTAGTGCTACCACAGGAAGTAGACGACAGTCCTGGGGCCTCTCCACAAGGAGGAGGCCCCCTCTCTCCCAGGCTGTGCTCAGCTGGGGGCTCACCCAAGCGGGGCCCAGCCCTCCTCTCCCATCCATCACCTCCGGCTCTCACACCCCCTTCTTGGAGACAGGGTCTGTGAAGGATTGGCAAGCTCTGCAGCCAACCAGGGACCCCAGCCCAGGGAAGAGAAGTGCAGACAGGCCATGGGAACCCAGAGGGAGGGGAGGAGCGGCGAGGCCTCTGGGGAGGCGGCCAGCCTGGCTCGGCCCATGGACAGGGACCAAGTGTGAAAAGCTCTGTCTGGGGGGAGGGGGGGGGTGCTCCTTTGAGCTCAGAGTGCAGCCAGTGCCGCGCTCGCAGGAACCACAGTGTCAGGGTGCACACAGGGCTACAGGCAGAAACATCTGAGCAGCTCAGCTGGGAAGTGAGAAAGCCTGGTTGGAGGCACTGGGGGCCGGACACAGAGCAAAGGAGGAGCCCCATCCCTGACTCAGAACAGCTCTCAGCAGCCGCTGATGCCTGCCCCCATTTCTCCATCAGTGCTCACACCTTCACAGCCTCTCCAGGACCCCTAACGGGGAGTTCAGATGTCCCCAGAGTCCTTCTGGACTGCAGTGATGTGATACTGTGAGTTATAATAAGAAATACATATTTGGTCTTAACACCCTGTTTCTGGCACACAGCTCCTAAGACCCTCGGAATTTCCTAAGGGATGAGAGCGGTAAAGGTGCCTTTTGTTATGTTAATGAGGTGACCCGGAAAGCTACTGGCTGGCGACCCTGTGATTAGAGGGTTGGAACTTTTAGCCCCACGTTCCCCCCACTTCCCCAGCCACCCCATCCTCCGGGGTGGAAAGAGGGGGTAGAGATGGAGTTAAAGTGTGACTCCAAACTTTCCGGCATTGTTTGATTATTCCGGTTCTCTGTAACATTTACAATAACCCAGGAATCTAGGAAGTAAAATGGTCCTCTGGGTTCTGTGAGGCGCTCTAGGAAATTAATTGAACCCAAGCACAGGGTCGTTGAAACTTCGAATCTATAGCCAGTTGGTCAGAAGCACAGGTGACAACCTGGACTTGTGATTGGCATGATGGGGAGGGAGGGGGTCGTCTTGTGAGACTGAGCCCGTAACCTGGATAATTGAGTCTATTCAAGTCCCCTGAGAGTCTGGGAGATGCAACCTCTGATGCAAGTCCCCACTTGGACATCGATTCCCTGTGTGACGTCACTCAGTCACCCTCTCTCTCTAGGTCTCATAGTGATTCCATTCAGAGCCCTGCCCAGACTGGCCACTTCTGATTCACCAAGCCAGCCAGGAGCCTCCACACACACACACACACACACACACACACACACACACACACACACAGATACTCACTCACACTCACACTCATATACACACTCTCACATTCACACGCTCACATGCCTACACTCACACCCATACACACACACTCCATGGGGCAAGGTAGCCCCACTCTGTCTGAAATAACTCAGCCCCAAACCCCCCACCATACCGAACCCCCTGAGACTCCACAGGGAGGAAGCTTTAGCTGATCGATAATTCCCCAGGGCATCCTGCAGGCTGACCCTAAGGGAAGGTCAGGAGTTCCACGGACCAGGAAGAAAGAGCCCTGCAGGGTATATTTAGCTCACTGGAAATAACAGGAGGCGAGCGATGAGGGCTGGAAATTGTCTGGGAGAACTGGGAGAGTTCTGGGAAGGCTGGGGGGGGGGGGGGGGGGAGGGGCGGGAGGACAATGGAGGAAAGGAAGGGGTCTGACAGGTCCGGGTGCCAGGGGAGAGGGATGTCTGTCTGTCTCCCTTCCCTTGTGATCTGTGACCCAGATGACTCAGCTTTTCTGGATCTGCAGAAGGAGGTTGGGCGGTGAGAAAGGCTGCCAGGGAGACTGGGGTGGGGATACCCCAGGATGCGGGGAACTTGGGAAGACATTGGTTTCTAGTGGAAAACCAACCCCAGGAAGGGACCCAGGGCAGCCAAGCTGGTGTGAGGCGAAGATGACTGAGCCCTGCAGGTGGGACCTGGCTGCCTCTGGTCCCCCTCCCCTCTCTTCCAGCCCAGAGCCCTCCCAGGTACCCTGAGCCCTGGTGGGCAGGCCCCGACCTGGCTGCTGGGAGCTGGAGTCACACAGCTGTGGGGTCAGAAAGGCAAGGCCTCGGCCCGGAAGCTGGCCTGGGCAGAGGCTCCATGAGCACTTACCCCCGTGGGCTGCTTCTTGGCGTCCAGCAGCGGGGCATTGAAGCTGGCAGACAGGCTGGGGGTGGAGAGGACCTCCCGGAGCGGGATCTTGGCTTCCCCCAGGAACCTGAGAGGAGGGAAAAGTAGAATATAGAAAACTAGCCTGTGCCCAGCTCGTCTCTCGCCACACCCCTCACCACCACCACCACCACCACCACCACCACCACCACTCCTCACCACCACCACTCCTCACCACCACCACTCCTCACCACCACCACACCCCTCACCACACCCCTCACCACCACCACCCCTCACCACCACACCCCTCACCACCACCACCACCACGCAAACCACACAGACAAGCTGATCTCCTAGATTCTAGGACCTAGAACACCAGAGTCACTTAGGACCCCTCCTCCTAGTCACCCCATTACCGTCCCTGGAGGGCCCGGCCCCTCTCCCTGCACAAGAGGGACACCTTCCCTTCCCCCAAGGTCACCTTGGACCCCCTTCTGCCCCTCTCCAGAGGCCCAGCCCTCCACCCCTGTCTGCCTGGGTGCCCCACAGAAGGGCTGTGTTGGCCATCAGACCTCAGCAGGGGCAGTCCCTCATCACATCTGCTTTGCTCCCAGGCCTCAGCAGCACATCTGACCCAGTCTACAGAGGCGTCTACACAGGTGTCCTAGAGCTCGGCCAGCAACGATTACACACGAGAAACCAACAGACCGTCCTGTCTCTGAGGGCAGGGAGGAAAGAACATCGGAGCAGGGGAGACCTGCCCCTTTCCCAAGAGCCCATGACGGTCACACCTCACACACCAGAGGCCGCATCTCTGGCTGAGGGAAGGGGGCCCCCTACACGATGGGCTCTCAGGAATCAGTAGGTCACCACGTGATGATCAGTGAAGGGCCCTTCAAAGAATGCCACGGGAAACGGTTGTGTTCTGTGAGCTATGAAATGGGCCAACGGCATTCTGCACACGCAGTGGCAGAAGGACAGCAAGTGGCCTGTGTCAACCACGACTTCGGCCTGGTGCTGGCCCTGAACTTCCGCGTGCTTCCTGCACTCAGCCAAGGCACTGCCAGGTGTCCTCTCGTCTTTTGCTTCTTCGTTTTCTTTCCTAGTGAATAAACAGCACCTCTGGTCTCTGTAACAACTGATTTGAATATGGGTTCTTATGCCCTCATGAAATGAAATTTTAATCTTGACCTAATTAGCTGATAATTTTTTATCCTCACCTGAGGCTGTGTTTTACTGATGAGAGAGAGAGAGAGAGAGAAACATCAGTTGCCTCCTGTCTGCACCCGGACCAGGGATCAAACCTACAACCTTTTGGTATATGGAACAACACTCCAACCAATGGAACCACCCAGCCAGGGCTAATTAGCTGATTTTTAAAACTGGCTGCTTACAACGTCACACCCATTAGGTGATTATTATTTTACAAAAAGAAAGAAAGGGGGGGGAGGGAGGGAGGGAGGGAGGGAGGGAGGGAGGAAGGAAGGAGGGAAGGAAGGAAGGAAGGAAGGAAGGAAGGAAGGAAGGAAGGAAGGAAGGAAGGAAGGAAGGAAGGAAAGAAGGAAGGAAAGAAGGAAGGAAGGAAGGAAACTACACATGTTGTTGAAGATGTGGAGAAATTGGAACCCTGTGCACTGTTAGTAGGAATGAAAAAGGTGCAGCCACTGTGGAAAACAGTGCAATGGTTCCCGGAAAACTGAAAAATAGAACAACAATGCGACCCAGCAACTCCACTTGTGGTATTTACCCAAAGAATTAAGATCAGGGACTCAGAGATTCTTGTCCACCCACCTTCATAGCAGCATTATTCACAACAGCTAACAGGTGGGAGCAACCCAAGAGGCTATCAGCAGGTGAATAGATAATAAAATGCGGCATACACATACAACGGATTGTTATTCAGACTTAAAAAGGAGAGGAATCCTGACATCTGCTACAATGGGGATGAACCTTGAGGACTTTATGCCAAGTGAAGTAAGACAGACACAAAAGGGTAAAAATCGTATGACTACTTACATGAGATACCTAAAGTAGGCAAGTTTTTGGAGATAGGAAGTAGAACAGCAGTTATCCGGGGCTGGGTAGCAAGGGGGAAGATGGATTAAAATTTGGTGAGTACAGGGTGTCAGTTTAGAGGGACAAAAGCATTCTAGAGAAGCATGGTGGCGATGGTTGCACAACAATGTGAATTACTTAAGGCCACTGCGCGGCACACTGTAAATGGTATGAGCAAAACGGGGGCTGCGTAAAAACCTGACAAGCTCAGGTCACAGCGCGTATCACGTCCTAGGCCTATGGCTTCCTCAGCGGGAATTAATCTACCTCCATGGAGCCCTGCCCAGCGTTCTTCCGCATCTAGGATAACATAACTTCGAAACGTCAGAGTAATTTTCCTACCCCTTGAAGGCACAGCTCCGGGCGCCAGAGCACTAGCCCACAGAGCACTTCATTGCCATCTTGTTGCCCGTGTACCACCTCTGTGTGCCGTAAATGCTCACTGCCACTCACCCTGTACCCACCCGTGTAAAGGAAGCATGTGTCTGATTTGCAGTTATCCAATCCTAGAGATTTCCCCACTTTGCTTCCTCCCGCCTCCACCACCAAGGGAGTCCATGCACCTTCCTTGCGTGTTCACCGCGTGTTCTCCTTTGATTCTGGGTGCATAACAGGGGCTGCAAAGTGGGCCCTCCCAGGAGCATTTTCTCAATCCCTTGAGCCCTTGCTTCTGGGCACGTCCTCAAAATGTGGCTCAAATAAACTCATAAACCTTTTCTTGGCTGACCCTGGTTAAATTGGTTGTTTTGTCATGTATATTTTACGATGCCAAATAAATAAACTAGCTGCGTGTGTAAGCTTCTGCCCAACAAAATCCCTCCTTTTCCATCCCCTCTGGGAGCCAGCGGGCTCGGCCACCTTGCAGTTCCCTTGCTGGCAAGGCCATACGCCTGGTGTCTGTTCAACACCCATTTTCTAACATCTCTTTAAAGAAAGGACTAAAAAGACAGGTGTTCACTAATACGCATGCTGGGTTCTAGTAGAGACCATGCTGGTAGCATCACGTTTCCTAGAATTTGGGATGGTTTGTGTTATATGCCTTCGGAGTGTGGAGCAAACTTGTCCCACAGTTCACTAAGGGCTCTGGCGTGTCTCCATCCCTGGGCCAGTGAGGGGGAGACACCTGTCCCCCGTGTGTTGCCTGAAGTGACCTCAGGACCCAGGCACGGTCAGAAAGACCAGATTGGTTGAGCATTGTCCCGTGCACGGAAGTGTTGCCAATTCGGTTCCCGGTCAGGGCACATACCCAGGTTGTGGGTTTAATCCCCAGTCAGGGAGCGTTTGGAAAGCAACTGATGGATGTTTCTCTCTCACACAGTCTCTGCGTCTGTCTCTGACTCTCTCTCTCTCTCTCTCTCTCTCTCTCTCTCTCTCGCTCTCTCTCTCTCTCTCTCTCTCTCTCTCTCTCACTGTCTCTCTCTCCCTTCCTCTCTCTAAGCATGTACTCAAGTGAGGATTTAAAAGAAAAGAAAAGGCCAGATAGTGGGTATAGAGGACCTGCATATCCATGTGACACTGGTGATCAGAGTGACCCTGTCCTTCATGGGAACATGGAGGCCGCAGAGCGGAGAGACGTGCTTGAGCAATTCCTCTTAGGGAGCCTGGCCTGAAACTGGGTCCCCAGATTCCCTGAGGGGTCAGCCTGGGGGAGCGGGAGGCAGGCGGGCAGAGGAGCAGAGGGAGCAGCAGGCCTGGTCATCAGCCACACAGACAGAGCAGAGCCAGGCCTCCCCGGCCGCCCTTTCTGGCGCCCAGCCAGCCCAGCCGCCCCCTCCCCCAGGAGAATTCCAGGAAGAGAGGCGGGAACAATGGAAGGAAATGCAGGAGGAAGGGCAGGCCCCACCCCTGCCAGCCAGGCACCTCTGGCCACGAAGAACAGCTTGTTATTTCCTCCCTTAAATGTCTTTCTGGCTATGAAATGCCCCACCTGCCACCCCTGCCGTGGACCCTGGAAGTCCCCCTGAGGAGCTGGTGGCTTCACAGGCCCCCACTCCCCTAGAAGGAAGGGCTGCGGGCAGGCTGCCTGCCCCGAGCCTCAGGAGGGGCTGCCCCTGAGTGGGCAGCACAGAACTGCTCTGGGGGAGCCGAGGAGGGACTCCCTGGGAGGTGGCAGGGGTCTGGGGCTTGATCGCAGGAAACCCTGATGGCCACTGTTCCTTCATTTCCCGGAGGATGCAGGAGCCACAGCTTTATTCTGGGGGCCTCGAGCGTGGGAGGCCCCAACACGTGACTGAGAAATAGACCCTAGGGCCCACGGCTTCCAAATCAGATACGCCCCACTCTCAGTAGGCACCAACCAGTGGCCAAGTGTGGCAGATGGGCTTCAATAAGGGTCAAATGAGGCAGGGAGGGAACTGCGGGGGGGCCTGGGGGCCTGTACAGGCTGCCTCTAGCAGCTCTGGGTGTGTGCAGAGGCCCTGCTGATTGTAAAGAAACCCTCTTGGGTCTTGACCCCCCCCCCCCTCCACTGCAGCCTACTCACAGAAAAATGCCACTGCTCTCCCCCCCCATCCCCCCCACCCCCCACCCCCGCCATCCCTCGTCACCCCTCCCGGCTGGGCTGGACTGTATTCAGGAGCTCCTGGAATGTGGGGGAAGGAGAAGCGTAGGGGCTGAAAGAGCTGCTGCCATCCAGAAACAGAAGGAGACAGAGCTGGCATGCAGGAGAGAGGCAGAGGTCAAAGCAATCTCCATATTCACAGGACACACATGTTTCCTCCACGGAAAAAGAATTCCTTCCCAAATCCACCATCCACGAGGGCCACTGCCCTGTGGGCGATGGGAAAAGAGCTATGGGGTGGTGGCCTCCAAATCTGAGCCTTACGTGTGGGGTGGGGGGAGTGAATTAATGTGGCCAAGTCCGTTTATTTTAATGAAGCACAAAGAAATCTAAACAATTTTATTTTAAAACATGGGGCCATCTTACGTCATTGTAAAAAAGAAAGCACGGGAGGCAACCCAAATGTCCATCGTGGACGAGGGGTAAACATTTCAATACAGCATGGTCCATGCAGTGGACATGGGAAGTACACTATCAACTTCTCTATGGAAAACCTTCAAAACCTGTTTTTAAAAAACGTGCAAAGGAGTGTGTACAATAGGCTACCAATACTTCGAGGAATAAAAAGCCTGGACTGAGCGCCTAATATCATGGTTGCCAGAGACTAAGGAAAAGGGAGAATGGGAAGTTCCTGTTCAATGCGTATAGAGTGTTAGTTCTACAGATGAAAGAGTGACGAAGATGGGTGGTGGTGATGGTTGCACAACAATGTGAATGTATTCAATACCATTGAACTACAAGCTTAAAAGTAGTTAAGATGATAACTGTTGTATTTTACCACAATTTTTTAAATCTACTTAAAAATTAATATGATACCTCTTGCCTAAAAAGAGAGAAATGTCCGAATCTGTGTTGGTGATTAAGCAATAACATAAGAATTCTGTAATGATAGATAAGACACGAAGAACAGTGGTACCCATGGGGGAGGGGTGAGTAGGGGGCAGGGGAGAGACAAAGATGACAGGGAGAATTTTTGCTGCATTTTTTTTCTTATAGTTTTTGTTTCTGTAACAAAAAAAAATTAAATGTTCACCATCTCAAAAATTAAATTTAAAAACGGAACATAAAACTCTTTAAAAACCTTATAATTTATTCATTCAACAAATATTTACTTAGCACATCCAGCCAAACACCGTCCTCGCCCTCATGGAACTCTAGCTCCTAGTGATCACTGCCCTCCTATAGACTGGGTGTGTATGGGATGGAGTGCCAAGTACCTTCCGTACACTGGCTGACGAAGCTGACACTGGCCCTGTGGGGTGGGTACTGTTACTGGTCAATCTACCATACAGCGAGGAAAGTGGGACTCGGAAAGGCATTTAACCTGCCTGATTTCACACAAGTAACAGGCAGAGCCAGACGCCAAACTTTGCCTTGTGCCGCACCCCAGAGCAGCTGGGACACCTCAGAGCCCCATGAGAACATGAAAGAAACAAGAGGGTCCTGGATTTGCTTTATCCATGGAAAAGGGGACCCAGCCTATAAATTTAATCTGGCCCAACTTTTTAAAAAATCCAATTCCAAGCTGTATTCATGAGCATGCCTTTTTTATTTTCTGTATTTTGATGCTTTGGTGTCTGGGGCCAGGGCTAGCCAATTTCTAGAGAGAGTAAATTCTACACCTGCAAGTGCAAACCAGCCAAGCCAAAGCCCATACGCCCACCACTATGGGCTCCTACACTCCAGGCACTATTCCCCTGCCCTGATCACACCAGGGAGGTACCACACACCTCCAGACAGCCACTCCCCTCCAGAACCTGCCAAAATCATTCAAGCTAGCCAATCCCAAACCCTCTTACCCTGCCTTGCCTGCCCTTTTCAAAGGAAGCCACAGCAAAGGCTCTGCCCGTGGTTCCCCTCACCCCTCTGGCTTCTGACTCACCCTGGTGTTTTCCTAGTGGCCCTCCATGGTACGACCCATTCTATCCTCTAAGTCAGGCGTCCTCAAACTACGGCCTGCGGGCCACATGCGGGTGTTTTTGCCGTTTTGTTTTTTTACTTCAAAATAAGATATGTGCAGTGTGCATAGGAATTTGTTCTTAGTTTTTTTTTAAACTATAGTCCGGCCCTCCAACAGTCTGAGGGACAGTGAACTGGCCCCCTGTTTAAAAAGTTTGAGGACCCCTGCTCTAAGTCAAGCATGTCAAACTCGAGGCCCGTGGGCCACATGTGGCCCACAACGAATATTTTTACGGCCCAGCCAATATAATGGTATGTAAGAAATGTTTTAATTAAAATTTCATAACTTAATTTTTACAATATCCTGTTATACATAATTATTAATAACGAACTACAACGTTCACTAATGACTGATCACTATAATCATGTTGCGTTCATTTCCCTTACGTGACTTATGCACAAGCCCACCATTTCTCTCCACTAATACCAGCAGCGAATATTTTAGCAGCCAATTGCCACGTCATTAGTCTTGGACTGACTTGTTTGGTGTGTGCAACAGGAAATATTTCGCTTTCAGAGAACAAGAAAAATAGGTTTGTTTGCGTTACACTTACTAATTTGTGCAGTTATCCAGTATCTGGTAAGTTAATGTTCAAGAAAAAATATTCATTTTTATTAAAATGTTCTATTATTTTATGTTCACAATTACTCATTTATTTCAGCCCTTTGTATTCAGCATGTCTCTATAGAAATAAACCTACGTTTCTATGAAAATTGAAGCTTTTGGTTTTTTGCAGCCCACATAAACTTAAACCTTGCTTATTTGGCCCATGTGAGCCTTTGAGTTTGACGTGCTTGGTCTACTACACTATGCACTGGAGTTTTCAGGGGGTGACTGTGAAGGCTGCGCCCTGGGAGAGGGAGCAGAGATAGAGGGTCGGGTGTAGGGTGCAGGTCTGACAACAGTATATGGATTTTTTTGTTCTATTTTTGCAACTACTCTACAATTTTGAAATTATTTCCTAAAAAATAGCTCCAGAAAGGTTTCCATGGGTCAGTTTCTCACTCTTTTTTTTTTTTTTTAATTCTCGCAGGAGGATACGTTTTTATTGATTTTAGAGAGAGAAGTGGGGCGAGAGAGAAACATCCATCTGTTACCTCCCATAGGCACCCCGACCAGGGATCAAACCAGCAACCTGGGTAAATGCCCTGACTGAGTGGAACCTGGAACCTTTTGGCGCACAGGACGACGCTCCAACCAGCTGAGCCACCCGGCCAGGGCAGTTTCTCATTCTTTATCTTTTAAACTAAGAAAAGGACATACCAACTAAAATATGTGGACACATTCGTCAATGACTCAGCTGCACCTTCCTCTCAGAGTGTCAGGCGTGACGGGAAACCCGGAGAGCCCCTGTCCCAGCCAGACACGTACACACGCACGCACTTGGGGGCGGAGACACCCGTGAGCCCTCCGGCCCTCAACCATGCGTGCCTGGCCTCAAGGAGCAGGAAACCAGGGACAGCCGGACATCCCCACCCCCCGAGCCGGCCTGGCCTCTGGCAGCCCTCCCGCCAATATCCAATTCCCTGGGGCTGCCTAGGACTCACTCTAAATAGTTTTCCACTTCAATCCAGAGAAAGAAACAAAAACTACTCCGAAAGCCAGGGATGCCCTGGATAGAATCCAGAACAAAATATAGTTTTAAAAATCCTTGGAAAATAAGGATAGCATCAGCACTTCCAAGCAGGCTGAGAACAATGGGGTGGTGGACTATAAATATTCCTGCCCAAAGAGCCCCCCAGGATTCCAGAAAGGGGGGCCTGCCAACCTGTGTGCTGAAACCCAGGGCCGAAATTGAGGCCTACGTTCCCCAACGTCTAGCCACAGCAAACCACCTCTCTGCCTCTTTAAATGTCCTTGACACCATGACAAAGCAACTGACAGGTGACAAGCATAAAACAGACTGAGGGTTAAATATACAAACCACCATGAATGAATAAGAAAAACACAAGCAACTAAAATATAAGGATAGGTAACTGGCAGAAGAAGAAATACAAATGGGCAAAAAACATGAAAAGATGCTCAACTTTACAAATAGTCAAGGAAACACAAATTATAGGGTAACCATTTTCCCCCCACGGCACTAGCAAAAATAAAAAAACTGACAGACACTTATTTTACTCTGTTGGTAGTCATAAATTAGGGCAACATGTTGAAAAGTACTCTGGTAGAATCTGGGAAATGTTACATACTCCTACCCTTGGATCCAGTAATCCCACTTCTAAAGACTGCTCCAAAAGAAAAAATAGTGTAGGGACATAGAAACATTTGGACAAAGATGTTCAAAGGATAGTCACTTGAGAGCAAGAAATTGGAAAGAATCTAAGTAGCAGTCAGTAAGGGTACTGTGGGCCTGGCCAAGCGGATCAATGGTTGAGCATCAACCTATGAACCAGGAGGTCACGGTTCAATTCCCAGTCAGGGCACATGCCTGGGTTACAGGCTCGATCCCCAGTGTGGGGGGCGTGCAGGAGGCAGCCAATCAATGATTCTCTCTCATTACTGATGTTTTTCTCTCTCTCTCCCTCTCCCTCTCCCTTCCCTTCTCCCTCTCCTTTCCTCTCTGAAATCAATAAAAATATATTTTTAAAAAATAAGGGTACTGCAGTGGGGTAAAGCCTGGCGCACCCACTTTGTGAAATACACACAGCCATTTAAAATGGGTTGATCATGCCGAAACCGGTTTGGCTCAGTGGATAGAGCGTCGGCCTGCGGACTCAAAGGTCCCAGGTTCGATTCCGGTCAAGGGCATGTACCTTGGTTGCGGGCACATCCCCAGTAGGGGGTGTGCAAGAGGCAGCTGATCGATGTTTCTAACTCTCTATCCCTCTCTCTTCCTCTCTGTAAAAAATCAATAAAATATATTAAAAAAATAAAATAAAATAAATGGGTTGATCAGTACATGCTGATGAAAAGGGTTCATGATGAGGTGACGAAAAGCAAGGTGCAGATCAATACGTAGAGCACGATCCCATTTTTGTTTAGGTAAATGTATACACATGTATGTAAACAGACACTTGCATTTGCTTAGGAAAAGGCGAGGGGGGTATGTTCCAAATTGTCAACAATGGACTCCACTGGAGCGAAGGGGAGGATGGGGAATAGGAGGGAGAACTTGCACTTTTCCCTTTATAACTTTGGTGTTGTTGTCATCTTACACCTCACCTGAGGATAGTCTCTCCATTGATCCTTAGAGTGGAAGGGAGGGGGAGACACACAGAGAGAGAAACATTGACGTGAGAGACACAGCTATTGGTTGCCTCCCACACGCGTCCCAACTGGGGCTGGGGATGGAACCTGCAACCCAGGTACATGCCCTTGTCCGGAATTGAACCCGGGAGCCTGCAGTTCTTACCACTGAGCCAAAAATGGAGCTTACTTGAGCCTATAAAAATACTTATAATTTTAAACTTGTATGGGGTTTTTTAAGTTATATATATATATATATATATATATATATATATATATATATATATATATGCCTAAGCGACCGGCCAATCATTTGACCTTTTTTTTTTTTTAATATATTTTTATTGATTTTTTACAGAGAGAAAGAGAGA
Organism: Cnephaeus nilssonii; assembly: GCF_951640355.1. Lineage (NCBI taxonomy): Eukaryota > Metazoa > Chordata > Mammalia > Chiroptera > Vespertilionidae > Cnephaeus > Cnephaeus nilssonii. Next base: position 42,840,205 of record NC_137086.1, on the reverse strand, counting down.
GGGACAGAGAGCCAGAAACATCGATCAGCTGCCTCCTGCACACCCCCTACTGGGGATGCACCCGCAACCAAGGTACATGCCCTTGATCAGAATCGAACCCGGGACCTTTGAGTCCGCAGGCCGACGCTCTATCCACTGAGCCAAACCGGTTTTGGCTCATTTGACCTTTTGACCAGTAGCTATGACACGCACTGACCACCAGGGGGCAGACACTCAATGCACAGATATGGAAACATGGAACAGGCTGATGAATCTCAGAGGGAATAGGGTAGGGAGGAGAGTGGGAAGAGATTAACCAAAGATCTTATATGCATACTAGAGGCCCGGTACATGGATTCGTGCATCGGTGGGGTCCTTCAGCCTGGCCTGCAAGGATCGGGCCAAAACCAGCAGTCCAACATCCCCCAAGGGGTCCCAGATTGCGGGAGGGTGCAGGCCAGGCTGAGGGACTCCACCAGTGCATGTATTCATGCACTCACAACCTTTTAGCGACTTGGTGACTCACTAAAGCGAAGTGGGGCTTTGAGGGGTTTACACTATTCCAAGGGCAACACTACGGTGAGTGCCTAGAGAAAAGCTTGTTAAAAGGCAGCGAGTGCTCCTAACCGGCTCCTGTGTAAATCCAGGTCTCTTCTCCACTTCCTCACTACAGGGGCTGGGCACAGTCACCCTGGGGCATGCTGGTCAGATCAAATGCAGGATTCCCTGTTAAGTTTACATTCCAGATAAACAATGGATCATTTAAGTACATCCCAGGCACTTAATTGAGTATCCTGTATGTGTTTTTGATGAAGCTGGCCACCCTCCCTGGGCCTGGCTAGACCTGGCCCGTGAGGTGCCGCAGTCAAGGTGAGCATTTTGACCCTGATGCTTTGGCAGGTGGGTGTTTTGATCCCGTGGAGACTTCTGCTTCCATGCTTGTACGCACCAGACATTTAAACCAAAAATACACTTACATTAATTAATTTTCACCAGGAAGGCATTTTCCAGAACAAAGTAACCCCGTTTGATTTGATACATTTTCTAAACAACGCAATCAAACTTTCCTTTTTTCTTCATCTTCATTTTTATTTTACCAAAATCATTGCCACTTGATACAATTGCTCTCTGTTTAAGTTTCCCAACACAGATTTAGCTCAGATTTGTTTTCTTTTTCGGGGTTCATATCAAATTTGGTTCCCTTCCATCTTGAGTTTTCTTTGGTGGAATTGTTTCTATTAAAACCCATTTTTCCAGGTCAGTGTTTACAGTTGCCAGCAAGATTCTTCCGTCAGGCCCTAACCGGTTTGGCTCAGTGGATAGAGCGTCAGCCTGCGGACTCAAGGGTCCCAGGTTTGATTCCGGTCAGGGGCATGTACCTTGGTTGCGGGCGTATCCCCAGTGGGGGGTGTGCAGGAGGCAGCTGATGGATGTTTCTCTCTCATCGATGTTTCTAACTCTCTATCCCTCTCCCTTCCTCTCTGTAAAAAATCAATAAAATATATATATTTTAAAGTCAGTTTTCATTTCCTTATCAAGTTCACCATATGCAGTCTGGGCCACGGTTATTGTATGGTGATCATTTCCACCAACAATTACATACATAAACTACTACCAGGTTCTATTTGTTCCTTAGCTAACCCATGAAGAAAATTGAAAGCAATTCCTGGCAGAAGGGCCCGCATTGCTGAACCCTGGTGCACACAGGCCTCCCCGGGCAGTTTCAAGAAGTGCTCAGCCTGCCTCCTACTCCAGTTCGTCCTCTCAGCCGTTTGCTGCAGCGCCCAGACAGGGATGTTTTCCAGCATCCAGGCCATTCTCATATGCAGGCAGGACTGGAACACTGGTCCAAAAACCTAGACCTGCAGTGTCCACCACACAGCCACCACACACATTAGCTATTTATATTTAAATTAAATTAAATGTAAGATTCCGTTCCTCAGTTGCACAAGCCAACACAGTTCCATCATCTCAGGAAGTTCTACTGGGTGGCACTGGTCCGGAGTCGAGATGAGGGGGGTCTCAGCCCAGGCTGCACACAGAAATACCCAACATCTGGGAGTTTGTCATGATGGCGGCCCCGCCCCCAACCAATGAAATCCGAATCCCAGGGTGGGGGCAGACAGTGTCTGTAAAAGCTGCCAGGGATGCTGTGGTGTGGCTGCATTGGGAACCTCTGGGCTGAACATCCCAGGGGTCAAAACAGCTGGTCAGGGACCAGGGTCCCCTCCCCTCCAGCGTCCCTCTGAGTCGCCCCGAGTAAACAGGAAGTTCGTTGTTCAGTGCAGCCTGGGATGGGAGTCCAGGACCTCCAGCTGGATTTACAATGAGCGCCTCCCAACCGTAGAAGTGGAGTTTCCTTTTATGTGCATTTCAAACCCGATGTTATCAACACAAAGTGTATTCACCCCTAGCGGTTGGCTCCGGGGTCCCTCAGGCTGAGGGTGGGTGGGGTGCTGAGCAGCCAGGAGGCAGTTCCCAGCCTGAGATTTCCCCCCTCCCTCCCACCAGGACTTTCCAAGATCCCACTCCAGGCCAGTGGACCAGTGTAGTACAGCGAGGTCACCCCAAACTGACATCAGCCGCCAGGGAAACACACAAGTGTCAAGTGCCCCAAAAGCCCTGGAGAAAGAGAGGAGAAGAGAGGTGGGGAGACCTGGTGGAGAGAAAGACTCAAAGGAAAGGGGAGTGAGGAAGGACAAAAAAGCAAAGCGAGAGACTTTGAGACTAAAGAATAAGCAAGGCATGGAGGAGAACTCTGACACAGAGGGAGGCCGAGGAGGGAGGTCAGCGAGAGGGAGAGGAGGCCGGATAGAGGGAGACCACGGGGTGAGCAGCGGTGGAAGGCTATGACCTAGTACACCAGTCATGAGCTCACAGGACACACCCCCAAAACCCCAGAAATGAAGGGGGCTGCTGCACGGCGACCCCGTGGGACCTCACAGAAGCCCTGAGGACCATCAGGTGACCACGTCACTGCCATGCCTGTTACTTCCCTGTTTGCTGCCTGACGGTCGGTGACGGCTGGGGGGCAGTGAGTAGGTGTGCTATTTAAAATGCTCATTCATGCCCTACCCAGGTTGGCTCAGTGGATAGAGCGTCGGCCTGTGGACTGAAAGGTCCCAGGTTCGATTCCGGTCAAGGGCATGTAACTTGATTGCGGGCACATCCCCAACAGGAGGTGTGCAGGAGGCAGCTGATCGATGTTCCTAACACTCTAGCCCTCTCCCTTCCTCTCTGTAAAAAAATTAATAAAATATATTTTTTAAAAAAATAAAAATAAAATGCTCATTCATCTCAGTTCACTGAATTGTTCCCATTTTCTCTTTCAAAATGAAAAATGTCACAGGGTTACTCAAGTCACTTCCCGGTATGTTTCTTACTTTCTTTTTTTTAAAATATATATATTATTGATTTTTTACAGAGAGGAAGGGAGAGGGACAGAGAGCCAGAAACATCAATGAGAGAGAAACATCGACCTGCTGCCCCCTGCACACCCCCCACTGGGGATGTGCCCGCAACCAATGTACATGCCCTTGACTGGAATCGAACCCGGGACCCTCCAGTCTGCAGACCGACGCTCTATCCACTGAGCCAAACCAGTTTCGGCTGTTTCTTACTTCCATCGCTTTAGAATTGTTATTCTCGAATTCTTTTCTCAGATGTCATGTGTAAGGGGAAAGCGCTGTGAGGGCTCACCATGAAGGCATCACCGCACCGCCCGGCACGCATCCTGCCCGCCTGCCCGCCTGCCCCTGCTCCAGCAGGTCCACCCTCACGCATCCAACATCCCAGCAAACTGCTATCCAGGCTGGGCACCCATTGGCTTCTACACGGACGCCAGAGTTCTATCATTCCCACAGGTGGCAGTGTTGTTTGGGCAACCTCTGAAATGCTTCAGATATTTATAACTCTAAGTTTACATTTGAATTTCATTTAACTCATAGTTAAATTTTTAAATTTTTACTTATTGACTTGAGAGAGAGAGAGTGAGAGAAACACCGATTTGTTCACTTATTTATGCATTCATTGGTTGCTTCTTGTATGTGCCCTGACCAGGGATCGAACCCACAACCTTGGTGTATCGAGGACGACGCTCTAATACAGAGGTCGGTAAACCGCGGCTCACGAGCCACATGTGGTTCTTTGGCCCCTTGAGTGTGGCTCTTCCACAAAATACCATGTGCAGGCGCGCACATACAGTGCGACTGAAACTTCGTGGCCCATGCGCAGAAGTCGGTTTTCGGCCTGGGCGAGTCTATTTTGAAGAAGTGGCGTTAGAACACTCAAGGGGCCAAAGAGCCGCATGTGGCTCCCGAACCTCGGTTTGCCGACCACTGCTCTAACCAACTGAGCTACCCGGCCAGGGCCAATGTTTAATTTTTAATTGCTAGAAATGCAACATTGAGATAAATGTTTGGAAAACTCAAAAATTATATTCCAATGGTTATTAGAAAGAAGTTTCTGGTAAATTGGGAACTTATGTGAACTGCTCTTCTGTAAATTGATGTTTGAGGAGCTGGTTTCCAGCACACTGGCCCTGCAGTGAACTAGTCACGTGGGAACTGGTTTTCTGGGAGCCAGCTTCCCTCCAGGAGCTGGAGGACGCCCACGGGGACCCATGAGAGGGCCCCAAGGTGCAGTGCAGCCTGGCCCCTGCTGTGACCTCTGACCCTCAGCCAGGACAGGCCATGTGTGGCACTGGCCTGGTGTCACCCTGAAGGCCAGCCTGGCCCCTGAATTGCTCACACATATGTTTATGGCCCCTGCTCTCATGCTGCCTTCAGGGTCTTAGAAGTCTCCCCACAAGGTCTGCAAAATGCTGCATCTGATAGTGAAACCGAAACATGCGTTTCCTCTGCGTGCCTCTCAGTAAACAGGCTGCCCCGCCTTGGCCTCGCTAAGCTCTCTCCCTCCACTCCAGCATCTTCAGGGAACTGAACTCTCAGAAGGTCCCAGCCCCTCCTAGGGCTTCCAGGAGCCTCTGCAAGGTGTAATGACCATGAGCAAGTTGCAGATGAGCCCTCCAACCGCAGCTCTGCTGTCACTAGCCGTGGAGAAAATTACCCCTTCTCTCAGGGCCTCAGTTTCTCCACCTGTAATGATGACAATTATAATAGTAGCATGTAACTGATTTTAAAAGATCTTGTATATAAAGACTCAGCCCAGGCCCTTGGCTAAGCTCTCAGAAAACATCAGCTGTTGTGGTTTTGCTACTATTGTCCTCAGCCTGGAATTGGAGGGCCCTATCCATCTGGGCCCATTGCTGCCTTCTCAGTTGGCTCATTTGTCATGTGACTTAGTCCCACCTACAAGGCCTTAGCCTGGCTGCCTCCATACCCAGACACCGGATGCCCTCCCTTCCTCACCTCTCTAAAGCCTACCCCAGCCTCTAAGTCAGGCTGAGTGCCCCCCCCCCCGCCTCCAGGAAGCCCTCCAGGACTACCCAGTGCTCAGAATCACTCCCTTCCTGGCCTGTAGGCCCACCATTTGTTCTGGTTGGAGGCTGCCGTGACTTCTACAAAATGTTTGCCTGTGTTGGGATAGCTTCGTGTGAGCTGACTCTAGCCCCTGCCCCCTGTGCAGGTTGGGGCTGCTGAGGCCCTGGCTCCCACACCTTAGAGCCCCACCTCGGGAAGGCCCAGTGGAAGTGGCCCCACACAGACCACGCCCTGCACCCATGGCTAGTAGAACCACAGAGAAACAGTGGCAGTTGGGTTTTTCTTGCAAGCCTCTTAAGATTTCAAACTTCCCAGGTGTTTTGTAGGCTGAGACCCTTGTCAGCCTTCCCCAGGTCTCTGAATCCTCCCTCCTTCCCTCTCTCTCCTCCCCCACACACACCCCCGCCCCCCTGCAAGGTAACACAGCCAGGCCTCCCAGGACTCAGACACCACTGACCCAGTTCCCAAACAAAGGCTCCCCTGTGAGCAGATCACAAAACAGCAAGGCCACCATGCCTGATCCTTGTGCCCAGACCTCAGTAAATGGCACCAAGAGCATGAACCCAACCCTGCCGGCACCTAACACAGCTGCACCTGCACCCCACCTTGCCCAGCAGGCACTGCTGAGCCCCTGACAGTCACAGCTGTGCGGCCTTGCAAGCTGCATCTGTCCCCAGGCCATGCCACCCACAATCAACAGGACCCTCTGCATGCTCCATCAGTCCTGCCCACCTCCCACCCCTACCACCAGCACATACAAGGCCCAGGAGCTCAGTGACAAGAGAAGGGATCACCAGGGAGCCTGCTTTTGCCACCACAATTTTGCATCTGCTATTCCCCCTGTCTGGCAACCGTCCCCTGCTACCTAAGTGAAATACCAACAGAAAACACCACCAGAGAGGAGTGCGGTCAGTGGGAAGAGTTATTACCGTTCCGACCTCCAAACCACAAATCTCACCTCCAGGCCCACCTCTTCCATGAAGCCTTCCTTGAGAGCTCCCTGCTAGTGGTGTGCCTGCCTCCCGCATTGTGGCAGTGTGTGCTGCCCTCTCCAGTCTGGGCAGGGCGAGGAGAGAGAACCACGCCCAGGCGTCCCTGGGCTGGAGCAGGACACAGGGCGCCTTCTCCTCCCCACTCCCTGGGCCACAGGCTGTCTGTGCAAACCCATGCACACTTCATTCCAGCCCATCACCTTCCCTGCAGCCTGGGCAGCTCTCAGGTTTACCCAGGGCTGCGTTTCTGCGGCTGCAGCCAGGCAGCCAGGAGAGGCAGGTGCTCAGTAAATGCTGAGTTGAAACACCAGCTCTCTGGGCCCAGATTCTGGAATATATGTCCACCATGAGCCTACCTGTACCTGCAGGCCACAGAGACCCCCTTGCCCGCCTCACCTGTTCCTCCCCATCGTCTCATGGTCTTTGACCACCACATGAAGCTCAGAGCCCTGGTCCAGGGGGATGCCCTTGAGGTCCCACTCAAAGCCCTGGAAGAAAAGGAGAAAAGACATCTCACTTAACCTGTGGCCCCCGAGGAGAAGAGACTGTCTCGTTCACCCTGGTCCTCCAGGGGCACTGAGCAGGCAGCCATAAATGATGCTGGTGGATGGGTGGGTAAATGAGTGAATGAATGAATGAATGAATGAATGGCAGGATCCCAAAGAATCAGGGTGACAGTGAGAGCTGAAGAGAGGAGGCCAGACTCCCATAACCCCCTCTCCAATTCAATTCCACCAATCACCAGGCCTAGGAGCACCGCTGGGGAAAATGCCCGGGATCCTGCAGGGTCCTCAGGGGCCAAGACCACTGTGCTCATCCAGAAGCCAGGCCCCTCCCTGCTGGGCAGCAGGAGTTAGTGCCTCATTGGGGAGGCCCAGCCAGAGGCCCCAGGACCTTCCTCAGAGCAAAGGCTCCCCTGTGCATCCCAGCCCCATCCACAGAAGGCATCCAGGGCTTCCCGAGGACCAGGGAGGCCTATGAAGGGAGCTGGTTAAGGCCAAGGGCCAGCAGGAGCCAGAGGTGGGCATTGGGCAGGGAGAATGGCCTGTGTAAGGGAGACAAGACAGGCCGGAGAGCCCCTAACCACCCTCTACCTGGCTGACAGAGCTGGAGGGAACAGAGATAGACACCTACTCCTCCCCAGGCCACACCCACCTCTGTTTGCCTGGCATGCCAGGCCACCACCCGTCCTCCCAGGTTCCCAGCGCCAGGAGGATTTAGTTGGCACACGGGACCACCATACCTCCCCTCCTTGACAATACCACTGAGAAAGCCCCCTCCTGCACGAGCCCCTGACTTGTCCCTACAGAGGCCGTGGCAGCAGAGAGAAGAGGGAGGGTGAAGAAACGCACATACCTCATTCCACACAGGGTTCACGTTGTTCTTGATGACTTTGGTTCTCTTCTTCACCCCTATGAGAGACACAAAGAGGGAGTGAGAGACTGTCCCAGCCCTGCACCTCCCATCGGGAGGGGCAGCTTCTCAGACACGCACTGCAGCTCACCTGCCAAAGGAAACCTTACAAACCAACGGCTGCCCTGAGAACCCCCCCAGTCCGCATGGATGCCCAGCGCCGATTACCGACTCCTCTCAGCTCTGGGATGGAGAAGCAGCAGCCCAGCAGAAGGCTGTTTTTAAAGGAAAATACCCAGGCTGACTTTTCTTAATGATTTGAAATTGTTATTCCTGACTTTTTCTAAAGAAAATTTTTCAATTGCACGTTTTCTGGCTCTAAGAATGAATGATCTTCATTGAAAAGATTCCATTTTTCTTTTTCAAGCCATCCACCTCCACATACTATATGATTCCATTTACATGAATGTCCAGAATAAGCAAATCCACAGCTAAGTACTTTCCAGGGGCTGGGGTTAGATGGGAATGGGGAGTGAATGCTTAACAGAGGTTTCTTTTTGGGGTGATGAAATGGTCTGAGGTTAGATAGTGATGATGATTGTACAGCACTGTGAATATACTAAAAACTATTTAAAATGTACACTTTCAAATAGTTAAAATGGTGCATTTTAGAGCATGTGAATTTTATCTCAATTTTTTTAAGTATATTTTTATTGACTTCAGAGAGGAAGGGAGAGGGAGAGAGAGATAGAAACATCAATGATGAGAGAGAATCATGGATCAACTGCCTCCTGCACGCCCCACAGTGGAGACTGAGCCACCAACCCGGGCATATGCCCTGACCAGGAATCAAACCGTGACCTCCTGGTTCATAGGTCAATGCTCAACCACGGAGCCACGCCAGCCGGCTATCTCAGATTTTAAAGGATCCAGCTTACCCTGGCCTTGAAGGGGTCTGTCTGAGCGGGCTGTCCCAAGGCAGGTCTATGTGTTCACGAGGGCTGGGATGAGAATAACGCAGAATGGTTGGGGTAGAAAACAAGAACTGACACTGTGGTGGTGATCAGACCCACAGCGCCCCAGATGACAGCCAGAGCCTTCCTCTGGAGGCCTGGGCATGAGAAGCCGCTAAGCATACCCCACTCTTCCATTAAGCACCCCAACAGCAATAGTTGTGCTCGAATGGGTGACTAAATATGTTCAGCCAGACCCAGAATTCCTATGTGGGTTGGATGGTGAAGATCACACTGTTCAACCCCACCTGTGTGAGGCTCCCCAGGGAAAAGCCCTTGGTCTCCGCCTGCACTGCTCAGCTTTTACAGAGTCTGGGCCATGAGAGCCCCTCAAGCCTGGGAAACTTCTCCCCGGACCCCCGGGCCTCCTCGGAAGCCGAGCAGTGTCAGCGCTTATCTGGTTTCCATGAAGTGCAGCCTCCTGAGGGGTCAGCCCCATCTGGGACGTTTCAGAGCAGAAAACAGAGGGAAGCAGAGAGGGTTCAAGGACACGAGCAAGGTTTGGGGGAGGATCTGGAGGAAAGAAACAACAGAGGAAGAGCAAGGAAAGGAAAATCATGGTGAAAGAAACTTCTGAGGGAGAGAGGCAGAGCAGGGCCTGGCAGATTCTAAGGCAATTCTGTTGAAAATAGTTGCTCAGCTTTGGCAAGTCTCCTTGGAGATTCTGACCAACATCCCCCAATCGGGGAGCGTGAGTTCCCAACCCCCTCTCCCCGCCTGTGGCAAATCAGGAATGTAGGAAAAGAACCTGAACTTTGGAATGGCATAGATCACCATAGAACTTTTTTTTTTTTGAGGGGGGGAGAAAATAGGGCAACAGTTCTCAAACATTCTGGTCACAGGACATCACTCTTAAAAAGTATTGAGGACCTTCGGTCGCTCTCACTGTAGATGTTAACACAGTGTAAAGGTAAATAGCATCTTAGTGATTCTGTGAGGACAGTTTTGACCTTGCTGACCTCCTCAAAGAGTCTTGGACACTTCCCAGGGGTCCATGTAACACTGAAAAACCTCTTAGGAACCTTATTAAACCCTTTACCCTCTGTTTCTTCATCTGTAAGATCATAATAATGCCTCCCCGTGGGGTTGCTGTGAAAATTAGACAAGATAGGATGAGTGAGGTGCCCAACACACAGCATACTCGTTAAACGTACGTTTACCACCCCTCCCCTCCCCTCTGTGCCCCACCCGGAAGCATTTAGTGAACTCCTACTGATTCTTCAATACCCAGCTCATTTTCTCCTCTGATAAGCCTCCCTTACGGTTGTAAGCTGTGACCACAGGTAGCAGACTAACTGTGTGCTTCTATGGCTGTCCTCCCAACTGGACCATGAACTTCAGAGGGCAGACACCACGCCTTACCATGCTGGTAACCCTATACATAGCGAGGTCCCCAGTAATTGGGCGCTGAATGAATGGGTCCTTTTCCAAGTTGGTTGCACGTTCACTTCCTCACCAGAGGATGGAATCACTGTTCTGAGAGAACGCCATAAGACTGCATTAACAATATGGCTGTGCATCAACGAATGGAGGGGATGAAAGGAAGCACAGGGGGAGGGACGTCCTGGGAGGGACACCAGTTTTCTTATCAAAATGGCCCAGGTCTGCCCCGGCGGAACCACTCTCAATCTCCTTGTGGGCTCTGCTGGTGTGGCTCCAGCAGGCATAAGCCACATGGCTTTGGAGTCATTCAAATAACAGCCACTACTGTGTGGCCTTAGGGAGGGCTTATAACATGTCTAGGCCTTAGTTCTCTCAGCAATAAATTAACAATGGTGAGTGCCTACTTTATGGGGTTTGAAAGGATATAAGATGCTACCTAAGCATCTATGTCCCCTCCTCTATCAATTCCTGGGATCTACGGGCGTGACATGGAAAATTCCATCTGCAGCCTCTCTTGAGTTGTGCGGTTGGAAGCACTTCCTGGTGCTCCTGACTAGTATTAATTAAGGAGTGTCTGTGTGCCAAGCCCCGTGCAAAACGGCTTTTGGTTTCCATTTCCTGCCTTCCCTGAGGATGACGGGAACAAAGGCCCTCAACTAGATTTCACTAAGTCCTGGTTAGAAGGGCCAACTCTGGACCCTCTGGATGACACTGAGGGGTCACTGATGGGCACTACAGCCCCAAAGAGGAGCAAGAAAGAAATGAAACAGTAACCCAACACAATCACATGCCTTACAGGCGCCAAGAAAGGGGAAGGCACGCTGCTAATTAGGAAACAGTTCCTTCCTCATCATGAATTTAGACTTGTCCTGTCCTTGCTAATTAACTCTGGCCTTAAGAGTGTGGTTTTATGCACATATAATAGACTCAATAATGAAAGATACAGAAGAGCTCGCAGCTTATGCTGGGGATTGGGAGAGGGGATATGCCCTCTGCCCAGGTTGCTCAGCAGAATTGGGGACCAGCAGGCATCCATGGGAATGGTGCTGAAGTCATGGGGTGATCCTCCAGACTGAAAGACTCAGTGAAGAGGAATAAACCTACTCTTCTGCTCCCCATGGCAATTCGTCACTTGTTTCCTCAAGCCTAACCCACACAACTCGACCCCACACTCCTAGACCGCAATGTCCCATGATTGCACGGTGGTGATTTTCAATCTACTCACTGGGACCCAATAGAGGGCCATGGCATCAGTTGAGTAAGTTGACCAATCTGTCTTTTTAATGACAGGGCAGACTAGAGAAGAAAATCTCAGAGTACGTCTTTTGTCAGAAAAGTACTATTACTTAAAACTTTTGATTATATCAATGATTCTCTCATCATTGATGTTTCTATCTCTCTCTCCCTCTCCCTTCCTCTCTGAAATCAATAAAAGCATATTTTTTTAAAAACTTTTGATTATATTTTCACATATATATTTATCTAAGTGTACTGCAACTTAATGTAAAATATGAGTCTTGTTGTATGTAACAGTCCAAAAAGTTTGAAAATATTGCCTTAAAGGAAGATTGTCTGAGGAGAACTAGAGAACAAAGAAATCACCATCCTGGCCCTTGAGTGCCAAGAGCCAAGGTGTGTGGCAGGAATGGTGTAGAACACGGTCCTGGTCCCCCACTGAAGCCAACGCCAATAAAGACCATGGGCTGAGGGAGGGGACGTGAGGAGGGCCTCAGAGACAGGTAAGAAGCCAGACCATTCAGTCCCAGCTGGGGACCACCTGGCTGAGCAATCTCCACTGGCAAGAGCCCCACGTACATCCTGATGTGGCCATGGCCTTGCATAAGGAGCCCTTCTGCTCATCACCTAGTAACGTCCCCCTACTAGTGGCCAGGGTACTGTGTCCCCCAGTGGTCTGGGACCATCTTGTGTGGACAGATACCTTTCAGAGACCCAAGATGCTTGTTAGCCCCCCAGGGTCTGGACACACACAGGGGTTACAGTGTGGAAGGAAGCACCGGCCAGCTGTCAATCTCCAGTAGCCAAGACAGGACAGACCCCTGGCCCCCTAACTCAATTATAAAGGTAACGATACATTTGGGAAGCAGACGAAACACTGGGTTTTGTGACACTGATGACAATGGGATCTTTGGGGCTGATGGGATCACAGAGAAGACAAACTCTAAGGCAGGGTGCTCACTGAGGGCGCACACCACAGTCTGTACCGTGGGAGAGTTTCATGCCTGACGAAGGATGCTTTAAGGAAAGGCTGAGGAATACCGGTCCATTTCCCTTTGCATCTCTAGGTACCAAGGCCCAAATGTCCATGGACAGATAAATGGATAAACAGAATGTGGAATAGCCATTAAAATGGAATATTATTCAGCCTTTAAAAGGAAGGCAATTTTGACGCATGCTACCAGATGAACACTGAAAACATTATTCTAAATGAAATAAGCCAGACACAAAAGGACAAATATTATATGATTCAACTTAGGTACCTGGAATGTCAAATTCATAGACACAGAACGTAGAATACAAGTTATCAGGAGCTGGGGCAGGAAGAATGGGGAGTTGTTATGTAATGGGCATAGAGATTCAGTTTGGGATAATAAAAAAGTTCTAAGGATGGATAATGGGCATGCTTGCACAACAATGTGAATGTGTTGAATACCACTGAATTGTATTTAAAATGGTTAAAATGGTAAATTTTGTTACGTATATTTTACCACAATAAAAATAATTTTAAGGCCCCAGGAAGTGAAACAACTCAACACTTAGAGTTGCTGTCCCTAGTGTGTGAGGGACACTGACTTTCATGAGGGGAATGATGTACAAAAGTATACAGATCTTTTCCCATACCTGTTATGTGCCTGGTACAGGCTGGGGGCAGGATCAGTTAAAGGGGGTGCAGATGCCACAGCCACCCTGCCCTCATAGCCAAGCAGAGAAAGAAGCAACCCCACTTCCTGGAGCTGAAGGTGTCGGGAGAGGACCTGATATTCCCCAGGCTGGCCCACTGAACCAGCATCCCGGCAATCACTCCGTGCATGGTGCCCCCCACATTGATCTGGTCCAGCCCTGGGGCCAAAGGAGGGCCAGCAGCTTCTATGGCCCCCCAGGAGCCCTGAATGTCCATGTAAGAAGTGCAGCTACTCTGCTGGAGGGATGTGCTAGAGGCAGAGAGGCCCAGGGGTCTCCACACCTGGGAGGGTGTGGGACTAAAAACAGGGACAGCCACAGGCTATATAAAAATCCAGCAGGGCCCTAGCCAGTTTGGCTCAATGGATAGAGTGTCGACCTGCAGACTGAAGGGCCCCAGGTTTGATTCCAGCCAAGGGCACATGCCTGGGTTGCGGGCTCAATCCCCAGTAGGGGACGTGCAGGAGGCAGCTGATCAATGATTCTCTCTCATCATTGATGTTTCTATCTCTCTCTTCCTCTTCCTTCCTCTCTGAAATCAATAAAGAAATATTTTTTAAAAAAAAATCCAGCAGGGACCCAAAGAGGTATTTATATGCCCATATTCATAGCAGCATTGTTCACAGTAGTTAAAACGCTTAGGCAGCCCAAGCGTCAACCGATAGATAAGTGGATAAACAAAATGTGAGATGTACTTACAATGGAGTATTATTCAGCTTTAAAAAGGAAGGAAATTCTGACACAAACTACAACATGGATGAGCCTTAACCTTTTGCACTCGGATGTCGAGTGTGACTCGACACGGTTAGCATTAGAATAAAGGAATCGAGACAAAAGCAAGTGAGTGCAAAGGGTTAAGGACATTATACGAAGTGAAATAAGCTTGGGGAGGGGGACGGGGAGATATTATTTGACAGGTATAGAGTTCAGTTGGGGAAGATGAAGGAGTTCTGGAGATGGATGGTGGTGGTGGTCGCACACAGTATGAATGTACTTAATGACACTGAACTGTACACTTGAAAATGGTTACGATGGTAAATTTTATCACAAAATTTTTTTTAAAGTCCAGGTGAAAGATGAGAGGACACAGGCTGTGGGGCTGGGTGAGGAAGGGGTGGGGGAGTGGCAGAGGATGTCTCGGGTTCTGACAGGGGTGCGTGGCTGGCTGGGGGTGCCAGGCACCTAGAGGGACGGCTGTCTCTGTCCGGGGTGAAGGACTTGCTGTGGGGAGCTGTGCAGCCCTTCAGGTCCTGCAGGCAGCCTCTCTTTTGTTCCTCAGTGTTTACTGAGGACTTGCTCTGTACTGGGCACTTTCTTGACAGTTCATTAGAACACCCAGCAGACCAAGACCGTGACAGACATTCGGAATGTCAGCAAAAAACAAAGGCAGAGGCAACTGAAAGGAGAAAAGGCAGCCGTGGCTCCCGCTGAAGGGCCGTCTGCTCTGCATCCTGGCACAGGTCCCCCAACACAGTCTTTGCCCTGACTCAAGCCTGGGCACCGCAAGAACTGGGCAGCTGTCATTTCCCGCCCTGCCCAGCAGAAGCCCTGCCCTCCTCACCCTCAAGAACTCGTACTCCATCTCCATCTTTTTAAATCCTAACGGAAACCCCACTTTCCCAGAAACACGCAGCCAGGAAGGGGTGGTGGTGGAATGTACTCTGAGAGGGGTAATCTTGAAGCTCAAACGGCCAATTAGAACTGGGGAAGACATTTGAAACATCTATGATGAAATGTTAATGTTCTTAATATATAAAGAGCGTTGCAACTAATTAAGAAAAGGACAAGCACTGAAGCCCTCTCTTAATGGGTAAATTAAAAGGCAATCCGGGCCCTGGCCGGTGTGACTCAGTTGGTTGGGTGTTGTACCGTGCACCGAAAGGTTGCCAGATCCATTCCTAGTCAGGGCACACGCCCGGGTTGCAGGCTCAGTCCCTACTAGAGGGCATGCAGTAGGCTGCCGAACAATGTTCTGCTCTCGCATCCATGTTTCTCTCTCTCTCTCCCTCTCCCTCTCCCTCTCCTTCTTCCTTTCTCTCTCTCTAAAAAAAATCAATAACTTTTTTTTAAAAAAAAGCAATTCAGTAAAAATAAATTCAAATAGGTAATAACTTGGAAATATCACAAATGCTATTTGAACCTAAGAAATTATTAAAGAGATTTGCATGGTACTGCTTTATGTTAGCAGGATTAGTATAAGAAAACAAGGCCCCATACTCCGCTGATGGGAGGGTAAAGTTGGTACAGATTTTCAGGAGAGCAATTTGGAAAATGCAGCAAAGCCTTAAATATGTAAACCTCTGACACAGCAGTGTCACCTCCAGTATATACCCCCCAAAATAATTAAATATGTGGGCAAAGATTTAGACACAAGGATAATTCTAACAGTGACAGTATCATTTAAGTACTGACTATAAATATAAAATATTTGGTATAACCTAAATATTCATCAATAGGAAGTTGTATAACTGAATTATGGTACATCCATACATTAAAATACTATGCAGACATTTTTAAAAGGTGTGGAGAATACTGACTGACATAGAAAAATGCCCCTGGTGTACTGCTGAGTGAAAATGTAAATTGACAAGCATTTGAGAGAAGCTATTACTCGGGAGAGAAAGGCAAGGGGTCTGGAGGTCTCTGGTGGGAGGGTGGGGCCCAAAGACTCCATTCCTTGACCTGGTGATATATGTGGGTATTCTCTTCATAATTTATCCATCAAAGCAGGGTCTCTCGATGTGGGCACTATTAACACTGAGGCTGGATATTTATTGTGGGAGGGGGCTATGCACTGCGCGATGTTTAGCAGCATCCCTGCCCTCTACCCACTAGATGCCAATAGTGGGAGCACACGCATGTGGGTACCACCACACCCCCCTCCACACACACCCCCAGTGATGACAACCCAAAATGTCTCCAGACAATGCCAAATGTCCCCTAGAGAACAAAATCACCCCCCGGTGAGAATCCCTGCATTAAAGCATACATTTGTATTTTAAGTCCTTTTACTTGGGTCTTAAATTTCACAACTAAAATGGCTTTATTTTAATAGGAAAAGATATATTAGAGGATATATGTCAATTACTAAAAATTAATTCAAAGTGCCAGGATTCGGGGCCATTTATTACTCTTGCCTCACGCCTCTCTATATTATATCCTTTTATACACTGAGTGCATATTATGTTCTCAAAAAGAAGGCAGAGGCTATTGTCAATGCTTTAAAGGCACCTCTAATGTTTAAAAAGCCAGGTTCAGAGAATCCAGTATCTTCTTAGCCCACCTTCCCTACAAAGGGGAGTCAGGTCTGCTCCTCAGGTGTATCTCAACCTTCAGGCAGTTCTATGAGATTCCCCCAGGCTCCTGTCTAAAGTCTAGAGACCTCCCAGGAGATTGAAGGGAGAAGAGGGGGAGAAAGGAGTGGGGTTAGCTGGAGAGACACAGGGAGAAGAGGGGGAGAAAGGAGTGAGGTTAGCTGGAGAGACACAGGGAGGCTGAGAGAGAGAGAGGAGACAGTAGTGATTCAGTTTTCTGGCTTGTGGGCCCTGGGAAGCCAACAGAAATTCACCCAGTGGGGATACAGGAGATCCGAACTTCAAGGAAATAAAAGTCTAAGCTTCAGGTTTTGTTCTTGGATGCGTCGCCAACATCTGGAACATCACCCAGCCTCTAGAAGGTGCTCAATAAATATGTGTCCAATGAACTAAATGCATGAATGGAGGGACATAATCACATTACAGGACAGAAAATGGGCAGGGCAGAAGAAAGGACAGATCACTAAAAGCTACAAGAAATTAAGCTGTTCGTTCACAAAGACCATTAGTCAAAAGTAACTCTACAGCCCCGCAACTCAAGGTAGTTTTAGTTAACTAATTAGTACAGGAACAAAGGAATGATAAAGATTCATTAATCACCTCTACCCTGAAGCCCTGAGACAGGGAAACCAAAAAAGTACTCTCGGGTCGGGCCTTCCAAAGCCCATAGTCTATTTTGGGAGGCGGGTCCTGAAATTACATCCGAGGCTGGAATGCTGGGGGAACAACTGCTCGGAAAGTGGGGCCAGCCAGGCCCATGCGCTTGGGGCCCCAGCCAAGCCCAGGGCGAGGCTGGCTTCCCTGCGAGCAGGCCACAGTCCCATCTGTGCCCATGAGGGGGTTGGGCTCAAGGGTTCTCAATCCTGACAGCACATCTGACACATTTGGAGTCTGTTTAGAAACACCTGTATCTGGGCCCCGCCTCCCAGAGAGAGGAGGGGACAGGGAGGCTGGCAGTGAATGTGTTTAAAGCTCCCCAAGTGACTCTGACGTGCAGCCAGGTTGACTACCCCCGGCTAGGTGGTCTGTAAGTTCTGGGTCCGATTCTAACGGCCTCCCTCTCTAAGCATCAGCGCAGCCCCAAACTCCAGCATGAATTCCCCCTGGGAAAGGCGGGGAATGCCACCTTGATTTCACCTTTCACATCTCCCACCAATTTCTCTCCAGGTGTGTTTCCAAAATGGAAACAGGTGATCAATGCTGGCTTTCGGGACCTCTATGGATGGGACCCAGGAGTCTGTCTTTCGGGCACAGGAAAGCGTGAAGACCACTGTCCCAGGCTGCGTGATGGCCGGAGGCTGGACCAGAAAAGGCACAAACCCTTCAGAGCACCTGTCTGCACCCAGCCCTGGCATTCTGGTGCTAAGGACAGGCCGCTGCTCTCAAGGAGTCACAAGGCCCTACGTGCGGAGCTGAGTACTGAGCACAGACCTGCTGGAGTGAGTGTGCTAGCAGACCTAACCAGGCACTGTGCCTCCGGAGAGGAGGGACTAATGCTAGCCAGGGGAATCCTGGGTGCCTCCCTGGAGGAGGTGGTATTGCACTGGGGCTTTGAAAGACTTTGAAAAATCGGATATGTTATATTCTAGATTTCAGTTTTGCTCGGGGCTTGTCAGTGCATAAATAGTAAGATGGTGTAACGAGTGGCACATGTTGTAAAGAGATTGGGGGAGGACAGCAGCCATGCAGGCAGGGTACCTGGCCCAGAGCAACAACCAAGAGGGGGCCTCAATAGATTACCTATTAAGTCACCTACCTGACTCATGGGTACTGCCCACTTCAACACTGGTAGCTCCCTGCCATAACCACAACCTGGACACATCATTTAACTTCCCCATGTTGCCATATCCTTATCTGCAGACTGAGATTAGCAGCTACCAGAGACTGTTACAGAACCAGGGAAAGCCCACCTGACAGAGCTCAGTGGTTGAGCATCGACCAATGAACCAGGAGGTCACAGTTCGATTCCTGGTCAAGCCATATGCCGGGGTTGTGGGCTCGATCCCCAGTGTGGGGCGTGCAGGAGGTAGACAATCAATGATTCTCTCTCATCATTGATGTTTCTATCGCTCCCTCTT
Source organism: Cnephaeus nilssonii (assembly GCF_951640355.1). Taxonomy (NCBI): domain Eukaryota; kingdom Metazoa; phylum Chordata; class Mammalia; order Chiroptera; family Vespertilionidae; genus Cnephaeus; species Cnephaeus nilssonii. The sequence goes on along the minus strand of NC_137086.1, from coordinate 42,821,733 downwards.
CCTTCCTCTCTGAAATCAATAAAAATATATTTTAAAAAAAAAAGATAACCAAGGAAAGAGAGCTGTGAACAGCCCCAAAAGAGTTCCAAAGCATCCGAGAGAACAAGGCTGACGTGAGCCCTTGGGCTCAGGGTCCTTTGGGAACTTCTTTTCCAGCCAGTGGTGGCCTCACAATTTCTGCTCAGGAATGGCTTAGGCAAAGTCTGATGGACAAGAGAGAGCTAGGAACCTTGTCCTGAAGTTGCATTTCATAGTGGGCTCGCAGGGATGTCACCAATTAATGAAAATAGCAGTTTTCTAAAATGTTTCAACTCACACTTCTCAGAAGAGAAATACAATGTAAATTATCCCGTAACAAATAATTAAAGCTGCACATAGTTCTCACTTGGCCAAACTGTGTCTTCCATCTGTGGTTCTTAGGATTTGTGGGTGCTTGGGGGGCAAATGGAGATCCTGGGTCAGAGCTGAAAGTGCCCCCATTGTTTTCCAGCCTCATGAAAACACCAGCCATTTCTTCCTATAGAGTTGACCATCTTTTGTGATACATATATTTTTTTAATTCCACAAAAACCACAGGATATGCATCCTGGTAAGTGGAAAACTCTCTCTCCCCTCCTTATTTATCTTTCTTTACAGAACTGGGGTCCTGACTCACAGCCATTGTTCCTTCTCTTAATTTTGACAGATCCTTCCTCTTCCCTTTCCCCTCCTAAGACACCTCCACCCATGGGAATGATTGCCTTAAAGTAGGGGGTTAAAGGTGCCTTGTAAGACCGTAAGACCGGGGTTGTAAGTCTTTTGTTGCCCCAAACACAGAGCGGGGGGGGGGGGGGGGGGGCGCACTCTTATCTAAGCACCAAATGTAGGTACTTAGGCTCTTGGAATTAAAAAAAAAACACGCCCTTGACAACCCTCAAAATCCTTGTATCAAGGCCATATCTAACCTACTGAGACCTGATGCATTCAATAAAGATAGGCCAATGAATGAATGAAATAAAGATTCAAAGCACACCAGTCTACAGGCACAGACAAGGGCTCGCACTTTACTCCCTCTGGGTATCGGGTAGTTGTAACCGTAGTCCTGGCTGGTATTTCTCAATGGTTAGGGCACCTGCCCGAGCATCTAAGGGTCACAGGTTCGATTCCCGATCAAGGGCACATACCTGGGTTGCAGGTTTGATTCCCGACCCTAGTTGAGGTGCGTATGGAAGGCAACCAATTAATACCCCCTCTCTCTCTCTCTCTCTCTCTCTCTCTCTCTCTCTCTCTCTCTCTCTCTCTCTCTCTCTCAAAAAGCAATAAAAAACATTTTTGTAAGTGGTAACTGTTGACATATTACAGCACATGCACTTTTCCCAAATCTCAGAGCACTGTGGCAATGTGCTGTTTCATCCTCCTCGCCTTCTGCGGGAAGACGGGGCTGAGATTCCTGTCGCTGCTGACAGAGGAAGAAAGCTGTGGCTGGGACTAGGGTTAGTGCTGGAGCCGGGGCTGCAAACCATGCGGTGCGGTCGGAGAGGCGGGTGGCGCGGGCGCGTGGGCGCGGTGGCCAAGGGGCTCTCACCTCGGAAAGTCAAGCTGGCGACCGGGTCGCTGCGGTCCTTCTTCACACAAGGGAGATTGCTGGCCCTCGCCAGCAGGCAGCACAGCATGGTTCTGGCGCCGGGGGAGCGTAGAGGCGCGCGGGCGGGAGGGGAGCGGGCGCACCGAGCCCGGACACCCACCGAAGGGGAGCTGTTGCCTTCGCCGCGCCTCCGCGGAGAAGTCCGAACGCCTGGGAGAGGCCTCGGGGAGGACACCGGACACTGGCTGGGCGGACCCTCCCCACGGCGGGCGGGGCGGGGCAGGGGGCAGGCGCGCGCCCGTGGGAGTCCCCGCCCGCGTCCGCAGTGACAGCGCCACTGACGCGGGAAGCACCGCTCCGCGGGGCCGCAGGCGTACGCACACGCCGGCCTTGCTCGCGGGAGCCCCCAGCGTCCGGGACTCCCCGCCCAGCCAGGCTCCAGAGCCCCGTGCGCCTCCGGGCGACTTCCCCGCCGCCGCGCACGGGCTGCGCTCCTCCCCGCTGCGCTCGGGCGGCCGGCAGGCCGAGGGCGCTGGGCGGATGGCGGCGCGGGAGAAATGAGCGAAGGCGCGGGAGGGCCGGGAGACCCAGCCTCGGGGACAAAAGTGTGTCTGCGGGAAACTGCAACTTGGCGCGAGCGCCAAAGGAGCGCGTGGGGTGTGCGAGCAATGGAGCGCGCTCAGCGCCGGGAGCCCCAGCCTCCGTGCCGCGCATCGGCCCCGCCAGCCCCATTGCCGCGCTTGGAGCCCAGGCAGCCGGTCCGGCTGATGGGAGCCCTGCGCTCAGACTCCGAGGCCCGAGCCCTCGAACCCGCCTCGGCTCCTTCTTCAGGGCAGTCGGGAGTCGCTCATCTCGGGGGACAGGGGTCTGCGTCCAAATTACATTGCGTCCCTGGAGTACAAGGGTCCACTGGCGACACACACACACACACACACACCAGCCATCTCCAGGCTCCCTCGCCCCCACCGTGGGGGAAATGGATTGTAGCGTGAGCCGTGGGTCACAGCCCTGAGCACGCTTTCCCGCATTATATCTGGTTCCTTTCCAGCTGATGAACTTCTTAACCACAGGGGCCCTGGCTTCTCACTTCTGTATGCTTATACTCCTGCGCCTAGCACCGGACAGGTCCCCCTCCCGCCTCCCAAGCCCTCACTGAGCTCCTTTCTCGGCCTAAATTCAGTAACTAGTTATCATTCTGCTGCACAAAACCGCAGCGCCCTTTCTCCTCTCTTATTGTGAGGACCCAGCGTTTTCATGTGGCGAAATCATAACCTGGTGAAATTCACCTCTGCCTACTCCACCCCTGCACCCTAACCGCTAAGGGTGCTGGAGAATACCAGCTAACCTGCTCCCTGTCGCTTGATATTCGTGACCCCTGACTCCGGAGGACCCTCACTGCTGCTTGGCGATTATACTGAATTTCCAGTGTCTTCAGTCTCCCGCTCTCCTAGACGGCTATTTCCCTTTTCTTACCCAAACCCACAACAACCCCATCGCCACCCACTCTGCTTACTTCCTATTTATACAGTAGAACACTTCCTCAGGCTCCCAGCCTCCTGGCCCCGTGAGCCCAAATCCTTTGCCTTCCCTCCTGTTATGAATGAATCATCTGTACTCCTAAGACCCACTGGCACCGGGGCACTGGTCACTCTCACCCACTCACTGACAAGTCCGCGGCTGTCCTCTCCTCAGCCTTAGAGGCCCTGCCCTCTCTAGCTGGCTTGGGCCCACCACCCACGCTCCCCGGGTGACCCTGCCCACCTTCATAATGAGATGGACACCTTTGGTCCATTATTCACACTGGAGCCAGGCGATCTTAAAGCAAATACGATCAGGTCACTGCCTGCTGAAAACTCCTCAAAGGCCTCCATGCTCTTGGGATGAAGCCCAGATCCCTTACCTCCACCCACAGGCATAGGCCACTCAGCCCCTCACTCTGAGTTCCAGCTCCAGTGGCTCCTGTTTCTGGAACACGCTGAGCTCCCTCCCAACTCGGAGCTCTGCTGCCCCCTCTGCCCCTTTCTCTCTCTCTCTCTCTCTCTCTCTCTCTCTCTCTCTCTCTCTCTCTCTCCCTCCCTCCCTCCCTCCCTCCCTCCCTATTTTTTTCTTAAAACATAGTTGGCATGCAATATGATAGTAGTTTCAGGTGTACAACATAGTAATTCAACATTTCTATACCCTATGATGTGCTCACCATGATAAATCTAGTAACTAAATAAATCTTCTCCCTTCTCTTCACAGGCCGCCCTCATTCATCCCTTAAGCCTCAGCTTAAACATCACGCCCCCAGGAAGCCGTCTCTGACCTCCTGGTCTAGGCTGCTCCCATGGCAAACCACCGCATAGCAGCGCTTTTCCTCTTAGCACCGGCGCAATTGTAAGAATAACATGAGGGTGATTACCTGTTTGGTGTCTGGCTAGCAATAAGGGGACAGGCCAAGGCCGTCTCAGTCAGCCAGGCATTCCAGTGCATAGTAAGGGCCCCCCAGGGTTGGTGTCCTGGGCATTGTCCTGGGCTTCCCAGTGTTCCTTCCACCCCAAGATCAGGCTAAGCCAGCGGTTCTCCATAAGGATAGTGCTGCCCCCTAGGGGGCGTTTCGGATATGATGATTTGGGATATTTTTATTTTCACAATGATTCCTGGCTTTGCTCCTTTCCCCCACCACACCACACGCTGCCCCATACTTCTGCTGTCGGTCAGCACAGGAAGTCTGTAGGCGAACATTTCCAGTGACTCTTCCAAGGGACTTTCACAAACACTTGGCTTGTGTCCAAGGAGCAGGGTCTCCACACACCTGTTCTGTAAACCAGAAACGCAGCAGCTGGTGGCCTGGCTCCTGGACACTTCCTGAGGCTTCTTTTCCATCCCAACCTCCAACTTCCTGCCATGGCTGCTGTTCCCTGATCAGACAGCTGACTGTGCTGGGGGACATCACACCGGGGCCTAGTACTCAAGGGGGCTTCCTCCCATGGGGACTTGTATCATGAATGCAGCTTTCCTGGAGAGTGTCAGTGAGACCTCCACTTGTCCCCTCCCCATATGTTCTCTCCTTCCACAGAAATTGTCCAAAGAGTTTTACATGGACACATAGAAAGACTAAGTTTCCCAGCCTCTCTTGCAGCTAGATGTGGTCATGAAAACAAGTGCTGGCCCATAGGATGTGAGCAGAAGGGATGTATGTAACTGCCTGGTTGTGTCCTTAGAGGAAAGGGGCATGCCTGCCCTCGTCACAGTACAGATTGCGATGGTGAGCCGCCACCAACCATGTTGTCAGCATGGGGACAGCAGAGCAACAAGCCAGAAGGACCTGGAGCTCTTGACAGCCTCATGGGTCAGAACTTTACCAGCCAGGACTGCCTACACATCAACTGTTAAGTGAGTGAGAGAGACTATCAGGTTCACACCATCGTTAGTTAGGGCTTGCTAACAAACAGCCGGGTCTGTATCCTACCAAAAGCCCAGGTAAGAGCAGATCCCTGGCACCCCTGACAAGGCCAGCCCCACTGTGAAGGTGATAGAGCTGACAAAGGAGCCACGTGGTGTAGCAAAGGGGAGAGGGGACCTGTTTTGAAGCTGAGTTTGCACAGCAAGCCCCGTTTTCACTTACGATGTCACGTTAACTTCAATGACATTTCATTGCTAATAGAAGTAAGCGGTGGCGGGGGGGGGGGGGGGGGGCGTGGCGGGGGGGAGAACGAGGCTCTCCCCCATCGCCTCACCGATGCAGTCACGGATAGGTGCTGACTGATCATCCCACGGGAGAGAAGACTGGCTGCCTGCTTTCCAGAGAGCCTAGGACAAAGGTCTCCAAGATTAAATGAAACATTGAACCTTGGATGCTCTCACTGGTGTCCCCTGGGACACATCCAGTTCATAGCCCTGTTGTCTTTGACCAACACAATGTTTTATAACAATATTGTACTTTAAATAAATATTAAGAGATTTCCCATATTGATCTGGATTTTAGTTTCTCTTGGAAAATCAGAGAAGCTGGCCCATGGACCCAAAGTCTCTGCCCAACACTGACCATCTGGCACCTGTGGATGGAGCATCGCCCTCTCAAGTCACCCCACTTGCCACCACTCACCCAATAGGCACGTGCTTTTCCTTCTGGCCTCATCTTAGTTATGCCACCTGCCAGACTCCCATGGGCATCTGAGTTTGTGGCCCCTCTCCTCTTCTATCACTTTTTGGGGTCCTACCTCCCTGACAGTCAAGGAAGAGGTACTTCTAACAGGGCTCCTTTTTGCTGTTGGAGTTGGGCCGGCTGGCCTGCTCGGTCGGGCTCAGGTCTCTGGTTTTCCCCCAAGGCCTGACATGAGGTGTGCAAGAAGCAAACAAACCTTGCCCTTCTGCTTCAACACCATTGACCATGAGGTGAACACTGCCTGTGAGTTGACAGGATTCCTCAGGGCACATTTGCCAAAGTCCAAAACCTTTCAAGGAGGATGGGATGACCCAATGCATCTGCCTGCCCTCTCCCCTCACATTCATTGAAGAATATGTGTGCTATGTATATCCCAACCTATTCAACCAGCGAGGCTGAAGGGCACCTGCGTGTCCACCAGGGCGTAAAATGCACGCACAGGAAGTAGTGGTCCTGGCTACAGCCATGACCATGTTTCTGCCCGGGAAGCACCGTCTCGTAGTTCCCGGCTTCCGCCCCGTCCACCTTTCTCTAGCTGTGTGACCTGAGGCATGTGACTTCCCCTTTCACACAGTCTGTCTCCCCTTCTGTGAAATCAAGAGAATGACAGTTTCACACGGGTGTTTGGGAGCATCAAACCAAACACTAGCACAGTGCCTGGCGCACAGTAGGGGTAAAATAGATGTTAGAGCTCTTCCTGCTAACACTCATTCTAGTGAACCAATCTGGAACGAGACTGGCATGCAGGAAGTAGAGAAAGAGAGTGAGTCGGCCTGGGAGAGGGACTGAGGTTTGTCACCAGAGAGATATTTGTTCCAAGAAAGTCCTAGCACCAT